>NC_081369.1:40579346-41888564 GCF_030684315.1 Stegostoma tigrinum
ACCCCACTATTTAAAAACGGAGGTAGAGTAAAAACAGGAAATTATAAATCAGTGTGTCTGATGTCAGTACTGGGGAAGATGAGGGAGTCCATTATTAAGAATTTTAAAGCAGAGCACTTCATAAACCGTGGTAGAACACAGTCAGTATGCATTTACAAAAGGAAAATCATGCTTGACAAATCTCCCAGAAGTCGACAAGGATGTAACGAGTAGAGTTGTTGAGGGGGGAGCCAGTGGATGTGGTTTATTTAGATTTTCAGAAGTCTTTCGACAAAATCTCAAATATGAAAATAATGTGTAAAATTAAACTGAAATGGAAAGACAGTTGGTTAGTGAACAGGAAACAAGGATGGGAACGAATGGGTTCTTTTTCTGAATGGCAGGCAGTGACTAGTGAGGTACTGCTGAGATCAATTAGAACCCCAGTTATTGATGTTCTATGTTGACGATATAATGCAATAAATGTACTATCTCACAATTTGCAGACGACACGTAGCTGGGTGGAAGAGTGAGCTGTGAGGAGGATGCAAAGATTTCAATGTGATTTGGTCAGGCTGAGTGAGTTGGCAAATGCCTCTCAGATGCAGCATCATCCTCTTTAGTAGTAAAAATTGACATAGTATTATTTGAATGATTGTAAGTTGAGAGAAGGAAATGTTCAACGAGACCTGGGTGTCACTGAAAGCAAGTGTGTAGGTGCAGCGAGCAGAAAAGAAGGACAGCACGGTGGCTCAGTGGTCAGCACTGCAGCCTCACAGCACTAGGGACCCAGGTTCGATTCCAGCCTCAGGCGACTGTCTGTGCGGAATTTGCATATTCTCCCCTGTGTCTGCGTGGGTTTCCTCCGGGTGCTCCGATTTCCTCCCACAGTCCAAAGATGTGCAGGCTAGCTGGATTGGCCATGCTAAATTGCCTGTAGTGTTCAGGGGTGTGTGGGTTATAGGGGGATGGGTCTGGGTGGGATGCTGCAAGGGGCGGTGTGGATTTGTTGGGCCGAAGGGCGTGTTTCCACACTGTAGGGAATCCAATCTAATCAAACTATATGTTAGCCGTCATAGCAAAAGGATTCAAGTACAAAAACAGGGATGTCTTGCCAGAATTCTACAGGGCCTTGGTGAGGCCATGCCTGTAATGTCTTGTGCAATTTCAGTCTTCTTATCTGAAGAAGGATATTCTTGCTATAGAGGGAGTGTAGTGAAGGTTTACCAAACTGATTCCAGGGATGGCAGGACATACGTTTGAGGAGATATTGAGTCCGTCATGATTATATTCACTGGGAATTAGAGGAATGAGGGGATAATCTCCAAGAAACAGATACAATTCTAACGGGACTAGGCAAGTTGGATACAGAAAGGATGTTCCAGATGGTGTGGTAGCGGTGGTGCGAGGAGGTTCAGAACTAGGGTCTATAGTTTAAGGATTAGCAGTAAACCTTTAAGCACGGAGGAGAGGAAGTTCCTTCACCCAGAGAGTAGTGAGCCTGTGAAATTCATTACCAATGAAATCATTCAGATCAAAACATTGAGCTTTCAAGAAGGAACTGTTGTGACAAGGTTCAAGGCGTTGGATGACCTACTGCTTGTCCTATCGTGTGCGTGTGCACACATGCTTGCGTGCGTGTGCGTGGGCATGCGTGCGTGTGTGTATCTCTGTGTGGTGTGCATGTGTGAAATCTAGTGGGAAGCCTACTCCCATACCAGTAGCATGGGCAACATTGGGCTGCCAACCAGGTGATGGGGCTATTATTTCTTATTTCTGCTGGCACTTAACCAGTGACAGAAGATGTCCATGCCAAACACCAGCCCAGCAAGGTGTCTGATATGGGATTGAGGTAATCAGTAGGCATGCTTCCATATTGGGCTTTAAGACCCTTCCAAGCGTCACCCTAAGTTTAAATTCCCGCTAAATATTGGTCTCTCAAATTCCACCATTATCTCCCTCACCACGTCTGCAAGCTAGGTGATTACCCAAACACACCCAACACTCCATCCAATGGCTCATAGTTGTCATTAAATGCTTGGGGAGCTGCAGGCCTTTGAGCTGAACTTTCTGTTCTCCAGGGCTGAAATCCCACCTCCAGCCTACATGTGGCTAATTTCTCCATTAGATGGTTGCAGGTCAGCCAACCACCCTGTTATTCTAGCTGAGGAGACAGAAGATCTGTTACCTTCGTAAAATTCAGCCCTTTGTGTTATTCTCCCGATCCTGAAAACATCAATCACGTTTGTTTTTTTCTATATTTAAACTTAAAGCTCCTATGTTTCTGTGAATGAGTGCTTCCAGATATAGAGATGTATTTGGTCAAGCACTGCTGATGAAGCAATCAACCACAAATCCTTTCGTTGAAACAAGCTGCTGGGAATCTATGACTGAAGCATCAAATTTATTGGGAAATAGCCAGTTGACTCTTGTCACTAAAAATGCACTTTGGCACAATCATGTGAAAAGAAGAGACAGCAGTGTTAGTGGAAAACAACATGCTGCTGCCCACACAATGTGGGAGAATTATTCTATTTCCAGACTGTTAAACAGAGTACAACAGTCTTATAGAAAGTGTATTTAATTCCAATAAATGTTTAGAGCAGCTTCGTACATTGCCCATTTCTGGATCCAATTCCAACAAAATATAAAACTTGTGGCATTATCTTCTACTTATCCTGGATTTTCCAATAAACCATTAAGATTATGGACAAACTGCAAACTATTTTCTGGCTTAGTGGAAATGTGACAATCAAATTAATCATCTTGTTTTCCACATTGAGTCAAGACAAGGACACTTTGTACATTTGAACTGCAGTGCATTTCTTCATGCAATGAGATATTACACACTAATGAACTATAAACAAAGCAATGAATGTAAACTGTGACTGGTTTTCTCAAGCATCTTCAAGGACTGGTGAGACCTAAAGAGTTGGTGAGTTTAATGAGGGAATTCCAGAATGTAGAACCTCAGCAACTAAACCGCCAAAGGCAGAGCTATGAAAAGCAGGATTTTACAAGAGGCCAGAATTGGAGAAGTGTAGGCATCTTAGAGGTTTCCAAGTCTGGAAGAGTATACGGTGGTAGGTTGATGGATGGAAAAGCCACAGAGGGATTTGAAAACAATGATGAAAATGTTAAAACTGTGCCATTGCCAAACTGAGGCCTGTACATGTCAATGAACACAGGGATGAGTGAATGAAATATGCACAGTAGAGTTTTTGTTGAGTTTACAGACCCAAACAGAATAATTGCAACTTCAATTCTTTAGGCAATTGCTATTTTATTAAAAATAATTCTTTTTGATCTTCTTGGCATTCCTAACAAAAAAAAAGTATTCCGTAACCTGTATGTAGATTTATAACACTAAGATATCATGGTGTAGTTCATATATAATTCATTGTCAAATCTTTGAAATGTTTTCTCAATATAATTTTTATTAAATTACATTTTATATATAAACTATAGAGCAGCAGAGAAAGAAAAATATATTAGAACATAGAACATAACAGCACAGTACAGGCCCTTCGGCCCTCGATGTTTTGCCGACCCGTCATACCGATCTCAAGCCCATCTAACCTACACTACTCCATGTACATCCATATGCTTGTCCAATGATGACTTAAATGTACCTAAAGTTGGCGAATCTACTACCGTTGCAGGCAAAGCGTTCCATTCCCTTACTGCTCTGAGTAAAGAAATTGCCTCTGACATCTGTCCTATATCTTTCACCCCTCAATTTAAAGCTATGCCCACTTGTGCTCGCCGTCACCATCCTAGGAAAAAGGCTCTCCCTATCCACCCTATCTAAACCTCTGATTATTTTATACGTTTCAATTAAGTCACCTCTCAACCTTCTCCTCTCTAATGAAAACAGCCTCAAGTCCCTCAGCCTTTCCTCGTAAAACCTTCCCCTCCATACCAGGCAACATCCTAGTAAATCTCCTCTGCACCCTTTCCAAAGCTTCCACATCCTCCTTACAATGCGGTGACCAGAACTGTACACAATACTCCAAGTGCGGCCGCACCAGAGTTTTGTACAGCTGTAGCATAACCTCTTGGTTCTGCAACTCAATTCCTCTATTAATAAAACCTAAAACACTGTATGCCTTCTTAACAGCCCTGTCAACCTGGGTGGCAACTTTCAAGGATCTGTGTACATGGACACCGAGATCTCTCTGCTCATCTACACTACTAAGAATCTTACCATTAGCCCCGTACTTTGCCTTCCGGTTACTCCTACCAAAGTGCAGCACCTCACACTTGTCTGCATTAAACTCCATTTGCCACCTCTCAGCCCAACTCTGCAGCTTATCTATGTCTCTCTGCAACCTACAGCATCCTTCGTCACTATCCACAACTCCACCGACCTTAGTGTCGTCTGCAAATTTACTAACCCATCCTTCTACGCCCTCATCCAGGTCATTTATAAAAATGACAAACAGCAGTGGACCCAACACCGACCCTTGCGGTACACCACTAGTAACTGGTCTCCAGGATGAGCATTTCCCATCAACTACCACCCTCTGTCTTCTTTCAGCAAGCCAATTTCCGATCCAAACTGCTGTATCTCCCACAATTCCATTCCTCCGCATTTTGTACAATAGCCTACTGTGAGGAACCTTATCGAACGCCTTGCTGAAATCCATATACACCACATCAACTGGTTTACTCTCATCTACCTGTTTGGTCACCTTCTCAAAGAACTCAATAAGGTTTGTGAGGCACGACCTTCTTTTCACAAAACCGTGCTGACTATCCCTAATCAATTTATTCTTTTCTAGATGATTATAAATCCTATCCCTTATAGCCTTTTCCGGCACTTTACCAACAACTGAGGTAAGGCTCACTGGTCTATAATTACCAGGGTTGTCTCTACTCCCCTTGTTGAACAGGGGAACCACATTTGTCATCCTCCAGTCGTCTGACACTATTCCTGTTGACAATGACGAGTTAAAGATCAATGCCAAAGGCTCAGCAATCTCCTCCCTGGCTTCCCAGAGGATCCTAGGATAAATCCTATCCGGCCCAGGGGACTTATCTATCTTCACCCTCTGTAGGATTTCTAATACCTCTTCCTTGTGAACCTCAATCCCACCTAGTCTAGTAGCCTGTTTCTCAGTATTCTCCTCGACAACATTGTTGTTTTCTAGAGTGAATACTGTTGAAAAATATTCATTTAGTGCTTCCCCTATCTCCTCTGACTCCACACACAACTTCCCACTACTATCCTTGATTGGCCCTAATCTTACTTTCGTCATTCTTTTATTCCTTAAATACCTATAGAAAGCCTTAGGGTTTACCCTGATCCTATCCGCCAACAACTTCTCATGTCTCCTCCTGGCTCTTCTGAGCTCTCTCTTTTGGAAAATCTCCTAGTAAATCTCCTCTGCACCCTTTCCAAAGCTTCCACATCCTTCTTATAATGCGGTGACCAGAACTGTATGCAATGAATATTATTGTGTCTTTTATATTGAGGTTCATTGGTAGCAATAACTAAATGTGAAAGTCTAAAATTATAAGAAAATCCATGTAAACAAAGTTATATTATTGTTATTTCTGATTTGTGTTATTATACCTGGTAACTCCGATGTGCCTGGACAAGGTCTCCCATGTGCTGCCTGCAACAGAAAAGGTAACACCATTACAATCAGTGGGCAATGGACAATATCTACAGAAGAAAATGATTCACTATTATTTTACATTATCATTGGCCTTTGCATCCTTTTGGACTCTAAGATATTCATGGTAATTTGCTAAATGAGTAAGGTTAAATATAGAGGTTCTTTAAATTCATAGAACTGTTGGCATTATTTCTATTCACCTGCTTTTCATGTGTTTGATGGGGACAGGAGATCTGGTGACTTAATTTCTGTTACTTTTCACTCTGTACTTCCTGCTTAAAAACTGAAAGCATTAAACTACAGCCCTAAGTTATCTTTAGATTAGCTCAGGTTGCTGTTAACTTGTAGCTGTGTACCTGGGATACTTCTACAATCATTCACCCATTTAGTAAATATAGCTATGAACAAAATGTGAAATCCCAATTCTGATGAAAAATCATTGAACTTGAAACGTTAACTGTGCTATCTTCCCACAGGTACTGCCAGATCTGTTGAATTGCTACCACAATTTTGGTTTTGATTTCAGCTCTGCAGCATCTGCAATTCTTTGTTCTATTGCAGAATGTTTTTATCCCAGGCTGAATCTACAACAATGGTTACAGATGAGCATCTTGGGACAGTGTTTACATAAAATAACACTTCCAGCTTCAGAGAAAAGTACAGTATCTAGTGATTACATCTTGTGTAATTGAGGCAAGATTACTTAAAGCTGCCTCATTTCTGTAGCACTGCTGTAATGCAAACCCTCTCTTTGAACTTGAAGCAATCAACTTTATGTTCATCTACATTTACATGTAATCTGGTAGCCCCTAATTATACTTTAACCTAATGACTTCACAAAGAGCTTCGTCGGTCCTGTACATGTAAACCCGCAACCGTAACCAATGGACAGTGATGAAGGCCAAAAATATAAACATTCATTCCTTTGCCTTGAAGCAGAGGGATCAGATTCACTCACAGTAACTTGATTACCCTCCCAGCTCAAATCAACCAACCCAGCACATTCCAAGATGATGATATCAGGTGACACAAAGTGAATTGCAGCACAGAGAAAGTTACAATTCAAAATACCTTAGTGATATTTCTAAATAGCTTTTAATTGGCAATGTAAAAATCAGACTGGAAAATGTGGATTGGCTAAAAGAAAAACATGTGCAAAATATGATTGATCCATGAAGAGATTTCCACAGAGAAATTTCCAAAAAGGAATAGGTTGCACATGAGGTAATGGAGGTGAGCTGTAGGACACAAAAGGCACGGAAACTTCTGGACTTTAAGCTAGATCTTGCTGTAAAGAATTAGTAACGTACTGATCACAACACGCATGGGAATTTTGCTCCTTGCCAGATGTTAAATTGGAAATAATATTTCTTTTTCATACATCTAGGTGTTAGAATTTTTAAACATGTTGGCCCTAATATTAACAGGAAGCTGGGGAGTATGTGGAGAGAGTGCATTATTTACCCAAGAAATTGCAAGGTTTTGTTCATGGAAACCTACAACCTTAGTGGCGAGACTTCATTCCAAAATCATGGGATCCCTAGTGTCCTGCAGCCTGCCAAATAGACAGCCTGGTCAGGGTGAAAGGAAAATCTAGTGGTAGGAAGCCGCATTTGGAGACCCTTATAGATAGTCCCTATTAGTGGAAAGGGAAAATCAACTTCAGCTTCACCATTGGAACTAGAGATCAGTACCAGGAGAAGGCAAATTGGAGCAGACAAACTATAGTAGTTGAAATAATCATTGCTGGTTTGTAATATGTACACAGTTTAAAAATAAGGGGTAGGCCATTTAGAACAGAGTTGAGGAAAAACTTCTTCACCCAGAGAGTGG
The DNA here is from genome assembly GCF_030684315.1 of Stegostoma tigrinum. Taxonomy (NCBI): domain Eukaryota; kingdom Metazoa; phylum Chordata; class Chondrichthyes; order Orectolobiformes; family Stegostomatidae; genus Stegostoma; species Stegostoma tigrinum. Next base: position 40,586,783 of record NC_081369.1, read on the forward strand.
TGGATGTATGGAATGCTCTGCCCCAGAAGGCAGTGGAGGCTAAGTCTCTGGATACTTTCAAGAAAGAGATGGATAGAGCTCTGAAAGATAGTGGAATCAAGGGTTATGGGGATAAGGCAGGAACAGGATACTGATTGTGGATGATCAGCCATGACCATATTGAATGGTGGTGCTGGCTCGAAGGGCCAAATGGCCTACTCCAGCACCTATTGTCTATTACCTATAATTAAAAGTTTTTAGACTATCAGCTCCGGTTCTACCCTCACATTTTATTATTGGCTGCACAGATGCAACTGCAACAACTTACATGACATTGCTACCTTTAGAGTATAAAGTTTTCAGGGCAATTAACAAAAGGAGGAAGATCCTGAGGGGAGGGTTAATAAAGACATAGGGAACCAATGGGGAGCATAAAAGAGAAGCAAAAGGAAGAGAACTTAGAAAGGGGCAGTATGGGGAGATTGAGAGAAGTTGCAATAGTGGCTTGAGTGCACAAGGACATGTAAAATGATGGGGCAAAGGGATGAAAGGACAAAAAGGAGGAAATCCTGATCATCAAAAGCTATTGACAGGTACTCTCTGTTGACTGTGATGTATTGCAGGCAGATTGAGTCCTATTGCTGACTTTATAGAATTAAATCGCTTGTGATTCATCCAACGAGTATGTTGGTTTCATCACTAATCATTTGTATTCAGTAAAACAAAACTGCAGGGGAAAATTTCTCCACATTCAGCAGTCTCAGCATCCTTCAACCAAGTGTGCTGAGAATTCAAATGTCACCTGTCTACCAAAATATATTTTATTAATAAGCAAACATTGCAAGGGAATGTTCAGAGGAATTGATTGCTGCTGTTAACACACACAAGAAGTCACCATCTTGGGCTCAGATGCTGCAGAAAATGTGGAATCAAAGTCTGTAGTCGTGGTGTTAAAATTGTTTCAGAGATAGTAGGAACTGCAGATGCTGGAGAATCTGAGATAACAAGGTGTAGAGTTGGATGAACACAGCAGGCCAAGCAGCATCAGAGAAGCAGGAAAGCTGACGTTTCAGGCCTAGACCAGGCCCGAAACATCAGCCTTCCTGCTCCTCTGATGCTGCTTAGCCTGCTGTATTCATCAGCTCTACACCTTGTTATCTCTAGTAGTTAGTGGTATTGTGGTAGTGGTGAGGTAATGGCATTATTGCTAGACTATCAATCCAGAAACTCAGCTAATGTTCTGAGACACAGGGTCAAATCCCATTACATCAGACGGTGGAATTCAATTTTTTAAAAAGTCCGTAACTAATAATCTACTGATGACCACGAAACTTTGTCGATTGTTGAAAAAACCCCAGCAGAAACAGCCCTGCTGACCTTGAAAAGTTCTCCTTTCTAACGTCAGGGGGCTAGTGTCAAAATTGGGAGAAATGTCTCACAGACCAGTTGAGTAACAGCCTGACATAGTCATATTCACAGAGGTATCTTTTACAGACACCACGATCACCATCCCTGGATATATCCTGTCCTACTGGCAGAACAGGCCCAGCAGAAGTGACAGGACAGTGGTATACGGTTGGGAGGGTGTTGCCCTAGGAATCCTCAACATTGAGTCTGCACCACATGAAGTCTTCAGATTAAACATGGGCAAGGAGACCTCCTGCTGATTGCCATGCATCGTCCTGCGTTGGCTGATGAATTGATACTCCTCCATACTGAACAACACTTGGAAGAAACACTGAGGGTGGAAAGAGCATAAAATGTACGCTGGGTAGGGGGTTTCAATGTCCACCACCAAATATGGCTCAACAGCAGGACTACTGATTGAGCTGGATGGGTCCCAAAGGACATAGCTGCTCGACTGGGTCTGCAGCAGGTAGTGAGGTAACCAATAAGAGGGAAAAACATACTTGACCTCATCCTTACCAATCTTCCAGCTGCAGTTGCATTTGTCCATGACAGTATCTGTAAGAGTGACCATCACACAGTCCTTATGGAGGCAAAGTCCCATCTTCACATTCAGAATAATCTCCATCGTGTTGAGTGGCACTATCACCGCGCTAAATGGGACAGATTTGAACAGATCTAGCAACTCAAGACTGGGCATCCATGAGGTGCAATGGGCCACTAACAGCAACAGAATTGTACTCCAGCACAATCTGTAACCTCAAGGCCTGGCATACCCCCCACTCGACCATTACCATCGAACCAGGGGATCAACCCAGGTTCAATGGAGAGTGCAGGAGAGCACACCAGGAGCAGCACCAGCCATATCTAAAACTGAAGTGTCAAACTGGTGAAGCTACCAAACAGGACTGCTGGTGTGTCAAACAGCATAAGCAGCAAGAGAAAAACAGAGCTAAGACATCTCCCAATCGCTCAATCAGATCCAAGCTTTGCAGTCCTGCCACATCCAGTTGTGAATGGTGGTGGACAATTAACCAACTCTTTGGAGGAGGCAGGTCCACAAATATCCCCATCCTCAATGATGGAAGAGCCCAGCATATCAGTGCAAAAGATAAGGCTGACGCTTTTGCAGCGATCTTCAACCAGAAGTGCCGAGTGGATGATCCATCTCAGCCTCCTCCAGTGGTCCCCAGCATTGCAGATGCCAGAGATCAGCCAATTCGACTCACTTCATATGGCATCGAGAAATGGCTGGAGGCACTAGGTACAGCAAAAGCTATGGGTCCTGACAATATTCCAGCAATAGTGCTGATGATGCTGACCAGCCAGTGACACCCACATTCTACTAGTGAATTCCAAAAATGAAAGCTTTTTGAACAATATATTCTGACTCAAAATCAACATTCTAATTTCTAGCCCAAGAAATGTACCAAGATTGTATGTAGAAATTAATGGAGCTGAAAGTTGAAAAATCCCCTGGGCCTGATATTCTACACCCTAGAGGGGTGAACAAGGTAACTATAGAGACAGTTGATGCATTGATGATTATCTTCCAAAATTCTATAGATTCTGGAACGATTCCTGCAGACTGGAAGGTAGCAAATGCCATCCCACAGTTTAAGAAGGGAGCAAAATAAAAACCTGGGAACTACAGATCTGATGGCCTTATATCAGTTGTAGGGAAAATGCTAGAATCTATTTTAAAGGATGGATTGCATGAACATATAGATGATGGTGATCTGGTTGGACATAGTCAACACGGATTTGCAAATGGACATTGTGTTTGATGAACATATTGGAGTTTTTTGAAAATTTTCATAAAATTGATGAGTAAGTTGAAGGGAGGTATATTTAGATTTTCAGAAGGCTTTTGATAATGTTTCCCAGAGGAGGCTGGTTGGAAAATTAATGCGCATGGAATAGGAGGTAATGTATTGGCATGGATTAATGATTGGGTAAAAGATGGAAAATAGACAAGGAATCTGTTGTGCATCATGCAAACATCAACAGGTCTTTCAGCCAGATCTGGACTACTGCATCTGTTGAAAGTAGGGCACTGCTGTTGAGTGCATTAAAGTGGTCCAATGTACACCAAAGAGATCCAAATAAATTGTTCATTCTATTCTTTTATAATGTATATTTAGCAACCCCAGTATGATTTCATGAGTAAGATAGACTAAGAAAGCAATCTTCACTGCTTTGTACTATCTTTTGTCTTTTGAATTTAGGAAGGAGTAGCAGTCTAAGCTGTTTATTTCTCTACAGTGTTGACAATGATATTCTGTAATGGTTTGAAGATGTTCTGCTTGGACAGTGGAAGTTAGACTTGTGTCTCAGGTCAAAATTTTAGAAATTCCCATTGTAACCTTTTGAGCAACTATTGAAAATTTATTCCTGAAATCACAAGGATTGAATTGAAGAAATAATGGAGGTTTTGAAATCCAGCAATATAATACTTGCCTTTATATAACCTCTTCTCACACATACATCTGAAACTGCTATGCACAATTAATTTCTTTTGACTTTGAACATTTAGCAGATTTATTGTCACGAAACAAACTTTGAAAACAATGAGTGTTTTAGAATTATCAGGATGTTTGTGTTATATATTTTTTCCCTGAAAAGAAACAAATTTGAAAAGAAAACCCTTATATGATGGGATGCCACCCCCCTCAATTGTAAAAGAGAAAGACACTAACCAGTATGTTACAATTTGCAAGAACTTAGGATGAGACTATGATCCTTTGTGCAAATCAGAAAGCAATTTTAATTGCTGGAAAGATCTGTTGACACAGAAGTGTCTGACAATTGTTTTCCAAAGGAACAGAATTGCCAACACTAGTTGAATATTTCTGGATATTTAATCTTATGGGATTCTGACCAAATTACATCTGATCATTGAACTTACACAAATGTTTTTGCTGTTTGGGGTCCTTTCTATTTACACGTTGGCTGTTGCCACACAGTACATTAAGGCTACCCTTCAAATTAACTTTGTAGACTCATGTAACACTTGTGGGACATCTCAAAATCATGAAAGGTGCTATGCAAATACAAATTTATCTTTATTTAGTCTTTCACCACTTCCTTCATTAGGAGTTGATGCTTCACCTCCTAGTCCTCATGTTCTGTGGTTATTTCTGTCCGAAGTCGAAATTGGGAAAATGGACAGATGCACATACAACAGAATAGATAGGAACAGGCCCTTCACCCCACAATGTCCATGCCAATGATGATGCCATTCTAAACTAATCCAATCTGCCTGTACATGGTCCGTATCCCCCTATTCTCTACCTATACACATGTCTGTCTAAATGCCTCTTAAATATTGTTATCATATCTGCTTCTACCACCTCCTCAACAGCACATTCCAGGCATCTATCACCCTCTGTGCTAAAAAAACACTTGCTTTGCACATCTCCTTTAAACTTCTCACATCTCACTTTAAATCTATGACCCTCATACTTGACATTTCCATCCTGGAAAAGAAATTCTGACTATCTACCATATCCATGTCTCTCAAATCTATATAATTCTATTAGGTTGCCTCTCAGCCTCCAATGCTCTAATGAAAGCAATCTAAGGTTGTCCAACCTCTCCTGAAAGCTAATACACTCCAATCCAAGCAACATTCTGACAAACCTCTTCTGCACCCTCTCCAAAGCCTCTACATCCTGCTAGGACTGGACATAGTACTCCAAAATTGACCCAACTGAAGTTTTATATAGCTGCATTATGCCCCGCAAATTTTATACTTCATGCCCCATCCATATGGCTTCTTTACCACCATATTCACTTGTTTTGCCACTTTCAGGGAGCTGTGGACTTGCACCCCAAGATCCCCCTGTATAATCAGTGCTCCTAAGATCCTGTCATTTACAGTATACTTTGGTCTTTCTGTTGAATTCCCAAAATACATCACCTCACACTTATCTAGATTAAATTCCATTTGTCATTTCTCCATCCAACTTTCCAACTGATCTATATCCTTTTGTATTGTTTGACAACATTCCTCATTATCCATAACTCCATCAATCATGTCACCTGTAAACGTATTGCTCTGTCTTCTATGACCAAGCCAATTTTTTTTTTAAAATCCAACTCACCATGGACTCCATATGACTAACCTTCTGGACCAGCCTAACATAAGGGAAATTATCAAATGCTTTAGTAAAGTCCATGTAGGCAGCACCCACTGCCCTATCCTCATTAATCATCTTTGTCTCTTCCCCAAACAAGCCAATCAAATTTGAGAGACAAGAGCTCCCCTATACAACCATGGTGACTATACCTAATAAGTCTACTCCTTTCAAAATGCAAGTAAATCCTGTCCGTAAGAATCTTCTCCAATAATTTTTCTCCCACTGACATAAGGTTCACAGGCCTATGAATTCCTGGATTATCCCTGTTGCCCTTCTTAAACAAAGGAACAACCCTGGCTATTCTAGGACTGCATCTGTGGCAAGAAAATAAAAAAGATCTTTGTCAAGGCCCCAGCAATCTCCTTCCTAGCCTTCCTCAGTATATCATCAGACCCTGGGGATTTACCTGCCTTAAAGTTAGTCAAGACAGCCGACACCTCCCCTTTCTTAATATTGACATGCCTTAGAAGATCGACATACTCCTCTCTAATCTTACCATCTTCCTTGGTGTGTACTGATATGAAGTACTCATCAAGGACCTAATCCACCTGCTCTGGTTCCATGTATAAATTCTCTCCTTTATCCTTGAGTAAACGTCTTGATTTAAGTTCTTTCTTGTGCCTTTATATTCCTCAATGGTCTTATTTTGGATTTCAGTTTAAATCTTACACTTGCCTCCTTCTTATTTTTGTCTAATATTTCAATATCTCATGTCATCCAGGGTTCCTGAATCTGTCATCCTTATCTTTCATCCTCCTGAGAACGTTCTGATTGTGAACTCTGATCGAATGGCCTTTAAAAGCCTCCCACATGTCAGATGTAGATTTACCCTCAAATAGCCGCTCCCTATCTAATTTCTTCAGTTCCTCTCCAAACTTCTTGTACTAAGCCCTCCCCGATCTGCCTTTTGTAGGGACCGCCCACTATGTGACTACCTCATCGACTCCATACTCCCCATTAACCCAGCACCTTTCCCTGCAATCACAGGAAGTGCTAACCCTGCCCCTATACCACCCCCTCACCTCCCTTCAAGGCTCAAAGCAAACCTTTCATATCAGACAAGGGTTCACCTCTAAATCCACCAACTTGGTCTACTGCATATATTGCTCCCGATGTGGCATCCTCTACATTGGTGAGATGAAGTAGAGGCTCAGAGAGCATTTAATCGAGCATCTGTGCTCCGTAACAGATAAATGACAATACCTTCCAGTTGCCAATCTTTTAACTCCTCCTCCTACTTCCTGGGACTCCTCCAATGTCTCAATGACACCACCTGCAAACCGGAGGAGCAACACCTCAGATTCCGTCTCAGGAGCCTACAGCCCGACTAAACATAGAATTCATCAATTTTAAAATCTCCCCATCCCTGGCCTCATCCAATGACCAACCCTCCCTTTCACTGCTGCCTCCTTGTCCTGACATAACCAGTCCATCTTCTCTCCCAACTATTCGCTCCTCCCACCTCACTGACCAACCTCCACCACTCCCTCCCTACACTCACTGATCACCATCCCACCTACCTTCCCCAGCCACACCCCTCCTCTCTATTTATTTCCCAGCTGCCTTACCCCTCCCCATTTCTGAAGAAGGATCCTGATCGGAAACGTCAACTTTCCTGCTCCTCTGATGCTGCCTGGCCTGCCGTGTTCCTCCAGATCCACACTGTGTTATCTATGACTCCAGCATCTGCAATTCTTGCTTTCTCTTACAGTAAATAGCTCTCTTGTTTAACGCTAATTGGATAATGCTTTGGTATTTATAAGCTTAAGGAATGTTACTGCTTGGGTCTGAACAATGAATGGTGCAATTTAATGATGATAAAAGCGTGGGACCCTCATATGCCAACGTCTCCTTTCCCAGCATTAATCTGAGTTAAGTGAGTCATGATAAAATTCTAAATCATTTGAAAATGCATCAGATCACAACAGACTGATGTCTTCAATGGTTCTGGCAAGTGATACTTCAGAAGGATCTGGTAGTGTTTAAGAAAAAGACTATCCTCATCTTTTATTCAAAAATGCAAGACCTTTTCTTTAAAACAATGACAACAGTGCTTCTGATGTAATCCATCTCCAAGTGATGGGCAAAGTGTGCTAACAATGAAATCTCCATGAGGTAACCACAGAAACTCTAACCAGTCATGCTCTGTCTCTTCCCAATATCCACGAATAGTTGTCAAAGTCATTATCCCATGTTGGGACAGTTTCTTATTTGGGGTGAAGGAGGTTTCTGACTGACAAAGTGACATATGAATAAAATGGAAAATGACCGTTTAAGTTTTTGAATCTAATCTTTAAATTGGAGAGTCCGAAGTTAAATTGTGATTGGGATTTGGCACTAACAAATATTACGGCATCTATTCAAAATCTGATTGTTTAAACATGTTTTGACTGCATTCTGGAGTGACAAAGGAAATATTGTTTCATAAGTTCAACAGCTGATTGGAAAATAATGGATAAGAAGTAATTCAGTTCAGGAAAAGTAGAATCAACAGTCAGATGAATCGATTTCAGGTTTTTTGAGTGGAAATACTTAACTGATCCTGTATTAAAAAGAGCCAAGATCAATAAATTTATTTGGAGCCAATTCATCAGTGAATCTTCTCATTTTTTTCACATTTCATCGTCTTCTAACTAGCTAATTATGTCTTTGCTCTTGGTGTCCTGGAGTTTGCACTCATTTCTCTAATTTATTCTCCTTCAAATTATTGTTACAATTCCATCTTAACTTCAATTTGCAAAAAATTTCTTAATAAACTCAACTTTCATTGTCAAGTGTATTAAACATGATCATGAACAAAGATAATGATTTAAATACTATAAAGAATTACATATAATACAGCCATGACTTTATAACAGCAAACTCATGAACTGCAAAAAAGGCACAACTATACACAGAATATTTGTTTAAAATGGTCCAAATAGGTCATAACATTTGAAAAGTTAGAACTGTTTGTTCATTTTTTTAAAAATAAGATATGGATAAGCATGAACAGAAGTAGAGTATTCGAAAGAAGTGGTGTTGTTTCAACAAGTATACATAAAACAAGGAAGTAATTTATAAACCAACTAAAACATCCAATATCTGCAGGTCAGTGGGAACACCAAAACATCCAGGTTTCTGCTAAAAGACACATACAATTCCCAGCTTCAAGATTGATATAGAGCCTTCCAAATGTAAAAAGTAATCTCCTAGGCATGGTTGAGTGACCCAGGAGAAAAATTATTGTATATTAAAAATAGTATATTAATTTCCTTGATATCTTTATGTTTATTAATAAGAAAATTTTTAAAGATGAGGAAAAAAGTTTATTTGATCGGGCAAGGTTATACATCTAATGAGAACTGACAACTCTAGACACACACCACCTCCAAGCAGTCTGCAGTAATTCAGCATCACTGGATCAAAATCCCATAATTCTGTACTTAACAGAAGTATGCATTTTGGCAATTACATAGAATCTCTATGCTGTGGAAGCTGGCTACTTAGTCCACCGATTCCACACCAATCCTCTGAACAGCATCTCACCCAGACCCAAGTTCTGTAACCCTGCATTTCCCATGGCCAATCCACCTAACCTGCCCATCTTTGGATTGTGGGAAGAGACTGGAGCACGTGGAGAAAATCCTGGCAGGTGCAAGGTGAATGTGCAAACTCCACATTTACAGTCTCCTGAGGGTGGAATCAAACCCAAGTCCCTGGCACAGTGAGGCAGCAATGCTAACCACTGAGCCACCGTGCCACCCAAGAGTTGCAGTAATCTAAGAAGGCAGCTCATAACCACCTTATCAAGGAGAATTCTGTTCAGTTGTGGGATGTGGGCGTCGCTGGCTGGCTAGCTAGCATTTATTGCTCTTCCCAAGGTGCCCTTGAGAAGGTGGTGGTGAGCTGCCTTTTGAACTGCTGCGGTCCTCCTGCTGTGGGTTGACCCACAATGCCACTGGGAAAGAATTCCAAGATTATGACCCAGTGACAGTGAAGGAACGGTGATATATTTCCAAGTCAGGATGGGCAGTGGCTTGGAGAGGAACTTGGAGGTGGTGGTGTTTCCATATGTCTGTTGCCCTTGTCCTTCGAGATGGAAGTGGTTGTGGGTTTGTAAGGTGCTATTTGAGGATCTTTGGTGAATTTCTGCAGTGCATCTTGTAGATAGTACACACTGCTGCTCCTGAGCATTGGAGGTGGAGGGAGTAGATGCTTGTGGATGTAGTGCCAATCAAGCATCTGCTTTGTCCTGGATGGTGTCAAGCTTCTTGAGTGTTGTTGGAGCTGCACTCATCCAGGCAAGTGGTGAGTATTCCATCACACTCCTGGCTTGGGCCTTGTAGATGGTGGACAGACTTTGAGGAGTCAGGAGGCGAGTTACACAGCACAGTATTCTTCACTTCTGGTCTGCTCTTGCAGCCACTGTGTTTATGTGGTGAGTCCAGTTGAGTTTCTGGTCAGAGATAAGCCCAGGATGTTGATAGTGGGGGATTGAAGTGATGGTATCACCATTGAATGTGATTAGATTGCCTCTAATAGGCGATGGTCATAGCCTGGCACTTGTGTGGTGTGAATGTCACTTGCTGCCCGTCAGCCCAGGCCTGGATATTGTCCAGACCTTGTTGCATTTGAACACGGACTGCTTCAGTATCTGAGGAGGCATGAATGGCTTTGAATATTGTGCAATCATCAGCAAACATCCCCACTCAGATCTTGCGATGGAGAGAATGTCATTGACAAAGCAGCTGAAGGTGGTTGGGCTGAGGACACCACCCTGAGGAACTCCTGCAGAGATGTCCTGGAGTTGAGTTGATTGACCTCCCACAACCACGTCTGTCTTCCGATGTGTCAGATATGACCCCAACCAGTGGAGAGTTTTCCCCTTGATGCCCATTGATTCCAGTATTACCAGGGCTCCTTGATACCACACTTTGTCAAATGCAACCATGATATCAAGGGCTGTCACTCTCACCTCTGGTACTGGGCTCGTCCATCATTGAGGATGGGGATGCTTGTGCAGCCTGCTCCAGTGAGTTGTTTAATTTTCAACCACCATTCACGACTGGATATAGCAGGATTGCAGAGCTTAAATCTGATCCATTTGTTGTAGGATTGCTTAGCTCTGTCTATCACTTGCTGCTTTCGCTGTTTGGAGTGCAAATAGTCATGTTTGGTGGCTTCACCAGCTTGATGCCTCATCTTCAGGTATGCCTGGTTTTGCTCCTTGCATGCCTTTCTGCACTCTCCATCAAACCAAGATTGATTTCCTGGCTTGATGGTTATGGTCAAGTGGGACATATGCCAGGCCATGAGATTACGGATGGAGTACAATTCTGCTGCTGTTGATGGCCTACAGTGCCTCTTGGCTGCCCAGTCTTGAGTTGCTAGATCTGTGTGAATCTGTCCCATTTAGCACAGTGATAGTGCTACACAACACAATAGAAGTTATTCTCGATGTGAAGGCAGGACTTTGTCTCCACAAGGTCTGTGTGATGGTCACTCATACCGATACTGTCATGGACAGATACAACTGCAGCTGGCACATTGGTAAGGATGAGGTCAAGTATGTTTTTCCCTCTTGTTGGTTCCCTCACCACCTGCCGCAGACCCAGTCTAGCAGCTATGTCCTGTTGGACAGCTTGATCAGTAGTCCTGCTGTCAAGTTGCTCTTGGTGGTGGACATTGAAATCCCCCACCCGGAGAACATTTTGTGCCTTTGCCATCCTCTGTGCTTTCTCTAAGCATTGTTCAACATGGAGGAGTACTGATTCATCAGCTGAGGGAGGACGGTGTGTGGTAATCAGCAGGAGGTTTCCTTGCCCATGTTTAACCTGAAGCCATGAGACTTCATAGGGTCCAGAGTCAATGTTGAAGACTCCAGGGCAACGCCCTCCCGATCATATACCACTGCGCCACCCCCTCTGCTGGGTCTGTCCTGCCTGTGTGACAGGACATATCCAGGGATGGTGATGGTGGACTCTGGGACATGGTCATACTCACAGAATCATCCCTTACAGACGTCAGGCTGTTGCTTGACTAGTCTGTGAGACAGCTCTCCCAATTTTGGTACCAACCCCCTGATGCTAGTGAGGGCGGCATTGCAGGGTCGACAGGCCTGTTTCTGCTGTTGTCTTTTCTGGTGCCTAGGTCAATGCCAGGTAATCTGTTTGGTTTCATTTCTTCAGGACTTTATAGTGATTGGTACAACTGAGTGGCTTGCTAGGCAATTTCAGAGGGTAGTTGAGAGTCAACTGCATTGCTGTGAGTCTGGAGTCACATGTATGCCAGCCTAGGTAAGGAATGTAGATTTCCTTCCCTGCAGGGCATTAGTGAGCCAGATGGGTTTTTCCAACAATTGGCAATGATTTCATGGTGATCAGTAGATTCTTAATTCCAGACTTTTAAAAAAATTGTTGAAATCAAATTCCACCATCTGCCGTGGTGTCATTCAAACCCAGGTCCCCAGAACATTAGTTGGGTTTCTGGATAATAGTCTAACGATAACATCCTACCCTATTAACTAAAAATCATAGTCAGCCTTGCCAGCAATACCTTATCTTAAATAAGTTTTCTTTTGAAATCACATTCAACAGTGTATTGTTTATAAATTAAAGTGAAGAACCAAAAGGAAAATATCACGCTCCAAAAGCCAAGCTCTCCCTGCTGTTAATGTAAAAATGCTTCCATAGATATCAAAGCGGATTGTCTGGCATTCCTTTCAGAACTGAGCCAAAGTGAAGGCTCTCAGTTGTTAGCTTAAACCTTGTATATTGAGTGTACTTCCTGAAAATGATTCACAGTATGTTCTCTCAGTGACCTGCCATGAACATGGTGAAACATAGTGGAAGGAAAGTGTTAAAGGAAATATGTGCAGCACTTAACAGGAAGAGCACCTGCTAATCAGGCTTCTAACCAGTCAACATTACTAGAAGAAAGTTTACAGGTCCTTCAATGAACTGTAAGGAGCCCATTTTGAGAGCATCACTATGTTGTCAATAGAGAAAGTGTACATAAAATATGAATGAAAACCTCCCAGTGGTAAGAACTTTTACATCCACAGGGAAGTGCAGATCACACATTTCATCTGAATGGTAGCACGTTAGCCTGGACTTTGTGCTTGAGATGGTAACTAAACTTGTGTTTCATGGCCCCAAAAGCAAGAGTGTTGCTCATGGGCAGCCTAAACTGCTATATAAGTTGGCTAGCACATCAAAGGGTTAACTGATGTTATGAAATTAGTTCCACTCATCAGGATATAACAAACTACTCGTGGTAGGAGTTAATCAGCATCTACCTAGTACAGGGTGGCATGGTAGTTAGCACTGCTGCCTCACAGCACCAAGGACCTGGGTTCTATTACAGCCTTGGATGACTGTGTGGAGTTTGCACAATCTCCCCATGTCTGCATGCTTTTCCTCCAGTTTCTTCCCACAGTCCGAAGATGTGCAGGTTAGGTGGATTGGCCATGCTAAATTACCTATAGTGTCCACGGAGTTGCAGGCTAGGTGGACTCGGCAAATGCAGAGATAGGACCTGGGCCTGGGTTTAGGTGGGATGCTCTTCAGAAGGGTGGTGTGGACTTGATGGGCCAAATGGCCTGCTTCTACATTATAAGGATTCTATGGTCTATGAACCAGAGTTGTCGGGTCTGATGTAGTTGTGTCTATACCAAAACACTTCAGTAACAGTAATGTGCACTTACAGTATAAGTTCAGCCTGATGTAACACAAGATAACATGAATCTTAGATAAAATGTAACAGAGTAACAAGTACAGTGTATTACAGCTTTTATTCTTCTCAAGATTAAACCCTACTTCTGTCAAAGACTTTGTGTGGGCATCCTTCCCTGTTTGATATCATTAGCTTAAACAAACACCAAAAAGTAGGACTGGTAGCACAGAATTTACACAAGGCATCTCAAATTGTTTTGCTGACAGCGGTAAACATTTTTTCCCATGATAATATGTTGGGAGCTTGGGCACCAGACATTATAATAAAAAAATGATAATTCATGATAGAAAATTTATCCATGGATGTGAAATTGCTCTAAGTGTTGGTGTATCCATTGTACTGGATGAAAGAATTAAAATGATGCTTAAAAAATATAATGTTAAAATGGAAATATTGACCAAGTCAGCATTGCTACACTATGTTCTGGTATAAATAGGATTATTGTGTGGGATAGTAAGTGAAAGTGCCAGATGCTGAGGAAAAACAGGAAGTGTCTTTTGAGATCATAATTTCCATTAATGTCTTTACCAAAGTAGTTACACATGATTTATGATTAGATAGGACTAATTTGTTAGCTTTTCTTTTCTCTGCCAACTTCTCTCCTTCGCAAGGCAATGAATCCTAGACTATCATTCCTGGGTGACAGGCAACTACAGTCTTTTCTCTCCCACATCTGGGGAATAACATTAAATTTCAGTAAGTTACGTGATCACCAACAGCATCAGAATTGACCTCCGCATACTCGCACAGTAGGAAATCACCAAGAGTGGTCAAGAAATACATTACTGCTCCATAACCAATTCCAAAACCACCCCCAGTTATCCCAAGTGCTCAGAAATGAGCAGAGATTTAGAAATAAATCTATTAGCGTCCTATTATGAGCAGTTCACTTATTCACTGGAAACATTTACTGAGACACATCATAAAGCACAACTTTTGAAGCTGTCAGACTGTTTTACAAAATTATTATGATTAATGTAGAGGTTAGAAATGAATTTGAGTTTGCCTTCCTTTGAGTTGCATAACTAACTCAAACTTTTGTTGCCAACATTGCTAATTTTTCATAGCACCTGGTTGACTAAAAGCTTGATTTTTTTCATGAGCAGAATTGGTGCTTGGGAACAGATGAAATAGGAGGAGGATTAGGCTATTTGGCCCCTCAAGCAGGTGCGCTGTTCAACGAGATCATTGATGGTTAACCTAAATTTCACTTTTCCACCTATCGCCAGATCCCTTGGTCTCTTTAACATCTAGAAACCTACTTGATCAGAAAATTTTAACATAATTTTGTGCTCAGCAGTATTCCAAACTGTTCATTCAGTCATCGCTTGACATCTAATAGTGATCTATTGAAATCAATGACACTAAATGAAAGCACACATTGATTTGCACCATTTATTTGCATTTAAGGTGCTCAGCAACATTCAAACGGAGCCACTGGAAATCAACCCAGGGAATGAAAAGCACAATAAGGCATGCCTTGGTACTCCTCCACATTGAACAACACCTAGAAGAAGCACTGACGGTGGTGAAGGCACAAAGTGTACTCTGGGTGGGGGAATTCAATGTCCATAACCAAGAATGGCTCGGCAGCAGTATTACTGTTCAAGCTGCTAGACTGGGTCTGCGGCAGGTGGTGAGAGAACCAACAAGAGAGAAATATATATTTGACTTCATCCTTCCTATTCTGCCAGCTGCAGTTGCATCTGTCCATGACAGTGTTGGTCAGAGTGAGCATCACACAGTCCTTGTGGAGACGAAGTCCCACCATCACATTGAGAATAATCTCCATAGCACCGCACAACACAATCACTGTGCTAAATGGGACAGATTCACACAGATCTAACAACTCAAGACTGGGTATCCATGAAGCGCTGTAGGCCATCAACAGCAGCAAGATTGTAATCCAGAACAATCTGCAAACTCATGGCCTGACACATCCCTCACTCAACCATTACCATCAAGACAGCAAATTAATCCTGGTTTGATGGAGAGTGCAGGAGGGCCTGCCAGGAGCAGCACCAGGCATATCTGAAGATGAGGTGTCAACCTGGTGAAGCCACCAGACAGGACTACTTGCATACCGAACAGCGAAAGCAGCAAGTGATAGACTTAATCAATCCCACAACAAATGGATCTCAGCTCTGCAATTCTGCCACATCTGGTTATGAATGGTGGTAGACAATTAAACAACTCACTGGAGGAGGAGTCCCCACAAACATCCCCATCCTCAAAGATGGAAGAACCCAGCACATCAGTGCAAAAAATAAGGCTGAAGTATTCACAGCAATCTTCAGCCAGAAGTGCCAAGAGAATGATCCATCTCGGCATCCTCCAGTGGTCCCCAGCATCGCAGATGGCAGTCTTCAACCAATTCAATTCACTCCATGTGATATCAAGAAATGGTTGGAGACACTGGATACTGCAAAGACTATGGACCCTGACAATATTCCAGTAATAGTACTGAAGACTTGTGTTCCAGAACTTGCTGCTCCTGTAGCCAACATATTCCAGTGCAGTTACAACATAGGGGTATCTACCCAACAATGTGAAAAATTGCCCAAGTATATCCTAACCACAAAAAGCAGGACAAATCCAATCTGGCCAATTACAACCCCATCAATCTACTCTCGATTATAAATAAAATGATGGAAGGTATCATCAAAAGTGCTATCAAACAGCACCTGCTCAGAAATAATCTGCTCAGTGACCACCTTGGTTCAAACATAGACAAAAAAGCTGAATTCCAGAGCTGAGGTAAGAGTGACAGCCCTTGACATCAAGGCTGCATTTGACAGAGTGTGGCATCAAGGAGCCCCAGCAAAACTGGTATCATTGGGTATCAGGAGACAAACTCTCCACTGGTTGCAGTCAGACCTGACACGTAGGAAGACGGTCGTGGTTGTTGAAGGTCAATCAACTCAGCTCCAGGATATCTCTGCAGAGTTCCTCAGAGTAGTATTCTTGGCCCAACCATCTTCAGCTGCTCCATCAATGGCCATCTCTTCATCATAAATAGTCAGAAATGGGGATGTTTGCACAATGTTCAGCACCATTCATGACTACTCAGATACCGAAGCAGTGCACATTCACCAATAAGAGACAATCTAACCACCACCTCTTGACATTCAATCATGTTACCATCACTGAATCCCCGACTATCAACATCCTGGGGGTGATCTTTGACCAGAAACTCAACTGGACTCACCACATAAACAGGCTGGCTACAAGAACAGGTCAGAAGCTAGGAATACTGTGGTGTGTGATTCATCTCCTCAAAACCTGACCACCATCTACGAGGCACAAGTCAGGAGTGTGATGGAACACTCCCCACTTGCCTGGATGAGTGCAGCTGCAACAACGCTCAAGAAGCTTAACACCATCCAGGATAAAGCAGCCCACTTGATTGGCACTACATCCATAAGCATCCACTCCTTCCACCACCAATGCTCAGTAGCAGCAGTGTGTACTATCTACAAGGTGCACTGCAGAAATTCAAAGATCCTCAGACAAACCCACGACCACTTCCACCTGGAAGGAAAGGGCAGCAGATATATGGGAACACCACCACCTCCAAGTTCCTTTCCTAACCACTCACCATCCTGACTTGGAAATGTATCACTGTTCCCTCACTGTCCTGGAATTCTATCCCTAATAGCATCGAGGGTCAACACACAGCAGGTGGCAGTTCACCACCACCTTCTCAAGGGAAACTAGGGACGGGCAAGAAATGCTGGTCAGCCAATGATGCCCATGTCCCACAGATAAGCAGGGAAAAAAGAATCAATCAGCAGAGAAACTCTAAGCAGATATCACAGAGTTTCTGAGATTTTTCCATGTCTCAGTTACAGAGGTATGAAATGGAAGGCTATTTAACATTGACAAATCACTGCAGTGATTATTACACTTATTAACATCAGCTATACCAATTATGATAAAGTATAGTAATTTTATTATAATGTTACTTGATGCTCTTTTTAGGGGGTGGGAGGATTGGAGTCTTGTGTGGGATTTTGGGGTAAGGAGGCTATAGCCTGGGAATGTAGTTGGGGGTACGGTTTGTCATCCTCCAAGATTGGGTTTAATTTCCAAATGAGAGGAAAAGGATTATTGTTGTCCCAAGATGGGAGAGCGCATTACATTCTGGAGATTGGGTGGGGTGATGTGGGGAAGAGGTGGAGAGATTACAGGTCAGGAACACAGGCCCATGCAGGGTGATTCTAGCAGTCCTGATGGGGCTGGCCTGACAACTGAGTGCTCCTTGGTCTCCACAGGAGAAAGGGAATGGGAAGGCACTGAGAGACTGTGTTCTAAGAATGTCTGTTCCATCAGGTTCTGTCTTCAAATCATGCTTATTCCAAATACATTTTCTCATCTTGTCCCATTAGGTGTAAAACCTTAGCTGGGATGTTAGCTTTGCTTGGGCAGTAGCACACTCTGAGCTATAGTGTGACTCTTGCATGCAGCCCTGCGCACCACCCCCCCGCCCCATTCTCCAACCATCCCCACCCTGCCCCTGCCGCAACTTCCTTGTCATTGCAGGTGGTGATCTGCCGATGTTAGGGGCTCTGTGGATCCCATTGCTCTGGAGTTCCAGGATCTCAGCAGTTAGGTACTCAAGAACAGCAGCCAAGTAGGCAGGGGCTGTTGTAAAGGGAGTTCCAGGCTCTTGACCCAGTGACAATGATGTTGTTCCAAGTCAGGCTGATGTGTAGGACAGTAGGAGAAAATCTTGCAGTTGGTGGTGTTTCTACTTAGCTACGTGGCAGAGGTCACAGGTTTGGAAGGTGCTGGCAAAGGAACTTGGCAAGATAGTGAGTTGCTAGCTTTCACATTTCATTATATACTTTTAAAGTTAATTCAGCTGCACTTATTTACCTCAATGTATACACTATTATGTCTTTGGTTATCTTTAAGCCAACACTGCTAACCCCCACCCAACTCACTGCTGGTGAAATATCCCCAGAGCTGATCACCCTGGCAGAGTCAGTGCAGAAGCCTTGGAGAAAGAAGTTTGAAATGAAAGTGACAATGGAAGCTCTTGGGAGAAAAAAAATAGGCTTTATCAGTTCTTTAACTTTTGTTTACAGCATAGCATTCAGGAAGCAATATTTGATGCCTGTGCCTGCTTCAATAAATTTCGCAAATTGTAATGGCTTTCAAATACCATGATGTTAACCAAGCAAATAGTCTGTGACCTACTCTGAATTAAACTGTTTGAATCAACATCAAATGTTTTGGTAGAATATTGATCCCAGTCTTGAATATACTCAATGGCTAAGCCTGCACAGCCCTCTGGGATAGAAAATTCCAGAGCATCATATCCTTTAAGTGAAGAAATTCCCTAACTATGTCTGTTCTCATGGGGCCAGACTCGTCAATCTAAACTCATTAACAATCCTGCCATCCCAGCAGGCAGTCAAGAGAATCCTCTGTGGAAAGTATATCCTTCTCAAGTGGACAAAACCTCTAACAATAGTCCATGTGGAGTCTCAAAAGATCACCATGACTGCAGCCAGACATCTTCTTTCCTGCACTCTCTCCCCATGCAACAAAGGGTAACACACTAGTTGCTGCATTTTCACCTCAGCCTTCAGTGATTTATGAACAAGAACAACCAGAGCCCTCTGCACATCATCACTTCCCAAACTTTTCCCATTTATCAAAATTCTTGATGTTTATTTTTTCCATACCAAAATGAATAACTTCACAACTTTTCACATTATATTTCAATTGCCATGTCCTTGCCCACACACTTAAGCTATTGAAATGTCCTTGAGGCCTCTATGCACCTTCCTCACAACTTAATTCCCAGTTAGTTTTGTGCCAGCAGCTGTGGAAATATTGCATCATGTCCCCACATCCAATTTATTCAAACTGATTGTTAAAAACTGGGGCCCAAAACATTGATCTTTGCGATCACCTTTTTAAGTCACAGTCTGCAAACTAAGAATGACCGATTTATTTCTGGGGACTGTTTTCTGTTCTTTGACCAGTTCTCAACCCATGCCAATATATACCCCAATCTCGGGTATCTTAGTTTCACATACTAATCTCCTATATGGCACCATATCAAAAACCTTGTGAAAATCCAAATACATTACATCCACTGGTCTGTCCACATTTTTTCTGTTTGTTGCGTAAACAAAAATAAAACTCCAAGCAGTTTGTCAAACATGATTTCATTTGATAAATCCATGCTAACTGCCCAATTCTCTAAATCCAATTTTCTAGGTGTCCAGTTATCACACCATCTAGAATAGATTTTAGCAATTCTTTTGTTACTGATGTCTGGCAAATCTATATTTCTCCCTCCCCCTCTCTCTCCCCTTAATAGGGGTTCATTTGCTACCTTACAATAAACAGCATGATACAGAGGCAGAAGAATTCAAAAATCATTCAAAACCCTGAAAATTAAAAGGAAAGTAACAGAAATTTACTATTAAAGTCATTTCAAGGTTTTGGTAGAAGTTTTGAGCTCCTTAAAAGAACACTGAGTATAAACGAATGGATGGTATCCTGACTTGACCCTGCTTCAAAATGGCCCAGACTTCCTCAGTCTCCCCTTGCCCTTGCCGTCCCTTCTCTCAGGATTTCCCACCCACATCCCATTCTTGTCCATGCTTGCCCTGCTCGTTTTTGAATGGCTTTGGCAATCAACACGCA
This sequence comes from Stegostoma tigrinum, assembly GCF_030684315.1. Taxonomy (NCBI): domain Eukaryota; kingdom Metazoa; phylum Chordata; class Chondrichthyes; order Orectolobiformes; family Stegostomatidae; genus Stegostoma; species Stegostoma tigrinum. Next base: position 40,606,693 of record NC_081369.1, read on the forward strand.
TTAGATTAACCTTCAAAGAGATTTGCATGTTAATCACACATGCTAATGCTGAGAAACATACATGCCCCTATTTGGTTGCGACATTAAGTACATGAAGTTTTAGATGACTACTGACTACATTTCTGTCATGATTCCTTTTTTAAAAATAACCTTAATTTATAAATAGCTATTACTTAGCAGAAACTGAAGGAAATGGGAAGGAAGGAATAGCAGGTGACCGTCTCTGGCAGACTTTTCCTATTGTTTAGAAGCAATTGCATTTCAAAAGAACATTCTCGGTCTGAGCAGCAACTTAATTAACATGCTCAAAACACAATACTAGATTTCTCTGGGGCAATCAAGATTAAAGAAAAGCACGTTGGCTTTCCAAGTAGCCAGTGTCATAAAGCAGAGGATGTCCAACTTCATTCGGAGTATTTACTTCAGCTTCAGCACGGGTATTAACGGCACAACCATCCAGAGGGCTACTGGGTTAGAGGCCTGAGGGCAGAAATCACTTGGCTGTATGCTTCTGGTCACTGTGGCTCAACTAAGATGACCTTCATAGTGAAGCACCAGCCAACAATTGCTGTCTTGCCTCATATGAAGAGCAGTTATTCAGGCATAAAATTGGCAGCAGTGATAGAGACTGTAGTATTTGTGATATTGCTGAAGCTAGGAACGGACTGTACATTTCAGTATTTTGGGTGGGGAAGGGGGCTGCGTCGGGGCGATGGGTGGTGGGGAAGGGGTTGTGGCAGGAAGAAGTTGAGGGGAGGCAACATTCAAAGCTGCACCAAAGGAGGTAGATATTACATGTAACACAACAACAGCCAAAGATTGGTGAGTCGTATTAAACAAACAAAGTACTTTCATCTTTCTAAGCTTGCAGTATGGATTTTTCCAACATCTGGGACCCAGAATACAACCAAAATGCATGTGATACTGTGCTCCAGTTAGAGTCATCATTGTGTAAGATTGTGTTATTTTAAAAACTTATTATAGGCCAAAAGTACTGAATATTTTTTCACATTTTGGAAGACAGTTGTGAGTATCACCAGCAGCAGAATGGCACCTCAATGTCTCCAAACATTTTGAAAACACATGGCTACATCTCCATAGGAAGAATATTTCTTTAATGAAGAATCACGTCGAAAAACAAGTGCATCAGTAAATCACAGTCCACTACCAATTGAGAAGAATGAACATTCATTTGTACTTACAGTTATTCCCCAACAAATCTTCACCTGCCAAAACATAGAGAGTAATCTGAAAACCCCCATGGGCACAGAGGAAGAGAATGCTGGTTCCTAGCAATGCTTTGATTAAACGACCTGTGTGATCTGGTGAAAGAAAAAGCAGTTATAACCTGAAAGCATGTAATTGATGTTGTGAAACAGCCTCCATAATTAGCAATTTGATCAAACTTTTAACCAATTAAATCAGGTTCAACAACTTCATGCCTTGAATGAATAGATCACCATTTGTTCACACTTTTACGTGATCTTTAAGGTTCCAAATGCAAGGTGATTTCCTGTTGGAAGCTTGGGTAAATAGCCCAGGGCTTAAGCAATACAATCTACGTGTTTCCTGGAAAATCTCACTGAGCCAGAGGAACCTAGACGTGCTTTACTCAAAACGCAGAATCATTTCTTAGACTACCTTACCAGCTGCAACTCTTAGTGCCGGGAAAAAAAAGCATAGTGGGAGAGAAAATTTAATTTTCCAGCAGGAACTCCGTTTGTTGAGTTGATTTCCCATGCAGGAAAAGCAGCAGAAGCTCACAAAGGTTTTATTTTCTAACTAGCATTTCACATTTGAATGCCAAATACTTCTGCCTGGAGAGGGCACAACAGATCTAAGGTGGTAAGGGTTGGCGATTGGTAAGGAATGGGTTTCAGCAGAGTCCTGCTGTAGAGAATACAGGGCAGAAAATCTCTAACATTCTTCATAGGTCCTATCCCAGAGGAAATTAAAACAGTAAAAGGTTGCAAATGAGACATATTGTGCTGAGTCATCCCCTCTACCTCAAAATGGAGTTTCAGTATGGCCTGTGTGTTCATTTCCATTTATTATTGGTTTTTCCCTCTGGGATAGCAAGATTCCATATACTAGCCCCAACAAAAGAAAGTTTTGGCCTTGTCTCTTCTGTCTTAGGAAAAAGCAAACTGTTTCCAGTTAGCAGAAAAGCCACAGCGGTTTCACCCCGGATTAGTATTGGATTGAGGTCTTCTTGACATAATAGATCTCCGATTCATGTAAATGTATGAGGCTTGCACTTATTCTGGCTCTGAAAGTTGCAGGTTTCAAATCACAGCAATAATTTAGATTTAAGCAGATAAACGGTTACTTATTTTTATCTACCTACAAAGTGAGGGAATTAAAATTCAACCTCAATGTTTATATTCTGGAGCTGTTCCAATAGCAACCAGACCAGCAGATAAACAGCCTCTTATTTTCAAACTTTTACACATCCAGCCCAAATTGGACTTGTAGACATCCCATTTCCTCAGGTCTGTAGGCCCCACACTTATGTCTGCCCACCTCCCTGTTATTTGAAGGATGCAACTTTGCTCTGTAGCCATTAAACAGGCCGAGTGCTTTTGGACAGCCCCGTGACTTAGGTAATGGTACAAACTGCATTCACAAAGTATAAATTAATTAATGACAAAGGCACAGGGATGTTGGAAATGTAAAACAATTCACTTCTGGATTTTCAGCTTTACTACACCGTTGTGTTCAGCCTTGGGCACCAATCAGCCTTCTTCTGAGCTTCAATCTGTCCTCGACTTTCAACTGAGCCTATGCTCTCTGCTGGATTGTCCCGACTGCTGATCTGTCTTTGTACATTTTCTCTTCCTCCAATTTTTGACTCGAAATGACTCTGGTCTTCTCCAGCACAGCTAAATGATCTCTCTCTTGCTCTTTTTTCCTTTTCTCTGTCACCAGAAGCATTCAGCAGTTCATCCCACATGACTTGACTTTCTCTCAGTATACTCCTTTCCTGCCTAAACCTCTCCCTCCATGTAAATTCTATTATCCGTATTGACTAGGGCAAATTTGAACTCAGCTTGGTTTCTCTATTCCTTCGGCTCAATAACAAGCAGCAACATCTCAAAACAGGTTCTAGAATCTTTGTATCAGAGATAATGGGAACTGCAGATGCTGGAGAATCCAAGATAACAAAGCCTGTCTCTGCCTCCCTAACCTGTTCTTCCTCTCACCCATCCCCTCCTCCCACCTCAAGCCACACCTCCATTTCCTACCTACCGACCTCATCCCACCTCCTTGACCTGTCCGTCTTCCCCGGACTGACTTATCCCCTCCCTACCTCCCCACCTACACTCTCCTCCCCACCTATCTTCTTTTCTCTCCATCTTCGGTCCGCCTCCCCCTCTCTCCCTATTTATTCCTGAACCCTCTCCCCATCCCCATCTCTGATGAAGGGTCCAGGCCTGAAATGTCAGCTTTTGTGCTCCTGAGATGCTGCTTGGCCTGCTGTGTTCATCCAGCTCCACACTTTGTTTTCTAGAATCTTTCACCACTTATAGTCTCACGTCAGTGTCTGCCCCTGAAAATAATTTCACCCCAGATTGCTCCCAACCCAGCTTTCAAACACCAACACCCCCCCCAAGCACTCAGTCCTACATTCACCTTGACACCTTTCCACTGGAGTTATACAAGCATCCTGTGAATTCTGCTATTAGCCCAACAAAATCTTTATTGCCTCCAAACCAAGTCTCTCTGCTTGGAATGACTCCTGTCTTAGGCTCCCTCAATTTCAAAGTCATTTGTTAACGACTTAGTAAGAGAACCCACACTATTCAAAAAACAAGAAGAAAAAGTAGGTATGGGTATAAGTCCTCCCACCCAGCCTGTTACGTGGGTAAAGAAGGAATGTTTTTACGATGATCTGCACAACCTTTTACTGAGGCTTGCTCCAGGAATAAGCACAAAATACTTGGAGATTACAACAGACAAGTTGGATGTGAATATTGACAAGGTGTCTCAAGTAGATGTGACTTCGGCACCGGTAATGACAATGCCAAATTCTGTTGGAATTCTGCTTGGGGCATGAACTCAACAGAAAACTTCAATATCAAAAAAACACCTGCAAATCTAACAGAGGGGAGCAAGCAAAGTTTGAAGAATGTATTTATTGCAGCTTTCCAGCACTAATTTCAGGCGAAGATGGAAATCTAAACTACGAACAAAATCTCATGATGTTTACACATCTCTTAAAAATAAACCTAATTTGAGCAACACATCCTTAACTATTGTAAACAGTTCTAAATCTCATTGCCTTCAAAACCTGCAAGCACTTACCTGAAAATGGATACAACCAGAGGAACAACAGCGTTCAATAATTTATTTTGTTTCTGTAATTTTCCATAAGAAAGTACCTTTCAAAGCATATTTCCCGGAACTCTCTGCCAGATCCTCTGAGTTTACTGAATTCAGAAAAGTAGATGTGGGTGTTTATTACTGAATATTACATCAAATGAGCAGTAATTCTTGATGTGCTTTTTAAAAATTCTTTCTTGATATATAGGCGTCGCTGGAAAAGCCTGCATTTGTTATCCACTTATAAGTGCACTTAAAATGAATGCCTTGCTCGGCTATTTCAGGCAGTAATTAAGAGTCAAACACATTGTTGTGGGTCTGGAGTCACATTTCAGCCAGACCACGTAAAGATAGCAGATTTCCTTCCCTAAAGGATAAGAACAAACCAGATGGGTTGTATGACAAATTAATAGCACTTGTGAAGTTCACCATTCATTGTGCCAACTTTTTTTAAAATTTTCAAATAGACCTGTCCAGAGTTGCTATCACACACCCCTGCAGTATGTGGGACTTGAGCCCAGTCCGGAGGGAGAAAGACCAGTACTGCGCTACAAGAGACCTCAGCTTTATATTCTAGACTTATTAACTGCATTCAAATGTTACCAGATGTCAAGGTGGGATTGGAACCAGTGTCCCTACAGCATCTGCCTGGGTCACCTGATTATCACTCTGCCACCATCTCCCCTGAACTATAGACCAAGAACTTTTTCTTCTTAATACTGGGATATGGGCCTGTTTCACCACATTTATTGACCATGTCCTGTTGCCCTGAGGATGTGGTGACAGGTTATTTAATTGAATCATGAGACCAAAAGATATAGGAGCAGAATCAGGCTATTCAGCCATCAGGACTGCTCCACCATTTAATGAGATCCTGGCTGCTCTGATAGCCTTCCATTCCACTTTCCTGCCTTTGTCCCATAACTTTCTATTTTCTTTCTATCAAAAACCTGTCTATCTCAGCCTTTAAGATACTTAGTGGTCCAGCAGTCTTTATATATGATGGACTAGACATTGGTCATCACCTCTGGGATTGAGTTTTCGCCTCAGCCCCCATTAATGGGGGCTAAGATCTTCCTGTGCTGCTGTAAAGGCCCCACATGAGATCAGTTTGGGTGAAATGCTTTTACTGTGTGCCTGCAGTGTCAGTATCCATATTTCCAAATTACTGAAGTCACAGTTATATGTGAGGCACTGTTTTAACACCTTGTTTTAATTTAGACTGCAGAAGACCAGCCAGTTCCTTGCATTTTTATATGACTGAAGCTAATTTGATGCTAGCTCTGGGACATGCAAGTGCCATCAAGCAGATCCATGTAGCTGCCAGCAAGTCCAAAATCAATTAGCTGACTTGCCAAGTCTTGCCACTAAGATCACCTACATCCATCTTATTTAAATCTACAAACACATAAGAAATGGAATCTGTGGGGTGGAACAACATTCAGGTGCTGGGGTTCTATGCAGCTGGAAAACCTGCAAGAGACCTACACTGCCTCTTCCGCAAAAACCACACAATAAGAGGACGGCAGTTACTCCATTCAGCAATGCCAGATAAAGATACTGGTTATTGGCAGAACATACACCCTTCAAGGTAGGATATATGTTACAATATTTTATTAAATAATAACTGTCCCTCATTATCACAAAACCAAACTAGATTTTTGACATCACCATTGGCAGATAGAAACAAGACTTATCCTATTTTATTATTGCCCATATTTACCAGATTTTTGCAAACTGAGCCTTGTCCTAGTTCTTCACGCTTATCTTCACTGCAGGAATATACTGGAGTATGAACTGAAAATTGTGCTGTTACAGATAGCATGCCTGTAGTAATAGCCACAGGAATTTTACCACCATACATCCTAGAGACCAGGTGATGTCTAATATGCCCATTCAGAAGAGTAATAAACATTACATTTCAGATGTTTTAAAGCCCATCTGTAAACCAACCCACATGATGGAAATAAAGCAGGTTGGAGTGAGGCACTTGTTCTACATCCATCCGATTTTACAATCAATTTACCTGAAAAATTCGTAAGTGACTCTAAAATGATTGCAAGTCCAAAATCTTCACAGAACACTTTGATAGCTTTGACAATGAGTTTCTGACAAAACGTTACAGGAGAAAATCTACTGAACTTATTCCTGCTGTTACATGGAAGATCTATTGCAATTCAGAGAACAGAAAATTATGGTGGGGCAAATATGTCCTAAACAATTTTCTGACATTTCAAAGAGAACTTTCGCCAAACAAAAGCATGATCAAATAACTAAGATATTTACTACTGTTAATTTGTAAACAATGAGCAAGCAATGAATTTTTAGCCATGTGAGGATATTTTTTAATTGGAAGTGAACTCAGATAAAATCTATTCTCAATATCTGATAGAAGTCTATAAAAGGATGCTCATTATTGTTTCAGAGATAACTAAATCTGACAAGTTCCTTATGAAAAGCTATTATACTGCCTTTGTAAATCAAAGTTCCAATGCTTTCATTGTTTTAAAACTGCACATTGTCCTGCATATGTTCAAAACATCACAATTATTAATAGTAAAGCTGTAAGCAGTAACCCTCAATTCGCTGGGCTAGCTGAAATGAAAAAAAACGAGGTCTACTGTATTGAAAGGTCAATGATCAGACGGTGACCTAATCATTAGAAAATTACTGGGCTATTTCTTAATATTTTCTGTGTTCTCAAGAAGGTCTGTGTGCGCTTACATTAGTGTTGTAATTGATGACAGAGTGTCTGGCTGAAATTATATTTAAAGCAAATACAAGGCACTGCATGTGTGATGATCATTTGTCATCAAAACCATAAGAGCTGTGTTGTGTAAATATCAAACGGTTGATTGGATGCCAGAAAAGCTGCAAGAAATAGCCTATAAGAGCAGTATGAACAAGCTGACCTGAGGTCAAGGTTCATTAAAACAGAGAAATCAGCCTCTTTCTATTAAAAACAAGCAGTCATCGCAATGTGCAAAAGATTAACTGGACTGTGGTTAGATGTGACACTTGTTATGTTTGTAAATGGTCAAACTGTTCAATCGCAGTGGACTGGCAGCATCAAGAATTGATCACACTGCCTGCTTGCATGAAAAATGAGGAGAGGAAACTGTGGGTCAGAGCGCTAGTTAGTTAGCGGCTGTTACCTGATCAGTGACTGGAGGTTGAGATGGAGCAAGCTAATCACTTGTTTTGGTCCAATCCTCAGACAAATCCATGGAAACCAGATCACTTGAATTGTAAGCTTGTGGCATATCACTATTTTTGCAGCATGTTATGATCTACTTTGCTTCAATAAAAAGCAATTAGACATACTCTATTGTCAGGAATGCCTTGGGTTTTGATGTCTAGAGTAAACCCAACAGACCAGCGGAAGTGGAAATTAAAGCCTACAAAAGGTCAAGTTACTGTAAATATTTAAATATTGAAAATAATTTATTTAATAGTCATAAGGAAGGGTCATACTGGGCTCAAAACCTTTATTCTTGTTATGTCTCTACAGATGCTGTCAGGCTTGCTGAGATTTTCTAGATCTTCCATTTTAATTTAACTTAAAAGTTTATCTGAGCAGATGTCCTTCCTAATTGTAAGCTGTAAGAATTCAGAAAATAAAAAGCTTTGAACTTCAGACGTTAATAATTTTTAAACAATTAGTAATTCATGTTTTCTTACCCAAAGGACCATTTACAACTTGGATTTTAATCCAAAGATGGATATGCAGAGGCCAAGGCACATGCTATGCACAGAAGGTACTGCCAATGCAGGCACCAAGTCATTTCTATTAACTAAGCAAACACTCTGCAAGAGATGTGTATGCTCAGGGTGCTGGGAGGGGTAGACAGCAATGATTCAACTGAAGTAAGAAGAATGCTCCTATACTTTCTGGTCGTAGCTGTAGCAATCACGTTCTCACTTTGATTTCTTCCTCACTCAATACACTCTGCATGGCAAGCTGTAAATGATTGCAAAAGTTTTTCTAACTGCTTTCCCTCACTCTCCAAGCCAACCCTTGTCCTTCCTTTCACTTCAGCTGCTGAGAAGATTGATAAAACTCAAATAAAGGGAGGGGTGGCTCAGTGTTCCTGTAGGTGTACCATCACGTCATTAGATTATGGCAAAACACCAACTCAGATACAGATACAATGCACACTTGAGAGGGTAGCTGCTCAGCACAGAATAATCCACCTGGCATGAGTCTGCAGGACTCATTGGATGCTACTCATTGGATGATAAGATACCATAATAGTTCTACTGCAAAGGACTCCTGGGCTAAAAAGAGCAAGATTACCACATAAAGATTCATGAAAATTCAGCGGGTGGTGCCTGGTGCAGCAGGCAGTTTGCTAGAGAGATAACACAATGTCATGGCGCATGGAACTGCAAATGACAAGTAAATACTAAAGGGAGTGGAATCAACATTGTCTTTTTTACATGATCACCCAAAGTCAAAATTACTTCAGCTGTCTCTCAATCAGAACATTTTTCATTTATCAGCTTTCTTCAGCTAACTCATTTATGAATCTACACAACAAATTTACCATTATTTCTTTACATATTATGTCTACAAAGAATTTGATTAATTTGAGCCATATAATTTGCTGTTCTCAATCATGCGCAACTACCATTTAGATCTTATTCATTTTAAATGAGCAGTGACAGGACTCAATAAGAAATCATTAAAGTCAATGAAATCTTGCAAAGCCACAGAAAGCACAGGAAAATGGGTGATTCCCAAGGACATTTTCAACGAATCGCCTTGAAAGGATAAGTCAATTAAGTTTGAAAACAGCATAATAGATTAATCCTCTAGCAAGTAAGTCCTCCAGGAACTTTAGCTATAGAGCACAAAACAATGTGTGTAATATAATGGTCATGAATAAATAACTAACCAGAGTATAAATATTCGTGTATGCAATTAAACCTGCTCTGCCAGAGGCAAATTTTAAATGCCAATTGGGACATAAAATGGACAGATTTCAAATGAACTAAGTCAGCACCAGTACTTCAATGAGTTGCAATGTAATGCTTTTATCAGTAGCATGTGTTTGAATTCAGCTGAAACACAAGCCTCCTCAAGTTCTCTCCAAGGGCACCAAACAAGTTAGGTTTGGGCTTGTACTTATCATGTGAATAAGGCAATACTAAAATGCTTTCTACAATCTGATGTAAGTGACTACAGGAGTGGGTGTAAATGCTCAATCATGCAGTATGGTTTAAATTGAGGTTAAAGAAGTGGGTGTCTTTCAGAAAGCAGACTGGGTGAGTTATTTGATTGTGTTTACTCAATTGCTTCCTTCATAAGACTTCAGTGCTTTTCTTGGTCATTGAGGCTAGAGTAAACACCCAACAAATCTTGTGATCATTCACCTGTTTGTTTCTTAGCTGCTACTTCAGTTGCTATTTGTGTTCACTTGATACCACTTTGTGTTCTAAAGTTTTAATTCTGATGGCGTATATTCTGAGACAAATATGAACTGTTTCAGACCAGCCATGTTTACAATGGGCTCCTATGTTGGGGAATCTGTTCTGTTTTCTAAAGTGATCTCATGACAAACCGTAATGTCTCCTTGGAGCAGCAGGAGAAAAGTGTTTTTGAAAGGGTCTGGGAAACAGAAAATTTAAAATACTTGGCTCCTGTGTGGAAACCCTCCTATTCTTTCTGCATGGAGAACAATTTTACATAATTCATTTGTCCATCTAAAAGATTGACAAAGTCATGAAAACTAATTAACTTCCTCACTCTCCATGGTGAAACCTACCATTAAATGTTCCACCTCTTGTATTCACGAGTGAAACTTTCACGAAAACAGGAAACTTTTACAGCAGTTAATGTGGACTTGACTATTCAATAGCCTTTTCCCCTGTGAAAGTTACCAGACAATATATTGTCCATGTGGTCATAGATAGTTTTAGTCACTACCCTCATCATTAATCCTGGTTTTATTTCAATTTAAATGTGTTCCAATTTCTTCTAACTTGTTCAGCTAGCTTCTTGTGGATTCAAAATGTTGCTTCTGTTCCAGTGTTCCTTTGTTTTGGATAGGAAATATGCTTCTCCAGCTAATTATTTTTAAAATGCACCAAATGGGCCCCCTACAACCATCGTTGGTAAAGCATGTCAGTCGTAATTATAGTTTCCACAATTGACATGCAAAATGCATTTTGTTCAGCCTAAACTGAAGGCCACAAAACCCTTAGAGCTTCTTAATGTTCATAAACTGTGGAGTTCTGACATGAAACTTACTCAAGTATTTTCTTTCATGTTAACAGTAGCCACTTGCTCTTTTTAGGCAAACAGAGGTTGTGTCACATTCGACAACAGGAATAAAAGATTTCTCCATTGAAATGAGACTTTCCATAAAACGGAGAGATCCTTTGGCACAAAATCTGAAAATGGGGAGTGTCCTTATCCATATTCCTGATCTGTTCCTATTGGATAAAACCAGTCACCACCTCTTTATTTGAATAGGCTTGCTACGTTGGAAGAACTTTTTAGAAAAATCATTCATAGGTTATGGATATCACTAGCTAAATCATAGATCAATCATCTTCCTCATTTCCTCAAAAATCTCAATTGAATCGGTGAGACAAGATCTCCCCCCGCACCAAGCCATGCTGCCTACGATGTTGTAGACATGCTCGCTGAGCCGGTGGGTTTGGTTGCAAACGATTCATCACTCCACTAGCTAACATCATCAGTGCGCCTCTGGTGAAGCATCGGTGTTCTGTCCCGCTTGTTATTTACGTGCCTCGGTTTGCTGGGATGGTTGGTATTACTTCCTGTTCTGTTTCTCAGTGATTTGTACACCGTGACTAATCCAATGTGTTTGTTGACAGAGTTCTGGTTGGAATACCAGGATTCCCTGGCATGTCTCTGTTTGTCCTGTGCGGTTATGTGTGTGTTGTCCCAGTCGAATTTGTGTCCCTCGTTGTATGTGAGTGGTTAGACAAGTGAGAATTGGTTGTGTGCTCCTGTCCTGCTTTGCATAGTTCTAATACATCAGAATGCTACTTAAAATGAGCCACAACACATTGCAGCAACCCAGAATTATGCAAAGCAGAAGGAGCACCTACACAGAGTCTTCAAAGGGAATGGATACCCGAAAAGCACAATCTGGCGTTACCTCCAAGACAGACTACAACAGGATGACACAACACGACCAGACTCACTAAACATCCTACCATTCATCAAGGACACTTCAGAGATGATCGCAAGGCTACTTAGACCCCTAAGTATCAGAGGAGCCCACAAACCAACAACCACCCTTTGACAGCTACTGACAAATGTAAAGGATCCCATACCTAAAACCAGCAAAACTGACGTAATTTACAAAATCCCGCACAAGGACTGAAGTTTAGAGGCCAAACCAGAAGAAAACTGACTACAGAGACGGATACACAAATACCAAACTGCCTCCAAGAGACATGACTAATTCTCACTTGTCTCACTGCACACAGACAACAAGGGACATGAATTTGACTGGGACAATACATCCACATTTGCACAAGCCAAGCAGAATCATGCCAGAGAACTCCTGAAGGTCTGGAATTCCAGCTGGAACTCCATAAAATATTGGTATTACTTCTGTTTCTCAGTGGCTTGTACACAGTGTATAATTCAACCACCCCAGCAAACAGAGGCATATAAATAACAATACCATCACTTCACTGGAGACGCAAGGATGATGTTATCTAGCAAAGTGACGAAGTTTGCAACCAAACCCACTGGCTCGACGAGCATGTCTACAACTTATCCGCAATGTTGTTGCCTTCCTTTAAACAATGGAACAACATTGGCTAATCTCCAGTCTTCTGGGACCTAACCTGTGGCTAAAGAGAATGCAAAGATCTGTGTCAAGCCCCCGGCAATCTCCTCCCTTTCCTCCTTTATTCTTTTACCAAATGAATGTTTACCAGATTAACAAGGTAGACTAAGTCTGACCTTCACCAGTCTGAAGTCTTTTGTCAGTGAATGCAGGAAGACCCTACCTCACATAGAATCAATGCTGTTTTGGTTTCCTCACTTAAGGAAAGATGGGGTGGCACTGGAGGATCACGAGGTTGATTCCAGAGATGAAACAGTGATTGTATGAGCAGTAATTGAATAGCTTGGGCTTGTACTCCCTGGGGTTCAGAAGAATGGAGGGGGTTGTGAAATCTGATGGAGGGATATAAAATGCTAAAAACGATTGATAACGTGGACATTGAACAGATGTTCCCTGTGTGGGACAGTCTCAAAGGAGGGGTCATACATATACAGTGAGAGGAGGTAGGTGCAAAATGGAGATAAGGAAAAGCTACTTCTGGGGGTTGTGAAGCTGTGGAACTCACTGCACCAAATGCAGTGGAGACAGAATCAATCAATACAGATTCAAGAAAGAAATAGATACATTTCTGATGAAAAGCACGATGAAGGGCTATGGGGAACAGGCAGGAAAGTGAAGTTGAGACGAAGATAAGATCAACCAAAATCATGTTAAATGGCAGAATGGGCTTGAAGGGCTGAATTGCCCATTTCCGCTCCAAATCCTTATGTTTCCTACGTTCATATTTCTGACATATCTACTCTCCCTTAATAATTCCTGTGCCCTTCCTGACACATTAGTGCAAAATTTCCGTTTCAAAAGCAACTGGGTCAGTTGCAATGACAAGGAAGACTGTAATTAGCAGTAGAGAAGTAACAGGCAGATTAGATGATAGTAAACCATTCCAGCCGAAGAGCCAACGAAATGGTTTCTTGAGTCAAACACCTGTTGCTAGGATATGGTCTGCAAGATTCTCCATATGTTAGCCATGTGATGTATACCAGAAAGACTGGATTCTCCAGGCAGATGTCTTGAATTTTACCGCTGATTACACTGCTACAAGATCTCAGGCTTGCACATACCCTAGTAAATACAGAATTCAGGCTAACAGTTCGACTGCATGACTGTAACATCATACGTGATTGGCTGTCTGCACACTGCACCAGCTCCATTGCACTGCACTGTGCAGATGAAGTAAGGACTTTTATACTGGAACGTCACATTTCCTGATGTCTCCTGACTGTCTCAAAGGTACACTGCCCTTCTGGTCTGGAATCTGTGCAGTTATACTTCAGCCAGCACTGGCACAAGTGTGATGCACCACCTCAGTGCTGTGATGTCAACATCCTGCAATGAAGGCAACAACAGTTCTCTGCTTAACCAATATCCATACAGAAGAGAGAATCGTTCATGTCCCTGCTGAATATAAGACACTGCTATTTCCAAATGCTTCACTTCTTTGCAAATTAATAGCAGCAACCACATCAGACTAATTTGTTGTAGAAAAAGTGTCTTTGGATTATCCTGCAATGTGTGACAATGATAGTAATCAATAAAAGTCTTTTTTTAAAGCTGAATCAATATTATACAAGTATTCTGAATAGATATCTACTCTTAGCTGGTAGTTGTTGTAACAAGTCTAAAAGTGATCAAATGTTGACATCTGAAAAATTGTGGCATCCTCTGATGTTAGTGAAGACAGCAGTTAGCTGAGCTATGCTGACCAGAAGTGTCCAGGCTTAATTTCACCTGGGCTAATGTCGGGACCCTGCACCTGGTTTTCACACATATGCCAGGAAGAGGAGAAGGCCCAATAATCAGGCAAGGCTTCCATGTTCATCCATCCTACCGGCTTGCAGGCTGCATCAGATGCTGCTTCAATTCACAGATAGTAAAGACTGCAGATGCTGGAGTCAGAGATAACAGTGTGGAGCTGGAGGAACACAGCAGGCCAGGCAGCATCAGAGGAGCAAGAAAGTTCATGTTTCGTGTCAGAACCCTTCTTCAGAAAAGGAAAAAAATGTTTCTGAAGAAGGTAAAGTCAAATCAAGGTAGGAGTTTTATTGTTAATGGTAAAGGCATAACGAGCGTAGTGGAACCTTGGAGTTCAGCTGCACGGTTCTCTGAGAGTGGAGTCACAGGGAGACAGGGCAATGAAGGAGGCTTTTGGCACATTGGCCTTCGTTGGTCAGAACATTGAGTGCAGAAGTTGGGAAGTTATGTTGCAGTTGCATATGATGTTGGTGTGGCCACACTTGGAGTATTGTGTTCAGTTTTGGTCACCTTGCTATAGGAAGGATGTTATAAATTTTTTTCTGCACTTTTTCCAAGTTAATAAGGGTGTTGCCAGGACTCAGGGGACTGAGTTATAGGGGGAGATTGGGCAAGCAAGGATTTTTTTCCTTTGGAATGTAGAAGACTGAGGGGTGGAAATCTTGCAAAAGTGTATAAAATCATGAGAGGCATAGATAGGATCAATGCACTCAGTCTTTTCCCAGCGTTGTAGAATTGAGGACTAGAGGGCATCAGTTTAGGTAAGAGGGGATAGAATACATGGAAACCTGAAGGGCAATATTTGTTATTTTAAAGAGGGTGGTATGCATATGGAATAAACTGCCACCAGAAGTAGTTCATGTGGTTACATTAACGACATTTAAAAGGCATTTGGACAGATACATGGATAGGAAAGGTTTAGAAAGATATGAGCCAAGTACAGGGAAATGAAGTTAGCATGGATGGACATTTTGGTTGGCATGGACCAATTTGGGCCAAAGGACCTGTCTCCACGCTCACTCTTATTGGCCTCAATGGATCTATACTTTGCAAAACGTAAATGTTTTCCGAAGAGGGTAACTGACAGAAAATAGAAGGAGCTAAGTGAATAAAATCAAAATAATCTTGAAAATGTCATTAGTAAACAAAACAGTATATTACTAATAACAATGGAACAAACACTGTATTTCATCCATCAATATATTTTGCATCCCAACAAAATTCTGTGTGTTTGCTTCGGTAAAGGGTCTAGACAATGTTGGGGTTAAAATTTTGACAGAACTGATTCTGCAACTCCAACCTGGAGATGCCAATCTTTCCTAGCTTGTTTTGACTTTTTACTCTGCTATTATGGTAGAAGTGTTGATCTGTCAAAGGTACAGTCTTTGAGATGAAACATTTAAACTGAATTCCTATCTGCCCCAGCAGATGGATGCAAGAGATTCCAAAACAATGCGGAGAAGGATAGGGAAGTTTTCATAGATTCTTGGTCAAAACTTCAATTAATTAACACCTAAATATAGATGGTCTGGTGATCTATTTTTATGGTTGTTTGTTGGAGCCTCCTGCACACAAAAAGACCGCCAGGTTTCTTTTATTGAAATATTGTCCACATGTCAATCAAACACACTCCTGTCAGATTTTGAGTATGAAATTACAGTTCCTCCTTTCTCCTTTTATACATATTAATTTACTTCTCAGCTGGCCAATTCTCTAATTAGGACATCCAGGGATTGCTGCCTCACCCTTTATACTCTCTGATAGATCCAGAATGAGTCAGCAGTGAAACAGCCCCTTTGGTTCAACTAGTCCACATCGACATTGTTCCCAAACTAAACTAAGTTCCGCTTGTCTGCATTTGGCCCACATCCCTCCAAGCCCTTCCTATTCACGTACCCATCCAAATGTCTTTTAAATGTTGTAACTTTACCTTCATCAAGCATCTCCTCTGGCAGTTCATTTCACACACTAATCGCTCTCTTGTATAAAAAAGCTGCCATTCATGTCCTTTTTTAAAAACTTTCTCCTCTCACCTTAAAAATACGTCCCATAGTTTTGAACTCCCCCACCCTAGGGAAATGACCTTTGCCATTCACTTTATCTATGCCCCTCATGATTTTATAAACCTCTAGGGTCACCCCCTCAACCTCCTCCACTCCATGAAAGAAGTCCCAGCCTAATTTTACAACTGAAACAGTCCATTTCCAGCAGCATCTTGGTAAATCTTTTCTGATTTAATAATATCCTTCCTATTAGCAGGAATAATAATACCCTTGCTACAGCCTAAAACTGCACACAGTACTCTAAAAGAGGCCATATCAACATCCTGCACTACTTCAACATGAAATCACAACTCCTGTACACAAAAGTTCTGAGCACCCTCTTAACCACCCTGTCTACCTGTGATAATGGGAACTGCAGATATGCCAAAGAATCCAAGATAACGAAATGTGAGGCTGGATGAACACAGCAGGCCCAGCAGCATCTCAGGAGCACAAAAGCTGAGGTTTCAGGCCTAGACCCTTCATCAGAGAGGGGGATGGGGTGAGGGTTCTGGAATAAATAGGGAGAGAGGGGGAGGCGGACCGAAGATGGAGAGAAAAGAAGATAGGTGGAGAGGAGAGTGTAGCTGGGGAGGGGATAGGTCAGTCCAGGGAAGACGGACAGGTCAAGGAAGTGGGATGAGGTTAGTAGGTAGGAGATGGCGGTGCGGCTTGGGGTGGGAGGAAGGGATGGGTGAGAGGAAGAACAGGTTAGGGAGGCAGAGACAGGTTGGACTGGTTTTGGGATGCAGTGGGTGGAGGGGAAGAGCTGGGCTGGTTGTGTGGTGCAGTGGGGGGGAGGGGACGAACTGGGCTGGTTTTAGGATGCGGTGGGGGAAGGGGAGATTTTGAAGCTGGTGAAGTCCACATTGATACCATTGGGCTGCAGGGTTCCCACGCGGAATACGAGTTGCTGTTCCTGCAACCTTCGGGTGGCATCATTGTGGCCCAATGTTAAAGAAATACCAATGTTGTAATGGCTTATATTAGAAGATGTAATGGTTTTTGCAGGAACATTTTTTGCGGTACTTTCAGAAACATAGTCATTGAATGGACAGTGTTATGATCACTGGACTTAAACAAAACTGCAAAATTGTAATAATTTTTTAAATTCAAGATTAATTGTAATACTTTGGGTGTTATATCCCACTCTCCAATGAAATATGCTCAGACACGTGAGTTGGTTGCCATAGCAAAGTAAAGAAATAGTATTTAAATTGGGAAGTCCATTGAAGATCTGGTGAATGAGTGGGAGGGGGTCCACAGAATTGGTGAGATGGCCCCTCTTGTGGTAGGAAGTCACTGGGTTTAGTTGCTGGCAAGGATTGCCTGGTTTTCCAAATGGAGGCTAAAAAATACAGAAATTCCCATGACTATTAACATGCAACAAAGGCTGCTGATCATTTTTTTTTTTAAAAAGACAGTAGCTAATTCTTGTAGGAGGATGGAGGGGGATAGTTAGTTTATGTGAGGCCAGGTGTATACCTCATTCGGAGACATGTCAATTATTCTACATTTTTACGCAAAGACAATTTGCAGTGTTTTGGAAACAACAGAAGCAACATGCTTTGTCGATGCTACATCATTCTCCTTGGTAACATCTTAGTACCATCCTACCAAAATTGGAAGAGACATCTCGCAGACTACTCAAGCAACAGGCTGATACTATCATATTCGCAGAATCATTCCTGACACAAAATGTCCCATCCGTTACCATCACCATTTCACTGACAGGGCAGACCCAGCACAGGTGGTGTTCAGTGGTATACGGTTCAGAGGGAACAAAAACCAAAATGGCTGGAAAAGCTCAGCAGGTCTGGCAGAGTCTATGGAGAGAAATCAGAGTGAACGTTGAGTTTGGTGACCATTCTTCAGAACTGGATGTCTACAGTCTGGAGGGCAAGATATTGATTCTGGACCTTGTGATGCCTCAGGTAAAAAGGAGTGCAAGGAAGCCACCTCCTGCTAATTACCATGCACCATCCCTATGCTTCCCTCCCACCCACCCCAACCCCATCTGAAAACCTCAGCTGATGAATCAGGACTATTCATTGCTGTGTGGCTTTGCTGGCCAAGTTGTAAAGAGCAAAAATGCTAGACTGGGTCTGTGGCAGGTAGGACAAACAAGAGGGATAAACATTGAATTATACTTGACCTCATTCTCACCAACATGCTTGCTGCATACCTATCTGTCCATGACTGTATCAATAAGAATGACCAATGCACAGCCCTTGTGGAGACAAAGTCCGGTCTTCACATTGAGGATAGCCTCCATCTGTGGCACTGTCATTGTGCAAAATTGGAAAGACTGCAAACAGATCTAAATCACTCAAAACTGGGCATCCACAAGATGCTGTGGGCCGTCAACAGCAGCAGAATTGTACAGTCTGCAACCTCATGGCCAACCATTACCATTGAGCCATGCGATCAACTCTAGTTCAATGAGAACAGGTGAGCCATGCCAAGTGTGGTACCAGGCATTCCTGAAAAGGAGATATCAACCTGGTGAAGCCACAATACTGGGCTACCTGTCTGCCAAATTGCAAGGAATACACAAAGCTAAACCATCCCACAGCTAATTGATCGGATGCAGAACTGCCATATCTAGTAGTGAATGGTGGTAGACAATTAAACAACTTGGAGGAAGAGGAAACCCCACAAATCGCTCTTCCTTGATGCTAGGGGAGCTAAGCACATCAGTAAGTGTACAAAGTAGGAATAGAAGACAACTCTTTGGCCTGCTCCACCAGTGATTATGATTGATCTGCTTATCTTTTGAATTTCACATTCCCATCCATCCCTGACAATCCTCAACCCACGCTCCAATACACAACAATCTATCCAACCTCTGTCTTAAAAAAGATATTCAGTGACTTTGATTCTACTGTCATCTGAGGCAGAGAGTTTCAAACTCTCTTAACCCTTTCCAGAAAATGTCTTCCCTGATCTTTGTCCTGAAAGTGCACCTCTAATTTTAAAACTGTGCCCCCCCCCAATTCTGAATTGATACATGTAGAAACACCCTCTCCATGTCACTTTGCCAAAACCAACCAGGATCTCATACATTTCAATCAAGTTACGCCTTTCTCTTCTAAACTCTAAGGGAAACAAGCCCAGACTGTCCTACCTTAAGACCAGTCATTCATGCAGCTATCAATTGAGTAAACCTTCTTGGAACCACCTCGAATGCATTTACATTCTTCCTTAAATCAAGACATGAAAACTGCACACATTGATCAAGTATTCAATGCCTTGAATAACTGAAGCATAACATGCTTTTGTGTTCCATTCCTCTTGTAATAAAGGATAGTCTCCAATCAGCTTTCCTAATCATGTGCTATGCCCGCATATTAATGTTTTGTGATTCACTGACCCGAACTCCCAGATCCTTATGCCCCTTGGAATTCTGCAGTCATACCCTGACTAAATAATACTCTTCCTTTTTATAAATCTTCCAGCCAAAGTGAGCCACTTCACATTTCTTCACTTTATGCTCCATCCGTCACATTTTTGCCCGCATATTCAGTTTGTGGGTATCCATCTGCAAGCTCCTCATGGGTTCTCCATAATATATTTTCTTACCTATTTCTGTGTGATTTGCTACTTTACCAAACATATCTTCACTCCACTTATGTAAGTCAAAGATATAAGCTACAAACATTGTGGCCCCAGCACAGACCCCTGCAGACTCCATTCATCATATCTCACCAATCAGACAAAGACTCATTGATACATACACTGTTTTCTGCTAGCCAGCCAAACTCCAATCCATGCTGATAATATTCACACTGCCTACACCATGAACTTGTATTTTCTGCAATAGCCTTGCTGTGGTACCTTACCAACTACCATCTAGAAATCCAAGGATGTCACTTTATACTCTGCACATATTAATTTATGGAGTCAAGCAGCATGGAAGCAAGCCTTCAGTCCAACTCATCCACAACGAGCAGATATCCCAATCTGACCTAGTCCCATTTGTCAGCATTTGGCCCATATCCCTCTAAATCCTTTCTATTCATATACCCATCTAGATGACTTTTAAATGTTGTAATTGTGCCTGTCTCCACCACTTCATCTAGCTGCTTGTTCTATGCATGGACCAGCCACAGCTTGAAAAAGTTACCCCTTGGGTCCTGTTTAAAATCTTTCTCCTCCCACTTAAACCTATGTCCTCTAGCCTTGGAAAAAGACCCTGGCTATTCACCCTATCATTGTCTCTCATGATTTTATAAACTTCTATAAAGTCACAAAAGCCCCAGCCTATTCAGCCTCTCCATATAGCTCAAACCCTCCTTCTTCAAAGAATTCCAATAAATGGAATAAGCATGAATTCCCTGCGACAAAACTATTCTGATGCTTCCCTGTTACGTCAGGGGTGCGTGTGTGCACAAGTGAATCTTGTTGACTACGAGATCCTTGATTAGAATTGTTAACCTGGGCCAATTGGGAAGCCCTTGCTGACCAATATTAACAGGGGATTTAGAATCTCCTCAGTTTAGGGACCTGGCTCAGAACTGGCTGAAGCCAGCGTACTGTGCACAAGTAAATAAAGAGTATGTTGGTGATTGGATACAGACCTTTATGCAATGATTTCTGTGGCAATGAGAGAAAACGGTATGTGCCTGAAGAACATTCACTTACTAGTAATCCATCTGACTGTGTGCAGATCTGCAGCATTTTCAGTTATAAAGGCCTTAATTCTCCCAAAAGCACCCAAACACTAAAACCTTCCAAGAGTTGATCAAGGAATATTATGACCCCAAATCTCCTCTTATCCTGAGATGCGATTGGTTCTATTTGGCTGTTCAGGGATTTTTGATGAGGTTAAGATGACTGGCAGAGGCATGTGATTTTGGGTTAACCCTGAATGAGATGCTGAGAGACCATTTGGTATGTGGGATGCAGAAGCGCCTACTGGCTGAATCCCAACTAGACTTCAGACAGGCACTCACCCTGGTCTTCTCATTAGAAAATGTGGCAAATGGAGCACGGGAACTACAGGGGATCCCAATGGAAATGGACACCCTCTAATAGTTGAGTAGTTTTGTAGCTCAGGTTGTGGATGTTGTGGTTGGTTCACTTGCCGAGCGTGTTCATTATTTGCTGACATTTCATTACCTTGCTGGGTAACATCATCAGTGCAGCCTCTGAAAATGCACTGTTGTATTTTCCCACTTGCTATTTTGCAAGGACCGCAGTGTTTAAATAGCAAGTGGGAAAATACAACAGTGCTTCATCAGAGGCTGCACTGATGATGTTACCCAGCAGGACAATAAATGTCTGCAAACTAATGAGCCAGCCTGGCGAGCAAACCAACCACAGCACAAACACCCTCACCTGTTCAACTGAGCCTGGGGAGTACTGTGCGAGTGTAGGCAACTGCAGAGCTTCACATATCCTGAGCAGAGGTACACCAGGCAACCCACAGCTGAACCCCACAACAAGGCTGGGCCTTGGCCAAGTGGTTAAACAATTCTTCAGGATCTGGGCTGGCAGGCCATTGTAGCTGTTGCCAGTACGCAGACTCAGACAGGGCAGGAGTCCTACAAGGCCTGATTTGAATAAGAAAACTCATAAGCTAGTACCCAGGTCAGTGCACACCCTGGAACGTCCCTGTATGCATGGGTTGGAACAATTAAATTGCTTAGCAATGTCCAATATAGAATTGATTAAAATTAATATTTGGATAAATGGTCACCCAGTTCCCATGGAGGCTGATACCAGCGCAGCTATATCTGTGTTTGCAGAATCTGTCTTTCACAAGATTTACTCGGGGCTCCAACCCTTTCATTTGTGCAAGACCTCAGCCAGACTGAGAACATACACTGGGAACCATTGCAAATTAAGGGTATGATTTCAGTTCTGGTCTCCTGAGAGAAGCAATTGGTGCAGTTACCACTGATGGTAATAGGAGGCTCAGGTTCAAGCCTATTGGGGTGGAATTGTCCAGAAAGATTCACCTTGATTGGCTTAATATTGTTCTATTAGAAACCAGCTGCCTCCGCAAAGTCCTAGTGAAATATCCAGGGGCTTTTCAAGGAGGGCTTGGGACTATCAACGGGGCTAAAGCCACTTCAAATGTTGACCAGGAAGCAATTCCAAGATTTTGCAAAGCCAGTCCAGTGCCATTTCCCTTGTGGGCAAAAGTAGAGATGGAAATCAGGAGGATGGAGAGCGAAGAAATCATCAAACCTGTGCAGTTTTCAGAATGGGCAGCACCTGCCGTATCAGTTGTGAAGCTTGATGACTCAGTTCAGCTTTAAGGGGATAAGCAAATGGTAAACTGCTTCCTGTAGCTGGATAAATACCCGATCCCTTGCATACAGGGCTCGTACGCAAAGCTGGTGAGGTGGGGGCTGCCCTTTACTCGACATGAGCCACGCCTATCTGCAATTGGGACTGGATGAAGAGTCCCAGATATATGTCACAATTAATACCCACAAGAGTTTATAGCAATACACAAGACTGCCATCTGGGGTGTCATCACCCTGTGCCCTTTTTCAGCAGACCATGGAGAACATTTTACAAAGGGGTTACCCCAGGTTGCCATTTATCTCGATGACATGTTAGTAATAGGGAAGACCAATAAAGATCACTTGGAGAACTTGGAAATTGTGCTTAAGCATTTCTGCCAGGTGTGCATATGCTTTAGAAGGGAAAACATGTCCCAGCCACCCCTTGTGACCTACTCAGGTCAAAGAGTTGACCAAACCAGGTTTACCTGTTGGAACAGAATGTCAGGGTGATCAAAGCAACCCCCGTTCCTGTGTCTGTACTGAAGCTGAGGTCTTTCCTTGGGTTAGTGAACAATTACGAAAATTCATACGTAATCTGGTTTCCATCTTGGTATCCTTACACCTGCTATTGAAAAAAGGGTCAGCCTTGGAAACGGTTACATAAACTAAGTAGCAGCTTTTAGGGAAGTGAAGAAGCAGCTATTGTTACTTAGGGTGTCGGCACACTACGATCCAAAGCAAGAGGTGGTGCTGATATGCGATGCCTCCCCATACGGCACTGGGGTAGTGTTGGTTCACTAGTGGCCTAACAGAGAGGAACACCCAAAAGTTTATGCTTCCCAGGTTTTGGCTGATGTCGAATGCAAGTACGTCCAAATAGAGAAGAAAGTTTCAGCAGTCATCTTTACTGTGAGGAAGTTCCACTACAGGAATTTGTCATAGCAACAGATCACAAATCCCGGCCACTGAAAGAACACAAGGCAGTGTCATCCATAGCTTCTGGTACGACTCTGCATTGGGCCCATATTCTCAGTGTGTACAAGTTAGAACACTGTCCAGGAAGACAAGTGACTAATGCAAATGCCTTGAGTCACCTCCCACTGGCAGATACTCCACTGGTGGTGCCTTCCCTGAAAGAGGCCTTACTGGTTTTAAACATTCTGGTCTCTCTTCCAGTCACTGCAGACAAAAAGATCCTGTCCTAGTGAAACGGAAACAGTTAGTGGTAATGGAGAAACAGATGAGCCGTCACAAACTGGATTGAAACCTCGATGGACCAGGTGAGACCAGATCACTGTAGAGGATGGTTTATTACTGAGGGGAGCAAGGATGATTGTCCCAAATAAAGATCGCCTCCAGATACTGGCCAAACTCTACCAGAATCAGCCAGGGGTTTCCAAGATGAAGATACTAGCATGAAGCATGTCAGAGTTGCACTGGTGGGGCAGTGCCCAAGTGCCAACAAGGATTAAAATTGCCACGAATGGCAGCCCTATATTCATGGAAATGGTCAGGTAAACCCTAATCTTGGTTCTGTCAGTTATGATGGTCCTTTCATAGGCTTAACATTCCTGGTCGCTATGGACACCCATTCAAAGTAGTTGAACATACATAATGCTTGTTTAGCAAACTCGGGGATGATAATTGAGAAAAAGCGAGCATTGTTCAAGACTGTTGGAAATATTGGTCATGGATAATGGGAGGCTTAAAGAAGCAGCCTACAGCATCACTCGATACCTAGCCATCCTGCTTCCTGTTCAATTATCAGACCTCCCCCTCACAAAACTACAGGTGTAGCTCCAGCAGAGTTGTTGATAGGGATAAGACTCCGCATAACGTTAAACCTGATACTTCTGGACCTGAGGAGTAGGGGTTGAAGTGGCAGCAGGTACGCCAATGCCAATCATATGCCTCCTCTGGCTGAGACAGACAGTTTAATTCAGGGGATGATATGTGGTGTAAGGGTATGAGGCAAGGCTGACGGGTGATCAGGTCCTGTGACTAACAAAGTTTGGGCAGGGGTGATACAGTCCTGATCTAACACATGGACCACTTGAAAGCCATTACCTTGCAAACGGTGCAGGAGCAAAACATACCTGGCCCCTCAGAACAGCCAAAGGCCTGTCAGAAAGCATGGGTTCTCCCCTTCTGTCTAGTGTTGAGGAAACTTTAGAGTTCAAGATGGATGCAGCCTCATTGACTGCGAGGTGTCCTGGATTGGGATTTTTAACCTGGGCAAATCAGGAGGCTGTGGGTGACCAAAATTTACAGGCAATTTAGAATCTAGGGAACTAGCTCAGAACTAGCTGGTCACAGTGCGCACGTAGAGAAGGGGTGACTTAGTGATGGTATACCGGCCTCTGTGTGGTTATTTCATATTGCATTGATCATAGAGCGGCACGGTAGCTCAGTGGTTAGCACTGCAGCCTCACAGCACCAGGAACCCGGGTTCAATTCCAGCCTCGGGTGCCTGTCTATGTGGAGTTTGCACATTCTCCCCGTGTCTGCATGGGTTTCCTCCCACAGTCCAAAGATGTGCAGGCTAGGTGGATTGGCCATGCTAAATTGCCCATAGTGTTCAGGGGTGTGTGGGTTATAGGGGGATGTGTCTGGGTGGGATGCCCCAAGGGGCGGTGAGGTCTTGTTGGGCCGAAGGGCCTGTTTCCACACTGTAGGGAATCTAATCTTTAATAAAAATTGCCACAAGGATTGTAATTAAAGAAAATGCAAACCAACATAACCTTCTGTAATGAGGCGGTGCCTTGTCAGAATGTTAATTGTGCAATCGAGATGAAAGGAATCCAGCCTCACAACATTTTGTTTTTTTAAATTGGCTCTTATCCTGAATTTTTGACATGTCATTAAGTATCATAATTAATCAGTGAAATACACTACAACATAAGTCAAGTCTGTGACCATTAATACATATTCATTACAATTGAAATAACGACATGCATTTTAGCAGCTGAATAAGTTTGGAGCGGCTCAGTGATTAGCACTGCTGCCTCACAGCACCAGGGACCCGGGTCAATTCCGTCTTGGGCAACGGTCTGTGTGGAGTTTGCATGTTGTCCCCGTGCCTGAGTGGGTTTCCTAAAGGTGCTCTGGTTACCTCCCCCAGTCCAAGGATGTGCAAGGTAGGTGGATTGGCCATGCTAAATTGCCCGTAGTGTTCAGGGGTGTGCAGATTAGGTGGGTCATGGGGAATAGGTCTGGGTGGGACGCTCTGAGGGTTGGTATAGACTTATTGGGCTGAAGGGGTGTTTCCACACTGTAGGAATTCTATGACGATGATAACCTCATGTATTTCAAACACAAAATAGCCCCACCGTATAGATCACCAAACCTCAGGGAGACACAGTGACATAAATCTCAACTCATTCATGTTCTTTCAAAATATTTACCTTGTGCCAATGGACTAAATATGATCCACATTAAATGTCACTTTTCTTCAAAGTAAATAGTCTTAATACTTGCACACTAACTTCTGTTTACACTCCTGGAGTCATTGAATATCATATCTTATTTAGATACACTTTATAAAGCTGAAATTAACGATCATATTGGTTTCCTTTCAATGTACACCCAGCTTAATTAAACTCATAAATTACAAGAAAATTTGGCAAACAAGTATTCATTTGAGAGTTCAATACCTCCACAAACTTCTCATTTGTTTTAACTACACACATTTATCAGCCTGTAAATCAATTCACACTAGCATGTCAGATTGATGTCAGAACCTAAATATTGTCCAAGCCACAAACAACCTAAACTCCATTGCCTGAAATACAAACAGCGTTACCAACAAACTGAGTGAAAAGGAAAGAACGTATTCATCTATAATGTAGTTTCAATGCTTTTGTCATCAAATGACAAATGAACATAACCCACCGTGTTTTAGACAAACTCCTCTGGCACTAAATTCACAGGCAGTGTGAAACAGGTCAGACATCTAGTAGGTTCTGGGAAAAATGCCCGAGAGCAAAGAAAACAATTGAATGGAAGAATCCAAGATAATAAAACGTGAGGCTGGATGAACACAGCAGGCCGAGCAGCATCTCAGGAGCACAAAAGCTGACGTTTCGGGCCTAGGCCCTTCATCAGAGGAAATCTGAATATTAACTCCTTGTAATAACTGAGTGAGAATTGGGTATGTGATGGGCAGTAAGTTGTCAATGGTGTTGGAGTTTTGTGAAGTGGAAGTTAGCATAAAACTCTTAACTCAATAAAGTATATGGCTGGGCTCTATCTAAGCAATCTTTTAACATCTTTTGTTTACATTGGATACCATCTTGTTGAGAGGTACTGGTCCAGATGAAGCATTCTTCTTTCACATTTCCAATATTTATTGTATTATCTTTTTGAATTACAAAGATACTTGTCTCTGTTTTTATTTCAACCTTGCTGCTGGCAATAGCCTCAACAATAGCTATTCCAACGATGTCCAGCACTATCTTCTCCCCGAGTGTTAAAAACATGCAATCAGCCTTTCCCAAAACACTAAGCGCCTGCTACAAATGTTCTCCAAAAGTGAGACACAGCAAGAGAGAAAACTCTCTTAGAGTGTTGTGCATTTGACAGATATGGCTGTCATGGTTCCCTAGCCATCAACCTGCGCAGGCTCTGACCCATTCACTGACCTTGACCACTTCCTGCCTTTCTCTGCAAAACCCTACACGTTCTTCCTATCAAATAACAGTTTAATTGCCTTTTGAATGCTTTAGCTGAATCTGCCTCCATCAGTCTTCATCAATGCATTCCAATCCTAAACCACAGCTTGCATGAAAATATTTCTTCTCATGTTGCATTTGCTTCTTATAACAATAGCAACAAATCTGTGGCCTGTCATTTTCAATCATCACTTCACTGTATTCCTACCTAATTAGAATACCCCTCCGTTAATTAGAATACCCCTTTCAAATTTCCTGTCCGCTTTCCAATGAGGAATACAGTTCCAACTTCTCTAGCTTCATAAGTGAACTTCCTCATCTCTACAACTATTCTCACGAATCTTATGCATTGTCCCAAAAGCTTTCACATACTTTCTAAAACCTGGCACTGAGAGTTTGTCCAATAGTCCATCTGAGGTTGAATGTGTGTCCTAAACAAGTTCAACATAACTTCCTATTCCCCTTCATGTTTGTATTGGCCTGATGCCAGTGAATAAAGAATCCCTGCTTCCTGATGTTTTGGGCCGACCATGTTTTTGAATATTGTTACATGCACACACACCCATGTTCCTCTACTCCTGCACCACCTTTAGAATTGGATTCTTTATTTTATCTCACTGTGTTCTTCCTAACAAATCAAATCACTTCACTCTTCACATTTCTCCAGATTAAAAACTTCACCTGTTTTCTGTCCATGCCAACAATTTATCTATGTCCTATTGATGTGTATATATCTTTCAGTGCTTCCAAGCTTTCTATCATCCACAAGCATTGAAATTGTACCTTGTACACCAAGGCCTAGATGCTTAACATATTATCAGGAAAAGCACGGGCCCTAAAACTGACCCCTGGGGAACTCTCTAGCCCGAAAACTATCCATTAAATAGGACACACTGTTTCCTGTCACCTGGTCAATCCTGTATGCATGTTGCTACTGACACATTTGTTCCATGACCTTAACCTTTCCTCACAGGTCTGTTGAGTTGCCCTGTATCAATATCTTCCAGAAGTCTATGTACATCGCTTCAACAGCATTACACTTGTCAACCCTCTGTTAATTTTTCAAGAAACTCCATAAAATTAATTAAACACAATGTATCATTAAGAAATCCATGATGTCTTTGTTTAATTAACCTGCGTTCATTCATGTAACTTTTAATTTTGTCCCTGATGGGGCCCCGATCTTCTGGGCTCCAGATTTTCGAAGACTGAACATACTTTGTAAGAAAGGCTTGTGGGGGCCTGCACATACTCCAACACAGGAATCCATGGGAATTTCTCAGGAAGGTTGGAATTCCAGATAGCGACTCTTCAGTTCCCTGAAACCCTCCTAAAATAATTTCTTTTTTCAGGATCAAGTCAGGACTTCCAACAGTTTCAACTTACTAAATGGATGAGTCAACTGGGAAATCTTAGACTAGAAAAGACTTGGTTTAACTCGTCCATAACTAAATCACTGGCACTTACACATGCCACCCTGCCCACCTACTGGTCTACTTCCTTATCACCCTCACCACCCACCTACTTCACCCATCCCAAAACTATTTGTGGCTTGCCTTCCCCAAATGATCCAGTGATATGAAGAAGCAGCTCCATTTCAGGTACGTCCTACCTTTGAGAAAAGCTGGAGATAAGAACTTCCATCCAGAAATGCAGAATGCCACCAGAGTAAAAACAGGAATGAAATGCAATTGGAGTGTGATTTCAACTCGTCAGAAAATTTGGGCTAAAGTTTCTAAAATTCAAGCTTGTGGTGGCTGGATTTATCTTTCCACCCTTTCTTGAACAAGAAGGTAATATTTCCAACTCTCAGTCCTTTGGTACCACGCCTCAACAATTGCCTCTGCAATTTCCACCATCACTTCCCTCAGTATCCTTGGATGCATTTGATCCAAGCCTGCTTCCTTATCCACTTAAAATACAGGTAGGCTGTTCAATATCTCCTCCTTATTAATGTTCACCTCTTCTCTATCACCAAGCCTAGATGGTTTCTACATCCTTTTTTATACCAAGGATGTAAAGTATTTGAGTATTTAATGCATCAACTATGCCCTCTTCCTCCATAAATATCCTTCTGTTGGTCCCTAGTTGACATTACTCCTTTTCCCATTATTTTATTATTTATATACCCGTAAAAGGATTTTGAGATTCCCTTACATTGTTGGTTGCCAGTCTCTTTTCATACTCTTGTTTTGCTTCTCTCATTTAATACTACGCCTCCCTTCTGAACTTTCTTTATTCAGCCTGGTTCTCAAGTTCCCCCCACTGTATCCCAAAACCAGCCCAGCTTGTCCCCACCTCCCTCACCTGTTCTTCCTCTCACCTATCCCCTCCACCCACCCCACGCCGCACCTCCATTTCCTACCTACTAACCTCATCCTGCCCCCTTGACCTGTCCGTCCTCCCCGGACTGACCTATCCCCTCCCTACCTCCCCACCCATACTCTCCTCTCCACCTATCTTCTCCTCTATCCATCTTCAGTCCCCCTCCCCCTCCCCCTCTCTCCCTATTTATTTCAGAATCTGCTCCCAATCCCCATTTTCTTAATAATGGTCTAGGCCCAAAACGTCAGCTTTTGTGCTCCTGGAGATGCTGCTAGGCCTGCTGTGTTCATCCAGCTTCACACTTTATTATCTTGGATTCTCCAGCATCTGCAGTTCCCATCATCTCTGGTTCTCAAGTGTGTTTTCTATCCATCATCTATCATGTGGACATTTTTCCTGCTTTACCTTCATTTCCACGTCTCCCGAGTTGTAGAATGACTTCCATTCACAACAAATCTTTGCTTAAGGGCTGCAGACGTACTTTAGTTATTTCAACTGCTGTTAGCATCTCAAGTTGAGGCCCTCAGTTGTGATTTGCAGAGCCGCAATATACTTGGTGCCAAACATGCATTGCAATCATTTAAATTAGCCAGCAGCACCAAGTCAGCATACTGCCTAAATCAGAAGTACAGGGTACAGTTAATCAGGCATTACCAGGCCCATTTTCCAAGGTCAGTAAACTTGGCATTCTGCCATTATGAACTAGCAGTAAATGAAATCTCAACTTTGTTCTTCTCAGTAAAGTGCAGATTTTTAGCGTTTAAGCATCTAAATTTGATTCATTTGCCTAATTTCAGAATTTTTATTAATCTTAATACAAAGAAATAATATAGCTTACCTCGTACAGTGTGTTCACTGGGTCCAAAGAACAGAGGAAGCAGCAACAAATACAATAGGTAGATCAGAGACAATGCATTGTATCGGAAGAGGCAGGCTGTGAAGGGAAGATTCATAGATTTCAGATCTTAAACAAACATTTAAACATAAAAACAAAAAGAACTGCAAATGCTGGGAATTGAATAAAAACAGAAACTGCTGGAAAAGTTCAGCAAGTCTGACGGCATCTGTGGAGAGAAATCAGTGTTAACTGTTTGGGTCCAATGACCCTTCCTCAGAACTTTTTAAAAGGAAGGATCACTGGGTCGTTAGCTCCGATTTCTCTCCACAGATGCTGCCAGACTTGCTGAGGTTTTTTCTACATTTCTGTTTAAATATTTCAGAAACAAAAAATGTCAGTTCTGCATGTCACCCAATGTATTTGGTCTTAGTAATTATAATATGATCTATGACTATGATTCGTTATTTGGCCTGAATGTAGGAGTCCGTGTATTGCAGATTTGCCTGCCAGTGCTGGCTTCTCCTTGACCAATAGTTACACGACATATAATCATTTACTCAGATCAGTTATTTGTTTTCTCTAGTAAGCAAGCAGTTAATAAAATAGACAGCCGTATGGTAGTTGTACTTCATTGTGTTCATTATTTGGCTTGCATCAATGCTTTCATAGGATTTGATGTCATCTAGTAATTTTGCATACTATAATTATGAACTATCCTCAATAATAACCTGACTGGAAACAATTTCATCCTAGTGCAAAACAGTCACAGTGAAACAATATGTAAATGTTAATTACGTGGTGTTGCTGGACCCAAAACAGCGATATGCATTTTTCAAGGACAGCAAATTAGCTTCTTTGAAGAGTGCAATGTTGCTTTATCATTCCTGTGCAGAGTTCAAAAGCAATACACGGCCAAGAGGGATAAGGAAAATAAGAAATCTAGTACAATCGAGCACATCACTTCTGGTGCTATTTATAAAAAGATAATGGGAAAAACATAATTACACCAAACTAAACCAAAGTGCCAGGATGCATCAGAAAAGAATGGTTGCTGACTGATACCGGCCTTTAATGTCCAGGTTTTGTGGGAGTTTTATTTTTTAACAAATTAAAATTCTCAAACAACCGTAACGGCATTTGAATTTGGAATTAACAGTTCAAATATATAGATTACTAGTTCTCTAAATGAGCCACAACCAATACATGGCTGTACTGAAACAAAATTAACTTGAGATAACAAGGTTTAGAACTGGATGAACACAACAGTCCAAGCAGCATCTTAGGAGCAGGAAAGCTGGTGTTTTGGGCCTAGGCCCTTCTTCAGAAATGGGGGAGGGAAATGAAATAAATAGGGAGAGAGGGGGAGGCAGATAGAAGATGGATAAAGGAGAAGATAGGTGGAGAGAAGACAGACAGGTCAAAGAGGCGGGATGGAGCCAGTAAAGGTGAGTGTAGGTGGGGAGTTAGGGAGGGGATAGGTCAGTCCAGGGAGGACGGACAGGTCAAGGGAGCGGGGTGTGGCTAGTAGGTAGGAGATGGGGGTGGGGCTTGAGGTGGGAGGAGGGGATAGGTGGGAGGACAGACAGGTTAGGGAGGTGGGGACAAGCTGGGCTAGTTTTGGGATGCAGTAAGGGGAAGGGAGATTTTGAAGCTTGTGAAATCTACATTGGGCGTACGAGAAACAGCAGTACCCAAGGATAGATCCATGACGGACACAAACACATCTAATTATAGACCACATTTCTGATCATTGATGTCCATTGTATTTCGTTTCACTAAAACCTTAATAGCCTACAGAAATTACATCGATTGAGGATACAGCTCCATTAGAAGCTAGAAAAATAATACGATTTCCTATTATTCACTAGGCAGTTCTCCATTTTACTGGTTGCTGAATTATTTCAATTTAGCCACTCTATACCCAGTCCATTTGGGATGTTACCCACTTTTTCCAAAATGGTCCACTTCCCTTAGCTTCTAGGATTTCCCAATATCTATCCATTTTGCTACCCTTGTAAATGAAAATTAAAATGTGTATCTCTCTTGCTGCCAAAGGAAGAGGTGGAGGCTGGTGCAATTACAACATTTAAAAAGACAACTGGATGAGTGCATGAATAGGAAAGATTTAGAGGAATATGAGCCAAATGCTGGCAAATGGGACTAATTCAGGATATCTGTTCAGCATGGATGAGTTGGACTGAAAAGTCTGTTTGTGTGCCGGACAACTCTTATGACTCTTTCTTCCGCACCTGGTGATATACATTTTCTATATCAACAATGAAACATGTTTTGAAATGTCATCTTTGCAGATTTTGATTGTGAAGTACAATCGGCTATCACAGTTCATGACACGCTAGATGCACAAGTGAACAATTCTACTAGCAGATGGAAAAACGCAGACAAAATGAACTAACAGCAACATAAATCATTACACCATTCAATGACACTCATTATTTTAACAAGTTTGTTAACAGTATTATTAATGCACTACTGCCATTTAATCTCTAGGATCTGGCAAATAGTAACTTGACAATGTGAAACAGCCATTAGACATGCAGCTATTTAACAAGATGAGTATTATCTTCATTTTTACAGTATTCAGAGATAAAGGAATGTTCTTGGGAATACAAATATCTGCTGGAAAAGAAAGGTGGTGGTTTAGGGGATTCTAGCTTTACATGAATCTCTTCACTCAGATTATTAGGGGTTCCAGCTTTCCACAAAATGCACTGACATTTCTCAAAGATAAGCCAGCATATTGAAAGTCCTACAAGAGAGGGGCAGTACGGAACCTAGTTTTTGGGAACATAGCTGAGCAAATAGTAAGAAGGGTCGGTGGGGAGAAGTTTGGTGATAGCGATCATAATACAAAAACCTTTTCCATAACTTTAAATCAGTTATTGAAAAAGTCAAAAGTGCACTGAAATGAAGGCTCTGAATTGGGGGAAGGCCAACTTTACTAAGGTAAGGCAGGGACTGTCTTAAGTGAACTGGGAGCAGCTATCTGCAGGACAATCCAATCAGAGTAGTGGGAGATGTTTCAAAAAAAGTGTGCGCAGTATAAACGTATTCCCATAAATGTGAAGAATCGCACCAATAAGTCTAGAGAACACCATGTCAAGAGATGGCTAGGGAAACGACGGATTGAGATTGTTAGGGAAAAAACTGAAGCTTATGATAGATACCGAGGATTCAAAACAACAGAAGCCCAAGAACAGAAAATGGTGAGGGTTACCTGAAATGAAATTAGGAGTATGAAGAGCAGGCATGGAAAAGCACTGGCAGGAAAAATACAAGAAAATCCAGAAGGTATTTTACAAGTATATTAGGGTAAAGAGAATAACCAGGGAAAGAGTATAAGAAGCAGAATAAAAACAGAAGTTGTTGGAAAACAACAACAGGTCTGGCATCACCTGTGAAGAAAAAGTCAAGGTTAACATTTTGGGTCCGGTGATACTTCCTCAGAGCATTAACTCTGATTTTTTTCTTCACAGATGCTGCCAGGCCTGCTGAGCTTTACCAGCAACTTCTGTGCTTGTTCCTGATTTACAACATCTGCAGTTCTTTCATTTTTGTTTGATAACAAAAAGAAAAACCAGGGTATGCCCATTTGTAGACAAAGTGATAACTTGTGTGTGGAGTCAAAGGACATAACCAAAGTTTTAAAGGAGTACTTTGCATTAGTATTCACTGTAGAGAAGCGTGACGAAGGTACGAAGGTACAGAAATCAGACAGGAGGCTGTCACTAACTCAAAAAAATTAGCATTAAGAGTGAGGGGGTATTACGAGGATTTAGCAAGCTTAAAAGTGGATAAATCCCTGGGTGCATGAGCTATTTCCCAAGCTGCTGCAGGAGGTGAAGGAAGAGATAGCAAGGGCTCTGTCATTAATTTTCAAACCCTCTCTGGCCACAGAAAGGGTACCAAAGGATTGGGAGGAAATGAAGGGTAGTGTGGAGAAACCAGAAGGGTACAGGCCAGTGAATCTAACATCAGTGTAGGGAAACAATTGGAAGAAGTTTTGGGGGATAGAATTAATTGCCACTTGAGAAAGCAAGGATAGTCAGCATAGCTTTGTCAGGGGGAGTACATGTCTAACAAATTTTATTGAATTTTCAAGGAGGTAACTGGCTGAGTAGATGAGGGTCGTATGTTTGATGCAGTCAACATGGATTTCAGCAAGGCTTTTGACAAAGTCTTGCATGACAGCTTGGTCCAGAAGCAAAGAGTCCATGGGATCCAGGGCAATTTAGCAAATTTGGATCCAAAATTGGCTTAGTGACGTGAGACCCCTGAAGGGTCTCGGCCCAAAACATCAGCCTTCCTGCTCCTCTCATGCTGCTCGGCCTGCTGTGGTCATCCAGCTCTACACCTTGTTATCTCAGATTCTCCAGCATCTGCAGTTCCTACTATCTCTCCAGTGGAGTGCTGCAGGGTTTAGTGCTAAGTCCCTTGCTATTTGTAGAATACATTAAGAGGTACAATCAGTAACATCACAGATGACATAAAAATTGGTGGTGTGGTAAGTATCAAGGAGGAAAGCCTTAGACTACAGGATAGTATAGATAGACTTGTTCAAGTGGGCTGAACAGTGGCAAATGGAACTTAATTCAGAAATGTAAGAGGTGATAAAATTTGGCAGGACCAACAAGGCAAGGGATTACATGATGAACAGTAGGACCCTGGGATCAGAGGAACCTTGGTGTGCATGTCCATAGATCCTTAAATACAGCAGGGCAGATAGTTAGGCAATGAAGAAAGCATAGGTGATTGTCGCCTTTATTGGTTGAAGCATGACATACAGCAGCAAGGAGGTTATGACTGAGATAAACAAGATGTTAATTAGGATGCAGCCAGAGTACTGTACGTAGTTCTGAGGTCACCACACTATAGGAAGGATGTGATTGCATCAGAAATAGTATAGAAGGGATTCTCCAGCATGTTACTTAGACTGGAACATTTCAGCTATAAAAAGACTATATAGGCTGGGCTCATTTTCCTTCGAACACAGAAGTCTGAGAGGGATCCTGATTGAGGTCTCCAAAATTATGAGGAGCATAGATAGTGTACACAGGGAAACATGCCTCCTCTTCACTAAGAGGCTGATAACAAGGAGGCATAGATTTAAAGATAAGGAGCAGGAAGTTTAAGAGGGGATTTGAGGAAAATGTTTTCACCCAGAGGGTGAGGGGTATCTAGCACTCACTGCCTGAAAGATTGGTTGAGGTTGATAACCTCAATATTCAAAAAGAATTTAGATGATCACTCAAAATGGCATAGCATACAAGGTGACAGTGCTGGAAAACGGGATTAGCAAAGTTAGGTGCTCATGACTGGCACAGACAGGATGGGCCAAAAATCCTCTTTCCATATTATGGAACTAGAACGTAGATGACCCCAAAAATGTTTTGACTATTAACACAGAACACTAATATTATTTTGAAGACACTCTTTGAACGCATCTCATCCAGAGTTTTAGCGGTTTTCAGAAATTTGTGGTTTTCAATATTTGTACATAATTCAGGTACATCAATGTGTTTTAATAAGAAAACTGGCAGAAAAAAAAACACAAACCCAAGAATTAAAGGGTCTTTCATATCAACCAGGAAAATGGAAAATTCCCCTCTGCCCTTTTGGCTGCAGGAGACGTTCAGCCATAAATGACAAAATGAATCAGGAAGCACAGTTTCCAGAGTGCACGTTTTTTTTCACTCTTTTCATGGAAAATATGAGTGAATATTAAGACATTTCTTTGTGTGGTGCACATTTTCCTCTAACCCACTCTCCCAACTAAAATTAATTCCATCCACATGTCAAATCCATTTTTGCAATTAAGGCATAATTTCAAGAAATTACACTGTTACTGGTAATCTTTTATTTAATCTAGTATTTCAAATAGTGATTCAGCCAAAAAGATAAATAGCAATAAATTGCTTCTTAGAAATATTGTTTTATCAACATTAAACATGCTCACAGACAGAACAGCACTTCCTAAGGAATATTATAGAAAGGAAAGGTTCATTCAATTGAATGGAAAACTGGGAAATGGTGACCAATATTACAAGTTCTGAAATGAATAGGAGGAAATTTTCATATGCTACCCGTGTGAATCAATTTTGTCAAACCAGTAACTACAAGGGTCCTTCCAGTTCAGAAAATATTGAAGCAAATATAGCCATGATTGAATAATGAAGCAGACTCAACAGGCTGAATGGCCTAATTTCTGCTCCTGTGTCTTCTAGTCTTATCATACACAAAAACCCTACTGGAGGGAAAGATCATACAATCGTGACAGATCAGAGGCAGCATGTGGTGGCTTTTGTCCTTACCTATCTATTGGGTAGGTAGCAGGCTTGGATCAGAACCCATCTTTTATTCTGCTTGACTTTACTCTTCTATTTTTATAACTGAGAATGGGAGGAGTACACTGTCTGTCTCTCTGTATCTTTGTCTCTCTCTCTCAGTTCGAATCCCAATATAAACTTAATTGCTTTTACCAATTTCCCAATATGGCCAAATATCCTTTTTCTTGAGTTTCATCATAAAACCTGTATACAAACCCAAGATGCAATTTCATAATATGTAGCACACTTCAAGTATACAAATTATCTTAAATGGATTGTCTCTTCTTGTAAATTAACACCATCAAGTCAAGACAATCATTATGTAACTTGAGTCCATATGCATTTATAGAAATGGTCAAGTGTTTAAGTTTCATTATAATTGACACAAACTCTGAAATCAGATGCAGCACCAAATGCCTTTCGAATTGGAAGAGGATACACTGTTGTAGAATATGTGCCGTGTTTTAAAGTAAAAAAAGGTGGACACAACTGGACTCAACTAGTTTTGAAAGCCATAAAGCAGGTGAATGCATTAAAATACAGTTGGGAAGGGAGCACCGAGACGGTTTCCACTAGACTTTATGAGCAAGGTACAATGGAATGAGAAAAAGTCATTACGGCTGTACAGTTGTTTGTCAAGAAATCTGATCCGTGGCCAATTCTAATGATTTCAGCTCCTGAAGAAGATCTCTTCAAAACTTAGCTTTCACCTATAACAAAGAACTCCCTCATGGATAGGGTTGAGAACATATCTTCAATATTATTCATCACACATCCACAACAGTGTTTTTTTAATTGCCAGATAAAAACAGCTCACAAAATTATCTGATTCACATTCCTGTGGCTTAAACAGATTAACAAGTATTCTAGGTATTCTATGGCAAGTAACTCTCACCTTCTGACTCTCCAAAACTTTCCAAACATCTACAAGGCGCAACTCAGCAGTGTGTCAAAACAGTATCCATTTACCTAAAGAAGTAAGTTCCCAAAAACTCATAGGAAGCTATTTTTTTCTCTTCATTTTGTGGGATGTGGGTGTCGCTGGTGGGCCAGCATTTCTCACCCATCCCTGTTGTTCTTGAGAAGGTGGTGGTGAGCTGCCTTCTTGAACCACTGCATTCCTCCTGCTGTGGGTTGACCCACAATGCAGTTAGGGAGGGAATTCCAGGATTTTGACCCAGCAAACAGTGAAGGAACGGCGATCAATTTCCAAGTAAGGACAATCAGTGGTTTGTAGGGGAACTTGGAGGTGGTGGTGATCCCATATATCTGCTGCCCTTGTCCTTCTACATGGAAGTGGTGGTGGGTTTGGAAGGTGCTGACTGAGGATCTTTGATGAATTTCTGCAATGCATCTTGTAGTTAGTACACCCTGCTGCGACTGAGCGTCGGTTGTGGAAAGAGTGAATGCTTGTGAATGTAGTGCCAATCAAGCAGGCTGCTTTGTCCTGGATAATGTCAAGCTTCTTGAATGTTGTTGGAAACTTGAGTTCATCCAGGACATAGGCCCTTGCCTATCTATTACCTTAAACATACACATCTTCCACCACCAGCACACATGTTGGTAGCTTTAACCATCTACAAGATCACCCGTGCATGCTTCTTCAAAAGCAGCTCCTAAAGTATAAGCTTTACAACCAAATAAAAGTGCCTGTGTAAAAGAAATGCCATCATCGAAAAGGTCCCATCTCTCAATACCATTGAGGAATGTGTGCAACTCGCCATTGCTGAGTTTCATTTTCCCATCAAAATAAAATTTAGATCAAATAATATCCTTTGAAGTCTTTTGTGGGCTTTTACGTTATCCCTTGCTAAAGCAGAAATTGTAGTAAAGTATTGGAGAACAAACAGTTCCTTTAGTTGATATTGGAATCCAATCAGATCACACAACATCAGGTTACAGCACCAGTCAAAATATTCATTCGTTCTGGTGACCTATTTGCTGTGATCAAAACACGAACAAAAGAAATTAGAACAAGCATCACGCGGAATGTTCAACAAGATCGCTACTAATGCCAAGACAAAATTATATTTAAAACATCACTATTCATGGAATTTATAATATTCATTTGTGCTTTAAATCCTGGTGGTTTACACATAACAATTGCAAAACACTCAGGATAGTGCATTTTGTACTGAAGGGTGCAAGTCAGACCTAACACAAACAGTAACCTTGACATAAGGATTGAGCATGTCCAACATGAACAAAACCTAAATCTCACTTTTCCCACCTGACTTCATTCCTGAGTTAATATCTAGCCTCATTTTAAAATGAGGCTCAGCAATCCTAGGCCCTTCTGGAAACTTCAGAAGCATGTTTTAGTAATGGTGTGACAATGTAACTCTCATTATGATTTTAAATTAGCCATGAATGCACATACACAGAAACGATAGTCAAAATCAGATTCTGAACCAGATATTATAGAACCAAAGAATCCCCAAAGAGAGGAAGCAGGTTATTCAGCCCATTGAGTCCACACCAACCCTCTGAATAACTTCTCACCTAGACCCAGCCCCTACCCGATCGCTGTAACCCTGCATTTCCTATTGCTAACCTACCTAGCCTGCACATCCCTGGACACTATGGGCAATTTAGGACGGCCAATCCAACTAAACTGCATATTTTTGGATTGTGGGAGGAAACCACAACACCCAGGGAAAATCCTCACAAACATGGAGAATGTGCAATCTCTGCACAAACAGTCATCCTGAGGGTAGAAGATAATAAAGTGTGAAACTGGATGAACACAGCAGGCCAAGCAGCATCTCAGGAGCACAAAAGCTGACGTTTCGGGCCTAGACCCTTCACCACCTCTGAAGAAGGGTCTAGGCCCGAAACGTCAGCTTTTGTGCTCCTGAGATGCTGCTTGGCCGGCTGTGTTCATCCAGCTTCACAGTTTGTTATCTTGGATTCTCCAGCATCTGCAGTTCCCATTATCACTAGCCCTGAGGGTAGAAGCCAGGTCCCCAGCACTGTGAAGCAGCAGTGCTAACAACTGAGCCACCATGCCATCCTGTGTAAACCAGTTATAAACAAACTAAAGAGCCAAGATGAAAAAATACTGTTTAACACAACTACATGTCCAGAATAGCAAAAATTAATCTGAAATATAAACATTTTGTGGGATTAAATGGGAACATTTGAAAGAAAACGTAGAAAGGCACAAAGCCCTGTTAGGTGTTGAATGTCTTTGTTCAGAGTAAGTACTACACAGAAAAATCCAAAAGATTTGGTACAATGGCTCTCCTAATTTGTTTTTCTTTGTTCACATAAAATGGACACACTTTCCTCCTGTTTGGTCCAATTCCAGTAAAAATTTAGTACAGGAATCATTGACAGGTCAAGGCTAAAACAGCAATGTTCCACAATTCCCCAAAGTGATATGCCAAACAGGGTTTGGTGCAGAAGAAAAATAACTCTGTTTGTGATTAAAGAATCCATTTTGCACAGAGGTATGTAAATCATTACTGATAACAATCAGAAACATTGGAACTTCAGTACAGTGCATTTTGAATGTATGTGAAAGCCAATTGTTTGAAAACTGCTTGTAACTGGTTGTTTCAGCAAGATTAACTGTAATGAGAAGTGATCTGAGGAAACAACTTGTAAAGATGGACAAAGCGCTGCACAATTTACACATAATTTATTACTGAAATAGAAATGCATGTTAATGCTGGATTTCTATGTTTGTATAAATATGCTGAATCAATAGATGAACAGGAATTGCGGCACATGTCAAATATACCTGCTTGTGAATGCAAAAGATATTTATTCATGACAAAAGACAGGATTTCTGATTATCTCCTTCAAATATATACACATTTCCTAAAATAAGGAAACCCACTGGAATGATGTGTGGAACATCTTTTTGAAGACTCTGGGTGGAGGCAGCCCTAAAAGCAGGAGGCACTGCATCTTTGGGGAAGGTCAGGTTTCCTCACACAATCACATTCTTCTTAGCTCATTGCATATATGTGCACTAGATAAACATCACATTTCATTGGCAGGCAGTTCTGTCACTCACCTCTGCTGGGGCCATCTGGGCACACCCAGGCAGCACTTAACTCTCTGCAACCCGGCAGCATCAGTCAACCTCTGCCAAGCAACCTTACCAACCCCTGGAAATGCCAGAGAGCAGGCACAAAGTGACATCATGCTTGAGTGATGCCTCCTCAGAGATTGTCCTGGAAATTGCCCAAGAGAGAAGGGAGTTCCTTTTTTCAAGAAATGGCCACAAGAGGCCTACCTGACTAATGACGACAGCCTGGCCAGAGGTAATTGCAGAGGTCAAGGTCCTTGAGCAGCTCAGGCGAAGCTGATTCCAGTGCCGCAAGAGAATGAATAATCTGCTGCAAACCACCAAGCTGTGTACCACTGTCCACTCAATGCTCCATGCCCCTATCAGTGAGGGTTAGCATTATAATGTTACCACTGTAAAGGACTGTCACATACATGATTTGGTGCCAGGCATCTCGAACAGATGTTACTATCCGTCACTTCATTGCAGCTGCTAATATAGCACAACTTGCACCACAGTGGTACGGCCATTTGTACTTTCAACAGAATTCACTCTTAAAACGTTAAAAGGAGCTACAACATTCAACTGCTCATGCATCATCAATTCACTCACATTTCTTCACCGTTACGAAAAATATACATCTGAAAGGCTTGGTTGGGACAATGACACAAATCATAAACAACAGCTTTGGGATGAACACCTCAAGTGTCTCAGGTAAACACAACATGAAATGCTTTACTGATTTTCATCGCTAGTAGCTGTTTGATGACACTGAATCACATGTCATTCAGAATGCTTTAATGTTACCTAACCCCCCCCACCCCAGATTTTTCTTCCTCATCACACACAGAAATAACTGCAGCTCTGGGACATTGACAAAGAGCTCACGTACCCATGTAAATGTCTTTGAAGATGCACAATAAACATGAATGTGTTCAGAAGGTGGAGGGGTGTAACACAAACTTCCTGATCCCTTTGAGGAGTTGAAGGTGGCTGCACTCAATAGGAGATGGAACATTTACAGTCATTTAGTGATAAAGCCTCAAATCTGCCACTGCCTGCTGCATGTCAATGTCTTCGTGAAACCTTGGCAAAAGATAGCAGCTTGGGACAGTAATAATAAATCGTTATGTTTTTCACCACAGCATCTGGATCCCACTCCCAAGCCCGGTGATATGCATTAGGACCCCCAGGCCGTTGGCCACATCTCCATCCATCACATGAGCCACACCTCAGAGTACTAAGAGGCTGTAAGGTCAAGGCCTTCCTCCCCACCCTCTACCAATACAGAGACATACATCTTGATGACAAATCAATCTGCAGTAGGCTCAGAATCACATTCTGGTGAGAACTGTACTAACAAAGCCCCATAGTCTGAGGTCACCTCCTGGAGAACAGGCCCTTGCTGAGCCTAGTAAAGATGTTGAGATTCTAAACTCAGCCAATAATGAGATGTTGGAAATTCACAGGCAAGCAGAGGGACATCTGGCAGAGGTACTCGTGGGCATGT
The DNA here is from genome assembly GCF_030684315.1 of Stegostoma tigrinum. Classification (NCBI taxonomy): domain Eukaryota; kingdom Metazoa; phylum Chordata; class Chondrichthyes; order Orectolobiformes; family Stegostomatidae; genus Stegostoma; species Stegostoma tigrinum. The sequence continues at coordinate 40,648,589 of NC_081369.1, forward strand.
ACAGACTGAAGAGAAGGTCAAGGGAATCTGCTCAAGTTCTCACTGAGGTCATAACTACCTCCAGTGAATCGGTAGCAGTTGTCATGGAGAGAGAGAGGTCGAGTCCAACATACAATAGCTGCCAATGAGATGTGGGAGCTTCACACCATGGACATAGTCATTCATTCACTGGCTATGTGAGCAGGGGGCAACAGACTTAGAAATCCTTGCAGGTGCCCCACTCCTCCAGAGGTGAACGAAGTGTCATCATATACCAAGTGGGAGGAGGAGCAGACAGATAGATATCCAGGAGACAGTCATCTCCAGACACTCCAGAAGTAACCCCACTTACATCTCTGTCAGGTCATGCTGACAAAGAAATAAAGTGGGCAAATATTCTGATGTTTTTCTTTCTCTTTTGCATTCTCTTGAGCAGCTTTGTTGATTTTTTTTCCCCTCCAGATTTCTCCTTTCTCGAAAGGTTGGATACAAAGGTACAGTTGCCTGCAGCCCCTACTAGTTTGCTAATAAAAGCTATTACTTCAGCTTCCCAAATCAACATGGACCACTACAAACACTAGGAATTGATCTTTCTCTCCTCCACACACAATCACAAATTCAGTCAATGGCCTACTTTCAAGAGCACAGGATGATATGGATCCAAACTCGGTCCGACAGTATCAGGGTTCAAAACCTTCTCCACCAGACAGCCAAACAGGAAAACGTGAGGACCATTCATTTTGTTGCTATGTGGCCAGCCATAGACAATAAACAAAAAAGGTGAAATATCTGGCTACAATTCATGTAAATAAAAAGCAACATTGGGGAAAAATCCGTTTGAACAGCTGAATTAGCCAACATAAGTTAATATTTTCTCATATCCAGCACTGAATCTAAATTGACCTTTCCTGGAACTAATTCTAGGCACTAACACTAATTCCTGGTATTGAAATAAATAAAATTTATGCCTAGGAGATTATGCTTTTAAAATGATTCACTTCCTTAGGAACTAAAAAACCCCAGTGCATTTTATCTAATTACAATATAATGTAAATAGCAGTAAAAAGAATGCTGTTTCATGCTCTCTTTAATGTTAACATAGACAAATTACATGAGGTCAGAGATAAGATTGCTGATGTTGATGATGCGTTATGATTAAAAGTTAATGGACCTAATTACTGTGTGCAAAAATATAGAACCACCCCCTCTTGTGAAGGAGTTATCTTTCATCTTAATTATGCATATAATTCTTGGTGAAAAGTAGTCAGAAGAACAGGTAAATATTGACTGAAACATTCATAAACATAACCAGAATATAAAAAAGATTAGAATCACCAGGTTTCAAAGTTTTAAGTTCATTTTACCTCTATCAGAATAGAAGGTCCATAATTCAACAAAGAGGGGAGATGTAGTCCTGAGGGAGTTTAGTATTATCGTTAGACCAGAATTCTATCTACAACTCAAGAGTGAACGTAAAAGATTTTCAAGAAGAGGAGAGGGGTGTATGCAACTTTCCTAGGATTTATCCCTTGGCAAACATCTCATTAAAGCTTACTGACAGTTGAGCCTATTTGGCAGGAGCAAATTGGCAATCATGTTTGCCTCCAAAACAGCAGTTGCTGTACGTCAAAAAGAATTCAATGGTTGTCAAGCATTTTGGAACATGCTGGGGTCACGAAAGGCACCACCTAAAATCATTTGTTGTTGCCAAAGGAAAAGTGATATGACAGACTAATGACGCACAATTTACATGTGCTTTAATTTGCATCGCACATTAAATAACTGGTTCCATACAATTCTACAAGCAGCAAGAGCTAGATTAAGTATGCTTCATATATCTAAAATGTTATATCAAATTAAAGATGAATTAAATTATTGTGTATTGTTGACCAACTTCAATCTTTCATAATAATGTAGGTACAGTTACATTTAAGAGCCATTTGGACAGGAACATGAATAGGAGAGGTTTAGAGGAACGTGAGCCAAATGCAGGCAAATGGGACTAGTTTAGTTTGAGAAAGTTGGTCAGAATGGATGAGGTGGATCAAGAAGTCTATTTCCGTGCTGTTTGATCCTATAACTAGATAAACAGCAGCTTTGAAGAATGCAAGGTGGGATAGATGCGGAAGCAAAAAGCAAATATATTACAAATTCGCACTGTCCGAGTTTTGATTGATAAAGATTCAGGAATATCATCCATCATGTAATTTTCTACACCAATTGAAATGTAACACAATCAAGCATTTGTGAGATAACAGATCACAATCCCAAATTATTTATTGGCATATTGAACTTTAAACAAGGGGTGTACTTTTTTTTTTAAAAATGACTATAGGCAATGTTGGCTGATAATTCCATTGTTCCTCCCTGAACATTGGGGAGGCGACTGCCTAGCATTATTATTGCTAGACTGTTCATCCAGGTAACATTCTCAGGAATAAGTGATAATGGGAACTGCAGATGCTGGAGAATCCAAGATAATAAAATGTGAGGCTGGATGAACACAGTAGGCCCAGCAGCATCTCAGGAGCACAAAAGCTGATGTTTCGGGCCTAGACCCTTCATCAGAGAGCTCTCTGATGAAGGGTCTAGGCCTGAAACGTCAGCTTTTGTGCTCCTGAGATGCTGCTGGGTCTGCTGTGTTCACCCAGCCTCACATTTTATTATCTAACATTCTCAGGACCTGGGTTTGAATCCCACCATGACAGATGGTGTAATTTAATAAAATTATCTGGAATTAAGAATCTAATGATGACCGTGAGCCCATTGTTGATTGTCAGGGAAAAACCCATCTGGTTCACTAATGTCCTTTAGGGAAGGAAACCATCGTTACCTGGTCTAGCTGACATGTGACTCCAGGCCCACAGCAATGTGGTTGACTCTGAACTGTCCTCTGGGAAACTAGGGATAGGTAATAAATGCTGCCTAGCCAGCAACACCCTCATCCCATTAATGAATTTAAAAAAAAGATAGGGCGCCCTATTACGCCATGTAATACTTTATCTCCAACCTCCTCACTGCCCAAGGCCCCAAACATCCCTTCCAGATGAAGTAGTATTTTGCCTGTACTTCTTTCAACCTAGTCCATTGTATTCACTGCTCACAATGCAGTCTCTTCTACATCAGAGGTGCTAAATGCAGATGGATGACCCCTTTGCGGACACCTTCATCCTGTCCATAAGAATGACCCCAACCTTCTAGTCACTTGTTGCCATATACTATTTTACTCACGTGATAACATTTCTATCTGAAACCTGCTGCAGAAGAAGGACGAACAGCATCTCAAGCATTTACAGCCTTTAGGATTCAACAGTTCAACAATTTCAAAGAATGAACATAACATCCGCTCCCCCCAAACCATCACTTGGTTGCATATTTGCACACCCATTGTCTTCCCTACTATCATTAGTACTCCATTTGCTTCTGCTTTCGGCACCCTCAATATCTGTGCCATTTACTCCTCCTCACACTTTGTCAAAATGATTTTATAGCCACCTGCACTTCTGAAGATGGTCATCAAAACTGAAAGAATGTCTTTTTTATAATGCCTTTCACATCTCCAATTCAGAATTAATTTATTTTTAAATAGAGTGACTGGTATTGTGTGGAAGCCAATTTACGAAGAGCAGGTTATGCAGTGGGTAGCCAGGCTTTGACTATGTTAGTTGAAGAATATTGATCAGAACTTTGGAAAATTACTTTACCTTTTTTTGCAATGGTGCTATTAGACATCATTTAGACCCAAGTGAAAAGACATCTCCAACCATACAGCATTCAAGTCAGTATAGAAAATGCACTCAAATCATTTCTTCATTCTTGACGTTTCCTTGCTTCATTCCATTTTTTGAAGAAACCAAGTAAAAGGATCCAAGATCACTTAACTCATTGAAGACCAGATGTAACATGTAAGACAGTTTGTTGACTTGTTTTCCAAGCTGGTTGGTTGTAGTTCAGACATTTTGTCTCCATGCTAGGTAACATCATCAGTGCAGCCTCTGATGAAGGGATGTAGTTCTACGCCGCTTAGTATTTATGTGATCTGATCTGTTGAGGTGTTTTGTGTCATTTTCTGTTCTTCTTTGCAAGGATTTGTATCTGGGGCTAAATTCCACATGTTTATTGATTGCATTATGGTTGGAGAACCAGACCCCTCGAAATTCCCATGCGTGTCTATGGTTGGCTTGAACTAGGATGGTCATGTCGTTCCAGTTAAATTGATGGCCTTCGTTGTCTGAGTGCATTGAAATGAGGGAAAATTTGTCACGTTGTTTTGCTGTTAGCTGGTCAACAACCTCACCCACAATTCTAGTTACAAATCTTCACAAGAACCTTAAACACGTAAAACACTCTTCATCTTTATGGTCCACCCATCTATAACCACGTTTCTGGAAAGAATTCTTGAGCATTCTTACATTTAAAATTTATTTCCAAGTTTATTTAAATAATATAAATTGCAGTGTATCCATCATACTTCCACTACGTTTACAAACGTCAAAGGTCTAAAACTTTGACAACGTCTACTCACAGCAGACAGAGTGGGATTGCCAGTGGCATCTGGTCTGACTTCTGAGGTACACAAAATGTAGCCCTTCTAAAAATACACAGAAAAAATACTTTTCACGTTGATTATAGATGCATTTAAAGCAAAAAATATTAAATAAACATTTTAGACTTAATTGTAAAATCTCTTATACACACACATTCCCCACAAAGTAATAATTTGCTTGTATTCAGGATATCGACTTCTTAAAACTAAAAAAGACATGTTGCTTGCAGCAGAGTTATAAATTAAAGTGATATCCAATAAAATTGAGAGTGAAAAAGTTATTCGGCTACTATTTCAGTCAGTTGCTGTGGGTGGCTTGAGCTATGATAGATTGCGGGTTGGTGGATTTGTACCACACCAGCAAATTTTTGAACATCAAATTATTTCCACATCCAGATGGAAAAACAAATTTACAGTGTTAGATTATTTGTGTGAGAAAAACATATGAAATAGGTTCATATTAAAAAATAGCATTGAACTTGACTTTTCTAAAAAGATTTGCTTTGACGTTTGAAAATAAATTAAATGTCCTGTATTTGAACTTCCAGCTAGACTTGAAATTTTCAAGTTTTAAAGGAAATCACCATTACTACATAAATACTTAGAAGCTACAGATCAATTTCAGACACACAGAAAACCATCAGTGCTAACTCAAAAATCAGAACCTCAAACTTACAACAAACAGTATTCAAAATATATAGAAATCCCACAGTTTACATTACATTCAGAACATAACAGATTGTCCAATCATTTATTTCATTGTGACAATATGGTTGCCACTTTTCACTAAATCGAATTGGTTGTGAATCACTTTGGGATGTCCCATTGTGATATAAGGCATCATATACAAACAAGGAATTTATTTCTTTTATTATTTTCAGTGTGTATTATCCTCAGAGTAGAAGTGCTTATTTTAGAAAATGCTCATACATGGTGTCAAAGAAATTGGTTGACCATTAAAATCAATAAATCAACTTTACACATTGAACAGCTTATATGTTTATTATCAAGAATTGATTTTTCTCATGTATATTTTTGACCAGGGTAGGGGTGTTGGGGGCTCCCTTTCCTGTTCTCCCCAAAGATTATGCACCCTCTCCAACAAAGAGGGAGAAATTCAAAACGTCAATGACAAGTCATGTCCTAGCCGAATGACAGAAACCATGAAATCTGCTTGATGGAGATTTCAATGGAAGCAGATTGGAGATCCAGTATTGTGACCAATAGAAGGAAGATAAATCTGCATAATTCCTATCATATCAATCCCCCCAATGCCAAATATTAACTTTGACAACTTTACCCAGGAGGCTACAGTTGGCTTCCACACGTATGGAGCAAAACCCAGTTGCACTTCCCCGCCCCTCTACTTAATGACAGATTTGCATCATATTTTTAAATTGCCTGTCACTAAACATTGACAAAGTTGAGGCTTAGTCTCACTGAGAGTCCTTTAACCTCTCACTACCCACACCCTATGCACTGTGTCAGTCAAAATCCTGGCATCCCATTTCTTGGCTCAGCTTCCTTCCCTGCTTTCTGCCTACATTTACTCCATTGCACTTTATGTCTCTGCTCCACCTTCTGTTACTGAAATCCAAGGTTATCCCTTCGCCATCTCCGTGTCCAATACCTCAATGCCGTTAGATGATAAGAACCTAAGACAGAGGAGCAAGAACTTGGCCATTCGGCCACAGTCGGACCTGTTTTGCCTGTCAATTAGATCACGGCTGCTCTTATGGCCTTTGAAATAACTCCGCAGAGGCCAGTATCCCATCACAAGTCACATTTTATTTACACATGCATAGTCCTTGACATTGATCCAGCTCCCTCAGAGCCAGAGTGAACAGGATGTCTGACCCTCCTGTTTTGATCCGTCGGCCAGGGCTCCCTGATTGGACCAGGTTAACAGCTCCACTCAGGGAACTCATTGTCCATGAGGTCCATCTGGCTACCCTCATTACAATTCACTACAGCTTTAACTCTATCTTTCTATTCATCTGCCATAACATTTAACTCACTTATCAAAAGTGTATCCAGCTCAGCCTTGTGTATACTTAATGGCTCCAGTAACTATTCCTCATTGGAGGAATGGAATTCCAAACACTAACAATTCTCAGCCTAAATTCTTCCTTATCTTCAAATTAAATAGGAGACCACTTTGTTTGAAACACACTTTCTAGTTGACCGTGCATCAGTCCTCCTCAAACTTCAATACTTCCAGCATGTCAAGGCCCCATTCCCATCATGCAAAGAGCAGAGGGTAAACCCAGGCAGCAGCGAGGCATTTAATCTGATCAAGTGGTGGCAGCAGGGATTTCACCAACTTCCTGTAATTACCAGAAGTACTAGAGATGTCAGAAGGATCTGCGTGTCATACAAACAGAGACATAGAAAGCAGGTACAGGAGTAGGAATGCAGCCCTCAAGCTCCTCCACCATTCAATATGATCGTTGAGCTCAATACACTAAACTCTACCCTCCCCCATATCCTTTGATCCTTTTAGCCACAAGAGCTAAAATCTACTCCTCCTTGAAAACTCAATGTTTTAGACTCAACCACTCTCTGTGAATTCCACAGGCTCACCACTCTCTGGGTGAAGACATCTCTCCTCATCCCAGTCCTAAAAGGTTTAAACCTTAACCTTAAAAAAGGTACACCTAGTTCCGGACTCCCTAGCCTCAAGAACCTACTTCTTGCATCTAGCCTGTCTAGGCATAAAGATTGCTTGGGAAGAAGACACAAAGTACAGTACTCAATCAGGCTGAAATAGCAAAAGGAAAAATCAGTCAAAGGAATAAGAGAGACCGTAGGAGTTACAGGCAATTTTTCCAAGTGTTGAGAAGTAGCGTTGCAAGCGTTCAGTTCTGGAGGCATTTCTGTTAAGTTTGTGCTTCAACAACTTTGCTATAGCTGCAAAAGGATCTGGCAATGACATTTGCAGATCATACCAAAATAGCATTAGTAACTCTTTAGAATATAAGAAAAAAACTGCAATAAGATACTGAAAATGAGATGATTGGCTAACAAATCTTGAGTCAAAGTGTGAAACGAGCATTAGTAGATCAGTAACTAATTTAGCAATTCATATTTTCTTTCTTCTTAATATCACCCATTATATAAACAAATCCCACCCCTTTGAAATGTTTTAACTTGCAGTAAAATACAGTGAAATAAAAACATATCTTGTACAGACATGTTATGAACTCCTTTTGCCCTTTCAATTAGCGCTGTTCATTAATCACTCATTTATAAGAATGTCAGGCAATACTTAGTGTCTGATAATTTGATTGTGCCATTAATTTCTTAGTTTTGAACAACCAACTAAATTGTAATCAGGCACTGTCATTGGTTACCTTACTGGAGTGAGACCATACTCAAGAAGGTAATTCTTCCAAAAATTGCAAAACCCAATGTATTTTGGATGGGCCAACAACTGCAAATTGCTCTGAATGAGGGAAAATATATGGTTCATTTTCTAAGTGATTGTTTCACTCCGGTGACAATACTGTTCTTGAACAATCAAGTAATCTAAAGTAAGTAATCTAAAGGCAAAAAAAAAATCACTATCAGTCAAGTAAGACCATCGATGGACAATCTGTTTGTATTAGCAAATGAAGGTAGGAATTCTTCCAATATGGTAGACAGTCTAAATTATATCATGCAACTAAGACATAATAAAAGATATATATCTGACTGAATCAAGTGATCAAAATGCATTGATATTTTATATAGATCTATCCACACTGCAACCAAAAAAAACCAGATTTGCAGCTTCTGCAGTATTTTGTTTTTAAATTCTGAAGATTGTGGGCACAATTTTATTGAGTTGGCAGGGAGCCTTCAGTTGGAGGTACTGGTACTGCCCCTTCCATGCAGTGATGACCCATTGAATCTAATCACAATTTTGGGCATTTACAAGGCAATTGGTGAGCCATCACCTAGAAATATGACCCCAGGGACACAGATGCACGGAGGAAGATGTAGCTGCTACTAGAGGAGCTCCCAGGATCGCGGAAAAAACAAGCTGGAAGATAGGAGGTTGAACATGAACTTAGCCATGCTGGACAATTCCAGTGAGGCCAAGAAGGTACCACAGTTTGTGTAAGCCGCTGCTGCTTAATTAATTGCCCTGCATTCCCTACCGCCAGGACAAAGATTTCTAGGAGTGTTAAATTCAAAAGATCATTAATACAGCACAGACAATTCAATAGATCTACAAATAATAGACTTAGAATAATATTAGCAGGAGTAAAATCAAAGAAATGAAAGAAAGCGGCAAGAAATATTTATAAGGCAAATTATTATTTGACAATGTTTGAAAAGAATTAAATGAGGAGGAAACAGAACTGAACAACAGAATATACAGTGTTTTTGAATCCCATTACAGTTGATTATAGTGTCAAAAGTACAATGAGAAATGGGCTGACTGCCTAAGGAAAGTAGATTCCTTTGTTCATGAGCCAGTTTATTTGAGTGTTATAAATGGTTCATCCTATACTTTAAATAGCTACTATCTGATTTTACCACAGTTGCCAGAAAAAGAGTAGACTTTCCCATGGTCAGGTGTAGGAGTGGTAAAAGAAATGCAAATCATCCTTTTACACATTCTAGTAGTTAGTTCCAGAGCAACAGAGGGAGTTTTGAGTAATTCAACTGCTTGTTTACCAATGAGTGATCCGCAACGTATTTGTTTGTAAACTTAAATTACATGTCATTTTGTTAATGTAATAGTGGGAAAACTCAAACTAAAATTAATGGGCAATTTATCACATTTAAAGGAATGCATAACTCAAGACGAAAAGCAATACAGAAACTGGAGGAAATTATTTCATAACAGGTGAACCAACGAACTTCTGTTCTAGCTACAAAATGAACGCTGAAATTATCTTGACAGTTAAAAATAAAATTTGGCATTAATTTTTTTTAAAATCACAAAATCAAAAAAAAAGAGAGAGAAGCAATTAAAATCTATACTATTTTCTATTTATTGTCTCACCCTACTGACTCCTCAAAACCAATCTTTATACTCTAGTGATAATGGGAACTGCAGATGCTGGAGAATCCAAGATAACGAAATGTGAGGCTGGATGAATAAAGCAGGCCCAGCAGCATCTCAGGAGCACTTTATACTCTAGTAGCTGCTAGAATACTATGCATCAAACATTTCAGTGACTGGATGCTTGTTAAGTCCACTTGCACATATTGAAAGGTGACTAGATGATATTCAGCACTTATAAGTTTTAAGATTAAAGTTTGTACATGTGACATACGTGCTGGCATCAGTCTCTAATAAAATACAGTAATTAAATCTATGAAAAATATCATTTGGAATTGTAATTCTCCAAGGTGGAACTTAACAGCCTGCATAAAAAATAATTGCGAGTCAGTTCACATTCTACCCATTGTACACTTTCAAAATCAGGTTTATACTTACAGGAGTTTTGACCTGCTGTTGATTAGACAACCCTATATACAGCACAAAAAAGTTAATAGGAGTTGATTTTTTAAAAGCACTCAAGTGAGAAACTTGAACTTGCATTTACGCACACAGACTGTCCTAAAGGTCTATTAAAATGCTTATTTTTAAAAAACGCACTGCATGTGGTCTGTTATATTTATCTGGAGAAATGAATAACTACAATAAAAAGAACAGATTACTACAAATTTTCTGATCAAACCACTAAGTGAGAATTGCTAAAATTCAACAACTTTCACCAATAGCAGGGATGATGTTCGCACACATTGAACTCCATGTTAAGCTCATTTCACAATCATAGGATAAAATCTAGGTATTACGCCACAGATTTCTCAACTGAGTTTTTCATTGGCTGCAATTTGCAGTCTCACGCTTGAAATCCTTTGGAGTGATATTGCTGTTCTTTCCCATTTAGGTATAGAGATCGATGAAAATAAGTGAAATGAAACACATGTCTGAGGAGGCAAAAAGGAACGCATTCTTGCCTGTTTTTACATTTCATGGTGGTACAGTGTGACACAAAGTTAAGTGGTTGACATCAATTAACAAAACCACAGCAAGCTACGTTATCTGTTTCAAACAAAGTTAACAGGACTAGAAATATTAATTCCCTAGTATTTTTTGGAAATGAAACCCATATCAAATGAAGAGAAATCAGAGTTAACATTTCAGGTCTGGTGACCCTTCCTCAGCTCATCGGACCCGAAACGTTGACTAATTTCTCTTCGCAGGTGCTGCCAGACCTGTAGAGCTTATCCAGCAACTTATGTTCTTGTTCCCGATTTACAGTATCTGCGGTTCTTTTGGTTTTTAAAATCCATTTCATGTTCAGATTAAATATTCTCTTACTATTCTAGTGATTAAACTCTCGAAGGCAAAGAGCAACATGCTGTAAGATCTGATGAAGGAGGCTTTTGGTATGCATGCCTTTATTGGACTGTGCACTGAGTACAGGAGTTGGGATGTCATGTTGAAGCTGTACAGGACATTGATTAGGCCACTTTTGGAATACTATGTATATTTCTGGTCTTCCTGCTATTGGAAGAACGTTGTGAAACTTGAAAGAGTTCAGAAAAGATTTACGTGGATGTTGCCAGGGTTGCAGAGTCTGAGCTACAGGGAGAGGCTGAATAGGCTGGGGCTATTTTCCCTGGAATGTCAGAGGCTGAGGGTTGATCTTACAGAGATTTATAAAATCATGACAGGCATAGATAGGGAAAAGACCTTGGCTATTTACCCTGGGGAAGCAGACTCCAAAACTATAGGGCATATGTTTAAGGTGAGAGAGGAAAGATTTAAAAGGGACCTAAGGGGCAACTTTTCCATGACAAAGCATGTGTGGAACGAGCTACAAGAGGAAGTGGTGGAGGCTGGTATAATTACAACCTGTAAAAAGCAGCTGCAAGGTCATATGAATAGGAAGGTTTATTGGGATATGTACCAAATGCTGGCAAATGGGGCTAGATTAATTTAGGATATCTGATCGGCATGGCTCTGTGCTGTACAGCCCTATAACTCCATGTACTCAAGAATGGGTGCAAATCCAGTTCCAATTAGTCAGGCATTCTTTACAGCAACCTGCCAGCACAAACTGTTTAATCATTTTGACATGTTCAGTAGGGATTCTGCAAAAGAATGAACAAACAAATTTTTTTATGATAAAATTTGTCAAATGCAAAGGAAAACTTCCCACCTTGGGAATTTTATACAGAATCAGACCAAAGAAGCCAGCTCAGGATTGTTGTTTTGAAAAGGTGCACTTTTTTTCAGCATTCAGCAGAGTTAACAGGAAAAGTAGCTGATAATTGGGACAATTTCATTTTCGGCTGACAATTGTCTGAATGCACTGTACGAACACACTTCAGAAAAGGTGCACTTGACAAGGAGCAAGGAACCTAAGGACACAATAAAACATTTTCCAGAACAAAAAGCTACCGCAGACAAAACCACAGTTAGCAAAACCACACTGAGGTGCAGTAAAGAAAATGATACACTGCAAAAACTTCAAGTGGAATGCAATCAATTTCTTGAAATCCAGGCACACTTTCCATTAACATTTTTGCAACTCTTCTTCACAGTCCTCCCAATCTCAACACTTCAGAGGATTCTAAGCCTGAATTAACTCCAGTGCAGCTAAAAATTCAACATTGCTCACTGCAGATTGAATTAACGATCTAGTTCAGAAAACATCCAAGTTATTTTGCCAAGAGTTTAGCACTGCAGGAATAAGACATAAAACACTTCAATTAAACTTTCAAGAGCAGGGCAGGGCAAGATTTCATTTTAGCATCCAGCATTGCATCAAAGCAATATTTTCAATCTTCAAATTTGAACTAAGATGATAAAGGTTTTTTTTAGTTTAGTATCATGTACACAGGGCAGTGACTGATTTTATCTTCAAGACATAGGGATATGTAACGGAGCATTAAGCTACACTGACCTCTGCAAACATTTTAACCAATACTTCTAATTTTTTGAGGGATTATGAGAGTATGAAAAATTCTCAAACCCAAAAGATACAAATGAGTAATTATTTATTTCCATGTTCTACCATATTTTTCAGTTACTCTATGAAATAATCTTTCAATTAAGCTTCTAGACGTCATTCCTAACATGCAAACGATCTGAATAGCAGATTAGCATTGTATCCAAGGCATTAGAGAAGCAAGCACAGAGGAAATCGTACAGATTGAGGTTTCTTCTCACAGGTGCTTTATCCAATGTCTTTGGCCATTTTTGGGTCAGTTACAGGTTTCCCTCAAAAAAGTAGCCTGGCTTGAAATCTACAGCATCCGTGTTCCACTGATTTTCTAACACACTGCTGTACTTCTGGTCATCTAGCTTCAGGAGAAAGTGGCTGAACATCCAAAACTGAAAAGCATCTCATCACCTTTGAACATGTGAAGACACTGCCGAGTAACACACCAAAAGTTAGAATTCAGCAGGTTCTGGATGACAGCCAAAGCAAGGCTAAGAAAGTCAAAACAATGTCTCCCTCATCTTTAAAAATCTTTGATTGAAAAATAACTTTGGGTAATTTCAGCATAGGGATTCTTGGATGGCCCGACTGATTTCTTTCAGGAAATCTGTTAATTTAAATATGTAATCCTGATATTAATATATTGTAGCTGCAAGTAATTGTACCTTTCACCTGAGAAGTACGATTGTTGAATGTGAAGTCACAACACTTCAGCTTACCCGTCAATAACTGGTTGCTATTTTGACAATTTAAGTATGGGAAATAGGTCGAGGGAAATCTCTGGGAACAAAGTCCAAATGTCCTTGAGCAAAGGTGCTGAAACCAAGACAAAAAGATTGTCTTTTCAGCTCAGCATTGTATGGGATAAAGTGATTATCAATTAATGCAATATCAAATAAATACATTGTTACACGAGCCAGAGATGCATTGGAATGTGTAATGACTGCACGACAGAAATGTGCACAGGGGCTGAAAATACAGGAAGATACAGAACTAAAGGCAGACTGAGGATCAACAAACTTTCAGGGTTGAATCATACTCAGAGACTGAAGAATCTGCTGGCTGATGAGATATTCGGTTTCAAAAACACCCGAATGCTAACTCAGTAAAAGGGTTACATTTTAATGTTTAGTCTGAGAAAAAGAAGAAGTGAAGTAGAGTTGGCAATGAATAGAATTAAGAAAGGTTTTGTAGGGGGAGTGTCAGTAGCCAGACATAAATCTACCATGAATCATCTACAAAAAAAAGGGGGAAGCGACTCAGTTTGCTACACTGAGCACATGTCTACTGTCCCAAAGGATTGTTACGCATTGTTGCCGGAGGACTCTGGTGGCACAGTGGTTAATGTTATCAGATTAGCAATCCAGAAATTGGGCTCCTGATGTGGAAACATGGACTCAAACCCTACCTTGCCAACTAGAGGAATTAAAAATCAAATCTAAAATAAATAGCTAGTATCACCAATACAAACCATTTAAGTACAAGATTGTCATAAAAACCCTCTGTAGTGTTGTCAAACTGAGGAACCTAGAAGTTCAAGTACACAGTTCTTTGAAGGTTGGTACACACAGGGTGGTTAAGAAGGCACTTAGCATACTCATGGATTTGGATCAAATGCAGGTAGATGGTAGCAGTTTCATTTGGGAAACTTGATCGACATGGACAAGCTGGACCAAATGGTCAATTTCTGTGCTGCATGACTGTCTTTTAGGAAAATAAATCTCTCATTCTTACCTGGTCTGGCCCAAATGTGACTTTTAATTGCCTCCTGAAGTGATCCAACACACTATTTAATTGTCCAAATGGCCTATCTAAGGCCAATTTGGGATTGGCAATAAGTGTTAGTTTGCCTGTGATACCCACAATCCATGAATGAAGAGAAAGGTTAAGTTGATTACAAACAGATAAAGATATGTGCATTTGTGTCTGATTCAAAGTATTTAAAACAAACTATATTCAAAGGTTTAAAAAAAGGCATCAGATTGCCAAGCAATCTTTCAGTTGTGACTCAAAGGTCTATATGCTAGCACCATTAATGTTTACATCAATATAGGCAAACTATTCTTTAAAAAAAATAGCAACTGTTCAAAAGCCTCAAGTAAGGACAAGTTACATTATTTTTCACACAAAACTTAATATCTTGACATATATACTTATTATGCAACCTTAGCTCAAATTCAGCAGTCTGCACAATTTATGTGAAGCAAGGAATTTATTCAATTAATCATGCCTTGACATGATTATAAATTTGTTTCTCCCCAAAATCATTTGCAGTTAGTTCTACACTTCTCCTGTAATCTTAATGGAGCACCTTAAGGCTCGTCTGCTCTTAAAAAGAATGTAGCCAAAATATGGAAACCTTCCCCCCACAACAACCTGAACATCGTGGAAATAATGTTTGCACAATGGCTAAAAATTGAATAGCTAAATGTTGTTGAAAGCAAACAGTACTGGGCTCAATTCTTAGTCCGCCGAGTTAGTAGCCATCAATCAGAATAGCAAGATCATTACACTGGCCGAAAATCTATCTCAGTGCTCCTATTTGTTTGCAACACAATAATCTTTGTCAGAATATCCATTTGTTGAGTACAGGATCAGGCTTGTCTGTGAAGCCTTTTCCCATACAACAGCCTACTAGCACTAAGGCTTACAGAAGAAGCATTTTTGTAAGGAATCCAGCAATGCCTGTGGCACCATAGCCCAGCAAGAATGAAAGCTCTCCAGGAAAGATGAAAGGGAGAAAGTTATACAAGAAACAGCTGGAAGGTTTTCTTATTCTGGTTTAGCTGAATAGGGTACAGAATTATATTTTTAAACACATTTTATCTTGGCACTAGGTATTTTAATAATATTGCCGAAGCTCAGAGAGAAATCATACGGAGAAAGGGGATGTGCGGAGGTTAGAGGAGACTCTGCCAGAGTAAGACATAGACAAAATGTGAGATTGGGAATTTGGTCCATATGGGAATTAGATTCGGAGGTCTTTTCCCCATGCTTTTCAGCTTCTAATAGCTACAAAACACATAATATACATTTAGTAAACATTTTTCTTGGTTCTCATTAAAAAGTTAAGTAATTACTTCAAAATTGTAAGGTTTTCCTTGGAAGTCAGTTTTACTACTAGTAATAAAGTCTTCAATTCGCTGGTAAATATTTCTTACATATATTAACCACAGAATTTCAACAAAGTAAGTGAAACTTTTTTTTGAAATAATAAGAAAATAAGCACAAGGAGTAGATAAAAATTTAATCCAGTAAAGTAACTAGTTAATTAGATGTTATAAAAATACCAGACAGTGAAACAGATATGGAATCGAGAGAGGAGATGTGAAAGAACCTCAGCTCTTACAATTATACTGCCATACAGTGTGGAAACAGACACTTCAGTCAACAATGAAACTAGTTCAAGGTCCTTACAGGACCTAAAGACATGGGTAGGGAAAGTGCATGAATGAGAGTGTACTTTATAAATACCACATAGAAGCTGAATCCTCCTAATCCCAACATTTAAACTACAAGACAAGTGACTTCTTTCATTCAGCTCCACATAGTCCCCAGCTTTGTTCCTTAATCTCCTTATTTTAACCCACAAAAACACAGACACTTTTCTTCCAGCTCTTGGTAAGAGTCAACACAGATACCCATAACCAGACCAGCTGTTTTTATCTATTCCCTTTTGCACTAATGAAGACATAATTTCTGGTGATAATAAAATGTGAGGCTGGATGAACACAGCAGGCCAAGCAGCATCTCAGGAGCACAAAAGCTGACGTTTCGGGCCTAGACCCTTCATCAGAGAGGGGGATGGGGCGAGGGAACTGGAATAAATAGGGAGAGAGGGGGAGGCGGACCGAAGATGGAGAGAAAAGAAGACAGGTGGAGAGAGTGTAGGTGGGGAGGTAGGGAGGGGATAGGTCAGTCCAGGGAAGACGGACAGGTCAAGGAGGTGGGATGAGGTTAGTAGGTAGCGGGGGGTGCGGCTTGGGGTGGGAGGAAGGGATGGGTGAGAGGAAGAACCGGTTAGGGAGGCAGAGACAGGTTGGACTGGTTTTGGGATGCAGTGGGTGGGGGGGGGGGGGAAGAGCTGGGCTGGTTGTGTGGTGCAGTGGGGGGAGGGGACGAACTGGGCTGGTTGAGGGATGCAGTAGGGGAAGGGGAGATTTTGAAACTGGTGAAGTCCACATTGATACCATTGGGCTGCAGGGTTCCCAGGCGGAATATGAGTTGCTGTTCCTGCAACCTTCGGGTGGCATCATTGTGGCAGTGCAGGAGGCCCATGATGGACATGTCATCAAGAGAATGGGAGGGGGAGTGGAAATGGTTTGCGACTGGGAGGTGCAGTTGTTTTTTGCGAACTGAGCGGAGGTGTTCTGCAAAGCGGTCCCCAAGACTCCGCTTGGTTTCCCCAATGTAGAGGAAGCCGCACCGGGTACAGTGGATGCAGTATACCACATTGGCAGATGTGCAGGTGAACCTCTGCTTGAACCTGCACATCTGCCAATGTGGTATACTGCATCCACTGTACCCGGTGCGGCTTCCTCTACATTGGGGAAACCAAGCGGAGGCTTGGGGACCGCTTTGCAGAACACCTCCGCTCAGTTCGCAAAAAACAACTGCACCTCCCAGTCGCAAACCATTTCCACTCCCCCTCCCATTCTCTTGATGACATGTCCATCATGGGCCTCCTGCACTGCCACAATGATGCCACCCGAAGGTTGCAGGAACAGCAACTCATATTCCGCCTGGGAACCCTGCAGCCATATGGTATCAATGTGGACTTCACCAGTTTCAAAATCTCCCCTTCCCCTACTGCATCCCTCAACCAGCCCAGTTCGTCCCCTCCCCCCACTGCACCACACAACCAGCCCATCTCCTCCCCCCCACCCACTGCATCCCAAAACCAGTCCAACCTGTCTCTGCCTCCCTAACCGGTTCTTCCTCTCACCCATCCCTTCCTCCCACCCCAAGCCGCACCCCCCGCTACCTACTAACCTCATCCCACCTCCTTGACCTGTCCGTCTTCCCTGGACTGACCTATCCCCTCCCTACCTCCCCACCTACACTCTCTCCACCTATCTTCTTTACTCCCCATCTTCGGTCCGCCTCCCCCTCTCTCCCTATTTATTCCAGTTCCCTCCCCCCATCCCCCTCTCTGATGAAGGGTCTAGGCCCGAAACGTCAGCTTTTGTGCTCCTGAGATGCTGCTTGGCCTGCTGTGTTCGTCCAGCCTCACATTTTATTATCTTGGAATCTCCAGCATCTGCAGTTCCCATTATCTCTGATATAATTTCTGGTGAGTTGACTGATCAGGAGAAAGGGAGCTAGCTAGAAATGTCAAAATGGGTAGCTGTATGTAAAAAGAGAAAAAAGTGTAAGAAATAGAAGCATTGGTCCTCCAGACTATGAAAATGGGAAGTTAACAGTAGAAAGTAAGTAAATAATATTTTCCTTCTGTTCTCTCTGTACAGGATATGAAAAGTATTACAATAATACTTGTACATCAGAAGGTGAAAGCGAGTGAGAAACTTCATGAAATTACAGTTGTTAGGGAAGCAGTATTGAATAAACTGATGGAGCTGTGGGCTGACATGTCCCCGGGCCTTTACAGCGGCTGAGGTAGGAGATACATTGGTGTTAATTTTACAAAATTCACTGATTCTTAAAATGTTCCATGTGCTCGTATTACTAAGTAACAGAAACATATGGCAACACAATAAGAGATAGTAAGAACTGTAGTTGCTGGAGTCTGAGATTACACATTGTGAAGCTGGAGGAAGACAGCAGGCCTGGCAGCATCAAAAGGAGCAGGGAAGTTGATGTTTCGGGTCAGGACCCTTCTTCAGAAATGGGGAGTGGGAAGGGATCTGGGAAACTCCCACATACCCCCACTAACCCTACCATCCCCAAAATCTGTCCCCACAATCACAGGAAGTGCTACACATGCCCTTACACCTCCCCATATCATCTCCATTCAAGCCCCAACGCAAACCTTTCATATCAAAAAAAAGGGTTCACCTGCACGTCAGTCAATTTGGTCTACTGTATCCACTGCTCCTGATGTGCTTTCGCCTACAATCAGTGAGACCAAACATAGACTCGGAGACAATTTTGTAGAATATCTGCGCTCTGTAAATGACAAACACCACCACCTTCCGATCGCCAACCATTTTAACTCCCCCTCCCACTCCCTGGGCCTCCTCCAAGTGTCACAATGACACCACACAAACTGGAGGAACAACACCTGATATTCCACGTCGGGGACCTACAGCCCGACGGCCTAAACATGGAATTCACCAGTTTCAAAATCTCCCCACCCCCAGCCTCATTCCACGACCAACCCTCCCTCTCATGCCCACCTCCTTGACTTGGCACAACCTGTCCATCTTCTCTCCCACCTATCTGCCCCTCCTCCCTCACTGACCAATCCCCACCGTCTACCTGCACTCACCTATCACCATCCCAACTACCTTCCCCAGCCCCACCTCTCCTCCCTATTTATTTCAGTGCTCCCCTCCCCCCTCCTCATTTCTGAAGAAGGGTCCCAACCCGAAACATCAACATTCCTGCTCCTCTGACGCTGCCTGGCCTGCTGTGCTCCTCCAGATCCACACTGTGTTGAGAACAAACAGAGCCATGGTAACTGGGGAGAAAAGGGGTCAAGACCCTAGAAAAATCCATCAGGTGCTTAAAGAGATTACTAAATACAGAATGGATTTGAAATGAAGTACAGTGATAGGAGGCATTTGCAGAGAAATCAAATAAATTAATAAAAAACATATGGAGTCTGTGATTAGCTCAAGGGACAGGATAGACTGGGAAGCATGAAAACCTGGACAAGTGGACAAGGAGCTTTGCAGTTAGCAAAAAGCAAAGTGATGCCCAGGTGCTGACCTCTTCAAGGACACAGTATTCTGACAGGGTTATCACTAAAGCACAGACACCACCCACCCAGTCTTCCAAATATTGGCACACACATCCACCTTTCGTGTTGGTGATTCGTGAATTTAGATTATTTTGCCGCTGCACACATTTGCCACCAGGATCGAGGCATGTGGGATTTAGCAGTGTAAGATTTAACTGTGCACACACAACAATCCAGCTCAGGGATTTCAGTTGCCAGAATGTGAACTGGAAATGCCTGTATAAATAGCTTCAAACACCTGTGCACAATCAAACTTGCCCTTACAATTCTCTTTCTGTTTCCTGCAGCAACGGCCACATCTCGTAGCTGTGGAACATCTGTTCAAACTTTACAACTTGTAATTACAAAGCATCTTTAATACAGTAAAATCTGCAAAAGTATTTTGCAGATACATGGATGGTATGTGACATCAAGTCACACAAGGAGATATTAGTACACGTAACTAAAAGTTTGTTCAAATGCCTCAGTTTTAATGAACATTTTAAAAGAAGACCAAAGGGCTAAAACGTCAGGGGCTTAGAGAGGGAATTCCAGAGCACTAGTAAATTAGGATCCAAACATAAGTCAACAAGATCAAGGGTGGGTATCAAGGATTTTGTACAAATTAGAATGTGTCAACAGAATTTTGGATCAAAGGGTCGAATGCAGGAGTTTGTTAGAATATTCTAGACAAGAAGTAACAAGAGAAGATAAAAAGGCATGGTGCTGGATGAACACTGCAGGGCAGGCAGCAGAGGAGCAGGAAAGCTGACGTTTCAGGTCTGGACCCTTCTTCTGAGCCCCCTTCCCCTCCCCCATTTCTGAAGAAGGGTCCAGACCTGAAACGTCAGCTTTCCTGCTCCTCTGATGCTACTTGGCCTGCTGTGTTCATCCAGCTCTACACCTTGTTATCTCAGATTCTCCAGCATTTGCATATCCTACTGTCTTTAAGTAACAATGCAATGTGTGAGAGATTCAGCAGATGAGGGGAGTGGAATGAGGAAATGTTATGGAGATGGGAAGAATGTTTTTGTTGCTGGATTTCTAGTCAGATGGTCTTCTTGAGATCCAATACAACCAACACTGTTGTGAACAGTCCAGGTCAGCCCCAGGCAGTTGCTGGGGAGACAGTGGAAATAGAACTTGTGGTAGGGACCGAAAACAATTGCTGCAGTCTTCTGACTATTTAGTTGAAGGAAATTTCTGGTCAGTCACACAGGCGGCAAGATGATTTACAAACATTGGCAGGGTGTCCTCAGTATAAATATGGAAACTAAGTCTGGTTTCAGAAGATTTCACCAAATAGCAGTAGGTAGATGAGAGATTGAGAAGGCGGGGGGGGGGGGGGGAACAAGGAGAAATCTCAGAATGTTTCTTGAAGTCAGGGAATGGAATCAGAAAGAGAAGCTGTTGCAAATTATATTTTGACCATTACTGAAAAAATCTGGCCAAGTATATTCCCGCTCGCTTAGGTATCAGTGGAGAGCCACTGGGGGAGGAAGCTGTGGTAAACTATGCTAGCAATAACAATCAGATCAAAAAGGAGGGGCAGAATTCCTTGGTCACTTTAACATAGGATGCCACTTATAACTTTGATAAGAGCTATTCAGTTCTGAGAGAGTGATTCAAGCACTGAATTCCAGAAGCAAGGAAAAGTTTTACTTGCATAGAACGGACAGGAACTCAGATCATGACATCCATTAAGCATACCACTGAGAATACCACTTTTTATTTGCATTCTGGAGAAATGTGCCAAATCAACTCCAGAAATATTTACTTTATTAATTTGAGGATGAGAAAAAAATAACTCTAGTTTGTGCTAGCCTGACCAATCAGCTATGAGTTACTGAAATAGGCTGCAAGAGGACTTCTGATCTGATCGCCAAATTCACTGTGGGTGCCATTCAGAATTCCTTCATGGAATAGTAATCATGACATCCCATTAATGGGCAGCTCACTAAAGGAAAATAAAGAGAGTCCATTTTTGCAGGATTACATTTCAGAAAATTATCAGCAGACACCGAGGTGCTCGTCAATCTCAGAAACACTATGTCAGGCAAAGGAATATGTTAGCAATATATACACGCGGAAGGCGTCATGACCTCAAATTTTCTTTGGGAAAATTGCCCATAACAGACATGAGTTGGCTGGGAGTAGAGTCAGCTATGAAAATTTATGGGGAACTCAGATACACTAGGAACCGACCTACACAACATGATGCCATCTGAGTCAGACTGAACGTTCGTCAACCCAAGAATTTATCCAGTATGCTGTATAAATCCAAGAGGGAGGGACTTTATGTTAAACATATGGTGGAGAAACAAGGTGTTTTGCCCAGTTAGTCTGTGCTGGTGTTTTTGCTCCACTCAAGCATCTTCCCGTCCCTCTTCCTTTAACTCCACCAACATTACCTATTCCTAATCTCTAATTATGTTGTCTAGATTCTTATGAAATGTGCTTGTGCTATTTGACTCAACTACCCAATTCACATGGTGACTGTCATCTGAGACTGGAAAACAGTCTGCGACAGTAGAGTCAGAACAGCTTCAAGTTGGATGATCAAAGATGAGATAGGAAGGGAGTACAGCTACAAAGATAGTGATGGTAAAAGGAAGCTGAGATTAGAACAGAAGCTCTCAAACACTCATGGCCCTATAAGTGTCCAAGAAAAGATTTAAAGGGGTCAACAGGTGGTTTGTCATAAATAATGTGTTATGGAAATTCAATTATGTCAACTTAAAAACTTACCATAAAAGGTATTATAAAGCTTGAACCAATTAAGCAAAAGTACAGTTTTGAAATTCTGAGATTGTATTAGATTATCTAGTTGCTGGGTTTAGATGTAATTTTCCTATTAAAATTAATGCTTGGGGAGAACTGTGACATTGAAGCATTATCGCTGAGCTAGTAATCCAGAATGTCAGGCTATTGCTCTGGGGCATGGGTTCAAATTCCATCGTCACAGCTGGTGGAATTTTTTTAAATTCGCACATAGGACGTGGGCGTCGCTGGCTGGCTAACATTTATTGACCATTACTCTTTGCCTTTGAGAAGATGGTGGTAAGCTGACATCTTGAACCACTGCAGTCCACCTGCTACCAATTGATCCTTAGGGAAGGAATTCCAGGATTTTGATCCAGGGATAGTGAAGGAATGGTGATATTTTCCAAGTCAGGATAGTGAGTGGCTTGAACAGGAAACTGAAGGCAGTGTTCCTATGTATCTGCTGCCCTTGTCTCTCCAGAGGGAAGGGGCCATGGGTACAGAAGGGGCTAACTGAAGATCTGTGTTGAATTCAGCATTTCACTCTATAGGTAGTATATACTGCTGCTATTGAGTATTGATGGTGGAGAAAGTAGATGCTTGTAGATGTTGTGCCAATCAAACAGGCTGCTTTGTCCTGAATAATGCCAGGGTGTTGAGTATTCTTGGAGCTGCACCTATCCGTGCAAGTGGGGAATATTTCATCACACTCCTGACTTGTGCCTTGTAGACGGTGGACCTGCTTTGGGGAGTCAGGAGGGGAGTCATCGCAGTATTCCTAGCCTCTGACTTGCTCTTGTAGCCACTGTGTTTATGTGGTGAGTCCAGCCGACTTTCAGCTCAATGGTAACCCCACGGATGTTTAACAGTTAAGGATTCAGTGACAGTAAAATCATTGAATGTTAAGTGGCAGTAGTTAGATTGTCTCTTATTAATGATGGTCATTGCTTGGTATTTGCATGGCACAAATATTACTTGCCACTTGTCAGTCTAAGCCTGGATATTGTCCAGATCTTGTCCAGCTTTTGAACATGGACTGCTAAACATTGTGCAATCATCAAACATCCCCACTTCTGACCTTATGATGGGAGTGGGGGTCATCGATGAAGCAGCTGAAGATGATTTGGCCTAGGTCACTATCCCAAGGATCTCCTCCAGAAAATGTCCTGGACCTGAGATGACTGATCCCCAACCATTTTCCGATGTTCCAGATATGACTTCAACCAGTGAAGAATTTTCCCCTGATACCAATTGATTCCAGTTTTTTCCAGGGCTCCTTAAATGCACACTAAGTTAAATGTGGTCAAGGGCCGTCACTCTCACCTCATCTCTGGACTTCAGCTCTTTTATTCATGTTTTATCCATAAAGGCTACGAGGTCAGGTGGCCCTGGCAGAACGCAAACTGGGAATCAATGAGCAGGTATTGCTTGATAGCACGGTTGATAACACCTTCCATCACGTTACTGATGATCAAGAGTAGACTGATGGAGCAATAATTGGCCAGGTTGGATTTGTCCTGCATTATATGTACTGATCAGACCTGGGCAATTTTCCACGTTGTTAGTAACTGCCAGTGTTGTACCTGTAAGGGACCAACAAGTTCTGGACCACATGTTTTCAGTACTATTGTCAGAATGTCAGCAGGGCTCATCACCTTTGCATTAACCAGTGCCTCTAACTATTTCTTTATAATCAAGTGGAATGAATCAAATTGGCTGAAGACTGGTTTTCGTAATGCTGGGACATTATCGAAAGTTGAGTTGGATCATCCACTTGGCGCTTCTGGCTGAAGATTATTGTGAATGCTTCACCATTATCTTTTGTACTGATGTATTGGACTCTTCCACCACTGGGGATGGAGATATTTGTAGAGCCTCCCCCTCCAATGAGTTGTTTAATTGTCCACAATCATTGACAACAGGATGCGGCAGGACTGCAGATCTTAAATCTGATCTGTTGGTTGTGGGATTGCTTGGCTCTATTACTTACTGCCTATGCTGTTTGGCATACAAGAAATTCTGTTTGATATCTTCCCCGGGTTAGCACCTCATTTTTAGGTTTGCCTGGTGCTTCTCCCAGCAAGACCTCCTACACTTTCTATTGAACCAGGGTTGATCCCCTGGCCTGATGGTGATGGTTAAGTGGGGGATATGCTGGACCATGAGGTTACAGATCATGTTGGAGTGCAATTCCGCTGCTGTTGATGGCTCACAGTGCCTCATGGGTGCCCAGTCTCAAGTTGCTAGATCTGTTTGAGGTCTATCCCATTTAGCACAGTGATAGTGCCACACAACACAACGAAGGGTAATCTCAATATGATGGCAGGATTTCATCTTGGTAAGGACTCTTGCAACGGTCACTCTGATTGATACCAAATTTAAAATTCAATAAAACACAGAATTGGAAACAGGTCTCGAAATGGTAACCATGACAATTACCATCACTTATTATCAATTGTTCACTAATATCCTTTAGGAAATTGCTTAAATGTGATTCCCAGAACCAAAGCAATGTGATTGACACTTAATTGCTCTCTGAGCAGTAAATGGTCTGTGATGCCCTCACCCCATTTTAAAAACCCACGGATTCAATAACTAATTTAGCGAAGGAAATCCGTGATCTTTACCTGATCTGGTCTACATGGGAGTCCAGGTCTGTTGTATTTTGTTTGATTCTGACCTGCCCTCTGAATTGACTTAGCATGTCACTCAGCTCAAGAGTAGGTAGGGACGGTTCATGAATACCTTGCAGTGACACTCACATCCCGTCAAACAATAATACAATAATAAGCTACAATTTTACAAGATTTCCAGATCAGGAACTAAAAGACACTGCCTGATTTTAAAGTATTCTTCTCTTTCACAGAAGATTTCACAGTTTGAATGTAAAAGTTTTATTTGTGCAATAAATATGAGCACTTTGTAATATGCTGGGGGAAATATTAATTTATCAAAGAAAACCATGATATTATTGGAATAATGTACACCAACAGTGATAGTTAAAAAGTATTACCATTGACCTGATTGAAACCCCTATGTTTTGTTCTTCTGGTTTGTATTAGTTAAATTATGTAGGATAGGTTAAAAGGATTGAAGTATTAAACTTGGCAGAGCAAGTGGTAACTTAATATAGTGAGACATGCAACACTATGGTTCAATAATTGTGTCAATTCAGTTGTGTAATGAATTTGATTCCCATTCATAGTTGCAGATCCCTTGTCCTGGTTAATTATTCAAATAGGACCATCAAATTTTTAGATAATAGTGGAGTAAAATGTTGCTGTTGAGAGTAACTTCACTATATGCATTAAAATCCTATATACTATAATTAACCACAGTTGAGAATAAAAATGCTGCTAGGTGCCAACTCAGGCAAGCACTTACATGGCCATTCTCACAGCTGCCCATCCTATGCTGGCATTAGGACAAAAAATAATTTATTTAGTTGTCATTGATACCATGGAACACAACCATACTACCTTGTTAAATGTCCTGCATTAAATTGCTGCTAGGTGGTGAGGCAAGCTGTAAAGATAGACTTTGATTCTACACCACCATGCAAACTGCATGCTATAGGTTTGCATTGTTTCATATTTCTAGATTACTCCTGGTAGTGTAGTCTTTCAGTAGTTTATCAACTATTACAGAACCTGAAATCTTGACCTGGCATGTCTCCAATTTTTTTTTGGAAAGCTTCTATAGTACAATGGCTAAGCTAAAATATTGAGGCACAAACTCGAGATCAGAAATATATCCTTTATGTAAAACTTATGAGTTAAAATACACTAACTGCTTATTTTTCCCAAGCTATAAGCACTTATTATCTCGTTTATTTCTGAGGAAATAGACACGTTGAACAATCTAACTGATAATTAATGGCTTTACGGGGAGTAACTCATTTACAGGGAGAAGACAACAGTACTTTTCTTCTTACTCTTGACATTTAATCCGAGTCTTAGTAACAATATGATTCACATTATTAAAATGTTAATATATTCCTCATTTAACATTTCTTAACTTCTGGGTATTTCCAGACGGGTATTTCCATCATTGCAAACCATCAAGGATTTGAGTAAAATTTGAAGATTGGTTTTAATATTCTAGATTTGGCAAACTAAATCTCACAAACAATGCAACAAACTATAATTGTTACAGACCTTCAAAATATTATAAAAAGTGTACTTTTTTATTTTACATTTTGATTATGGATTGAATCAGAAAAGAAATTGTTTTACAACAAAAAGGACAGAGGAAGGAATTTCTGAGCTTTACAATTCAAGTTATTGAAACCCATTGTGTCTGATGTTTAGACTGCTGCTTTGAATAAGTAAATGGGGTGTGAGGAATAGGTTTGCAGTCAGCCTGTGCTGGGATACGTGTACAAAATAAGATTCAGTTGGCAATAGATTGCTGATTGGTTTGTGAAGATGTGAACAATTGTGAATGCCACAGCCCATTAACCAGACAACAACCATCTGATCAGCTGCTGGACAGTTGAACAGCTCATGGGTGTAAACAATGTTATCAGGAGCCTGCAGAAAGAGGTATATGCCTGTGTCGGCGTGTGTATCCAGTTCAGAACATAAGAACAAGGAGCGAGAGTGGGCCATCTGGCCCCTCAAGCCTGCCCCATCATTCAATTAGATCAAGGCTGATCTTTTTGAGACTCAGCTCCACTTACCCGCCCTCACACCTTATCCCATAATTCCTTTGCTGTTCAATAATTTATCTAGCCTTGTCTTAAAAACACAGAGGGATACGTTCAACCACTTCACTGGGCAGGGAATTCCAAGATTCACAACCCTCTGAATGAAGAGGTTCCTCCTGACCTCAGTCCTACATCTGCTTCCCTTTATTTTGAGGTGATGCCCTCTACTCCTAGTTTCACCTGCTAGCAGAAACAACCTCCCTGCCTCCACTTTATCTATTCCCTTCATAATCTTATATCTTTCTATAAGATCTCCCCCCCATTCTTCTGAATTCCAATGAGTATAATCCCAGTCTACTCAGTCTCTCTTCATAATCCAACCCTCTCAACTCTAGAATCAAGCGAGGGAATCTCCTGTGAACCCCCTCCAATGCTAGTATATCTCTTCTCAAGTAAGGAGACAAAAACTGCACACAGTGTTCCGGTGTGGCTGCAGCAGGACCCTGTACAGCTGCAGCATAGCCTCCCTGTTTTTAAACTCCATCCCCTGAGCAATGGCAGAGAAAATTCCATTTGCCTTTTTAATTACCTGCTGTACCTGCAATCCCACCTTCCATGATTCATGCAGAAGGACACCCAAGTCCCTCTGCACAGCAGCGTGCTGAAATTTTTTACCATTTAAAACATAGTCCATCTTGCTGTTACTATCAAAATGGATGACCTCACATTTATCAACATTGTACTCCATCTGACAGACCTTTGCCCACTCACTTAGACTATCTATGTCCCTCTGCAGACTTTGTGTCTTCAGCACACTTTGCTCCACCACTCATCTTAGTGTCATCTGCAAACTTTGACACACCACACTTAGTCCCCAACTCCAAATCATCTGTGTAAATTGTTCACAATTGCAGTACCAACACTGATCCCCGAGGCACACCACTCGCCACTGACTGCCAACCAGAAAAACTCCCATTTAGCCCTACTCTTTGCTTTCTATTGGTCAACCAATCCTCTGTCCATGCCAATACATTACCTGTAATACCGTGCAACTTTATCTTGTGTAATAGCCTTTGGTGTGGCACCTTGTCAAATGCCTTCTGGAAACCCAGATACACCACATCCACAGGTTCCCCATTGCCCACCATGCAAGTAATGTCCTCAAAGAATTCCACCAAATTAGTTAAACATGACCTATCCTTCATGAACCCAAGCTGGGTGTGCCCAATAGGACAATTTATATCCAGATGTCTTGCTATTTCTTTCTTAATGATAGGTTCAAGCATTTTCCCCACTACCGAAGCTAAGCTAACCGGCCTATAGTTACCTGCTTTTTGTCTACTTCCTTTTTTAAACAGTGGCGTCACATTGGCTGTTTTCCAATCTGTGGGAACCACCCCAGGGTCCTGTGAATTTTGGTAAATAATTACTCGTGCATTTTCTATTTCCCCCATCACCTCTTTTAGTACCCTGGGATGCATTTCATCAGGGCCAGGAGACTTGACTATCTTTGGCCCCCATTAGCTTGCCTCCTCAGCGATAATGATAGTTTCGAGGTCTTCCCCTACTGTAGCCTTCTTGCCATTAGTTTTCGGCATGTTATCTGTGTCTTCCACTGTGAAGAACGACACAAAATAACTGTTTAGTGTCTTGGCTATTTCCTCATTCCCAGTTATTAAATTGGCCTTCTCATCCTCTAAAGGATCAATGTTTACCTTCACCACTCTTATGATTTATACATTTATAAAACTTTTGCTGCCTGTTTTTATATTCTGAGCTATTTTACTCATAATCTGTCTTACTTTTCTTGTGGCTTTCTGTCAGCCTTTAAAGATTTTCCAGTCCCCTGGTTTCCCACTACTCTTTGTTTTTTGTATGTGTTTTTCTCAATCTGATACTTTCCTTTATTTCCTTCGACATCCATGGCTGGCTCTCTCTTTTGCTACAGTTCTCCCTTTTCACTGGAATATAGCCCTGCTGAGCACTGTGAAAAAGCATTTTGGAAGTCTTCCACTGTTCCTGGATTGACCCACCATAAAGTTTTTGCTCCCATTCTACCTTAGCTAACTCCTCCCTCATTCCTTCATAGTCTGCTTTGTTTAAGCACAGGACATAGGTCCTGGATTTAACCTTCTCACGCTCCAACTGTATGCTAAATTCGACCATACTGTGATCACTCCTTCCAAGAGGATTCCTAACTGAGATCATTAATTATTCCTGTCTCATTACACAGTCTAGATCTAGGATTGCTTGCTCCCTCATAGGTTCCATTACACATTGTTCAAGTAAATTATCGCGGATGCATTCTATGAACCCCTCCTCAAGGCTGCCATGACCGACCTGGTTTGACTAATCAATATGTAGATTAAAATCCCCCATGATAATTGCTGTACCATTTTTACATGCATTAGCTATTTCTATGTTTATTGCCTGCCCCACCATGATGTCATTATTTGGTGGCCTATAGACCACACCTATCAGTGACTTCTTCTCCCTGCTGTTCCTAATTTCCACCTGAATGCATTCAACGTTTTGTTCAGCAGAACCTATATCATCTCTCACTACTGCTCTGATATCATCCTTAAAAAATCAGAGCAACACCACCTCCCTTACCTTCCTGTCTGTCCTTCCGAACAGTTTGATGCCCCTGGATGTTTAACTCCCAGTCATGGCAATCCTGTAACTATGTCTCTGTAATGGACACTAAATCATACCCGTTTGCCATGATTTGCACTGTCGACTCATCCACCTTGTTTCAAATGCTCCAAGCATTCAGATAAAGTGCCCTTATGCCAGTTTTTGCACCTTCTTTTTGGGTCCTATTGCCTTCATTACTAACAGCTCTCGAGGTCTCCTTCCCTTTAGCTTTTTTCCTAATTTTCAATGGAGTTGAAGCTTCCTCGTCACTTGCTACTTGCTGTTTTGCCTTACGTTAATTGTTATTCTCCCTCTACGCTCACTTCTCCCTTCCCCCCCACTTACTAGTTTAAAGTCCTATTGACCACCCTATTTACCCTTTTCACCAGAATACCGGACCCAGCCCTGGTCAGGTGCAGTCTGTCCCAGCAGTATAGATCCCTCCTGTTGCAGAACTGATGCCATTGCACCATGAAAAGGAAACCCTCTTTCCCACACCACTCTTTTAGCCACATGTTTACTTCCCTGATCCTTGCCTCCCTGTGCCAATTGGCACGTGGCTCGGGCAGCAATCCAGAGATTATGACCCTTGAAGACCTGCATTTTAATTTTGTGCCTAGCTTTTCATAATCCCAAAACAGGTCTGTTTTCAAAGTCCTGCCTGTGTTGTTGGTACCTACATGGACCACAACAACTGGATCCTCCCCCTCCCTCTCTCGTATCCTCTCAAGCCAGTCAGAGATGCCTTGCACCCTGGCACCAGGCAGGCAACACACCATGTGGGATTCTCTATCCTGCTCGCAGAGAATACGGTTTATCCCCCGATGATGGAATCCCCTACATCTACAATCTGTCTTTTTGCTCCTCCCTCTTGAATGGCCTCCATGACTCATCCTTCCTGAAGCCCTGTTCCTCGTCCATGCAGGGAACTAGTGCCTCATACCTGTGGGACAATGTCAAGGGCTGCGGCTCCTGTGCTCCTGTCTGCAGGGTCCCTCTACCTGCCTCATTGGCAGTCACACACTGCTGTCCCTGCCTGCTGATCAAATTAACATTAGTTAATCGACCAGGCGTGACTGCTTCCTGGAACACAGCATCCAGGTATCTCTCCCCCTCCCGGATGTGCCACAGTGTTTGGCGTTCGGATTCCAGCTCATCAATTTAAATACCTAAATCCTGAAGAGAACCAGTTAATTTCCTCCCACCAGTTGCTATAAGGTTTTGCTCTAAACCTACAAGTCAGAGACACTATAATTTGTGAACTAGTTGCTCTAGAAGTAAGAGAACCTGTAGAAAAAGATTGGAAAACTGAAGGACTTAGGGAACCAACTCCATCAAATCCTGAGGATTGGTGCTACTGAATTATATCTTGCTTCCTCCACACATAACACATGATTTTATTGTCCGTTTGCATGTGTAAAGGGAAAACTTTTAGAAGGGCTTTAACTCGTCAAGTTGTATGCTGACAGTTCACTTTTTTTTTTACCTGTGGTTTAGTTTTATTTTAATAAGTAGTGGCTTTTTAAAAAAAATACAGAAAATCAGGTCATGTTTCTTGTTCATCTTCTTTTGTTTGACAGGTAACTTGTGGACTTTGCAAATTTTAATGAAATGTTAAACTTTCATCACAACTCTGGGAATAATGAGACTTGAGTTCAAGTGTGTTCTCTCACTGAGGTGTAACAACATGTTATTTGACAGTATGGAGATGAAGATGATTTCTAAAAAAAGAAAATTCGTAGAATACAGGTATCATCGGCTAGACTGACATTCACTGCTCATCCCTAATTGCCCTGGAAAAGTTGGTAATGATCTGCTTGCTTTGATTTGGAGTCAGTACACCAACAGTCATAAGACAAGAGAGTTCCAGAATTTTGACTGAGTAACAATGAAGGAACGGTGATATATTTCCAAGTCAAGATAGCATATGGCTCAAAGAAATTTGTAGGTGGTGATATTCCCTTGCATTTACAGACTTGTCCTTCCAAATAGTAGTGGTAATGGGTTTGCTGTCAGAGTTGTGCTGAGTTACTACAATAGTGTTTACTACTGATATTGTGTATCAGTGGTGAAAGCAGTGAATGTAGAAAGTGATGGATAAGCTCTGGCCTGCACGCTGTCAAGCTTCTTGAATGCTTTCACTCATCCAGGCGAGTGTGGCATATTCCTCCATACGCTAGACTTGTGCCTGTTAGAGGGTGGACAAGCTTTCGGGAGTTAAGAGGTGAGTTACTTGCTGCAGGAAAGAAATTATTTGTCAGTCAGCAAGATATCGGTCTTGGAGAATGTATTAGAATCAATCATTAAAAGACTTATACCTGCATAATTAGAAAACTCAAGGTAATTGGGAAAAGTCAACATGGTTTTTATGAAAGCGGAGTAATGTTTCACATTTATTAGAGATCTTGGAAACTGCAATCTGCTGCTCGTAAAAAGGGACCTGTAAATATAATACCCTTACATTTCCAGAAGGTATTCAATAGGGTGTCACATCAATAATTATCGTGGAAAATAAATGTTCATGGTGTAGAAATTAACCGTTAGGAAACATCTGACAGATGAAGCATAAATGAGAGTAAATGTGAAGTTGTTCGCTTTGACCGTCTGCAGGAATTTTTCCACATTGAGAATGCATACAGAATTCTGAGGTGCAGAGGGACCTCCCCTTTCCAGTGCATGGGTCATAAAATGTTAGTATGTAGGTATTGCCCATAATCAAGGGGGATACTGGGATACTGTTGCTTGCTACAAGAGGAATTGAAAATGAAATTAAGACATTATGCTTCAGATATATAGGACATTGGAAAGACCATATCTTTCCCATGCATAGTTTTGGTCATTTTACTTAGGGGAGGCTATAAATGCACTGGCGGCAGTTTGGGAGAGATTTACTACATTGATATCTGGAATGAGTGGGTTGTCTTATGAGGATAAGTTGGACAGTTTAGAAGGATGGATGAGGAAAGACTTGATTGAAGTGTCGAAGATCCTGAATGATCTTGGCAAAAAAGAGAAGGAAATGATATTTCCTCTGAGTCAGTCCAGACAAGGGGACAGTGATTTAAAATTAGAGGTCACCCTTTCAGGACAGCAAAGATGAGAATTCTTTTCTCTGAGGGTTGAGACACTTTTGAACATAATGTTTCAGAAGGCAGAGAAGAGGGGTCCATTGGATATCTTCCAAAGCAGAGGTGGATAGAATCTACTTAGGTGAGAAATCAAGGGTTAATTGGAGAGTGGATGAGAATGTAGAACTAAAATACAAGCAGAACATTTGTGATCTTATGAATGACAGAACAGGTTCTAGGGGCCAAAAAGGCTACTTCTACTCTTAATTCCTACGTCCATGCAGAATCAGGCTGGTCCAGTTCAGTCTCTGGTTAGTGATGTAATAGTGATGATAGTGATGGAAATGTTATTGACCTTCAAAAGGATGATGGTTGGATTCTCATATTTGAAATGATCATTGCCTGGCACTTGTGCAATACAACTATTACTTGCCACTTATCAGCCAAAATTCAGATGTTGTCCTGCTCTCACTGTAAATGATTAGCAGCTGATTCAGTTTCTAAGGAGTCACAAATAGTGCTAAACATTGTGCAATCATTGGTAAGTATCCCCACTTCCAACCTTACAATGGAGGCAAAGTCATTGATGAAGCAGCTGAAGATGGTTGGGTCTGGAATACTATCCTGAGAAACTACAGCAGAGATGTGCTGGAGCTGAGATAATTGACTTCCAACAATTATAACCATCTTATGTGCCAGGAGTGACTCAAATCAGCACAGAGTTTTCCCCCCAAGTCCTATTAACTACAGTATTGTTCGGGCTTCTTGATGACACACTTGGTCAGACGTGGCCTTCATCGCCCGTCTGGAGTTCAGTTCCTTTGAGCATCTTTGGACCAAGTCTGTTACGACATCAGGAGCTGAGTGGCCCTGGCAGAACCAAACTGAGCATCGGTGAACGATGGACAAGAGCTGTTTGATAGTACTGGTAACGGCCCCTTCCATTTCTTTGTTGGTGATTGAGGATAGATTTACGGGATGGTAATTGGCTGAGTTGGATTTGCCCCGCTTGTGCACGCAGGATATACTGTCTGCAGAGGCTAGATCATTAAGCGTATTCAAGGCTGAGAGAGACAGATTCTTAAAAAGTAAGGGAGTCAAGAGATTTGGAGAAAAGGTATGAAAGTGGAGTTGAGGAATATTGGATCAGTCATGATCTCATTAAATGGAAGAGCAGACCCAATGGGCTGATGCGCCTCTGTTTTAAGGGAAGCTTTGAATATTGCCGAGTAGATGGCAGTGTTGTTGCTACATTGGCACTCACAGGTGCTGCAACTAGTTTTGGGGCAACAATCGTGAATGCAATTGCTGGAATTTTGTTTCTTGATATAACACAGCAAATTTAATTAATTGAAGTCTGGCATCTGTGTTGCTGAATATCTAAAGGGAAGACTGAGATTATCAAGTCATACTGCATAGAAACAGATCCTTCAATCGTGGCTATACTGACCAATAATAATGGATCATTCCCTCAGCATTTCCAATTCTATGTTCCTGAGTGCAGGTTGGGAGAAGTCCAATTCAGGGCTTTTGAAATGAAATTATTTAAGCACCCAAAGAATAACAAAGTATTTGTACAGTTATGGAGAGAGGACAGGGGTATGGGATGGAACAAATTGTTCTTCCGGCGAGCTGGCATAGACAAAATGGAGAGAGATTAAATTTCAGTATAATTAGTGAATTGGTAACAACACAATAGGCCAATTTACTGTGAAAGTGCACATTTACGTCAATACTTAAATAATTTGTTTTTAATAACATCAAATTCAAATATCTTATGACTTTACTGGACAACTTAGATGTGGCCTGCAATTAAAAGCCTGTTTTTAATCACTTGTATATTTTAGACATTTTAAATTATAAAACAGATGCAAAAGGATTAAATGGAAATAAGGAAACTGTTCTAACAGTCATCTGGTCCACCCCAAATAGTTATATTATTTGAAACCTTATTTTATTTAACAAACATTGTAAAATTCTCAAGAGAAGGAATCCCTGAAGTTTTACCGTGGTCTCTGGAGTTACATTTTCTTGATATCAACATAACTGCACAATCACGTTATCACCTCAAATTTAACTAACTGCAACTGAGCTTGTCTTTTTAAGGCCAGGGTCATAGGGTCATTTTATTTCTCCGACTGCAGTAAAGCAGGATGAAATCCTACTTGAACCTGGGGTCAATATCATGCTGCCAGCAGTAGAGGTAGGGCATGCAGGTCTGAAGGCTTCAATCAGTTACTTGTTAGTACTGTATCCAGTGGTTAGGTGAGAAGCTAGTAACCACAGCAGGAGGTAGGAAAGCCCAGAGCCCTACATTTCCTGGTACAAGGATAAGCATTTCTTGGCCAACAAGAAAATCTTACTTCTGACATTTAATAAAAAAAGAGATTTCATTGCTCCTACTCATTCTCATCAGGCCTCAACTGAGTACCAGACATAGCTGTCCACGGTTAACACTTAAGAGGCAGGCCCCAACTTTTGAATTTTAATAAACCAAACAGTAAAAGGACCTTCTTGGTGGAAGATGTGTACCCAGTTAGGATCAGGTCAGAAGGTGTCAACAAGGATTTTAATCCACGGCACAGAGCCATTGATACATTGAAACTGATACATTTCAAGGGCTACGTGCTGAAGCATACCTAAAAACTTTTGTTAACTGCCTAGAAAGTTCAATGGAGAAAAGTCACAATTTTAGGCCTTCTCCCCATAACATACCAACGGAATAGAAACCAAGTCTAAACCCTGGGGCTGTGTTCGCCGGCAGTCGTTTGACAAGAGATGTAAATGTAACCTGTATATAAAACCTGTCTTGACAAATAGAATGAAGCACCAGGTTTTCATATGTTAAACTTAGAGAAACTGAACAGTACTGCATCCTATCCAATGTCAAATCTGAGCTGCTTGGTCATGCACTCTTACACGTTTTATTAATCATGTTAATCTTGACTTCCCAGGATCTTTAATTATTAATGTAAGGCGTAGTTTTACAAATTAAAGACAGTGGTTATCACACTTGTTGCACAGATATGGATCAATGACTGGCAAAAAAAAACCGAAGGCAGTTGTTAGGGGAGGCAATTGCAAAATCAGATGGAGTGAATGCTCCAGAGGTTCATATTGGTAGTATTCCTGTTTTTATGGGGACAAGTAACCTTCCATGTGCAGTCTCAATGCAACTTATACCAACCTGGACATGAAGGAGCCAGACAAGATATTAGGAAGAGTTTGTGCAGGAAGTGACCAGTAGCAAACAAGTTTCAATATTGTTAACTGCACACTAGAAATAAAATTAAATACTTGTACTCAATGGATATGACAGTCCTTTAACAAAGGATATATTGAAGTAAATTTAATGTATCAACTGACAAATCACTCATCGTGTTCAAGGTGTTTGAGATTACAATAAACAAAGCAAACAGAATACTGGGTTGTATTGCCTCTTCAATTGCATTCAAATCCCTAGAGCTATGCTAAAGATATTTAATCTTCAGTCAACTTGCACAGAATATTGAACTTAGATATTACAATAATAGAGTGATACAAAGCCCAAAGGCAGTCATAAGACGGCCCATATTGGAAGGAGGAGATTCATATGATGCCTTGATAGCCACGGACGATATCTACTGGAACTGAGAAAGTTACCTTGAAAGAATACTTTTAGGTTTGCCAGGGTAACTGTGCAAAATAGCAGAAAAGTTAGGGTTTTATAGGCTAGGCCTCAATTTCCAAGTCAGAAACCAATGGATTCAAACTATACAGACTTGAGCACATAATCTAGGCTAACATTTCAGTGAACCAAGGAAGTGCCAAAATGACAGGACAGTGCTGTCTTCCAAATGAGATGTTTAATTGGGGCACAGTATGCCCCCTTGGGTGGGCATAAAAATCCTATGTCAGCATGAAACACTAGAAAGCTTTCCTGCCCTCATTTATCCATCAACGTAACTAAAAATAGATTATTTGCTTATTTGTCCCAGCATTATTCATGAAACCATGCCATTTGTAAATCAGCTGTCACGATTCCCTTAAATGACAACAACGAGTACACCTCAGAAGTGTGAGCATATAAGATACGTGGATAGATAAGTTGTGAAAGCCATCTTTTAAAATGCAAGTTCTTTTGAGGTTAGGAAGTACTTCCTTACACAGGTAAAACCAATAGTTCAAA
Source organism: Stegostoma tigrinum (assembly GCF_030684315.1). Lineage (NCBI taxonomy): Eukaryota > Metazoa > Chordata > Chondrichthyes > Orectolobiformes > Stegostomatidae > Stegostoma > Stegostoma tigrinum. The sequence continues at coordinate 40,685,254 of NC_081369.1, forward strand.
TGGTTGGTAGGAAAAGTGACTGAAATCAGGTTACTCTGCTTGTAATGGGAAAACTGTTACATTGTTATTCTGCAATGGTGGTATCAATAGGCAGTCACATCCACATCCATCTTTGGGCTTGGTGTTACTTTCTTCGCTTCTGTTATTTCAAATTCCTGTAGTACATTCCTTTCCAAAGTTCAATGATCAATAAATTTCTCTTTATAACTCAGAATGCCCTGATTTCTGACTCTCATTTTTGTTTGATCTTTGTCAATTAACATTCTTGAATTTTTACCCATAGTTAATGACTTAGTTTCAGTGTTTATCTCAAGCTATGTAGCAGGCTTGATCATGTGAAATTATAAAAGGGAGGTACTAAGACCCTTAAAAAAGATGCAGACGTGCTGCATGTACCAATGGATTCCAGTCACAAACTTCCCAGCTCTTCTGTTTAACAGGAACTTCAAATTTCAAACCCAATCCTTTCAGTAACAAAAATCTGAAAACAACCAGTACTGATCATTCATTTTTGTTGTTAGATTTTCTTCAATTTCAGCAAGAAATTTCACACCTTCTGCATCCTGCTCACCAACACCATCAGCTCCCCACCCACTCACCTCAACATAGCTTAGTAATCAGGTATTCAATATGCCTCCAAGTTTCTCTCAAGTCCAATTATAACAGCTGTATGGGAGATATGTACCTCTTTGCCTTCCAAATAAGAAAACATATATGCCCAGTGCCCCACAAATGTGACACGAATTAGACCTGTCGTTCATTACCTCATGTCTTAAATAGTTGGAGTCAAATTGGCTAAATAGCAGCTTTCAAACTTTTCATGCAATTTCAAATAATCATTTCAGCATTTATAGCTAATTAATTCCCAAAATGCATGGCAAACTGGTAGCTGGTTATTAACATTTCCAATAATTTGGGATTTTTTCTCTTGTTGTAACTGCCATCATCTGTGGAAAAATACATACAGTTTTGCTTTAATAACAAAGCCATGTATAAAATATGAAGAAGTGTTTGAGGACTGTCTTGACCAACAGCTGGAGAGTAGGGATTAGTGTGTTCATGACTAGACTACAATCTGGACTTGTGCTTGGTGCACAGTGTGTCTTGGCTGAGTTTCGCTTTTTCTTTGTGATTGGTGTTACTTCTCCATTATTCTGAAGCGTGACACCAGGTAAACATACTTCACTGAAGTTGGGTCTCTCACCAATGCAGCACAGCTTTCTTATACTAGTTAGTGCACAGATGTTAATTAGCTTTTTGAAGAAATTTGAACATAAATTTAAATGATCTAATATTTTGTAAGCAGGTGTGCAAGAATTATTTTCTTTTTACAGGTTACAACTACTATGTCTGCCACTACTCAGTCAAGAAATCTGATAAAATGAATAAAAATAGCATTGATATAACAAGTTCAGTCCAAATTATTTGTAACTTCTGTAAAGATCACTTGATAAGTAGGGATATACACTGAAGGAACTCTTTCTTTACAAAGAAACAAATGAAAATTCATATTTGCCTTCCTATATAACACCATTGAACATTTGTTTTATATAATCAATTTAAACAGCTGATGTTGTATATTCATCTCTATTTCTATGTAACTCGTCCTTCTATCTCCAGACCCAGTAAGGCAATATTATGAGGTGTATTTTCTTCAGTATGAGGATGCATGTATCTCATATCTTCAATATTTACCAACGAGCTTTCACATTTTCCTCAAGAACATTCATACAAAGCTTTTCTCATCTGGTTGAATTTATCATGCATAAAGCAACTTTCATTTTAAGCTACATTTTTAACAGAAAGTCAATCAAATGGATTGAGAGTACAAATGGGCAGCAAAGATCATGTACAGCTGCTTACTGTTTAATGAATGAATTAATAATTTTATTATCACATGTATTCTATTGTAAGAATGCAATAAAATAATGAAAACTTTCCATTGTTGTCATGATTTAGTGCCATTTTGAATAATTTAAGAATAAAGGAGAGAACCATACAGCTTAAAGGGAGTTCATCAATCTTGAGATAACAAGGTGTAGAGCTTGATGAACACAGCAGGCCAAGCAGCAGCAGCAGCAGAGGAGCAGGAAGGCTGACATTTCGGGCCTAGACCCTTCCTCAGAAAATTTTCTGAGGAAGGGTCTAGGCCCAAAATGTCAGCCTTCCTGCTCCTCTGATGCTGCTTGGCCTGCTGTGTTCATCCAGCTCTACACCTTGTTATCTCAGATTCTCCAACATCTGCAGTTCCTACCATCTCTCATCAGTCCTGAGCCAGCTTGTCACCATCAACGATGCCTGCACTGTCATCCATCCTTCGCCACTTCCTGCCATCTACAGCAGATCCAACCAATGTCAAATTTGAATCTCTAATGCTAGCTTACCAGCAGCAAACTCTCAGACAACAAGATGAATGGCTTTTTAATAACCTATAGGGAGGGTTTACAAAGTTAAAGGATCATTGTTCTCTCCATCTCATTCTACTTCCCTACTTCTCTCAGGGCATATATTAACTGTTGCCAAGCATATAGAAGGCAGTATTCATTCAGGGCTCCTTCCTCCTTCCCCAAGCCTCACCCACTGCTATTCTGAATTGATGTTATTCTGAACTGAGTCCAAGAATCAGTGAAACTGCCAAGTAGTGTCACACTTTATACAGGGATACAGGTTTGTCCCATTACTCCATAGAAAAGTAAGTGCAATTACTCTAACACCAACACATTTAGTTTTAATGTGATAAAATGTCATTATAGCAAGAGGAAAGCAAATCAGCCTGGAGGAAATTATGGGCCTCAAATGTGATGTCATTAGCACTTTCCAAGTCAACACTTTTTCCAACATATGTCAACAAATCCTACACTATTAAAATCAAGTTGACCAATTTTATCAGAATGTAATAATTTCCAAAGAATTATTCCCACCCGAAACTGCACAACTCTCCAAGCTTGTTTCTGGATTTAAAAATATTTGCAAAAGAATAATAAAAACTCCACTTCTGTCAATAGGAGACAACTTACAGTTGGAAAACACAATAGGATATGATTCTATAGAGTCATAGAGCTCTACAGCACAGAAACAGATCCTTCGGTCCAATTCATTCATGCTGACTCAATAACCTAAATTAATCCTGTCCCATTTGCCAGCATTTGGCCCATATCCTTCCAACCCTTCCTATTCATACGCCCGTCCAGATATCTTTTAAATATTGTAATTATACCAACCTCTACCACTTCCTCTGGTAGCTCATTCGATACACACACCACCCTCTGCATGGAAAAAGTAGCCTCTTATGGCCTTTCTACATCTTTCCCTCTCACCTTAAACTTTCATCACAATTCAATATCAGGGTACTCCCTGTTCTATTACAGTGAAAATTGTGAAGTTATTTAATGAACTTAGATATTGTCTAGTCTCACCCGAAAAACACACCATTTCTAACATTGCAGCTCACTCCGTGTAACACTGGGGCATCCTCCCGCACTTTAGTGTAAAAGCTTAGATCAGGACATGAATCCCAAACCTTTTCAGCTAAGCTGCTACCAACTGATCTGACACACAATGTAAAGAGTGTGCACAGATGTGTACAGGGATCGCCAACATGTTTCCAACTTGAGTCAGTGGTGACTTCATTGACTGGGTTATAACATTCATATGGGTGTTGGTCATATCCCTAAAGACAAGCCCTATGGTGAGCTCACTAACATCAACCTGATATCTATAAGTGAGATATTGAAGTTGATCAGGATGAGTCGATGTATGAAAATGCATTGCTGCTGTGATGAGCAATCAAAAAGGGCTTGGAAAAAAATGGGGGAATAAAAGAAAAGACCAGTCGACGAATAAAACAGCCTGCCAAAACAAAAAGCCATTAGTCAACCTTGACCCAATACTATGCGTCTGTCCCGATTACTAAAAGCTTTGCCACTCAAGTATAGCTCCTATATCGATAACAGATGATGTTCGATTCAGACGTGGTATATATTCTAGACACAGCTCATCACCCAAGATGGATAGGTGTCATCATTATCACTTGAAAAAACTGGAGCTGGTCTATTTAAGTTTAAGCACCCTTTTAACAGTGAGGTAAATCTTAATTATTTCCAAAAAAACCTTTCGGGCATGAACTACTTGCTTTTATAGCATGGACATCTTGCTTCAGATTTTATTCATTGCTGGTGAGAAATAGCTTACCTTCTGTTTAATTCACTTTCTAATTAGACCAAATTCAAAATCAACTGAAACATCAATAGTTTGTTGCTAATTAATAATTTTATTGTCTTTTTGATTAAGGAGAAAAATAGAGTTTTAATGTCCCTTTTCACACAGGCTTCAGATGCTCTGTAGAAGAGGCTGTTTGCAGCAAGTTCCAGTGCAAAATCCCATCAAAAATCTGTGCAAATGTAATAAATATGAGCACCATTTGTTCACTGAAAGCAAAATCTGACCCGCTAACGTACTTCATACTCCACAGATGGCACAGTGGCTCAGCGGTAAGCTCTGCTTCTCCCATAGCACCAGGCACACAGGTTCAATTTCATCCAAATGGCAACTGCCTGTGTGGAGTTTGCACATTCTCCCCGTGTCTGTGTGGGTTTCCTCTGGATGCTCTGGTTTCCTCCCATAGTCTAAAAATATGCAGGTTAGGTCGATTGACCGTACTAAATTGTCCCTAGTGTCCAGGGATGTGCAGACTAGGTAAATTAACCATGGTAAATGCAGGGTTACAAGGATAGAAGTTTGGGTGGGATGCTCTTCAGAGATTGGTGCAGACATGATGGGCCAAATAGCTTCTTTCTGAACTGCAAGGATTCTATTGTATGAATATTCTATGACATTTTACAGTCAATAGAATACTTTCAAAATGAAGTCACCATTATCTAGCCAATGTTATTTTGGACACAGAGAAAACCATATAAGTTATGTATAGGAGGCTATTATATGAACCTCTTCTGATAGATGACATCTCAGAATTAAGCATCTCACCTGAAAGATTAATAGAGTACAACATTCACTCAATATGCACCAGAATTCCAATTTGAGATCAGTATCGAATCTCAAATTTACAATCATTGTGACCAGCACTGCTCGATTCAGGTGTCAGACATAAAGGGTGAATATGTAACCAAGCTATTAAAGAGCTATCAGATTCACCAATCTATCCCCTGGTAAGACGTCAATACCCTCAGGAAAGGAGAAAGGGAAGAAATTCACAATGTGAGAGAGGGAAAACATTTATTTTGAAAGTGAATGTTAAAACAGATCACATTATAATTCAGATTTACTTCAGTGGCCAGGATTCAAAGATTAGGGATGAGAAAGATGATGTGAGGGAGAATGAAAGCTCTCAAGATCTACAAAAGCGAATAACTAAGAAAATGATTGCAATTTCAATGTTTATTGCCATGTTGTAATAAAGGTATAATAGTTTAATTGTTTTCACAAACTAAGTTCATTAACCTACTTCTGCAGGTATCTGTATCATGTAGAAAGCATGCTTTGATCCAAGTTAAATACATGGCTGATTCTAAAGTATTTTATCCAAACCTTTGGAAAAACTATATTACAGTCTCACCTTTGCATCCTGTTTTTGTGGAAAATGACTGCAACAACATTGAATTGTAATGTGGCCTGATCTAAAATTCTCTGGTGTACATATAAAACAATATTAATCACAGTCAATATTTCCTTCTATAGTGGCAGGAATTGAATCCACCCTTTCTAGGTACTGTGCCCAAAGAAAATTCACTTTATTTCACAGTTGCTAATGTGGTCTACGCAAAATAAAACTGCTTCTTAGATTAGTAATTTACCCTGCTTCCTGAAAATCACTGCTAAGGTGAATCATGCTATTCAAAACACATATTCCCATAGAAACTGACATACAGTTATATTACTGTAACATCAAAGTGATACAGTATACAAGCACATAGTTAACATAATGGTAGTTAATACAAAATGATAACTACAGAATATCTTCTGATGTTTCTTGCATCATCTCCAAGTTGGCTAATTAGGAGGTGGAAACCTGTGGGCAGTTTTCAAAAAACGTATCCAGCCTTATGGAGGCAGGGAATAGCCCAAATGAGTTTATTGAAGAGAAAATTGCACCGCAATGCTAAGCGTTGTCATGCATTTATTCACCCATACTGCGGGGAGTTAGTAAGAGTCATCTATCACAAATCAAGTGTGCATTATTAGAATCAAAGACAAAACCATGTTGTAACAAAACAGTGTTAATTGAAACTGCATTTATTGAGGATTACCTGTGCCTAGGCTCACTTCTCTACCTTTGGAAACATAGACCTGTAGTCTCCGTTTGCAAACCTCTGCCCAAGCCTACTTTTGCTTGCAGCTTGGTGGCACTACATATGACTTTACCCTATCTTCACTTCCTTTTCTTCTTTATAGGGTGTCCCAAGTTCATCACAGTAGCACATTCTTGGCACAAGGAACCAAAACCTGCTTCCTCCAACGGTGACATGCAATACACTGCAGATCAATTTTAATTCTATTTAACCTCAACTCTAAAATACCAACTTTTGCTGGAGTTTTGTTCTCTGGACATGTCTAACCGCCACTGTATAATGTAAGAGACATTAGTAAATATTGATAATGGGTGTAATTTTGGTGTTTAGCAAGTATACAAAACAGATGATAACCAGTGATAATGGGAACTGCAGATGCTGGAGAATCCAAGATAATAAAATGTGAGGTTGGATGAACACAGCAGGCCCAGCAGCATTGATAACCAGTTCCCACTTTACATCTCTCCCAGAGTATATTGCCTGCAAAGTCAGTGTGAATTTAAATGAGTAAAAGCATCATGTCACGCAGCTGTGAGCTGCAACGAACAGATTTTAGTGTTATGATTAAATTAGTCAATAGGTATTGCAACAATGTGATGGCCCATTGGCTGCTTGGAGACCCTGAAGGAAGATTGTTTGCTCCTAGTGACAAATCAGTGGTGCTTCATGTAAAAACGACAGGAGAATGTGAGAATAAAGGACAGGATCAGGATTAGCTCAGTTAGACACCCCTGCACCTGAGCCTAAACAGTCAACCAAAACCTACAGTATGGGCTTGCATGTAGAAACCAGTCACCTGGGGAAAGTACCAGAACATGAATCACTGTCTTCATTAGTAATTTCCCCTTACTCTTCTAAGGACTTATTCACCAGTGTTGCTCCAAAATGAGATTACAGAACGTTCTGGAAAGTACTTCTTCAAAAATAAGAAACAACGTGTCAATTCAAGTGTCATTGTAACAAGAAATTCATTAATCTAAGCACAACATTTTTAAAATGAATTCATTCCGATTTTTTCTATCATGCATAAAAATCTGAGGAAAGATGCAATAAGCGTATCACCTCAAAAATATTACATTTACAAACCGTACAGAACAAATATGTTGCTTTTAACATTTAGGTAAAAATTAAAATTATCATCCAGAATTGCTGTACAGTACAGTTAATATAAATGATTCCGATATTAAATCTACATTGGAAGGAGCCACAAGAGTTTACTTATTTCCATGGTGGAAAGTTGAGCATAAATGATAGCCAATGGAGCTTAATGGAAAACTACAGAATTTACACAACATATTTTTCTCCCTGTCTATCCATACATGACATCATCTTGAAGCATACTTGGTCTGCCAACATTCATTCCACTATTCCAAACATCTCACTGCCCAAACCAAACTGGCTTGACAGCCTGGCTTCCTTCCCTATTCGTACAAAGAGAAAAACCAGCGATGAATACCTTTACAATATTTCAGTTCTCCTGGAAAAATTATACTATTGGCAAAGGAGATCAGGAACCATTTTACTCCAAATACACAACTGTTCCTAAACAAAAGTGATGTCCTTGCATAAAAAAAAGCACACCAGTCAATCTGTACAATTCTGGCATGCGAGTTCCAATTTTCTGCCAAGCCACCAAAAGCTTAAAGTTTCTCATACTTTTATTTAAATTCACTTATGGGATGTGGGAGTGTTGCTGCCTGGGCTGTCATTTATTGCTCATCACTACTTACCCTAGAGAAGGTGGTGGTGAGCTCTGTTGTGGAACTGCCTACAATCTGTTTGACGTAAGTACACTCAGAATGCTGTCTGGGTGGGGTTTCTAAGATTTTGATGCAGTGACAACTGAAAGAATTGCATTGTATTTGTAAGTCAGGATAGTGAGTGGCTTGTAGGGGAAGGTTATAGCTTGTACATATCTTAAGTGAATCCACAAAATTTAACAAAAGGCAAGTGTCTTTTTTAAACTTGGATTTTAAACAACAGGTTCGGTGTATTTATGTGAATGATTTTGGTAATTAACTAGATCAATCTTTTCAGAACCATGATTTTAAAACAGAATGTGTCATAAAGCAGATAACAGAAGATCTCCTGGAGTGTCAATGGAAGCGTTTATATTGTACAGTGTACAACAGGAGAGAAAAAAAACTAACTCTGAGGAAGGGTCACCAGACCCAAAATGTTAACTCTGTTTACTCCTCCACAGTTGCTGCCAGACCTGCTGAGCTTTTCCAGCAACTTTGTTTTTGTTCCTGAGAAAAATACCTTAGCCATTATCTCTCTCAGTTAGGAGCAGCAATATTGAAAACAAATTGTAAGCTTTTGAATTTAGTTCAAAAGAACCTTGACTGTAATTACACGCTAGAATAGTTTCTCCTAGAAAAAGGAGTTTGTTACCTCTATGTAAGGGTTTCAGTTGGTGAAATCTTTGAGACCAGGAGTGTTTAGTTAGAAATCTGCATTGGTTGAACCAAGAATGTCAAAAAATCTCATTTGTGTGAATTTAAGAAGAAAGGTTTCAAGGCTCATAGGACTAGAATTGAAAATAAGTTGTTAAGACAAATTACAAATAGGGATATCAGAGATAACGGAAACTGCAGATGCTGGAGAATCCAAGATAACAAAGTGTGGAGCTGGATGAACACAGCAGGCCCAGCAGCATCTTAGGAGCACAAAAGCTGACGTTTTGGGCATAGACCCTTCATCAGAAAAGGGTTTTCTGATGAAGGGTGTAGGCCCGAAAAGTCAGCTTTTGTGCTCCTAACATGTTGCTTGAACTGCTGTGTTCATCCAGCTCCACACTTTGTTATTACAAATAGGGATAGACCATTTCTGTGCACTGTAAATTGATAGCATTGGGGAGTAGATGGAATTTTGTTTTGTCAAGTGTTCCAGATCTTTTAAAAAAAAAGTTGCTTTACATAAAGTATGTAGTTTATTTCAATTTTTTTTTCCTTTCTCTTGCTTAAGGAGCTCTTGTTTCATTATTAGAACCAAATTTGCAGTCTGGCATAATTTTGTTTCAGTAAAAGGCCACTACACTAAACTACATATAAAGAACAAAGCAGGATCTAAAGTGGCAGATTTCATTCTGTGATCTAACTTGTTGAGTAGAATATCAACCGTGAGCTTAACCAAATATATCAATGCTGAACCCTGGAATTCTTTCACCCTGCTCTCTCCAGAGTGGCATATTTTGTTCAGTCGCAAGTAAAGAAAAGTTATTGACAAAAGAACAGAGATTTTTCCCCTTTTCTCTTAAAGGTATTGATTCATGCTGACCTAGAAGAATCCACAGAGTTTGACTTTCTTTTGGTATTTTATGGAAATAGCAATTGGATCCTAATTAGGAAACATGTACACATTGCTTAGCCTGGAGAGGGTTTACTCTCAAACCAGGGCTGTCCTCATGAGACATCCATCCGGCTGCACTTTTCACAGGAGTCACATGATAACAACGAGGAAGAGGAATTTGGGCATTTTTCAATGTTTCGTCTAAAAGCGTTGAAACATTTGTACTGCCTCAAAATCAGTGCATGAATTAACGTCAGTTGTTCTCAGTGACTCACTTCCACATGAGGCTCAATGCATTACCCACCTGTGAGTCATCAAGAGAAATTATTTCTCAAAGTTATAAGTGAAGTTTAGCATTTAAATTTGTTTTTGTCATTTAAGCAGTGCAAAGATCAAATGCTCCCGTACTCTTAACAGAAGTACAGTGCTTGTTAGCATATTGTGCAAGATAAAAATATGCGGTTACTATTTGAGCATTTTCCAGATCCACTTAGGATTCTTTTTCTAACCACAGCAGATGCGAGACGACTTTATCTTCCCACCCATGCTTTTGCACACTAAGCCGCGTGTCCTCTGATAAGGCACCGCCTTCACAACTTCCTAAAAACAGGGTGACAAATGGCTGGACAGATAACGAAAGCCTTTAACAGGAAGCTGGAAATCCAGCTATAACATCAGATGGAGGAAAACAAAGGCAACCAAATAACGTTAATTCAAATTAGTCATTTTCAGGGAGTGTACAATCCAATACAGTAAGACAGCAAACAATGTTACTAGTAATATAATTCCAACAATTTTAAAGTAAAAACAAAATGACCTTTTTTTTAAAAAAGTTTACTCACAAGCTGAAGGTATTACTGCCCATACCTAATTGCCCAGAGAGCACTTATGAGTCAGTTACACTGCTGTGGGTGCTGTAGGCCAGACCAGGATTCTTCCCCAGAGGACATGAGCGAGCCAGATGGGTTTTTCCGACAATCAACAATGGTTTCATAATCATTAGAGACTCTTAATTCCAGATATATGGTGGGATTCAAACCCGGGTCCCCAGAACATTACCCAGGTCTCTAGACAAACAGTGAAGTTGTTGACTTACTCACTGAGCTGGCTTGTTCCTGTTCAAGCCAGCTTGATGAGTACGTCAACGACATTTTACCACCATGCTAGACGACATCGTTCGTGGAGGTTCCGATGAACCAATGTTATTCTATTCCACTTGGAATTTATACTGTTTGGTCCGTTATGGTGAGTAGTGTCATTTCCGGTTTTGATCTGTATAGGTTTGAATATGGGGTCCAATTGTGTATGTTTGTTGATTGCATTACAGGTGGAGAACCATGTCTCTAGGAATTCCCATGCGTGTTTGTGTTTGGCTTGGGCTACTATGGTTACCTTGTCCCAGATAAACTGATGGCCTTCATTGTCTGAATGTGCAGATATTAAGGAGAGTTCGTCATGCCGTTTTGCTGCAAGCTGATATTCATGTATTCTGTTGGCTAATTTCCTCTTGTCTGTACGATGTCATGCTTATGGCAGTCGTTGCATAGTATTTTGTAAACCATGTTGGCTCTGCATTTTGTGGGAATGGAGTCTTTAATCCTTGTGAGTGTTTGTCATCGAGTGACAGTGGACCACCATGATTCCTAGGGGTCTTAGGAGTCTTGTTGCCAACTCTATGACGAACACTCAAGGATTAAAGACCCTGTTCCCACAACATGGTTTACAAACTACCATGCAACGACTACCACAAACATTACATCGGACAGACAGGAAGGAAACTAGCCAGAATATATGAACATTGTCATGCTGTTTTGCTGCTAGCTAAACTCTCCTTAACATCTGCACATTCAGACAATGAAGGCCATCAATTTAACTGGGATGAGGTAACCATAGTAGCCTAAGCCAAACAAGAGCATGCATGGGAATTCCTAGAGGCGTGGTTCACCACCCATAATACAATCAACAAACACACAGAATTGGACTCCATCTACAAACCCATGCAGATCAAAACCGGAAATTACACTATTCACCATACCGGAGCAAACAGCATAAATTCCAAGCGGAGTAGAGTAACATTGCTTCAATGGAGGCGCCACTGATGGTGTCACCTTGCGTGGTGATGAAATGTCTGCCCTCCGTTCCAACCTCACCATAAAAACCCACAGACAGACAAAGGAGGAGCAGTTGTAGCATGGCGCACTGACCTCTACATCGCTGAGGCCTGACGCCAACTCTCCAACACGTCCTCCTACCGCCCCCTGGATCATGATGCCACCCCCTAGCGCAAAACCATCATCTCCCAAACCATCCACAGCCTTATCACCTCAGGTGACCTCTCACCCACAGCCTCCAACCTCATTGTTCCCCGAACCCACACTGCCCGCTTCTATCTCCTTCCCAAAATCCACAAACCCGCCTGCCCTGGTTGACCCATTATCTCCTCCTGCTCCTGCCCCACCAAACTCATCTCCACCTATCTGGACTCCATTTTCTACCCCTTGGTCCAGAAACTCCCTACCTACATCCGGTGACACCACCCACGCCCTCCACCTCCTCCAGAATTTCCAATTCCCTGGTCCCCAACACCTCATTTTTACCATGGACGTCCAGTCCCTACACATCTGCATTCCCCACGCAGATGGCCTTAAGGCCCTCCGCTTCTTGCTGTCCCACAGGCCCGAGCAGTCCCCCTCCACCGACACCCTCATCCACCTAGCTGACCTCATCCTCACCCTTAACAACTTCTCTTTTGACTCCTCCCACTTCCTACAGACAAAGGGGGTGGCCATGGGTACCCGCACAGGCCCAAGCTATGACTGCCTCTTTGTAGGTTACATGGAACAGTCCATCTTACACACCTACACTGGCCGCAAACCCCACCTCTTCCTCCGTTACATTGATGACTGTATCGGCGCTGCCTCTTGCTCCCCAGAGGAGCTTGAACAGTTTATCTACTTCACCAACACTTTCCACCCCAACCTCAAGTTCACTTGTGCAATTCTAACACCTCCCTCACCTTCCTGGGCCACTCTGTCTCTATCTCAGACAACCACCTAGCCACCGATATCCATTTCAAGCCCACCGACACTCACAGCGACCGAGAATACACCTCCTCCCACCCACCTTCCCGCAAAAGTCCAGTTCCTTTGCCTCCGCCGCATCTGCTCCGAGGATGAGGCATTCGCTCCCATACATCTCTGATGTCCTCATTTTTCAAGGACCGCAACCCCCCCACCCCCCGCCGCCCCCACGCAGTGGTCAAGAACACCCTCAACCGTGTCTCCCGCGACTCATCCCTCACACCCTGTGCCCGCAATAACCACCAAAAGAGAATCCCCCTCGGCCTCACATACCACCTCACCAACCTCCGGATACAACGCATCATCCTCCAACACTTCCGCAATCCACAATCCGACCCCACCACCAAAGACATTTTTCCCTCCCCACCCTTGTCTGCTTTTCAGAGGGACCACTCTCTCCATGACTCCCTTGTCCGCTCCACACTCCCCTTCAACCCCACCACACCCAGCACCTTCCCCTACAACTGCCGGAAGTGCTACACCTGCCCCCACACCTCCTCCCTGGCCCCGAGAAGACATTCCACATCAAGCAGATGTTCACCTGTACATCTGCCAATGTGGTATATTGCATCCGCTGTACCCATTGTGGCTTCCTCTACATTGGGGAAACCAAGCGGAGGCTTGGGGACCGCTTTGCAGAACACCTATGCCCGGTTCGCAATAAACAACTGCACCTCCCAGCCGCAAACCATTTCCACTCCCCCTCCCATTCTTTAGATGACATGTCCATCATGGGCCTCCTGCAGTGCCACAATGATGCCACCCAAAGGTTGCAAGAACAGCAACTCATATTCCACTTGGGAGCCCTGCAGCCCAATGGTATCAATGTGGATTTCACAAGCTTCAAAATCTCCCCTCCCCCCACTGCATCCCAAAACCAGCTCAGCTCATCTCCGCCTCCCTAACCTGTGCTTCCTCTCACCTATCCCCTCCTCCCACCTCAAGGCGCACCTCCATTCCCTACCTACTAACCTCATCCCGCCCCCTCGACCTGTCCGTCCTCCCCAGACTGACCTATCCCCTCCCTACCTCCCCACCTACACTCACCTCTACGGGCTCCATCTCCACCTCTTTAACTTGTCTATCTCCTCTCCACCTACCTTTTCCTCTATGCATCTTCGATCCGCCTCCCCCTCTCTCCCTATTTATTTCAGAACCCTCTCCCCTCCACCCCCCCACCACTTCTGATGAAGGGTCTAGGTCTGTGCTCCTAAGATGCTGCTTGGCCTGCTGTGTTCATCCAGCTCCACACTTTGTTATCTCAGATTCTTCAGCATCTCCAGTTCCTATTATCTCTGAACAAGAACAAGCCAGTTTGACGAGCAAGTGAATAACCTCACCCACAACCTGAGCTATAGATCTTTGCCAAAACTTTGAAGACTAACAGTCCAGCAACAACAACACTAGGCCACTGCCTTCCCCTGCAAAAAAAAATGGCAATAACCCTTTTCACATATATAGTAGGAACTGCTGATGCTGGAGAATCTGAGATAACAAGGTGTAGAATTTTTCTTCAGATGAAACGCCAGCCTTCCTGCTCCTCTGATGCTGCTTGGCCTGCTGTCTTCCTCCAGCTCTACACCTGGTTATCTCGCCCTTTCTACATGATCCTTTTCGCAACATATTTAAAAGTTGCTGATTAATTTTAATCCTTTGACGTGCCAAAGTTGGACCATGCCTATTGAAAGTACATTACAATATCGTGACAAGGTATCACAAGATCCAGGAAAGTTTGAGACTAAATTGGACTTAGGCTTGGTTTCATGGAGGAATCATTGATCTAATATCAAACTCATCTCAAATTGTCAGTTTGCACCTTTTGTAATGGTAGCTGACGTATGGAGTTTAAATGGTTCTGGTAAAATTGAAGGATATACATGCAAATTTAATATATGTTATAAATTTACAGTTCATGTGATGAGTACACTAATAACAAGCTATTGATCACACCTGAGTGTTTTTCGTTCATATGGAATTATACACAAAATGCGAAGCAGCAGTTAATAATGAGAAAATTAGTCAACATCCAAGTGACAGTCACCAAAATTCTGAACTCTTTAACAAAATAATTTGAAATCTTTCTCTGTTGATAGCTGCTTTATTAAATATACATACTTCAGCACTTCAGTTAAGCACTTCTTTAAAGGAATCACTCTCATAAACTGTTCCAAGCAGTTTCAGCCAAATTTGTATTCTTTGTTAATTTGATCAAAGGGACACACAAATCAATTAAAATTGTCTAAAAAGTCAAATAAAAGCACTCAAGAACATCAAGGTGCATTTCCATCATTAGATTCAATTACCTCAAGCATTAAAAATCCTCAAGACAGAGCTTTATCTAGTATAGGTTGAGAAAGGAATATATTCTTCGCAACAATTCCCAGCAATCTTAAACAGAAGAGGATCAAATCATGAATCAAGCAGTTTTTTAGCTGTGCCATTGTAAAACTGTGTTCAGCTTAACATAACCCTACCCTACCTTAGGCTACTCAGTGCAGCATGCCAATCCTTCCTCCTCCACGACATCAATATTGTATAGCTGTGTCATTTTCTCAGATTCAGAAAAATGGACACACAGGAAACTTATTGAGCAGCAACAGTAGCTTATATCTTATCTCCAAGGATACAGAGGGACAAAGAACTCAACATGGAATTTTAAAAAATTTTTTCACTTGGCAGGACATTTCAAGGTGTTGGTTAAGAGTTAATCACATTACTATTTATCTCGTCACATGTAGGTCAGACCTAATAAAGATGGCAGGTTCCGTTTTCTGAAAGGGACATTAGTGAACCAGATTGTTGTAAAAACCTATCACTGGTAGTCAATAATCACAACCAGAAATACTAGCTTTTTACTCCAGATTTTGTTGGTTGCATTTAAATTGCACCAGCTGACATGTTGGAATTTGACCCCAAGTCCTCAGACCACTAGTCTGAACCTCTGAACACAAGTCACCATCATTGCCCCTGTGTATGTGCTGTAAGTCCCAGACTTTGAAAAAGTCAAATTCACATTTCGTTGGGAACTTGAATATTTTCCATATCATTTGAAACAGGGTGATCAACATCAAAATCAAATGGGATGATCAAAACCATACAAATCAAACGGTTTCCTTTTCCAGTTACACTATAAGGATTACATAGTTTACAAAATTTGCAGATGAAAGGGCGCAAAACAAAACTGCCAAGCAAGTACTGTCTTACCATGCTGTCTGATAAAATATAAAACTCACTTATCCCTTTATATTTTGAATGATAAAACCAATCTTGTGTTTTTGATTCTGCTACATATAAGCATCTGCACACTTGGAGCAAATATCATAATTTTAGCAAATGATTTTGGTTTACATGTCTGAATTGCAAACCAAAATACTCAATTTAAAACCCTTTCATAACTATATTCCTCTTTAGGCAATGGGAAGCAAATTTTTTTCTGCAGTCATTGGAAACCATAAATTCCCAAGACAACACTATTTTAAAAAAAAATTAGACTTCTGCTTAAATCTGAAAACTCCAAAAACAGGTAAGAAGCAGAAATGTGTCGCTATATACTTCTTCCCAGCATTACCTAAGCAAGGCACAAGATAAACAAGAGATGCACAGATTATATTCAATCTGAAGTCTTCATGCCCAGCTAAGAGGGGAGGAAATATCTAATCAAATGGAATGAAGGCTTCTGCTTTGTTTTAATGGGAGGGATGGGTAGGACTTCCATCGTATCTCTTATCACAACAAAAACAATACCTGTCTGCACATTGAGAAACATACAACATCTCATCTCTCATCCCAAAATCTCATCATCCAAAACATCAAACAAGACAAATGAGGAACCTAGATGACTCACCCACCAATCATTCCTCACTAAAGACACATGCGTGGTTTCCAATTTATGGTAGAGCAGAAACCAGGAATTCACTCAGAGGATCACAAATTCAAATCTGTTCCATATCATTCCCTTCCAGACCCTTTTGCAGTGTTATGAATGCATTTAAAACTAATAAACTCTTTGGTTACACGGAAGTATCTCTGTTCTATTCTGCTTTTAACATAATTTAAGACATTTATTAAGGATGGTCCATCATGCTGCACAAAATTAATGTGGTGCAATCTGATTTGGAAGTAAGTGAACAAGTGTTGACTGCCTGGACTACCCTCAATAAACCAGGTTGCAACTCATATTGAAAGGCAATCGAAGATTTCAGTTGATCTTATTACTGCTTCTTTAACAAATCTTGCAGTGAAATAAACATAGAATGTAGATACTATAAAACAAATTCTCAGTAAAGTTCTGCTCCATATGCTTGAATATTAGAGTTATCTGTTCATTGTAAAAGCCAATTGTCAAAGGAAAGCAATATTAACACTATAGGTAATGGGGAGAAACAAAGCCCTTTGTACTTAAGCTGGAGTAGAATTTATGCATGACAAATGAGGTCTATGATTCACTTTTACCCATGTTAGATCAAGTTCTAAAACAAATCGTGTTTAAATGTAAAACTTTTTAAAAGGGTTACACTTCTTATAATGTAATTGTTATGGTGAAATATACGATAGGTTTTCAACAGCTTTCATGTTTTTGCTTATAATTCAGTCAATAAATAAGTTTGATACATCAGTTTCAAAAAATCGTAAAGATTTCTATGTTTTGAGTAATGCAAATAATTCATTAGCCACTGCTCCTGTACTACTCTCCTAACTTCTATCTACTGGACATTCACCTGACCTCCTATTACCATCTTATGAATCAGAACCGTCATTAATATAGAATTATGATATAATTTTTCTCAAAATTAACATTTCCATTTCTTAACTTGCCTGCCTCGGTTTTTCTGAGCTTTAAGTACAAAGTGTTGAAAGTGTGATGTTTTAGAATATTTGAAAGCAGATAGGGCATCGATAAACAGTATTCCCTCAAAGCTGTGTGTCTGTAAGAGCGCCCACAGATGCTCCGGGGTTCTATCCTTAGCGATCAGCCAGTGCCAATCCCAATCACATCACGCATGCACCTTGGAAGTTTACACAGCATTAAAATAAGGGGGAATGCTGTCACAGAGTTGGGTAGATGCAATTCAATGTCAAAAATGTCAACTTACGTTGTTGAGAAGCAAAAAGGGAGGAAAGGTAAATTAAAATGAATTCATTTCAGCGACGCACAGGAGCAAAGACAGTCAGATGTGTAAATCAGCAAAAGCTGATATGTTGCTAAGCTCATTTGTGAGGTTTATAACATTATTTGGGAACTCGGCTTCTAACACAAAGGTTAATGTGTTCATGACCTTTAGTTCTCTGAAGGTGATTTGTTATTTTAAATGGGTTTTTAAAACTGGGGTTCAAAACAACATTATCAAGTAATCGAGTGGCTTAGGCTAAATGACTTGATTAGCTAATTGGTGACATATTTGACATTACTATTTTGAACTTGTACGACCTAGGAAATGAAAGGAGAGGGGCCAGAAGCAGGTTCAATTCAGAAGAGAAGATTCCTATCAGCAGGTGTGCTATTTAACAATCTAAGAAACAGACAAGGTAGCTGGAAAAAGCCATGGTTTTTTGCTTTGGAGTTCTGTGAGAAAGTCAATTAATTAGCCAGTGTCGGTGTGTTTTAGGTAAGAGACAGTAATGAAGTGAATTATATCTGGTGACTGTGCAGAAATTCAGAGGACACTGCTTGCATCCTCACCAAATGAGTAAGAAATTCTAGAAGGAGGATTAAGAGTGATACTTCACTGGGGTTGAGTTTCTGTAGAGGAAAATGCAAGGAAAAGAGTTGGCTCTTTCTTTTTACTGTTTATATTAAAAATCTTTCCAAATAATAAACAGCATTTTATTATGTGTAACAAATGTATGTTCTTCTATTAAAAGTACTATGACAACCTCATGTGAATGTGTACAATGCCTAATTACCATGGTAATCAAATTGCTAAAAATCTTATAGTCTACTGAGCCGGTTTCACTCTGAGATAATGACTTAATCAGTATTACCATTAACAGGGATTATAACACTCTAAAACAAATGGATTGGGCTTTGCATCTACAGGGAGGATGAAGAAATAAGAAGGTTAAGGTTCAATTTGCACAAGAAATTAAGAAACTAAGTTTGGCCATTGCTGAAGTATTATCACACTGCAACCATGTTGAATGTGATATAGCTCATCTGTCAGGTTCATAGTGAGCTGGAAGCTGAAGGCCGATTTGCTCAGAAAGAAAAACAAACAAACAGTCATTTAATTACCATCTCCATTCATGTGTGTTTCCAGATGATGATACATTTAGACCATTGGGAACGCCCTGTGAAGAGATGTGGAAGCAGGCCTAGCCTTCAGCAGAGCAATATTTGATTGCTGTCAAAATTTCCTTCGTGAACCTAGTCACATAGATGATGCTAACTAAATAAGTGGTTTTGTTTAGCTGGTAGTTGTGACTTTTGTAAAGCAGTTGAGGTGCTCGACAGACAGCTCTACTTGGCTACCAATAAAAATTGAAATATACAGGTTTGTCAGATTGGGGCATTCAAATGTGTTCACAACTCCTTTTAATAGATCTGATGAAATTACTGATTGAAAGAAGGCTTTTGGTGTAAAAGGAGATACGGACCTTGAACCAAAGAGCTATTAAATGTTCAGAAATGACAGATGATAGAATGCAACCAAAGCAAGATCAAAGCACAGGAGACATTAGATGGCGTTATGTTGTTTCATTCTAATGCTTGATTCTCCCAATTCATCAATTCTGATCAAATTAAGACAGTTTACCACTGTAGATTAAGTACACTGTCAGGAACAGAACACTGCAGTGTTTAAGACTGGATACAGCAGACATGCTTTGCAGAATTAAAAACCGAAAGAACTGCTGATGCTGTTAACCAGGAACAAAATCAAAGTTGCGGGAAAAGCTCAACAGGCCTGGCCGCATCTGTGAAGGAAAGAACAGAATTAACATTTCGGGTCCAGTGACCCTTCCTCAGTTCTGTTATTGTTCATGCTTTGCAGAATTGTTGGATTCAGAAGCCTTTTGAAGTTATTCTCTGAGCTTTAACAGTATTAGTTTACATGCCAAATCTATTTTGCAAACATTATGCATTAGTTTTATTAACATGATTTATATTTTGCATCATACGTCAAATATAGTAACCTGATCACAACAAATTTGGGAAGCAAAAAGAAATCCTACTGGATAATATTGTTCAACAAGAATTTATTCAACTCTGCTTTTATTCAACTCTGCATCAATTTCCCCAATTAAAAGGATAAATTTGAAAGCTGCTTTCATCACTTTCCAGAATACTTATGTGAGTTACCTGGAGTGTACCTTAATATGGTTCACCATTGACATGACTCAAAGCTTCTTGCTGACAGTATATGAACACTGAAAATTACAGAACCATGCCCTAATACTTCCAGCTGTAATTATAGACACTTTAAAACAACAAAAGCACACCCTTGCTCTGATAACAAGAGCTTTGACAGCGTAAATAATTGCTGTTGGCAGTTGGAACCTGGGTTGTTACATTAGTTCTAATCACAGATTATCTTTGATATTACTGTTTGCTGCGTTACAGTGGGAATGTGTTTTTCATTTTGTCTGGTTTCTACACTTATGAGCTGATAACTTCAAACCCCTACAGTCTGCAGGAATAAAGACTACAATTACTAAAAGCAGAAAACTTTTTTCAGTACTTATGACAAAACTAGGGAACAACTTGTGTTTTAACAGTGATCTTGAAAACCATGAATTAATGCTATACAGAAACCACTGTGAAGGAAAATGTAGACAGAATTCTTCCACTGGACCAAGTGACATTAACTGCATGACACATGAATAAATGCTCTCCAGCCAAGAATGTGTTGCCAATTCCAATGAATTGCTGAACCCATACCTTCAGTTGTCAGTCCTATGAAGATAAGGTGGGGGCGGGAGGAGAAGCACCAAGTAGAAATAAGGCACAATCTACTTTTCGCTCTTGTCTTCTCAATACCAGTTCAAGCATGCAAGGCTATCTACCCAGTAGGTAGGTGGCACTCAAACAACTCAAGCACCAAGGTCAAAATTAGACTCTGTTAGTGAATAGAAATAAAAAGGGTGCAGGAATCCTCTTTAATCTAGGTGCCCAGTAATAACAGGGTGGTTATCATTTAGACCCCATTTTATCTTCCTAATTTAACTTTCCATTAGCATCGAAGAATAAAATTGGGCAGTAAGTAATTTTGTTTCAGAAACATAGTAAAGGAACTCGGTAGCTTAGCATGTTATATTCATTAAACAGGCAAAGCCAATGGCCTGCCGGCCTTCATTCTTGTTGAAGAATAAGTCTCACTATAATTGCATTTGGTGTGGTCCCATCTAGACAACCGGGTGAAATTAGACTTGCCCTGGAAAAGATGTAGCAAAGTTTCAGCAAATTTGTTCTTGGGAAGTGAAACTGAGCCTATGACAAGAAATGAGTTAATAGGAGCCTGTTCTTTATGGAGTTTAGAAACAGAGGAATTTTGCAGAGAGTTGTTGATGACTGAATGTTGTAGACAAGCACATTCCAAGACCAAAGTATGTGCCGAGGGATGCATTAGAGCTGCTGCAAAGACGCAATGGGGAAAAGCCACTGTTTAAGATTGTTCAGCCACTGTAAACCAAATGGCTGAAATCAAGTGAAAAACTCTTTCTTTTACATGTAATAAAATTATAAATGTGTGAGTAATGCACATTACAGGAAGCAAATGACTTGTCTTGCACTGTCATCTTTGAGCTGCCAGATAATTACTTTTATAACATAAAACATAAATGTTTCTCAGAGAAAGGAACAATTTTAGGTTTGATACTTAAAAATAGGAAACACATGAGCTTCTGAACAGGTTGGTCAGTGTATTAGGATGTTGTTTCTCCTGATGGGGAATCAAAAACACCAGGCACAGACTCAGAATAAGGGGTCATTCAGTTATGAATAAACATAAGGTTTTTCACTCAGAGGGCTGGGTATCCTTGGGATTTTCCACTGACAGAATGTGGTTTCCTATCAATCCAGTACATTCAATTGATAAGCTAAACAGATTTTTGATCTTAGGAATTCAAAATTATATGGGGAATGGATGGGAAAGTAAAGCCGAGACAGAAACTGGCTCTCACCCAGGCAATGTTATTTTTGAATGATTTCCTTCTTATGGATATTTCCCTTTGTTCACTATATCTAAAAAAAAAGTGTTAAATCGCTTAAAAAAACACATACATTATGGAGTAAAAGAAGGTTTTTTAAAAGAAAAGAAACCATTATTCACAAGATGTGGGAATCACCAGCCAGGCCCGCATTTAATCCCCGTCCTTAATTATCCTACAGAATGCAGTGACCTTCGATTTTTCTACAGTCAGTACCCTCAGAGTACTGTTTGGGAGTGATTTCCAAGATTTTGATCCAGGAACAATGAAGGTACGGTGCCATAATTTCATGTCAGCACGGTATGTGGCTTGGGGGAGAACTTGCAGATGGTGGTTTTTCCCGTGTGTCTGATGGCCTTTTTCAAGGTAGAAGTAGTCAGTGGTTTGGAATGTGCTCTCCAATAAGCCTTGGTGAGCTTCTACTGTGCATCCTATAGATGGTGATACCACAGTGCGAGTGATTGAGCAAGGGTTTAGAGGGGGTGTGAATCATGTGGGCTGCTTTTTTCTGGATGGATTCAAGTTTCTTGAATGTTGTTGCAGCTGCACTCATCGAGGCAAGTGACATCACACTGCTGACTTGCAACTTGTACATGATAGGCAAGCTTTGGGGAGTCAGGTTTGAGTTAGACACTACAGAATTCCCAGCATCATGTAGCCCAGTTTGAGGGATCAAGGGTAGACAGATGGGCAGATAATTGGTCAGGTTAGATTTGTCCTGCTTTTTGTGGACAGAACATATCTGTGCAACTTACCACACTGCAGGTAGCTGCCTTTAGCGTACCTATGCTGAAACAGCTTGGCTGAAGTTAGGGGTGGCAGCTGGTCATGTAGCACACGTCTTCTGTACTGTCAACAGAATTTTGTCAAAGCCTATGGTTTTCACACTATCCAGTGTCTTCAGCTGTTTCTTGATACTATGTGAAGCAAATCCAGTTGGCTAAAGGCTGACATCTGTGATGCCAGGGAACTTTAAAGGAGGCCAAGATGGAGCATCCACTTGGCACTTCTGGCTGAAGTTGCTGGCTAATTCATCAGTCATATCTATTTTTGCACAGATGTGCTGGATTCCATCACTATGGTTGGGGATATCTGTAAAGTCTCCTGTTCCGATTAGTTGCAATTGTCCACCAGCATTCAGAATTGGCGGTCTCAGGACTGCACAGCATAGATCTGATCCCTTGATTGTTGCATTATTGGTTATGCTACTTTTGGAATGCAACGAGTCCCATATAATAGCTTCAACAGAGTGACCCCTCATTTTAGGAATGTCTGGTGCTGGTCTTGATGTGCTGTCCAGCACAAGTCATTAGACAAAGGTCAATTTCTTCACTTTAGTCATAACGATAGAGTGGAGGGACATGCTGGGCACCAGGTTACAAATAGTGGTTGAACACAATTATACTACTGATAGCCCATAACACCTCATGGATGCCAGCCTCAGATTGCCAGACATGTCTGAAATCTATTCCACTCAGCATGGTGATCATGCAACACAATAGAGGGCATCTTCAACAGGAAGGCGGAACTTCATCGCCACGAGGATTATGCAGTGGTCACTTCCACCGATAATCATGGATAGTAGATGGACGATGAAGTCAAATAGATTTTCCATGTTGGATTATAAGCTCTATGAATAGAATAGCATTGTCATCAGTATCAAAACCCAATTGCCCTCCTCAGTTCATGCTGAAATAAGAATGAACCACAGGAATGAAGCAGAGTTGGTTTAAACTATATGCCAATAGATCCTATCCTCTGGGTCCCAAGAACAAACCAGGACAAATATGTTATTGTTTAACAAAATCAGAAATCAGTGTTGTCGTAGCTTGAAGCCTCAGACAATACAGCGCATAATTAATTAGAACATGAGGTCTTTAACGATTGACCCAAGAGAAATACAGTGCACAAAGTTAAAATTCAGCAACAATTCAACAAGAGAAGCTGGTTTACAAAATAGTATTATGAAAGAGCTTCTGACAGTAGGGACTTTAGCCAGCTTCAATTTAAGTTCCTGTGAACAGTTTTGGATAAGCAATACCAACTCCTGGAATGTTCTCTGATGCAAGCAACTAGACGAGAGCTGTATCTGCAGTTCTCAATGGGTATTTAACAGAATAGTCACATGACAGATGTTCCATCAGGTTTAGCTGGTTGTCTCCTGCTATCTGAAATCCTGTTCCAACTTGACAATCTCCTTGTCATCCACATGAGCAGTGTATGGGCCACAGACTGCACTTAAACATAATCATGTAGCCCAAAGTTTAAATAGCCTGGGCTTCAAGGAGGAGCAACATGCAAGCATGATAATTATCCCACCTCATAACACTTCATTAAAGCCCCAAGTTAAAACATGTTCAAGACTCTCACAGGAATGCAACAGCTCCTTGTGCATTCTCCATGACAAAGCCTTAACCAGAGTCAAAATAGCAAAATGATTATTTTTCAATCGATTGTTCATTATGGATCAGTAAAAAGGAACCCATATTGAAAATGAAAGACATGTTTTTAAGCTCAGTAGCAGGAAACATCGAAAGGGTAAGTTACAATTTTTGATAAGAACATATCAATCAAAATTATGGAATAAACAAATAGAATGCTATTGGCTACATTGCCTCTGTGGCCTTCCTGGCTAGTTACAGTGTGTCACTGCCAAAATCAATCCCATAATTTGAGTACATTTTCCCATAAAATAAATATCACGTTTTATTTATTATTCAAATTATTAGCAGTAGATAATTAATAGTTAGTGTCACTTAGCAAACTATCCTTTCACTAATTCTGTAAAACAATATATCCTTCATTAATTAGGATTAGACTAGTTAATATCATTGATTATCAGTTGTAGGTGAGCTAAATAGTGCATTGCAAACTTATCAGTTATAGCATGTCATTATGGAATTTATTGATTCTTTAAAAACAGCATAACAATTATCTGGGTAAATCAGTTATTCATGGACTGTAAATCTCAATATTTGAATGCATCATTGCAAAGGCATTTTTATGAAAATATAGTTTTAGCATACTTCTCGGTCAGCAGATACAGGCCTCAATAAAAGTAATGTACAATTCGTTTGCAAAAGTAAGTGAAACTATTGTGTCTTTATCAAATATATCTAAAACTAAATTCAGGGTGAAACTTTTCATGCCCTATAAATTGTTCATTTTTTAATTAAAAATAGCATCCCATAAACAATTTGAATATTGTTGATTAAAAAAAAAGTATGTGCAAACCCCTTTAGTCTTGAATACATCAGGATAACATGAAAACACCAAATTTCAGAGAGAGTGACAATTCACATTTAGAAAAAGGAACATGGCCAGGCAATCCAACTCTTTTGAATTACATGAAAAAAGAGAGTGGGGAAACAACAGTTCCTGGTGCATTCTCCGTGGCAATGCCTCAAACTGAGTCAAATTGTCAACTGATCAGCACCCTTTTCTATGCAGTATGAGTTATTGCTTTCACTGAAATTTGGCATTTTTGCATCTGCTTCGATGAATGCAAAACAAAAAACAGAAGTCAAGTGCTTGGGCTTTGAGCAAAACTCAAGTTCTGCACTGATGCAACTAAGAAAAATTGACAAAACACGTATCCACTTAGATTGGCAATAATACACGCAAGACTACTAGTCTGTTGATTTCCACATTCTTGAGGAATTTCTTTGTGCCAGTGTAGACAGAAAACAAACTATCATTGCACTTCCAAAATCAGCCAGCTGCTGCCTTCATAAGAGAAGAATCAAATACAAAGGCCAGCAGAAACACTGGTGGCTGGATAAAGTAGGTTGAAGACAGGAGACAAGGAGGAAAATGATTTTTAGCCTTTGCTTTGCAACCAAGATTTGTTTCACGAATATTGAAATCCAAAATCATACAAGCGTGCATCACCAATTATGCACGATACAAGGAATGTATGATGATAAACAAGGGGCTGTTTTCACTGCCAAACATTGACGTGGAGTATAAACAAGGATAAGAAAAACATTTTCAAATTTCGTTTAGAATTTCCCACAATTTCAACTGAACAACATGTGAACGTAACTCTTTTACTATTAATAAAAATGTTTGGCTTCAATTAACTGATGTTGGCAAAAAATTTTATGTGAGCTATTAACTAACACAAAATAGATACAGACAACAAAACATGTGAGGCTTTGTAAGAAAGCGCAAGGCTAAATAATTACACCTCTACTAAAGCAAAACAAAAAAGTCTTAGGTCTGATTCTGATCAGCGTGAAGTTTCTTGAACTCAGCGGTGCACAACTGGAAAGTGCAGCTGCCTCAGTGTATTTGGACCATAGAACAAAGAAGCTGTGCCAAAGTTCTTGCTCCTGATTACTAACTACTAATTTCTACCAAAATGTACACATTAGGTCAGATTAAGGCTGATATGTGATGCCCCCAAAACAGCTGGCCAAAAGTCTCTGGCTAGGATCAAATTTGAAGAACAATCATTTCAACGAAGGACCAGAGAGCTAATGGAATAAATGGGACTTGACCATACTATTCAGTGGCATTTTCAAAAAAAAAGGGAAAACTGGAAACTAATATAAGGAGACAGCAGAAGCTGTGACTACATCTTTCCAATCCTCATTGAATATTGGGGTGATGTGAGAAGGTGGAAGATTACCAATGCTTCTCTCCTTCATTGGAAAGGGATATACGATAAACCTGATAATATCCACAGGCAATCTAGACCATTCAGTAGAACACCTGCATGAGAAAAATTACAAGAAGCCATTGTCAAAGGACAAAATTGGTTGTCACTTGGAGAAATCTGGACAGCCGGTGCAGATCTGTTAAATTTATTAATTTGTGCCCAACTAACCTGACTGAGCTTTTTCATGAAGTACAGAGAAGCCTGATGAGGGTAATGTGCTATGTGAAACACATGATAAATTTTACTGCCAGATTTTTTGAGCAAAACTAATTTTAATCTTAGAAGTTTCTTTACCTAGGATACTACCTTAACCTGCCCCGACCCAAAAAAACTATAGAGGTTCATGTGTATGTGTTTAAACCATGTAATTACATTGAAGCTATCATAAATTTATATTGACAGTTCTTGCAATCTATGAAGGATCAGCATTTTAGAAATTTATGTTTTTCTCAGCCACATTATACAACATGTCCAAGTAACTAATTAGCTTGTGCTGATTACCTTATAACACTACTGTACAAATACTTTCTTGAAAACATAGGCAGTTTGACTAGAGAAGCATTGAGTACAGTTGAAAAAGACATTTTGTTGAAGCTGCTCACCTTGTACTCAACAGAACAACTCTCAAGAAACACCAATTCAAAAGGAAATCAAACATTTATACCTCACGAGAGGAGAGTGCTTCTTGATTGGCAAATGGATATTGATTGGTAGAAGAATTGACATGAAGAATGCACTAGTTAATTATGATCAGTCAACTTCCAGGCTTTCTTTGGATTTTTAACTAAACAGCTTGATTCTGATTGGTCAGGATCTTAGCTGAAGAAATAAACCAGGCAAATGGCTGTCATTTATTTTGTTAAGTTGAAACAGGTAGTGTACATACACATTCCTTCTAACCACCTAGAACGGAGTCGCATGTATTAATATATGTAGCTACTGGTGCGTACAAGACTGTTACATTGTGAGCTGACTAATAACCTCAAATTAAGTGAGAGCAGAATTCTTCACACATTCGGAATTATCCAGCAAATGTTGTCCAAATTCAGAAGCACATCTAATACTGGACTCTTTGTGGTAAGATTTGTAAGCATGGCTGGTTGGATAAATGATCAGTACTAGAAACAACTGAAGGGATTTACTATTTGATACGGTTTGTCAAGCTTTGGGATGTACAGCCTGTACACCTGGCGTCACACAAGAACTGAAATTCATATACCGCATTATGAATTTGTACAATAGGCAGAACATCAACAACATGCTTGGGCAGCATCATGAAACTGGTAGATACTATTTATGTTACTTCTGTATATTAGCAGCATGCAACAGCCCACTTCACTTGTTGCTCGATTTTTAAAAATATCTTACCCTATGGTAATTGGAGATAGACTTGGCACTTTTCTAGAAATTGACTGCCTTAAGGCATCAGGCATTTCAATAGCTTGCACGATACACATGAGAAATGGATGTGATCAGAGTAGCTGTTATCCTGCAGGATGCTTTTATAGAGCTCTTTTTCAACATCAAGCTTGCATGGAAAGCAAATGGGTCAGGCTCTAATTAAGAGATTGCCAATATCTCACGGCCAGTGGAATTATAGGAATCCAAATGTATAACCTGACCAGTGAAGGTAGGTTTGCAACAAACAGCAGTAGAGAACTCCTGGCCAATTTCTCAACTAAAATATCAAGGGAAAGGAGTTCATTTGGCTGTCTCATTTCAAACACAAACGTGAACGCAGGATGGAGCCCATTAAGACATGTAAGAAATTACTACATCTGCAGATTTGCACAAAACTATCACTTACATATCAGAAATAAGAAAGAAAGTTAGGAGGTTGTGTCATTCCATTGAAGATCTCTCATGGAATCTAACAAATACATCAGGGAGAAGTTGGATAGGTTCAGTTTGTTTTCTTTGGAGCAAAGAAGGCTGAAAGGGGACCTGATTAAGGGGTGTGGATGAGGTGAATAGAAAGCAGCTGCTGCACCCCCCCCCCCCAGCCCACTGTTGGAGGGTCATTAACAAAGAAGCATAATCTTAATAAGAAAGGCGGGAGATTTAGAAAGGATCCGAGGAAAGATTTATTTTTACCCAGAGGGAGATGGGGGTCTGGAATGTACTGCCTGGGAGGGTAGTTAAGGTGGAAAATCTTACAGCCTTTAAAAATATTCTTGGATGAGTACTCAAAATGTCATAACATTGAAGGCTATGCACAAAGTGCTGGAAAGTGGGACTAGCGCAGCTTTAGAGTTTCTGTCAGTGCAGTTTCAATGGGCCAAAGGGCCTCTTCTGTATTGTAGGATTCTATTAATTGTCAGCAAAAATGACAATTCCAGAAGATGTTCAATACTCCAAGGGGTTAATCGGCATCACTTGATTTCAGTAACATGTGCTCCCAGCTTGCTGATCATTAAGTTTGTTCTCAGGTTTGAAATTACATTCATAAAAGGAAAAAGCATTTTCTGAAGCTCTTTGACATCTGATGGACTAGTGTTAAAAATCAAACCTATTATCGAGCATATAGTGAACTTAAAACCAAACAAAATTGACAAGGTTTGAGCAGAATTGCCAGTTGTCTGCATTTCACTTCCTCACTCTACCTAATTCCAATTACCAATTTTCTCCCTTACCTTCCTGATCTTTCAAAAGCAGCAATTCCTTGCAATATGTAAAATAGAAATGACAGTGTCCTAACTTCAGGCAATTCTTTATGCCTGACCTGAATCAGGGAATCTTCAAAGATTAATTAACTGTGCAAGCAGTGACACTTCACACACTTGCACACAGACATATTTCACAGTTAGTGGTGGAGGTTCATCAAAATTGGGAAACCAATTACTTCTTGGTGATTAACTCAGGGCATTGCACAGAGGCCAGTAATAACAACTCATCACCGATTCCAGGCGAAATCAGCACAGACTGTCAATATCTGGGAGCTCACCACTGACCAGAAATTTAACCCGAGCTACATAAATACTTTGGCTGCAATTGCATGACAAAGTCTGAGGATTCTGCATCATGTAATTCACCTCCAACTTCCAAAGCTTTTTCATTATAACAAAGAAATGTAATAGAATACTGTCTGGATGGGTGCAGCTCAAATTACATTTATACAGACAGATATAGAGCAAGGAAACAGGCCCTTTGGTCCAATTCAACCATGCCGACCAGATATCCAAAAGTGATCTTGTCCCATTTTCCAGCATTTGCTCATATTCATCTAAACGCTTCCTATTCACATACCCATTGAGGTGCCTTTTTAATGTTATCATTGTACCACTTCCTCCGGCAGCTCATTCCATAGATGCATCACCCTCTGCGTGGAAAATCTGTCCCTTAGGTCCCTTTTAAATCTTTCCCCCATGCAGTCTAGTTTTTGACTCCCCCCACCTTAGGGAAAAGATGTTGTCTATTTACACTTTCCATGCCCATCATGATTTTATAAACCCATACAAGGTCACCCCTCAGCCTTTTACACTCCAGGGAAAACAGCCCCAGCCTATTTGTTGGAAGCGTTGGAAAAGATACAGAGGAGATTTACCAGGATGTTGCCCGGAATGGATGGAAGGTTTTACGAGGAAAGGTTGAGAGAGCTGGAGCTTTTCTCTTCAGAACGACAAAGGATGAGAAGGTGACTTGATAGAGGTGTACAAAATGATCAGAGGTATAGACAGAGTAGACAGCCAGAGACCTTTTTCCTAGGGTGGGAGGTAGCTATTACGAGGGGGCATAGTTTTAAAGTGAGTGGAGGTAGATATAGGGGAGACATCAGAGGTAGCTTCTTTACTCAGAGTGGTAGGGGCGTGGAAAGCATTGCCAGAGAGGGTAGTGGAGTCGGCCTCATTAGGGGCATTTAAGCGGCAACTGGATAGGCATATGGATGATAGTATAAGCTAGGCGTGGAGGGTAGGTAGACCACACCTTTACAGTAAAAGTTCGGCACAACATCATGGGCCGAAGGGCCTGTTACTGATCTGTACTATTCTGTGCTCTATTCAGCCTCTCCTCATAGCTTAAAACCTCCAACCCTGGCAACATCCTTGTAAATCTTTTCTGAACCCTTCCAAGTTTCACAACTTCCTTCCTACAGCAGGGAGACCAGAACTGCATGCAGTTTTCTAATAGTGACCTAACCGGTATCCTGCACAGCTGCAACATAACCTCCCAACTCCTACACTCAGTGCACTGGCCAATAAATGCACGCATGCCAAATGCCTTCTTCACTATCCCATCTACCTGCAACAGCACTTTCAAAGAGCCACGAACACTCCCCAGGACCTTGCCATTAAGAGTAGAAGTCCTGTACTGATTCGCCGTTCCAAAACACAGCACCTCACATTTAGCTAAATTAACTTCCATCTTCCACTCCTCGGCCCATTTGGCCCATCTGATCAAGGTCCCAGTGTACTCTGAGGTAACCTTCTTCACCGTCCACTACACCTCCAATTTTGGTGTCATCTGAAAACTTGCTAACCGTACCTCTTAGGTTCATATCCAAATCATTTATACAAATGATGAAAAGCAGTGGGCCCAGCACCAGTCCTTACGGCACATCACTGGTCACAGGCCTCAGTCTGAAAAGCAACCCTCCACTACCAACTCTCTCATCTACCTTCAAGACAGATTTGTATCCAAATAGTTAGTTCTCCCTCTATTCGTGTGACCTAACCTTGCTAACCAGCCTACCAGGAGGAACCTTACTGAATATCTTGCTGAAGCCAATATACATCACATCCATCACTCCACCCTCTTCAATCTCCCTTGTTACTTCTTCAAAAAACTCAATCAAGTTTGTGAGATATGATTTCCCACGCACAAAGCCACATTGACTATCCCTAATCAGTCCTTGCCTTTCCAAATACATGCAAACCCTTTCCTTCAGGATTCCCTCCAAAAATGTGCCCACTACCAAATTCAGGGTCACCAGTCTATAATTCCCTGGCTTTTCCTTATTACTTTTCTTAAATAGTAGCACCATATTAGCCAACCTTCAGTCTTCTGGCACCTCACCTGTGACTATCAATGACACAAATATCTCAGCAAGGGGCCCAGCAATCACTTGACTTGCTTCCCGAATAGTTCTAGGGTACACCTGATCAGGTCCTGGGGATTTTACCGCATTAATGTATTTTTAAGACATCCAGCACCTCCTCCTCTGTAAAATGGACATTGTTCAAGATGTCACTATTTATTTCCCCATGTTCTTTACCTTCCATACCTTTCTCCACAGTAAAGGCTAATGCAAAATACTCATTTAGTATCTCCCTCATCTCCTATGGTTCCACACTTGGTGGCCTGGCTAATCTTTAAGTGGCCCTAACAAAAGTTACCTTTTGTCCTTAATGTACTTATAGAATTCCTTTGGATTCTTCCTAACTCCATTTGAAAAAGACATTTCATGTCCCCTTTCTGCCCTCCTGATTTCTCTCCTACTGACCTTATACTTTCCGAGGGAGTCACTCCATTTCTCCTATCTACATCTACGAAATGCTTCCTTCTTATTCCTGACCAAAACCTCAATTTCTCTAGTCATCCAGCATTCCCTGTGCCTACCATCCTTGCCCTTCACCCTAAAAGGAACGCATTGTCTTTGGACTCTCATTATCTCATTTTTGAAGTCTTTCTATTTTCCAGCCATCCCTTTACCTGCAAAAATCTGCCCCCAGTCAACTTTTGAAAGTTAACAAAGGGTGGAGCTGGATGAACATAGCAGGCCAAGCAGCATCTCAGGAGCACAAAAACTGACGTTTCGGGCCTAGACCCTTCAGAGAGGGGGATGGGGTGAGGGTTCTGGAATAAATAGGGAGAGAGGGGGAGGCGGACCGAAGATGGAGAGAAAAGAAGATAGGTGGAGAGGAGAGTATAGGTGGAGAGGAGAGTATAGGTGGGGAGGTAGGGAGGGGATAGGTCAGTCCAGGGAAGATGGACAGGTCAAGGAGGTGGGATGAGGTTAGTAGGTAGGAAAGGGAGGTGCGGCTTGAAGTGGGAGGAAGGGATGGGTGAGAGGAAGAACAGGTTGGGGAAGCTGAGATAGGCTGGGCTGGTTTTGGGATGCAGTGGGGGGAGGGGATGAGCTGGGCTGGTTGTGTGGTGCAGTGGGGGGAGGAGGGGAAGAACTGGGCTGGTTTTGGGATGCAGTGGGTGAAGGGGAGATTTTGAAGCTTGTGAAGTCCACATTGATGCCATTGGGCTGCAGGGTTCCCAAGCGGAATATGAGTTGCTGTTCCTGCAACCTTCGGGTGGCATCATTGTGGCACTGCAGGAGGCCCAGGATGGACATGTTGTCTAAGGGATGGGAGGGGGGAGTTAAAATGGTTCGCGACCGGGAGGTGCAGTTGTTTATTGCGAACAGGGCATAGGTGTTCTGCAAAGTGGTCCCCAAGCCTCCGCTTGGTTTCCCCAATGTAGAGGAAGCCACACCGGGTACAATGGTTACAATATACCACATTGGCAGATGTGCAGGTGAACATCTGCTTGATATGGAAGGTCATCTGTTCTTCCTTAACACTATGCCAGTCCCAATCTATGTTTGAAAAGTTAAAATTCTCTACTGTAACCACCCTATTATTCTTACGGGTAACTGAGATCCATTCAGGACAAAGTAGACCGATTCATTGGCACCCCATCCACTACTATGGCATGATGGTCACAATGCCTACTATCTACAAGGTACACTGCAGCTGTTTTCTAAGGCTCCATTGACAACATCTTCAAAATACTTCTAAAAGCACAACACCAGCAGGAGAATGGAGATATCACTGCCCAAATAGAAAATATGTTTCCATTCCTTCATCATCATGGAGGTAAAATCCTGGAACGCCCTAATCTAACGGTACTTTTGGATGTACGTACACCATGCAGATCACAAGAATTCAACAAGGGTAATTCATCATTACCTACTTATAGGGCAATAAATACTGGCCTCGATGATGCTATCGATATCCTGTGAAACAATTACAAACAAAACTCGAGCTGCTCTTTGAAGTGCACAGTGCACATGGGTTAGCTATGGGTTCAACCAGCTGAACTATTGGCTTGCACATCAACTTAATGTAATAGTCAATTATCAAAATAGGAAAATACACAAGCACACAGACCTATTGGTTTTTCTCAGTAAAGGTATCAAAGTTAAACTTATATAGCCAAACATTCCTTTTAATCATTGCACTCTTAAATCAAAAATGATTAGTATTAAGTTAGTGTATCCAATTGGACCACAGAATTTACAGGAAACCACAAGCGGAACTGTGGACACAAGCAAAATATATTACAGCAAGATTTCAGACCTATTTGTTCACAGACGTTGATGGAAGCAAGCCACTTTGGATGCTCGTGTCTTCCAGCATAACTAACAAAGCAAAAATAATCTATTCATCATAATTTACCTACTCTGTAGTTACAGGCTGTAATCCAAAGTTCTCACTTCACTGTTTTTGGCCAAGAACAGTATGTCCCAAAAGCATTTTTCTGCACTAGTATGTATTATCATCATATGGCAAACAAAAAAGTTGTTAAAGGACAAGTCACCTTTTTTTAAATAACATACTGCTTAAATTGTTTAGAGCAATCATACAGTAAGGAAACAGACCCTCCAGTCCAACTCATTCATGCCGACCAGTTATCCTAAACTGACATCTCATTTGCAGCATTTGGCCCATATCTCTCTAAATCCTTCCTATTCATATACCCATCCAAATGCCTTTTAAATGTTGTAATTGTACCAGCTTCTGCCACTTCCTCTGGCAGCTCATGCCATACATGGCATGAAAACGATTGCTCATTAGGTCCCTTTTAAATCTTTCCACTCTCACCTTAAACCCACGCTCCCTAGCTTTGGTCTCCCTTACCCTGCAAAAAAGACCTTGACTATTCACCCTAACAATGTCTGTCATGATTTTATAAACCTCCATAAGGTCAACCCTCAGCCTCCCATGTTCCAGGGGGAAAAAAAAGGCCTCAACCTATTTAGCCTTTCCTATAGGTCGAACCCTCTGACCCCAGCAACATCCTTGTCAATTTTTTCTGAACTCTTTCAAGTTTAACAACATCTTTCCTATAACAGGATCAACAGATTTGTACGAAGTATTCTAAAGGTGGTCTTGTCAATGTCCTGTAAAGCGCAACATGACATCTCAACTCCTATACTCAATGCACTGACCAATGAAGGCAAGCATGTCAAATATCTTTTTCACCACTCAACCTACATATGATGCTACTTTCAAGCAACTATGCATCTGCACCCTTAAGTCTCTCTGTTTGACAACACTCCCCATGGCCCTACCATAAGTGTATAGATCCTGCCCTGATTTTCCCTACCAAAACGCAAAACCTCACATTTATCTAAATTAAATTGCATCTGCCACTCCTCAGCCCACTGGCCCAACTTATCAGGGTCCCATTGTACTCTAAGATAACCTTCTTCACTGTCCACTACAGCACTAATTTTGTCATTTGCAAACTTAATAACCATCCGTCCTATATTCCGATCCAAATCATTTATATAAATTATGAAAAGCAGTGGACCCAGTACCAATTCTCATGGCACACCATTGATCACAAGCCTCCAGTCGAGAAACAATCCTTCACTATCCATCACCCTCTGTCTCCTATCTTTAAGGCAACTTTGTATCCAATTTGCTAGCTCCCCTCTATATTCCACGTGTTGTAACCTTGCTAACCAGTCTACCATGCAGAACCTTGTCGCCCGCCTTGCTGCAGTCCATATAGACAACGTCTGCCTTCATCAATCTTCTTTGTCATCTCTTCAAATTACTCAATTAAGTTAACGAGACATGATTCCCCATGCACAAAGCCAAGTTGACTATCCATAATCAGTCCTTGCCTTTCCAAATGCATAAAAAATCCTGTCCCTCAGCAAGCCCTCCAACAATTTACACAACACTGATGTCAGGCCCACCAGTTGATTGCTCCCTAACTTTTCCTATCGCCTTTCTTAATTAACATTCGGATAAATGAATGTAAAGTTATCTAATTTTTGTAGAGAAAAGGGTGATTAAAAATGATTTGAGGAAAGAACTTATAACTCATTCTTCATATTGGTTCTCCCTTTAACCCAAACATTGTTCATAATGATTTATTATCGTTTAGGCATTCTGCTTTTTACCCAACCAGTTAAACTCCCCACTGGCAATGGTTTAACTTGTAACACAAAGCCACCAGAAAAATCACTTGAATGTTTAATATAGTCTATGTGCATTCTTAAATTGCTCCCAGGACTTCATCAACAGCACAGTGCACCAAATGGTGTGATAATGGGCCATACTGATGGAGGTGGTCCCACATTGAACCTTGATGCTGTGTTCAGTTAGTTGTTCTCAGTCAGGGCAGCAATAGAAGATAAAACTGTAAACTCTCTTCAGTGTTCCAGAATTAGGATGAACAGGGGTGTCATCTCTCTGTCAAAATCAACAAAATCAAGCTGGAAAAATGTCGCACAAGGATGAGATAGACACTAATGTATTCTTTTAACCTAGATAACTTATCAATATTCACTTGATAAATGGTCAACAGGTCAAAGCATTAATGCATTGAAAGTCTTCCACTTTGTGACCTACAAGGCTGCTGAGTGAAAGGCTTTAGCCAATGTCAGCTTAGTTTCTAATGACACTAGCACATAAGACAAACAGTAAACACAAAAAAAAAACACCTATGCAAAAAAAGACAAAATGTATCTGGAATTTGACAACAGTCATCCTAATTCACTTGAATGGGGAATGTGCTTCTGATTACGGAGCATTATTACAGCTCAGAAACCTACGTTTCTTTTCACGACTGGCCAATATTACATCTAACCCTAGAGGCCTGGAAACTGACAAAAATGGGTCAGACTTTAATTTCCAATATAAACTTCCTGACTTAATGCATAAACATTAAACATATTTTCCCAAACAATCTATTGTAGGGTTAGCTTTATCACAACATTGAACAAGCAATTAGGTGTGAAATTAGTAAATCTAAGAAGAATGATGAAAACATGTTTGTTTGTGTTTTGTGTTGATTTAATCCTTTGAAAAGGACTTACATCAGCCACAATGTGTAACAAGTTTGGTACATAGGCTCACATCTTACTCAACTGACACAAGAGTTAAACTGGGTTGCAAAGTTACCATTCATTTCCTCAGGATGTGCTCAATAAAACGAAACCTTATTCACAC
Source organism: Stegostoma tigrinum (assembly GCF_030684315.1). Taxonomy (NCBI): domain Eukaryota; kingdom Metazoa; phylum Chordata; class Chondrichthyes; order Orectolobiformes; family Stegostomatidae; genus Stegostoma; species Stegostoma tigrinum. The sequence goes on from NC_081369.1 coordinate 40,721,915, forward strand.
ACACTCTTCCGGTACTATGCAATTTAAAAAAAACACATCTAATTTATTTTGCAGATAATAGATAAATGTAACTGACTGTTCTATGTAATCTTACGATCACAGCAGATTTCCTACAGCATTCATTTTAAGACCTCTTCAAAACTTAGAGTTACAAAACCCATAACTAGCATTTTCTGAAGTTGTTTAATTCATTTCAGTTCATTATTTTACTTTTTAAATGGGGAATGCTGATGGCCTTATTGGAACTAGCGGTTTAAGAACAATTTGATGCCAAACATTCAGAAGCTGAATTACAATTTATTGGAATGCAGCCATAAACCTAGAGAAGATTCAACAATTCAAGTGCATGTAAACCTAGCCTCCTCTCATGGGCATCAGGTTCAGTAACCGACTCCACTTACACACTAGATAATATCAAACTTTTTAAGCAAATGCAAGAATTGAGAAAAAGGGAAATTGATAATGCATTGCAATCCCAAGAGAATAAAGAAAAATAAGCGTGTTATTATTTCTCAATATTTTACTGCTAAGAATCTCCTCCCGATCAAAATATTTTGATAGAGGCAAAATAAAGGGAATTGTACTTTTATACATACTTAGTTGTGTGTCATTGGAATCGGAATCTGGGTTTACAGAGCTCCAAATAAGATGCCTTTGTTACCACTTTCAGTGTATAGTTATATTCAGTAATATCCACTGTTTTAGATAACAGCTTAAGCATGCTTTGTTAATTGAGAATTTAGATCTCACGGTCCTACCAGTGGCAACAGTGTCTTGAGTCTCAGAACCAGAGGATGGCTGCAAGACCTGAAAGCAAGTCCAACAACAGAAAAGTGCAAGGTCAGCCAAATTTGGAGAACATACCGAAGTGAAGCTCAGCCATTGCAAAGGCTAACTGGTTACAAACTTAGAGATGTCAGTATGCACCGAGTAAGAGAACAGGAAAGCCCACGCAGAAGCTGAAGAGTAAGAGGGAGATGACTAAAGCAGAGTACACAGTCAGCAACAAGAAACAAAAAGGTCAAAATAAGCCAAGTAATACAGTAATAAAGGTACCTAGAAGAAATAAGCACTCAGAAAATACACCAATGGCAAGTATGGTAAAGGAACAGAGCATGATCCAAGCCATGAAGCAATTCCCCCAGTCCAGTTTTTCAGAGAGCATTGTGAAAAGAATGAGTCCTGGAAAGGCTACAGCAAAAGAACAGAAAATTGGACACTGATCACAGCAATTTGCAGGAGACCAAGCAGCAGGAAGTGCAGAAGGGCAAAGTGAATTCTTCTTGAGAGACAGGAGAGGTGCACAGCAAAAAAAAGTTCGACTTCCTTGATAGTACAGGCTTGCAGGATGAATTTTGGCATGTAAAAATTAAACCTAATGACAGAAAAGCAAGTTTGAAACTGGAAGCCATAGAAAATGCATCAATCATTTCTAATGCAATGCCATGATTGAGGCCAGGCATTTTCAGATCATTTTTGCAGTTCAAGTAGTACAAGGGTTAGAGTAAGAGTCCAGATATGTTCTATGGTTCACTACATGGAAAAAATAAAATTACAGGCTTTTTGTACATAATTCCTAACTATTATGACACTTTATTAAGTCAAGCTGCTGTATAGCTTTAAACATTCTTTGGTTGACTGTACAGCATGGTGGCTCAGTGGTTAGCACTGCTGCCTCACAGTGCCAGGGACCTGGGATTGATTCCAACCTCAGGTGACTGTCTGTGTGAGTTTGCACATTTTCCCCATGTCGGCAAAGGGTTTCCTCCGGGTGCGCCGGTTCCCTCCCACAGTCCAAAGATGTGCAGGCTAGGTGGATGCTAAATTGCTCATAGTGTTCAGGGATGTGTAGATTAGGTGTGTTAGCTATGAGAAATGCAGGGATACAAGGTGGAGAGGGAGAGGGGGAAGCATAGGTCTGGGTGGAATGCTCTTTGGACGGTCAATGAGGACTTGTTGGGCCAAAAGGCCTGTTTCCAAACTGTAGTGTTTCTATGATTCTATAATGAACTGATATTCTAAGACTTTCAGTCCTGGCATCATGAGAGAGAGTATGTCAGATCCCTTAAGTCTCTTAAAATAGCACATATCAATGGCACAAATAGGTGTCATAAAGGAAAGCAGCAGAGAGCCACCAGAGTGCATTGTAGACAGTGGTTTACCTGTTTCAGAAACTTCACATCTTCCTATACTTTCCTGAAATCCCAGTTGTTTCTTACTGGGAAGAATCACTTCTTTCCTGAACTAAAGACAGAAGCATTAATGGCTTCTACTTATTGCACAAAGCATGCCAAAGAGATGTACCAACAACTGCAGTCACTTTTAAGTGAATCAGTTCATCCCCTAGTAGCTAGTCAGACCACTGCAGGGAAGCAAGAAATACCTTTGTGCTATTTCAAATAAAACTTCAAAAGTTAACGGCCACAGAACAGGAGATATCCAGAAGTATGGAATCAGAAACAGATCTTCAAAACTTGCAAGTAATGTCTCAGAACTTCAACAGATTTAAAACAATGAACAAAAAACAGCAGAGTGACTTGGTACAGTTCAAGAGAAACTTCAAAAAGACATTGGAGAAAGCCCACCAAGAGGCAGCGCAACAATTGTAAACAGTTGGTAAAAACTTGTCTATGGAAAGGGAGACTCTCAAATCCAAAATGCTTCAAGCTTACATTATTCACTCAGAGCTCATAAGTTTGTAGAATTCAGTTAATTTTTATGCAAATCTCAGCAGAAGGTAAACGGCCTATCAGCAATAAAGCTGAGACTCAAACTCCTGAAGACCTATAACTGAAGGCTACATTAAAAAAGCTTAAAGTCAAGCATTAAATAGAAAAGGTCCCTGTCACACCTGTCAGCAAGACTGAGAACAACATGTCCAGCTATTAGCAGTAACACAACCTAAAGTTAAATCACTATGCAGGATTGTCGGGGGGGGGGGAGCCATGCCTCACGTGAGGGTAAGGCTGAACTGGCAGATCAACATCAGCCGCCAGCTGACAAAAGTTCTAAGGAACAGTAAAGTTATAGAATGCAATCAAACATGACCACATGCACAGGCAATATTATTCATAGCCCATCAGAAAGCCTTAGAGAGGAAAGAAATAATCAGGAAGTCACAATTGGAAAAGGAAAGCTTATAAATGAATTTCGCAAGTCATGTGCAAAACAGCCAGTATCTTACATAATTGACACAAAGAGATACCCTGTTGGGAGAAAAAGCCTGTCTGAGGCCAAAATATTCTGAGCTTGAAGATCACTGCATTATGAGCTCAGGAAACATTCCATCTCTGAAAAAAGGAACTGTCAAGCAAGACAACAGAACAGAACTTGGTTTCAGTTTGCATTCAACTATTTGGAAAAGCAAGACTTCATCAATAGAAGATTAATGACAGAATGTTTAATCCTTAACTTTTCACCAAGCCAAATTCTTGGTTGAGATCAAGACTAACAGGGAAGTGACATACTCTGCAGAAGCTAAAGTTCAATTTTAACTGAAGAACTTCCTAGACATCCTATTGCTGATGAAGGAATCCCTATAAGTCCACTGTCCAAGTCTTCTCTTGATCAAGATAGTGAAATTTTATTTCTGGTGATCCTGGAGTTTTGACCGACATCAAGAAGTTGCCTCCATCTGAAGTGTGTACATGGCAGTATAGCAGTTTTCCCACTACATGAAAAATCAGTAAATGCTACCTTGGATCCAGAGATGCTGTTGTCCACCTCAGACCAGCCTCAGGTATGAGAGATTGGAAGTGTAATACCAGGCCCTTTACATTTCTCTTTTCAGAAGCTTAAACTCCACTTTGCCATGTGAAGTACATCCAACTCATCCATCTTAAGTGGGGCTGAGGATAAGGTGTTTGCAAAGATTTGTAGCTCAGGTGGTAGCTGAGGTTGCTGACTTCCTCACTGAGCTGGCTTGTTTTTGTTCAGACATTTCATCACCATGCCAAGTAATATCATCAGTGAAAGCCTCCAATGAAGCGATGTTTTTTTACTCCTGACCAATACTCATTCATCTCAATCCACATGGATAAAGGAGAACCACCAAGTTGACTGGGACAACACCAAAATCCTGGGACAAACAAAGCAGAGACATGCACGGGAATTCCTAGAAGCCTGGTAATCCACGGAGAAAGCCATTAATAAACACATAGAACTCGACCCCATATACACTCCTCAACAAAGGAAAACCTGAAGTGAGGCAATCCAGCTCTACAGACCCCAGAGTTTAAATACCAGGCAGGAAAATACACCGACTCTTCATCGGAGGCTGCACTGAGGATGCTACCCGGCAGATAACGAAACATCTGTGGAACAACAAGCCAGCTCGGTGAGTCAAACAACCTCAACTCCCACAACCTTATAGTTGTTCTACTCCATTTGGAATTTATACTATCCAATCTGTTATGGTGAATTGTGTCATTTCCGTTCTGTTCTATAGTGGTCTGTGTACGGGGTCCAATTCTATATGTTTGTTGATTGCACTATGAGTTAAGAGCCAGGCCTTTAGGGATTCCTGCGCACGTCTATGTTTGGCTTGGCTACTCTCGTTACGTTGTCCCAGTTAAACTAACAGCCTTCATTGTCCGTGTGTGCTGATATGAGGCAAAGTTTATCATGTTGTCTTGCCGCGAACCAATGTCCGTGTATTCTGATAGCTAGTTTTCTTCATGTCTGTCCAATGTAATGTACGTGGCAGTCCTTGCAAGGGCTGAGGATACTTTGAGATTGAAACCTTGGTCAGATGAGACTTTGATTTGGTGTCATAGTGGGAGTAAAGATTTAAATGTTAATATTATAAAAGGATACTGTAAAATAACCTGGGAATGGAGATGGGGGATCTCTAGAGGGAATTGTATCTACTCTGTGCGTAGCTACTGCGCACGTGCAAAGGGAGCTATGATATAGGAATAACAGATCATAGGAAATGGAAGGCTGAGTCTACAGATCTCCAACTGTTTGTTACCATCCTCTGCTAACAGTCACATTCAACAAAGCCTGCTGTTGGTCACTCAAGGCTGCAGGTCTATTATTACAGTCGAAAATGCTTTGATATATTGTCTCCTTGACTCAGAAGCTCATGGTCCATTGGTGTTATTGTAGCAATGTGCATGTTCGCTGTCTATATTACCAGCTCAACAAGGATACAAGCTCTGTCATATATTTTACTATGTGACACAATGAGCTAGAGATTACGATCAGATTTGGAAAACTATTTCTGACCCTGATCAAAAACAAATACATATTTAATGTTTAGGTGTCTTCCATTCTGGACATTCTTGGACAGAAATCTTGCTATGAAATGGCAGAGTCCAATCCAGGAAACATTGCAACCAGCAAAGGAGAGAAATATCTTCAAAATCACATACCCTTTCACAGTAGTTATCAAGTCATATTCCATGTGTAAATGTCCAGTATCACAGCCTGCCACTTTGACAGCTACAGGAAAAGGAAGAGCAGTCATAGGGTGATGGGATAGGGTGCCACGTGAGTGAAAGGCTAAGGTAGCAGATAAGTGGATGAGTGTTTAGGGTAGGAGGGGGTTTAGGTCAATAATGAGTCAGGAGGTTAGTTTAAAAGGGTACCCAGAAGAGAGTGCAAGCTTTTAAACACCTAATGTTACCAGAGTAACTATTAATTTCAGACATTGTAACAAGGAGCAGGAATAGGCTAAACAGCTTTTCAAACATGTTCTGCCATTCAAGAAGATCATAGCTGATCCTCTCGTTCAACATTATACATTCATTCTCTCAAAACTCCCCTTTATGCCTTTAACAGCTAAAAAAAAATCAACTACTTTCTTAAGTACACACAGTGATCTGGCCTCCAGAGCTTTCTGTGGTAGTGAATTTCACAAGTTGATCACCCTCAGTGAAGAAATGTTTCCTCATCTCGGCTCTAAATGGTCTACCCTATATCCTGAGACTGTAACCCCTGGTTCTGGACTTTTCAGCCAGGGAAAACATTCTCCCGGCATCCTGTCTGTCCAACCCTGTTCAAATTTTATAAGTTTCAAATCTCATTCTTCCAAACGCTCATTAATACACGCCCAATTGAACCAATCTCTTCTCATACGACAGTCCTACCATCACTAGTATCAGCTCAGTGAACCTCCACTGCATGCAATGTCTTCTCTTAAGTAGGCAGAACCAAAACTGCACACAATACTTCAGTTGCAGTCTCACCAAGGCGCTGTATAACTGCAGTAAGGCAATCCTACTTCTGAACTCAAATCCTTTGGCTATGAAGGTCAGTGTACCATTTGCCTTTCTACTTGCTGCATCTGTTTACTTGCATTGATTGATGTATAAGAACTCAATATCCCTTTGTAAATCTGCATTCCCCACTATGTCCACATTTAAATAATGCTTTGCCTTTCTGCTTTTCACACCAAAATGTATAATTTCACATTTACCCATACTATATTGCATGTGCCATTTGTTTGCCAATATGACTGACTGACTGACTGACGCACACACGCACACACACACACACACACCCTTGTCTAGGTCACTCAAACTCATGCATCCTCCTCAAAACTCACTATCCCACCCGTTTTGTGACATCTGTAAACTTGAAAATATTACATTTTAGTTTTCTCATCTAAGTCATTTGTACATAAGATGAACAGCTAATGGCCAAGCACTAGTGCTTGTAGTACAGGATTATTCACTGCCTGCCACCCAGGCAAAGACCCATTTATACTGGATACAGAGGGACAGTCTGTCAAGCAATTTTCAACTCTTAAGTGAGTTGTGATCCTATGAGATCACCAATTTGAAGGGGCTTTTTTTGGAGGGTTTCAGATGCAGACTAATTTTCAATTCCCTCAGTAATCTACTGCATCAGCATTTCTACATAGTTGTTACAGCAGCAGTAGCTTTTTGGGACTATCTGGCCACCTTTGGTCCAGAAAGTCTAAGAGGAGAGACAATGGGTCTGTAATAGCCAGTGGAAGAACATTTGGGATATTTCCAATTCACTTCTAATTGCCAAACCTTGTCAATAACAAAGCTAGCCAGAAAGTGAAGGATCATCAAACAACAGCAAATGAATTGCTATCATCACGTACATGTAGATTTTTTTGTCAAAAAGCAATCATTCGGTGAAAAGCAAACACTGCTGGAAAGGCTGGTATTTGACATTATCTCTAAACGTCTTTAAGATGGTGGTGGTGGTGGTGAGCTGCCTCTGACTCCTGCAGTACACATATTGTAGGGGCACCCACACTGCTTTCAAGAGTTCCTAAGTTTTTGACTCAACATGTATGAAAGAACAGCAATATAGTCTCAACTCAGGATTTTGTGTGACTTGAGGAGAAGCTGCTGCCTTTGTTTTTTTCTAGGTGAGTGGAAGCCATGGGTTTGGAAGGCAGTGTTGAAGGAGCCTTGACAGATTTACTGCAATGCATTTCGCAGCAGTTACTGTGCGGTAATGACGGCCAAGAGTGAGGTTTCAGGTGGCGGATGATGCTGTGCTAATTTCAGATTTGTAAACTTTAGAAAACAGTGGAACTTCGATACATCTCAGTAAGTGCACATTGCAATGCCTCTCCAATCCGTTACTTTTTCACATCAAAATCTTTAAACAGATTTATGAACACTTGCACAGTTTAGGAACAGTTCAACAATGCATGTCCCTGCTCCTGTTTATACTCTGTGCGGGCCTTCCTTCAAGCTTATTGCTTCAACAACAATATATTTAGATAGCACCTTCAATGTGATAAAACATTGCAAAGACACCACAGGAAAATGATTTTTAAAAAAAAAATTTAGTCACCTAGACGAATAACCAAAAGCTTGATCAAACAAGTCGGTTTTTACATCATGCCTTAAAAGGCGAAAAGCAAGGTAAACAGATGGAAAGGGAATTCCAGACCTTCGGGTTAGCAATTCCAGAGACACAGGTGTGGTAACCGATATACTGAACCAACAGGGTCTGTATGGCCTCAGTGGAAAATAAAATCATAAATGGCAACAGAAATAACAGAACTTGCCTGTATATGTTAGATGTAAATCTAATTTCTAAAGTTGAAGCCTAGTCATCTTAGTGACATGCATTTGAAAACAAATGTTAACTTTTGCTCTGGCACGGAGAGTTCACCCATTCTCTTGGGGGAAGTTTGAAACCAAGGAGTTTAAACCCAGAAACCCGTGTTCTTTAATTGAGTTCCATACTCCTAGGCGTCAAAACAACTCGCAAAAATTTCACCACATTCGAGTTTCTAGTTTCATTTTAAAAGGTAATGAGGAAATCGTTGAATGGGTTGTTGTGGTGTGATAACACAGCAGGAGAAACCCCGAATATTCGTTTATTTTTAGAAGTTATTTGCATTTCTGAGAGGGGCCACTTGGTGATATCACTTGAAGAAGGTCGCTACCCATATCATGTCCTGTTTAAAAAAAAGTCATAATGTCCCCCCCGCCCCAAAGGATTCCGGTCACTCACCCGCCAGGAGGGACAGGGGTAACAGAAGCCAGTAGAAGAAGCCGCACAACACCTGCACTTCCATCTCACGGGGTGAGCTCAACTCAAGGCGACGTCAGTCTCCAAGCGCCGGCCCCAGGGAGAGCCGACCTTCCGCAATCAAATTCACACAGTCCTACAATGGAGAAGTCAGGGAGCCGCACACAGAGCCCATCCTGGCATACAGCAACTTCCCAGCCGGGCTCGTTCCTCTTCAGCAGCACCAACACATGTCTCGCTGCCTGCGGCTACACTCAGCGACAGAGAGAGAGAGAGAGAGAAACCGGCAAGCTGGGTCCTCACACCGATCCTGACAACTGCTGAAGTTCCACCACTCTCGTCTTTCATTCGGAACAGTTAGAAGTCGATAGACACTCCCACTTTTTTCATTTCTCCTTCCACTATGGAGGAAAGGAGGGAAGAGGAATTCCCAACTACTTTGATTTGTTTGAATTGGGTTTCGTCTCCCGGCATTAGCCGCAGAGACACACGCAGTGCTTTCCCTCCGGTGAAGGTGCTGCGTTGGGTCTGTTAGAACCAGCTATCAATGGGCTGGGTCTCACACACACACACAGGGGCACGCACGATACCGACAGCACGCTGCTTCCAACTCTCGGGCTTATTGTCCCGAACCAGCCCAAATTCCAAACAAAACCAACTCCAAGTCCCGACAACCAACTCAACTCGAACATGCAATCAATTTTTTTTTGTTCCTCAGTTGAATTCCGTCAGCATGGACTGTTCGACATGTTTCCGGAATTTGCAAGTTTTTCTCTTCAAGGCACCGACTGCTGTCTGTCAATGTGGGTAACGGGTTTTACGTCAAATTTGGACCTGACAGCTGCCTCGTGAATTACTCCCTTGCAGAGAAACCTGACAGATGTTAGAATGGGCTCCCACTTTGAAATGATACCGCCATCTACCGAGAGGATTATGTGTTCATAAACTGCAGATCAACAAGCAGTGACAACATTTCCCTTTCTAACTTGCCGCTCGCCTAAGCTCAGCCCCAAATTTCCAACCTCACCCAGACAGCAGTTCTTCTTGTAAAGTGAGTGTTTCGGGGTTGTTTGGCCTCTAAAACTCAGCTATTTCAGCGCTCTGAAATGAAAATTTAAAAATTGCTGGACATTCTCAACAGGTCAGGAAGCACAGTAAACGAGAAAAGGAGAGCAGAGATGTCAGAAAATATAGTTCAGTCACTTGGCGTATATGTTAATTCAGAAGAGAGTAAAAGAAATGTTGTCAAGGAAGGGGACTTGGGTCACCGGTTGAAGGGCCAGTAAACAAAGCTGGAGGCATAATGGAGAATGTCAGTGATGTATGAGGACAGTCTGATTTAATTTGATTTATTATTGTCATATGTACCTAAGTACGTTTTGCGAGCAGTTGTAACTCAACATATAAACTTAGTCATTCAGGTTAAAATCATACATTGAAGGGCAGACTTTTTTTCAGGCCATCTGATAAGTGGAGACTTGCTGGAGGAAATATAAGTTTGTGATGTGGTGCAGAGTCTGATTTAGAGATGGTTATAGGAATTCACTACCAAATAAATGAAGCTTGAGTTCGGCCCCACTAGAAATTGATGAACAATTTGCTTGGTTACTTAGAAAGACATAAATCGGAACATAGCAAGGGCATGAGCACATCTAAAAAAACAATGAGTTTGTGATAGGAAGTGATGAGGGTTTCAGTAAGGGACTGGCAATTGGAAGAGACAGAAACACAGGTTAGTGAATCTGGAAGAGATAGGAAATAGGAATGAATGAGACTGGGAGATAAGCAGGTTGATATATAACAGGATAGGAAACAAAAGATGAAAACCACCATAAACTGGGAGATAGACTACTTTGATCCAGAATTACATTCCAAGCAGTCAAGTAATGAAAGTATGAATTACAAGCAATTTCTAGTAAATTTACAGACCTTTCAGTTCAGGCAAACTCAGCACACTTTTGTCAGTGTTGTCACTTCCATAAGTGAAAATAACCAGACCTTGTCTCTGGATGAAATTTGTGTGTAATTTGGGTTTGATCATTACAGAATATGACTTGCTGGGATTCCAAACTGTTACTAATTTCACAGAACAGTAGTTTGCACATGCCTATAAAAATTAAAAATAGGAAGGCTCAACTTTGGTAATGAAATAACATGATTAATTTCATTCCTTCCAGTGTCTGATCAACAATGATAATAGTTTTTCATAGTCACAACATAATCAAAGGAGCCTGAGCTACGTTTAGCATGTGTGCAAACCTCCAACACCATCACTGATTGTTATGCCTTCAGCGACCTTGGCCCTAACCTCTGAAAATCCCACCTTAAACTTCTTTGTCTCTGTTTCCTATCTTGTGATCATTAAAATAAATCAAAACTTTTAAAAACCAACACCTTTGCCAAAGCTAATAGTCACTCCTCCTTATCTTTTCCATTGATATGCTGGGCTACCTCATCAACAAGAATGGGTGTATTTTTGAAGCCTCCAAACTCCTGCTAGAATCATAGAATTCCTACAGTGTAGAAACAGGCCGTAGAGCCCAACAGGTCCACACTGACCCTCAGAGCATCCCACCCAGAACTATCTGCCTAATCTACACATCCCTGAACACTATGGGCAATTTAGCATGGCCAATCCACCTAGACTGCAAATCTTTGGACGATGGGAGGCAACTGGAGCACCCAGAGGAAACCCAGCAAACACGGGGAGAATGTTCAAACTCCACTCAGAGAGTTGCCTGAGGGTGGAATTGAACCCAGGTCCCTTGCACTGTGAGGGAGCTGTGCTAACCAACTGTGCTGCCCCCCATTCCTGTCAATTATTTAATTGTCCACAACCATGCTTGACAAGTTATGACAGGACTGCAGAACTTAGATCTGATCTGTCAGTTATGGGATTGCTTAGCTCCATCTGTCACAGATTAACATCCAAATAATTGTTATGTCTCCTATATTTTTGCTCCCAAAGGCTCACATTTTCACATGGATGACCACTTGTGAATTTCTAGATCTTGAACAAAACTTATCACATTTAACACAGCAATGTAATGTGAAGACAGGACTTGGTTTCTTAATGGCTCATTGATTGCACAGATTTACACAGATGCATCTGCAACAGGCAAATTAGTGAGGATAAGTCAAATAGGCATTTCCTCATGTTAGTTTCCTCACTGCCTGCTTCAGACCTAGTCTAACAGCTATGTCCTTTTGGAGTTGGCTGGCTTGGTCAGTAGTGATGCTACTGAGCCACTTGTGGTAATGGATATTGAAGTTCCTCACTGCCGCTGGTAATTGGCCGAAATCCTCTTCCTACCTTCCTGTCTTGTGTCGTAATTTTTTTTAGCAGGAACTTTGGCTCAATTTACCTCAGCGTTTTTATGCATTGTATGGTAAAATGTGGTAATTGGCAAGAAGTTCATTTTCCTGTGGTTGACCCAATACAACGAAACCTCATAGGGTCTGGAACCAATGTTGAGGACTCCCAAGGCAACCCTGTACTGGTTCTAAACTGCTATGATGCCACCTCTGAATTTATTAAGCAATAGTCACTCAGTTGTATGAAACCACTCTGGTAGGCCTATCCTGATAGTGAGACCAGACAAATTCTTGGATGGTGTTGGTGGAGCCTGGAACATTGCCCGGAAATTATGATTTGCTAAGTATGACCGTGTTAGCCTGTTGGACATCTTTCTTAAACTTGACACAACTCCCTCCTCCAGCAGAAAGGTTTGTAAATAGGACTTTGCAGGATGAACAAAGCTGGGTTTGCCATTGTTGCTTCCTGTACCTGCTGGTCCATTTTAGACTTTGTAGTGGTTTCATACAACTGAGTGACTATTGTTTAATCAATTCAGAGGACATTTAATACTCAACCACATCTCAGTGGATCTGGAGTCACATGTGGGCCAGACCAGCTAAAGATGACAGATTTTCTCCTGTTAAGCGAATTAATAAAATAGACAGGGTTTTATGAGGTAATGGGAACTGCCGATGCTGGAGAATCTGAGATAACAAGGTGTAGAGCTGGACAGCAGGCCAAGCAGCATCAGAGGAGCAGGAAAGCTAATGTTTCTGGTCTGGACATTTCTGAAGAAGGGTCTGGACTCGAAATGTCAGCTTTCCTGCTCCTATGGTGTTGCTTGGCCTACTGTGTTCATCCAGTTCTACACCTTGTTATCTCTAGGATTTTATGACACTGGTTTCATGGTGACAATTCGACTAGTAATTAGCAGTAATTTTTAGTAATTCCAGATTTATTATCTGAATTTCAATTCCATTAGCTGTCATTGTGGAATTTGAACTCATTTCTGCAGAATATTGTCCTTGGTCTCTGCAGTAAAAGTTGATGGAACACTACCTCCCACAGCTCACTTGTGGCTGAAAAGGCTTATCTATGCCATTGTTACCTCCAGACTGGATTATTCCAAAACCCTTCTTGCTGGCCACCTCATTATACACTTAGTAAATTTCCAGACCTTTATTCCTCCAGTCAGTGCTAGACTTTCCCATCTTTTCAAAAACATATAGCCAATGTTTGTGAGTGTGCCTTATGTCACATTTTATTATTTTTAAATAAGAGGGTAAAATATACCATCTATTACTTTAGGTCTGTTAACAAGGAAGCCTGAAGCAGGTGACTGAGAATTTCTTGAGACTGTGTTTCTCCAGTGAGGAAAAATGAAACAGCTCCAAATTTACTGAAAAGAAATACATGTTGCTGAAGCTTTTTTTGCCTTGCACTCATCAGCTCTCACAGCCTATTGCCAGATGGCCTCACATTATATCTGATAATTCTGCACAAATTCTATAATGTTCTAAAAGTATAATTTTTACAGTTGTGAAGAGGTTGAGATGTTTTATCACATTACATATCTTGTCTAAATATAAGGTGTTGTTATTCTAGCCATCTTTCATTTCTGACACTGTATCTCCTGTTTAAGAAAATTGGAATTAAGATTAAAGCCAAATGTTAGGTTCATAACTTGTAAAGTATCAATAAAGAGATGAGGTGCTGTTGTTTGACCTTGTACAAAACATTATTCGTTGAGCGTAGAAGATCAAGGCCAGGTTAGAGTCGGATTGAGAACTAAAGTGCCAATCGTAAGGCTACAGTGGCAAACTGACTCTAGTTGCACAGCAAAGTGATCCCCCAGTCAACTTTTGCAGACCATACAATGAACAATGAACACAGTGCCTCAATTTGTCAGTAAAAGTAAATCATATTTTACTTACTTATTCAAAATGCTCTGAATACTGTATAGTTGGAAAAGAGGAAGTGATAGGGCATATATTGTGTCATCTGTAGAGTCATAGAGATGTATAGCACAATCCAATTTGTCCATGTGAACTGGATGTCCTAAATTAATCTAGTCCAGCATTTGGTTCATATCCCTCCTAGTCATATGCCCAGTCAGATGCCAGATACACTCACCATCCTCTGCATGAAAAAGTTCTCCCTTAATTCCCTTTTAAACTTCTCCCCTACTTCCAAGGGAAGATGTCAGGGCAGGAGAACAGGTAAAGGAAGAATGGTTGCTGTGAAGACATCGATCTTTTAGAAAATACAGAAAAATCTTGATTTCCTGATGGCAGGTGGAGATGCAGAAATGAAGTCAGGTGTATTTATTGTCTGTTTCGAGCCTCACACCAGCTTGCAGTTCATGCTTGCAATACATTTGAACTTATTAATACAAAACTTCTATAAACTACATTCTATTTTCAAAATACAGTCAGCAGCACAGACGAATCTTGTTGTACCTGTTCATGTTTGTTTAAAAGTAGCACACCTTAGTCAGTCTTGTGCAGTAATGTCTACGGGCAGCACATATCCGTATTTAATCCTACAGCATAAGGGAGGGGAGCATGAGAATGGGTGCCTGTGGCAACACCCAGTGAGTCAGTCATCAGCGGGATTGCATATGGGATGGGGCTTGTAACATGATGGATTGGGTAAAGCATTCAGGATAGTACAGAGGGTGGAGTTGGAGTTATGGAGGGGAACAGTGGGAGAATGATTTGGAATCCAACATGTGTGGTTTGGGATGTGTCAGTAGGGGCAGTCAGAAAAGAGAAGGTAATGAAATGAGGAATCTGAAGGGTGATGTCCAATTGTGGTGCCATTCCACATTGTTGGCTGGTATAGACCTTACAGGGCTTTAAGTCCACCCATAACATTTCAATAAACTCCACTGGGAAAGCTCTCCAACATGCATTGAAGGGAAGGCTGGCTGAGTCTGCATATTCTGCCAAACCGCATTTGTGGTGAATCAAACACAGGACATTGCTGACAGAAGGGTCACTCTACCCGAAATGTTAACTTTGAATTTTCTCCACAGATGCTGCTAGAACCACTGAACTTTTCTGGCAATTTCTAATTTTATGTCAGTTAACTGCCAATCTTAATTCTCAGGCAAAACAGGCAGATTCTGATTGGTCAGGCTGTTGCCATAGGGCTACAACAGTATTTGTCATCTCCTGCCCTCTTTTTATTATGAAAATTTGCAATTTCCTTTTGCTGAACAAAATGCAGGCTGTGCTTAACGATGATTCCATGTTTACTTATTTGAACCTGCCACTGCATATGACTGAGCAGCAAACTGCAGATGCATTTCTTGGGCTTGCATAAGGGTGTTAGATATAACACAGTGTGGAGCTGGAGGATCACAGCAGGTCAGGCAGCATCAGGGGAAGCTCAGAAATAGAGAGAGGGAAGGTGGGATGGTGATAAGTGAGTGTAGGCGGGGAGTGGTGAGTGTTGTTCAATGAGGTGGGAGGAGTGGATAAGTGGGAGAGAAGATGGACAGGTTGTGTCAGGTCAAGGAGGTGGGGATGAGAGAGAGGTTTGGCCAAGGGATGGGGCTAGGGGAGGGGAGATTTTGAAACTGGTAAAATCCACATTTAGGCCATTAGGTTGTAGCATCCCAAGGTGGAATATGAGGTGCTGTTCCCCCAGTTTCCGGGGGCCATTACTGTGACCGTTGAGGAGGCCCAGGATGAATATGTCACCCAGGAAGTGGAAGGGGAAGTTGAAATGGTTCGCGACTGGAAGGTGTTGTAATTTGTCGCAGAGTGCAGGTGCTATACAAAGCAGAGTTCAAGCTTCCACTTGGTCTCACCAATGTAGAGGAGGCCACATTGGCAGAAGTGGATGCAGTAGACCACGTTGACGGATGTGCAGATGAACATCTGTCTAATGTGGAAGATAAAGGTGTGAACCTACTTGTTGATACATTTGGTACATTTGTCCTCAGGGTTCAGTGAGTCTATTCATATATGGGCTACCCAAGACGCATGATGTTCTTAAACCCACAACATGAATCGCCCAAATGATTATGTGAACTGTTGCAACTAGTTCTAAATGGGTTTTCCATATACAGTGAAGATTAATGTATGCATCTTCAAGCACAGGCAAATGCATCACACTGCTAGCTGACCTGTTGATCTTAAATTGGTTTCCAGTGTAACTCTTAGCACAGTCCAGATTATTTAATAAATGATTTCCAAATGCAAAATTACATCTAATGTCCAAAACATTTTTCTGAGGATTGGAAGCATGGCCGGTAAACCAAAGTCAGTGTGCTGCCCACTGTGATTGCTCAATGGGACATGTTGCAAAATACAGCCCAGCACTCATCGGTATGAATGGCCTACATACTTGCCATCACACCTCCACTGAAACTCATATTGCGTTATTCATTTGTGTGGTAGCCAACATATCTTTTTGGCTTAATCTTTTTGGCAGCATCCTATTAACAGAGGAAATGACTTGTGGGTCTGACAAGGTGAAGGCTCTGAAAGCTCACCTACTAGTAGATCTGGCACAGTACATATTATAGAAATCCTTATAACCTGACAGATTTTTTTCTGCATCTAAACCATATTCCCAACACCTTCAGGTAATCTGACCTGACAGTGAAGGGGATAAAGGATTGGTCAGCCCAGTTCCAAACAAAATGGCCTCGCCGTTAATTCAATAAACTCCACTTGGAAAGCTCTCCAACATGCATTGAAGGGAAGGCTGGCTGAATCTGCATATTCAGCAAAATCCCATTTGTGGTGAATCAAACACAGGACATTGCTGACAGAAGGGTCACTCTACCCGAAATGTTAACTTTGAATTTTCTCCACAGATGCTACTAGAACCACTGAACTTTTCTGGCAATTTCTAATTTTATGTCAGTTAACTGCCAATCTTAATTCTCAGGCAAAACAGGCAGATTCTGATTGGTCAGGCTGTTGCCATAGGGCTACAACAGTATTTGTCATCTCCTGCCCTCTTTTTATTATGAAAATTTGCAATTTCCTTTTGCTGAACAAAATGCAGGCTGTGCTTAACGATGATTCCATGTTTACTTATTTGAACCTGCCACTGCATATGACTGAGCAGCAAACTGCAGATGCATTTCTTGGGCTTGCATAAGGGTGTTAGATATAACACAGTGTGGAGCTGGAGGATCACAGCAGGTCAGGCAGCATCAGGGGAAGCTCAGAAATAGAGAGAGGGAAGGTGGGATGGTGATAAGTGAGTGTAGGCGGGGAGTGGTGAGTGTTGTTCAATGAGGTGGGAGGAGTGGATAAGTGGGAGAGAAGATGGACAGGTTGTGTCAGGCCAAGGAGGCGGGGATGAGAGAGAGGTTTGGCCAAGGGATGGGGCTAGGGGAGGGGAGATTTTGAAACTGGTAAAATCCACATTTAGGCCATTAGGTTGTAGCATCCCAAGGTAGAATATGAGGTGCTGTTCCCCCAGTTTCTGGGGGCCATTACTGTGACCGTTGAGGAGGCCCAGGATGAATATGTCACCCAGGAAGTGGAAGGGGAAGTAATCTTAATTTGTCTTGGCTTCCATGGCCAGTTTGAACTCGTAGTTGATGCTCATGAGTTTGCTTATTGACAGCAGATTCAAGCTAAAAATGTTGACTTCGTCCATAACAGGGAGGCTGTGAGCTGCAGGTCTCCGCTGCCTGGAACAGTCACCTACTCAGGCTTATAAAATGTGAAGTTGGATGAACACAGCAGGCCAAGCAGCATCTCAGGGGCACAAAAGCTGACGTTTCGAGCCTAGACCCTTCATCAGAGAGGGGGATGGGGTGAGGGTTCTGGAATAAATAGGGAGAGAGGGGGAGGCGGACCGAAGATGGAGAGAAAAGAAGATAGGTGGAGAGGAGAGTATAGGTGGGGAGGTAGGGAGGGGATAGGTCAGTCCAGGGAAGACGGACAGGTCAAGGAGGTGGGATGAGGTTAATAGGTAGGAGATGGAGGTGCGGCTTGGGGTGGGAGGAAGGGATGGGTGAGAGGAAGAACAGGTTAGGGAGGCAGAGACTGGTTGGACTGGTTTTGGGACGCAGTGGGTGAAGGGGAAGAGCTGGGCTGGTTGTGTGGTGCAGTGGGGGGAGGGGACAAACTGGGGTGGTTTTGGGATGTGGTGGGGGAAGGGGAGATTTTGAAGCTGGTGAAGTCCACATTGATACCATTGGGCTGCAGGGTTCCCAGGCGGAATATGAGTTGCTGTTCCTGCAACCTTTGGGTGGCATCATTGTGGCAGTGCAGGAGGCCCATGATGGACATGTCATCTAAAGAATGGGAGGGGGAGTTGAAATGGTTCGCGACTGGGAGGTGCAGTTGTTTATTGCGAACCGAGCGGAGGTGGTCTGCAAAGCGGTCCCCGAGCCTCCGCTTGGTTTCCCCAATGTAGAGGAGGCCACACCAGATACAGTGGATGCATTATACCACATTGGCAGATGTGCAGGTGAATCTCTGCTTAATGTGGAAAGTCAACTTGAGGCCTGGGATAGGGTTGAGGGAGGATGTGTGGGGACAAGTGCAGCATTTCCTGCATCTGCAGGATAAGGTGCCAGGTGTGGTGGGGTTGGAGAGCAATGTGGAGCAAACAAGGGAGTCACAGAAACAGTGGTCTCTCCAGAAAGCAGACAGGGGTGGGAATAGAAGAATGTCTTGGATGGTGGGGTCGGATTGTAGATGGTCTCCTCCAACACTTCTGCCATTTACAATCTGAAGTAAATTAAGTCACCCATGCTTAATTGCCTTCCTCTAGCCCCTTCCACTTGTGGACGAGAGTGACGATTGCTGTGCCTCATGGATTCACACAAGCTGCCTACCAGACACAGTCTTGTACAGTTCGAGCTAACTTTGGCTGATCAACTCCTACGGTCGAATACAACTTCGGCTGGTAAACTGTTGAAACTAAATCAGAGCCTGAGACAGCTGGACCAATGAGGGTGTGAGACGGGGCACTGTGGGCGGGATGAACAGGGTGAGCAGGGAGCCTGGGGGCGGGTCGGTAGTAAGTGGGCGGAGCGAATAGGATGGGCGAGGAGCCGGAGATGTGTTAAGTTCTGTGGGCGGAGCGATGGGACGTGGGCGGGGCGATACTTTGAGGACGGGCCGACAGCGCGGAACGGACGAGCAGCCGATGTTGCGATTGGTCTGGACTGCAACCGAATGAACCAATCCAGCGTGGTCACGTCACGTGCTGGTTTTGGCGCCAAACTCCGTCGGAGTAGCGAGAGCCGCAGCCATATCCGGCCTGTGTTTAGAGTGACCTGTGTCCTTCCTAAGACCCAGGATTCCCTCAAGTCCCATCCAAGAGCGATTAACGCGCTCCCCGGGCTATCGCTCTCTTTAGGCCCCGATACATAGCGACTTTTACACCCCGGAGCACACCGTCCTCCCGGCAGTGATACCGCTCCTGAAGAAGTCCGCTGCGCAATGGCGCAGGCCAGACTGACCGACTTTTTCCCTCAGGCCAAAAAACCGAGGACGACGCTGCCGGCCCTGAAAGGTTCAAAGTCTCCCGGTGGTCGCCGCTTGCAGCCGAGAAGGGGAAGGAAGGCGGCTGTTCCTCCCTGCCCCGTCCCTACGCTGCCCACAGGATCCGACTCTGGTGAATGGCCGAGCCGGGGCCACCAGCAAGGCAGCAGCCCAGCTCTTCGCCCAGAGGCCGAGGTCATCAAGAGAGAGCCCGCACTCGGCGAACTCGTCACACCGTCGAAAGGCGAGCCACTTGGAGCTGGCTCTCGCTGCAGCACCGGCAAGAGGCGCAGCCGCTCCACCTCCGTCGATCGTGCGTCGACCTCGACGGTGGGATCGCAGCGGGCGGGCAGGGTGCCGTCTGCCCGGAGGTGTCTCGTGTTACAGCCCAGGGAAGCTGGGGAGAACCCTGTTGCAGAAAAGAGCGAAGTGAAGGAAGGTGCCCAGCTGACTCCTGCAGGAGCATCCGAGCCCACGGTGAGTCTTGAATAACATGTCTGCCATCGGACAGCGGGTGGGAAAGGCTTTTAAAAAAGGAACTGCGGATCCTGGAAATCAGAAATAGAAATCGCCGGTCTGGCAGCATCTGTGGAGAGAAAACAATTGACGTTTCGGGTTCGGTGACCCATCTTCGGAGCAGTTGTGAAGAATGAATTGCTGTTTTCTCTCCACAGATGCTGCCAGACCGGCTCAGTTTCTCCAGCGATTCCTTCTTGTTTGTGAAGGGTAACTTACATTCATATTTTCCTTACCTTAGGAGGACCCAGAGCGCGATTTGTAGATTTTGACCATTGCAATTCAACCACTTCCTTCCCTTCGGGGAGCTACTTTTGTAACCTAATCGGATGATAACATGGATAACGTGGCACAGACACAGTGGGCCCCCTTGTTCAGAACCATTCTATCATTCCAAACATTATTGCAGTAGTCTATTTTGCGGAAAATCTTCCATTAAGAAGTTAAGATCCCAATCGAAAAAGAATTGAGGATAAAGAAAATTTTGTTTTGTGCACACTACCATGGATCTCAGTCAAGCTAGAGTTGTGAACAAAATAATGGCAGGCACATTGACATGGCACAATAGGAGCAGGATCGACCATTATGTCCTCTGGATTTTTTTTGATACTTTTGTTGGAGTAATCATAAACATGTTTTCGTAAGGTTTGTTTCAATGATTTTTAGGTGGGTTGTCTCAAAGGAACCAAGATGCGGAGGTGCTGGTGTGGGACTGGTTTGGACAAAGGCAGAAATCATACGAAAACAGGTTGTAGTCCAACAGGTTTATTTGAAAACACACGCCTTTGGAGCCTCAATCCTCTTTCTGGTGTTAGTGAGAGAGGTGGTGTCAGACACAATTTATAAATAGAAGATCAAAGGTCACACATGGGGATGTGTTAAACAAAACTTCAATCTCTTTCCTTCCCTGCTCCGTCAGCCTGCTCCTGACCTGATTACAGCCTTGATTCAAACATGCAGTTTAAGGCAATATTGGACAAACTGTGGCACCAAGGATTCCTCTCAAAATTTGAGTCAGTGGGAGTTGGGACAACTGTCAACTGGTTAGAGTCCTATCCAGCACAAGGAAGGTTGGTTATGGTTGTCTAAGGTTAGTTATTTCTGTTCTGAGGCATCTCTGCAGGACGTCTTCAGCATTATTCCAGGCCCAACCATCTTTAGCTACTTTGTCAATGACCTACCCTCTATCTTCTGGTCGAAAGCAGGATGCTCACTAAAGTTCAGCACTACTGTTGACTCAATCTGTTACTGAAGTGGTCCACGTCTGTACACAGGACAATCTGTACAATATCCAGGCATGGGTGACCAATAATGGAAGCGTTTGCACCCCAGAAGCAAAAACTGAAATTGCGGGAAAAGCTCAGCAGCTCTCAAAAATCAGAATTAACGTTTTGAGTCTGGCAACCCATCCTCAGCACCACAGAAGTGCAAGCTAATGACCACCTCCAACATGGGAGAATGTAATGGTTGCCTGTTGAAATGTGAACATTATTGCCATCTCTGAATTCCCTTCCTTAACATCTTTGACTGAATGTTGAACTGGACTCGCTATATAAATACAGTGGCAACAAGAACAGATAAGGTGCTAGGAATCCTGCAGAAAGTAATTCCTCTCCCGACTCCCCAAAGCCTGCCACATCTGCAAGATGCACGTCAGGAATACGATGGAATATTCTCCTGGATGAGTGTAGCTCCAACAACAAAGAAGCTTGATGCCAGTGAGGCAAAACAATCCACTCAATTTGCAGCACATCCAAAAGCATTACTCCATTCGCGTCCAACACTTAGTAGCTCTGTGTACCATTTACAAGATGCCCTGTTGAAATCCTCCAAGGCTCCTTAGGACAGCATCTTGCAAACCCACAACAAGGTTGACTAACAGATGGAATCACCACCACCTTCAATTCCTTCAAGCCCCACACCACCCTGAGTTGCAAATATTTAATGTTCTTTTATTTTTTTCATGGGATTAGATTAGAGATTATTGTCCAACCCTGATTGGTTTTGAGAAGTTAGTAGTGAGCTGTCAGTCTTTGCAATGTGTCAATTTATTTTGAGATGAATGTAGAAGTAATACTCAGTCTTTTCTGTTCCTGCAACACTTTTGTTATAAATCAAACATCTATAAAAGCTGACTAGAGGCATCACCCTACTTTCCACATGCAATTATAACTCCAATTGTTTTTATAAATGCAGTGTCTTTTGATCTACTGCAGAGTCTGTAAGGCTGTCTTTAAACAGCATAGCAAAAAATAACCTAGTTTTTTGCATAATATTGGTTAATGGTGCGAGAGCACCTTTAAGCAAATTCCTTGTTGGGTTTGTTTTAATTTGTTCTTAATCAACAGCAAAGACTTGAGTACATGATCTGGTGTTAACTTTAGAGCTGTGCTGCGAACAGTTCGATCTTTTGGATAAACTGTTTTACCAAGGCCTTGTTTAGCCCCTCGACTGTGAATAAAATTTTACAGCGCAGTTTAGATTTCTTTTCCTGACCTTTCTCTCTTCCTAAATTTCTTATTTTCTTGACCATAGCAGTAGGCCATTCAGCCCTCGAGCCTATTCTGCTACTTATTAAGATCATGGCTGATCTGTAGTCGTATTCTATCCTTTAGCCATTTTCTTTAATAGCTTTTTCTTTCAAAAAAAAACTATTTCAATTTTAATTTTAATAACTGATCCAGCATTCGCTGTGGAAGAAAGTTCCAAACATCATCTGTCATTTGTATATAGAAGTGATTCCTAATATCTCTTCTGAACAGCCTGGCTGGCCTAATTCTCAGACAATACCCCCTAGTTCTAGAATCCTAACCATTAAAGTAGTTTATGTTTATGTCCCTTCCTGTTAGTATCCTGAAAACTTGGATCAAATTACACCCTAACTTCTAAATTCTAGAGAACATGGGCCGAATTTGTATAATCTCTTGTCAAATTTAACCCCTATCCAGGCATCGTTCTTGTAAACCTATATTGTACTCCCTCAAGGCCAATAAATCCTTTCTTAATGAAAATATAAAATACTAGCGAGTTTTGAGAAGATTTGTAGCTCAGGTTGAGGTTCTGGATGTGAGTTTGCTCGCTGAGCTGGAAGGTTAGTTTTCAGACGTTTCGTCACTTTTTTATTTGAAAAAATATACTTGATTCGTAAGATGTACAAAAAATAAAACATATTTACACACCTACCCAGTCATGCAAGCCGCTCCGGGTTACCCAGCGGGTACATACACCAACTAAAGGGAAAAACAACAAAGATGGAAAAAAAAACAAAGCAAAGAAAACACCCCGGCAGTCGTCTCCCCGCACGGTCCCCGTTGGCCTCCTGACCAGTTGGGGAAGGCGCCAGCTGGGCCCAGTTACCAGATAGGGTTCTTTTTTTCTATTCTGGACGAGGGGTTTCATACGGTGGTCTTTCCCCACCGCGCCTTGGTGGCGGCTGCCCCAAGCTTTAGCGCGTCCCTCAGCACGTAGTCCTGGACCTTGGAGTGCGCCAGTCTGCAACACTCAGTTGGGGTCAGTTCTTTCAGCTGGCAGACCAGCAAGTTGCGGGCAGACCAGAGAGCGTCTTTCACCGCATTGATGGTCCTCCAGGCACAGTTGATGTTGGTCTCGGTGTGCGTCCCCGGAAACAGCCCGTAGAGCACGGAGTCCCGCGTCACGGAGCTGCTCGGGACGAACCTCGACAAATACCACTGCATCCGCCTCCAGAGCTCCTGCGCATAGGCACACTCCAGAAGGAGGTGATCGACAGTCTCGTCCCGCCCGCAGCCACCTCGAGGGCAGCGTGCGGTGGCGCAGAGATTCCGGGCATGCATAAAGGATCTCACTGGCAGATCCCCTCTCACCGCCAGCCAAGCAATGTCCTTGTGCTTGTTTGAAAGTTCTGGCGATGAGGCATTCTGCCAAACGACTTTGGCAGTCTGCGTGGGGAACCACACAACAGGATCCACCCTCTCCTTTTCCGGAAGGGTCCCGAGGACACTACGTGCTGACCACTGCCTGCCGGCCTTGTGGTCAAAGGTGTTTCCTTTCAAAAGTTCCTCCACGAACGACAGGTGGTACGGAACGGTCCAACTACTCGGAGCGTTCCGTGGCAACGAGGCCAGGCCCATCCTTCGCAACACCGGGGACAGGTAGAACCTCAGTAATTAGTGACACTTGGTGTTTGCGTACTGAGGATCTACGCACAGCTTGATGCAGCCGCACACAAAGGTAGCCGTCAGGGCGAGGGTGGCATTCGGTACGCCCTTTCCCCCATTTCCCAGGTCTTTGTGCATGGTGTCCCTGCGGACCCGGTCCATCCTCGACCCCCAAATGAAGTGGAAGATGGCCCGGGTGACTGCAGCGGCGCAGGCCCAGGGAATAGGCCAGGCCTGCGCCACATACAACAGTACCGAAAGCCCCTCGCACCTGACAACCAGGTTCTTACCCGCGATGGAGAGGGACCGGAGCGTCCACCTGCCCAGCTTCTGCTTCAATTTGGTGATACGCTCCTCCCAAGTCTTAGTGCACGCCCCAGCTCCACCAAACCAAACACCCAGCACCTTCAGGTAGTCAGTCCTGACGGTGAAGGGGTTGAAGGAGTGGTCGTCCCAGTTCCCGAAGAACATGACCTCGCACTTACCCCTATTGACTTTGGCACCCGAGGCCAGTTCAAACTGGCCGCAGATGTCCAATATCTACTCACCGACCGACGATCGGTGCAGAAGACGGCGACATCGTCCATGTACAGGGAGGTCTTGACCTGAAGGCCTCCGCTGCCTGGGATAGTCACGCCCTTCAGGTTCACATCCTTCCTGATGGAGGCGGCAAAGGGCTCCACGCAGCACACGAACAAGGCAGGAGAGAGCGGGCAGCCCTGCCTGACTCCAGATCGAACAGGAAAACTGTCTGATTCCCACCCGTTGATCGAGACTGCGCTAACGATGTTGGCGTAGAGCAGCCGGATCCAATTGCGGATGCCCTCCCCGAACCCCAATTTGGAGAGGACGTCCCTCATGTAAGCATGAGAGACCCTGTCGAAGGCCTTCTCCTGGTCCAGGCTGACGAGGCAGGTGTCCACCCGCCCGTCCTGTACATAGGCGATCGTATCCCTGATGAGCGCGAGGCTCTCAGCGATCTTCCTGCCCGGCACAGCACAGGTTTGGTCAGGGTGAATCACTGACTCCAGGACAGACCTGACCCGGTTGGCAATGACCTTGGCCAGGATTTTGTAGTCCATGTTCAAAAGTGAAATGGGACGCCAATTCTTAATTTCTTCCCTCTCCCCCTTCCTCTTGTAAATGAGGGTGATGATGCCCTTCCTCATGGACTTGCACATTTCCCCTGCCCGAAGCGCACTATCGTACACCTCCAGCAGGTTCTGGCCGACCAGGCCCCACAGCGCGGAATACAGCTCGACCGGTAAGCCGTTGCTTCTGGGAGTCCTATTCCTCTCCAAGGACTTGAGGGCTCTGGTCAGCTCGTCCAGGGATATCGGCCGGTCCAACCACACCCTCGTGCCGTCGTCTAAGACCTCCGTGATAGACGACAGGAACGACTCGGAGGCCGTGCTGTCCGTGGGCTTCGTGTCGTACAGTCCGGCATAGAAGGATCTGCTGATCCTCAAAATGTCGGGCCGAGACGATGTCACCGAGCCATCGTCCTCCTTCAGCCGGCTAAGCACAGAGCTCTCTTTGTGCACCTTCTGAAAGAAGAAACGCGAGCACGTCTCGTCCTGCTCCACGGAGCGGACCCTGGACCGGAAGATTATCCGGGAGGCCTCCGCGGCGAAGAGCGAGGCTTGCTGGCCCCTCACCTCGCGGAGGTCCTCCGTGACATCAACCCCCATCAACTGCAGAAGGAGCAGGTTCTGCACCCTTTTCTGGAGTCGCGACAGCTTTCCCCGCCTCTCTCTTGCCTTCTGAACACCCTTGAGGACAAAGAACCTCTTGATGTTCTCCTTCACCGTCTCCCACCAGTCGCCCGGAGACTCAGAGGGGTTTCACGGTTCTCCAACCGGCGTACTCCCTCTTAAGCTCCTCGACGTTCTCTGGGGTCAACAGAGTCGTGTTGAGCTTCCACGTCCCCTTGCCGGCCGGCTGGTCGTCCTGTAAATGACAGTCGGCCAGCAGGAGGCAGTGGTCAGAGAAGAACACCGGCTCAACGCCGGTGGACCTGACCGAGAACGCCCGTGACACAAACAGGAAGTCTATCCTTGAGCGGATAGACCCGTCTGGCCGTGACCAGGTGTACCTCCGCTGCGCTGCATCTGCAGGGGTGCTGAAGACGTCGAGCAGCTTGGCGTCCTTCACCGTGCCCATCAGGAATCTGGACGTGACGTCCAGTTGACTCCCCCCACCTGCTGTCCCCACGCCGGATCTTCCATCTACATCGATGATGCAGTTGAAGTCTCCGCTTAGGATGACCGGCCTGGACGTAGCCAGCAGGGGTGGAAGCCGCTGCAGGACGGCCACCTGCTCACTCCGTACCGCTGGGGTGTACACATTGATCAGCCTCAGGGGACCGTTCCTGTAGGTGACATCAGCCACCAGGAGGCACCCCCCCCCCACCACCTCCTGAACTTGAGAGATGGTGAAGTTGCACCCCGCAGCAGAATAGCCAGGCCCAAGGAGCAACAGTCGTTACCCCCCGACCAGATTGAAGGCCCACAGGTCCAGGCGCCGGACCATTTCCCGTACCTGCCAAGGTGCGGTATCCCGCACTCCTGCAGAAACAGGAGGTCCGCCTCGATGGTGGTCAGGTAGGCCAACGTGGATACACATCTTGCGGTGGACCTGACACTGCGCACATTAATGCTCGCAACTCGTACCCCCATTGTGGGCAGTGACCGCAGTACCCTCCCCAAGTCCAAGGTCCAGCCCTTCCGTCTGTCCCTTCATGCCCATTGCCCGGGCTAACTGCTGGACGCTCTCCGGGCTCAGGAAACCGTCCATGCTGCCTTCCGGGTGGCATCCCCCCCGTCAGGGGTGCGGAGGCAGTAGGGTCCGGCTCCGGGTCAGGCTGGGGACGTGCTGTTTCCTCCTTCCTGCCTGGAGGTTCCGGGGGGCCCTCCAGTGCCCCAGCGGCACTTGACTGGGTGTCGGCGGGAGCCTCAGGACGCCTCCCGTCACCTGGAAGCGGGGTGCTGCTTTCCTTCTCCCTCGAGATCTTTAACCTCTGCTTCGGGCGGGCCCTCTCCGAATCCCCCTCGTCAGAGGAGCTCTTATAGCCCCCCTGTAGCTGCCTCTTCCCGCCTAATGGTTGCAGTTCCTGGGCCCGTCAACGCACCTTCCCCCTCGCTTTCCGGACTGCTGTCCACTCCCCTGGGTCGCCTGTCGCCGCCTCCCTCGACTCCGGGTTGTTGGGGGGGATCGGAGCCTGCAGGGGTGCTTTGCCGGCCTCGGGCCCATCCTGCGGGGCTGGGCCCTCCTGCGCAGCCTGGCCCTCCTGCTCATTAGTGGGGTCCTTGCTGGGCCCTGGTGCCTTCCTCTCCTCCGGGGGCGCTGACCCGCATTGCCCCTGCCGGCGACCTGGGCGTAGGTGGTCCCCCGCTGCGGGCATGCCCTCTCAAGGTGGCCCACTTCCCCGCAAAGGTTGCAGCTTTTCTCTTGTGGGCAATCCTTTGCAAGGTGTCCCTCCTCCCTGCAGTTCCTGCAGATGGTGGCTTTGCAGTCGGCCGCCACGTGACCTGACCTACCACAAGCATGGCAGACTTTAGGTTGCCCTGCATAGGTCAGGTAGCCCTTGCTCCCGCCGATCGCGAAGCTGGATGGTCAAGCGTCACCTTGACCTGCCTCTTACTGGTCCAGATGCCAAAGGGGTCCATGATGTCACTTAGGTCCCCTTCCACCTTCACGTACCTTCCGAGGAAGGTCAGGACATCAACTGCTGGCACGTGCGGGTTGTACATATGTACAGTCACCATACGGCTCCTCTGCGCTGGCGGGACAGCGGTCAATACAGAGAGGGGGCCCTCACCTCCTTTCTCCTTGAAAACCTCCAGGAAGCGCTCGCATAGCTTGGCACTCCTGAAGGTCACATCGTAAAAACCTCCGGGGAAATCCTGCAGGCAGTAAATGTCCGCAGCAGCGAACCCACAACAGTCCAACAGGACCCTCTTCACGAAGAAGGTGCGGTCCACAGGTGCACCTTCATCCACCTTCTTTACGGAAACACGGATGGTGTTCCGGACCCCCTGACCTGGGGCACGAGCACTTGCCGCAGCCATCGTTGCAGGTTAGCTGCTCCCCTGAACCAGCGTTAGGCCGAAGCCAGCATTAAGATCTGCTGGTCGCAAGGGTGCACAGCCAACCCGACGTCCTCCAGTTTGTCAAAAGCTAGACACCAGGATACATGAACATCAACTAGCCACAAAACGACATGACCCACTATGACTCGTATCCTTACATACAGATGAGGAAGGACACCGCTTTGATTGGGACAACACATCCATCCTAGGACAAGCCAAACAGAGACATGCACGAGAATTCCTAGAAGCATGGCATTCCAAGCGGAACTCCATCAACAAACACATTGATTTGGAGCCAATCTACCACCCTCTGAGAAAAAGAACAGGAAATGACATCAGCAACCCAAGGAAACCTAACCAGATAAATAGAAAGCGGGACGTAACACCAGCGCTTCGTCGGAGGTTCACTGATGATGTTACCTAGAATGGTGACGAAACGTCTGAAAACTGACCTTCCAGCTCAGCGAGCAAACTCACATCCGTATAAAATACTGCCGATCATAGCACGCCATGCAGCATCCATGGAGAGAAAGCAAGTTAACATTTTGCATTTAGATTATTTGAAACATTAACTTGCTTTCTCATCATGGATGCTGCAGCAGTTTTTCTTTTCAGTACATATTCCGGCATCTGCAGTAATTTGCTCTCATATCCTTCTTGAGTTTTGATGCCCAGACTTGCTCTCAGTATTCCAAACGGGGTCTGTAATCATGTTCTCTGTACCTTCAGTATTACTTCTGCATTCAGGTACTCTAGTCCTCTAGATATAAAGAGCTAAATCACTTAATTATTTATTCATTAATTGCTGTGTCAAAATCCTGGAGCTTCCATCTTGAATGGCATTTTGGAGTACTTGCATCATCTGGTCTGTAGAGGTTTGAGAAGGCAACTTACTACTATCTCAATGGCAGTTAGGGTTAGGCAATGAATGTTGGCCGAGCCAGCCATTTCCATATCCTATTGAACAAGCACATTTTTTTTAAAAATTGTGTTTGTGGGCTCTGACTGGGCAACTGTTCAGTTAACATCGTGGCTATATTTCAACAGTAATTTGTTGGAAATGGAACACAATGGGATGTGCTGGCATTTTAGCAAGTACATTATAAATCCAATTTTTGTCTGCAAGTTGTTAACTTCATAATCTACGAGATCCGTCGTCTATGAGGACAAGGATGCATTACCACTTAAGTTTCCATCCTTGTCAGACTTCGACCAGTGTTGCTGTTTCTCATGTCATCATGTCAAATTCCTGGCCTCCCTAAGAGCATTGTGCATGGACTACAGTGGTTTGAGAAAGCACCTCACCAACACTACTTCACTAGCAATGGGCAATAAATGCTAGCCTAGCAAGTGAGCACGCATTCTGTGAAATACTGGGGGAGGGACAGATTAATTCATTTATAAACAATGAGCATGGCAGATTCTCTGTTATTTTTAATGTATTCTTTAGAACAATGTTTCTATTATAATACATGTATCTGAAGCTGTTGACACCAGTGAACTTTGGTGCCCTTGTTTAGGATTTATCCATCCATGAGCCTGCAACCTTAAGGAAAGTGATTTCGAAGCCTCCAAGTCTGCAAAGTTCAAATGGAAGAAGCAAGCAGGTATGAAATCAGTGCAAATTTTCAGAATATGTTCAGGCAATTGATCTGCAAACCATTATATTCAATTGCAGTGCATCTTTAGGATGAAAGGGATGTTAAAGGTCCTACACTGAACTATTTTAGTAAATATCACTTTCATTGAACTTAGGATCAAAACCATTCCTTGAGTCTTCAATGTATGTTTCTTATAGACCTCCGCAACACCTGCAAAGGAAGGTCTTTCAGGGTTAAAAGCACGGTTGCAACGAATCCAGAAACTTGCACCAGTATCAAGTTCATTTGCTTCTACATCTGAATTGAATAGTGATATCAAAAGCCGGTTAAAACGGGTTCGAGAGCTGGAACTGAAAGTACATGAAAGTAAGGTAGAACAGAAAAAAACAGCTGGACAGGAGGTGACTTCAAGTGCAGAGGAGAGGTAAGGAAAGGAAGGATGGATGGTCTGTAAAAGGTTTAATAATGAGATTTAAAATTATTTAAAAATAACCAAAACTTATGGAGCAGAAGTTGAACATGCAAGACCTCTTGTTTTCAATAATTCATGCTTTTCCAGGGTAAAGACTCCAGCATATCAACGTTTCCACAACTTGGCGCAGGATGTTCCACCAGGGTTGACCCTGCCTTTCAAGTACAAGCTGTTAGCAGAGATGTTCCGTAGTATGGACACTGTTGTAAGCATGTTGTTCAATCGTTCTGAGACTGTTACCTTTGCCAAGGTAAAACAAGGTGTCCAGGACATGATGAGGAAGTGAGTATTGTTATCATCCCGACTGATTTTATTATTGGACAAGCCAGATCCCAGGTGGAAATCTGGGTCAATGGGTCATTTTTTTTTTGGCTTTTTAATGAAGTGGTCTTTAATTCAATTAATAATGTAGATTTAGGTTTAACAATTAAACAAGTTTATTATGTTAAAAAAGGGAAGATACAACTGAGTAAACCAACCTATTTGCAGAATTCAAAAATATGAAAGAACTGCAGGTGCTAGAAATCAGAAACAAAATTGATATTGCTAAGAAAGCTCAGCAGGTCTAGCAGCATCTGTGGAAAGAAATCGAGAGTTAACGTTTCGAGTCCAGTGACCTTTCTTCAGAACTGGAGCTCCCATTCTGAAGAAGGGTCACCGGACCTGAAACTTTAACTGATTTCTATCCATAGATGCTGCCAGATCAGCTGAGATTTTTTTCCAGCAATTTTTGTTTTTGTTTCCATTTACACAACACATGTTTAAAAATTTTAAAACATGCAGTAAAAAATATAACCCCATTAAAACAAGCAGTATCCCATTACAGTATACAAACACCAGAGAAAATCCTTTTCTCTATCCCAAATGGGTTTGGCTTCAGTTCCTGGCTGAGAATATGCAGTTGCTTTTTCCTGGGGCCCTGATACAACTAAACTTAAACTTGTATCAGAGATAATGGGAACTGCAGATGCTGGAGAATCCGAGATAACAAAGTGTGAGGCTGGATGAACACAGCAGACCAAGCAGCATCTCAGGAGCACAAAAGCTGACGTTTCGGGCCTAGACCCTTCATCAAACTTAAACTTTCTCAGTTTCAAATCATTCCTTCAGGGTTTTAACCAAACTGTTCTGGTCTGGAGCTTTTAAACTAAGCTTATACTGAGGTAACAAAAACAGACTGCTAAAGCAACTCAGTTGGTCTGGCAGCATCTGTAGTGAGAAAATGGTAAAGTTTTGAGTCCAGTGACCCTCTGTCAAAACTTTTTTCTATCTAAAGATGCTGCCAGATCGCCTGAGTTTATCCAGCATTTTGTGTTTGTTTCAGATTTTCAGCATCCATAGTTATTTTTATTACACTGAGATAACCTATTTTTAACAACTTAAATGATCCTTTCCTTTTCTGAGGTGCAGCTG
The DNA here is from genome assembly GCF_030684315.1 of Stegostoma tigrinum. Classification (NCBI taxonomy): domain Eukaryota; kingdom Metazoa; phylum Chordata; class Chondrichthyes; order Orectolobiformes; family Stegostomatidae; genus Stegostoma; species Stegostoma tigrinum. Next base: position 40,753,383 of record NC_081369.1, read on the forward strand.
CTTTACACAGCCAACTTCTGGTAAGTATCTTGCAGATCTGAGAAAAAAGAAACTAAAAGAAAACATTTTTTTCCAAGCTTTGATTGTCCCCCTCAGCTTCCCCCCAAAAAATGTCAGCATTTTCCATCTGAAAACATAATGCAGTGTACTGTTTTCTTTGATTGTAAACTCTCTTAATGTAAACAAAAACCCACTGTTCCCTAAGAAGTCTTTCTTGCATTGTGTTTGAAAATAAAATTGCCATGGCTACAGAATGACTTGGAAGTTAATCTTTAAATCCGTTTAGAGAGACAGAAAACCCATATGCCACTACTGCAAACTCAAAAACAAATGATAAAATATATAAATCTCACACCTTGTATCTGGTCATGGATTATACTGATGGACATTCAATGGAATGTGACAAATAATATTACATTGGTGAATTGTACCTACCTTCAGCTGAACAATGTCTAAATCTGGCTCTGCAAATTAAGGATGAAAGAACATTTTCCACCAGAGTTCTCCTGAAAACTTTTGTTTTATGTAATAACCTATTACCCCTCCAAATACTTGTTACAGAGTAAATTTGAAGCATGACTTTTTTATGCAGACAAAAGACTGATTGATTGTTAATTTTGTGTAAATTGTCCTCTTTTTGTCACAATTCTTATCACTTTCCCAATTATGAACATTGGAATTAGGTGTTTTCCTCAGGACACACTTTTTTGTTTTCCAGTGATGTCATTTTAGACAGTTTGTGAAATACATAAAATTAATTGAAGGAGATATTGAAAAATTTAGTGGACCTGGGGAGCATATTTGTGTTTTTGATATAATCATCTTGCTGGAATGGCAGTTTTAGAGGTGAATATGTGAACTGCGAGTTGTAAACAAAATGCCTACAAAACCAGCAAAATTTATTGTAGAAGTCCTTGCTAGTACTTTTGTTTGTTAGCTTGCTTGAACAGTTACCTTCTAATGTCTTTGTAGGAAATTTGAGAAACGAAATGTTGGGCAGATAAAGACTGTTTACCCTTCTGCGTACAAGTTCAGACAGGAAAAGGGAATCCCAACATGGAGTGACTCTCTGAAAAGGTCCAGTTACCAACTCACTATTGATCCTGTGTTTGAAGGAGGTAAATGACATGAATTGTGTTGCAGATTTGGACTATGTTTGCAATCTTTTGCTATGCCTGCTGTTAAAGTTCGTTTTCTGAATGACTTCCATTGCTTTATAGCCTTATCCAAGGTGTAAGAAATAAATTTGACTGTGGACAACAACTGCATAAGTTCTAATAGACTTAAACTATAATGCCAGCTAGAGCAGGGACACTAATATTCATTACCTCCTAGCACTTGTTTAGTTCTGCTCCATTGTGAGTCAAAGGAGTGGCAAATGAGCAAGAGCTTTGTGCAAACTATGTAATTAACTGTCCAGGCACTTCTTTGACTCTTTAGTCAAAGTTAACTTTTATTTTGTTGACTTTTCTCGTTCTTAGCTGGGCAATGGTGGCTTGTAACTGGGCTACATTGGTTGGAATATTCCAGAGTCAATTCCCCTTTTGGAGTATGATACTCTCTGCTTGGGTGACAGCTGGGATGTGATAGCTGATCTCAGTACATTGAGGCTGGGGGGCTGGCTCAAAGTAACTCTTGCTGAAAAATAGATAGTTGCAAATGATAAAACTGGGCTCAATTGTATCATACTTCCTTTCTAGCTGTTGTTTACTGTCACTCAGGCTGTCACTCATTACAGAGGTAACCATGGGATAGAATATCAACTTAGTTACTACTTTTAGTGGACAAGGGAACCTGAAGGATAGTATTTAAAGACTTCAAAAAAATTATTTTCCTTCTTTCATTATCCCAAGAGGAGAATTCTGATGGCCATACACAACTAACAGCATCTCACCTGCTCTCGCGACGTCGCACCTTCAGCCAAAATCTTGTGAGCATTGTGAAACAATACCATAAGGTAAGCGAGTGGTCCAACAGGACATTTTGTCTTGACTCCACAGCTAAGTGTTCAATGCAACAATGTAGCTTAATTAAACAGACAGCCATGTCACTAAGTTAGCAAAAAAATCCTGTGGTTCAGTTCATTCAGTTCACTCTGTCGTCATCAGCAACAATAGTAGATGTGGCTTTTGCTGGCTGTTTGATCAATTTTGATCAGTTATCCTATATTTTGAGTATAGGATAAGCTAGATTTTGCTTTTAGTCTTTAAAACGATCCACCAGCTTTGCAGATATATTCGGACCGAAGACAGTGTGTGTTTGCAAAAAGGAAAAAAAGGGACATGTTTAGCACTAACATTACTATAGGTGACAGTGTTTCATTGAAGGTAAAGTGAGACTGACTGCACTTGGAATCACAGAACCATCTGATGAAGTGTAACATCACTAGACCCTAGTAAAACCAAATTTGATGGACAAAAAGACGTCAAGACAGACAGTTTTGGTTTTTGGAGGTCAACCACCGCAGTCCCTGAGACGACATTGTAGAGTTCCTTGGGGCTGTTCCCTAGTTCCAGATATATTCAGCCGGTTCGCCTTCACTTCGTAAGGTCAGATGTGGGAATATCCATTGATCAATATTCAGCACGAATTGTGACTCTTCGTCGGACACTGAAGCAGTTTAAATCCATATGCTGAAAGATGTGGACAGCATTAATTTTTGGGTTAAGTGAAAATTAATATTCATGCCACCCTAGTGTTAACCAATGACTGTCACCAACAAGAGCGAATTAACCATTTCCCTGTCAGTTCAATGGTGTTACCATTGCCGAATACACCACTGTCAACATGTTGGGGGTCACTATTGACCAGAAACTGAACAGGACCAACCGTATAACTTGTATAGCCCACAAGAGGTCAGAGCCTAGGAATTCTGTAGTGGGTAATTTACCTTTTGACTGCCTAAAGTCTGTCCGTGATCTAAAGGCACAGTTAGAAGTGTGGTGGAATACTGTACTTGCCTGGATACTTGGAGCTCCAACAACTCCATCTGCAAATTCCCCTCTAACCACACACTGTTTGACTTGCAACTATATTGCTGACCTGCACTGTGCAGGATTAAAATCTTGGAACTCTTTGGTAGGATGTCTCAAAACTTTATAGACTGCAGCAATTGAAGAAGACAGCACACCATTAGCATCTCTAAGGCAATTAAAGCAGGCGATAAATGTTGGTTTAGCCAGCAGCACCTAAATCCTGTGAGATCGTGTCTTTTTTTCTTGAAATTCCACAGTGGACAGGGGGTGAAAATCCTTGGGGCTCTGAGTGAAAATTAGCCTGTTGAATATTTTATTTCAGCTGTTTTGTACTTAAAATTATAATCAAAAACAAAATATAATATTTAAAGTAAAACTAGTGAATGTACTCGAAGCAGTTCCTTTATTGGTGGATAACACTTTAATTTGCACTCTTCCACCATCAGCCACTAGCCCCAAATCATGATTCCCCCAACCATGTTATCTGATGCATATTTTAGAATGGAATCCCTACAGTGAAGAAACAGGCTATTTGGCTCATCAAGTCCACACTGCCCCTCTGCAGGGCATCCCAGACAGACCTACCCTCTTAACCTATCCCTGTAACCCTGCCTTTTCTATGGCTAAGCCACTTAGGCTGCACAGCCCTGCATTCTACGGGCAATTTAACATGGCCAATCCACCTAGCCTGCACGTCTTTGCACTGTGAGGGGAAACCAGAGCACCTAGAGAAAACCCACACAGACAGTTGCCAGAGGGTGGAATCGAACCCGGATCCCTGGAGCTGTGAGCCAGCAGTGCTAACCATTGAGTCACCGTGCCCTCCATTTGTATGATTAGATATGTGTGGGATATAGCCTATAGCTTTTTCCTGTCTTTGAATTTGAAATAGTTGGGAGTTTCTGCATTAGTTTACTGGCACAAAACATTGTACATGAGTATACAGAACTATACATGATCGATATGGTACTTATCATTGCCTTAAATTGGAAATATCTACTGAGTTATGGTGGGTGAGAAGAAAGGAAAAATGCTACCTTCTGCATTTCTTGCACACATCATGACAGTGCTTGCAGATTCTTGTTAACATTCTTGGTTAGAAAATAGTTTTTAGGGTGAGGCCTGTGGAGAGCAAAATGGATTATATACATGAACAAGTGCATAAATCCTGCTGTGACTGGGAAATTTGGTTTGATCGTGATGCAATGTCACTCATATTGTTTATTTTTCACCAGATTTTCCTGGCTTCTCTTAACCCTCCAATGCATGTACCAGATGACAAGATTGCACGATGGCACCCACGTTTTAATATAGATGAAATTCCAGACATTGCTGCTGCTGAACTGCCCCAACCCCCTGAGTTGGAAAAGTTAACAACTGCTCACGAGGTCCTTGATAAAGCTCGCAGTATGATGACACCAAAGGTACTGATACGCCAACAATCCAGTCCAATCTAAAATCTCTTCCTATGCATTTTGTGTGGCAGTACAGGGTGGGACAGTGGGGTTGTTGTGTTTAAAAATTGTGCACAGGCTTGAGTATGCTGTTGAACCTGTCAGCCTTACTCCATCATTTAATTAGATCACGGCTGATCATTTCTTCAGTGCTGTTTTGCCATAGTATCTCCATGTCCTTTTCTGAAGTTATTATCCGGCAATCTAATAATTTATGTCTTGAACATGCTTAATGACTGAGATTCCGCAATCCACATGGGGAGAAACTTCCATAGGTTCACTGACTTCTGAATGAAGAAGTTCCTCCTCATCTCAGCCTTCTATGGTCTGCCCCTCATCCCAAGATAATGACCTGTAGTTCGAGCATCACCAGCTAGGTGAAACACCCTGCTGCTGCCCATCTAGTCACGCCCTACAAGAAGTTTACATGTTTCAGCAAGATAACCTCTCATCCTTTGAAACTGTAGGGAATACCCAACCAGGCTCTTCAGTTTCTTCGTAAAACAGTCCTCCTATCCCAGGAGTAACTTGGTGAACCTCTGCACTTCCTGTATAGCAGTTGTATAATTGCCTGGATAAAAAGACAAAAAAATTGTACATAGATGAGGTCTTACAAATCTCAGTATGACTGCAGCAAGTCATCTTTACTTCCTACTCAAATCCCTGTGGAATTTAGGCTGATAAATCATTTGCCTTCCTAACTGCTTGTTGCGCCTGCATGTTAACTTTGTCACTGCTGAACAAGGACAACCAGGTCCCCTTTGGCCAACTGCATTTCTTAATCTCTATAGCCATATCTCCGGAACAGTAATTAAATCTTACCTGTTTACCTCAACTTGTGCATTCAAATCAGCAGTTTTTGTAAAGGCTACGTGTATTCAGTGTGCCTTTAATTCTGTGTTTGTCTGTATTTTCCATTACTATAAATGTACTGTACTAAATTTTATAGTTTTGCATTTTCAGATGGAGAAAGCACTTGCTAACATAGCCCTCAAAACTGCAGAAGCTGCTATGGCTGCTACTACTGAGCAAAAGAAGGAGCCAAAATTACTGAGCCCTAGACCTTGTAGTGCACTGAACGGGATTTCCCAGAGTCTGCTAGAGAGGGTAAGCTGAGACTGACCAGTAGAGATTAAATTTTAAGTTTAATGAGTCTGTAATGTCCTTTTCACAATGTTTGTTTTTGTAGCACACTCTGGTTAATATCCACAGGTTGAATACTACTGTTAGACATAGAAACTTAGTTTAGGTTTCTGTCACAATCAGTTAACAGGTCGGTGCTGTAATTTCCCTCATGCTTGAAGTCTAAAAGAAGAACGAACATGTGTTTTTGCTTTATTTATGTGTTTGTGAAATAAAACAGTGGCAGCCTACAATATTGTTACAATGTTTGTAATATAATTCATTTATAAGTGTTTGGAATGCCACTTCCAAAAGCATTAACAAGTAAATTTTGCTTGTGCAGTTTTGCCATTCATTCAAATCAATGTGTAACTAATTCTTACAGCATTGTGTTTAAGACCACTTCATTGTAATTTCCTTGTTGATCAGGTTGTTCTTCGCAGTCTCCGTTGTATGTAATGCGTCATTTATTTGTTCTTGTTGAGGATAGCCTTGTGTTTAATTGTACACTTTGGTGATTACGATGAAGTTCTTTTCCTTTTGTTGATTTAATGCAACATTTCTGTACTTTGCTCATTAGGTATTTGTATTCTGTAGTCTACTGTATATTGATTTGGAGACAGAAGCACTAACCATCAATACTTGTCATAGATTCGTGCTAAAGAAGCTCAAAAAATGCAGGCGGTAATGACCAGAACTACTGCGCAAACAGAGCGTCTCAATATGATGATGCGGCTGCCTGACATAACAAGAATTCTACGCAATGTCTTCGTGGCTGAGAAGAAATTAGCCTTGGTTATGACAGTGGCTTGCAATAGGGTGGTTGACAGCTATCGCTCAGTGATGGCCCTAGGTAATTTATTAACAAATTGATGGTTAATAATTATTCTGATATTGCAGATAAGTTGTGATGCTGACCCAGTGGATACTGCTGTGAATAATATTTTAATAAACCAATTCTGTAGAATAGCACTGCTTCATGTTGCTATGAAAATATACTGCTATAATTATTTCAGTACCATGAGCTTAATTTTAAAATGGCTGTCCTTCCAGGCCTGTTTGTATTTGTTCTTTAAGATGCTGTAAGTTGTGCCTGGTTCTTTAATGCAGAAAACTTTATAAATGAATTACAATAGTGAAGGTGGTTCAGTCCTCATGGAAAATATACACAATCAATTTTCCCAATCTTCTGCTTTACTGTAGAGATATGAACAGGGGCAGCCTTTCAGCACCTTTCCCAAGAGTTGTGTTTTCATGAACCTACAAGTACCATGATCACCATTCCTTTCTTCTTCACTTCCCTTCCACATGATATATGCGGCAACCAAAGCACCTGCTAATACTTGTTTCCAAAGCTGCGTTTCCTCTTGCTAGCCAAGTATGAGAGGCTGTAATTTGTGAGATGCACATCATGCATGGCTCACCAAAACATATTCTGACTCTTGCTGCTTGCAATAGGCATTGGGCATGTTATGAGTGCACATTCCCTGGCATCAAATCCTGGAATGGGGCTTGAACCCAGAGCTGGCCAAAGGCAGTTATACTCCCCACTGTACCACATGACCTCTACTATCACTGTACTAAGCTTGACAGACAACTTTGCCATGCTGGTCTCCCTGGAAACTGCTGCCTGATTTTATTTCTTGTTCTTTCTTAACCTGAGCTATTAAAACCAGTTGGTGCCCACTTGATTGGCACCACATCCACAAACATTCAGTTCTTCCACCACAGATGCTCGGTAGCAGAAGGGTGCACCACCTACAAGATGGACTGCAGAAATTCACCAATGCTTCTTAGATAGCACTTCCCAAACCCACAGCCACTAATTGGGAAGGATATGGGAGCACCATCACCTGCATATAACCCTCCAAGCTACTCAGCAGGCAGAATTGGCAATGTTTTGCTAATCCTTCAGTGTGAAAATCTTGGATTTCTGTCCCTAATAGCAGTGTGGGTGCACCTACACCAAATGGACTGCAGCAATATAAGAACATAGCTCACCACAAACTTCTCAAGGGCAGCTATAGATAGGCAATAAATGCTGGCCCAGCAGGTGACACACACCCTGAATGAATTTTTAAGAAACAAATTGTGATAGCTGCTTTGGCTCAACATTACAGTTGCCATATATCAAGGATTGTACTTGAAGACTTTTCTGATCTGCACGATTGAGCACCATAGTCATCAGTGGTAACATTCACCAAATTATCAATAATCTAGCCATGTGGTGTGGTAAATTGTCTGAAATTCCTTTAATTGCATTTGATCAGAGTTCCATGTGAGAAGCACTACGGATTTAGAGTAAACTCTAAACTGTTAAATGTAAATTCTTAGTGTTGTGAGGGAAGGAGGGACAAACTGAATGGGGTACCTGTGGACTCTCAATTTGCACTCTACTGTTTATAATTTACAGAAATGCCTTTGCATACTTTACAATTTGGTTCAGAGTAATAAAACTAGCAGATAGTACCAAACAACCTGGTAAAGTGGATTTGAATGAGTTGGCATGAAATGGTAGTTGTAACGGAACATGAATGTAGCAAGAGAAATGAGGGTAGATTTTTTAAAAAATTGACTCAGTTGGAAGGAAAAGCAGGTTGCGTTTTCCATGACTAGTATCAAAGTAGGCTAGGATGATGCCAAAACAGACTTGGGAGTCAGTGTGGAATCTGGGTTTGTGTTCAATAATGTGGAAAGCAAACTGAATAACCAGAAAAGTGCAATCTAAGTTGTATGGGGTTTTGACCAAGCTATGTTGTCTCTGTCAAACCATATCTTCCACGTGTAGTTCCCGAAACAAAAATACTTAAGCAGTACACAGAAGACACAGACAGTAGTGACTTCTGTTATCCAAGCTGTTAGTTACAAGGGGAAAAGCTGTAGTAAGTTGGGGGTCTTTTCTGGCTGGAAAGACAGCTGAAAAATTATTGTGTAGCAATAACAGACTGGAAAAGATAAATTTGGTAATATCGGGAAACTTTGCACAAAGCGTAGTCAATGCCTGGAGCAGATTTACATGAAGACTAGTAGAGAGAGATGTCTTAAATCAGCTAAACATGAATGATGTAGCTTTAGGATTTTGAATCAAGGGGACTGGCTTAACCATTTCCATCTTCTGAAAGATTGCTTATTGTAATGAGACTCTACCTTTTGGGCACCTAATTTTGTATACCTTTGATTAGATATTAATTTAAAACATTGCTTCAGAATTTCATGTATCAGCTGTTTGAATGCCTTACTATTGGAATTTGTATTTAGTGATTTTTTTTCGCCCCCTCCCTTTTTAAATTTCAGATGATATGGAGAAACATTTGCGATTACTAGCTGATGTTGTTCCAGACTGGCTAAGCATCCATAAAGTCCGTAAAGATGTGTACCTGAAGCTAAACAAGAACACAGACTTGAATGTGGTTGCAGAGAAAATTGCAGAAAAGATTAAAGAGGAAGAAAAAGCATAACTTTTTAAATGGACATGAAAGCTCTGTACAGAGCTCATGTTTGAAAGCCAAATATAAATCTGTGAACTATGAAGATCTGTATATAGGAGAAAGATGTGTTTTGCTTCTTGATGTGAACTGTTTTGGGCAGTTTGTTCTGCAATTATGTACTGTTCCTTTTGGGAAAATCTTGGTACAATCCTTGGGTTTATTGTAAATTCCATCCTCAACATTGGAATTGCTGATGCTAATTTAAAAAGGGGAGAGAAATTAATTAAGCTTCGTCCTGCCAATTCTAAAACTTGAATTATGTTCAGGAGCAGACATTTCTTAATGCTTTGTTTCAAAATGAATAGCAGGATATAAACTTGGACACTGGTCTGTGTAATGAAAGATATCATTGGCTGATGTTAAAGTAAATGGAATGTTCGTGTGGAGGAACACTTTTAAATTGATAAATTTTGATTAAATGTTACATTTTTGAACTTTTTTTCAGACTAGAAATCATTTAATTGTAAATAAAACTATGGCAAAAGTCATTCACAGGACATGGGTGTTATTGGCTGGGGAAATATTTATTACCCAGCACCAACTGCCCTCTAAGGTGGTGGTGAACCGCTGCAATCCCACATGGTATATACACTCAGGTATTTAAAGTTTGACAAGATGTGTAGTTTGGGTTACAGATGAGGTTGTAGACATGCTCGCCAAGCTGGTGGTTTTGGTTGCAAACATTCATCACCCTGCTAGGTAACATGGTCAGTGTGCCTCCAGTGAAACGTGAATATTCTGTCCTGCTTGTTATTTATATGCATCAGTTTGCTGGGGTGGTTGCTATTACTTCCTGTGCTGTTTCTCTGTAGTTTGGTTAGGTCTGAAGACTGATAAGTCCCCGGGACCTGATGGTCTGCATCCCAAGGTACTTAAGGAGGTGGCTCGAGAAATCGTGGACGCATTGGTAATTATTTTCCAATATTCTATAGATTCAGGGTCAGTTCCTGCGGATTGGAGGGTGGCTAATGTTGTCCCACTTTTCAAGAAAGGAGGGAGAGAGAAAACAGGGAATTATAGACCGGTTACGCCTGATATCAGTGGTGGGAAAGATGCTGGAATCAATTATAAAAGATGAAATTACGAATCATTTGGATAGCAGTAACAGGATAGGTCAGAGTCAGCATGGATTTGCAAAGGTGAAATCGTGCTTGACTAGTCTGGAATTTTTTGAGGATATAACTATGAAGATGGACAAGGGAGAACAAGTGGATGTGGTGTACCTGGACTTTCAGAAAGCCTTTGATAAAGTCCCACAGAGGAGATTAGTGAGCACAAGTAGGGCACATGGTATTGGGGGCAAAATACTGACTTGGATTGAAAAGTGGCTGGCTGACAGGAAGCAAAGAGTAGTGATAAACTGGTCCCTTTCGGAATGGCAGGCAGTGACCAGTGGGGTTCCACAAGGTTCGGTGCTGGGACCGCAGCTATTTACAATATACATTAATGATATTGATGAAGGCATTAAAAATAATATCAGCAAATTTGCTGATGACAAAGCTGGGTGTTAGGGTGAAATGTGAGGAAGATGTTATGAGAATACAGGGTGACTTGGACAGGCTAGGTGAGTGGACGGATGCATGGCAGATGCAGTTTAATGTGGATAAATGTGTGGTTGTCCACTTTGATGGCAAGAACAGGAAGGCAGCTTACTATCTAAATGGAGTCAAGTTAGGTAAAGGAGAAGTACAACGAGATCTAGGTGTTCTTGTACATCAGTCAATGAAAGCAAGCATGCAGGTACAGCAGACAGTGAAGAAAGCGAATGGCATGCTGGCCTTCATAACAAGAGGAATTAAGTATAGGAGCAAAGAGGTCCTTCTGCAGCTGTACAGGGCCCTGGTGAGACCACAATTTTGGGGGGAGAAAAATGGAGCAGCCATATAGCATGGCTACAAGAGCCTGTCATAAACTGGGAATTCTACTTTAACTGAATCAGCTACTGATTCATCAAAGCATGTTCACTGTCTATAAGGCACAAGCCAATGCCTAGATGAGAGCAACTTTGGAGTATTGTGTGTAGTTTTGGTCTCCAAATTTGAGAAAGGACATTCTGGCTATTGAGGGAGTGCAGCGTAGGTTCACGAGGTCAATTCCCAGAATGGCGGGACTATCATATGTTGAAAGATTGAAGTGACTGGGCTTGTATACACTTGAGTTTAAGAGGATGAGAGGGGATCTGATTCAGACATATAAGATAATTAAAGGATTGGACACTCTGGAGGCAGGAAGCATGTTTCCGTTGATGGCCGAGTCCAGACCAGAGGATATAGTTTAAAAATAAGGGGTAGGCCATTTAGAACAGAGTTGAGGAAAAATTTCTTCACCCAGAGAGTGGTGGATGTATGGAATGCTCTGCCCCAGAAGGCAGTGGAGGCCAAGTCTCTGGATAGTTTCAAGAAAGAGAGGGATAGAGCTCTGAAAGATAGTGGAATCAAGGGTTATGGGGAAAAGGCAGGAACAGGATACTGATTGTGGATGATCAGCCATGATCATAATGAATGGTGGTGCTGGCTCGAATGGTCTACTGCACCTATTGTCTATTTGTACACAGGGTCTAATTCAATGTGTTTGTTGATGGAGTTCTACATAGAACATTACAGCACAGTACAGGCCCTTCGGCCCTCGATGTTGTACTGACCTGTCATACCGATCTCAAGCCCATCTAACCTACACTATTCCATGTACGTCCATATGCTTGTCCAATGACGACTTAAATGTACCTAAAGTTGGCGAAAGTACTACCGTTGCAGGCAAAGCGTTCCATTCCCTTCCTACTCTGAGTAAAGGAACTACCTCTGACATCTGTCCTATATCTTTCACCCCTCAATTTAAAGCTATGCCCCCTCGTGCTCGCCGTCACCATCCTAGGAAAAAGGCTCTCCCTATCCACCCTCTGATTATTTTATATGTTTCAATTAAGTCACCTCTCAACCTTCTCTCTAATGAAAACCGCCTCAAGTCCCTCAGCCTTTCCTCGTAAGACCTTCCCTACATACCAGGCATCCTAGTAAATCTCCTCTGCACCCTTTCCAAAGCTTCCACATCCTTCTTATAATGCGGTGACCAGAACTGTATGCAATACTCCAAGTGCGGCCGCACCAGAGTTTTGTACAGCTTCACCATAACCTCTTGGTTCCGGAACTCGATCCCTCTATTAATAAAAGCGAAAACACTGTATGCCTTCTTAAAAGCCCTGTCAACCTGGGTGGCAACTTTCAAGGATCTGTGTACATGGACGCCAAGATCTCTCTGCTCATCTACACTGCTAAGAATCTTACCATTAGCCCAGTACTTTGCCTTCCGGTTACTCCTACCGAAGTGCATCACCTCACATTTGTCTGCATTAAACTCCATTTGCCACCTCTCAGCCCAGATCTACAGCTTATCTATGTCTCTCTGCAACCTACTGCATCCTTCGTCACTATCCACAACTCCACCGACCTTGTCGTCTGCAAATTTACTAACCCATCCTTCTACACCCTCATCCTGTTTAGAATACCAGGCCTCTAGGAATTCCCTGGTGTGTCTCTGGCTTGTACGGTTATGGATGTGTTGTCCCAGTCAAATGTGTATCCCTCTTTGTCTGTGTGTAGGGAGGCAAGTGAGAATTGGTCATATCTCCTGGTAGCATGTCGGTGCTCGTGTATCCATATTGTCAGTTTGCCGTATGTAGTGTTTCTCACAATCTTTGCACGGTATTTTGTATATTACACCAGTTTTGCTGGTTTTGGGTATGGGATCTTTTACGTTTGTAGGAAACGTTTACAACCAAACCCACCAGCTTGACAAGCACAACCTCGTAGGTACACCTATACTGCTATTAAGGAGGAAGGACAAGGCTTTGACCCAGCAACAGTGAAGGAACGATGGCCTAATCCCAAGTCAGGCATGAGGTTTGACGGGAAACTTGTAGGTGGTGCTGTTACTATGCAGCTGCTGACCTTGTTCTATGTAATCGAAGTCACAGATTTGGAAAGTGCTATCTAATGAACCTGCTATAAATGGTGTACAATGCTGCCACTGCATTAGAGTGGGGTCAAAATAAAAGTTGTAGATATTAGATGAGGTGGTAGTCAATGGATTTCATTGACTTAGATGGAGTTGAGCTTTATGAACGTTGTTAGAGTTGTTCTCATCGAGGCATTGGCTTGTGCCTTATAGACAGTGAACATGCTTTAATGAATCAGTAGCTGATTCAGTTAGAGTAGAATTCCCAGCTTATGACAGGCTCTTGTAGCCATGCTATATGGCGGCTCCATTTTTTTTTCCCCAAAATTGTAAATCCTAGAATGTCAATGGGGAATTCAGTTATAGTTTTGCCAAGGGGTGATGCTTGGATTCTGTTGTTGGAGATGGTCATTACCTACCACTTACCCTTTATCAGCCCAAGCTTGAATGTTGTCAAGGTTTTGGTACTTTTAGTATCTGAAGAATCACCACTAGTACTGAATATTAGCTGATCATCAGTGAACACTTCCACCTCTGACCTTGTAATGCAGGGAGTGTCATTAATAAAGCAATCTGAAGGTGTTTGGGCCAAGGAGACTACTGTAAGAAGCCCTGCAGTAATGTCTTGGAACTGAGATGATTGACCTTCAATAGCAACTATCTTCCTTTCTGATGCTTCCAGCCAGCAGAGTTTTACCATTTCTAGTTTTGTTAGGGATTCTTGTGGCATATGTGAACAGCTACCTTGATCTCAGCTGCAGTTACTTGCCCTTCTGGGATCCAATATTGTCCATACTGGACAAGATCCGGTCCTGGTGGAACCTGGAATGGTAGTGGGCAGGTTTTTTTGATGTCATCAAGTGATGCTTATAGTGTTGACAATACCTTCCACCACTTCGATAACACAGAATAGACTGTTTAGTAACTGGCTGGGTTGGATTTGTACTGCTGTGTATGTACAGGACATACCTAGACAATGTTCCATTCTACGGTGTTGATGATGCTGTGGCTGAATGTTTGAGGCCCACAGCCTTTGTGGTATCCAGTGCTATTAGTGTTTCTTGATGAGCACGGAGGGAATTGAACTGGCTGAAGACTGGGATAATATTGGCTCAGGAGCTGGCTGAGCCCTTCTGGTTGAAGCATCCACTGATGTACTTGGTTCCCCATCATTCCTAAAACCCAAAAATGAGGTTGGCTCGCAGACTGATGGTTGTTACAAATAATTCATCAAATTTTATGGTCAGTTTTTGAAACTAAGTTACCAGATTTGCTGTGATGGAACTAGTGAACCTGTTACTAATCCAGTATCATTGGTTATAGTACCATTCCATTTGTTCACCAAACAAGTTAACAGACATCTTTTAAACAGTTGGTTGAGAACTGAAATAAGCTGCCACTATTGGACAAAGCAGTTTTGATTAGCTGACTGATTCAGGGGAACTAGATAAAATATTCTTATACTAGTCAGTGAAATTAAAAACTTAAATTGGGGAAACTTTCACATTTGCCAGGAGCAAAACTTCGGTCAGTCAGCTGTGCATTCTACACTCCAAACAGAATGACTGCATAAAGTCATTGTCACTATCAGAGAAAATTGTTTCCAAGTGTAATTGAAATCTACGTCCAGCTCTCAGCCACAAACGTTTCTGACATTTTGCTTTTGCAGATTGGAAAGAATGCTGCACCTGTATCCATAAAAATATTGTGAGCTGCCACCAGTCCAGATCTTTCATTGGCCCATGTATTAACATTATTGTTTGAGAGAACCAACTAATCCCTCAAAGTGACTAACTCACAAGTGCAGCTTGTGCTGTGAAATGTGATCCAACCAAGACCAGTGCTTCAATCCTGGGTTTCCGTCACAGGAATGACCAGGCACCGCAATAATTTTCTATCCTTATTAAAAAAAAGTGCTTTCTTAAACTATCGAAAATCCTTTTTAATACATTTTGTGTTTATTTTGGAAGGTTATTTTTGTCAAAACTGAACATAATTGAAGTAATCTACATTATGAAAATTGTAACAAGCTTTCTCTAGTTGAGACTTGCAGTAAAATTCAATATAGTTAAGCAGATAAAGAGCTGCACCTACTGAATTAATACCAGTCAGCTCACGTCAGCCTCGCACTTTGATGTCTGGCAGATCAAGACAGGCAGCTTGATCAAGCTTACGAAACCTTGTGTTTGAGACAGAGGTACTGTAACATTTAAATAGCTTGTGGGATTCCACAACGATTCAATTTGTAAAGGTAAAGCCACCATACCGGATGACAGAGCTGCTGTCTTGAGTGAGATAACTGGTAGCAATGTAACCAGAGGGTCATCACACCTTGGGTGAGAGAAGTGGTTGAGGAGGAGAGTCCTTCATGGTAACCTCAGCTAGTGCAAGGATTGAACCCATGCTGTTGGCATCACTCTGCATCAACTCAGGTTGGTTAGCTCAGAGAGTAGTTCACCTATAGGCCAAGATGGTCTTTAAGCTCACACAGTTCTCAGCCATAGCAGAGATAATGAGGTGTTACAATTGCCCACAGCACCCCAAAAAATTACACCCTTTGAGATCTCCAGCTCAAATGATGTGGCTGACATAAATTAGCTGTCAGTTGGGCTTTTTTTTTTTGTTTACTCTGGATTTCCTTCTCACCAACCTGTCCAGAGACATTATAATAATCTCTGGTGCAGGTGGGACTCGAACCCAAACCTCTAGATCAGAGGTGGGACACTACCACTGCGTCACATTCCTTGTCAGTCGGGCCAGATTCTAGAGGACAGCCACCATCAAACGAACCTTTGACTAATACTGAAATGGAAAGAAGTGACCTGTAAAAACACAAGTTGTCTTTGTAGATATGACAAATTACAAGTGGCTTCCCTTTTTTACAGTCCAAATGTTCAGTGTTAATGGTTCATGTGCATTTAAAATATGGTTTTAAAATGGATAAATTTTAAAGTTTAACACCTTTTAACTTATTTTAATTTCCTTTTAAAAAAACACTAACTGAGGTATAAGTTGGATGTAGAAGGGTATGGGTTAGTAGGCATAAGTCTGCTCAAATCAAAAGAAGTGAAAATTTTTGTTTTAATCCGATATGACAAAATTGCTATGTATTAAAAATGAAATTAATGGAATCAGCCCTCAAAACTGTAAATACATCTGACTATTACAGAATGAGATAATGCAGAGTAATTCTGATTCAGAAAAAGGAACAACAACCTAGAACTGCACAAGTGAGTGCAGAGGCACACAATTCAATTTCTTTGCACCATTCAGAGCCTTAAGTTCAATCACTACCAAACATCCAAGAATATTTGCCCCCGTTTTGTTCAGCAAGTCACAGGCAGCTGACAGAGTACCTGCACCAAAAGATAAAAATATAGAATTTAATTAACTAACTGTCTTTAGATTGAATATTTGTAATTTTGTACTTAGTCCAGAATTTTTTCAATGCCTTGATTTTCAAAAGAAGCTTTAGCTGAAAAAAATGCAGTAACCCAGTTACTACATTGACATTATTGTAGTCCTCTCACATCATTTTGTGAATATTATAGCCCAGAATGTGCTAGCAAAATAAACAAGTTAAAGGCATTCACCACAATTGAAATTTAAATAATCTGCCAAATTGTGGTAACGAAATTGGTGGATAATTTTCACCACACTACTATTGGCCTTGGAACACAATGCAGTGATGCCCTAGCCAGCAAAACCTGAGTCCATATCAGTGTAAAAGGTAATGCACAAAGCTAATCATGTCTTGCATACCTCCAGTTGCAAGCAAATCATCGACAATGACAACTTTCTGATTTGCTTGAATAACATCACGCTGCAACTCGACTTCAGCCTTCAAATGAAGAAGCAAACCTTTTAGAAGGATTGTGACATTCTGACACTAACAGACTGTATTGTTAATTTAAGAAAATAAAATCAGGATTATGCACCATGGCTTACCTCTCCGTATTCTAAACTATAGCTCACAGACAAGGTTGGCCCCGGCAGCTTCCCTTTCTTTCGAACTGGCACAAAACCAATTCCAAACCTTTGTGCCAGAATTGGGGCAAATAGGAAACCACGGGCATCTAACCCTGCAAACACAAAAGTAAGAGTAACAGCAGCAATTTGTTACATAACAGTATTACCTCCTTGTAAACCAAACATACAAGATTTCCTGGGAAGACAAGATTAATCTTTTACATATAATAAGAAGTACTAACAACAACTATCCATTAATTCATTGAAAGTGGGAAGCAATTTGGAAAAAGTAGGTGATGAACTAGTTTCATCTACTGCATATTCTATTCTGCAGTTAAGAGATTATATCTAAGGCTTTTTTGTAACATAGCCTAACCATTGGGTCTCTTCCTTTTCAAGTTTATACCAGTTTGAACACAGACATGTTTAATCAGAATCAAACTTTCTTTTATACTTCCTTTTAAGTTTTATTTTTGTTTCAAAAGAAGAAAAATCTCCTCACCATCCTCTGAAGGCAATAACTTGGGAGGATGTAACTGCACTAATGTTAACAAGGCTCAATTACTTCAATGAAGTGAGCTTTTCCAAAAATATTACGAACTAATGAATATTGAAAAGCTATCTGACTCTGCTATCCTCAACTTACTTAACAGACCACTTGTTAGAAACCGAAGTCTGTTGTCAATATTTCCATTCAATTGATCAGAGATTAGGATGCAACACGTAGGGTAGCTTGATCCACTCTGCCACTGGGTAACCTGCTAGCACTGCCGACCAAAAAGAATCTAATACCAGGTTGGCAACATCTGTGACATGGAACCATTGTGAGAAGACTGTGTTGAATGCTCTTCCCAAGCCACAGTCTTGTAAAAGTTCTCATTTGGTGATCAAGATCTCTTTTAATACAACTCTGACTTACCAACAAATAAATCAATCACAGGAAATGTCTTTTTCAAGTGATCTTCAAACAGGTCAATGACTGCACTGAAGGCTTTGGGATCATGCAAAACAGGGAAGATGTCTCTGAAAAAAAAAAGAGATATGCTAAGTGCATGGAACATAGAACATTACAGCACAGTACAGGCCCTTCGGCCCTCGATGTTGTGCCAACCTGTCATACCGATCTCAAGCCCATCTAACCTACACTATTCCATGTACGTCCATATACTTGTCCAATGACGACTTAAATGTACCTAAAGTTGGCGAATCTACTACCGTTGCAGGCAAAGCGTTCCATTCCCTTCCTACTCTCTGAGTAAAGAAACTACCTCTGACATCTGTCCTATATCTTTCACCCCTCAATTTAAAGCTAAGCCCCCTTGTGCTCGCCGTCACCATTCTAGGAAAAAGGCTCTCCCTATCCACCCTCTCTAACCCTCTGATTATTTTATATGTTTCAAAGTAAAAGTAAGTAAACTGCAATACAGCAAACGCTGTATCTGTTGAGATCAACGTCTCTGGAGAATCAGAATATAGAATAGTAAAATGGTTTTCCCATTGATTTACTGCTGTTAACATTTAAAACAGATTGGGAAAAATTGCATCAGAAAGATTACTTTTTTTTTTCCCCCCAGAAAGTCATCAGTAACGTTTCAGTATATTGTGCAGAACATTACAACAGTCTGTTCCTTTAGATTTACTCATTGCTTTTTTCCCCATCATTGGTGAATATAATTGAAAGTATAGAGTTGAAAGCAAGGTATCAATATTTATTTTTGGTAAAACACATTTTTTAAATGTTTAAATAGTTACCCAATAGAATCCTAAGAGTTTAAATGAGTACTTTTTTAAAAACAATATTCATATCCAAGTGGAGACAGCAGGTGAGTTAATATTTCTGACATGGATCCTTTCTCAGACAAGATGATTATCTCGGAGAAAAGACTAGTAATCTTAACTATCTTGTTCTCTCCACAGATTCTGTGTACCCAAATATGCTTCTGTAACAATTTAATTCCCTCTGAAATGTTCTGATCAATGTTGCCTACTAGGCTTACTGATGAATTTAATGGTATTAAAAGGGTAAATGAATAAATATGTTTGAAAAGGATGTAGGATGCTTTTAAAAGTGTCAAACAGCCCAAACAGCTACAATTGACCAAAAGGCCTTTTACCATGCTGTAACAAATGTTATCTGCGGTGGCGAGAACAGGCACCCGAGGTCCTCCTGGAATGCAAGCTACGCCAAGGACTTAAAGACTGTTGAACTTTTAATTTTATTCCTTTATTTTTCTATTTTATATTAAGAAAGACTTTAATATTAATTATCACCTTATTTCTTTATTTTTCTTCTAATCCTGTGAAGATCGTGCTTAACTTTTGTAAACTTTGTTTCAAAGTTTTTGTCCCTAGGTAGCTTCGTACCTAAGATGGGTGGCGACATTTATATACTTTTCACTGTACTCCTGTACTTGAGTACATGTGACAGTAGAATCTAAATCTAAACCTCAGTTCTGACTGCCCCGCCTCAGGAAGGATGTTATTAAATTGGAAAGGGTGCAGAAAAGATTTACAAGGCTGTTATCAGGACTAGAGGGTTTGAGTTATGAGGAGGTGCTACGTAGACTTGGACAGTTTTTGGGAGGGTGACCTTCCAGAGGTTTATAAAAATCATGAGAGATATAGACAAGGTGAATAGTCAAGGTCTTTTCCCTAGGGAGGGGAGTTCAAAACTAGAGCGGCACAGGTTTAAGGAGAGAGGAGGAAAGATTTGAAAGGGACCTCAGGGGCAACCTTTCCACACAGAAGGTGGTTTGCATATGGAATGAACTGCCAGAGGAAGTATTTGCAGTGTGTACAGTTACAATATTTATAAGAATTTTGGACAGGTGCATGAATAGGAAAGGTTTTGATGGATATAGGCAAATGGGACTAGTTTACATTGGCTCCAAGTCAATCTACCATCCCCTGAGAAAAAGAACAGGAAATGACATCACCAACCCAAGGAAACCTAACCAGATAAATAGAAAGCGGGACATAACACCAGCGCTTCGTCGGAGGCACACTGACAATGTTACCTAGAATGGTGACGAAACATCTGAAAACTAACCTTCCAGCTCAGCGAGCAAACTCACATCCAGAACCTCAACCTGAGCTACAAATCTTCTCAAAACTCGCTGGGATTAGTTTAGTTTAGAAAACCTGGTTAGCATGGACACATTGGACTGAAGGGTCTGCTTCCATGCTGTATGACTTTATCTCACGGTTCAATGATAAAGTTTTTTTAAAAATCTATCCTTTTCACTTCATAACTGCACAGTTGAACCCAAAACTGATTTTATTTCAAGTAATCTGACTTTCCCTCTCCACCAAACTCCATCTTCCCCCTCAACCCATCCCACCTCACCCATTTCCCTCTGAGTAACCTGCTTCTCAAGCTTCTATCAGTGCCACTCTGAACCAGTTAGTAGAACATATGCACAAAAATCTGGATGCTCCCCTTCTGACAATTCAAAAGAGATCAACATTTATTGGCGAAAACAGTAGATCAAGTCCATCATGTTACTTTGTTCAATGAAAAGAACAGTATGCAGATAAGTGATATTTAAATGTTAAGTACTTTCAATGATTTCATTTACACTGTTTCAATTTTGTGTTTTATTTTGGCCCGTTGAGTGAAAATGGATTAAAGTCCCTGTGGTGGCAGACTATTCCTACAATGGTGAAGGTGCCAGATTATTTTATAGATCTGTAATTTGATGAAACTGGGGGATATTTAATTCCAAACTGTCAGTTAGTCCAGGCAGTTCTATTTAAATTGTTTCAGAGCATTAAAAAGATAAGCAGAAATACCATTGACAAACACAGAACTATTTAGCCTTCAGTCAATTCTGCCATTAACTGATCATATCTTTAATTAAAAAAGGGCAAGGTAGAGATACTATTATTAGCATCGTGACAATTTTAGCACAATATCTCTAAATGCTGGGTGGGACTTCAACAGGATTGTAATCGGAAACACTATTTAATTCAGATACTGTATTTGGATCATAGGGATTCCTGTATAATTGTGCTGTTTAGACTCTGAGGAAGCTCTATAGCTTCTTTCTTCAGGTGACAGAAACAGAAAAATCAGACAAAAAGGGGTACAGCTCATACTTTTAAGAGTAAGGTACATTGTAACAAGATCAGTTTATTAAAATTAAAGGGACAGAATGAAGAAAATGGAGGTAGAAGGACAACATGCATTTCAGCATATTTATGACTGCATTCTTATCCCTGCAACAGAGACCTGTGTACAATTCCAGTCTCTGGCGACTGTCTGTATGGAGTTTGCACATTCTCTCAGTGTCTGTAGGTATCCTCCTGCAGGCCAAGGATGTGCAGGTTGGGTGGATTGGCCATGCCGAATTGTTCAATGTCCAGAGAAGTGTAGGTTAGCTGGATTAGCCAAAAAAAAAGAAAAATGGGACAGCATGGTGGCTCAATGGTTGGCACTGCTACATCACAGCACCAGTGACCCATGTTCAAATCCACCCTCGGATGACTGATTATGTGGCATTTTGACATTCTCCCTGTGCCTGCGTGGGTTTCCCGAGGGTGCTCTGATGTCTTCCCACAGTCCAAAGATCGGTGGAGTGGGCGTAGCGTCCAGGGAATGTGTAGGTTAGATGGATTAGCTCTGGGAAATGTGGAGTTACAGGGATTGGGGGAGGGGCGGGCAGAATTGAGTGGGATGCTCTTTGGAAGTCTCGGCAGACCAAATAGCCAGTTTCCACACTGTAGGGATTTTGTGATCATTTCTTTTTTGCTGAATTGTGCCTAGATTTACAATCAGTCTGAACTAAAATTTACCCAGATAAGGACACAGCAATAAAATATCCGTCGTCAACTTTAGACTACTAATTCCAAAGCCAAATGCTTAAAGCTTTGTGTTTAAAATATTGCATGGATTTCAAAGTGCCAAAATGGTATTGAGGTTTATCCAAAACATGACTAATTCATAAAGTTTTCACCAGCTGTGAAATGTCAGGAGTGCAAATTGTGTATCATAGGAATATTGAGGTAGTAGGCATTAATTGTGGATTCATCTGTGCATAGATAGGAACAAACTAAAAGTGGAATTATTGGTACAAATGCATGATTTGCATTGAATGTCTCTGTATACAAAAGCTTCAGTGCATAAAGACTACGCTTTAGATTCTGTCCTTCACTGCGGGTGTTCTGATAACTGAAATGGGGTCATAACCACACAATGCATGTCTGCAGAGTGATCTGTGAATTACAAATTTATATAGCTCATTTAGCACCAGTTTCTTTCTAAGTAAAAAAACCAGAAAAATTAGAGGTTTTAAATTCAGGTCAAAAATTAATTTATCACATTCCTTAGTAGCTTTCAGCAATCAAATCTTAGAATATATTCATAAATCTAAGACTAAGGTTAGGGTTACAGAAAGTAAGATCAGACTATTGTTTCAAGCCTGATGGTTTATATGCTCTAAGATTCTCTTTTTATGAAGAGAAAGAAATTATAAACTTGAAATCAGAATTTAGCAGTTGTTAAAGCTTTGTAGTCAATTAGTTTGAAGTTTCTTGTGTAGGTGGACTCAATATGTACAGCAGGCTTTGTCTGAGAGAAGAGGGTTGTTTGTGCCATACTAGTCCTAAAATAACGGCACTTGCTGATTGAAAGAGCCTTATTGAAAAAGGTCAAGCAAAATTCCTGAAAGCTGTTTTCCTCAAACTTTCTGGTTGAGAACCCTCTCTGATGATGTCTCAAAGCCCTTCCATGCAAGGTTTTGTTGAAAACTGTGTTATTATATAGAACCAAATAAAGATGGCTACTATATTAACTTTTAATGGATCTTTGTTCCACAAACCAGTTAGTTAGGCTGAAATTATCTGTGGGGCTCCTTTCATTCTCTTATTTTTCCTCACAAATTTTGAAATCTAATACATTTAGGAGGACTCATTTTGTTGTCCAAGGGTTAATCAAAAACTCTAAGTATCTCCCTTTGGGGTGTGTGCTGAGATCGCATGTTGCTGAAGTGAATCAACAATGGGCAGTCATGTGACATCCTGGAGCCATCGCTTTATATTCCTTTAAAGGTTCAGCTATTTTGCCAAGTTATATATCAAGGAATTATAGTTGCAATGGCATTACAAGTACAGATTCTTTTATATTTAACCATTTTATCTGAAAATCATTCATTACAGCAAATGGAATATCCTTTAAACTGCATGTCATGAGTTTCAGTTTGATCTATTGTTGCCACATGTACTGGGATACAGTGAGAAAGAAAGTGTTGTTCTGCATGTTCTACACAATCAGTGCTTATTACTTATCAGTCCAAAACTAATCTCTCATTGTTTGAAGATCTAATTAACTAAATTAATTGTGCCTTGTTTTAGTACATAGAAATAATTCCTTGCTTGGCAACTGACAAATTGGAAATTGTTCAGAGATGCCAGACTGATATCCAGTCTAAAAAAAATTATTCAGGTAGGTATACAATTATCCATTTAAGTTTAATTTCTGGAGCAATCACAGCAATGCTTAAAATAATGAAGGTGCTAGATTGTGTTTATATTGACAGATTACTTCAATTATCTGTGTCCTCTCATTCACAATCCTTTCACAGGAAGAAACAATTCCTTTCTGTTCATGTTCTGCTTCAACTTCTCCAATCATTCCTCACAACTAGAGTGTCACATTCTTGTAAACTTCTTACAGTCTCCAATGCTTTCACATCTTTCCAAAGTGCAGTGCAAAGAACTGTACACAATTCTTATAGCTGAGACCTAATTAATGACATCATTCAAGTTCAGTTTAACTACCTTGCCATTGTGCACCGTGCCTTAATTGATTAGGCTGAGGATACTGCTCTCTACACAAGTCCTGTCACCTGTAATAATTTATGTTGATCCAGATTCCACTCTACTCCTCCCTTCACTTTTTGCATACCTGTAGAAGATTTTGGGATTCCTAATTATATCAGTTGTCAGTATCTTTCATATTCCTTCTTTGCTTTTCCTCCTTTTTTCTGAAGCTTTTGGTTCTAGCAGAATTTTCTACCTGACAAATGGCAAGCACAACTTTTCTTCTTCACCTTCCATCCACAGTATTCTGGACTCATTTGCCTTATGAGAGAATATACCTTGACTGTCCCTGGCCATTCCTCTTTTGAAGATAATCCATTTCTCAGCTACAGTTTTTCCACTAGCCTTTGGTTCCAGTCTATCAGGCCCAGATCCGATCTTGCCCAATTTAAGTTGGCACACCTCCAGTTTATTATTACTCCAGAAAATCCACTGTTCTGTCAACATCGTAAGCATTGTGATTCCACGATTACTGTCTCCCAAGCGTTCCCTCACTACACTATTTACGTGACCCATCTCTTTTCCAAACTTCATGTCGACCAGTATGTCTGTGTTGGACCAGACACATGCTGCAGTAAAATGATTCTCCTGAACACATTCTAGGAGAACTTGTCTATCTCTGCTCATTACACAACTATCCAACTCTATAATAATTGAAGTCTTCTTTTATAACTATTCTAAACTGGTTGCACCTCTAATTCACTTGCAGTTTTTTTCCTGTAAAATCTTCCAACTAGTTGGTGATCTATATACTACACTGAGCAATGAAATGGCACCTTTTTGTTTTAGCCAAATTGATTATTCCTTGAACCTTCCTAAGGCAACTTTTTTCCAGCACTATAATTCAGTCCTTAACCAAATAGCTCCACTCCTTCTGACTTTCATCCTTTTCTGAACACCTCGTACCCAGAAGTGTTTAACACACAATCCTCATGCCCGGTCTTTTAATGCATTGCATCAGAATTCTATGTGACAATCTGTACCTGCAACTCGTGAATCTTATTTACTACACTCCATGCAATATAACCCTGATTCAGATATCTTCCTTAATTTGACTTCATCAGGTAGCGTACTATTCTCTACTCTAGTGCTATCTGCTTTTCTCAGCATTTTACGCACCTGAACATTCCTCTCTGACATTCACTCCTGGTTTTCACATCTCCTGCCAGGTTGGTTTAAAGCCATCCCAACAGCAAAACCTGAAGGAACTCAATCCCAGTTCTCTTCACCTGTCTGGAAGGTACAGGTGCAACAACCCCAATGTCCCAGGAATCTAAAGACCTCCTTCCTGCACCATCTTTCCACTTGCTTTATCCTATTTCTGTACTCACACATGGCACTGAGTGTCTTCCAGATATTAATACATTTGAGGTCCTGCTTACTAGATTTTTTTTTAAGCTAACCTGCTAAATTCTGATTGCAGGACCATATTCTTCTTCTTCCTCCTACCACTGCTAGCAACATGAACCCCAATCACTGGTCATTCACCTTTCCTCTTAAGAATGTCCTGTAGCTGTCCTATCAGATCCCTGATCCTGGCAATGCTCCTAACTGGAGTCACATTTTCAGCTGCAGAAATACCTGTTTCCTTAACTAACGAATCCCTATCACTATTGTTCTTCATTCCCTCCTATTTAGCTGAGCTGTGTGTGGTGCTATAAACTTAAGACCACTATGACACAGGAGCAGAAGTAGGTAATTTAGCCCATCAAGTCTGCCCTGTCAATGAAATCATGACTGATCTGATTATCCTCAATGTCACTCTCCTGACTTTATCCACATAATCCTCGATTGTTTACTGATTTAAAATCTGTCTCAGCCTTGAATATACTTAATTAGCCAGGCTCAACAGCCCTCGGTGGACTTGGCTCTGACTATGCAAGACCATAAAGTCCATAAGACATAGGAGTGGAAGTAAGGCCATTTGGCCCATCGAGTCTACTCTGCCATTTAGTCATGGCTGATGGGCATTTCAACACCACTTCCCTGCACTTTCCCCGTAGCCCTTAATTCCTTGCGACATCAAGAATTTATCAATCTCCACCTTGAAGACATTTAACGTCCCGGCCTCCACTGCGCTCCGTGGCAATGAATTCCACAGGCCCACCACTCTCTGGCTGAAGAAATGTTTCAGCATTTCCATTCTAAATTGACCCCCTCTAATTCTAAGGCTGTGCCCACAGGTCCTCATCTCCCTGCCTAACGGAAACAACCTCCCAGCGTCCACCCTTTCTTAGGCATGCATTATCTTGTAAGTTTCTATTTGATCTTCCCTCAACCTTCTAAACTCGAAAGGAATATAATCCCAGGATCCTCAGCCATTCATCATATGTTAGGCCGACCATTCCAGGGATCATCCGTGTGAACCTCTGCTGGACACGCTCTAGTGTCAGCATGTCCTTCCTGAGGTGTGGGGCCAAAAATTGGACACAGTATTCTAAATGGGGCCTAGACCTTTATAAAGTCTCAAAAGCACATCGCTGTTTTTATATTCCAACCCTCTTGAGATAAATGACAACATTACATTCGCTTTCTTAATCACGAACTCAACTTGCAAGTTAACCTTTAGAGAATCCTGGACTAGCACTCCCAGATCCCTTTGTACTTCAGCTTTATGAATTTTCTCACCGTTTAGAAAATAGTCCCTGCCTGTATTTTCTTTTTCCTGTCTCTGAGGAACCAACACCTCAGCAGTGTCCAAACCAATTAGGGAGTTGGACACAAGGGCTCTTTTACATTTCCTATTTGGTGTCACTGATTCCCTCTGGACAGCTTTTAGTGGACCACTTCTTTGAGCATGCTATGCATGTAGCTCTCAGCTTTGAAGCTGTGCCCCATAGCGACTCCAGCAACTGCTCAAGCTCCAAAACCAGAGATGAATTTTCTGCAGCTGGCAACAGTTCCTGGTTGTTTCGGTCACAGGTAATATCCTTACCTTCCCAAATCACTGTTTAAATAGGATTCAAGGGCCGGTCAGTCGAGTGGGTGTGTGTGTGTGTGTGTGTGTGTGTGTGTGTGTGTGTGTGTGTGTGTGTGTGTGTGTGTGTGTGTGTGTGTGTGTGTGTGTGTGTGTGTGTGTGTGTGTGTGTGTGTGTGTGTGTGTGTGTGTGTGTGTGTGTGTGTGTGTGTACAGTTCCAAAGAAATACAAATCGTATTTAAATTTTTTTATTCTTCCAACATTGGTGATGTTGCTTCATGAGCACACAGCAGGAAGCACAGTCATCAAGAACATCTTGTAAGTCACATGACAGTGGCTTTGTAGAATGTTTCATAGAATCACTAGTGTAGAAACAGGCCCTCCGACCCATTAAGTCCACACTGACCCTCAGAGCATCCCTTCCAGACCCATCCTGCATAATCCACCTATCTACACATCCCTAAACACTACAGGCAATTTAGCATGGCCAATCCACCCAGCCTGCACATCTTTGGCTTGTGGGAGGAAACGAGAGCACCCAGAGGAAATTCATGCAGACATGGGGAGAGTGGGCAAACTTGACACAGACAGTCGCCTGAGGGTGGAATTGAATCCAGGTCCCTGGCACTGTGCCACCATAATGCCAACCGATTATAGTCTGCAAAAACATTTAACACTTTCCAAAAAAAACATGAACTGTGGATGCTGGAAATGTGAAACAAAAAACAAAGATTGCTGGAAAATCTCAGCAGGTCTACCCTTTTAGAACTGAAGAAGTGTCCCTGGACCCAAAACGTCAATTCTGCTTTCTTTCCACAGATGTTGTCAATTTCTCTAGGAATTCCTAGTTTTGTTTGAACACTTTCCAGATCCACCTTAAAATATGGAGATTCATGCCAGAGATTCTCGCCAGAGATTCTCACACTAACTTTGCATTAGACAAGTTCAAAGATTAACCCTATAGTCAGGGTCATTTTGCTGGTTGCAAAATGCAGTTCGTTGCAGAATTTCTGAAACAAAATCTGAAAAGTAAGCAATAATTGATATGGTTAAAGTGTAATAAACCAACTTGTTTGAGTTTATTCTTGATAAGCCAACAGAAGACAAGTGAGGGCAGTGAAGTCCATGCTGCATACACAGATTTTCAAAAGCTATTTGAGATAATAACACATTACCAGATTGGAGAAGCTTATTTTGGTCTACCCTGCTATAATAACAGGAAAAGATTTGACAGTTGTGTTTAAAAAAAATCACAAGTTTGTGATTCAGCAAATTAGTGAACTGTTTACAGCAGTGGAAGAATCATTAGTTGCAGGCATTGATGTATAATGACTGCTGCCAGAAGAACTAGAGGTAACAGAGGGGTCAACAACAGACAGCGCAGATTTTAGGAGGTGAGCAAAACAACTGGAGACAGTCTGGGTCAGGCGATGGCCTCGTGGTATTGTTGCCAGACTGTTAGCCCAGAGACTTAGGTAGCATTCTGGGGATAGTAGGAGCTGCCAATGCTGGAGAATCTGAGATAACACGGTGTGGAGCTGGATAAACACAGCAGGCCAAGCAGCATCAGGGGAGCAGGAAAGCTTGACGTTTCGGGCTTGGACCCTTCTTCAGAAGTGGGGGAGGGGAAGGGGATTCTGAAATAAATAGGAAGAGAGGGGGAGGCGGATAGAAGATGGGTAGAGAGGATAGGGGGAGGGGAGACACTCAGGTCAAAGAGGCAGGGTTAGAGCCAGTGAAGGTGAATGTAGGTGGAGAGTTAGGGAGGGGATAGGCCAGTCCGAGGAGGACGGACAGGTCGGGGGGGTAGGGGACGAGGTTAGTGGGTAGGGGACGAGGTTAGTGGGTAGGGGACGAGGTTAGTGGGTAGGGGACGAGGGTGGGGCTTGAGATGGGAGGAATGGTTAGGGAGGCGGGGGCTAGCTGGGCTGGTTTTGGCATGTGGCATATGCGAAAACCAGCCCAGCTAGTCCCAGCCTCCCTGACCTATCCCCCCCATAACTCCCCACCTACATTCACCTTCACTGGGTCTAACCCCACCTCTTTGACCTGTCTGTCTCTTCTCACCCTATCTTCTATCCACCTCCCCTGTCTCCCTATTTATTTCAGAATCCCCTTCCCCTCCCCCATTTCTGAAGAAGAGTCCTGACCTGAAACGTCAAGCTTTCCTGCTCGGCCCGCTGTGTTCATCCAGCTTCACAATGTTATCTAACATTCTGGGGACACAGGTTTGAATTCCTCCATGGCAGATAAGAAAATTTGAATTCAGTAACAAAGAGAAAAATCT
Organism: Stegostoma tigrinum; assembly: GCF_030684315.1. Lineage (NCBI taxonomy): Eukaryota > Metazoa > Chordata > Chondrichthyes > Orectolobiformes > Stegostomatidae > Stegostoma > Stegostoma tigrinum. Next base: position 40,782,366 of record NC_081369.1, read on the forward strand.
GGAATTAAGAGTCTGGAGGTCCATCAATTGAATGTTGGGAAATATCACCTAGTTCACTAATGTCCTTTTCGGAAAGAAACTGCCATTCGTAAATGATCCAGCCCACATGTGACTGCAGACCCACAGCAATGTGGTTGACTCTGAACTGCCCTTTGGGCAATAAAATGCAGCCTGGCCATTGATTCCCTCATCTCTTGCATGAGGTTTCAGAAAAAGTAGTACAAATGATTTTCATTATTGACTGATTTGTATTTAGACTGCCTTGCCTGCTAGGACAGTGGTTACAGATTCAATATAGTAATACCTGCCAAAAAGGGAACTAGATAAATACTTGAAGGAAAATAAACAAGTGCTGAGGAATGGGATTGACTGGATTGCTCTTCAAAAGAAGCTGACAGAGACATAACAAGCAAAAAGGTCTTCTTCTGCAGTTCATTAGTGATGAATTTGAGCACTGTACAATTGTCTGACAAAGGGTAATGAACCTGGAACATGAATTCTGGTTTCCATCCATACCACCTGACTCAGTTATTTCCATTATTTTCTAGTAAGGCAGTCTTGAATTCCCAGTTAACTAATTAGTGACTTACTTAATACCCTTAAATAGATCTGATCATGAAAACATCGTTTCCACACCTAACTTATTGAAGAGAAATTAATTAGAGACACTCATGATTATAACTCTTATTTTGAACTTCCAGCTTTAGACTCTGACAACCCAATCACTAACTTGAACTACAGCATATTTAGCTTGTGCCGACCTCATTTTTTTTCAGGGAGAATGGAATGAGCTCTGTCCTTTTTTTAAAAAAAATGTAACTCCATGCTACAGTTCATTATTTTCGCGATTACAGGGCTGGGAAATTCCTCACCCACTCCAAGTATTGCCTAACAAATCACCACGACGTTAAAAAGGCACTATATAAATGCAAACTCCCCTTATAAAGGGCTGGCAAATACTTTAGGAGGGATAAGATTCGAGGTTTGGAGAAAAGACGCAACAAGCTATATCACAACAAGCTATAACTTCTTGTTTTTAATACTTTGACCTAAGAAAGCAAACATTCTATTTTCACAGTCCTGGGACGTTACTCACAAGGACCTGCCAGCTTCTCCGCTGTTGCTTGACTAAGCAGCCACGCTTCCAGAGCGGAAAGGTCCAAATACTGACAAGCTTACATTGCCTTGGAAAGGGATCTAGAGAGAGGGAGGGAGGAGAAAACTCACCGAAAAACGATGCCCTCCGTGGGGAAGTCGGGATAAGATCTGATGGTGCTGTGTACCAGCCGCAGCTTCTGCTCCAGCGATTCCGACTCGGAACACATTTTCACGGCCTATCCAGGCACACACAGAGAGGCTTTTGCACCTACACCACCCCTTCCGGACGGTACTAACTCAGCACAAAGGGCGGAACACAACAGGCATTGGCAACCTGAGCCCGCTATTGGTGATCTCAGCCATTGGCGGAGGTGGGAAATCAGCAGGGGCCATCCCCAACCCCGACTCCCAGCCTCTTAAAGGAGGAGTAAACTCCTTACCCAGCCCTAGATGTAACAGTTTACTCTCACCATTGGAGTGGGGTGGTTGGTAGATTACCAAGCCCATCGGTCCAAAAACAATCTTGTGATATCATTACAAGCCTCAGAAATAGAAGTGAGAGGCGGGACCATGAAAAGTTTGAAGTAAAGGGTGGATTTAATATGACCTCTTTTAAACAGAAGAAAAAGTAAATGTTTTATAGGGAGCGGGAACAGCAGGTGGAACAAAATGTAAGGTCAAAGAGCAGGAAGATTAAAGGTTATAAGTGTAATGAAATAATAGGCAATAGTTGCAGACAAACAACAATTCATTCGTGCACAGTAAGTGCAATAATTGCTGAAAGCAAAAGCACGAAAATCAAGGGGCACTGGGTGCAAAACATCAAAATGGGGACGGAAGCATGGTCTAAAGTTTGCTCCAGATGGTTGTAAAAGGCCTAATGAGAAAATAAGCTGTTCCACCAATTTGTGTTGGGCTTCTGCTACAGTCCTAGGACAGAAACATAAGCATGGGAGTAAAATAGAGTATTGAACTTTGTAGAAACTGGAAGGTTGAAATCATGCTTGTGGATGGAGTGGAGACATTCTACAAAATGGCCACCTAATCTGAGATAATGGGAACTGCAGATGCTGGAGGATCTGAGATAACAAAGTGTGGAGCTGGATGAACACAGCTGGCCAAGCAGCATCTTAGGAGCACAACAGTTGATGTTTCGGGCCTAGACCCTTCATCAGAAAAGGGGGATGGGGAGAGGGTTCTGAAATAAATAGGGAGAGATGGGGAAGGTGGATTGAAGGTGTATAGAAGAGAAGATAGTTGGAGAAGAGACAGACAAATTAAAGGGGCGGGGATGGAGCCTGTAGAGGTGAGTATAGGTGGGGAGGTAGGGAGGGGATAGGTCGGTCCAGGGAGGACATACAGGTCAAGGGGGTGGGATGAGGTTAGGAGGTAGAGAATGGAGGTGCGGCTTGAGGTGGGAGGAGAGGATAGGTGAGAAGAAGAACAGGTTAGGGATGCGGGGACGAGCTGGGCTGGTTTTGGGATGCAGTGGGGGGAGGGGTGATTTTGAAGCTGGTGAAATCCACATTGATACCATTGGGCTGCAGGGTTCCCAACCGGAATATGAGTTACTGTTCCTGCAACCTTCTGATGGCATCATTGTGGCACTGCAGGAGGCCCAGGATGGACATGTCATCTAAGGAATGCGAGGTGGAGTTGAAATGGTTCGTGACTGGGAGGTGCAGTTGTTTATTGCGAACCGAGCAGAGGTGTTCCACAAAGCAGTCCCCAAGCCTCCGCTTGGTTTCTCCAATGTAGAGGAAGCCACAACAGCTACAGCGGATTCAATATACCACATTGGCAAATGTTCAGGTGAACATCTGCTTGATGTGGAAAGTCATCTTGGGGCCTGGGATGTGGGTGAGGGAGGACGTGTAGGGGCAGGTGTAGCACTTCCTGCAGTAGCAGAGGAAGGTGCCGGGTGTGGTGGGGTCGGATGGGAGTGTGGAGCGGACAAGGGAGTCACAGAGAGAGTGGTCTCTCCGGAAGGCAGACAAGGGTGGGGATGGAAAAATGTCTTTGGTGGTGGGGTCGGATTGTAGATGGCGGAAGTGTCGGAGGATGATGCGTTGTATCTGGAGGTTTGTCGGGTGGTATGTGAGGAAGAGGGGGATTCTCGACCACTACAGGGGGGATGTTGCAGTCCTTGAAGAACGAGGACATCTGGGATGTACGGGAGTGGAATGCCTCATCCTGGGAGCAGATGCGGCAGAGGCAGAGGAATTGGGAATAGGGGATGGAGTTTTTGCAGGAAGGTGGGTGGGAGGAGGTATATTCCAGGTAGCTATTGGAGTCAGTGGGCTTGAAATGGATATCGGTTGCTAGGTGGTTGCCTGGGATGGAGACAGAGAAGTCCAGGGAGTGGAGGGATGTGTTGGAGATGGCCCAGGTGAACCTGAGGTTAAGGTGGAAGGTGTTGGTGAAGTGGATGAACTGTTCAAGCTCCTCTTGGGAGCACAAGGCAGCACCGATACAGTCATCGCCACCCAATCTGTATTCGGTTAATTCTCGATGCATTACGGGATTCCGGCAATTTAGTTCTGTTTTAGTGAGCATCGTCATGCCTAAACTGTGAACAACCAAAAACAGATAGGTAGGTAGGAATCTTCTTGAATGGATCAATTGTTTAATGATTGTTAGATATATCTGTTTAAAGTAAAATGAAATGAAACATGCAAAGGGTCACAAAGTTACAGCAGAAAATATGGCATTTCAGCTCCTTGTGTCTGGAACTTTGCTTGGGCAATTAAAGCTTATATGAATTAAATGGGGGTCTATTTAGTTATCAGATTCCCGGTGCCTCAAATATTTGTAAATATAGTTTTGTGCAAGGAAGAAATGCCTTTAGTTGGTTTGTTAGATAGAGTCAAACTCCAATGTTTGTTTGCTTCTTTATATGCTATTGTAGTGACTGTATATACAAATATTTTTCTGAATAAAGTATATTTTTAAAGGAAAAGAAGCCTGTTTTCACTGGTAGATAACAAGGTGAAGAGCTGGATGAACACGGCAGGCCAAGCAGCATCTTAACAGGAGAGCAAGGCTTACTAAACACCTTGGGACCCAGCTTTGCTAATGATTTACATCTTAGTTGTCACACACCAGCTGGTTTGAACATATTGCTAGTTTTCTGGAGTTTGCCTTTTTAACAAGACCCAATTCTCCATCAAATCATCTCTGAGCCTCTTTTAACCAGGATGTATTAAAAACAGGATTAAAAATATAGTTCAGTATAATATTCAGAGTAACAATTCAATGGAAGAAATGTGCATTTAGTTTTACTTTATTAGCAACACAATCCAATGTAGGGATTTTCGCAGGATTCTTACACAATGGATCAATATTGACTGTCTTTGATATTTAATGAAGACTTCAAGTTATGGACAGTTATAAAATATACAGTTGATGCTATGATCCTGAATACAAAACAAAAAAGTTGATGAATTGAATGAAAATGCCACTTATTCTTAGCATTCAGATAAATTTTGAATTAGTTCAATACGTTAACACACCAGTTTTGAGGTTTCCCATCCCTGGCCTCATCCCAGGTCTTATCTACCCTCTCGTTCCCCACCTCCTTGGCCTGGCGCGGCCTGTCCATCTTCTTTACTACCCTGCCTGCCTCTCCCGTCCTGCTGGCCGGTCCCCGCCGCTCCCTGCCCGCGCTCATCTGTCGCCGTCCCGCCTACCTTCCCCAGCTCCCCAGCCCCACCCCTTTTCACTATTTGTTACTGAGCTGCCTTCTGCTCCCCCCCCCCCCCGTTTTTTTGGGGGGGGTGGGAGTCCCTGCTTGGGGCGTCGATTTTCCTGCTCCTCTGATGCTGCCTGGCCTGCTGTGTTCTTCCAGGTCCATACGGTGTTGTCTGTGACTTCAAATCTGCAGCTCTTGCTATCTCCCAATACAAAATGATCCCTGGGAATTCTGCTCCTGGAGGGATGTGGGAGGTTAAATACCAATAATTACATACTAGACCACCTACAACTCCTTGCACACGCACACTGCCTCACAATGGGATCAATATATGCTTTCCAACACTGGCCAGCAGCAACCTCCCTTTAATTAAATCCAGCAGCCCAATGAATTAGCATTAGCAGTAGGCACTTAGCCATATCGATAAGGCTGAGTGTATGTCTTTGTTGTGTCCAGATTCAATCCCTAGTTTGCATTAATGGTCCATTCAGTTCTATGCCAATCTATCTAGTGGTTTGATTGAAGTGACTGAACAAGTCAGGGGCTGTCAAAAGTCACCAGGTTACTGTGGGACTGGAGTCACACATAGACCAGAAAAGCTAAGCGTAGCAGGTTTCCTGCCAAAAGGGATATGAATGAGCCAGTTTCAACAGCTTCATGGTCACGTTTATTGGGACTAACTTTTAAATTCAATTTATTAACTTAAATTCTGAAATTGCCATGATAGGATTTGAACTCCCAGTCTCTGGATGATTAGTCCAGATCTCCAGACTACTCACCTTGTAACATAACCCCTGCAATATCATTGCCATAAAATTAGAGATTAAATAGAGAATTCCTGAAATAGAGGAAACCTCTCACCTGTTACAGAGAGATGAACACATTCACTTTGCTCCCAATATAACCCTGCAGACGTCTTCCTGTAAATCTGACACTGATACTCATCCTGGTTGGTCTTCCTGATGTTAGAGATCAGAACGGACCAGCCGCCTTGTTCCAGTTGATCTTTGTACAGGTTTGTCCTGTTTCTGAACAGTAGATCTTGTTCTGACAAATCATCATTCCCATTGACAAACTTGTCAACAATTACACTTCTGTGTGTCCTCTACATTACCAGCAAATCAGAGACTGGGACATTCCTTTTGTAGTTACAGGGCAGTACAACCTGCTCTCCAAGGAATCCAGAAACTGAGACAGGCGAGTCACCTGGAAAAGACTGGAAATACTTATCCATAGATATAACCTCCCTATTGGTATATTACATTGCAAGATTCACATGGTTATACTGGGTTTACAATTAGCACTGATCAGTAACTTGCATCTTGAGTTCCTGTTACCGTGGATCAATGAATGGTGTGTACTTATGGTTGAGAGTTTCCACCATTGATGTACATGTGACTGAATAAGCCAACAGAAATTTGGACACGTGGCAAAAGGGCCTATGTCGTTGTAGAATTCTTCATTATTTTTCAACTCGACTGTCACTGTTGCCTCAAAACGAAAATATTAGGATTCAAGCCATGGTCTGAAAAGGTTAACACTTGCTAACACATTATTTATAACAACAGTTCTGGTTATTGGTTTTAAACAGATGCATCTGTGTCAGACTTTGTGCATGTCTGTTTACACCCGTATCAATATTACTCTTCACCGATTATAACTAGAATCAATGTCAATGCCATCGGTTTTCCCAACAGGATGGTTTTGTTAAAATTATACCAAGACACTCCACACAGAATTCCAGTGACACTAATGCTTGTCAGAAGCAGGAATCCTCAGAGTTCTGTATCTAAGGGACAGGAAAGTGAGTCTCAGAAACAGTAAGACAGGGAGACTTGGATAAACTGCAGAATTGGGCTGAAAGGTGGCAAATGGAGTTTAATATGGATAAATGCGAGGTGATTCACTTTGGGAGGAATAACAGGAAGGCAGAATACCGGAACAATGGAAAGATCCTTGGTAGTGTGGATGTGCAGAGGGATCTTGGTGTCCATTGTACATAGACCCCTGAAAGTTGCCATCCACGTTGATAGCGCTGTTAAGAAGGCAAATGGTGTGTTAGGTTTTATTGGTAGAGGGATTGAGTTCTGGAGCTGTGATGTCATCTGCAACTGTACAAACTGTTAGTGTGGCCTCATTTGGAATATTGGGTGCAGTTCTGGTTGCCCCATTATAGGAAGGATGTGGAAACGTTGGAAAAGGTGCAGAGGAGATCTACCAGGATGTTGCCTGGTCTGGAGTGCAGGCCCTATGAAGAAAGGCTGAGGGACTTGGGTCTGTTCTAATTGGAGAGAAGGAGGCTAAGAGGGGATTTAATAGAGACATACAAGATGATCAGAGGATTAGATAGGGTGGACTGTAAGAGTCTTTTTCCGAGGATGATGACTTCAGCTTGTACGAGGGGGCATAGCTACAAACTGAGGGGTGATAGATTTAAGACAGATGTCAGAGGCAGGTTCTTTACTCAGAGAGTGGTAAGGGTGTGGAACGCCCTGCCTGCCAATGTAGTTAACTCGCCACATTAGGGGCATTTAAACAGTCCTTGGATAAGCATATGGATGATGATGGGATAGTGTAGGGGGAGGGGCTTAGATTAGTTCACAGGTTGGCGCAACAGCGGGGGCTGAAGGGCCTGTTCTGTGCTGTATTGTTCTATGTTCTATGTTCTAATAAATTGTGTCTTGTGCTATAGTTATGCTGTGATTACCAAGTTAAGATAAAGTGGAATTTCTTCCCGTAATCGCTTCCTTTTACGACGCTGTTTGGTTCACTTTGACTAAACGTTTTGGTCACCTGCTTCTTATGTGGCTCTGTGTCAGACGTTGTTTGAAAATTCCCCAGTGAAATTCTTTAGATGATTTATTACATTAAAAGTGCCTATATAAATACATTATGTACATACATTGTAAATGCATGTGGTTAGCATCATACTAACTGGGATGTACAGACTGCACTCCGACAGGCAAAGCAGAAGAAAGTTCTTTCAATAAATTGTTTGATGTGAGAGTAGCATTCTACCTCTCTAGGAAATTATAGATTCAACGTTTTGTATAAATGACACTCCTCCTTTTGGGCATCGTCTTGCTGTCATATTCCTGGGTTATATCCCAATATACAGGTAAATCTTTGGGGCTCTTGTGGCATAGTGGCAATGTCCCTACCTCTGGGCCAAAAGGTCAGCTTTCAATTCTACGTGCCTGAACTGGTTTATCAGAAATATCTACAGAACCATCTTTTAATAAATGTCCGTGCAGTATCTGACATCCACCACTAGATGGAGCTTCAAACTGAAGTTCTGTGCACCCTTCAGATCTATATTACCATTTCTGATACACTAATGGACATTCAATTTAACCCGACTTTACACCAGTCACCAAAGGGAGATTCATCAATGTCTGATAAAATGTAACATTTAGTGATATCATAATGTAAATTGCTATATTTACCTGGAAAGGGATCAATATCTGAGCAGGGAGATTTGCTCATTCCTTTAAGGAAGACTTTATACTGATAGAGAGGGGGAGTGGAGGAACTCTAAGTAGCAGTGTGAACAGAAAGATAGATAGGGAAGGTTAAAAAATTTTAAAATCAATTCAAAAAGAAAGTCCGAGTATGTAGTAACTTTGAAGAACTAAATTGCATTTATTTCAATTCAAGGGGTCATACAGGTAAGGCTGATGAACTCTGGGCATGTTTAAGAACATGGAGTTAGGATGTTATGGCTATTACAGGAACTTGGCTGAAAGATGGACAAGACTGGCAGCTCAATGTTCCGGGCTTTAGATGCTATAGGAAGGATATAAAAGGAGGCAAGAAAGTTTGGGGGGTTGGTGACATTTTTGATTAAGGAATACGTTACTGCTGTAACTAGGGAAGATATTTCTGAAAAATCACCTGGTGAGAATATATGGATAGAAATTACAAATAAGAGGAAATATCACTTTGATAGGATTGTAATATGGGCCCACTGATAGTAAGAGGGAGATTGAGAAACAAATATGTTGGGAAATCATACAGTCCCTACAGTGTGGAAACAGGATCTTTGGCCCAAGAAGTCCATACCATTCCACCCAGATCCATTCCCCTATAACTCACTCATCTACACATCTCTGGACACTATGGGCAATTTAGTATGGTCAATCCACCTAGCTTGTACATCTTTGGACTGTGGAAGGAAACCAGAACACCTGGAGCAACCCACACAGGGAGAATGTGCAAACTCCACCCAGACTGTCACCCAAGGATGGGACCAAACCTAGATTCCTGGCACTATGAGGCAGTGCTAACCACTGAGCAACCTTGCCATCATTACCTCAGATCAATGTTTTTTTTCTTTATTCTTTCATTGGATGAGGGCATCACTGGCGAGGCAGCATTTATTGCCCATCCCTAATTGATCAGAAGGCAATTGAGAGTCAACCACATTGCTATGGGTCTGGAGTCACATGTAGGCCAGACAAGGTAAGGATGGCAGTTTCCTTACCGAAAGGGTATTAGTGAACCAAATGGGTTTTTCCTGACAATCGACAATGGGTTCATGGTCATCCTTAGATTGTTACTTCCAGATATTTTTGTTGAATTCAAATTCCACCATCTGCTGTGGCAGGATTCAAACCTGAGTCCCCAGAATTTTATCTGGGTCTCTGGATCAACAGTCCAGTGATAATATCACTAGGCCATTGCCTCCCCCTAATTAAGCATAATAAGGTTGTAATAATGGGGGATTTTCATCTTCCACTCATTGACTGAGGCTACAATACTGTTAAAGGTTTGGATGGTGAAGAATTTGACAAATGTATTCATTTGTTTTATCAATATGTGGATGGTCCTACTAGACAAGGAGCAAATCTAGACCTTCTTTTGGGCAATAAAGTAGGGCAGGTGACTGAAGTAGAAGTGGGGGTACAGTTTGGGTCTAGCAATCATAATTCTATTAGTTTCAGAATGGTTATGGAAAAGAACAAGCCTTCCATAAAAGTTAATTTTTTTTTAGTTGGAGTAAGGTAAATTTTAATGGTATGCAACAAGATTGGTATAAAGATGTCTGACAAGTGGGAGCCATTCAAGAGTGTGATGACAAGAGTTCAAAGGCATAATGTTCCTGTTAGAGTGAAGGGTAAGGCTGGCAAGATTAAGGAACAATGGATGAATAAAGATATTGAGGTTCTAGTTCTAGTCAAGAATAAAAGAGAAGTTTATTTTAGACATAGACAACTTAATTCAGTTGAATCTCTTAATCAATATAAACAGTGTAGGGGCATTCTTAAGAAAGAAATCAGGAATGCAAAGGCGGGGTATGAGATGGCATTGGATTATCCTTAACCTTATCTGTCAAAGAGATTCTACAAATACATTAACAGCAGGAGAGTAACTAGAGAGAGGGTAGGGCCTTTTAAAGATCAAGAAGTTGTCTTTTTGTTGAACCCCAGGAGATGGGAGAGATACTAAATGAATATTTTGTCAGGTTTTACTGTGGAGAAAGAAACTTTGATGTTTTAAAAACTGCTCACATAACAGAAGAGAGTTTGAAAGGTCTTAAAGAACATAAAGGTGGATAAAAAGATAATGGGCACTGCAGATGCTGGAGAATCCAAGATAACTAAGTGTGGAGCTGGATGAACACAGCAGGCCCAGCAGCATCTTCGGAGCACAAAAGCTGACATTTCGGACCTAGACACTTTAACAGCTTTTGTGCTCCTAAGATGCTGCTTGGCCTGCTGTGTTCATTCAGCTCCACACTTAGTTATAAAGGTGGATAGATCTCTGGGACCTGATCTAATATAGCCCAGAACATTGTGGGAAGTAAGGGAGGAAATTGTGAGATCCCTTGCAGAAATACTTGCATCATCTATAACTACAGGTGACGTGCCTGAAGAATGGACGGTGGCTATTGCTGTAACTTTAAGAAAGGTTAGAAGGAGAAACTGGGGAACTGTCGACCTGTGAGTTTGAATTCAGCCGTGGGTAAATTGTTGGAGGTGATTATACAAGGTAGGATTTATGGACATTTAGAGAGGCAAAAATTGATTAGGGTTGATCAACATGGTTTTGTGCAAGGAAAATCATGTCTCACAAATTTGATTGAGTTTTTTGAAGAAGTTACCAAAAAGATTGATGTTGGCAGTGCAGTAGATGTCGCTTATTTGGATTTTAGTTAAGCCTTTGACAGGGTTCGGCATGGTAGACTAAATAGTAAAGTTAGGTCATATGGGATTCAGGGTGAGCTTGCCAATTGGATACATAATTGGCTTAACAGCAGCAGACCAAGAGTAATGGTGGAGGTAACAAAGTGTGAAGCTGGATGAACACAGCAGGCCAAGCAGCATCTCAGGAGCACAAAAGCTGACGTTTCGGGCCTAGACCCTTCATCAGAAAAGGGGGATGGGGTGAGGGTTCTGGAATAAATAGGGAGAGAGGGAGAGGCAGACCGAAGATGGAGAGAAAAGAAGATAGGTGGAGAGGAGAGTATAGGTGGGGAGGTAGGGAGGGGATAGGTCAGTCCAGGGAAGATGGACAGGTCAAGGAGGTGGGATGAGGTTAGTAGGTAGGAAATGGAGGTGCGGCTTGAGGTGGGAGGAAGGGATGGGTGAGAGAAAGAACAGGTTGAGAGGCGGAGACAGGCTGGGCTGGTTTTGGGATGCAGTTTGGGGAAGGGGGAGATTTTGAAGCTTGTGCAGTCCACATTGATACCATTGGGCTGCAGGGTTCCCAGGCGGAATATGAGTTGCTGTTCCTGCAACCTTCGGGTGGCATCATTGTGGCACTGCAGGAGGCCCGTGATGGACATGTCGTCTGAAGAATGGGAGGGGGAGTTAAAATGGTTCGCGACTGGGAAGTGCAGTTGTGGGTTGCTTTTCAGATTGGAGGCCTGTCATCAGTGGCATTCCATCGGAATCAGTTCTGGATCCTTTTTTGTTTGTCACTTGTACAAATGATTTGGATAAGAATATAGAAGGCACGGTTAATAAATTTGTGGATGACACCAAAATTGGTGGCATAGTAGATAATGAAGACGGTTTTCCAAGATTACAAACGGATCTTGATCAAATGGGTCAATATGAAATATTAAAGGGTTAATATTTGTTTTGCTGACGTGTAAGAAATTAGGTGCTAAACTGCGCCATGGGCGCCTCTGTCTTGCAGACAAACTGTGGTAATCTAATTATACTCTGCACTCTGTAAATATTGAACTAAGGCTAAAAAGGTACGAACTATCTAAAAGGGTGATTGAGAAGGAACTATCCAGTTGTACACATTGTTTTTGGGCGGCTGACTGTTAGGTGATTAAGTCATGTACTATCATTGTTTCTAGGCACGTGACTATGGGGGAGTAAAAAATTGTATCGTGCACATGATTGACTGTGATGTAAAATCCTATATAAAGGGAGGACGGTTCCCTTATTAGAGAGCATACATGATTGACTGTGATGTAAAATCCTATTTAAAGGGAGGACAGTTCCCTTATTAGAGAGCGTACATGATTGACTGTGATGTAAAATCCTATATAAAGGGAGGACAGTTCCCTTATTAGAGAGCATTGCTTGACATGGCTCCACAAGCCCTACGAAGATTGTATGTGATCCTCCAAAAGCTTGTACTTGCTTAAATATACTATGGCTATTCACAGAAGTTGGCATATCACATTTGTATCAACTGTGTAGGAATCTCCTAAAAGTGAACACCACATTTGGCGACAAGGATGGGATTCCAACATATATGGAACTTCAAGGCGGACTGAATAAGCGATCGCCTGTGTGATGGTAATGTGAGATGGATGGGCCCACAGGTAAGATTTACCTTGATCACTCTCATTAACCTGTCACTCAGTTGACCCCTTGTCCCCTAGAGCTCTGTAGTAACGGAATCTCCAAGATAACTTACGCACTTGTAAGCTGACAAGTTCATCTCAGGGAGATTTGAGTCCCTCTGGAATTCGGAGGTCAGAGTCTTCCCAACTGTAAGTGTCGGGAATTCGGAGGTTATAATCCTCCAATACTAGTGTTCAAGTCCCTGGAACATAGTACCTAAGGTAAAGGATAACTACAGTGTCTGTCTCAACCACTCTGCATTAGACTGGTTGTTAAGAGAGGAAATCCCCCACACGAAGGTCAGGACCGTGAAGTGGGTGTAGAGACCAAGGACACTGGACTAGTATATAGAGATAAGTAAGAAATCGAAGCGTTAAAATGGGACAGACATTGGATAAGTCGGGTGCAGGAACCCCTTTGCATCGGTTATGTCAGGATGACCTTGAAAGTGAAGAATGGTTCAGACATCTGTCAGCATGCCTCAATAAGAAAGTGGGTCATGAAATTTGGCTAATAGGGGGGAACTTGGGATGTAGATAAATGCATAAAAGCGGAAGAGGCAATTTGGAAACATAATACGGGGACAAAATGGAAAACTTTAATATCCACATGGAGAAAGACTGCTGAGGAAATATTGAATAAATCTAAACAGGCCAGCTGGGAGAATAATGCACGTCAGAGAGGGATTAGAGAATTTGATCATAAATCGTGAGAGGTGTTGAAGCAACAGTGTGAGGATTATGGTATGAGTAAAGCAGAACAGGAAGGATTGAGAAAGAAGAGGCAAAATAAGGAATCAGGGTTGAAGTGTCAAGATAATAAAATGTGAGGCTGGATGAACATAGCAGGCCCAGCAGCATCTCAGGAGCACAAAAGCTGACGTTTCGGGCCTAGACCCTTCATCAGAGAGGGGGATGGGGTGAGGGTTCTGGAATAAATAGGGAGAGAGGGGGAGGCGGACCGAAGATGGAGACAAAAGAAGATAGGTGGGGCGAGTATAGGTGGGGAGGTAGGGAGGGGATAGGTCAGTCCAGGGAAGACGGACAGGTCAAGGAGGTGGGATGAGGTTAGTAGGTAGGAGAAGGAGGTGTGGCTTGGGGTGGGAGGAAGGGATGTGTGAGAGGAAGAACAGGTTAGGGAGGCAGAGACAGGTTGGACTGGTTTTGGGATGCAGTGGGTGGAGGGGAAGAGCTGGGCTGGTTGTGTGGCGCAGTGGGGGGAGGGGACGAACTGGGCTCGTTTAAGGATGCGGTGGGGGAAGGGGAGATTTTGAAGCTGGTGAAGTCCACATTGATACCATTAGGCTGCAGGGTTCCCAAGCGGAATATGAGTTGCTGTTCCTGCAACCTTCGGGTGGCATCATTGTGGCACTGCAGGAGGCCCATGATGGACATGTCATCTAAAGAATGGGAGGGGGAGTTGAAATGGTTTGCGACTGAGAGGTGCAGTTGTTTGTTGCGAACCGAGCGGAGGTGTTCTGCAAAGCGGTCCCCAAGCCTCCGCTTGGTTTCCCCAATGTAGAGGAAGCCACACCGGGTACAGTGGATGCAGTATACCACATTGGCAGATGTGCAGGTGAACCTCTGCTTAATGTGGAATGTCATCTTGGGGCCTGGGATGGGGGTGAGGGAGGAGGTGTGGGGGCAAGTGTAGCATTTCTTGCGGTTCCAGGGGAAGGTGCCAGGTGTGGTGGGGTTGGGGGGCAGTGTGGAGCGAACAAGGGAGTCATGGAGAGAGTGGTCTCTCCGGAAAGCAGACAGGGGTGGGGATGGAAAAATGTCTTGGGTGGTGGGGTCGGATTGTAGATGGCGGAAATGTCGGAGGATGATGCGTTGTATCTGGAGGTTGGTGGGGTGGTGTGTGAGAATGAGGGGGATCCTCTTTGGGCGGTTGTGGCGGGGGCGGGGTGTGAGGGATGTGTTGCGGGAAATGTGGGAGACGCGGTCAAGGGCGTTCTCGATCACTGTGGGGGGAAAGTTGCGGTCCTTGAAGAACTTGGACATCTGGGATGTGCGGGAGTGGAATGCCTCATCGTGGGAGCAGATGCGGCGGAGGCGGAGGAATTGGGAATAGGGGATGGAATTTTTGCAGGAGGGTGGGTGGGAGGAGGTGTATTCTAGGTAGCTGTGGGAGTCGGTGGGGTTGAAATGGACATCAGTTACAAGCTGGTTGCCTGAGATGGAGACTGAGAGGTCCAGGAAGGTGAGGGATGTGCTGGAGATGGCCCAGGTGAACTGAAGGTTGGGGTGGAAGGTGTTGGTGAAGTGGATGAACTGTTTGAGCTCCTCTGGGGAGCAAGAGGCGGCGCCGATACAGCCATCAATGTAACAGAAGAAGAGGTGGGGTTTGGGGCCTGTGTAGGTGCGGAAGAGGGACTGTTCCACGTAACCTACAAAGAGGCAGGCATAGCTGGGGTCCATGCAGGTGCCCATGGCCACCCCCTTAGTCTGTAGGAAGTGGGAGGTGTCGAAAGAGAAGTTGTTGAGGGTGAGGACAAGTTCGGCTAGGCGGATGAGGGTGTCGGTGGAGGGGGACTGGTCAGGCCTGCGGGACAGGAAGAAGTGGAGAGCCTTGAGGCCATCTGCATGCAGAATGCAGGTGTATAGGGACTGGACGTCCAGGGTGAAAATGAGGTGTTGGGGGTCAGGGAATTGGAAGTCCTGGAGGAGGTGGAGGGCGTGGGTGGTGTCACAGACGTAGGTAGGGAGTTCCTGGACCAAAGGGGAGAAAATGGAGTCCAGATAGGTCTTCCTGGACCAAAGGGGAGAAAATGGAGTCCAGATAGGTGGAGATGAGTTCGGTGGGGCAGGAGCAGGCTGAGACAATGGGTCGACCAGGGCAGGCAGGTTTGTGGGTTTTGGGAAGGAGATAGAAATGGGCCGTGCGGGGTTGGGGAACAATGAGGTTGGATGCTGTGGGTGGGAGGTCCCCTGAGGTGATGAGGTCATGAATGGTGTTGGAGATGATGGTTTGGTGCTCGGGTGTGGGGTCATGATCGAGGGGGCAGTAGGAGGTGGTGTCGGAGAGTTGGCGTCTGGCCTCGGCGATGTAGAGGTCAGTGCGCCATACTACCACTGCGCCACCCTTGTCTGCGGGTTTGATGGTGAGGTTGGGGTTAGAGCGGAGGGAGCGGAGGGCTGCCCGTTCTGCGGGGGAGAGGTTGGAGTGGGTGAGAGGGGTGGAGAGGTTGAGGCGGTTAATGTCTCGACGGCAGTTGGAGATGAAGAGGTCGAGGGAAGGTAGGAGGCCTGGGGGTGGTGTCCAGGAGGAGGACTTGTGTTGGAAGTGGGTGAAGGGGTCAGTGGAGGGAGGGTTAGGCTTCCGGGTGAAGAAGTAGGCGTGGAGGCGAAGGCGGTGGAAAAACTGTTCTATGTCCAATCCTGACTGGTATTCGTTGAAGTGTGGTTGTAGGGGGACAAAGGTGAGCCCCTTACTAAGGACTGACTGGAGTGTCAAGCCGGTTTATCATGTGGGAATAAAATGGAGGTACCTCCTGACATGTCTGGTCTGCCAATATTGTTCCAAAATAATGACACCGATGCCTCCATGAACCAGCAGGCATTAAATCGCTCAGCTGCCTTGAAAACAACGGGCATATCAGACATTGTCACTGTGCAGCTTTTACAGGGAGATCCCCTGACTCAGAAAAAGAGATATGGAAGACACATGGGTCACTCTGCATCAAGAGGTCTCTGGATCACTCCAGTTGGCCAAGTGTGTATATCTGATGCTTTGTTACCAATGTTTATTGACTGTCTTCATACTAATACCCACCTTGGCAAGGAGGGAATGAATAATATCATGTTACGTACCTGGTGGCACCCCCCATTGGCTGAGGCAGCCCAGACATGTCAGTAAAATAATGCCGGCCAAGGGATGCAGTGCGTAACAGGGAAAACACCCATGCCGGGTGGCCGATTTGAGTGTGTTCAGCTTAATTTCATTGAATTGCCACGTGTACATTGGAATAAGGATTGTATTGTTATTGTTGATGTATTTAGCAGATGGATTGAAGCCTTTCCAACCACTAATAATAAAGCCTCAACTGTGGTAAAATTACTACTGACAGAGATCATACCGAGGTTTGGAGTGTATTGACATATTAGTTCAGACAATGGCCCCCACTTTGTAGGAAAAGTCAACAAAGAACTATGTGAAGTGCTGCACATCCAGCAGCAATTCCATTGCGCTTACTACCCCCAGGCGGCAGGAATAGTGGAAAGGCTGAACAGGATTCTTAAAGCCAGAATAACTAAATTAATGTCTGAAACAGGCCCCAACTGGTTGAAGGTCTTGCCTTTAGCCCTGTGCCATATGAAAATTACCCCACACTCGACCACTGGACTATCGGCCACAGAAATAATTCATGGCCAGCAGGACCCCTTGGGATGCCGACACAGACCCACGAAGACTTAAATATTATGGGAGAGGAAATGCAAAGATACTTTCAGCAGCAAACATCGTCTCTAAAGTTTCTCCATTCACGGGTAAAGCATGCCTTTGAACCACTATCACAAGCGACGGATCAGAGCTCAGACGATCAGAATGAACCGCCCCCCAGCCAGCAAACAGGAGACCTTCTGCTGATCAAAGACTGGGATCGCCCCAAGCTCGGACGCAGGTGGAAAGGACCATTCCAAATATTCCTTCAGACGCCAACGGCAGTCAAAGTCTGACAACGGAGTTGCTGGATCCATCTGAGTGACTGTAAACAATGGGGCCCTCAGATGGCCTAAAGACTACACTCGCACTCTGCGGTATCATGGCCACCTTTGTGATATTAGGCCTGGAGGACAACTTGTTTTATCATGCTCATATGCATTTGCATGGTACCACTTGCCCAATCAGTAGAGGTGTTATTTGTAGCCATGATAATAAAATGTGAGGCTGGATGAACACAGCAGGCCCAGCAGCATCTCAGGAGCACAAAAGCTAACGTTTTGGGCCTAGACCCTTCATCAGAGAGGGGGATGGGGTGAGGGTTCTGGAATAAATAGGGAGAGAGGGGGAGGCGGACCAAAGATGGAGACGAGCAGTTTCAAGGCTGAGGAGATTACAAGAGAGTTGCAATGGGAGAGAGATTCCCTGAGGTTGGTCCGGAGGGAGGAGGGTAACTTCTTCAGGTTAGGCATCCCTGGAAGAGGCTTCGCAGTGAGGTTAAGATTGTATCAGTGATAAAACGGACCAACCTCAGGGAATCTCTCTCCCATTGCAACTCTCTTGTAATCTCTTCGGCCTTGAAACTGCTCGTCTCCATCTTCAGTCCACCTCTCCCTCTCTCCCTATTTATTCCAGAGCCCTCACCCCATCCCCCTCTCTGATGAAGGGTCTAGGCCCGAAACGTCAGCTTTTGTGCTCCTGAGATGTTGCTGGGCCTGCTGTGTTCATCCAGCCTCACATTTTATTATCTTGGATTCTCCAGCATCTGCAGTTCCCATTATCACTTACTTGTAGCCATCCCTGGGTGAACCCCCCTCAACCTATATACCACAGATACATCAGACGCCCCCGTGTGGGTCAAAGCGGGAGGCACAGAAGGGGGAAATCAGGACAGTGCATAGACCTGATATGTTCAGATAGATCTCAGTCCCCTAACTGCACAGGAACCCAGGTAAGAAATGATAGGATTTGCTCTGAACCCACGAGCTATCCACTTTGCTTCTCAGGATGGGGATGAGGTTGTGCATATGCTTTGGTCCTCACGAATGCCTCTTGTGTCCAAAGACTATGTGCCCGCAGACATTGCCAGGTGAGCAATGGAATATTCACCTGCATCTGTGATGAGGAAAGGTGCTTAAATGTTGCTGCAAGGAAGACAGTTCATTCGTGGGCATTGTAACGGAACACAGGTCAGCTCTGCCTTTTGGTCATATCCCTTTTACGATTCCCAATTGATCCGGAGGAAATTCTGGCCAGGAAAGAAACTGGAGATAATAGACAGTCCATGAGTACCATTAACAAAGAAGTCAAATGCTACCGGGCCAAAAGAGGGTTTGCGTTTTTTCTCAATGGGACCTTTACTACGGCCACCCCGGTTCTCCACTTCCTATTCGCTGTAGGGACAATAGGACCACTTACTGTCCCATGCCCACAGAAAGCACACATCCGCTGCAGAATAATTACCCAGCTATTAGTGAGGAATTTTGTGCGGATTGGAAAGACTCCGTAACTCTGGGATCTTCCCTTGGCTACGAGTTCCTGGGGGCCCTGCCCCTCAGAGGATCGGCGGGAGTAATAGCAACGAAGAACTGGAATTACCTCATTTGTGGGTTAACTATTCCTGGGAAACAGCACAGTGAGAGGAAGCGGTTAATCGGGAATTGGCAGAGTTCAAGCTCTACGCACAACAGACTAGATATGCAGTGGATTATCAATTGGCCCAACAGCGGGGAGTTTGTACAATAGTAGGAGACAAATGCATCACCCACGTTACGGACGAATCATACGACATAACCCACGCCATCCAGTCTATTAAGAAACAGCTGGATGATTTCAGACAAGGTCCTCAGAAAGGAGATGACAGGCTATGGTGGCGACCGGGAGGATCCTACCTACTGCATGGGCTAGTAATTCTTGTTGTTATAATTATTGTATGGTGTGTATTAATAACTTGCAAATAACTTGCTTACATACTGGCTGTAAGATTCTTATGAATAAGCTGGCGGCACCTTTCTCAGCCCCCATTCAGTTGGTTATCATGGAATGATAAAAGAAGGGAATGAAACGTTAAAGGGTTAATATTTGTTTTGCTGACGTGTAAGAAATTAGGTGGTAAACTGCGCCCTGGGCGCCTTTGTTTCGCAGACAAACTATGGTAATCTAATTATACTCTGCTCTCTGTAGATGTTGAACTAAGGCTAAAAAGATATGGATCTATCTAAAACAGCGATTGAGAAGTAAGGAACTATCTACTTGTACACATTTGTTTTTGGGTGGCTGACATTTGCTTTCTACTGTTAGGCGATTTAAGTCACGTACTATCACTGTTGCTAGGCATGTGACTATGGACGAGTAAAAAATTGTGTCTTGCATACATGACTGACTGTGATGTAAAATCCTATATAAAGGGAGGACAGTTCCCTTATTAGACAGCATCGCTTGACATGGCCCCTCAAGCCCTGCGAAGATTGTTGTGATCCTCCAAAAGCTTGTAATTGCTTAAATGTACTGTGGTTATTCACAGAAGTTGGCGTATTGCATTTGTATCAACTGTGTAGGAATCTCCTAAAAGGGAACTTCACAAATGGACTGAAAAATGGCAGATGGAGTTCAATCTGGATAAATGTAAGGTATTGCACTTTGATACAACAAACAAGGGTAAGGCCTTGAATAGTGTTGTAGAAGAGGGCCCTTGGGGTACAGGCACATAATGCTTTGAACTTTGCATCACATATAGATAGAGTGGTTAATATGGTGTTCAGCATGCTTGCCTTCATTGCTCAATCCTTTGAATATAGAAGTTGGGAAGTCATGTTGAGGTTCTACAGGACAACATTGGTGAGGCCTCTTCTGGAATAATGTGTCCAATTCTGGTCATCCACTCATCACAAGGATATTATCAAGCTGGAGAGGGTTCAGAAGAGATTAATCAGGATGTTGTCAGGTATGGAAGGTTTGAGTATTAAAGAAAGGCTGGATAGGCTGAGATTTTTTTCGCCGGAGCATAGAAGGTTGAGAGGAGACCTTATTAGAAGTTTATAAAATAATGAGAGTTATAGCTTGAGTTAATGATAATTATCATTTCCCTAGGATGGGGGATTTCAAAACTAGGGGGCTCATATTTAATGTAAGAGAAGAGATTTAAAAAAGACATAAGGCAATTTTTTTGCACAGAGGGTGGTTTGCTTTTTGGAATCACCTTCCTGAGGAAGTGGTGAGTACGGGCATAATTATAATGTTTAAAAGACATTTGGATAGATACATGAATAGGAAAAGGTTGGGGGGGTTATGGGCCAGTAGAGCAGGCAGGTGGGACTAGTTTAGTTTTGGATTATGTTCGGCATGGACTGGTTGGACTGAAGGGTCTGTTTCCGTGCTGTATGACTCAACAACCATGCAAAAAAACTTGAATTTATTTGAGTGCCTGTTGTGATTCCTGAAGGTCCGAAAGGACTTTACAGCTAATGGCGTGTTTTTTGAAGTGTAGTTACTTGTATTATACAGCAGCCAATCTTTGTACAACAACTACCCACAAGTCATAATGTGCTAATCAATAAGCTGTTTTGTGGTGTTACAAAGGATAAATAGTGGCCAGACCGAACAGCATAACTCCCCAGCCTTCTTCAAAACTAGTGTCATGAGATCTTTTACATTCCCTGAGAGGTCAAACAAGGCTATGGTTTAATACTTTATTCCAAAGACAGTAGCTCTGACAGTCCATATCTCTCACAAAACAGCATTGGAACCCTGGAGTGGGAATTAAATGCAAAATCAACTGTCTCAGAGGGAGTTACTACCAACTTACCTATAGCTTAGCTCACAGATAGGGAATCTAACAATAAACAAGAGAAAGAAATTAAAAACTAGAAAGAAATTCAGATTTCTAAATGATACAAAGAAAAGCTCCAAGATGGATCTGTATTCAACCGGTGTTTCTTTAAAATTACAGTCAACTTGAATATTGCTAAAAGGAAACACAAAGTTGAAGCTTTTCATCTTGCACTCTTTGGGACTACTTGAAAAAGGAATACCAATTTATACAGCATCAGAAGAAGATGGGCTATTCGTAATGAGATGCGGTACAGCTTGTCCTGTGTGTGAATAGTAACAGATTCTAGAATGTGCAATCACACTGCAAAACCAACTGGTAATCTTAAACTTGTTTTCAATATATATCTTTCAACCACTCAGTGCACTTATTCCCATGTTGTATAAAATGGCACCGATTATATATTTCTTCTGTGGTATCCATTGGTGATGAAAACATCTACTGACAAAAATATGTCCATAGTGGGAATTTCCTAGCATGGGAATTTAATGGTGAGCCTTTCACCTGAGACAGTGGTGAACTTTCATTAAACTCTGACTGTGGAAAGCACATAATATGTTTTCTTAGGTAAGGAGATAAAATTGTTCACTACTCCTACAACATCTTCCATACCTGACAACATCCTGATTAATCTCTTCTGAACCCTCTCCAACTTGATAATATCCTTCCTATGACTGAGTGACCAGAATTGGACACACTATTCCAGAAGAGGCCTCAACAATGTTATCCTGTATAACCTCAACATGACTTCCCAACTTCTATATTCAGTGAACTCAGCAAGGCCCTGTACAGCTGCAGCTAGCCATCTTTCTTCCTATACTCAACTCCCCTTGCAATGAAGGCCAACATACAATTTGCCTTCCTCCTAACTACGTGCTGCTTTCACTTACTGGTTTACAAGGACATACAGGATAGTCCATTCATCAGCATTTTCCAATCAGTCTTTGTTTAAATAATATTCTGCTATTGGTGTGCATGCTGAAGTGGATGAGTTTACACTTATCCATGTTATATTGCATCTACCATGTATTTGCCCACTCACTCAACTTCTCATAATTGCTTTGAAGTGTCCTTATTTTCTCTACACCACTCACAATTCCTCCTTGGTTTGTGTTTTCAGCAAACTTGGAAATAACACATTTTCTTCCCTCATTCAAATCATTGATATATATATTGTGAATATCTAGTGCCTCAGCATTGATCTCACTTGTCACCACCTTCATCTCCCAAAAATACTCACTTATTCCTGCCTTATATTCTGCCAACTAACCAATACTGAATCCACACCATTATATATCACCAATCCCATGTGCATTGATTTAACACACTGGCTTCTTATTTTGAAATTTATTAAGAGCTTTCTGAAAACTCAAAAACATCATATCCACTTATTTTTCCTTATCTATATTATTAGTTGTGTCCTCAAATAAGCTCCAGTACTTCTGTCAAATATGACTTCCCTCTCATAAATTGATGTTGACAAACCTGTGATTATTATTGAAGTGTCCTGGTATTGCATCTTTCATAAAAGACCTTAGCATTTTATCTGTTATTGATTTTATACAAACTATTCCATAATTCCCTATCTGCCATGTTCCAGTCTACTGGAACTATTCCAGAATTTTGGAAGATGACAATCAACACTCTCTTCCTCCAAGGACACTTCCTTTACCATCTTTAAATGTGGATTATCAAGTCTTGGAAAGTTATCTGTTTTCAGTCCTGTTAATTCCACCAGTTTTTTTTTTAACTAATACTAATTTCTATCATTTTATCCTTTCCGGTAGACCATTCTTCCATAGCATTACTGTGAAGTTATTTGTGTTTCAATACGTGAAAACTGAACCAAATGAGATGTTTAAAAATAAAAAGAGCAAGTGCTGGAGAAACCAAAAGAATGGCAGATGCTGTAAAGCAGGAACAGAAACAAAAGTTGCTGGAAGCGCTGCAGGTCTGGCAGCATCTGTGAAGAAAAAAATCAGAGTTAAGATTAGAGATAATGGGAACTGCAGATGCTGGAGATTCCAAGATAATAAAATGTGAGGCTGGATGAACACAGCAGGCCAAGCAGCATCTCAGGAGCACAAAAGCTGACGTTTTGGGCCTAGACCCTTCATCAGAGAGGGGGATGGGGGGAGGGAACTGGAATAAATAGGGAGAGAGGGGGAGGTGGACCGAAGATGGAGAGTAAAGAAGATAGGTGGAGAGGGTGTAGGTGGGGAGGTAGGGAGGGGATAGGTCAGTCCAGGGAAGACGGACAGGTCAAGGAGGTGGGATGAGGTTAGTAGGTAGCTGGGGGTGCGGCTTGGGGTGGGAGGAAGGGATGGGTGAGAGGAAGAACCGGTTAGGGAGGCAGAGACAGGTTGGACTGGTTTTGGGATGCAGGGGGTGGGGGGGAAGAGTTGGGCTGGTTGTGTGGTGCAGTGGGGGGAGGGGATGCACTGGGCTGGTTTAGGGATGCAGTAGGGGAAGGGGAGATTTTGAAACTGGTGAAGTCCACATTGATACCATATGGCTGCAGGGTTCCCAAGCGGAATATGAGTTGCTGTTCCTGCAACCTTCGGGTGGCATCATTGTGGCAGTGCAGGAGGCCCATGATGGACATGTCATCAAGAGAATGGGAGGGGGAGTGGAAATGGTTTGCGACTGGGAGGTGCAGTTGTTTGTTGCGAACTGAGCGGAGGTGTTCTGCAAAGCGGTCCCCAAGCCTCCGCTTGGTTTCCCCAATGTAGAGGAAGCCGCACCGGGTACAGTGGATGCAGTATACCACATTGGCAGATGTGCAGGTGAACCTCTGCTTAATGTGGAATGTCATCTTGGGGCCTGGGATGGGGGTGAGGGAGGAGGTGTGGGGACAAGTGTAGCATTTCCTGCGGTTGCAGGGGAAGGTGCCGGGTGTGGTGGGGTTGGAGGGCAGTGTGGAGCGAACAAGGGAGTCACGGAGAGAGTGGTCCCTCCGGAAAGCAGACAGGGGAGGGGATGGAAAAATGTCTTGGGTGGTGGGGTCGGATTGTAAATGGCGGAAGTGTCGGAGGATAATGCGTTGTATCCGGAGGTTGGTAGGGTGGTGTGTGAGAACGAGGGGGATCCTCTTGGGGCGGTTGTGGCGGGGGCGGGGTGTGAGGGATGTGTCGCGGGAAATGCGGGAGACGCGGTCAAGGGCGTTCTCAATCACCGTGGGGGGAAAGTTGCGGTCCTTAAAGAACTTGGACATCTGGGATGTGTGGGAGTGGAATGTCTTATCGTGGGAGCAGATGCGGCGGAGGCAGAGGAATTGGGAATAGGGGATGGAATTTTTGCAGGAGGGTGGGTGGGAGGAGGTGTATTCTAGGTAGCTGTGGGAGTCGGTGGGCTTGAAATGGACATCAGTTACAAGCTGGTTGCCTGAGATGGAGACTGAGAGGTCCAGGAAGGTGAGGGATGTGCTGGAGATGGCCCAGGTGAACTGAAGGTTGGGGTGGAAGGTGTTGGTGAAGTGGATGAACTGTTCGAGCTCCTCTGGGGAGCAAGAGGCAGCGCCGATACAGTCATCAATGTACCGGAGGAAGAGGTGGGGTTTGGGGCCTGTGTAGGTGCGGAAGAGGGACTGTTCCACGTAACCTACAAAGAGGCAGGCATAGCTGGGGCCCATGCGGGTGCCCATGGCCACCCCCTTAGTCTGTAGGAAGTGGGAGGAGTCAAAAGAGAAGTTGTTGAGTGTGAGGACGAGTTCAGCTAGGCGGATGAGAGTGTCGGTGGAGGGGGCCTGGTCGGGCCTGCGGGACAGGAAGAAGCGGAGGGCCTTGAGGCCATCTCCATGCGGAATGCAGGTGTACAGGGACTGGACGTCCATGGTGAATATGAGGTGTTGGGGGCCAGGGAATTGGAAGTCCTGGAGGAGGTGGAGGGCGTGGGTGGTGTCACGGACATAGGTGGGGAGTTCCTGGACCAAAGGGGAGAAAATGGAGTCCAGATAGGTGGAGATAAGTTCGGTGGGGCAGGAGCAGGCTGAGACGATGGGTCGACCAGGGCAGGCAGGTTAAGATTAGATTCCCTACAGTGTGGAAACAGGCACTTTGGCCCAAGTCCACACTGCCCTTTGGAGCATCCCACCCAGACCCATCCCCCTATAACCCACACACCCCTGAACACTACAGGCAATTTAGCATGGCTAATCCACCTAGCCTGCACATCTTTGGACTGTGGGAGGAAACTGGAGAAACTCACTCAGACACAGGGAGAATGTGCAAACTCTGCACAGACAGTTGCCTGAGGCTGGAATCGAACCTGGGTCCCTGGTGCTGTGAGGCTGCAGTGCTAACCACTGAGCCACCATGCCACCCTAATGTTTCAGGTCCAGTGACCCTTCCTCAGAACAGAACATTTGAGTTCTGAGGAAGGGTCACCAGACCCAAAACGTTAACTCTGATTTTTTTGTTCACAGATGCTGCCAGACCTGCTGAGCTTCCAGCAACTTCTGTAAGTGCTGGAGAAACGCAGTATGTTGGATGAAAATGTGGAGACTGAAACGTAGAAGATAAGAGTAGGAGGAGGCCATTCAGCTCTTCGAGCCTACTCCGCCATTCATCATGATCATGACTAATCATCCAACTCAATAGCCTAATCCTGCTTTCTCCTGAAAATCTTTGATCCTATTCATATATCTAGCCACCTACTGAATACATTCAATGCTTTGGCATCAACTATTTCCCATGGTACTGAATTCCACAGGCTCACCACTGTTTGGGTGAAGAAATACTCCTCATCTCTGTCCCGCATGGTCTACCCCCAATCCTCAGACTGTGATTCCTGGTTCTGGACACACCAACCATTGGGAACATTCTCCTTGCATCTACCCTGAATAACCCTGTTAGAATTTTAAGTCTCTATGAGAACCCCCTCATTTGTCTGCACTCCAACAAAAACAACCCCAACCAAGTCAATCTCTCCTCGTACGTCAGTCCCGCCATCTCCGGAATCAGCCTGGTAAACCTTCGCTGCACTCCCCGGAGAGCAAGAGCATCCTTCATCATAAAAGGAGACCAAAACTGCACACAATATTCTCGATGTGGTCTCACCAAGCCACTGTATAACTGCAACAACGCATCCCTCCTCCTGTACTCAAATCCTCTCGCAATGAAGGCCAACATACCATTTGCCTTCTTTACCGCCAGATTACATATTTTGCGTGAAATCTGATGCTTCTGTGGAATTATCCGATGGGATGATAGGCAGTATCTCCCGCGGTCGCAGGGAGGTGAAGGTGATGGCGGTGGTTGTCCTGTCTGCGTAAGGGACGGGGGAATGGCGTCTCCTGTCGTGGGGCTGAGGGGTGAAGGAGTGCCCTGTGGGAAGGGAGTTGGTGGGGGGAGGAGAGTTCTTTGGCGGGGGGGTGAGGGAGGGGGAAGCAGTGTCCTGTCGTTGAAGGGGGTTGCGTTGATGGGAATGATGGCAGGGTGTCCTTTCAGAAAAGGGAATGACACTAAGGTCCGGATGGCGGGCGGTTGCTATGGCGCGTTGCCTAGAGAAGACGTCACCAGAAGACTGGTCACGTAGTAGCGCCATTTTGCCCCTCCCACCCTCCCGGGAGAGAGAGCGCTGACGGTCCGATCGCCTACTACCGAGGTTTGTGTGAGTACGCGAGAGGAGACAGTGGGTGTAGCGCAGCTGGGAAGTGAAGCCTGACCCTTCTTAAACCTTGTATCAGAGATAACGGAAACTGCAGATGCTGGAGAATCCTAGATAATAAAGTGTGAAGCTGGATGAACACAGCAGGCCCAGCAGCATCTTAGGAGCACAAAAGCTGACGTTTCGGGCCTAGACCCTTCATCAGAGAGGGGGATGGGGTGAGGGTTCTGGAATAAATAGCACAGTAACGGCCGAGGTGTTAAAGTGTAAAGCCCGGCAGTGAGGAAGGGGGCTAAAGGGAATAGTATAACCAAAACAGTGAATTAAAGTGGGAGATATTGACGGTGCGAGATACTACCTTAGTCAACAACGGTAAAACTTGTGTTTTCTAGCTTCTAATAAACACTGCTAGTCAGAGTTTTCAGCAACCGATAAATGTTGAGAATGATATTCCTAATTTAAAAAATAAACATACTGCACTTCTATTTGAGTATTTTTAGAAATGTATATTGAAATGGCGCAGGCATATTTGAAACGTTTGCATAGTTTTAATATTACTTTCTCTAATTTTTGAATTTCCACGACAGTGTACAAACGCTGTTGCATTACCTGTTCGTGTTTTTAAAAACTAAATCAAAACCAATTTTGTGCTACATTCTTCTTTGCAAACGGAGATACTAAAGTGTCATTGACATATGACCAAATAGGTAAGGAGCGACAGAGGCAGGTGGGAGACAAGAACAGAAGGTACGTAGAATCAGAATAAAACAAGCAAGAGTTAGTTTGGACAGACTTAATCCACTGCAATTTTGTTGTTGTTTTCACAGTTCTTTGTTTAGAAAAGCCAAAGGTTTGAAGACCCAGTATTTGGAATCAAAACCAAAAGAACTGCAGACGTTGTAAATCAGAAACAAAAACAATTTCTGGAGAAGCTCAGCAGGTCTGGCAGCATCTGTGAAAAGAAGTCAGTTATTGTTCCGGGTTGTTTTCTCAGAATTGATGGTAGCTGGGAAAATGTCAGTTTTATCTGCAGAAGATAGGGTGGTGGTAAGGAGCAAATGTTAGGTGATGATAGAGCTGAAAGAGAGAAGAACAGTTGGACAAAGGAGTGGATAATGATCTGGCTAGGAGAGTGAAGAGCTGTTAATGGTGATTGTTAGTGGCTAACAATAGGTATGTAATGGCAGACTACGTGATAACAAGGCTTGGGGTTGGGGGCTAGGACATGGAAGAGTTCGGGCTCTAAGATTATTGAACTTGATATTGAGTTCGGAGGGCTGCACGATCCCCAAGTGGAAACATGAGTTGTTCTTCCACTACAGCAAGCCTGAGACAGATGTTGGCCAGCGAGCAGGATGGTGTGTCACAGTGGCAGGCAACTGGAAGCTCAGGGTTATTTTTGGAAGCAGAATGCAAGTGTTCTGCAAAGCGGTCACCCAGTCTATGTTTTATTTCCCCAACGCAGAGAAGGCCATATTGTGAGCAATGAGTGCAGTAGGCTAGATTGTGAGAAGTGCAGGTAAAGTGCTGCTTCACCCAGAAGGTATGTTTGGGTTCCGAGGAGGGAGAAGATAAATAGGCAGGTGCTACACCTTCACCGGTTGCAGGGAAGAGTGCCAAGGGGCTGTGAGGGAGTGAAGGAAGATTGGACCAGAGTGTCCCAGAGGGAATTGTCCCTGAGAAAAGAGGAATCAATTCTTGTTAGTAGCTCTTGTTATTGAACTTTTATGTTTAATTGAGTCCATCAGCTCTCAAATATTGTTACAGAGATAGTAGGAACTGCTGATGCTGGAGAATCTAAGATAACATGGTGTGAAGCTGGATGAACACAGCAGGCCAACCAGCATCAGAGGACCAGGAAAGCTTGACGTTTTGGGTCGGGACCCTTCCTCAGAAATCATTTCTGAAGAAGTGCCCTGACTCAAAACGTCAAGCTTTCCTGCTTCTGGTATATTGCTGATGCCTTCCTCTGTGAAAACTGATGCAAGGTATCCATTCAGTTCCTCTGCATTTTTTTTGCTTCCCATTATGATTTCTCCAGCCTCATTTTCCAGTGGTCCAATATCCACTCTGGCCTTTCTATATATGTAACAAAACACTTGCACTCTTTTGTACGAGGAGCACGCTTATCCTTATATTTCATCATCTTCTCCCCCCAACCCTAATGCTTTTTTAAGTTTTTTTTTAAGAGGCTTCCCAATCCACGACCTTCCCGCTAATCTTCACATTTGAATGTTTTCTCTTTTGCTTTTATGCTGTCTCTGACTTCCTTCAGGCATGGTTGCTTTGTCCTCACCTTAATATATTTCTTCTTCCTTGGGATGAATTTCTGCTGTGGCTCCCAAATTACCTCCAGAAACTTCTGCCATTGCTGCAAAACCAACTTCCTGCTAGGTATCCTTTCCAAATTCTGGTCGGCTCCTCGCTCGTATCTTTGTAATTGCCTTTATGCAATTGTAATACTGTTACGTTTGATTCATTCTTCTTGCTCTCACACTGCAGGGTAAATTCTAGTAACATTACTGCCCACTGGAGATTCCTTCACCTTAAGTTCCCTAATCAAATCTACCTCATTTCACATCACTAAAGCATTGCCTGTTCCCTAGTACGCTGTACCACAATCTGCTCCAAAAAATCATCTCATTGACATTCCATGAATTCCGTTTCTTGTAATCCACAACCGACCTGATTTTCACAGTACACCCAGTACACATGTTGAAGTTTCTCATGATTATTGAATAGATAAATATTGTACAGTTAAAGTGAATGCAATGTATATAGATAGGCTCCACTACTAAATAGATTGTTTAATTGTGCTTTTTGATGATGAACTAAATCCCTTCTACTCTGGCGTCTGGTATGGTTCTTGAGCTGTACTGTGAGATAGATGCAGACAGCAACATTGATAAAGATTGAGAGGACAAGTACACACCTTGCCTGGGTAGGGGACACACATGGGAATGGTTGATGAAAAATCTCTACTTTTCTGATATGTAATATTGTACGCTGCAGCAAGAAGTGCTGATTCTTTGGTTTCCATTAAAATGTATTGATTTATTTTGAAATAAATACTATTAAAATTTCCATAATTTAAGTAAAGATTTGCATTCTTTGGAAAAAGTTTTGCTTTGAAGTTAATATCTCTCAGAGGAGAAATTCCATGAAAGATCATTCTAAACTTTCTCTATTGAATATGTTTGTTATTAATTTGTTATTATTACTTGACGTAAGCTTTCTACTTTAGTACTGAGTGGGTGTTCAGATAAGTGGGGTATGGATGCTAGGGCAGTTGCTTGCTCCTCCTGCAGAATGTGGCAGTTGGGAGACGTGGCACACGTCTCCGCTGGCTACATCTGCGGGAAGTGCACCCAGCTACAGCTCCTTGAAAACCGTGTTAGGGAAATGGAGCTGGAGCTGGATGAACTACGGATCATTCGGGAGGCAGAGGGGGTAATTGAGAGGAGTTACCGGGAGTTGGTCACTCCTAAGGCTCAGGACAAGGATAGATGGGTTACAGTTAGGGGGAGGAAAGGGGACAGACAGACAGTGCAGAGATCACTTGTGGGCATTCCCCTCAGCAATAAGTATACCGTTTTGGATACTGCTGGGGGGGATGACCTACCAGAGGAAAGCCATAGTAGTCAGTTCTCTGCCACTGAGCCTGACACTGTGGCAAAGAAGGGAAGGGGGCAGAATAGAAAAGTACTCGTGGTAGGGGCCTCGATAGTTAGGGGAATTGACAGGAGATTTTGTGGTCAGGATCGGGATTCCCGGAAGGTATGTTGCCTCCCTGGTGCCAGGATTCGGGACGTCTCCGATCGGGTGTATAAGGTTCTAAAAAGGGAGGGCGAACAGCCAGAAATCGTGTTACATATTGGCACAAATGATATAGCCAGAAATAGGTTTGAGGAAATAAAAAGTGATTTCAGGGAGTTAGGATGGAAGCTGCAGAGCAGGACGAACAGAGTAGTGCTCTCTGGTTTACTACCAGTGCCACGAGATAGCGAGGCGAGGAACAGGGAGCGGGCGCAGCTGAACACGTGGCCACGCAGCTGGTGTAGGAGGGAGGGCTTCAGATATGTAGATAATTGGGATGCCTTCTGGGGAAGGTGGGACCTGTACAAGAAGGACGGGTTGCATCTGAACTGGAAGGGGACCAATGTCCTGGGTGGAAGGTTTGCTCGAGTAGTTCAAGAAGGTTTAAACTAGTATGGCAGGGGGGTGGGAACCTGAGCTGTATACCGGAGGTGAGAGTTGATGCAGGTGAGGCAGTAGCAAGAGGTAGACCAGCTAGTGGGAAGGAACCAAGGGATCGGTTAAAGTGTGTTTGCTTTAATGCAAGGAGTATCAGGAATAAAAGTGATGAACTTAGAGCATGGATCAGTACCTGGTGCTATGATGTTGTGGCCATAACAGAGACGTGGGTTTCTCATGGGCAGGAATGGTTGCTGGATGTTCCAGGGTTTAGAACATTTAAAAAGAATAGGGAGGGGGGAAAAAGAGGAGGGGGTGTAGCACTACTAATCAGAGAGGGCATCACAGCTACAGAAGCTTCCGTTGTCGAGGAAGATCTGCCTACTGAGTCAGTATGGGTGGAAATTAGGAACAGCAAGGGAGCAGTCACCCCGTTAGGGGTTTACTACAGGCCCCCCAATAGCAGCAGGGAGATTGAAGAAAGCATAGGTCGACAGATTTTGGAAAAGTGTGGTCGCAGTAGGGTTGTTGTAATGGGTGACTTTAACTTTCCTAATATTGATTGGAACCTGTTTCGAGCAGAAGATTTGAATGGAGCTGTATTTGTAAGGTGTGTTCAGGAGGGTTTCCTAATGCAGTACGTTGACAGGCCGACGAGGGGAGAGGCCATTCTAGACTTGGTGCTCGGAAACGAGCCGGGGCAGGTATCAGATCTTGTGGTGGGAGAGCATTTTGGTGATAGTGACCATAACTGCCTCACATTCTACATAGCAATGGAGAAGGAGAGGATTAGGCAAAATGGGAGGATATTTAATTGGGGAAGAGGAAACTATGACGCGATTAGACACGAGTTAGTTAGCATGGACTGGGAGCAATTGTTCCATGGTAAGGGAACTATAGACATGTGGAGACTGTTTAAGGAACAGTTGTTGCGAGTGATGAGTAAATATGTCCCTCTGAGACAGGCAAGAAGGGGTAAGATAAAGGAACCTTGGATGACGATAGCGGTGGAGCTTCTTGTGAAAAGGAAAAAGGTAGCTTACATAAGGTGGAGGAAGCTAGGGTCAAGTTCAGCTAGAGAGGATTACTCGCAGGCAAGGAAGGAGCTCAAAAAAGGTCTGAGGAGAGCCAGGAGGGGGCACGAGGAAGGCTTGGCAGAAGGAATCAGGGAAAACACAAAGGCATTTTACACTTATATGAGGAATAAGAGAATGGTCAAAGAAAGAGTAGGGCCGATCAGGGATAGCATAGGGAACTTGTGTGTGGAGTCTGAGGAGGTAGGGGAAGCCCTAGATGAGTTTTTTGCTTCTGTCTTTACAAAAGAAACGAACTTTGTAGTGAATGAAACCTTTGAAGAGCAGGTGTGCATGCTGGAATGGATAGAGATAGAGGAAGCTGATGTGCTGAAAATTTTGTCAAACATTAAGATTGACAAGTCGCCAGGCCCGGACCAGATTTGTCCTCGGCTGCTTTGGGAAGCGAGAAATGAAATTGCTTCGCCACTTGTGAAGATCTTTGCATCCTCGCTCTCTACTGGAGTCGTACCTGAAGACTGGAGAGAGGCAAATGTAATTCCTCTCTTCAAGAAAGGAAATAGGGAAATCCCCGGCAATTACAGACCAGTAAGTCTCACGTCTGTCGTCTGCAAGGTGTTAGAAAGGATTCTGAGGGATAGGATTTATGACCATCTGGAGGAGCATGGCTTGATCAAATGCAGTCAACACGGCTTTGTGAGGGGTAGGTCATGCCTCACAAACCTTATCGAGTTTTTTGAGGATGTGACTAGAAAAGTTGATGAGGATCGAGCTGTGGATGTGGTGTATATGGACTTCAGTAAGGCATTTGATAAGGTTCCCCATGGTAGGCTCATTCAGAAGGTCAGGAGGAATGGGATACAGGGGAACTTAGCTGCTTGGATACAGAATTGGCTGGCCAACAGAAGACAGCGGTAGTAGAACAGTGGTAGTAGAAGGAAAATATTCTGCCTGGAAGTCAGTGGTGAGTGGGGTTCCACAGGGCTGTGTCCTTGGGCCTCTACTGTTTGTAATTTTTATTAATGACTTGGATGAGGGGATTGAAGGATGGGTCAGGAAGTCTGCAGACGACACAAAGGTCGGAGATGTCGTTGACAGTATAGAGGGCTGTTGTAGGCTGCAGCGGGACATTGACAGGATGCAGAGATGGGCTGAGAGGTGGCAGATGGAGTTCAACCTGGATAAATGCGAGGTGATGCATTTTGGAAGGTCGAATTTGAAAGCTGAGTACAGGATTAAGGATAGGATCCTTGGCAGTGTGGAGGAACAGAGGGATCTTGGTGTGCAGATACATAGATCCCTTAAAATGGCCACCCAAGTGGACAGGGTTGTTAAGAAAGCATATGGTGTTTTGGCTTTCATTAACAGGGGGATTGAGTTTAAGAGTCGTGAAATCTTGTTGCAGCTCTTGTTGTCAGAGGCGGGTTCTTTACACAGAGAGTTGTGAGAGCATGGAATGCGTTGCCAGCAGCAGTTGTGGAAGCAAGGTCATTGGGATCATTTGAGAGACTGCTGGACATGCATATGACAGAAATTTGAGGGTGCACACATGAGGATCAATGGTCGGCACAACATTGTGGGCTGAAGGGCCTGTTCTGTGCTGTACTGTTCTATGTTCTATGTTCTAACTCTAGTTTTGTATTTCCTCCCCATTTATAATGTAACTGGGAACAGCTTTTTACTTTTGATTTAAAGTTGTACATATGTTATTAGTCAGCTTCAGGAATAAATTCTAATTTGTACATGAAATACAGTGCTTAGTAATGTGGTGTTGAGGATCTGTCATCAGTTGGGGTTGAATTTTTTGACGTAATCAGAAGTGCTGATGAAGGTAATTCATTTGATGTATCCTTCATGGACTTGAGCAAGACTTTTGATAAAGTCCCTTTTAGTAGACTATTCAAGAATGTACGAGCCTATGGGAACCAAAGCAAAGTGATATATGGAATCCAAAATTGGCTGAGGGCAAGAAGCAGAGAGTGATGGCAGAAGGATTTTTGTTTTGATGACAAGTCTGATTCCTGTGGGATTCTGTGGCCTTTGGTGCTGGGGCTCTAGTCGTTTGTGGTGTACATTAATAATTTTGACTTAAGTGTGGGGTATGTTGAAGTTTGCAGACGGCAAAAAAACTCGGTAGTAAATATTGAGGATGTCACTAGACTAGTCAGGTGGGCAGATCGGTGGCAAATGGAATTTAACCTGGAAAATGTAAGGTAGTGCACTTAGGGAGGGCTAACAAGGCAAGGCATTACACGTCGAATATAAGAAATTCGAAAATTCTTAAAAATCCTAGGGGTGTTGGTGTACACATTCTCAGATTTCTGAAGATAGTAAGGCAGGTGGATAAAGTTAAGAAGTCAAATGGGATATTTGCCTTTATTAGCTGGAACTTAAATAAATGAGCAAATAGATTGTGCCGGCACTGCTATTTTGACCACAGCTGGAGTATTGTGTGTAGCTATGGTCACCATTATAAGATGGACGTGATTGCACTAGAGAGGGTGCAGTGGAGGTTAGTAAGGATGTTGCCATAGGCTAATGGGGACCAGATAAAGGTATATAAGATTGAGAGGCATAGATAAGGTAGAAAGTAACGTGTCCTACTGTTCATGCAATTGGAAATTGTAATTTACTGCAAAACGAACTGAGACTGGCAGAGTTACTTGAATTTTCAACAATCTTTAAACTGCTTTTAATCCATTTTTCAGAATGGTTCAGCATTTTAAATACAGTACTTCTATTCATTTTCTTGTTTGTAAGCTCTTTTCCCTTTAGGAATGTGCTGTAATTTTACAAGTTCTTTTGTTACTACATATAGTCAAGTGACAATTTTTAAAAGTAATTTTTTTTTAATCAACCTGTTCAGAGATGGTTTTACACACCTCTGGAACAGAGGGACTAATCTAAGGTTAGACAACTGAATGACTGATTTTAAGCGTGGAGGAGTGCTGGTCTGTCCCAGATGAGTGCAGTCACGTCCTTGACTGAGATTCACCCGCTTGCTTCTAATAATCTGAAAGCTGATTACTTCTTTGTACCTTACCAGCCAGTGGCTGTTGTAATGGCATCAATACTGCCCAAGAAAGATTTGAAGTTAGAGTCTTTAGAAAATACAAGTTGAAAAGAAATTTGACTTCAGTGAGCATTTCTTTTATTAACTTTTTGATCTTGTTTTTACTTTGAGGTTAATTGGAGAAGGGAGATTGCCTTTTTGCATACATCCAACTTTCACAACTGTAAACACCATGGAACAATAATTGGTGTTTGTAACGATGCTTGCAGTAGAATTGGCTGCAGGCTTAAAATTTATGTAGAGAAGTTGCATTATCTGCTAGCAGCTTAGCACCCAGAAACATGTTGCTGTCTAATGTTAGTGTCGTAGAGTTAGATTCTTTTGTATTGGAGAGTGGCATCAACAGCTGAAGTATCACACCCCTTCTGATAATAAAAATATCTTGCTTGTGCATTTGTTGAGGATTGAACCACCACCTATCCTTTGTTTTTGCACCAGCCAATCGAAACTCACTTGGTGAGTTAAAGGATATGCATCTTACTGAAGGTGATCAGCTTTGTTCCATCTTTCCGTTTCTTTACAGCTAAAGAGAGTGATTCATCTCGTTACCTAAATTAATGCCTCAGGTGTCCAGTCCATCACCAAAACCTTGCATCTAGCATTTTTCTGGTTTTTGACAGCTCTGATTATTGGCCACCAAAGATCCACTGTATGTAGTGTTACATTAATTTTCAACAATTTTTTGCGTAGCTAACATTTTTCAGTTTATCATTTGCATCTCTTCTGTGGGTACTTTTGCAACTGAAATATTTTTCTTTGTAGAAATATGATTAAAGTATTGATGCTTCATTTGTAAGAAAATCTTAAGTATTTAACCATTTTTCTGTTTTCTACCAAAGGTGGTGCTATGAAAATGAAGGATCAGTACAGAACAGCCATTTTGTGATCCTTTCGGGGTTTCGAACTTTTACGCTTGAGATGACTATTGTCTAGCAATGTAACTCAACAGTTTAGAACACACCATCAAAATGCAACAGTGGATATTTTCTTCAAAAGATACCATAAATTAAGAATTATTGTTTGTACAGTGCAACATTCTTTAGGGATGGAGGAGTGTGTGCACACAGATAAATATGAAGGTGACATGTCACAGTCCAGTAGTGACCATGGAAACCAAGTGAAGAACTATGTTAACATAAGTGGTGAGTTTATTGAAGTGGAGGAATAATGGCCTGTAGGGCTCTGAGGTAAATAGACACAACAGGTATCCACTTCGAGGTATTTTGAGAACATTGACTGACTAATTTGACTTGTACACTTTGCCTTTCTATCTGTATTTTGTTAACTTTGAAATAAATATGTTTTTGATATATATACTTTTACACACAATTATACCCAAGTGTATTTTTTTCCTTATAGTTCTGAGTTCCTTCCAACCTATTGCACACAATTGTAGTGTAGGAACATGGTAATATACTGAAGGAACTCTTCATGCTACCTAAAAATGTGATCTTGTGAAAGAAAAAATAAACTAGGTCACGCCAATTTGAAGGGGAGAATATCTTGGCAATTCTGTTTCAAAAATTCTTTTTCCCACGGTTTTTATTTAATTAAAGATCTTTGAATCAGTCTGTTGCTTTATTAAGTCACACTACATTGTTCTGTTTAAGGTAATTTAGTATTGTTTGCCTGAATGAGTTTAAGGATTGAAGTAATTTGGGTTTCATGTTTGATTGCAGATTTTTCAAAGTGGGGGTTTTGGTTTGCTGGCTGTCATTGCCCAGGCAGTCATATTCATACAGCATGGAAACAAACCCTTTGGTCCAACTCGTCAGTGCCGACCATACATCCCAATCTGACCTAGTCCCATTTGTCAGCATTTGACCAATATCTGTCTAAACCCTTCCTATTCAGAAACCCAACCAGATGCCTTTTAAATGTTATAATTGTGCCCATCTCCACCACTGCTTCTGGCAGTTCATTGCATAAGTGCACCATCCTCTCTGTAAAAGGTCCCCCGCAGGTCCCTTTTAAATTTCCCCCTCTCACTTTAAACGTATGCCCTCTAGTTTTGGACACCTTTACTCTGGGGAAATAGACCATGAGTATTCATCCTATCCATGGGCCTCGTGATTTTATAAACTCCTAAAAAGGTTACCCCTCAGTTTCCAACAGTATTCGCAGTATTCTAAAAGTGGTCTCACTAATGTCCTCTACAGCAGCAACACAACATCCCAACTCCTATTATCAGTGCACTGATCAATGAAGGCAAGCGTGCCAAACACTACCTTCAACATCCTGTCTACTTGCGACTCCACTTCCAAGGAACTATGCACCTGTACTCTGAGGTCTGTTTGTTCGGAAGCACTCTCCAGAGAAACCCTATCATTAACTGTATAAGTACTGTCCTGGTTTCCCTCTCCAAAATGCAAAACCTCCCATTTATCTAAATTAAACTCTATCTGGCACTCCTTGGCCCATCTGATCAAGGTCCTGTTGTACTGTGAGATAATGTTCTTTACTGTCCACCACACCACTGATTTTGGTGTCATCTGCAATCTTACTAATCATACCTCCTAAATCATATCCAAATCATTTACATAACTGATGAAAAGCAGTGGACTAGCACTGATCTCTGCAGCATATCACTGGTCATAGGCTTCCAATCCAAAAAAACAACCCTCTGTCTCCTACCTTCAAGCCAATCTTGTATCTAATTGGCTAACACCCCCTGGATATCATGTGAACCCGTTTACCATATGGAACCTTGTCAAACACCTTGCTGAAGTCCAGATAGACAATATCTACCACTCTACCTTCATCAATCTTTGTCACCTCTTCAAAAAATTGAATCAAGTTAGTCAGTCATGATTACCCATACACAAAGCCATGTTGACTATTCCTAATCAGTCCTTGTCAAATGCATGTAACTCCTGTCTTTCAAGAAGTCCCCTCCAATAACTACCCCACCACTGACATCAGGCTCACTGGTCTACATTTCCCTGGCGTTTCCTTACTACTAATAATGGCACCACGTTATCCAACCTCCAGGTCTTCTGCCACCTCACGTGTGGCTATCCATGATACAAATATCTCCGCAAGGGGCACAGCAATCTCCTCTTTAGTTTCCCACAAAGATCTGGGAAACACCTGATCAGATCCTTGGGATTTATCCACTCTAATGTGCTTTAAGACATCCAGCACCACCATCTCTGTAATATGGATACTTCTCAAGGTATCACTATTTATTTTCCTAATTTATCTAGCTTTCATGTCCCTCTCCACAGTAAATACGATGTAAAATACTTGTTTAGTATCTCACCCATCTGTGGTTTCAGGATTTGGATATGTGGAGAAAATGTGCTTTGCTGAATGAAGATTAAATCTTGAGTTACTTAGAAACAAACAGAAATTGCTGGGAAATCTCTTCAGGTCTGACAGCATCTATGGAGAGAAATCAGAGCTAATGTTTTGGGTCCCGTAACCCTCCTTCAGAACCTAAAGCATCCACTTTGATTTCTCTCCACAGTTGCTGCCAGATCTGCTGAGTTTTTCTAGCAATTCTGTTTTTGTTTCTGATTTCCAGCATTTGCAGTTCTTTGGTTGTTATTCCCTAAGTTACTTTGTATTTTCTGAATATCCAAAATATCTACTACAATATCAACCATAGATACAACGCATACTGAGACTGACATAGTAAAATGATACACAATCATGCATCTATTTGGTAGCATTCACTCACCATGGTTTGTGTTCTTCCTCCGTACTTCAAGGGACCAGTAAGCACAAATTGACTGTTCTTGATATAACAGTCACTGCGCTTTTCTAAATAAAATTAATTAATTGTGAAGCACTTTGGGATGTCATAAGGATGTAAATAGTGTTCAATAAATGGAAGTTTATTTCTCCTTTGTTAATTATCCAAATCTTTGTTGGGTATGTTATATGCATTCTAATTAGTTTGAAATGTTTCGATTGCTAACATTAATCTATTAAGGTCAAGGTTTATTTTCACTTGTGGGTGAAGGAGACATCGAGGAGGCATTTGAGGGACTATAGCATATCTTCTGAAGTCCTGGCAGAGATTACCTTTGTTAATTCAGAGGAGCAATGAGGGATGGAGATTAGAGTGTGTTTGCACAAGAATCATGACATTTTAATCATAAGAACATCTCATCATAACTGATCTGGCAAAATGCCTCACAGTGTGAAACCAAGTTATATAGACTCCAAGGCCTAGATTGAATTTGATCCCTATCAGTGAAAGTTGCTCAGTGGTAACAGTTGAGGTGTTAGAGTTGGTCCCAGTATTTTGGGGGTGAGGGAGGAAAGTAAATGGTTTTCTTATGTTCGTTCTTGACTAATAATCCCTGCTCCAGGGTGTGTATACAGTCTGTAGCCTCTCTCAAAGAATGGCTAGTTTAGGTTTCACATGTCAGCTACAGAGAGAGGAGAGACCAGGAACTTAGTCTATGCTTTCATATTTTCATTCTCCTGTTGGATTGACATTTTCAAATATTAAAAATTAGTAAAAAGAATAGTTTTCTGTATCTTAATATTGCCTGAGATTAATATTGGTTTCTGATTTCTGTGTTTGCCTTTTTTCTTCTAAAGATAATTGTGGTAGATCAATACAATATCCAGAAGACGACTTGCTCTGTAAAGAATCAGAAGATCATCTTTTACCCACCAGTGGGTTGATGACAACCAAAAATAAAAATGAAGCCGAAAGTAATATGAAGGGACAACAGATGAACAGTAATTTTTCACACTCTGTAGACATTCAGGTAAATACTATGTCCTCTACAAAGTCTAAAAAGGAAAGTTAAGGCCTGTATTTTACTTCAGAATTAGATGTAGAGCATGTATTTAAGACTTTTGGAACTTTACTGGTTCACTGGGTTTTTACTTCATAACTTTAATGCATTTTTATTTGTTATCTCTCAAGTAATAATTGATTCTTGGTTATACAGTTCTGTGGGCAGAGGCAGCTTTTGCATACCTGGATTAAATAATCATTTTTAACTTGAAAACCATAGATTAGTCGGCTACATGGAGCTGTTGTCTGTTAGCCGAATTTTGTTCATGTATGCTTTCTCCGAAGATAACCAGTTGAAGATCCAGAACAGGAATTTTTGGCATGTCTCTCTTGCCTGCTCCAGAAGACTGAAATCAACTAGAGGGAATTGAAGGATGGGTCAGCAAGTTTGCAGACGACACAAAGGTCGGAGGTGTCGTTGACAGTGTAGAGGGCTGTTGTAGGCTGCAGCGGGACATTGACAGGATGCAGAGATGGGCTGAGAGGTGGCAGATGGAGTTCAACCTGGATAAATGCGAGGTGATGCATTTTGGAAGGTCGAATTTGAAAGCTGAGTACAGGATTAAGGATAGGATTCTTGGCAGCGTGGAGGAACAGAGGGATCTTGGTGTGCAGATACATAGATCCCTTAAAATGGCCACCCAAGTGGACAGGGTTGTTAAGAAAGCATATGGTGTTTTGGCTTTCATTAACAGGGGGATTGAGTTTAAGAGTCGTGAGATCTTGTTGCAGCTCTATAAAACTTTGGTTAGACCGCACTTGGAATACTGCGTCCAGTTCTGGGCGCCCTATTATAGGAAAGATGTGGATGCTTTGGAGAGGGTTCAGAGGAGGTTTACCAGGATGCTGCCTGGACTGGAGGGCTTATCTTATGAAGAGAGGTTGACTGAGCTCGGTCTCTTTTCATTGGAGAAAAGGAGGAGGAGAGGGGACCTAATTGAGGTATACAAGATAATGAGAGGCATAGATAGAGTTGATAGCCAGAGACTATTTCCCAGGGCAGAAATGGCTAGCACGAGGGGTCATAGTTTTAAGCTGGTTGGTGGAAAGTATCGAGGGGATGTCAGAGGCAGGTTCTTTACGCAGAGAGTTGTGAGAGCATGGAATGCGTTGCCAGCAGCAGTTGTGGAAGCAAGGTCATTGGGGTCATTTAAGAGACTGCTGGACATGTATATGGTCACAGAAATTTGAGGGTGCATACATGAGGATCAATGGTCGGCACAACATTGTGGGCTGAAGGGCCTGTTGTGTGCTGTACTGTTCTATGTTCTGTGTTCTAACTATATTGCTTTCATTGCTGAACTGGCTGATGTAGGTTAATTTAGTGTAAACCACAAGAAGCCTGGGACCACTGATTTATTTAGGGCTACACTATATATTTAGTTGACATTAACAGTCTTTTCAAAATTACCAGGGCAGATAATTCCATTAAGATCGATTCCATTCTCCTTGATCAAATCTGAGGGTGAACTCGACTACTTTACTGCCTTGGCATCCTATTTGACCTTGATCTCATATACCGGGTCCATATCTTATCCATCAACATGCTTGCTACAATGTCCATAATGCTGCCCGTATCCACCATTGTCCAAGCTCACTGATAGTTGGGACATTCATCTGTGTCCCTTTATGTTTAAACCAAAGGTTCCCGAAGCTCACTTTAGCTCAGAATTGTTACTGTGCATGAGGCCGTTCAGCCCATGGTGTGTTCACTGGCTTTCTGAACATCTTGATTAGTGCTACTCACCTCCCTTTTCCCTAGAAGTATGCACAGACTTTCTGTTTATATAATCATCTAATGTCCGTTTAAATGCCTCAATTGAATCTGCCTCCAGGTGGTGTGTTCCAGACCGTATTGACTCACTGGAAAAAGTATTTTCTCACCTCGAGTTTCTTTTTGCTCAAGGTGTTAAGAGTATGCCCTCTGGTTCTCAATCCTTTTATGGGAACCTTTTCTCCCTGTACGGTCTGGCCAGACTCCTGATTTTAAAAAAGAAAAGAGTTCCACTTCATTCTTGTTCAACTGAAGTTTCTGAAATCTAAGGGTGCATTAAGTGGATAAACTGGATATACCATCTTTCTATGTATTTCTGCCAGTATTCCAGTTCAATATTTAACCCTTCTGATGACAAAGCCTTGTACAAACTATAAATTGCAGATACAACTTAAACATTGGCTTAATTAGTACTGGTTTCCATCAGTTACACAAAACATTGTTTGAATTGATAGGTGTATTTGTTTACATTGGCTCTACTGTTTCCCTAACTTCTCCTGCATGTGCATCAGTCTCTCAGTTAAAAGTAGTCTCAGAATTCATCTTTGGTCATCCCATATTAATCCCCTTCCATGGCTGATATTCTTTTCCGTGGAATGTTTGTTTTCATGTTAAAGATGCTATATGATTGCAGATGTTTATTTTGAATTTGATATTCAGCTGTTTGTAGGTGCACACAAATCTACTGAACTTTATTCTTGAAACAATTATAATAATATCATGCATGTTTACACAACGCAAGTTAAATAGTTTGGTGTGTTAAATTATGTATTGATTTTTCATAGTTTCTTAAAAAATCTCTAAAAGTCTGGGTTTCCTCTTTACATATTCTCAGCAAAGTGTCTCACTTTACGTAACATTTAACCCCTTAGGCTCCTCCTGATTATTTCTGTGCCCATCAGATGCAGGATCCTGTATGAATCAGGTTGCCCTTGAGATGTGAAGAATGACCAGAGGGATAGACCATTTGCTCTTTTGCCCTGAAGGAGCCAGCCTGATGATGACTTGCCATTTGAACACAGTAGCCTGGAGTAATTGATTCTCTGCGCAAATAGAGCTTGCAAGTCCTAGAGAGTTTTGCACTCTCAGAGAAACTGGAGATTAGAAGTGTGTCTCTCTTCTCCGGGTGAAAAGCTAGCTAAAATTATCTGCTACTCTGGTGTGTTTCCCCTAGTGACCTTACTGGCTCCAAATAATTTGGAAGAGGTAAAACAATTGTGACCCACTGTAGGAAACCATAAAATGAGCTGACGTATTGCTGATGAGAGAACAGCACAGCAATCTGTTCCCCTGGAACAAACTGTCCAGTCTGTTTCATGCCAAAATTCATATCCTTGCATTTGGGAATAAACAAATCATGCAGGGCAAACATCCACAGGAAAGCTTCTAGAAAAGTTTTGTCATGTTTCTTTCTTTGTCCACATTACAGTTAAATTTTTAAATTTAAACTTTCTTACAGAATAAATGACTTGTTTACTTCTAGACGTCAGATCCATCATTAGACAACCTCTGTGTATTGCCCTGGAAACATCTCCCCTAACCCCAGGGATAGGTATGCCATAATTTGAGAACAACCTTCTCTAGAATTACAAATTATTCTATTTACAAATAATAAATTATTACAAATTAATAATCATTAGCTAGGTCACCAATCCTTATGGGGATTGGTTAGCTCTGTTTGCGATACAAAGTGACATCAACAGCACCTAGTCACCTTGCCTGAAGAGTGAAGATCCTTGGGTTAAACCACCACCAGTCCTCTCTCTAATGAGAGATCAACCCAGTGGTCTGGTAGTACTATGGTGACTTTACCTTGAATTCACAGCAAGCTGTGTTCAAATAATCCCTGTGTGCACTGTCCTCATTAGCTCCTGGCAACACCTTGATTTTGGCTTTTTTATTTTTGTTTAAAATTCTCATCCTTAGTTTCAAATCTTTCCATGACCATGCCCCTCCCTGTTGCTATCTCCTCAAACACCAGAAACCTCTAAAATCCCTGCTTCTCTCCCTGTTCTGATCTTGTGAATTCCCATTCTCATCACTCTGCCATTGGCAGACATGCTTCTGCTGGTTAGACTCTAAGCTCAGGAATTCCCAAACTTTGCTGTCTTAGAGCCAAGAGAGGCAATCCTTAAAACCTATTTCTTTGACCAAGCTTATCATCACCCTGTCCTCCTGTCTCTTTTTAAGTGGTTCAGTGTCAAATGCTATTTGATAATCATTCCTGCTGAGCACTTTGGGTTGTTTAAATGCAGTAGTTAAATATCATGTTACTTTAAATGATTGCATGAACAGTTAAGCACATTTGAATTTGAACTGTGGTAAAATTGTAAGAAATTTAGCACCATTCATGTCGAAATGCATTTGCAAAGTTGCCAGATGAATCTTAATAAGCCACTGAGACATTTTCAAATCGTGGTTATATAATATTGTTCGTAAAGTTGAGCGTGTTTGAAATATTCAAGGAAAGTTCTCATTTGCTCTTTCTAGTTAGGATAGCCATGTTTTGAGAAATAAGGATAGCTAGAACAAAAAAATCTTAATCGTTTTGTGCAAATCAGCTGTGTTACAATACAAATATCAACATATAGAGTCGTAGAAATATACAGTACAGAAACAGACCCTTACATCCAACTTGT
Organism: Stegostoma tigrinum; assembly: GCF_030684315.1. Lineage (NCBI taxonomy): Eukaryota > Metazoa > Chordata > Chondrichthyes > Orectolobiformes > Stegostomatidae > Stegostoma > Stegostoma tigrinum. Next base: position 40,826,531 of record NC_081369.1, read on the forward strand.
CCGTGCTGATCGGATATCCTAGATAAATTTAGTCCCATTTGCCAGCATTTGGCCCATGTTCCTCAGTCCTTCCTGTTCATATACCCATCTTGATGCCTTTTAAATGTTGTTATTGTACCAGCCTCCACCACTTCCTCTGGCAGCTCATTCCATACACACACCACCCTCTGCATGGAAAAAGTTGCCCCCTAGGTCCCTTTTGAATCTTTTCCCTCTCACATTAAACCTGTTCCCTCTAGTTTTGGACTCCCCCACCCCAAGGAAAAGACCTTGTCAATTTACTCCATCCTTGCCCTTCATGATTTTGTAAAGCTCTATAAGGTCACCTCTCAGCCCGCGACACTCCAGGCCAAATAGCCCAGCCTATTCAACCTCTCCGCACAGCTCAAACCCTCCAACCCTGACAACATTCTTGCAAATCTTTTCTGAACCCTTTCAAGTTTAACAACATCCTTCCTATAGTATTGCAGAATTGCATGCAGGATTCCAATAATGGCCCATCCAACACCATAGTTGGTACATATTACATCATATGGCTGTTGAAACCATACCATGACGTCAAAACGTCTATACTCAATGTACTGACCAATCAAGGCAAGCATACCAAACGTCGTCTTCACTATCACATCTACCTGTGACTCTACTTTCAAGGCACTGTAAATCTGCACTCCAAGGTTTCTTTCTTCAGTAATATTCCCCAGGACCTTACCGTTAAGTGTATAAGTCCGGCCCTGATTTGCATATGAACACATTTTCAGTTAAAATTATTCTTGAATTGAGAGTTGGTCTGGCTGATTAACTGATACCAAATTTAATCCATGTGTTTTTTTTTCACCTTTTCTTTGTTCTATACAAAATTCTTTTCCAAAAAAAACGTTCATCTGTAATCTTTTCCAGTTCACCGAAGGGGTTCAATTTTGATTTCTATCTCTTTTCTCTCCACAGATGCTGTCTAACTTCAAATGCTTTTTTTCCCAATATTTTTCTATTTTTGTTCCAATTTTACTACTTTAGATTAATGTATAAATTGTTCTAAAAGCTTTAAAATGTGTAACTTGGCTGCCAGTAATTGATACAAGACTATATATGTGAACTCATGTTTTAATCATTCTAGCACCGTACAGACATCAGAGATACCAAAGGGCACATTTGCAGTATTTGTGGGAGTACATTAAGCTGTAGAAGTTCACTGGATAAGCACGTGTTGATCCATACTAGCAAGAAACCATATCACTGTGCAGTGTGTGGGCAGCCACTTGCAGCAAAGGACCATGTGCAAAGGTTGGTAACCTATGATGAATGCTAGTCAATGTAAAAGAGAAAGGAGCAGGTTTCACAATAAAAGAAAAGTTGCATATTTGTTACTTTTTAGGAACTAAAGGATCGAACTTTGGGCTAGAATTTGCTGCATTTATATATATTTTTTAAAAAGTGGTTATCTGCGCTGACCACTGTGAACGTACAGATTAGCAGCAGGAGTAGAACATTCAGTCCTTCAAGACTGCTGTGTCATGTCTCATCTGAGTGTAGCCACAATTCCATATTTTGACCTACCCCGATAACCATAGGTTCGGAACTAACGCGTCAAGTCTACCACTGCCTTAAAAAAAGTCTGAACTTGCCTCCACTGTGCGCTGGGAAAAGAATATCAAAGGTCACTCTTCTAAGAGGCAGGATGAAATTTTCCTCTGTCACCTTGCTATTCATGAGTATATAAAATAACAACATTAGTCAAGTAATGAACTATTAAATGTGAATATCACAAAGTTAATATCTATGCTGTTATAAACGTTTTAACTTACCTTTTAAACTCACCACACAAGATTAAATATTGTGCTTGCTGATGTAATTATCTTTCAAATAATGTTAAATATTAATGATAGCAAATTAAGTATGCTGGCCAGAGAACTCCCTTGCTAATAGCACTGAGTATGTTTGCCCCCCACAGTGTACGTGGATTCAAGAAGCAGCTCATTACCAGCCATTCCAGAACACTTGGGGATGGGCAATGAATGCTGGCCGTAGCCAGTGACACCCATGATCCGTTCAGTGAATTAAAATAAAACTTTTCTTTTAAGGTTTCTGGATTTGTTGGCGATTTTAAAAGTTTTTAAGTTTTAAAGTTGTGCTTAGTCATGAGGGAAAGAGAAACGTATTTGTCATGCTTTTTGTGATGTTAGACTGCCCCAACACACGTGTAGTGAATGGAAGACTTTTCAAACACTCCCTCTTGCAGTGCACAGGAAGGTTAGAGAAAAATAAATCTGTCTTTTAAATTTGATCCCTTGGAGGTGCAAAGAGTCTTAAAAAGAGTATTAATTATACAATATTTTGAAGATGAAGAATTATGCTGCGATATAGTTTTGTGGGTTTTGGGATGACTACATCTACATCGAAATTGTCATTGGAACACCGTACAATCGCAGTGGGATAGATTTTGTTGAAAAAGTAATGTGAGTTATACAATATTGAGTGCAAATTGTTTTGCTTCTCTACTGTTTGGAAGTGTTTTAACCTTACCATCTTTATAACTACTTGACGTTGAATTCAATCTATTTTGTACAGAATATTAGCTTTTCATTTTTTCTGTGCGCTTATTGTACTTTAGAAGTTTTATTTCTGGACATTGTCATAAATTTATTCAGCAGCAACAGAAGCAAAGTTGCTGGAAAAGCTCAGCAGGTTTGACATTTGTGAAGGAGAAGACAGAGTTAATGTTTCGGGTCCGGTGACCCTTGCTCAGAACAGTTCTGAGCAAGGGTCGCCGGACCCAAAACAGTAATTCTGTTTTCTCCTTCACAAATGCTGTCAGACCTGCTGAGCTTTTACAGCAACTTTGTTTTATTTTCCTGATTTACAGCATCCGCAGTTGTTTCGGTTTTTGTTTAGTCATAAATTTATTGGTATATAAGCATGGGAATTTCCTTTTTTAAATACAAAAGAGTCATACATTCTCCCTGATGTTTGCTTGGGATGTTGAATTTACAGTGTGAAGTTGCCAGAGGGACAATCTGATATCAGTGATAACATGGAGAGGACTTCTATACCTGAAGAAGCAGGACCGTTCTGGAATTCCATGGTAGCTGCGGGGATGCTGTTTGTTTGTGAAACGTGTGTTGCTTGCAGAAATTTTTTTGAGGCTCAAGAGACTTCAGTCCATAAGTGGATGGCCCGGAGACAGAATGAACCTCTGCATGTTCGTTTGCAAAGACTAGAGCGTGAACGGACTGCAAAAAGGCTTAAACGTGCTAATGAATCAGCAGATGAAAGGGAGATGAGGAGGCTGAGAGATCGTGAGGCCAAGCGTCTTCAAAGAATGCAGGAATCGGAAGACCAGAGGGCAAGAAGGTTACAACGTGAAAGAGAAGCTATGAGATTGAAAAGGGCGAATGAGACTCCGGAAAAACGGCAAGCAAGGCTCGTAAGAGAGAGGGAAGCAAAACGGATAAAAAGACATCTGCAGAAGTTAAACCCTAGTCTATCGGTTCATATTTCTCAGAAATCAACACCAGAAATGAGCTCATTCCAGCTTCATGTCGCTTGCCCCAATCTATAAAATAAATATGTAGTTCAGAAAATTTGACTTTATTTTTGTTCTGAAATAAAATTTACCCAGGGTTCCATCCAATATGAGATATGATCCTATGACATGCATTGGAAATATGGTAATGGTGTGGAATGGAAATACAAAATAAGCAAGTTCTTTTAGCTGTGTAGTTACACAGTCAGCTGTAACTTTCATAAAACTTTACAGAGTCACAGTTGTGAAAAACCAATGATCTCAAACTCCAGTGAACCTCTGTTCTTTGTGTAATTCTTTTGACTGGAATTGTGTGGTTCATTTTCTTAACTGTTATACGAAATTATTTTACTGCACTTTTTCAAAAAAAAAAGCATTCTCTAAATGTTGTGTTGAATTCTTCCTCTACTGTTCCTCAGGTTTTGGCGGGGATATTTCACAGTAAGATCACAGAAGGCAAATGATATTTCAGCTTTACAGCAAGTTTGGTGGACATGATCTTAGCTTTAGATAACAATGTGTTTTGACATTCACATATATGATCAGCTGTGTGCACTGCTCAATTCTATGAGCTAATTTGTAAACAAAAATTGGACTTTTGAGAATGAGGCATCTTTTGCAGTTTTACTTTTAGCTGTCATCGATGTCTATATTCAGTGCAATTATTTTTGAGTACCATCACAGCAGGAAATTTGCACAAGGACAAAACTTTTTATTAGCCTGATGTATTGAATTGCTGTGGTTTACTGGCAATCGATAGTGAAGAGTTGATTCAACTCTTCAATACTATTAATACAATTATGCTTTGAATGTGATAAATGTTGACAGCAACATTGAAAACATGTACTGTGGTCGGCATCACAACCATGATTGAGTTGTATCTTTCTTACACTTTAATTGTATGCACATTTATGTGAACCTTTTCATTTTTTTTCACAAGACCCTTGATCCTGCGCAAGAAACCTGCTTCATCATGTAATGACTTGAGCATCAAGATGCCAAAATACTTTATTAAAGTCAGTAGCAGAAAAAATATCTTAATTAGAAGTATTTCAATGGTATTTCACTTCAGTAAATTAAATTTTAATGATTTATATTTAACACTATTAAACATGCTGCTTTTTCCCCCAAGTACTAGACTTAATAATCATAGCTGACATTTTATTGCTTGTATTTGTAATTTCCTGTTTAGTACCTTCCCCAATATTACTACTGTAGTTTGCGTGTTGAAAGAACACCACCACTATCATTTTCTGCTCTTGGCATTTCTAAGCTCTAACCATACAGATTTCACTTCATCAGAGTTAATATCCTAAATTAGGGGTGTATTCAGTTGAAGGAAGGAACATCTAAATTGGTAAACAAAACACATTTGACCTGAGGATTGGATGCAATTTAGATTTCAGTAAAGGGGAACAAATGAATCACTTGTATTAATTTCCTTTTAAAACAACAGTGCTACCCAAATCCTTTTCCGTTTTGTCTGTCCTTCTTCCCATTCCTGGTCACCTTACTGCTACATTTCTATAATCTCAACAATATCACAACCATTTATATCTGTTTCTGCAACTAATTCATCCACTTAGCGTATACAAGATGAACTTCGCACTTTCTTACAACAATTGTGCACATACCTTTTCAGGGTGGTCCCCAAAAGTTAGATTCTACTATTGTGGTATTACCCTTTAATGTGGATAGTATTAACTTGGGACAATCTAAAGAGAAAGATGCTGAGTGAAGTTGACCAAGATTGGTAGATGCATACAAAAGACAATCCTATTGGAGTTAGAAATTGAATATTATCATTTTCATGCAAAATAGACAGCCATGCAATTTTATCTTTAAAGCCGAAACTTTTGAAGATACTGTTTACAATGTGCTTTGAATTGAGCTTTGTCACAAATTTATTAGAATTCTACACTTTATTTGAAACAATATCAACATACTAGAGACAAAGAAATTTCAAGTTCTGTTGGTAGTGACACTTTATGTGGCTGGGAAACTCTCCACTGATTAATTTCATTCTCATTTATGTGTGACCTAGTGAATGTCAGAACCCTAATCCAAATCCATCACAGACTGATGGAATCTTATTACATTAGCATTTACTTGATGAACTACTTTGGAATTTATTTCCACAAGTTGTAACAGTCACTAACTGAACTAATCCCTTGAATTATTTAACTTGCCTGCAATAGATCAATTTTAAATTTAGAAATGTGGGTATTTTTTAAAAAATCTTTAAATACATTATTTAATGATTTGTCCTACTTAATGTAACTGTTTACAGTTAAAGATTGCAACTATTTTTGCATAACATGATGCAAGATTGTGAGAATTGGAATTTTGATGTTCTGTTTTAGTTTTCGTTTATTGTATAGTAGGATTGATGTAAAATTTTGAATGCTGAAACATAACATTTTTCATTTCTTAAATGTTGGATCATAGCTCCACAGATGAAAGTTGTCCACCTTTTGGAAAAGTAATTTTGTAAATTTGTAAACTATTTGAAATACTTCTTAAGGATTCTTATCATGAAATTACTTATTTTAAAATGATAATAATTTTGTTATAAATGTTTGCAGTGGACAATGGATAGGTACGTTCTGTGGTGGTGTGCCGAGCGACACAGGAATATCCTAGATCTAAAGGTAACATTCTGCAGATGCCGAAAATCTTAAAATAAAAACAGGTAGGCATATCCCTAGTTTGTACTGAGTTAGTTGACCACCACTAGTTTCAGTAAATAGCAATTGACCGTGTTGTTTCTGACTGGGAAATCTTGGGTGAGGATCCTTTGGAATCTGGAAAGGACCATATTAGATTCAGCCATGATGCTGCTGCACAATGTTCAGTTACACACGGTTGTACCTCTCTGTAGTGAACTAACCAGCAAAAGGGAGAACTTAAGGGAGTAGTTACTTGCATGCCAAAGAAACAATCTTTCTAACTAGTTTAATGTTTCCCCCCAAGATGTTTTATAAATATTCATATTTTAATATTTATTATGATGAGAAGATGAGTTTAGATAGAATATGGCTTTTAACTTCAGTAAAGACTCCTCCACCGTGACTAAATTATCAGAATGCTTATCTGACATCCGGTACTGGTTGAGCAGAACTGTCTTCCAGTATTGGGAAGACTGAAGTCATTGTTTTAGGTCCCCACTCCAAAACTCTGTTCCCTTGCTACTGATTCCATCAGCTCCTTAGCAACAGTATGAAATTGAAGCACTCTATTCACAACCGCAGTATCACATTTGATCCAAAATGAGCTTCTGACCTTCCATTCCTGTCATTTGTCAACATTCCTGGACAGCACCCTGTCTTAGCTCACCTGCTGCTAAAACCCTCATTCATGTCTGAGTTGTTGCCTGATTCACCTATTCCATTGCACACTTGACCAACCTCTCACATTTTGCCCTTTGTAAACTTGAGGTCATCAAAAACTCTGCTTCCTGTGTATTGACTAGGACCAAGCTCCCCTATAATCCTGTGTTCATTCACCAATATTAGTTCCTGATGAAGTAACATTTTGTATTTCAAATTTTCATCCTTGTTGCCAGTACGGAAGTTAGAGAGCAAGTTAAAGAGACAAAGCAGGCAAGAGCACGTCAGGAAACAAGGGAAGACTGATGAATTAAACTGCATTTATTTTAATGCAAGACACCTGACTGGTAAGGCAGATGAACTGAGGGCATGGATGGGAACAAGGGACAGGGAAAGATGGCTGAGCGATGGACAGGACTAACAGCACAATGTTGCAGGGCACAGATGCTACATGAAAGATATAAGGGGAAGGAGGGTTCTTCCATTCATAAAGACTCACTGATCCCCCAGGAACGGACAGCACGGTGTCTCAGTGGTTAGCACTGCAGCCTCACAGAACCAGGGACCCGGGTTCGATTCCACGCTTGGGCGACTGTGTGGAGTTTGCGCATTCTCCCTGTGTCTGCATGGGTTTCCTCCGGTTGCTCCAGTGTCCTCCCACAGTCCAAAGATGTGCAGATTAGGTGGATTGGATATGCTAAATTGTCCATAGTGTTCAGGGATGATTAGGAGGGTTACAGGGGGGTGGATTTAGGTGGAATGGTGAGTGTCAGTGTGGACTTGTTGGGCTGAAGGGCCTGTTTCCATAGGGTAGGGATTCTATGAAAATACTGCTATGGCCCCATTACTGCCTATCTTTGTTATGTCCAAAACCACGACCTTTTGAGAGATCTTTGCTCCTGTAATTCTGACCCCTTGTGTATACACAGTTCTAATTGTTATAGCATTGAAATTCATATCTGCACTGTCTAGGTCCTAACATCAGAAATACCGTGCATGTCTACTCTCTGCCTTCTTTGAGACACTACTTCAAATAAACCTTACTGATTATGCTTTAGGCCACCTGATCTAATCTCTTTGCAGCTCAGTGTCACATTTTGTAAAGCCACATTGTGCAGCTTGGGCATTTCATGATGTTGAAGATGCTACATAACTTATTGAAAACAGACCAAAATTCCAGTAATTCCATCTTCCTATAAAGAACTGATGCTAGTTTCTATTATATGTCCGTCAGATGGTTTGTACTGTACCATATTGCTCAGGATAATTTTGTACTAACAATTTTACATTAATTTGCACAAGTTTGATATGTGCAGGTGACATGAAACTTGGAAGTTTTGCAAATAGTGAGGAAGATAGTAATAGACTTCAATTTGATAGGCTGGTGGAATGGGCAGACATGGCAAATGAAATTCAATGCGGAGAAGTGTAAGGTGCGATACATTTTGTAGGCAGTATTACAGATGAGATAGCTAGGAGTGTCCATGCACAGATCTTTGAATGTGGCAAGACAGATTAACAAAGCAGCTAATAAAACACATAGGGCCCTGTGCTTAATAGAAGCATGACGTACAAAAGCTAGGAAATTATGCAACCCTACTGTTAGAGTTAGAACTATACTTCCAGATACTATATTGTAAGAAACCCATGAAGCTTGGAAAGTTTACAGATGAGATTTTCCCAGAACGAATTTCAGGCATGAAGGTTGCATTTACATGAACAGAATGGAGAAGGTGGCATTCACCTTGGAGCAGAAAAGAAAGGAAATTTAATAGAGGTGTATAAAATCATTAAGGTTTAAACGACGTAAATATTTTCTTTTCTCTAGCAGAAAGGTTGTGAACTGGAAGACACATATTTAAATGTGATTGGCAGAAGAATCAGAGACAATATGAGGAAAAGTTTTCTTGCACAGTAAGTTAAGTGCACTGTCTGGTAGGTGACCAGTGAACTTGTATCCAGTGTGCATACAGTTGAAAGAGAATGTGACTGCGATATGAGGAGGGAACTGGGGAATGGAACTAACAGGGCTGTTTATCAAATGACCTCACACAGACCTGATGGGTCAAATGTCTGCCTCCTGTGCTCTTCTATTGTACAGTTTTTATTTTATGCCTTTTTAGTTTACCTTTTTTTAAAAAAAAACTGAATCAAATTGTGTCCATTCAAAAATGTTTCCTTTCCTTGCACAACTTAATCCAAGCTCTAGATTTTGTGCTAACATTAAATAGAAAAGCTTAAATATTTGAAATGTTTATTACATGCAGAGAATTTCATCTATTGGTTTATAATCTGCATCATTATTGAAAACATCGATCCTTCAGAATAAGCAACTGAAGTAATTACATTGATTCTAAACTTCTGACTACCTATCTCTCGCTGTATCATCTTTTCTTGTTCCTTTCTTGCAGGCTGATTATGATTTAAGTTACTCTACCTATAGTATTTCCTTTCTTATATATTTGATTTTTATATAGACAGTATCCCTCAAGTTCTTCACCTTAGGTTCATGATTTAATTAATTGCTGAGAAAAGACACACCTGAGCTTTCCGTTTTGCAAGAATATCAGTGCAAAGGGAAAACAGGTTGGCCGTGAACAACGGGTGAGTGCGGGTCATTGGCAAATGTGCTCAGAGTCCACTTGCCAACCAATCAACATTCTCCTCTCATACAGTATACCAGATGTTTTTGTTTACATTGATATTCCCTGGTGTTCTGATGAGAGCAAGACAGAAAGCTTAAGACAAACCATCTGTTTGCAGCAACTGAAGGTCTGTACTACAAACTGACAATTTCGCTAATGTTAAAATCTGAATCAACAGTAACTCTGTTTGTGCAAAGAGGAAGATCAAGTTTTTGAATGGATTCAGAAATCTGGCAAGACAAAGTAAAAAATGAAATTTCTGCCAAGGCACTCAGTTTAATTTTGAGCCATGGTTTTGCTGATGTTAATTGCCCTTTATGCAAAAATTATTCTACTTGGAACATTTCTAGTTTTAACTGTTAACAGACTATGTCTACATGTGTTTTTTGTTTTATGTGGTTTCTTTTTTTAAAGAAATAGCCTGGAACTTAAAATATTCAAGACCTCTTACAATATGTGCTGTCTTTGTATGAATGCTGATGTCCGTAGAGTTTGATTTTTAAGAATCTGAAACAAAAACAGATTTTTGTCTTGATCTAATTTCTTGCATAAAGGGAAGAAAAAGCAACTTTGGATATTGTGCATGTAATTATCTTTGTTCTTTATTCATGGAAATGTGTCTGCTGTAGCACACAGGAAACTATACCCCATACCCTTGGACTGTGACACTGTTCTGGACTCCCTGGTCATTGGGAACATCCTTCTTGCTTTTATCTGTCTAGTCCTGTTAGAATTTTATAGTTTTCTGAGATTCACTGCTCGTTCTTCTAAACTCCAGTGAATATAGTCCTAACTGATCCAGTCTCTCTCTATACGTCTGTCCTGCCATCGCAGGAATCACTCCCCCCTGTAGATTATTCCATGGATGAGAAGACTAAAACTGTGCACAATATTGCAGACATTTATATAGTCACAAAAGCCAAATACAATTTCAGCAAGACATCCCTGTTCTGAACTCAAATTCTCTCCTTATGAAGGGAAACATACTGTTTTTTGTCATTCAATCTTTTGTCATTCAAATAATAACCTCTCTTCCTGTGTTTTCTGTCAAAGTGGGTACCTTCATGTTTATCTGCATTATACTTAACCTGCCATGTATTTGCCCATTCATTCAACTTGTCCAAATCACCCTGAAGCATTTCTGCATCATCCTTACAGCCAACACACACACATCCAGCTTTAAACATCTACAAACCTGGAGATATTACATTTCGTTCCACCCTCTAAATATTAATGTATTGTAAATAGCTTTTTGATAAACAGGGGCTCCATTTTCATTCTGATTAACTCAGTCTGTTAGGTGGAGTCATGTAATCACAATACTTTGTCATTAACATTTGCAGGATTTGCGTTTGCTCAGAAGCAGGATTAGAATTATTAGCACACTCGGTAAGCAAAAGCCCTCCCATGTTTTAGGCACAATATTTAAATTGATGCAATATATAACCAGCCCCATGGAATTCTAGTTAAGAATTTGGATTTTTTAAATTGACCTGTTCAGACATATGAAAACTCATACCTAAGACTTGCTGAGATCATAAATTATAAAACTTAAGAATCTTCAAACCTTGAGTTAACAGGCAAGAGGTCAGTGTTAGGCTGACTGTAATATCACACATCCAGGACTGATGAGATGAAAGGAGATGGCCTGTTTATTGATGAGGATACATGATGCAAATGATCAATGACAAATGGACTGTGAGAAGAAGTAAAAACATTTTAAAGAACTATGAAGATTAAGACTATAAATTCCAATGTCTACTTTGTCTTGGGGCAAAACCTTGAAGAAAGACTGCCAATGCCAGTGTGTCTCCAGCAAATGCTTGTAAATAAAGTTTTTAAATTGCTGAACCTCGAGTTGAAGTGGCCGTATAAACCGCAATAATTTCGTGTTCGAGTAAGGTCCTTGCAATATCAGTAACATCAAAGGATGGATGAATAAGTTTGTTTTATCACCCATTGATGAGGAGATCAGCGTTTGGAAGAGGCAGCCGATGAACTGATTTGAGGCTGCAGGGAACAGGTCTGCATTGCAGTAATTAGGGAGTGAGGGGCCAGGACCATGGTTCTGCACGCTGGGTAGATATTTTGTAATCAGCCTGTTCAGAGATGTTATTACACACCTCTGGAGCAGGTGAGACTTGAAAGGGACACTACCACTGCATTGAGTAAGACCTGAAGTGACTAGATTAATGACTGTAGGGTAAAATGGGGTAGCTTGTTTCCTAGAGAGACGACTCGTGAGGTAAAACAGATGGGATCTTTTTTTCCTAGCCAGAGAGCCAGTTGTGTGAAATGGGAAGGACTGTTTCCTGGAGAGAGAACCATTGGATGAAACAGACAGAAATTTAGGTTAGGGACTTAAAGGGTCACACAGCAAGTTCTTGTTAGGTAAAAATAAGATTTTAAGTAAAATGAAATAAACAACGTTGGGATCTGTTGTCAACTCCAGAAAAGGCATAGAGTGGCGAAATGAACAGTCACAAGGTAAGGAAAAAGTTGTGACATGGGTACACAATTATACAAATTGTCAGTTAGGGCAAACAGATGTTATTAAGGTAACAGAAAACAGAAACCACAGCTCAGGATTTAAGGAGGAAGCTGACTCCCAGGAAGACGTTGGAGATGTAAATCGAGGCACTTCACTGTGCTGACAAACATTACAAGGTTTTATCACAGTCGGTGAATTTAAGTCAGTATAAGAAACAATTCCAGAATCGAAAGAGAAGTTAAATGGACAACAGGTACCAATTCTGAAGTGGAATCATATCAGACTTGAACATTAACTGTTTCTCTCTTCCTTGATCCTGCTAGGCTGCTCCAGCATTTTGTGCTTGTTTCAGATTCATAGCTTCAGCAGCATTTTGCTTGTATTAGCATTAACCGGTAAACTTCTGATATTATAAATTACGATGTTGAATTCGAAATGAAGAGAGACCATGGAAAAAGGCTGCCAAATATCTCTCCAGCGTAGGTTTGTGAAGAAAATCTTTTAATCGTTGAATCTTACAAGACTCAAAGTGACTGTTTAAAGCACAATATCTTTCACAAACTGCTGAAGATACAGTTAATACATTTCCATTGCAAATGCATAAAGCTGAATGATTTTAACCAAGATAACAAACTGTGAGGCTGGATGAACACAGCAGGACAAGCAGCATCTCAGGAGCACAAAAGCTGACGTTTCGGGCCTAGACCCTTCATCAGAGAGGTCTACATCAGAGAGCTCTGATGAAGGGTCTAGGCCTGAAACGTCAGCTTTTGTGCTCCTGAGATGCTGCTTGGCCTGCTGTGTTCATCCAGCTCCACACTTTGTTATCTTGGATTCTCCAGCATCTGCAGTTCCCATTATCTCTGATTTTAACTAATTTCAGATTTACTGTGTGTAAGATTTAAATCTCCAATTATTTGATTAACATTTGATATGATTGATTGCAAAAGCAGCCACTATAATTTTTCCTACACATTAGTTCACAAACGTGCAGCCTTAAGCTTGAGACCACATTTATTTCATGGAATTCATTCCCTCAACGATTTCAAATTTTCTTCACTCCTTGGATTGCAGGTTTAAAAAGCGACTTGTCACTCTCCATTGCAGCCCTGTTTTTCCCTGAACCAGGAGACCGTACAAAACAAGGCCTTTGGTCCATCAACCTGCATCACCAAAACTATAAAACTAGCCATTTTCTAGCACTAGACCCGTCGCTTTATACATTACAGTGCTATAAGTAGTCATCGGAATACTTTTTAAAAACTAAAACGCTTCCTGCCTCAACCGTCCCTCCAGGCAGTGCATTCCAAACCCCCTCCACTCTCTTCATGAAAAGGTCTTTCCTCAAATCCCCTCTAAACCTGCCTTTCATTTTAAAACTCTGCCCCCGTTTCATTGATCCTTTGATTAAGACCAACAGCTGCTTCCTGTCATCTTGTCCGGACCCCTTATTGTTATGCACCTCTCTAAGGTACCCTCTCAACCTTCTCTGCTCCATAGAAAACAACCTGACCTTATCCATCCTCTCTCTTCATCACTGAAATGCTCCAACCCCGGCAATGTCCTGGTGACTCTTCACTGCGCCACCTCCAGTGCATCTTCATATCCTTCATATGGTATGGTGGCCAGAACTCCATGTCCTCTCCCCACTGCAAACTAGCAGATGGAATCCCAGTAAAATGCTTTCCCAGCAAATCGCTCCTTTGGTCCTTAAATTCCAGACACGTTTTCCAACGCAACTCTCCCCCCCCCCCCCCCACCCCACTACGTTTACTGTTGATGGGTTCATCAATCAACAGGAGAGAACCAGTCATGTGATTGAAGGAGCAGCTACTCTCTGATTCAATACATTTTACAGATAGCAAACAGTTTTCTTTGCTCACCTGTGCGTTTGAATTTGGTCCTGTTCTTCGGATTTCAAGATGATTTCGCCACTAACCGGTACACCGCAAACGGTTTTAAACAATAACATATGAATCGGTGCTCTTGATAAAATTTATTATTGCGATCTCCACAATGTCTGAATAGTCAGCTGAGGGTGCGAACGAGAAAGCTCCTTGCTGGGAGGTTTTATTTAAGACAAAGTTGTGTTATTATTTCAGTGATTTATGCTGTAAATAAAGTATAACAGAGTGTGTGTATACGTCGATATTACTAAAAGACAACACAGCGTGGAGCTGGAGAAACACAGCAGACCAGGCAGCATCAGAGTAGCAGGAAAGTTGACATTAATGTTCGGGACCCTTCTTCATCGTCTGAAACATCTGCAGTTCTTGCTATCTCCGAGGGGCCTACGTTACTCAGTTTTCTTTGCATTGATTAGGTGAAACTCTTGATCAACCAGAACACTCCTTATCCCACAGCTGCCGCTTAATAAAATGTTTGCTGTATTTGAGTGCTGTTTGATATTTGGTGTTTTTACATCCGTTTTCAGCAATTGTTTGGGTGTGTAAAACAAAGGGTCAAAATCCTGGAACTCCCTAACAGCAAATAAGCTGGCTCACCTCTGCCTTATCAAAAGCAATTAGGGACAGGCAATAACTGCTAACCCATAAAGAAAATAATAAAGTTGAAAGTAAAATAAATGAGTGGTGTGCAATGTTGCAACCTGAAATCTTCAGAATGTAGCCAATTAATTAAAAAATTAGCGATCAGGTCTAAACTTTTGCAGCTCCCAAACCTACTAGTGGGCACATTTTAGGTATCAGAAATGTCAAAGCAGGAAAGAAAATATTAAGGAACTGTATTTTCTAATTACTACCTCTAGTATGTACAAGGGTAACATAAAAGCACTTGTCTTCCTTCCATGATTCTATTTATTCTGATTGATGTACCTCATTGTTTAAATTAAGCCAAGAGCATGATCTTTTTATCATTGAGTAAAACTCAGCAACATTATAAATTTTCCTGTAGAAATGGAATAATATGCTCAAAAAGCAATTTTTTAAACTGACATTAGAACGTAGAGATTTATGGTTAAGCTGAAAATATCAGACAATGGAAATTGATACAACTTTATGTGGAGAACTTTAAGAAATAGTAACATCTATGCTTTTAAAAACTTACAGGCTGAAATAGGTGTTGCCATCTGTATCTTGCCTCAAAAATGTTTTTGTTCTCAATTTTGGAAAAGGAAATTTCATTCTCAAATTTCTGTACAATGCAACAGGTATCCACTTTTATTAATTTGAGTATTGCTGAGAAAAGATATTTTGGCAAAGCTTTTCATTTTTGTATCAGGACAGTGCAAAGAATACCAATTAAAGGAGAAAACCACATTTATACTGTCTGGAGAGTACTGATTAGTTATCAAATGGATTCAAATTGGCAAAGCTGTTGCACTAACTAATGATTGACAGTTAACTGTAATGACAGGGTTATTGTATGAGGAGAACTTGAGTTGACTAGACCAGTTAAGGGCTTTATGTTGCAATGGTAGTGTCTGTACCTCTCAACAAGGAGCCTTGGGTTAGAGTCCCACCTGCTGCAGAAGTGTGGCAGAGTGTCTCTGAATGGGTTGATTTAAAAAAAACTTGACTTGGTCTGTATTCGCTTGAGATGAGAAGAATGAGAAGGGATTTCATTGAAAAGACAAACATTCTGAAAAGGCTGACAGACTGGATGCAGGAATGATGTTCCCCAAGGTGGTCTACAACAAGAGATGACAGTCTCCGAATATGCAGTGAACTATTTCAGGCTGAAGTGGTAATCAGACAGTGAGGCTGCAACTGAAGAATTGTGTGGCGGTTCCTGACACCATAGTACAGGAAGGACATAATTGCTCTGGAGAGAGTGAGGAGAAGATTCACTAGAATGTTGCCAGGGCTGGAGAATTGTATGTACAAGGAGAGGCTGGGGAGTGATGAGGCTGGGGAGGTTGGGTTTGTTTTCCTTGGAACAGAGAAGGCTGAGGGGGTGACCTGATTGAGGTATATAAAATTCTGAGGGGTAGAGATAGAGTAGACAGGAGAAACCTGTTTCCCTTGGCAGAGAATTCAAAATCTAAGAGTCATACATTCAAGCTAAGTGGCAGAAGAATGAGAAGGGACATGAGGAAAATTGATTTTACACAGAGTGTGGTGGATGCTTGGAATTTGCTGCCCGATTTGGTCGTGGAGACAGAGACCATATAACCTTAAGTATTGTAAGCTGCAGGGTTATGAGCCATGTGCAGGAAGTTGGTATTAGAAATGGAATAGAGATAGTAGGAATTTCCGATGCTGGAGAATCTGAGATAACAAGGTGTAGAGCTGAATAAAGACAGCAGGCCAAGCAGCATCAGAGGAGCAGGAATGCTGACGTTTCGGGTCAAGACCCTTCTTCAGAAATGGGGGAGGGGAAAGGGATTCTGAAATAAATAGGGAGAGAGGGGGAGGTGGACAGAACATGGATAAAGGAGAGACAGACAGGACAAAGAGGCAGCGTTGGACCCAGTAAAGGTGAGTGTACGTGGGGAGTTAGGGAGGGGATAGATCGGTCCAGGGAGGCGGGATGAGGTTAGTGGGTAGGAGATGGGGATGGGGCTTGAGGTGGGAGGAATAGTTAGGGAGGTGGGGACGAGCTGGGCTGGTTTTGGGATGCGGTCAGAAGGAAGGGAGATTTTGAAGCTTGTGAAGTCCACATTGATACCATTGGGCTGCAGGGTTCCCAAGCAAAATATGAGTTGCTGTTCCTGCAACCTTCGGGTGGCATCGTTGTAGCACTGCAGGAGGCCCAGGATGGACATGTCAGTCATCCAAGGAGTGGGAAGGGGAGTTGAAATGGTTCGCAACTGGGACATGCAGTTGTTTGTTGCGAACCGAGCGGAGGTGTTCCGCAAAGCGGTCCCCAAGCCTCCGCTTGGTTTCCACAATGTAGAGGAGGCCACAACGGGAACAGTGGATACAGTATACCACGCTAGCAGATGTGAAGGTGAACATCTGTTTGATGTGGAAGGTCCTCTTAGGGCCTGGTATGGGGCTGAGGAGGGAGGTGTCATGGCAGGTGTAGCACTTGCTCCAGTTGCAGGGGCAAGTGCCAGGTGTGTTGGGGCTGGAGGGCATTGTGGAGCGGACAAGGGAGTTACAGAGAGAGTGGTCCCTCCAGAAAGCAGATAAGGGTGGGGAGGGAGCAATGTCTTTGGTAGTGGGGTCAGATTGAAGATGGCAGAAGTGTTGGAGGATTTTGCGTTGAATTTGGAAGTTGGTGGGGTGGTACATGAGGGCAAGGGGGATTCTGTTTTGGTTATTATTGCGGGGACAGGGTGTGAGGGATGAGTTGCGGTAAATGCAAGAGACACAGTTGAGGGCATTTTCGACCACTGTGGATGGGAAGTTGCAATCCTTGAAAAATGAGGACATCTGGGATATCCGGGAGCGGAATGCCTCATCTCAGGAGCAGATCCAGCGGAGGTGAAAGAATTGGGAATAGGGGATGGCTTTTTTGCAGGAGGGTGGGTGAGAGGAGGTGTATTCTAGGTAGCTGTGGGAGTTGGTAGGCTTGAAATGGATATCAGTTTCCAGGTGAATGCCAGAAATGGAGACAGATGGGAGGTCCAGGAAGGAGAGAGTGGTATCGGATATGGTCCAGGTGAACTTAAGGTTGGGGTGGAAGGTGTTAGTGAAGTGGATGAACTGTTCAAGCTCCTTAAGGCACCGATACTGTCATTGATGTAATGGAGGAAGAGGTGGGGTTTAGGACCAGTGTAGCTTTGGAAGAGGGATTGTTCCACATAACCTACAAAGAGGCAGGCATAGCTTGGGTCCGTGCAGGTACCCGTGGCCACCCCCTCTGTCTGTAGGAGGTGGGAGGAATTGAAAAAGAAGTTGTTGAGGATGAGGACGAGTTCAACTAAGTGGATGAGGCCATCAGTGGAGGGGGACTGCTCTGGCCTGTGGGACAGGAAGAAGCAGAGGGTCTTTAGGCCATTTGCATGGGGAATGCAGGTGTATAGGGACCGGACGTCCATGGTCGAGATGAGGTGTTGGGGACCAGGGAATTGGAAGTTTGGGAGGAGGTGGACAGTGTGGGTGGTGTCACAGATGTAGGTAGGGAGTTTCTGGACCAAGGGGGAGAAAATGGAGTCAAGATAGGTGGAACTAAGTTTGGTGGGGCAGCAGCAGGCAGAGACAATGGGCTGAACAGGGCAGGCGTGTTTGTGGTTTTTGGGAAGGAGATAGAAGTGGGGGGTGCGGGGTTGGGGAACAATGAGGTTGGAGGCTGTGGGTGGGAGGCCACCTGAAGTGATGAGGTTGTGGATGGTTTGGGAGATGAGGTGTGGATGGGATCATGATCTGGGGACAGTAGGAGGTGGTGTCAGAGAGCTGGCATCTGGACTCAGCAATGTAGAAGTCATACTACAACTGTGCCTCCCTTGTCCGCGTGTTTTATGATGAAGTTGGGATTGGAGCGGAGCGAGCAGAGGGCTGCACGTTCTGTGGGGAAGAGGTTGGAGTGGATGAGAGGGGTGGAGAAGTTGAGGCGATCAATGTCTCAACAGCAGTTAGAGATGAAGAGGTTGAGGGAGGGTAGGGGCCTTGGGGTGGTGCCCAAGAACTGGTGGTGTGTTGGAGGTGGGAGAAAGGGTCAGCAGAGGGAGGGTTAGGCTGCCGGTTAAAGAAGTAAAGCATGGAGGCGGCAGAAAAACTGTTCAATGTCCAAACAGAAATTGTATTTGTCGATGTTTGGGTGGAGAGGGATAAAGGTGAGTCCTTTATTGAGGACTGACTGTCCTCAGTGGGGGGATGGTGAAGACCCAGCAGTGCTGGGTGCTACTGTCTCCTCTGGAGCTGCTGGCTGTGGAGGTGGTGGGCAGAGCAACAATTAGAAATGGAATGTGTCTTTGGGTTGGCATTGAGAAGATGGGCCAAGTGGCCCCATTCTGTACTGTATCATTTCTATGGTTCTTGGAGGAGAAATCTCTTCAATCAAAGGGCAATGAACCTTTGGGATTCTCGACTACCGAAAGGCATGAAGGCAAAGTTACTGAATATATTTAAGAAATAGATTAATGATGCTAAAGGTGTCAAGGCGACACAGTGACAGAGCAGGAGCATGGCATCTAAACAGATAATCATCCATAATGAGGCTGAATAGCCTATTCCTGTTCATATTTTCTCTGCTTCAAAAACTGCCAGGCATTGTTTAAACACTCAACCAGACAATTTGATCTTGTTTTGGTCAAGGTATTGACCTGAGGAATGAACCATCAAATATCTATCATTTTTTTTTTAATTGAAATATTGCAGTACGTGTAAATGTTGCAACTATAAAAGAACAGGGACTAGTTTATGTGTAGCTTCTAGGGCACACGTGCACTACGCTGCAAGCCTGACTAACCATCTAAACTGGTTGTCAGTGTAATATTTTGTACACTCAGATTTATCCAGCAAATGTTGTCAAATTGCAGCATCACATCTAATACTGGTCACCAAAACGCAAATTTTGCGAGCATACGCTGGTTGGATATGGTCACTACATTGTTTGTTGCAACCAGCCAAAGGGCTATGCTGTTTGGTATGATCCATCAGTCTCGGACTGTACAACCAAGATAACTGGCACGAAATTAGCACTAAAACATGTTCTATTTGGCTTGACAGCAATATCGTCTTAGTGGCAAACATCACTGATGTTGCTACTGCATTCATGCAGTGTTAAACAGCTAGTTTCACCTGTCAATCAAACTTTGAGATATGTTACCTATCTAGGGCAATCTGAGGTAGCCTGGCCACTATGTATGCTCAAAATAGATGTCATTGTCATGGATCTCCATGTAGCTTCAAGTCTTGAAACATTTTTCTTGGATTACATAAAAAATATTTCTTTGACAGAAGAACACCTAGATAGCATATTTTTCAATAGGTAGATGATAATTTTGCTCTCCTTGAATGCACAGCTACATGTAAGAATTTCCATCCTGTGCTCAAATTTAAGTCTGAAATGGAATAGTCAACTAGTTAGCCTATCATGGCAAAATCTACCATCACTGGTCATTTTACAAACTCCAATCCCAGGTACTATTCGATTAAACTCTTTGGCAACCTTGTAAATGGGTCCATGCCATTTGTTCACCATGTAGTGGCAACAACTTGCTCCCATCAAGCTAATAGGATATATTGCTGATGGTAGAAATGAGTCATGTGGCATATGAATGTCGGTACCAGTGTGTTGCCAGGTATGTAGGCTGTACACCCCAAAGCCTGGCAGACACTTGTCAAACTGTATATCCCTTCGGTTGTTCACAAGTAAGGTACTGACCACATCCAACAGGTCACACTTGAAAAATTCGCACCAGTGTCTAAAGTTGGATGTGATTTTGCAATTGGATAATATTTGCTGTATAACCTTAAATGCTTGAAGAATTATGCTGACAGCCAATTTAGGATTGTCAATTAGCCTCACAATGTAATGCAAGTGTGTAGTAGAAGCTACATAATTCAGTAGTAGGGGACTGTTCCTTGCCAAAACAAACATATATATGCACTGCACTTTTTTCAACTCAACAGCTGACAGTAAATCAATGATTAATTTGGCAGGCCAATGTGTTCACTAAGTCAAGCTGCTTGGTTTAAAATTTAAACAAATCCTGGTAATTAACTCAGTCAGTCATCATGAACTGGTGCATTTTCCATAACAGCACCTTTGCCAATTATATGGTCAACATCAGCATTCTCTTCTCATAACAAATAGATATTAATTTTCCCTTTAAATTGGTGTCCTCACAAATTGTTTGGGTGAGTGCAAGAAAAAAGACTTTGAAGAAGTGTCTTTTTTCAACAACAGTCAAGTTCTGTACGACTAAATGACTAATTTTATCAATCTGAGTTGGTCCGCAGGAGGGCAAAATGATGAGACAAATAAATTTTAAAAATAAAATATTGCATTAATTATTTTCTCCCAAAAGTGAGTTGCTGTGTTTCTAATGTTTCAGTTCATTAATGACTTTCTATCCACACTGTTACATTCTTGACTGTATATTTAACATGCTTCTTTTATTTTCACTGCAAGTGCTACATTGTCCATTAAGCTCATTTTTTTTAAAAAAAAGCTGAAATTGCACTTTGAACATTGTAGAATCCAAACCTAAAATACGAAAACTGCAAACATATCTACTTTGCATTTTGCTGTTATTTCTGAAAAACACTACATCACTTTTAGTGCTCTGAGGATTTCCAAAATAATTGCCGAAACTGAAATATTTTCCTTTCCTTATCTGTGAGCGTGTTGAATATTGCTAAGATGCAAGTACTGAATTGGTCACAATTTATCAGGATCACATCACAAGGATGAAGCAAACAAAAACACTGACATAAGCTACATAATTTCTGCAGAAGGTATCAAGCTATTCTCTCAATTTTCTCCATGTTAGAGACTAAATACAGATTCAGGCTGCTTTTACATAATAGCTTCAGTATCAATATGAAACAAAATCACTATGTTGTAAATGCCTTTTGAGAGTTCCTTGAAGTAACATTCACGTGGAAGCACGAGACCCCATATTTAGTGGAGCACGACTTTCAGTTCAGGAATTTTGGTATACTGGTATTGTTACTCTTAAAAACTCTTATTTGAACATGTTCCCTTCTCGAAGGGAGCATGACTGACAGCCTGGTGGTTACAGGTTTGGTTGGGGAATTCCTGGGAGAACTCCGGCCTCAGGCTCACAAGAAATGGCATAAAAATACCCACTTTTCTTACAATAGCAGCATTTAGCTGTCTTTATTTACCAGACTTCCCAAGGCAACATTTGTGGTTGTCATATTGCAAATATTTAAGCTGGAAGAGGCATTGCACATATCCTCAAAATGTTCAAATATACCTTGTGGTATATTGCCCAGAGCCCAGTACTGGCCTCAATAAACCAACAAGTGGATGGCTCGAAAGACGATTTCAGTTTCTGTTTGAGATTTTGTACATTTAAGATCCTATTTGACCCAAAATCACTCATTTGCTTCTGGGAGTTCAAATTCCCCCAAAAATTATGAAGCTTGGTAAGGACTGAATGACAACTCCCTTCACACAAGATTTTCACTTTTGCGACTCCTGTTTTTCACTTCTTTACTACAAACTAGCTGCTAAGAAATGGCAGAATTAGTCAATAACAATAATTTCCCAGTTGTCCCTTTTCCAAGTTCCTCATCAACAAGTGGACCCCCCCCTCTCAAATGGGTACGATCCAATTCTCGACTTCTGCTTTTCACAATTTCTTACGTTTCCCTCTCTACTTGCCCCACTCTAACAGCGCAGCTCTGTCTGCTCTTCCACATGAATAACTGAGAGCGGGTATCTCTCTCACAGATCTCTCTCCACATGCCCTCAATAACATTTGTTTCCTTTTTCTCACTATGCACCGTGTTATACTAGTATTGAAACAAAATTATTTATCAGAGATGGACTTATTAGACATGTACTTCTGAAATATATGGATTTAAGGCTTGTTTACATAAAATATAAATATAAACATGCAATTTGTGACAGCAATATTTGTGCTTCCTAGCGCAAATGGTGACAGACTATCATGGGGCTGTTTCTTTAAGAAATAATTTAGCACAATACTTTAGCAAAAACGTTTAGTACAACACGTTGCGGCAAGTTAGAAAGTAACCGATTAGAGAAAGAAAAGGTGCTCAATGCAAAAGAAAACAGTGAGTCGTTTCACCCTCATGTTGCAGATGATGATTAGAACAAAGAGAAAAATTGATCTGAAAAGACTAAATGGGATTAACGGCATACCCAATGACTGTGAGCAGATAATGAACCCTTTCAATAACTTCCAAGACAAAAGTAAAATGTAGAGTTTATATTATGCAGTGTATACATACCAACAAATTAATGCAATCATACATAAGTAGTTAGGCTTGACAATAAAAATACATTTTCTTTTGCAGTACACAAAATCAACATTAAACAGCATAAAAGGCCACAAAAATACAAATATACAAATCTAAAACTTTAATTTTTTTTAGAAAAAATGGTTACAAAAACACACCAAGATATAGATTAATGCTTTCAAGGATTCTGATAGGAATGCAGTAATTCTAACACTTAGAAGATGACCAATACCCATTTAACTAAAAGCAACAAAAGCAATCCTGAGTCTTTCGTTGGCCCATGCAAAACTTTTACCATGACCACTTCTACAGATAAAGCTCTGTAGTTTATACAGATAATCACTATTATGTCAGCAAATTTAATAAAAACGTACTTCACCAGCATGATAAGTATTTTGAATTTGAGTATTGATTTTAGGATAAGCCAACACAAAAGAATCATTTTCAAGCTTTGGAACAGATTCTAAACGTTCAAATTTTTATAGTGGCATTTGCAATCCATAAAATGATCACCAAATGTCACAGCTATCTAAAATTAATAGGATCCTGCATTTGAACCATTTTCCCCATGTAGCAACTGTAGGTTAATGTACATTAAACCAATTCCTATAATATTCAAAACACAATGAAAGGAAGGAATGTCTTGGTATACATGTGCTGCATCAATGAGCATTTGAAATTCCGGTACCAATTTTGACGGGTATTGATCAAATCCTACAACTAATGAGAGAGTTTAAATTCAGCAAATCTGAAATGGCATGATGGTCAATTCTGCAGCCTGAATCCATGGCTGCCACAGGTTATGCTGAGGAACCTAATTTACTGAATGCAAAACCAAATAAATCAGAGGATGCTGAAAATCTGAAATAAGAACAGAAAATGCTGTAAATACTCAGAAGGTCAGACAGAACCTCTGGAGATGCAAAAAGAGTTAACATTTTGACCAAAGGTTAACAAGACGGAGAAGCTGCTGCCTGACTTGCTGAGAATTTCTAGTACTTTGTTTTTGTTTCGATTATCAAAAACTTTGGTGTATTTGCAAGGGCTTTATTTGAAAATAATAGTCCAAGAATAGTGTGAACATAATTATAAACTCCACAGTGTTAAAAATAATAATTACTGCAAATCTTATAAAATAAAATTAAAAAATGTGCAAATCTTAAAAGCTGCAAATGGGATTCAGTATTCAAAGAGTTAACAGCCATCAGGTAGAGGGAATCTCAGCAGCCTCCCTGTCCTGGGCTGTGGGTGAATTTATTTTCCAGAAATAAATGCCAATTACGAAAGCTACTGATCAACTTCAAAAAACCCAGCTTTTGAAACAAACAGGAAATACTTCTTTCTTCCTTTCTCCCCCATTCCAGGATCTGATATATCATTTAACAATACATGTTGTCTCAGCAATCACATTTCAGAAAACCAGCTATGAAAAATTTCACTATTTTAAAATGTTTAAAATAGCATTAAATCCCCCAAGTGCTAACCCAATAGATTATTGAAACAGTCGCCATCTGTTGAACCATAGTCTTCTTGTACAGAGTATATGTTGACTAACGTTAAAATATATTTTAAGCTAATATTTTAGTTCTGTAGGTTTTAAAGACAATCTTCACTTGTGTTGAACTGCAGACTAATTAAAACGTACAAAAATTAAACCTGTCAGTATCCATTTATGAAATCTTAAACAAATAAAACAGTAATTAGTGTTACCTTTATATTCTTCACACAGGTTAAAAAAAATTGGCAAGGTGTATTAGCAAACAGATGTCTAGTTTTAAAAATCTTATTTTAGCACTTTGAATAAACTTTCCTGTTATACAGACATACATAATGTACATATTTTTGAACATTTAAACTACAAAGAATTTGTTGTAAATGTCATAAAACACTACAGACTTTTATGTGGGTAGTTTTCAAATTCAGCCAAGTTTGGCTTTTCAAAAAGGATACTGTCAGCTTTAAACATGAATACTGACCATGCTGACACACCGACACACAAACAGAGGAAAGATTTCCTACTTGTGTCTAAGTTGGATTTTTTTTTGATCAAGTAGTCTGAAAGGAATCTTTCATGCATAAAAACTTCCTATAGAACAAATATATAATACTAACATTTGTTAAAGTAACATTAAAATATATTATGCAAACAACAAATAATGTTATTAGCAGGTAAAACTTATCATTTCTATTTCTATTGGCAATTTTATGAATTTGAAAAATGTTCTGGTAAAAAAAGAACTTTCTGTCCATCTCTTCAAATGTTATCATAAATGTAGAAGAGACATTAGGTAATCCTGCACAAAAATGTATCACACCAGGTAACACATCGCAAAACAAATTAAAGTCCATTCATATCTTGTTTAGAATGCATCTTATTGGATAGGGCCTAAAGGGCTTGAAAAATCTCAGGTAGGAATCATGACGATAATGCAACTAAGTTGATATGGGATTTTGCAATCTGTGATGTAACACAAATTGATTTTAACAATCAATGTTTTAAATTACTAATGGCTGATACAGTTTCTAAAGAAAAAGTGTTAAAGCTGCAGTTACTGCGGGTAAGAATTATAAGCAATGCATTTTCTAGTCCAAGGATTAGAGTATTTGTACTGTGGGATTTGGCTTTAGCTCAGGTTTGTACTTTTGGACCCAGTGCTAGTTTACACAGGTAAAGGTCTTTTGACCTCTGTAGGCCCATAACAGCCTGCTAAAACAAAAAAACCTTTGAACTTTGGTATAAATTCTGAACCTTTAAAGTTCCCTTTTATCCTCCCCATGTCAGTTCTTAGCAAGTGCAACTTCCAAATAAACTGTAAATGTGTTTTAAGATATAAATACTGCATGATCTGGGCAGTCATTGACTTCCAGTGACAACACCAATGGTAGACATTTTTCAAAAGAGATTCCAAATACCACAGTTGACAATGGGCATTCATTCCCGGGTGACTAAATTAGTTTCAATCTAGGTATTACCAGTGTACCAGTAAACGTGCCATGCCTTGGATTGAAAGATGCTTTTTGGCACAAGAATACAGCCTTTCACCCAAGAACATGCCTTCAGAAAAGTTTTGTTTTTAAGTTGCTAAATGCTTTGTTTCAGGTTATGCTGCAAAGTAATTTAACCATGGATAAGTGGGGGAAAAGAAAATCACAGTAACATTACTGAGGATGCAACAGTTAATTTTAAAAACAGATGTCTTCTCTGGTATATTCATTAAGATGTGCAAAGTTTGATAGTTTTCACAGCTCTGTGCATGAACCTTTGCAAGTCCGGTCAGTAGTGATTAAACACATGGTGTTTCTAATAGTACTGCTCAAATACACCCATAGTTTCACAAAACGAGTAGAAGAATCACATTTAATCAACTAACATGAAGCATGTCATGCATAAATTTCTCAATATTACATTTTTAAAATTCCTGCTTCATTAATTGCATATTACGTTATGAAAAGTTGCTTGTTTTAGTTTTGGTAATTTCAGATAATTTGATGTTACTCGATTTGCTTCTGTTTAAACTGTCAAAATGCATTGATACAACTAATTACATGACAAAAGATGATGGGTATGCACAGCGATACCAAAAAGTATGTTAGGTGATCTAGTTATTAAACCTGATGTGGAGGTGCCAGTGTTGGACTGGGGTGGACAAGGTCAGAAGCCACACAATGCCAAGGAATAGTCCAAGAGATTTATCTGAAATCATAAGCTTTCAGAGCGCTGCTTCTTCGTCAGGTGGAGCAGCGCTCCAAAAGCTTGTGATTTCAATAAACCTGTTGGACTATAACATGGTGGCGCGTAACTTCTGATTTAGTTAACAAACCTATATGAAGTAAAACACCATAATAATTTAAAAGTGATAGTTGATAATACAACACACACTAAATTCTAATTCTAACATTCTTCCCACATCATCTTTGTGTAATTAATCATATTACACTAGGGTCCCTAGTCACCAAGTGAATAAAACCACACTTCAGAATAATGTACCAACTATTCTCAGAAACAGGCATTGGAATCCCTCAGGCATTCTTTACCTTTGCCTAATTTTCTCTTTATCCATTTTTTAAAAAATTACACTGTTGATTATTGCAACTTTCTATTTTACTTTCATGAACACATTAACTTTGAAGAGCAGTAGCAAATGCAATAAAACAGTCACTGCAGTATATCTCTATAAATCTGTCATGTCTATTGCAAGAAGATTTGAACCACACAGTTCAAGAGAATTATTTCAAAAATTGTGACAAATTTGGATTTTAAAAATGAATCGAAACTATGGCACAAGTTAAACTTTAAAAAAGCAAAAATGCATGCACAGAACTTGAGCACCACACTGTAAAGACAGTAGCATACCAAAAGCACACTTCTGTACAGCTTAATCAATCATTTGCTCAAGTAACTTCAATCTAACTACATGTATCAATGAGGCCAAAAGTGGATGCAATTCCATCAGATTTTTTTTGCCTACACATGAATCGCCACTAATACAGAAACATCAAATTGCTTTTCATTGCTTTAAATAGCCAATCCATTTTCAAAGTTTAACTGAAGTTTTGTTTCCCATTTCTGTTTAAAGTAATTAATTAAATCACTGTTGCATCTCAAGCTGATTTTAAATATTAAATGGAATCTTGCAAAAATAAGAAAGTGCAAAGAAAATTAAACATTAATAACGTTAAGTCTGATTTATGTGTGTGCCCTTTGGAATTGTACTAATTTGAAAGCTCTTTCTCACTACCACAGGACATCTTAAGATGACACCTCTACCGTCAAAAGACTTAGATGGGGTAATTTCAAGCATCAGTAACTTGGTACAGAGTGTGCCAGTTCTCTCACTGTCACACCAGAGTACCTAAACCTTTCATAGCTAATCTGTTTAGGCTCTTTACCTAACTTAATCTTGTTAAGAAAAAAACAAAAACCTTAAAACACCAGAACTCAGTGCTATAAAGTACTTGATCCTCTTTGAAGGTTACAAAACAATGCTCTTAAAGCATAAAAAGGAAAATTGAATTACCCTTTTGATTATGTTAATTGTATCATAAACACTTACATTATTTTAAATACCTTAAAATTTTAAACCCAGGTTAAGAAAATCAACGTATCATTTGACCATGTGTTAAATCCAGCTTACATAGGTCAATTTACTCTCTTTTGTGAGAGTAAGGATCTGTCCAATGGACATTAATAAGAAACTGGGCTATGTTTGTTAAATGTTTTGTTCAGTCATTTAGTGTCTGGGATATGCATAGTTCACTAAGGACAATATGAAAGAGTCTTTCTGGATTTAAAACCAGCAAGTCCTGTTAGTTACAAAATTAGTGCTATATCTGAAAG
The DNA here is from genome assembly GCF_030684315.1 of Stegostoma tigrinum. Classification (NCBI taxonomy): domain Eukaryota; kingdom Metazoa; phylum Chordata; class Chondrichthyes; order Orectolobiformes; family Stegostomatidae; genus Stegostoma; species Stegostoma tigrinum. Next base: position 40,854,662 of record NC_081369.1, read on the forward strand.
GGATAAATGTTTTGAGTTCAGTTTCTATGAAAATGGAGGCCACAACACACAGAAGCCGAGATCTCCTGCGAATCAACGAACCTTTGCAAATTATTTCTGAAGAATGTGCATACTTTTCTGCCTGAATGGTACCTTGTGGGCTTTCTTCAATTTCTAATTTTTGTAATTTCCTCACATATCAAAATTACATTTTTTGCTTTGCAAGTAAAATCCCCTGTAAAATAGTCCACCCTGAAATTGGTCACTATCAGTTTAACACTTAATTTACCTTAATTGTTGTCATTTGTTGAGAACAGTTAAAACTTAGTTTGTTGATTGTAAAAATGATCATGAATTTGTCATATATAATGTACTTCAAACAACATATAGCATTTTACTGTTGGGTCCTCAACAGTTCAACCTTTTCATTCTTTTATGATAACTGCACCAACCCTCAGACATAACAAGCACTGCACAGGGATAAAATAGAGAATACCAGATTATATCTAAAGTCAGAAAATGTTTTCAATATCAGAAACACAAATATTCATGTAAAATGAGCCTTGTATGGTTAGTAGCACTTTCATTTAATATTTAAGAAAAATCTGTCCTGTCACACATTCCCCATTAATGTTCCAATGGAAGATCCTATCTCTTCTGTGTTGCAAATGCATGATGAAAACTATCAAAGTATATTTCAATCAATGCATTACTGTAACTGGCATAAGGCTGTCATAGCAGACGTGAAACTGTCTCAATTTATACTCCCGCAGAGTTTATCCAATTAGTTCCCAGCGTTTGAACGTCCCTCAATTGAAAGTTTAACTTCCTGCGGTATGAAGGAAGGCCGGGAGGAAATTTTTGCCTCCTCTGATTGAAAGCCATCTCTTTGGAAATCCGGAGTGGCCCAACGATGTTGATAATTCAGTCGGCTGGGATTGCTGTCAGAGCCTGTATGCAAACATTGCATGACTGAGTCTTTTGAATGGTTTTTAACCTCAGAGTTTCTATTTATATGGATTGCGACTTCTGGAGGAGCTAAGACAATTTCAGATGTTCCCACAGTCCTTGAGTCATGAACTGAAATAGTATTGACTGGAGATGAAGGTGGCTGAGTAGAGCTCCTGCCAGATGTTTGGACGCCAAGTGATACACAGACATTACCCACCGTGAGTCTTTGACATGAAAGTCCAAAGATGTGTGCAGTACGTTCTGGGTTACAAGAGGACCAACCCTGACCAAATACAAAGAAGGGATGCTCTGTGGTGACCTCTACACTCACCTACATGGGAGAAAAATCACAATGCCTCAATCCCATTTAACACATTCACATTCATGAAATAAAAGCACAAGAGCATAAGACACAGCAGCAGAATTAGGCCATTAGGCTCATCGGGTCTGCTCCACCATTTGATCATGGCCAATATGTTTCTCAACCCCATTCTCCTGCTTTCTCCCTGTAACCCTTGAGCCCTTTATAATCAAGCACCTATCTCTGTCTTAAGTACACTGAATGATTTGAGCCCCATTGCCTTCTGAGGCATGAGTTTCACAGATTCACCACCCTCAAGCTAAAGAAAGTCCTCCTCAATTCAGTTCTAAAGAGTCATCCCTTTGTTCTGAGGCTGTGACCTTGGGTTCTAGTCTCTCCTACTAGTGGAAATATCTTCTGCACATCCATTGTATCCAGGTATCTCAATATTCTGCAAGTTTCAATCAGATACCCCCTCATCCTCTAAACTCCATTCAGTACAGACCCAGTTTCCTCAGTGACACGCCCATCATCCATGAGATGATTCTTATATAGGTCCTCTGGACGCCCGCCAACACCGGTGCATCCTTTATTAGGAATACGGGGCCCAAAACTGCTCACAATATCCCACATGTGGTCTGACCAGAGCCACATACAGCCTCAGCAGTACACTTCTTGTATTCTACCCCCCTTGAAATAAATGTTAATATTGCATCTGCCTTCCCAACTGCCAAGTGAACCTTCACATTAATCTTAAGAGAATCCTGAACGAGGACTCCCAAGTCCCTTAGTACTTCAGACTTCCAAAACTTTGCCCATTTAGAACACAGTCTACTCCTCTCTTCTTGCAATTAAAGTGTACGACTTCATACTTTCCCACATTGTATTCCATCTGCCACTTCTTGGCCCACTCGCCCAGCATGTCCAAGTCCTTCTGTAGTCTCCCGGCTTCCTTAACACTGCCTGTACCCCACCCTATCTTGGTCTCATAGCCAAACTTAGCAACAACGCCCTCAGTTCCTTTGTCCAGATTATTAATGTATAACGTGAATAGTTGTAGTCCCAACACTGGCTACTATGGAACTCTACTAGTCACTTAGAACTTTTATCTTTCTGCTGGTCAGCCAATCTTCCATTCATGCTGTTACCTTGCCCCTAACACCATCGGCTCTTGTTTTATTTAGTACATTCCTGTGTGGCACCTTGTCCAAATAGATGACATCGTCCAGCTCTCCTTTGTCTAACTTGCTCCTTACCTCCTTAAAGAATTCTAACAGCTTTCTATCAGGCATGGCCTTCCCTTGGCAAAGCCTTGCTGACTCAGCCTCATTTTACCATATAATTCCAAGTACTCTGCAATCTAAGCCTTAAGAATTGACTCTAATTTCCAAACACTGAGGTCAGGCTAACTACCTGTAATTTCCTGTCTTTCGCCATCCTCCTTTCTTAAACAGGGATGTTACGTTAGCCATTTTTGAGCCCTCTAGGACCCTCCCTGACTCCAGTGATTCCTGAAAGATCACCACCACATTCTCCACTAGCTCCTTCAGAACCCTGGGATTAACTTTGGAAATAAAAAACCATTTGCTATAGCGAAGAATTTTTTAAAACTGGTTTGACTCTATTTTACAAACGTTTTGTCTTCAAAAATGCCTAAACTCCATTGCTTCACCAATTTTATGGGACAGCACAAATGCTTGGTCTACCTGTGATATCACTGGCAACCATATTAATCAAAACAGGAATGGACTAATTCAGTGTGTAGCTTATGATCAACAATTTTTGCTTTACTAAGATTACTCTCAACTGTAATTGCAGACTCACCTTTGTTTGAGGCTCTCCTACAGAGAAATGGACGGTGACATGGCCAGGACGCTGGCCTTCAACAATGTCAATTACTGTACTGGAATCAATCTTTAACCCAGCACTAATTTCTGCACTATGCACAAAGTCCTGCGCTTGCAGGTCTTCTACACGTTTCAACTCCCCGTTTGCTAACTGGATGATTGCACCTTTCATAAAGTGTGAAGGAATGTGAGCTGGTGGGGACTGTTGGACCAGGACAGGCTGAAGGATTGGTACTGTGGATTGAGATACTGGAAGTGGAACCACTGTCTGCCTCTCAGGATGACTTTGAATTGTGGATTCTGTAGTTACAGCAATATTATTAACCAATACATCCTCCTCATGTACAGGGGTATCAATAGGCATTAATACTGGCTGCCCATTGGCTAATACTATTGTTTTATGTAAATATCCACGCTGGCCATCTAATGATTGTCTTTTGAGTCCTGTGGTAACATGTTGTTGAGCAGGCAGACATGGAGATTGTGGTAATTCTTCACTGGAGCAAAATTCTGTAATGTTTTTACCTGGAATGATTTGAGAGTGGTACTTAACTTGCTCTTGACTTTTGAATGAATTCTGTGAAGCTTTAACATTACTTAACACATCTTTTCTAACAACCACAGGACCCTGACACCCTTGAGTGCCCAAACTCCCAACTACTTGTTGGACCTCTAGATCTGTGTCGGGTGTACTCCTCTGTGCTGGAGAGATAACTTCATTTCTTGGTTCCCGGTGAGCAGAAAAGTGGGGACTGCCTCTTGGGTTTTCCATTGCTGAGGCAGAAAGCTGAGCTTCCTTTCTGCTGCCAACATAATGCGGTGCCTGAAGTTCTATAAATCTCTCATGTCGTGGTTGTCTCTCATAATTCTGATGATCTGAAGTTCCTTCACTTCGGTTTGCTGAGACATCCAATGCAGTTTCTGCAGTTTCTTTGTCTTTTGCCATTTGCAGGCTATATCTATTTTCATGACATACTTCTGGATTTTGCACTGCTGCAGAAAAAGTTGCATAGGATGGTGTTAATAGTGAAGGTTGAAAGTGCAGTGGGACCCTACCATGGGCCACGCCTTGTGAAAGGTCTGCGGTCGTTAGATGAGGCAGCGGTCCTTGTGGAGTCAAACTGTGTACAGGAGATGTTTGTGCAGGAGATGCTGTCCGCGGAGGAGGAGTGCTAGTCTCAGCCAACAAGGAAGGATACGAAACAAGTTGGGAAAGATGAGAGGTGGGGATTCCCACAGCAGATGAAATCAATGGATTTGGCAGTATCCCATGAGAAACATATGGTACTGAATATGGAGGTCCTACAAATTGTAGTGATGTGTGGGGTAGTTGGGTGTAATGAACAGGTGTGTACGGAACTCCAGGGTGCTGAATGAGTGGAGACGCAATGCTGTATGCCGATGAGAGATGTCCCATATTCACCAATGAATGTTGAGCACTTAGTGAATAGTTTGCAGAAGGTAAAGCCAATTTGTACATCATGCCATATTGATCCACTGCAACTCCTGGTGAGCTTTCACCATTATCTGCTCGGACTCCATATCTCACTGTTGTTTGGTTCTCTTCAGTGGCACTTCTTGACCAATCAGCATCACTTACAGTCGTAATGTTGGTTGGCAATGTATTATTTTTTAAGACATCCTCGCCTCCAGCACTATTCTGTAGTAATTCTCGCTTCTTTGGTGGCAGGCATTCTTGGTTGCGTTCATAAGCAGGTTTCATATTGTACTCCGGAATTTTTTTTCAGAAGTATCCCTGAAGAATGTCAGCACAAGAACAGAGATATTCTAGAACTTTCCTCAAACCATCTGCTGACAGGACCCTAATCAGTCAGAGAAGAAACAAAAAATATAAGTGACAATAAAACTATATACAAATTGCTTTGATTCCTTAAAATATATATATGACATTCTCCTCTGTGTAGGGATTTATCTTTATTGTTGCTCAGCAGACTCAAGGATGGCATTGTTAATTTTTTTTTATATTCGTTCACGGGATGAGGGTGTTGCTGGCGAGGCAGCATTTATTGCCCAGAGGGCAGTTAAGGGTCAAACACATTGCTTTGGGTCTGGAGTCACACGTAGGCCAGACCAGGTAAGGATGGCAGGATAATAAAGTGTGAAGCTGGATGAACACAGCAGGCCAAGCAGTATCTCAGGAGCACAAAAGCTGACGTTTCAGGCCTAGACCCTTCATCAGAGAAGGGGGATGGGGAGAGGGTTCTGGAATAAATAGGGAGAGAGGGGGAGGCGGACCGAAGATGGAGAGAAAAGAAGATAGGTGGAGAGGAGAGTATAGGTGGGGAGGTAGGGAGGGGGTAGGTCAGTCCAGCGAAGATGGACAGATCAAGAAGGTGGGATGAGGTTAGTAGGTAGGAAATGGAGGTGCAGCTTGAGGTGGGAGGAAGGGATGGCTGAGAGGAAGAACAGGTTAGGGAAGCAGAAACAGGCTGGGCTGGTTTTGGGATGCAGTGGGGGGAGGGGACGAACTGGCTGGATTTGGGATGCAGTGGGGGGGTGGGAGGGGAGATTTTGAAGCTGACGAAGTCCACATTGATATCATTAGGCTGCAGGGTTCCCAAGCAGAATATGAGTTGCTGTTCCTGCAACCTTCGGGTGGCATCATTGTGGCATCGCAGGAGGCCCATGATGGACGTCGTGTAAGGAATGGGAATGGAAGTTAAAATGGTTCGCGACTGGGAGGTGCAGTTGTTTATTGCGAACCGAGCGGAGGTGTTCTGCAAAGCGGTCCCCAAGCCTTCGCTTGGTTTCCCCAATGTAGAGGAAGCCACACCGGGTACAATGGATACAGTATACCACATTGGCAGATGTGCAGGTGAACCTCTGCTTAATATGGGAAGTCATCTTGGGGCCTGGGATGGGGGTGAGGGAGGAGGTGTGGGGGAAAGTGTAGCACTTCCTGCGGTTGCAGGGGAAGGTGCCGCGTGTGGTGGGTTTGGAGGGGAGTGTGGAGCGAACAAGGGAGTCACGGAGAAAGTGGTCTCTCCGGAAGGCAGACAAGGGTGGGGTTGGAAAAATGGGTGGTGGGGTCGGATTGTAGATGGCGGAGGTGTCGGAGGATGAGGCATTGTATCCGGAGGTTGGTGGGGTGGTATGTGAGAACAAGGGGGATCCTCTTGGGGCGGTTGTGGCAGGGGCGGGGGTGTGAGGGACGTGTTGCGGGAAATGCAGGAGACGCGGTCAAGGTCGTTTTTGACCACTGCAGGGGGAATGTTGTAGTACTTGAAGAACTTGGACATCTGGGATGTGCGGGAGTGGAATGCCTCAAGCTGGGAGCAGATGCGGCGGAGGCAGAGGAATTGGGAATAGGGAATGGAATGTTTGCAGGAGGGTGGGTGGGAGGACGTGTATTCCGGGTAGCTGTGGGAGTCGGTGGGCTTGAAGTGGACATCAGTTTCCAGCTGGGTACCTGAGATGGAGACTGAGAGGTCGAGGAAGGTTAGGGATGTGTTGGAGATGGCCCAGGTGAACTTGAAGTTGAGGTGGAAGGTGTTGCTGAAGTGGATGAACTGTTCGAGCTCCTCTGGGGAGCAAGAGGGGGGCGCCGATACAGTCATCAATGTAACAGAGGAAAAGGTGGGGTTCGGGGCCTGTGTAGGTGTGGAAGAGGGACTATTCCATGTAACCTACAAAGAGGCAGACATAGCTTGGGCCCATGTGGGTGCCCATGGCCACCCCCTTTGTCTGTAGGAAGTGAGAGAAATCGAAAGAGAAGTTGTTGAGGGTGAGGACGAGTTCAGATAGGCGGATGAGGGTGTCGGTGGAGGGGGACTGGTCGGGCGTGCGGGACAGGAAGAAGTGGAGGGCCTTTTCATCCGCCTCGCCGAACACGTCTTCATCCTCAACAACTTCTCTTTCGATTCCTCCCACTTCCTATTAACAAAGGGGGTGGCCATGGGTACCTGCATGGGCCCAAGCTATGCCTGCCTCTTTGTAGGTTACGTGGAACAGTCCCTCTTCCACACCTACACAGGAAAAGGTGGGGTTTGGGGCCTGTGTAGGTGTGGAAGAGGGACTGTTCCACGTAACCTACAAAGAGGCAGACATAGCTTGGGCCCATGTGGGTGCCCATGGCCACCCCCTTTGTCTGTAGGAAGTGAGAGAAATCGAAAGAGAAGTTGTTGAGGGTGAGGACGAGTTCAGATAGGCGGATGAGGGTGTCGGTGGAGGGGGACTGGTCGGGCGTGCGGGACAGGAAGAAGTGGAGGGCCTTTTCATCCGCCTCGCCGAACACGTCTTCATCCTCAACAACTTCTCTTTCGATTCCTCCCACTTCCTATTAACAAAGGGGGTGGCCATGGGTACCTGCATGGGCCCAAGCTATGCCTGCCTCTTTGTAGGTTACGTGGAACAGTCCCTCTTCCACACCTACACAGGAAAAGGTGGGGTTTGGGGCCTGTGTAGGTGTGGAAGAGGGACTGTTCCACGTAACCTACAAAGAGGCAGGCATAGCTTGGGCCCATGCAGGTACCCATGGCCACCCCCTTTGTTAATAGGAAGTGGGAGGAATCGAAAGAGAAGTTGTTGAGGATGAGGACGTGTTCGGCGAGGCGGATGAAAAGGCCCTCCACTTCTTCCTGTCCCGCACGCCCGACCAGTCCCCCTCCACCGACACCCTCATCCGCCTATCTGAACTCGTCCTCACCCTCAACAACTTCTCTTTCGATTTCTCTCACTTCCTACAGACAAAGGGGGTGGCCATGGGCACCCACATGGGCCCAAGCTATGTCTGCCTCTTTGTAGGTTACATGGAATAGTCCCTCTTCCACACCTACACAGGCCCCGAACCCCACCTTTTCCTCTGTTACATTGATGACTGTATCGGCGCCCCCCTCTTGCTCCCCAGAGGAGCTCGAACAGTTCATCCACTTCAGCAACACCTTCCACCCCAACCTCAAGTTCACCTGGGCCATCTCCAACACATCCCTAACCTTCCTCGACCTCTCAGTCTCCATCTCAGGTAACCACCTGGAAACTGATGTCCACTTCAAGCCCACCGACTCCCACAGCTATCTAGAATACACCTCCTCCCACCCACCCTCCTGCAAACATTCCATTCCCTATTCCCAATTCCTCCGCCTCCGCCCCCAGCTTGAGGCATTCCACTCCCGCACATCCCAGATGTTCAAGTTCTTCAAGGACTGCAACTTTCCCCCTGCAGTGGTCGAGAACGCCCTAGACCGCGTTTCCCGCAACACATCCCTCACACGCCGCCCCCGCCACAACCGCCCCAAGAGGATCCCCCTTGTTCTCACACACCACCCCACCAACCTCCGGATACAACGCATCATCCTCTGACACTTCCGCCATCTACAATCCGACCCCACCACCCAAGACATTTTTCCATCCCCACCCTGTCTGCCTTCCGGAAAGACCACTCTCTCCGTGACTCCCTTGTTCGCTCCACATTCCCCTCCAACCCCACCACACCCGGCACCTTTCCCTGCAACCACAGGAAGTGCTACACTTGCCCCCACACCTCCTCCCTCACCCTCATCCCAGGCCCAAGATTCTTTCCATATTAAGCAGAGGTTCACCTGCACATCTGCCAATGTGGTATACTGTATCCATTGTACCCGGTGTGACTTCCTCTACATTGGGGAAACCAAGCGGAGGCTTGGGGACCGCTTTGCAGAACACGCCTGCTCGGTTCGCAATAAACAACTGCACCTCCCAGTCGCGAACCATTTTAACTCCCCCTCCGATTCTTTAGACGACATGCCCATCATGGGCCTCCTGCGATGCCACAATAATGCCACCCGAAGGTTGCAGGAACAGCAACTCATATTCCGCTTGCGAGCCCTGCAGCCCAATGGTATCAATGTGGACTTCACCAGCTTCAAAATCTCCCCTTCCGCCAACGCATTCCAAAACCACCCCAGTTTGTCCCCTGTCCCCACTGCATCACACAACCAGCCCAGTTCTTCCCCTCCCCCCAACTGCATCCCAAAACCAGCCCAGCCTTTTTCCGCCTCCCTAACCAGTTCTTCCTCTCACCCATCCCTTCCTCCCACCTCAAGCTGCACCTCCATTTCCTACCTATTAACCTCATCCCACCTCCTTGATCTGTCCGTCTTCCCTGGACTGACCTATCCCCTCCCAACCTCCCCACCTATACTCTCCTCTCCACCTATCTTCTTTTCTCTCCATCTTCGGACCGCCTCCCCCTCTCTCCCTATTTATTCCAGAACCCTCTCCCCATCCCCCTTCTCTGATGAAGGGTCTAGGCCCGAAACATCAGCTTTTGTGCTCCTGAGATGCTGCTTGGCCTGCTGTGTTCATCCAGCATCACACTTTATTCTCTTGGATTCTCCAGCATCTGCAGTTCCCATTATCTCTGATACATTATCTGGGTTGTTGGATTAACAGTCCCACAATAATACCACTCGGCCATAGCCTCCCCATAAAAGCAGAAATTACTTTAGTCTTTTTGCAAATAAACCCATTATCAAACAAACATTCTCAAGTTGCATAAATCTCCTGGTAGAGCGAATAAGAGTTCTTGAAGCTCACCATTATAAGGATACAGAGGCAAAAAAAAAAGGAGTAGCAACAGACCTCACAGCCCCAAAATCCACCTCTGACATTCAACAAGAGCCAAACTTCTACATCAACTTGGGCCTGTTTCCACACCGTACAGATTTTATGAAATCTACGAAAATAAACTTTTTCACTCTATCCCCATATCCTTCAACTTCCCTAGTACCCAAAACTCTTGATCACAGTCTTCAAAATATTGATCAACTGATTATCCACATCTCTCTATGGAATGAAGTGAGGAAGATTCACTACTCCGCGTGGGGATATTTTTCTTCATCTCAGCCTTAAATGGCCTACCCTTTATCCTAAGATTCTCTATTCTAGATTTCCAGCAAGGGAAAAAAGCTCTCAGCGTCCATATTATCTCATACTCAAATATTTTAAAATGTTATAAGAAAATTAAATCTCACTCTTCTAAACATTAGAAAATACTGACCCATTCTACTCAATTTCTCTTCAGAGGACAGGCCTCTAATTCTAGTGAACTTCACTGCATGCCTTCTAAGGCTTCGTTCTTATCTTTTCTTGACGAGCAGATCAAATCAGTACATAGTACTCTAGGTGTGATCTCAAAGCAATTAATTGCAGAACTTTCTTACTCACATAATCCAACCCTCTGGCAGTAAAGGCTCATGTATTATTTGCTTTTTGAATTGCTTGATATACTTTCACGTTAATTCTCCATAATGTGTTTCCAAGGGTACCAAGGTGCTTACTACTACTTGTACTTATTAATCACTCACCTGTTAAAAATACTTCTTTGTTCCTTTCTTAGCCCCAGATTGGATAATTTCACACTGTAAAATCGGTGATCAATATGAACTGGGGTAAGATTCAGCACATGTAACTGCCAGGAAGTCAGAAATGAAAGTAGAAAATACTGGCAAGGGCCCAAGGGAGAATAAAATCGGGCAAACACAACAAAACTATACCAATGTCGTGTTCTGATAGAAGATTTATATGTGGAAATATAAACCAACCTACCTTCTCCTTGACACTGACAAGTTCACTCACATCACTAGCATCACTTTCTGTTTAAAAAAAATGAAAGAGATAAGCAAGGTGTTGTATTACTGAAGCCAGTTTTCAGACGAGAGGGCTGAAGAATGCCCAAAAGAAAAATTAGATACTGTTACTCTAGCTAGCATAGAGTCCAAGCAAGCCTCTTTATTTCTGGCCTTCATTGTTCCAGGGACGTCAGACTGGGAACAAGCCATAGATAATCTGCTCAGACTTGCAGACAGAATTTCTATATTTGTAGGTTCTTGCACTTTTTAAAAAAACCTTTTGTCCTCAATTTTGCTCAATTTTCTTTCTGTGGGAATTGTTTCTGTTTTTGCTACCCTATGTACCTATTTGGAATTTTTTCATGTTGTATATCTCCATTGTCCAAGCATGCGTTGAACAGCTGAGTGAAAGTGCAACTTATTAACTCCCTGTCATTGCAGCATGTGTTGCCTTTCTTCCTATCCTTGAACCAAACTCATAAAATACTCAGTTGTCTATGTATTTCCAGTTCTGATGTTGTAGTTAGTTTAAGAAACATTAACCTGTCTTTTTATTTTACAGTTGGTGGCTCTTCGGTTATGTATTTGCATTATCTGTTTTGGCTTTGGATCTCCAACATGAGCAACAAATTTTCTATGACCTGATATCACTTGATATTACCAAAAATGGAACAAGTATTGGATTCACGATTCTCTCATCTTTGTAGTTTAATAATCATATCAGGCATTACATCCAACACTGTAACCATTCCAGTCCAGAAATATATTACTTGGACAAATCAATTCTTTAGAACAGACACAAGCCCTATGGTTCCTTTAGTTTCACCAGTCTCATTTTACTTTGGTAAATATGTGAAGTAAAACCCTTTTTAATCGCTTTTTAGGGTTTAATCACTGTTTTATGTCTTCAATAAATATTTGTATCTATGGTGTTTTCCAAAATCCAGGAAAGATTTTATCCTATGCAGTCTGAATAGTAGAGAACTACTGTGTAAATCATGCGGAGATTTACACTTGTGGTATGTTTTGCAGAGGTACAGACTAAAGCGTGCAAAATAAAACTTTCGTATTAAAATTCTAGGTCTCAAGCTTCTCCCAATCTGTCAGTTTACTTTCTTGCATTAATTTTAAACGACAATACGAATGAAATTTCAGGGCTTTACCTTTCCCTGGCTGATACTGCTTGAAGGAAAATTGCTATAGTCAATAGAATGCTTCTGTTCTGTGGAAGGGTCATCAGAACCACGTTAACTCTGATTTTTCCTTCACAGATGCTGCCAGGCCTGCTGAGCTTTTACAGCAACTTCCGTTTTTGTTAATAGAATGCTTGTAAGTTGTTCACAAGAACAGGAAGTACTAGAGAAACTCATTGGACCCAAAACCTTTACCTGTTTTTTTTTCTCTCCACAGATACTGCCAGGCCTGCTAAGTTTCTCCAGCACTTCCCATTTTATTTCAAATCTCCACTACTTTGTAGAACTTCAACACAGCATGCATGCTTAAGATTAAAGTGCCAGTAAACTTGAGAGACAGTATTATTTTTCATTTTTTCAGTGGATGTGGTTTTGCTAATTATCCATCCCTACTGCCCTTGAGAAGGTTGTCATGGGCAACCTTGACAACTGAATGTCGTCCTTGGCCATTTCATAGGGCACTTAAGGCTCAGTTGTGTGACTTGAGATTGGAGTTGCACATAGGCCACAGCAATAAGGACAGCAGATTTCCTGTCTCTGGAGAACATTAGAGAACAAAAAGGATTCTGTGACAGTCTGTTAGTTGGATGATCATCATTACTCATATTGGCTTTTTATTCTAGACATATCAAATTAATTAAAATTAAATTCCTGAGTGGCTGTGGTGGGATTCAAACTCATCATCTTTGCAACATTAGTCTAGGTTAAACCAGTTTAATTTTCCAGCAATATACCGATATGCATGGCTTCTCAATGAGAGATTTAGTATCACAAAATAAATTTGAATTTTTATTAAGAAATGTATCAACATGTGATTAATTTTGTTTTAATGTGACTTTATCCCATTTTACAGTATTTTGAATGATTGTACTTTACCTACCTGCTTTTAGCAGGTTACTGTACGATAAGTAGTTGTTTTGCATTGCCTAGTTGCATTTTACCAATTAGGATTAAATTAAGCCAAAAACTTCAGTCGTCATGTCCAATCTACATATTCAACATCTAGACTGTTGAAAAAATTACCTGCGAGTGTTTCTGTGTACACTGAGTGCCCAAAATGGAGAAGGGTTGTGTTTCCGAGCACTGACATCTTTCACCTTTAATGAGCAGAAGAAAGATTAAATGCAAGTAATATTCTTTCTCAGGGCAGCACAGTAGCACAGTGGTTAGCACTACTGCCTAAAAGCACTAGAGAACTGGGTTCCATTCCAGCTCTAGGTGACTGTCTGTGTAGAGTCCGCACATTCTCCCCGTGTCAACAAGGGTTTCCTCTGGGTGTTCCAGTTTCCTCCCACAGTCCAAAGATGTGCAGGTTAGTTGGACTGGCCATGCTAAAGTGCCCATAGTGTCCAGGGATGAGCAGACTAAGTGCATTAGCCATGGAAAATGCAGCGTTACAAGGATAGAGTAGTGGTGGTGGATTTGTATGGGATGCTCTTTGGAGGGCTGGCATGGACTCAGTGGGCTGAATGGCCTGCTTCCACACTGTAGGGATTCTATAGTATGTATTTAAACAATAAGCAACACAATTTCAAGAGTTTAATGTCATATTTTATACTCAAGTTTATACTAACCAGAAGGATGAATTACCTCACATGTTACACCTTCCATAGTTTATATTTAGCTAATGTAATGGCAATCTTTCCATTATCAACTAAAGTAGTATCCAGCAAGGGCACCTCTACCTTGATCCTAAAAAGAAAAAAATAAAATGTTTCTGTTATTATAGGTGTATATTGATATGTATTGTCAGTAAAATTATAGTGAAGTATAATAGTAAATCTAAGACATTTCACTCAAATTTTGTAAAACAGTTTTGAATGCAATTCCAGAATTAATGCTTCCAAACCTTAACAGCATTTAAATCAAACAATGCTTAAGTGGTGTGATGATGGCTACATTTTTGTGTGTATCTGTATAGAGCGATTTATAACAATTTGTATTTTTGTAATGGCTTCAATATAACAAAATGTCCAAAGGAACTTCACAGAACAATATATAGCCAAATGTGATACTGTCACAAAAGGCAACATTAGGGCAGATAGCCAAAAATGTTGTCAAAGAGTCAGGGTTCAGGGATTGTTTTAAAGACAGAAGGAAATGGAGGGTTTTTCTGAGAGAATGCCTATACTCAGAGCACTGACAGGTAAAGTCACACCTGTGACAGCAATTAAAATGGGGAATTCCCAGGAGGTCAGAACTGAAGAAGCATGAGTGTCTTGGAAGGTTATCAGTCTGGAAGAAATAACAGTGCAGGGTAAGTGAGGACATGGAGAAATTTAGAATCAAGGATAAAAATTTTAATCTCAAGGCACTGCTTAACCTGGAACCAATGTAGGTCAGTCAGCAAGGGGAAAATGGATAAACAGGACTTGGTAAGAGTAAGGATATGGGGAGCAGAGTTTTAGATCACCTCAATTTACAAAACTTAGAATGTAGGAGGCCGACCAGGAGCATTTTGGAACAGTGAGCTGAGTCTATTAATGTGAGTTGCAAAATTGAAGGAGAGATTAAGGGATGACGAGAATGCAGCAAATTCAGATGAAAGAGAGCATAATGAGTTAAGCTGGAGATTGAAATCACTTGCAATGAGAGGATCTTGGTGCAAAGACTGAGGGAGAAAAGCGGTGGAGATATATCAGTTTGAAAGGGTCTGCAGTATCTCAGTGAGCAGTGGAGGCTGAGGATGTTAAATGAGAAGGGAGAGAGGTGAAACCAAGCGAGATACTGAAAGGAGGAGGAACTGCCATGCCAAAGTAATTTGTGATTATCAGTTTAAGAAACAAAGCTAATAGCATTTCCAAAAATTTGCTGCAACTGTGGAGGCTGGTGGTTAAAACTCTGGCAAACACCACAGAATTTGTATTGTTACCTTTTTTAAAAGGAAAAGCTATTTATTTAACCATTAAATTCATTGCTGAGCCTGACAGCATCTAAAAAATAAAGGAGACGGTTTCCAAGTTCAACTCTTTCTGACAAACGTCTATAAACAAAGTGTTAAAATATTTTAGATAAAATACCAGATGGAAAATACACATTTGGAATTATATCCAAGGACAGAGCTGATGAGAAAAGATGGCAGGGGGAAAAAAAAGTGGAAAATGTGGGGGAAAAAACCCCTGAAACTAATGTGATGAAACGTTAGGTGTTTCAAGATTATTCTAAGAAGTAGAAAGAACAATCATAGCAATGAAAAGGAAGAAACTCAGCATGACATTAACAGAGACTGCCAGTCTACAAGACAGTAATTATGTAAGTTGCCTACTGTTCATAATCATGGCGACAGCAACATAGTTGTCAAATTCGAAGTTTTTTTTAAATCTATCAGGTTGTATTTTTGTAATGGCTTCAATATAATAAAATGTCCGAAGGAACTTCACAGAACAATATAAAGCAAAATGTGATACTGTCACAAAAGGGCAGATATAGGCCATTTTTATTTTGATGCTATCAAATTAAATTCAGTACAGAAGGGGACTAATTCCTATCTGGGAATGCCAAATAGGCCCATGAGCTGAGCCTAGGCAAAGTAGGCAACAGAATTGTGCTCAAGTTTGCTGGAAAAAAGACATTTTGTCAAGGTCTTTAATCTTGCACTCAGACAATTTACAATAATACCAATTCAAGGAGAAAACCAACATTTATAATGGCATGAGTGGAGAGTGCTGATTGTCCATTGCAGTGCCTCTATCAATCAATGCACCAAATAGTGATGATTGATTGTTAACTGCCAGGCTTTGTTCCATTTTAAATCAGGCAAGTTGTCTATTATAACCTGTGATCCCATTTCACTGCCTTTGAAAGACAGGAATTCAGAGAATCAACTATACTCAGTTAGGATTTATATTGTTTTCACCCCGATTTGCATTATCATAGATGTGGAAGCCAAAAGTATTGCTCAGATTTTAGGGGATAATGGGAGTCTGCAAACAGCAGCGGCCAGCAACTGAATAGAACATAGAACATGGAACATAGAACATTACAGCACAGTACAGGCCCTTCGGCCTTCGATGTTGTGCCGACCTGTCATACCAATCTGAAGCCCATCTAACCTACACTATTCCATGTACATCCATATGCTTGTCCAATGACGACTTAAATGTACTTAAAGTTGGTGAATCTACTACCGTTGCAGGCGAAGCATTCCATTCCCTTACTACTCTCTAAGTAAAGATACAATCCCAGGATCCTCAGCCGTTCATCGTATGCTAAGCCTACCATTCCAGGGATCATCCGTGTGAATCTCTGCTAGACACACTCCATTGCCAGTATGTCCTTCCTGAGGAGTGGGGCCCAAAATTGGACACAGTATTCTAAATCGGACCTAACTAGAGCTTTATAAAGTCTCAGAAGCACATCACTGCTTTTATATTCCAACCCTCTTGAGATAAACGACAACATTACATTTGCTTTCTTAATCATGGACTCAACCTGCAAGTTAACCTTTAGAGAATCCTGGACTAACACTTCCACATCCCTTTGTACTTCTGCATTATGGATTTTTTCACCATTTAGAAAAGAGTCCATGCCTGTATTCTTTTTTCTAAAGTGCAAGACCTCACATTTGTTCACGTTGAATTTCATCAGCCATTTCCTGGACCACTCTCCCAAACTGTCTAAATCTTCCTGCAGCTTCCCCACCTCCTCAGTACTACCTGCCTGTCCACCTAACTTCGTATCATCGGCAAACTTCACCAGAATGCCCCCAGCCCCTTCATACAGATCATTAATATATAAAGTGAACAGCTGCGGCCCCAACACTGAACCCTGCGGGACACCACTTGTCACCGGCTGCCATTCCGAAGAAGAGCCTTTTATCCCAACTCTCTGCCTTCTGTCAGATAGCCAATCCTCAATCCAAGCCAGTAGCTCACCTCGAACACCATGGGCCCTCACCTTGCTCGGCAGCCTCCCGTGAGGCACCTTATCAAAGGCCTTTTGGAAGTCTGGATCGATAACATCCACTGGGCTTCCCTGGTCTAACCGACTTGTTACCTCTTCAATGAATTCTAACAGTTTTGTCAGGCATGACCTCCCCTTACTAAATCCATGCTGACTTGTTCTAATCCAACCCTACATTTCCAAGAATTTAGAAATCTCATCCTTAACGATGGATTCTAGAATTTTACCATCAACCGAGGTTAGGCTAATCGGCCTATAATTTTCCATCTTTTGTCTTGACCCTTTCTTGAACAAGGGGGTTACAACATGTTACCTTTCCACAATCCATTCCCAATCCTATTGCTTCTTCCCACTTGTTGCCCTACTCCTGGGAAGATGAGGGGGAATCAGGAAAGGCAATGTGAAGAGATGGTCAAATTTCAGAGAGGGAGATGGTGAATGGGGCAGGTAGTAGAAAAATAAAATCGAAGGAAATTGGTGAGTGTGGGACTGGGAGGAGAAATCAGGAGAGCTAGTGTGCAGGAGACAGTCAGAGAATCAGGATAGAGTGTGTTGCAATAAAGAAGTGAAGGAGAACAAGAGAAAGCGATGGAAATCAGGAGAGTCAGTGAGCGAGAATGGATGAGGAGAATCAGAAGAATGGCAAACAGGAGAGGCGGCAAGTGAGAAACGTAAGGGGGGAGTCAGGGGATCAGGCGAGCAGAAGACAGTACGTGAATTAGGAGAACCTACAATGTAGTTCTTGCTGTCCGTTCAGCAACAGTGCTAAAAATTAAAATTGGGCCAGCACAATTCAAATTTACAAACAGTGCTAAAAATGTACTATTAGAGTATGCTTTAAATGCAGGATACATGCATCCCGACAATGGCTATCTTGTTTAGGAATGTGGGCTAATCTACAGGTGAAGAAATATATTTTGTTCCCCCATCACCACACTTTCTCCCATTTCCTTCTCATGCTAGAACAGTACATTTTCTAGCGAGAATCCTGCAGTAATTACCAGAAACGATAACCAATCATGATTCAACTCGGTTTGAGATCACTTATTATTTCACTATTTGTTTATATTAAGCTGAAGGGGGTTCAGAAGAGATTTACCAGGATGTTGCCAGGTATGGAAGGTTTGAGTTGTAAAGAAAGGCTAGAAGGCTGGGACTTTTTTCACTGGTGTGTAGAAAGTCAAAAGGAAATCTTACAGAAGTTTATAAAATAATGAGGGGTACAGATAAAGTTAATGGTAATTGTCTTTTCCCTAGGATGGGGGTTTTGAAGACTAGGGGGGCACATTTTTAGATGAGAGGAGAGAGATTTTAAAAAGGCATCAGGGCAAATTTTTTTTTACACAGATGGTGATTCTTTTATGGAATGAACATCCAGAAGAAGTGGTGGATGCGGGTACAATTACAACATTCAAAAGACATTTGGATAAGTACATGAATAGGAGACGTTTGGAGGAATATGTGCCAGGAGTAGGCAGGCAGGATGAGTTTAGTTTGGGATTATGGGTGGCATGAATTGGTTGGACTGAAGGATCTGTTTCAGTGCTATAAGACTCTATGACTTTAAGAGCTGGCTCAGAATGTGCCCAATACTTACCAAGATGTAATTTCCAATACGGAACATTCACTAACTTCAACCCCACCCTCCACAATCTCTTCCATGGATCAGGGGTACTGAAGTTAATTATGGAGCTGCCTGGAAAGACCAAAGATTAACATTCGAGTTTTTTGAGTCTACGCAGCTCAGATCAGTTCCAAGCAAATATTTTCCTGAAGGAGAGACACTAGCTTTTCAGAAATTGAATTATTTTGAATAACCGCAACGTCTTGAGAACCAGGAAGCTAATCGGTGGTAAGGAACTTCTAATAACTGGTGCCTGGCTGGATCTTCATATAATTCAACTCAAACTGAATAAATGATTAAAGACTTCATGCACTGAATATCAGGGCTATCACTAATGTGTTTTCTGATATCAGGGTAGGACATTAAGAAATTCAAATATCTTGATCTGTGGGCAAATATTTCAGCATTTTTATTAAAGCCATTCCTGACTTAATATTTTCACAGCAAATGGATTATTTTGCTGAAAAGCATCATCCAAAATTAGCTGATTGACAGTGTGTTCTTCGACAATACTGTACTTTAGCTTCAAGAATATCAACGTTTTAAGATGTAAAGATCAGACAATTTAATTTACAAAAACTTATTTGCAACTGAATTAGAAAATAAAACATCTATAACTTAAAGTGAGTTTGTATAATGAACGCCTGATAAAACCAATCCGAATCTTCCAGTATCTACCTCAACTGGGACTAAATCACACCATATATGAAACTGTACTCACATAAATAGGCCAAAAATCACCAGCTCTGCTCTTGCTGATAACAATCCACTGTATTAGCTGCAGCAAGCAACATCTAACTTCAAAAAGTATTTACAATGCATCCTGAAGCTGTTGCAAATAAATTTATAGTAATTTACATTATTTTCAGAATCATTGATTAAAATAAAATAGATTTTAAATACAGTCTAAATTCAAGGCTCTCTTCATATCAATTAGCATACTGTACGGTTAACTAAACAGCTTGAAAATTGCTAATGGAAGGTACTTTCGCCACATGACTAATGTTTAAAATCAAAAAGAAAAATCTAGGTGCGAAACGTCAGCTTTTGTGCTCCTAAGATGTTGCTTGGCCTGCTGTGTTCATCCAGCTCCACACTTTGTTATCTTAAATTTCATTAATATTCTGCTTTTTACATAAATTGGGCTTCCCAAAATGCTCCACAGTGCAAGCACTGCTATTACATAGATAAATGTAAGTCAATTTGCACATATCAAGATCTGTCAGACATAAATAAGAGAAATTATTCCTTCAGTGCACTACTGGAGTATCAATTGGCATCACGTACTCAAGTCTCTTCACTTGAAGCTTGAACCCATGAACTTCTGACTTAAAAGCCCAGACTGACATTAATGTTTTTCTTCAACAAACTGGTTTCTAGAGTGCTGAGAAACTGACCAAACAAGGTCACGGTCAATAAGCCAGACCACTTACAAAATAGGTTATCAGAAAATATTCTAAATTTTCATGGTAAATCAAATCTGCATCAATGGGCATTCAGGGTTTATACAGGCATTGCAAACCATTATGGATCAACACTTCCTTAACAAGTTAGCGACAAACTGTGAAATGGGGACAAATAATAAGGTTTTTTTTACATCCAATCTCCTGCTGTCAAATGGAATACTGGGATTGGGTAGGAAACAGCATGCAGCAGTTTGGCCTTGCATTCAATCAACCCTCTCAGACGAGTTATACCACACCTTTAGGGTAGGAAGAACTTTAACTCAAACCAGAGGCTGGGACACTACCACTCCCAGTGAACAATCCTGCATTCTTTCCCTATATTATTATTTTTCTATGGGGTGTATAAAATACAGATCTTCTAGCCAAAGTTGAAATGCATGAAAATGATCTTTGACACTGGCTTTCTCTCTTCCTCACTCTCACTTATTTTATATATCTGATCAAGACTCTTGAGTCAGATACTCATGTCAAGTATTGCATGACCAGATACAAGGAAAAGTTCACGGTGCCATGAAACTACAGCTTCAAATCCAGAACAACATTCCTACTGTACAAGTATGACTTTCCCACTACTTTTGACATACATACAGAATACATTTAGTAGCAATATGTAGTGGATCACAATGAATATTGCGCTGTGGATCCACACTTACCAGGCACTTAGAGCTGAGCTCGCCTAAAACACAAAAGCCCAATCAGCTTGCAGACCTTTGCCATTTCATCTGAGCTGCTTTCAAATCATATGTTCACCTGCTGCACCAGCTATTTTTCCCCTCCTTTAAAAAAAGTATTCAAAATGGTATGTGGGCAAAGGTGTCTCACATTATGTTACTCATGCTCTGTTGCCAGAGCTGCACTATGCTGACTAGAACAGATTTGCTTGTGATAACTAATTTTGTGGAACTTCGGATTTTACTCCGAATTTCCCATAAATAACAAAATAAAAGAGACTATTGCAAATGAAGATATGTACAATTCAAAGACAGGCACTTGAAATAAGCTACTTCGATCCACATATTGTTGTGTTTGCCTCTGTACCATGCACTAACAATTAACATCATGTTACTGCTGGAGAAGAAAACACTACCGCAGTTTATAAATAATAGCAAACTGAAGCAACAGGCAAACATTTATCGTCCATCCTTAACTGCCGTCGAGAGATCAAAAGTAGTCACAAGTATTTTTAAAAATTAAACACTTTATAGTTTAATTGAAAAAAAAATAACATTGTACTTATGTGGCACTAAATCACAGAAAGGTCAATCACTCCTGAGCTAATGTCAACTCAGGTGCCAGTGGCGAAGCTGGTTTTGGCCTCCCATGAATTGTCAATCATGGTGACCACTGTCCTGTGAGCATTCATGAAAATAAATGTGGGTGAATAGGACCTGAGGGGATGCATCCTAGGATATTAAAGAAAGTGGTTACACGGAGTGGATGCGCTGACAGTAATATTCAAAGAATCCTTTGATTCTGGAAAGGTTCCAAAGGTTTGGAAACTCCCAATGTAGCACTTTTGTTTAAAAAGTGGGGGCGAGAAAACAGGTAACTATGGGCCAGTTAGTTTAACGTCTGTTATGGGAAAATGTTAGAGTCTATTATAAAGGATGTAAAGCAGAGCATTTAGAAATATGGAAAAAGATACTTAATAAGATAATAGCATATAGTGTTGAATGTAATATATCAGCATAGATACAGGATTGGCTAACTAATAGAACAGAGTTAGGAAAAGGGAGAATTTGTAAGATTATGCACTTTGGCAGGCTGAGAAATGGAGCTAAATATTAATTAAGTAGAGAAAGCTACAGAACAGAGGGATTTGGGACTCCTCATGCTTGAATCAGAAAAAGCTTACATCAAAAGTTTGGTGGGTAATTAGGAAGACAAATAGAACATTGACCTTTATTTCAAAGGGAATGGAGTATAAAAGTAGAAAAGATAAATCTATATAATGCACTAATCAGACCATAGCGTGAATACTGTAAATACCTTTTGGTCCCTTATCGGAGGACAGATTACTGGCATCAGAAGCAGTCTAGAGGAAGTTCGCTAGGCTGATACCAGGTATGGGGGGGGACCTGTTTTATGAGTGGAGTTGAATACATTTGGCCTTAACTAATTGGAACTTAAAAGAATGACAGATGACCTTTTTGAAACATATAATATTCTTAGGGGAATTGGCAGGGCCAATGTAGAGAAGTTGTTTCCTCTTGTGTGAGAATCTAGGGCCAGAGGGCATAATTTCAGTGTAAGTGGTTGCACATTTGAGAGATGAGGAACAATTTCTTCTCTTAGTTGGTAATGAATCTGTGAAATTCTTTACTTCAGAGGACTGGTTTATTAAGTATATTCAAGGCCAAGATAGGCAGATTTCTAATCAGAAAGAGAATCGAGGGTTATAGGGAAAAGCCACAGTCTCACTGAATGTCAGAGCAGTTATTTCTACTCATGTCTTATGGTCTTATTAGGAAAAGAAAGAATAAGGTTGGATACATATCATTTATGATAAAGATATTTTGCCAACAATTCCAATCCATCTTTCTTTTTCTGTGGAAATGTGCTAATTTTTATTTATATCCCAACATTTGAGTGATCGGAAACCGTTCAAATGACGATCCGAGTAGTCCTACTTCAGTATTACACAAACTTACAGAAGCTGCCATTAACTCTCCAACCATGCAATTCCATAGAAGGTCTAGTTTAATTCAGATCAACAGTAACGTCGTCTAGCAGGCAATTCTAGTGGCTAACTTGCTTCCCACATCACAGCCTGTTGGAAGTGTGATCCTGAATACTTCATGAATGTACTGTCTTTGTTTTGGACATTTTCAAGGTCTACCATTGGGTCTATCATAAGGGATTTCTTTAAAGGTTAGTATCACGGTAGATGTGTATCACATTTAATTTGTCCTGAATCTCTACATATACTATGGTCTAATCTGTGTCTGCAAATTGAGGGTCCCCAAGACTATATTCTCTCTCTTATCCTATCCCTTTAAATAATGACTCCTCAATCCATATACAGTTATATCTAGTATAATTCCACTTTACCTTCATTAACTGCTTTAAGCTTTTATGCTCTCATTAATCAATGTAATTAATGATTTTTTAAAATTCCTTATCACTTCTATGCACTACATGCAACAATTAGACGCAAATTCTGGGCAGCACAGTGGCACAGTAGTTAGCACTGCTGCCTCACAGTGCCAGGGACCAAGGTTTGTTTCCAGCCTTGGGTGACTATGCATGGATGCTGTGATTGGTTCACTTGCCGAGCTGGTTCATTAGTTTGCAGATGTTTCATTATCGTGCTGGGTAACATCTTCAGTGCAGCCTCCGATGACCTGCTGTTGTACTTTTCCGCCTGGTATTTAAACTCGAGGCTTTTGGAGTTGATTACCTCATTTCTGGTTTTTCTTCACAGTGGTGTATATATAGGGTCTAATTCTACATGTTTATTGATGGCCTCCTTGGTTTGGATGGAGTTTGCGCATTGTCTCCATGTGTGCACAGGTTTCCACAGGTGGATGCTACGGTTTCCTCCCACAGTCCAAAGATGTGCAGGTTAGGTGGACTGGTCATGCTAAGTTGTCCCACTGTGTCCAGGGATGTGTTGGCTTGGCCATGGTACATGCAGGATTATGGGACGGGGAGTTGACTCTGAGTGGGACACTCTTCAGAGGGTTGGTGCAGACTTGATAGCCTCTATCCACACTGTAGGGATTATATGATTTTTCAGTATCTCAAAGGCAGTTCCACCAAGTCTCCAAAAAGTCTAGTTTCTTAGCTTTATGAGCTATGCATTTTTCCCCTAAGCACAAAAACATCAATCCCTGATCCTTGCAACTGAAAGCAAGCTAATGCTCTTCAATGTTTACGCTGTCTGACTGTAAGGCTCTCCCATTGCAAACAAATTTAAATTAACATTCCACGAATTTGCTCTCTCATACTAATTTTTGTTTTGAAAGAGAGCATGGCTCGAGAAATAGTGACAAGTTAGTCATAAATTATTAAACTGCTTCACAAACTCAGACCCCAAATTTTTTCTCATTTTTTCCTTCAGTCAGTAATGTCATTAAATTAATGGCACAAAAAGGACCAGAATGATTGAAGAGGAAAGAGATCATTTCAAACTAAGAGCTCACTAAATTTCAGATGACAGTTCTTTACAATGTGAAGTACTACTACTTCAAAATCTAAATAAAACAAATGACAATAAAACATATACAAATCACTCAGCTTACATGACACTGGATACATTCAGAGTTTCTGTGGAAATTGGAAGAACTGACAGAAGAGTCCTTTGGTGAGTGGATGTGTTGCAGAGGACCGAACAGCAACTGAGCCCCATTTCAACAGGGCTAGACATAAACTTGGTTAATTACAGACAAGTTAACCTAATGAAGACAGGAAAAGAAGGCAACAAGAAGAGTACAATACTGGCTCATGAGGGAACTGTTGCCTTGATGGAAAATAAAATGCAGAAAAGCTTGAAATATTGGACCTGCTTTCATCAGAATAGAGAAACTGTAGAGGTTTGATGGAGATATTTAAATAAAATCAAACAGAGAAGGGTTGACAGTCCTTCAAGAAAGCTATCAGTCACCCTGAACTGATCTGCAATAGTTCCAGTCCGATACAACATGACTGATACTTAATCTTCTCAACAACCATGGACAGTCGAGAAATTGCAGCCTTGCTGCCAACATCCACATCCCAAGAACCAATATAAAATGAAATAGATAAAACTACACTGCAAATCTGAGTTAGTAGAAACTGCAGATGCTGGAGTCAGAGATAACACAGTGTGGAACTGGAGGAACACCGCAGGCCAGGCAGCATCAGCGGAGCAGGAAAGTTGACGTTCCGGGTCGGGACCCTTCTTCAGAAATTTCTGAAGATTCTGGCCTGCTGCGTTCCTCCAGCTCCACACTGGGAATCTGGAATGAGAAATCATAAATACAGGATTAAATGCAGAGATGTAGAAAAGGGCCACAGATATTTTTCTTTTGTATTCTAAGTTTATGCAATGTACCAGAGTTTGCATTTAAAGTAGAAACTGTGTTGACTTAAAGGATTAGGTTTGGTCTACTTTTGGATGTAAGTGAGGATAATAAAAGGCTATGGGAATGGAACAATCAAATGGGATTAGGAGCACTCATGTGAAAGATTGGCACATGGCTAAAATGTCTTTGTCAGCATCATATTTTCTACCTAATGGAACAAAAGGAGTTTGTCTTTAAAGAGCACATAAAGGCAGTAAAACACACTGAGATACACAGCAATACTATTAAACAAAATTGGATAATCAGTCACATAAAGAAATTTAAGAATGGATGAAGAGTACGTTTTCAAGAGTATCTTAGAGTATTCAATAGATGGAGAGAGAAGGAAAAGTTTTTTTTTCCCCTTACATGGAATGTAGGCATTGCTGGCATTTGTTACCCATTCCTAATTGTGTGGCTTGCTACGTCATTTCAAAGGACACTTAGAAGTCAACCACATTACGGTGGGTCAGGAACTACATCCAGGCCAGACCAGGTAAGGACCCAGAATTCCTACCATTCGTGGGAGGTCGCTCATGAACCAGATTTAGTTCCATGGCAATCAGCAATGGTTACATGGTTACCATGAACATAAGAAATATGTTCAGAAGTAGGCCATTTGGCATGTGAAACCTGCTCTGCAACTCAATTGGCTCATGGTTGATTCAACATTTCTTACATGCACTTTCCTGTCCTTAACCCAGAACCATTGATTGTCCTACTGATCAAGAAGCAATATGCCAGAATCTAGGGCCTGGGCAACTGAAAGCAAAGGCCACCAGTGGTGAAGCGGTTAAAATCAGGGATGTGCAGGAGATCTTAAGAAGGTTGTTAGAAGTTATAAGGATGGAAAAGAAAGATATGCATCTGTACGGCACCTTTAGTGGGATGTTTCAAAGCATTTGACAGACAATTAAGTACTTTTTTTAAAAATGTAATCATGTTTGTAACGTAGGAAACATGACAATCAGTATGCACTGAAACTGCCACAAACACCAATTTGATAATCACCAAATAACCTGCTTTCCATTAATTTGACAGTGATAACTATTAACCACGACAACAGAGAAAACTCTCCTGCATGTCTTTGAAATAGGTTCATGGGATCTTTCACATTCACCAAAGCAGCAAATGGGGGATTCGGTTTAACATCTCATCTGAAAGTAAGCATCTCCAACAGTGCAATGCTCCTTCAGTATTGCACTGGATTGTCAGCATAGATTTTCACGTTCAAGCACTGGAATGGCACTGGAGCCCAGAACACTGTGATTCAGAGGTGAGTGCACTGCTAGATAAGCCACAGCTGACAAATAAGAATGGAGAGTGAGTGTTATAATGATAATTAAAACAAGGATTAGAGTTGTAAAATTAAATGTTTCTGGATCAGGATGTGTGAACATGAGACACTGTTAGGAAATACGCCCAGATTTTTGGTGAGGGTAGAACATGGGATGTTAGATGGGTGATAATTGGAATAAATAACTGTAAAGGTAACAAAGCAAAGAATGAACATCCGAACAATAGATTAACTGGTGCAGGGGTAGAGATAGGTGATGTTAAAAAGGTGAAAGTATGTAGTCTTGTTGATGAAACATATATGTAGTCAGAAACTTATCTTGGGGTTTAAAATATAACAGTAAGGTTGTTAATAAGATACTTGCTATCGAGAGAGATGGAGTTGGTAGAAGATTCCAACGGTAACGGATGTTGGAAAAGCACTGTGTCAAATTAAACAGAGTGAAGGGATCAGGAAGGGCAGTGCTGAATATTGTTAATATTTATATGATATCTAAAGTATGTTTTCAGATGAAGCCATCAAGTTGTAGCACGTAGATGAGAAATTGGAGGATAACCAAGGGTATATCCCTGACAGACTGCAGAGATAATGGATGGGAATGATAGGAAGTTATTGCTCTGGAATTTTATTGTTCCCTAAGAGATTGAAATGTGCTGCATTACACATGATGAAATCAAGAAAAATGCTGTAGCTTCCTAATCTGAGTTATTCTTTCCAACTACTCCACTTTAAGACTATAAGGCACCTGGTTCACTCCTGTTCTGCAAATGTCATGTTTTTAAAGACATAGTTATGGTGCACAGAACTCGACTCACTTCAGCTGTCCACTGGTACAAGTGACCAAATATGTTAGGCTAAGCTGTAAGCGTCAGTTAGCTTTTCATCAAATTCAAGTCCTGAGAAGTTATCAATATGCATGCATTGTCAAAAAGGCAGATTAAATTTTCTCTCCATGTTCTGAGGCCAACGATGGTGCCCTCCTAGAAACAGTTCAGTTTAGCACAAACCAGAAAACAAGCATGGTACCCGCCTGGCTTTTATAACACAAAACTACCCCGTCCAGCGTCCCCAGAAACAAAGTAATCAGGAGATCATTGCGGGTGACGTCCATGAAATGATGATGATATTGTCAGTACCATTCAGAGAAAAATCACAACACTCAAACCAATTTATTTATGCAGTGTACTAAAAGAATGACCATCCACTATCGTCTCACCTTAACTAAAAAAGCAGCATTTCTCAAATTTAAAAGTAAAACCACTGTCAGGCCCAGCAGGAAACTAGATTCTTCCTACAGGTTGCTAAACTTCAGCAAAATAGGCTGAGAGATCCCATTCTTTAGTTGATCTTTCTTTTACCTGCAAACTTCATCCTGATTCCAGCAGTTTCCGCGAATTCGTGGGCTTTTCCCTTTCCGGCAAGTCTTACATTTCCTCTCACCTGAAGATTAGAAACTCAACAGCAAAAAAAACTTTACAGCGACAGACACCACAGCGCAGGCTGATGGCGTCACTCAAAGCGTCCGATCCGAGGCCAGTGGCCGCGGTCTTCCACTGACAGCGCCCCCTCTAGACGGGAGGGCTGCTCGGGAACGACAGACTGTTACCGAGCCTTTAACTGGTGGAGGGGAACTCACCCCATCGCAAATAAAAACAGAAAGTGTTGGAGAAACTCAGCAGGCCTGGCAGCCTGGAGAGGTAGACGAACAGAGTTAACAGTCCGAAATTACTCTTTTTCAGAACTTCGGGTTAACCTGTTTCCTTCGGCTTGCTGCAGTGTTCCGGTGAATCACAGCGCAAACTGGAGGAACAACATCCCATCTACAGATTAAGTACTTTATAGTGTCCGGATTTAATCTTGAGTTCAACACCTTCAAATTGTGAATCAATTCCCATTTCAACCCGTTCTTTTGGCTTTACTTGTTACACTCTCCCATTCCTTCACTTTATTTTCGCTTTACATGTAACATTCTCTAATATCCTGTCCTCCCTGTCTCCCCTCCGCCCACCCCAGTGGGACTGCCTGCTCTTTCAAGTCTGGCAGTTAGACACACCGTTGTTCTGCCATTCTCCCATTCGAATTACTCAATCTGAACTATCTACATCCTTTCTGCACCAGCACTCTACATCACCACCAACTATATCGTAAATGTTTTGCTCCCTTCACGCCGCTTCAGTTCTGATGAAGTCATCCAAACGTTAGCTGGCTCTTTCTCTCTACATGAATGCTGTCTGACACGCTGTGATCTCCAGCAGTTTTTTTTAGTACAGATTCCAGTATCTGCAGTCATTTGCTCCCTCCCCACAGATGCTACCTGACCCGCTGAGTTTCTCCAGCAGTTTGTTTTGTAATTCAAATTTCCAGCATCCACTTTTTTTTCATTTAAGAATTATTTGTAGAATTAGACCAGTGCCGCAAAAGGTGCTCAGTAAATAGTGAAGCAAAGATTTCGTTTGCTTCACTATTAGTCCAATGATCTGTCAGAACTGAAAAAAGTAAGAAATGTAGCAAATTGTGGGCAACCAAAGAGATGGCCAAAAAGCCAGATGCCACCTAGAATTTTTTGTTTGCTTCACTTAAAACATTTCAAATAAACCATTTCCCCTGCAATGCATTGTTCACTCCTCAGTCCAACATCCTCTACCCTTCCTGTAGCATTTTTGGGCAGCAGTTGCGATACCTGTCCTTTTAAATTCTTAATACACCAACTGTTCTCCAGCAGAAGTACTGATATACTTGTTTTTATTTCATTCTAATATTCGCATTACCACTCCCTTAACTGGCCTCGCACCGTGAAACGTTTTGCCATTAAATTTTCCACTTTCCACTTACACAGAATTCTGCCTTTGTACTTTTCTCCACCGCCTCGTTTCACTTTTTTACTACTACATCTCAATTTTTACCCAATTTCAATGAAAGACGAGCAACCTGTAATTTCAATTCTCTCTCCAGACATGCTGTCAGATTTAAGTTTTTCCTTTTCTGTGTTTTATTTCACGAATCACAAATTCGTTTTCCTAGAGATGAAAGATGACTAGGTATTGGAATATTTGGTCTGGGTTCAATGCCGATTTAAATAAATAAATGTGCTGTCAAAATACTTTCAGAAGAAGCATTGAAGATTTTGGTATATTTATAATTCCGATCAATTAAACAAAGAAATATTTTGCATTTTCAATTAAATTTCCTTGGCACCAAAACTATTTATAAATCATTTTGGAAACTGTTCATGTTCTTTTGTCAAGTGAAAAGGAAACGTAGATTAGCAAAGTTTCCTTCGACATGAGGTACTAGGAACTGCAGATGCTGGAGAATCTGAGATAAGAAGATGTAGAGCTGGATGAACATCTAAGCCCGAAACGTCAATCTTCCTGTTTCTCGGCCTATTGTTTTCATGCAGCTCTACACCTTGTTATCCTTTCCTTCAACGTGGTCAGCTTTGCCGATTTAAAATAAATACATGCGCCAACAACAATAAACCAATGTTACGCTGCTGTGTTGCCCAGGCTTGTTGCTTTGACCAATGAACAGGTAGTTTACTGATGAGTATAGTTTGAGTAATGCTGTAGTTGATTGGGCAGTGTTAGAAGGGAAGATGGCGGTGTGTACGGTGGAGCATGTTGTGGCGGATGCTGGGGCTTTCTTAAAGAACGCGCCACTCCAGGTCGGTGATCCGTGTCTATGGGCTTTTGTGGACAGGGTAGCACAAATCTGCGGTTTTGTTTTGTATTTGTTCTCGGGCCTTGGGTGTGGGACTAGTACTGACTGAACTCAGTCTTTTCCCATCTTTTGCAACCTCCCCACATAGTTACAATGTAAACGTTCCGAAACATTCACTGTAGCAATTCTGGTCTAAACACGTGTCCGTTAATATTATGAAAACGTGGGCAAGCGAGTATAAAGGCCAAAAAAAGGATTTGAGAAACAAAAACTTTCTTTCTGACAGCCCTCGAAACAGGTGACGATTTCCCAACGACTGGAGTTGTATATGAGCGTAACTTGGTCCTTTTACTTGTACACTTTGCTGAGTTTCATAAATGATCAGCCTGGTGTCAGATATAGGCGACAATCCATTATGGATCTCAAATTACTGATTAATTTATTATCATTGTCTCTACCTATCTCTCTCTCTCTCTCTCTCCCCCTCCCTCCCTCTCCCCCTTCCCCCACTCTCCCCCCCCCCCCACAAAAACAAACACACACACACAAAATTTTGTGGTGATTTTGCATTTGCAGATACAGTCTATTTTGTTGAAAAAGCACACAATTTGTAATCAGTCAATGTGGCATTTACAAATTCCTACTTTGGAAATAAAACAGTCTGACTCCAAGTTGATGCACAGCCAGATTCTAAGCAAAGCCTCACACCTAAAATGCATTGTTTGACCTGAGATGTCACCTTTATATACTGATAAAACCTTTAGCTATCTCAGGGCAGTGACTTGAAAGAAATTCTGGAATTTGCATATTAATCCTTTCTAATTGATAAATCTTCAATCTGAGGTTTGTTCAATACGTTTGTGTCAGTCCTATGACCTTTTGATCTTTTGCTTATAAATTCTGTGTTTGATGCCAGCTCTTACTGACACCTGAAGAAGGAGCAAGACTCCGAAAGCTTATATCTTCAGGTAAACTTGTTGGACTATAACCTGGTATCTTGTGATTTTTGACCTTGTCCACCCTAGTCCAATGCTGGCAACTCCACATAATAACTGATTAGTCATTGCTGAAAATTGCCACGAAGTATTCTGGTATCAGGTGAAAGAGGTTGTCAAAAAAGATATTTACTTTATATCTTCTACTGCCAGATATTATTTTGTAGTTCCAGATGAAGTTATTGACAGTTTATTTTTATTCTAGCTTGACTTCACATCACCTCATTTTGTTTGAAATACAAATTTCCATTTAAGTTTTAGATTTTATCTTCACATTGTGCTGACTTCACCTGATGTACAGTTCATTTTTGCCAGGCTAATTTCACCTCATGAATGGTAGCTTTTCATCTGGGTGGCCCTGACACCAAGTTTTGGCAAATGATTCAGCTGAGGATCAGAATTGATCCCAGTTCGTCCACACACCCTTGCTCATTGGCTAATGTGGCTGCAGCCTTTGGTCACATTCAGGCTGGATGTCTGGATCTATGCAGATAAGTGAAACAGAGCATTCAACTTTTGCCACGATAATAAATCTATTGATTCTATGATTCACATCATCAAACATGAAACAGCAGAAAGAAAACTAACTTGTATTTTGTAAGTTAGACCTCTGTCAAATTAAGTTTTGAGGTTAAGATGAGACACATGACAACCTTAATGTTGTCACCCAGGCTGTAAGATGAAACTTTTCTTTACCCCTTTGCTTGTAAACACTGAGGCAGTTTGTATCATCTTCACTCATGCACTGAAAATTAGTACATCCTAGATTCTGTCTCTAGGCATTGTAAAATATATTTAGTCATCAGGTTATTGAACAGTCAGGTGTTTACAAAGTAGAATTGTCCCTCAAGGTAGACATTGTTGAATCAACCTGTTTAAAGATGCTATTATCATACCTCTGTAGGAGGTTGGACTTGAATCCAGACCTCCTGGCACAGTGAATGTTGCTACACACTATGGATTGCAGTGGTTCAAGAAAGCAGCTCACTGCCAGCATATCCAGGCGATAAGCAATAAATGCTAGCCTAGCCAGTGACACCCATATCCCATGAGTGAATTTTAAAAAAAGACTTTTAAAAAATATGAAGTAATAGCTCAATTTCAAGTGAGAAAATAGCAATGCATTAATTCTGCATAATTTCCAAATGTATTTGAATATTGTGATTTATTGAAGTTATCTAATGTGAAACGGGACATAAATTGGGAGTAAATGTGTGAATGCAAGTACTGTTTGTTCATTTGCATGTGTTAAGACTGTACTTGTAATTTATTCATTCTCTACCTGTAAGAAAGGACAATGGAAAAAGACATTCTAACAAAAAAACGCAGTAAATACTAAACAAGTCTGGGAGGGTCTATGTAGAAAAGAACAGAGTTAATATTTCAAGTTGAATACTTTCATCAGAACTTGAATTTAAAAGGCACATGTCAAGAGAGTCAATAAATGTCAGATTTGATAAACCATAAAATTCAGTAAAACAAAACTAAGATAGAAGAAAGAGACGAATGGATGGTGAGGTGCCAAGAAGCAAATATGTTCTTAAAAAATGCTAAGTAGAAATATCTTGGCAAGAAATTGTAACTGCTTCAATTGTAAAGCATTTAACCATGTTCCATGTCTAACTTTGAAATAATCCATGTAGGCAAATGTGGACTTTAATTTGTTTCGAGCAAGGAAGCACAAATAGCAAAAGTGGTGAAACTGTGTTGAATAATAGTTGAAGGAGAAGAGATGGACATTGAGAAAACCCTTCTTTTTGCAGAGTTCCATGCGATCCCCAATGTCAGTCTGTATTCAGCTGTCCGTCTTAATGTTGCCTGCACTCATCCGCAACAAAGGGTATTTTAAGATGCATTCTAGGCTTTCTGCTTTTGATGGAACCATTTGGCAAAATAAATGAGATATTTAATGTTTCCTTTCAACATGAGCTAGGTGTTAACCAAATGAGCAATGTTTGATTTGTAAAACAAAATCAACAACATTGCTATTCTTTGCATTATACCTGTTAATCTTATTGACTTTAGGAATTTGGAAAAACCATCTACACGTTAAAGGAAGTTGTGAATGAAATACGAGACAAAGAAACTAAGCGAAGACTAGCAGTTTTACCATATCAACTCCATTTTAAAGAACCATTCCCTGAATATATTCGACATGGTGAGTTTTTTTGATCACTCCTCACCCCACCCACCAAAGTTGGGGGATATATTGTGTTAAAATAAATGATAAAACCTTCATTTCTTCTATAAAACTCATGTTAAGGCCTTTGCTTGTTTGATTTTATTTTAACAGAATTGATTTTGATAGTGAAGGAAGGAAAACTCTTGCATTATGTAATGCAAGTTGTTCTCATTTAATTGAAAGAAATTGCTGGAATACCTCAGCAGGACCTGCAGCATCTGTGGAGGGAAAGTAGAGTTAATGTTTTGTGTCCAGTCACCCTTCTTCTGTGGCCATTCTGAAAAGAAAATTGTTCCCTTGAGAAGTTGTTGGGGTACTTGTCTCTACTACTTATCATTAGGTACTAACCCCATACTGTTGTAGAGACATTGTGAGACCTTACAAAACCCAACAAATGACTCTAACCTCTTCTCACTGAATCATTACTGGAACTTGGATTATTAATTGGTAATGGAACCAAAACCAAACTAAATACTGTGTTGCAGACCAAACATCTAATACGTGCCTCAGTTAACTACAGATCTTAGTCTGCTCCCTTTGTCATTGAGACTGAACGCACATTGAAGGGCTTCAGGGATTTGTTGGTGCAGATGGTGCTAGAATTTGGAGATTTTTTCACCTAGATGGAAACTGATCAATCTTAAAAAACAGAGAACAAAATAACCAGTAAACACATTGTTAAATAGGAGCTGAAGTAGGCCAATTGACCTCTCGAGTCTGCTATGCCATTCACTGGAGCTCACATAGTGCACGAAGCTGGCTAGGAACAATCTCCATATTCCTTGACAACTTTAATTTAAGGAAATCTATCAATTTCTGTGTTGGACAGGCTCAGTGACTGAGCCTCGACAGCTCCTTGGGTCATATAATTCCAAAGGGAATCTTCTAATTCTTCCTCATCTTTGTCCTAGATAGCTTATCCCTTATTCTGAGACCCATCCCTGTAGGCAGGGGAAGCATCCTTATGTTTACCCAGACCCATTTGGGACATCTAAAAATTTTGTACATTTCAGCGAATTCACTTCAATTTGTCCTAGACCCTAGACAATATAGACCCAAGGACGGCTTGGTGGCTCAGTGGTTAGCACTGCCGCCTCACAGCGCCAGGGACCCGGGTTCGATTCCAGCCTCGGGTAACTGTCTGTGCAGAGTTTGCACGTTCTCCCCGTGTCTTCTTGGGCTTCCTCTGGGTGCTCCAGTTTCCTACCACAGTCCAAAGATGTGCAGGCTAGGTGGATCGGCCATGCTAAATTGCCCGTAGTGTTCAGGATTGTGTGGGTTATAGGGGGATGGGTCTGGGTGGAATGCTCCAAGGGTCGAAGGGCCTGTTTCCACACTTCAGGGAATCTAACCTAATCTACAGAAACTTCCTCAATCTCTCCCCATAGGGTAATCCCACTAACCTAGAATCAGTCTGATAAACAATAGCCTGGAAAATCTGTTGCTAGGAGGGTGGCTTCACGTAACGCTATAGGCCGGTATCCCAGTGGGTGGAGTGGAGAAGTACTTATGAAGGCAAAGGCCCCACAGACTATCCACTGGGCAAGCCTGCTCACCATTGCCAGACAGCACTAAACAATCCATCAGAATTAACAGGCAGAATGCTGCTACCTTTGAAATTCCAATGAGGTAATAGCTGACTCCAAGCTGTAAAGTATCAGCCTTAATCAGGACTCCACATTCGGCTTGTTCATTTTATTTATGTTCAACCCCATTGTTGCAAAATTGATCTCTCAGTTACATGTTGTAACAGTAGTATAGACTTTGCTTTTGAAACTGAACTCACACATCTTTCACTAATGCCATGTTGTACATGTGGGAAACAGTCTGGTTACATGGAAATCAGAATTTTGACCTGATCTCTTACATGGACTCAGCCCAAGGGTTGCATGTCAGCGACTTACATTTTAGACTCATTTTGCAGATCATCTGGGGGCTGCTCACAGACACACTTCAAGAACCTCTAGTTTAATGGAACTTAAAAATCCCAGATTTCTGTTTGGTGAAAGACCGGGAGTTCTCCCAGGGTTGTGAGCATCGAAGTCAGCAAAAGAGACAAATCAGTCTCGTTGCTGTTTGTGGAACCTTGCTGTGTAGAGATCAAATGGTACACTTGCTGACATACACTTAAAAACTAATCTATGGGCAGTCCTAAATTTTTGAAAGGTGTTGTACAAATACAAGTTCATTCATAAGATTCAAATATTATTTTTAAACATTTCTTCACAGTAACTGAGTTTTGTAAAAAGACAGGAGACTACCCTAGTCTCTCAGCAACTGATATTAAGGTTCTGGCACTAACCTATCAGCTCGAAGCTGAATTTGTGGGAATTGGCCACTTAAAGAACGAACCTGCACAAAATGTAAGTAATTTATCACATGAAAATTATTTGCTGATTCGCTGTCTATATTTCTTTCTATACAGTAAAAAATCTTGGACAGTGACAGCAGAAACTTTGCTATATTACAGAAAATGTAGAGCTGTGTACTGTAGTACATTTAAATGACTTCTGCAATAAAGATGCATAAAATACCTTCATATTTGGAATTTGGATTTTTAAAGTAGAGGCAAATGGCTTATGGCTTCAGTTCTGTGAAGACTCTCTTCCTTAAAAAAAATCAAAGTTGTTTAGAAAGATGACCAAATACATCAATTCCAAGAAAACATGTGATTCAAGTAGGTGCCTAACAGATTACTTCTGCTGTTAAGTTACATAGTATTTTTACTGCTAAATTCACCATATACAGTGAATACAGATCCATGGCCACGAATTATAGATTTTGACTTTAGTTTAGAAGAAGAATCAGAGATTCACTTTAAGTTTCTTCGCTGAACAATCAAGTTTTCAATTCAGGAGAACAGTCATCCTAGCAGAAGTGTTTTAGTTTTGGGGTGCCTCTAAACTGTGAGAGTTTCTACAGAAGTTTTCAAATTGTCAGAACTGGCAACACAACTCTTAAGTTGTAAGGTTATCTCAGCAGTCCAAGAAGAACTAGACAGAGTCTGTTAAGTAAGAATATAGAG
Source organism: Stegostoma tigrinum (assembly GCF_030684315.1). Classification (NCBI taxonomy): domain Eukaryota; kingdom Metazoa; phylum Chordata; class Chondrichthyes; order Orectolobiformes; family Stegostomatidae; genus Stegostoma; species Stegostoma tigrinum. The sequence goes on from NC_081369.1 coordinate 40,890,697, forward strand.
TTTGGTAAAGCGTGATATTTCTCCAGGATTTGAGCATCCACAAAACACATATATTCCTGGGGAAACAGGTTGAAATTTCTTTTGTTTATGTTAAAGATCTTTCTCAACTGTCATATATAGCTTTGTCTTTTGTTTTTCTGTATGTGATAATCTTGCGTTCTTTGCATTCCTGTAGCCTTGTGTGAATAAACTTAACTAGCCACCAAAGCAGCTGACTATAGAGAATTAACTTATGATCTGTCAAGCCAAGTTTCACTTTGGGATCTGACTTATTCAGTATTACCATTAACTGAGATTATAAATATAAAACTGTTTCATTATGTACTGTTGATACTTGTTTTGAGAAGCAAGTACTGGTAGCACAAATAGATTTGGCAGAATGCTAAGCTTTGTTGCCCATATTTGAATGTAGCAAATGATTTGTAGATTCTAAAAATGATATCCTATATGAACACAATGAGCAGAAAAAGACCAGTTCATTTAATAAATTTTGCTCAATATTTCAAGTGGAAATCTAATATACAGGCATGCACAATCAATTTAAACACGTAAAATTCTCCTTCAGCCATTGCTGGAGTGTTAATCTAGAGACCTAGGTAATATTCTGGGGATTCTGATTCAAATCCTGCCAAAGTGGAGGGTACCATTTGAAGTCAGTAGAAATCTGGAAGACAAATAATGGCTGTTGTTAATTGTCAGAAATCCCACCTGGTTCTTAAAAGCCTTTACCAAAGGAAATCTGCTATCCGCACCAGATCTAGTCTGCATGTGACTCCAAACCCACAGTAATTGGCTTGACTGTTAACTGCCCCCTGGGAAATTAGGGAAGGGCATTAAAAGCTGTCCTGGCCAGTGATACCCACATTCTGTTAACACATTTTTAAAAATTAACATTAAGCCCAAAATTGAAGGTGTGAAACAGAAATATGGATTTAAGTTTCTTGTATACTTTGTATCAAATGATCACAGGTGAGAAAGGTACTGTGTTGATATCACAATGTCATTGGTGATATTCTCATTGGTTAAAAATTTGTGTCTTGTGTCCAATGTTTTACTTGTGCAACAGAAACGTTAGGTAGATGTACTTGCCAGTAAAATATACATAATCAGTATTTGAAAATCCAACTTGTTTTTGCTTTATTTGGTTAGGTTGAAGTGAGTACCACTTTAAGACACCCAGAGTCAATGATTGACGTAGCAGGTTTTCATCTGCCATCTAAGGTAATAAAAAGCATAGATTAGAATCATGTAAAGAATTTGAATTGCATTTCTAAGAATTAACATTGATAGTTATGTATGTACTGTATTCCTAATCTCCATCGAACACTGCAGAAGGAAGGGATAATCATTTGGAAGCACAGAAGCTGAATATGGCTGGACAAAGAGATTTTATCGGAGTTTATTATCTTACAATCATCAGGACAATATAAAAGAATAGCAAAGAGGAAATGACATTCGTACCATCTGAGCAGAATGTGCTGATTGTTTGGCAAGTGGATTCTTGTCACTTGGTTGACTAGTAGTTAGGGAGTGTTACTGAAGAGAGTGCACCAGTTCGATTTTGATTGACAGTTAACTACCAAGTCACTTTTAAATTTTAGCAGTCAAGATATTGCTTTAGACGGGGGAAATGAGAAACGAACCAGTGAATGGCTGTCCCCTATTTATTGAGTTGATACAGGTGCGGTGTGTGTGTGTATGTGTTATTTCTGTTCGAAAGAACTAAAAAGAAATCTTAGCAATTGAAGTTAATTTGTCAACCAATTAGCACATTCCACCTAACAGCATATATGTTGTTTATACAGTTTTTGAGTGAGGTACTCATTGGTATTGAATGTGTGTAACTGAGCTATTAATGAAAATGATGGTCACTTTGGTATTATTGTTCACTTGAGTTGTTCTGTGGCAATGTATACTTTCCTATGAAACAAAAACAGAAATTGCTGGCAAAACCGAGTAGGTCTGGCAGCATGTGGAGAGAAAGCAGAAGTGTTTTAGAACCAATGATCTTTCTTCAAAACTGGGGGTTTCCAGCGATTTCAGTTTTTGTTTCTGATAATTCCAGCTTCTGCAGTTCTTTGGTTTTTATTTGTTTTATGAACTGTCATAAACATTTTATACATATTTTTAAAGAATCTGTTTAGAAACACATCTGGAACATGTGAGACTTGAACCCAGGCCAGGTTGCTCAGAACACTAATGCTGTACCACAAGAGTCCCAATATATATTACATTGTATGGAGCTGTGAATAGCAATAGTACAGGCTCCAGTGCTCTTTCTCTCATGTAGATGACCAAGAATTTCGTGTCAGAAGGGTTTGCAGGTTATTACCCAGTCCATTTGTCCATGTTTTAAATGTACCTTTTCTTGACCATCAAATCCTAGGGTGGGACTTGAACCTGCAACTTCTGGCTCAGGCGCCCTACTGGTTGCAACAAAAAAATCCGATATGTATTAAAATCAGAAACTGGGGCAAAGAGACGTGAAGAGGAAGAAGGAAAAAAGTTTGCCATTGAGATAAAAGTACTACTGAGTCAAAATCATCGCTATTTAGAATCGATTGTTAGTCCAGATTAATCTTTAAATTTCTTGTTCTAAAACAGTTCACAACTATCCTCCTTGCTGCTGTAACACACCGAGGCACTACACAGGCCAGCTGGTTTTGATTTGATTGCCTGAAAATGCTGAGTTAGCTTGTTCAAACAGGGCCAATGTATCAGGCACCAGAGGGGTGATAGATATAGGACAGATGTCAGAGATAGGTTCTTTACTCAGAGAGTCGTAAGGGCGTGGAATGCCCTGCCTGCAACAGCAGACTCGCCAAGTTTAAGGGCATTTAAAATGTCATTGGATAAACGTATGGATGATAATGGAATAGTGTAGGTTAGATGGGCTTCAGATTGGTTTCACACCGGCGCAACATCGAGGGCTGAAGGGCCTGTACTGTAGTGTTCTATGTTCGTCCATGCTCAAACATGAGTGAAGACAGAAACCTATTTTACTGCTGTGTCTCTGGAGTTTTAGAACAAAACTGTCCATAGACTGCCAAACTGGAAGGAGTTACCTCCTTCAGAATGAGAAAACAACATTGAGGGGAGGAGCAGGGAGTTATTGCAGAAATAGAATTTCTAGATTGGTCAAGTTATCAAAACCACTAGCAACTGCAGAAACTTCATGCTGAAATATAATGTTACTAATGTCAAACTATTCGTTGTAGCCCGAATCTGAATTTGTTTGAATTGAGTCAGTTACAGTTACGTTGACATTACTGATTCAATCAGACCTACATTCCTTGTCCTTCCACCATATTAACCATTGTTGAAAATAGTGATTTAGAAACTCCTGTCAGGTTTGTTTCTTACATTTTTGAATGGATACAATGAAAATTATTTTTACACAGCAGCATTCAGAACAAGATTGCCCAAAGGAAGATTATTCACTCTCTTTAGGATCAGAGGAAGCTTGCCATCCAAACAAAACAAAACATTCTCGTGAAGTGCATGTGGCTGATGCATCAGAATTTAGTACCTTTCATTATTGGAGAAATCCATTACCAAGCATTGAAGAAGATCTGCAAGACTTTTTGGTAAGCTGGTATTTTGATGTTGGGTCATTGACCTTCTGTGCCTTTTTCAGCATTTTCGATGTTTAATTTAGCTTTTGGGTTTTATTGTGTTAAATTAATGGCAGAGTACAATGCAAATTCCTCTAGTAAGTGAGGAACAAATCTAGGTATTCTGAAAGTAACTTGTACACCAGAAATTGATGTTCTAACCTGCATTATTTAACAGAAGAAAGAGAATGGCTGTACTTTGAGTGAGACTTCACTCAAGCAGCACCAAGAAGAACAGTATGAAAGTGAAAGATTTGAGGAAAAAGACGATGACGATGGGTGGATAACACCTAATAACATTCAGCAGATCCGCCAAGATATGGGCTGCTCTGAGATGATGGCAAATGTCAAAGTTGGTTGTTTGACTACAGATTTTGCCATGCAGGTAATAGTTTTTTAAGCTTGCTATTGAGTCTGAGGGGTGTTCTTCTAGAGGTTTCTAAAATCATGAGGGGCATAGATAGGGTGAATAGCCAAGGTCTTTTTGGTGGGTGGCGGTGTCCAAAACTACAGGGCATAGGTTAAGGTGCGAAGGTAAACATTTAAAAAGGACCCGAGGAATAACAGTTTCGTGCAGAGGGTGGTGTGCGTATGGAACGAGTTGCCAAAGGAAGTAGTGGAGGCTAGTACAATTACAACATATAAAAGGCATCTGCATGAGTATATGAATAGGAAAGATTTAGAGGGATATGAGCTAAATGCTGGTAAATGGGACTAGGTCAGATTGGGATATCGATCAGTGCAGAAAGTTGGACTCCAGGATCTGTTTGTCTGCTTTTTAACTCTGAGTTGAAGAATCTACCAATGATCGAGATGCCAGTAAAGACCACTGGAGTCAAATGTGAACATATGAATTAGGGACCTGCTCCATCATTCAATAGATCATGGCTGACCGAAGGAAAAAGTAAAGTTGATTGAAGTAAGATTTAAGTAGCGAGATTACCACATTGAAATTTGTGCCTACATGAAGTAACTACATTAGTATTCTAAGTACACATATTTCACAGTAATTACTGAAATTTTTATTACACTTATTATTTCTCCTGGTTTCTTGGCCAAGAATTTTCTGTTCACCAATAACACTAGTTTAGATATATTTATTTTATTATTTGGCTAATGTTAAAATTCCTTCTAAACTTTGCTGAAACAGGAAAGTCCCTGCAATGGCCACCTCCTATGAGTTACTACTGCCGATAGTTGCATACAAACTTAAAGGAGCCACACACTTAAACAATTGACTTGTGCAGTATAGTAAAATAAAAGTACGTTGGCCATCATTTTGGCCCATCCTATAACATGCTGCGCTAAATCTGAGTCCTTTGCTTATTTCTTAGAATGTCCTTATTCAGATGGGGCTTCATGTGATTTCATTAAAGGGAATGCTTATAAAACAAGCACGAAACTACATCTTGCGGTGCCATGCATGTTTCAAGTAAGTATTGATCAGCTATACGTTGAAATGTTTGTCTAGAATCTCAAACTATACTATAAGGATCAAAAATTGGGCATCTCATGGGGAATTTAAAGGATAAATGCATGCCTTACTGCCAAAGGCGCATAAACTGCAGTTGGAAATCTTAAACTGTCAGCAGCTTAACCAGCGTCTGGAGAACAGAGCTCATGTCATGCATGTGAACTCTTTATCTTAATAGGAAGATATTAAAGATGAATAATATTGAAAAATGGGACCATACAGATAAGAGAAAGTAGTCCATAAAGTACTTAAGTGGCTATCAGGAGTTGGTGAAATGATAAAAGTGATATTTAATAAAAGATAGAACCATTTGAGAGAATATGTGAATAACTGATGATAGATGGCAGAATGGAACAGCTTCCACAAGCCAGAAGTATCGAATAAACTCTAAACCACACTTCCAACATGGTGTTCAGAATGAAAATCTACTTTGCCAAATATCAATTAATCTTCTGATATATTTAACCTGAATCCATTATTAATTGCAGTGGTTAGGGTATTTCTCTGAAGCTCTGATTTTAGAGACAGTATCAACGTCATGTAGTTGCTGTGTTAAAGATAATAAAAGTATCCTCCCTGAATCAATGTTGTGCTTTAATTTGAAACCCAAAATAACTCTTCCTGTGGAAGAAAAATTTGACATCGCAAGGGTAGATGGGAATTTAGGCCAAGACAGAAAAGGCAGCCATGGGAGAAACTGATGGTATAGAGAAAGAATTTTAATTAGTTTAGCATGTGGGATTTTAATGAGATTAGCAGAAGTCAGGAGATAGTTACACTGTGTTATCACTGTGCATGTTATCTTCTCTAGGGTTAGAGAAGAATCTTTTGATATATTGTCACTATGCTAATGTTTTAGGCTGAATTAAAGATGTCCCTTCCATCCCCGTGGATCCTAGTTACTGATAAGCTAGAGTTTTGATCAAACTGTATATCACTCCCTATGCTAACTGTATGCCGAAGGTCTTTTGAAGAAGTAATTAGTAAGGTATCTGTAAGACAGCATTCCTGTTACCTCCAACAGCGTCTGTTTTCTTTAAACTTGCAATGAACGATTCAACAAACACAAGAGGTCGCGGGAACACCCTGCTCCCAAAATGTGCCAAAAAAATCAAAGCATAATGAAGATAGGAACATTTACAAAAGACTGGTTTCTAACTATCTGGTTGATTTCCATCAGGACCACAACTAACATGAACAAGACATTCTGCCCAAGCTGTGGTAACAAGACACTGAAGAAGGTAGCAGTGACTGTAAATGAGGATGGCAGTATTCACATGCATTTCTCAAAAAACCCAAAAGTGTTGAATGCACGAGGATTGAGGGTAGGTTGCTCCTTTTGTTATTTTTTTGAAAAACCCACCACTTAAACAAATTGGTTGCTTCTTTGTTTATGCTATTGAATGTGACACACATTTGTGATGGTAGCAAACTTCTTCTATTTCATCCTTTTAACAAAAATTGTTTGTTAGGAGTGCAGTACATATAAACATCGACATTAGTGAAATCTTTACTGAAATTGCACTGGGAAATAATATACTGTTCATATTCATTTCATGTGATCGTTTTAATGTTCCATAATCATTGGATCAAATACTGACAAACTTCATCTCATTTAATTTTGAATTTGCATTAGTTAATAACTGTCCCTAAGTAAAATGCAGTTGCTCTACTGGATTGTTATTCCATAACATGTGGGAGAGAAGGTAAATCAATTCTTCATGATTACTGGAAATCCTGCTTCAACCATCTGAAGGGGAGTTGATAGCCATTTACCAATAGAGTCTTTCGTTCTGATTTTGTAGTGGGACAAGGGAGAAAGGAGTGGAAGTTAAAAGCTGCATTATTCAGTATTTATCTGTTTCAGTGTGCTGGGGTAAATGCTATTGTGGAACGGAGGAGAGACAAATAAATATTAAAATACAAATTAAGTGGGAGCAACATTTTCTTTAGTCAACTAGTTGATCATATTTTCAAAACTAATTGTTAATATCTTGTCTGGCGACACTCTTATGTCATGACCATCCTGTTAATTCTTTTTCATCCTGTAGTATTCACTCCCATTACCACATGGTGGGAAACATGGCAATAATCCACATTTGACTGAAGACCAGAGCTTTCCTCAGCAAAGACTATCCAAAAAGGCTAGGCAGAAGACAAATGTCTTTGACCCAGATTACATTGCTGGGATTTCTCCCTTTGTGGAGAATGACATCTACAGCAGAGCTGCTAATTTAAACATTCGGGACAACAGAATTGGAGCAGGGAGGAGGAGGATGAATCCAAATGCTGTAACAAAGAAGTTTGTTAAGAAGAAATAATTCTTCCAACTGAGATACTGAAAAATTGGAGTATAATGGTGTTTTTGATCACTATATTGTAAAACTATTTGTACAAAGTAAATTCAACAAAAATTGTTAATGGATTTTTATTGTTGAACTTTAAAAAAATCAACAGTACTCACCTGAAGGAATATAATACTTGCAAACATTTTCCGAAACTGGTAACCCTACTTGCGTATAATGTTTACACTCAAAGTATATTTATATTAATATTGCTAGAGGAAGATGGTTTACCAGTCAACACTGTATACCTTTTAACTACATGGTCCTCTTGTCTCATTTTGTATAAAAATACTCCTCTGGAATCTAAATCCAGATTGTCTTTAGTTGAAACCTACTATGTTTGCAACTTCACTATAAATAAATTTAATACATTCACTTTCTTTTTCTTGTTTTGCTTCATCAAACTTTGTTTTTGGAAGTTTCCCCTAAGATCTATCTCAATTGCACTCATACTTGTTTGTTCAGTAACTTCCAAAATTTATGTCTTCATTATGATTATTAGATTTTTAAATATTTAAAAGTAAAGCTTAATGGTATAATATACCCATGATACAGTCATTTGAGAAATGTTGAATTAAGATATATTTAATTATTTTGGGAAGGAGTGCAAATGTGCCTAAATTTGTTTAATGTCTGCCATAATAACAAACATTTTTGTACATAATGCAAAAGTTCAATGCATAGTTTAATTGATGTAATATCAGAAAATGTTGAGGCTTTGCACAAGAGTAGTCTCATATTTTGCAGCAAGCCTCAGGGCCAGCATTTGTGGCCCATTCCTAATCTTCCTCGAACTGAGTGTTTTGCTAGGCAACTTCGGAAGACAGTTAACAGTCAAACCACATTGCAGTGGGTCTGGAGTTCACATGTAGGCCAGAGCTGTAAGAATGCCAGTTTCCTTCCATAACGAACTTAGTGAACCAGTTGCCTTTTACAGCATTCAGGGGCAGCTTCATAGTCACCATTACTGGTGTTTATTGGTTTTAGAATCTGTATTTTTATTAATTTAAATTCTAAAGCCTCCAATTGCTATGGTGAGATTTGAACCTATTTCTATAAAGCAATGGATTACTAGTATAGTGACAATACCATCATTACATCATACGAAAGTAGTATTGCTACAGTGGTGGTACATGAAGCAGGTTAATTTAGCCTAAATATATTTTATATTTATACTTTGTTTCATGTTAAGGCAACAATTATTAAAGTGTACATCAAGGTTTGAGAGAGTTTAAACTAACTTAAGTACTTCAATGGGAAGAGTTAAATGCTGTTTTACATTTTTTAAAAAATCTCTTGTATTGTTGATTAAAACTAGATAAACCTATTCAGTAACAATTATTACATTGATTTTATTTATAGTCATTGTGGTGTTAAATGTGGAGTTAAAGTTTTTTAACTCACGGTACAGTATTGATACATAGATTTACTGCTCAGAATGGTGGGACTGGGCGGAGGGTTTAAAGATTAACAGATGCAACTATGTTAAGCTGAATTTAATCTGCTAAATTGTATTTCCAGTTTATCTTAAACATATTCATCATTTGTGGGATAATAAGGTGTAGTGCTGGATGAACACAGCAGTCCAAAAAGCATCAGAAGAGCAAGAAAGCTGACATTTTGGGGGAGGGGGGAAGGAGATTCTGAAATAAATAGGGAGAAAAGGGGAAGCAGATAGAAGATGGAGAAAGGAGAAGATAGGTAGAGAGGAGACAGACAGGTCAAAGAGGCAGGGATGGAGCCAGTAAAGGTAAGTGTAGGTGGGGAGTTAGGGAGGGGATAGGTCAGTCCAGGGAGGACGGACAAGTCAAGGAGGTGGGATGAGGCTAGTAGGTAGGAGATGGGGGTTGGGAGGAGTAGATAGGTGGGATGAGCTGGGCTGGTTTTGGGATGCTTTCAGGAGAGGGGAGATTTTGAAGCTCGTGAAGTCCACATTGATACCACTGGGCTGCAGGGTTCCCGAGCTAAATATGAGGTCCTGTCCCTACAATCTTTGGGTGACATCATTGTGGCACTGCAGGTGGTCCAGGATGGTCATGTTATCCAAGGAGTGGGAGGGGGAGTTGAAATGGTTCACGACTGGGAGGTGTCGTTGTTCGTCGCAAACCGAGTGTTCCACAAAGCAGTCCCCAAGCCTCCACTTGGTTTCCCCGATGTAGAGGAGGCCACATCAGTACACAGTATACCACTCAGCAGATGAACATCATATTTGAGTTTTTTTTCCTCCCTTGCTTCATTGTGTTTACTTTTGTTTACAATTTGATAGTTGATTTCTGTTCTATTACTAACTTGCAAAATATGCAAAAATCCATATTCGTCTTTCAAACAATGAGAAATGCTGATACACCAGGACCAGCATTTTTGATGTGGGTAGGAAATTGAAGCCTCATTTTCAAAAGGAATAACTCGTTCTACCACAGATTCAGCAGCCTCACTTTTACAATTGTACGATTGCATAGAATCATAGAAACTTGTCATTGTGGTCCATTGGGCATATGCTGATTCTGAGTTGTCCAATTAGTTCTGTTAATCTCATTTGCTCCTCCATGGCCCTGAAATATTGCTAAGCCAGTTCCCTTTTGAAAGTTGATTGTGAATCCACTCTCACCACTTTTGGACACTGCATTCCACATCATACCAGTTCAGTAAGAAAATATAACTCCTATTTTCTGAAAACCAGAGTTGATTTACCCCAAGCCCAAGAGAGGTGACATAAGTTTACAGATTGTGGTTAAACACATTTCTATTTCTGCTGCTAGCCCATAGCATCTCATGCATTCCTAGTTTTGAACGCTACATCTATTTGAAATCTGCCCCAATAAGCATAGTGGCAGTGCCATATCTTCAATGTGAAAATGAGCCTTTTTCTAGATTAACTGTGCAGAGGTCATTTCTACAAGTTCTAATCATGGATAAATGCATCTGTGATAGATAAATTGATAAGGATGAGGTCAAGCAGATTCTTTCCTGTAGTTGGTTTCTTCACCATCTGCTGCAGACCCAGTCTAGGTGCTAGGAGCCTGTCAGTACTCTGCTCTGAATACTGTGACAGGCCTTGATACTGGTCGACATAACAGCCAAACTTAATACTATCCTCACCACACTTGATAGGTAGCAATAGTAATTAGGAAAGAAATTCCAAAATAATTCCACTGCCTACGTTTGGGATTTCTCATAATACTTGAATACAAACCAAAAGCCACCTTGATTTGTATGGCTCAATTCTACAGGAAATAGTGTTCTTAAATACACAAATTCATATTTTACACTTCACTAAACCATCTTAGTTAAAATAAGAAAGAGTATGAAGGGCAGTGTACTTGGATTTCCAAAAAGGAATTTGATAAGGTGCCACACAAGATAATACACTAGTATTGGGGAACAGTGGTATTGTATTAGCATGTATAGATGATTTATCCTGATTGGCTATTTAACAGGAAAAAATGTCATTTTCAGGTTGTTAAAATGTAACTAGTAGCATATCACACAGGTCAATGCTGGTGATTCAACTATTTTATCTCAAATCCGCTACAGAAAAGCAGAACCAACCCACAGTAACCCAATCTGTACCTCAAGGAGAGCAAAGAGGTTTGTCCTGAATCTAAGCCAGACAGACATATTTTGTTGGCACAAGTTTGATGCACACTGACCCTCCATCCAACTACCGGCAAGGAATCAGTTGCTACAGACACGTACACTTTTATAAGCACATTATAGTCACCCACCTATGCTTGACAGCTATCTCTCCAAACATTGCTTATTCATGTACTTATTTACATGTCTTTTAAACAGCGTGACTGTATCTGCATCCACTACTACCTCTGGAAGTTCATCCCACACATGAACCACTAAAACAAAATTGCCTCATTTTTAAAAAAATCTTTCTTCCCTCCCCTTAAAGATATGACCCCTAGTCTTGAAAACCTCAACCTAATGTGAATGGCAGGTGTATTTTCCTTTTGATTTTCTAAACCTCTGCCAAATCACCCCTCAACCTCTTACATTCCAGTATGAAAAGTTACAGCTTTTCTTCTAATTCAAACGCTCCATTCCCAGCAATATCCTGGTAAATCTCTCCTGAACCTACTCCAGCTTCATGATATCCTTCCTATAACAGGGTAGCCAAAACTGGACACAGTACTCCAAAAGAGACGTCCTCAACAACCTGTACAACCTCAACATAACATCCTAACTCTTATACTCAAAAGGTCTGAGCAATGAAAACAAGCATGCCAAACAACTTCTTAACCACCCTATGTGTGATGTAAACGTCAAAGAATTATGTACCTGAACTCATAGGTCTAAAAGTCCTGTGGTGGTAAATTCCGACTTTTTCCAGCACATTTAACCAGAAATCTCTCTTGCTTTTACCATGTATTGGCAAATATAGGAAAAATGTACAAATTTATGATCAACCAGTTGTTCATATTCTGAATGCAACTTTCTTGGCCATCAGGGTTTCCTTAGTCTTGACTGGGACCTAAACCTGAATTTTCTGACTCAGCAACATGAGCAATATTCACTCAGTTATGATCTTACATGCAACTGGATGTTCAAAATTTACACAGCCTTTTACATGGTACAAAAATATTTACCTTTTTACATGATTTTTGATAAGTTACATGAATTAACAAGTATTAATAAAACATTGGCTATTTGTAAATTCATCTGGTTTTCCCAATCCACGTGTTAAAAAGCATATACTTGCATGCTGCTTGTAAGTCAACTAGTCTTTAATTGATATAAAAGCAAGTAAAATAGCCACATTTTGTACAATATTTATACCAAAGTAAATTACAAATCAGACAAAAGTTCGCTATTGCTAAGGACAGGACCTAAACATTCATTTAATGTTACCCACTGACACCTTATGAAAAAAATTCTTAGAAGCCCAGGAATAATTTTAGAACATTGCACCTTAGATTTGTTATTTACAATTCACAAAGGATGTTTACATTGATTAATATAATTTGTCAAGTTTCACATTTCCTGCAAATTTACAATGATAATTTACAAAATTAGCACACCTCAATTTCAAAAACTCCAGAACCCTTTTAGGTTTACCAAACTATTTCAGAATAGCTTTCCATGTTAATAGTATGATAGCATCATACAACTAAAGTCTGTGAACACATTATCTTTCAAAAGTTATCAAAACATTCAACAGCATCCGAGTCCTTAAACAGGCAGCATTTATGATGATCCCATATTTAGGAGACATTAAATAAAACTTAATTTGCCGTTTGTCAGACCAATTTATTTCCAAGTGATTTTCTAATTCCTGGATTAAACTTGGAATAATCAGGTGTTGAAACAAACTTATTAGCTACTAATTCAGTCCTTAAGTGGTTGCCCTCAGCAGTAAATATTAACATGGATTTGCCAACAATTTAAGAAAGTCATCAAGCCAAAAATGGAACAAGAGAATGTGGTGTGTCAATATTGAAAACAGTATCATTGTTAAGAGACAACCATTTGTTCTTTCCTCAATTCTCATTTATACCATCCGCTTTGGGAAAACTATATTAAGTTAATAAAACATAAAATATTAACAAGTTTAAATAAAGGAACTGCACCAACAAAAAGTAGAACTTACCTTGGTTGACTGTGTCGACTTTTTCATTACAATATATTCTCCATTTTAAGATCAACTAAATCCAAAGAATCTAATTTTTCAATATTAAACTTAGGGAAAAGAAATCAATCATTTATGCAGTTTGGACCACTGTTTGGAGTAAGTGATAGGAAGCCCATGTACACATAACCACATTTGCTAAATTAAAAACATGCTACAGTCCAGCTTGCTGTGAGTCACCACCTGTTGCCTGGCCATCCATATTTAATGGGTCTGGTTTCATTTCCTCTGTTGTTTCATTTGACACAGATGAAAGCAATGTTGGTGGATATTGTTCAATTCGTGTATCTAATCCAGGGCTCTCTAAGGTTTGTTCCACTGGCAAGAGTTGGATGGAACTGTTTGGTGGAATTATAATCTCCTTTTTAGGTAGGAGAAAATCAAGCATTTCTAGAATAACACTTGTGTTAATGCACCCAATGGAACCATATTTATGAAGGTGAGTAGGAGGAATACCTGCGAAACATTAAAAAAAATATAAATTTTTGAGTCAGGATATAGCTATCAGTGGGCTATGATTCAACTGAGTTTATTCAACATCAATAAAAAATAATACATTTACACTATGTAAGTGGTGACTGGAGCCTGAGCAGTAGCTGAGTACATACCTAAAATCTGCGCTACTTGTGCCGGTGGAAAAAGAACCTGCAAGCATCGGTTCAGGTAAGGCACTAAGTCTTCAGTAAATGTAATGCAGAACTGGACAAACAGCTCCCGTTCTTTCACACTGAAGGCAGTTTCCTCTGCTCGATGAAAACTGAGAATTAATTTTGTAACCTACAAAAAAAAATCTGCATTAGAAAAACATAAATTTTACTGAAAATTTGCTCAGCATTGAACATTTCTGCAAAGAAAGTTAGGGGTGTAGGCTTCTCCAGATCAGTCACAGTTATCACTCATCACTTATTTTGGAGAACTACTGAACAACAAGTCTAGTAATTCAATTCCTTCTTTCCCTTAATACAGTGTGATTTTTTTTGCACAAAAACCATTTTTGACTAACTATCCTGAAAAATCTAATATTGATCACTTTTGATGATCTTATGGCAGTCATTCCTTAGGCACTGGTCATTCCACTAGTACACCACTGAGCACAGAATTATTATGGGATAGAAGGAGGTCTTTCAGTCCATCAATTTCACCCTGGCTCTGTACAGCACTGCCATTAGTTCCATTCCCTTACCCTCTACAAATTTGTTCCCATTACTGCCCATAAAAATCAGTCATTGGCTCAGGTTCCAATACCTTCATAGCGAGTAAGTTCTACATCATTCACAACTGTGATAAAATCTGTGGTCACAGTTTGTAACTTATCATGAAATGGACTCCAACTGAATAAGAAACCAGAGAGCAAAGAAACTGACTAAGTTTCTCAAGAGACAAAAACTGAAACTACAACTAGAAACCAAAACTTGCGAGACGGAACCTGATCAAAAGGACACCAATCCAAGCTCAGTTGAAGCTAATTAGTCTAATGGGACAGTACAGACAAACTGAAGATGTCAGAGGCTAGATACCAAAGTTGAGAATAACAAAATGCATAGTTTGTGGCTGTTTCTGTTACTTGAAGGTAACATTGGTGGGTCTATGCCATCCAAACTGAATTAAGGAACTTAAGTAGATGTGCCAGTTTCACTGAAGGCTGTGGTCATGGATAGTTGTGCGCTGTCAGCTGGGAATCAGATTAGCAGCAAGGGAGAAAAGCTGAAATTCTTCATGAGGACAACAGGGTCAGATTGATAATGTTTATGTCATATGACTGCTATACCAATTTGTACGATCTGCCTTAATCATAACTGTTATTTTGTGTGGAATTTAGCATTTATAATTGATTGTAGTCTGCCTGTTAAGTTAAAAATGCATTAAGCGATTCTGAATTTGAGATCCACTTGCATATTTTGCCCAAAAGCTTAAAAGGAATGTCCCCTAGACCTTGCTCCTTCAGCTAATGGCAACACTTTTCTTTGTCTGCCTTATCTAAAGCTGTCAAAATCTTGCACACCTCTTTCAACTCTCTCCCTCAATCTCTTTAACTCCCAAGGAAAGAGAACCCAGTATGTCTGACATAACTTTTTAGCTAAAATCCCTCATCACTCGAATCATTTTGGTAAATCTCCTGGGATCGCCTCTTCCTCCTCAGTGGTTCAGAAATTTTAGCAGGTCCATGAGGACCCTCACGAACTTCTAACGATGCACCATTGAAAGCATACCGTCCAGGTGCATAATGGCCTGGTATGGCAACTGCCCTGCCCAGGACCTTAAGAAACTACAGAAGGTGGCATTCACAGCCCAGACCATCATGGAAGCCACCCTTCCACTGTGGATTCCATGGATGGAGCTGCAGAAAGGCTGCCAACATCAGAGATCCACCACGCCCAGTAACGATCTCCTCCAACCACTTCCGTCAGGCAGAAGATACAGAAGCCTGAACCATGCACAAGCAGCCTCAGAAACAGTTTCTCCCCAGCCGCAAGTAGACTGATGAATAAATTCTCTAGCCTCAAATAATGTTGTTTTCCTTAACGTTGATCTCGCCTAGCACAAACCCTGTGCAATGTAATCTGTATGCCTTTAAGTCTTTTGATCTGTACATCCTTGCTTGCTACGAACTGCCTGTATTGCTTGTAAACAAAGCTTTTCAATGTATTTTGGTAGACGTAACAATAAATCAATTAACTTTCTTAAACATCTTCACAGTCTTTTTGGAGCACAGTGACTGGAACTGGATGCAATACATAAGTTGTGTTCTAACCATGGTTTTAACAGGTTTGTTTTTTTAATAACTTCCAGCTTTGTACTCAATGCCTCAATTTCTGAAGCCTAATATCCCTTTTGCTTTACTCACTGCTCTATCAATATGTCCTACTTTAGTATCCTCTGTCCCAACACTCTTTTAGGACTACACTTTCAGTCTATATTGCTTTTGCCAAAATTGCATCAACTCAGATTTCTGTGTATTAAAACTCATCTGCAACTTGTTTGCATGTTCTGATAGTCAAACAGTCAACTGGTATCGTTCACATCATCAGCTATGTTCCAAGTTTGGAATGATCAAATTTTGAAATTTTACTTCATATTCCAAAAACATCTAGTTTCATCTTCCTTCTTTGAACTAATCCTTCATCCAAATTACAGGTTATTCTGCTACAACATGTGTTCCGGCAATGCAAATTGGTTATTTCTAAAACGCGAACGTGTACTGGCTGTAACGTGATTCCTTCAAGTACGTGTCGACATTGTGGGCTTTGTCAATAATATAGGTGCTGTTAAAACATGCACCCGAGTGTAGTATTTTTTGCCTAGATTGTTATGTCTTTAACATGAAAGAACTTTTGAACTTGCTCACATAAATAATTTATACCATAAGTTGCCTGTGTTACAACCTGCTCTTTTCCAGCACTATTTTGAATACAATCTACTCAGGTTTATAACACATTTTAATCCCACAATCAAATTCAATGTCAAAAGGCTACACAGGAAAGAAAGGTCAGATTCCTCTGCTTCACTTATGTGAAAATCTATCCAGAAGTCTGTGCCAATGGAATGTCAGGTCACATGAGATCAGCAATGGGCTAGGCTGTGATGCAGACTGCGTTTCAGGTGAATAGTGTCAAGGCTCACACAGGTGACAGGCATGGTGCCAAAACTTATAGAAAAGTAGTAAGGAAGAATTTTGAGTGATTGAGTGATATTTTTTGGTGGTCTGCCCCTAATCCCACCTTTCCATTGGCCTTGTTATTTCTATAGCATGATTTTCTATGACGTGATATTGCGCTGGAATGCTACTATTGCATTATAGCAGAACCCCCTGTAGTGTATTAACCTCTATTCCATTGGATGTCATCTTTCATCTTAATTTTTTGGGCAGTACCTTATCAAATGTTTCTTGAAAATCCAAATATACTACTGATAGTTGTATACTATACTGATAGTTACAACCTTAACTTTGTCAAAAGTATTCCTTTCGTGAAACCATATGACTCTATCAGGTCATATTATAACCTATTATAGCACTACCAAGACTTTCTTAACAATAAAAAGCCTGAACAGATTCCAGTCTTTTACTCAACAGCTGTCAAATCAACTGACCTATACAAGTCCGTTTCCTCCCTGTTTGTGAGGCTTTATAGGATGCGACAAATTTTAGGAGCAATGTTGTTGATAGACAAGATATCAACACTATACAGCGGATACAACAACTTCAAAGTATTTTCTTGTGGCAATAACCCTTTGAAGGATATGCGATTTCCATTTTAAGAATACCATGTATCATCTGCATTGTTTAAAAACTAAATTAAATATGGGAATACAGTACTCTCAAGTTCAAACTGTGATTATCTGCATATTTTTGTGGAAACTGTACAAATTTAACCTTATCTTTTTCCCTTTTATAACATATGTCCAGGAAAATGGTAAATGTTGGTAAGGTGTGGTAAGATTATAGCGAAACAAGTGTTATAATGAAGGAAATGTGAATTTCGTACTTCTAATGAATTCAAACTGTAAGAAGACAGCTGTGTGTGTATTTCTAAAATGTCTTCATTATTCTTTTAATGTGGTAAGAACAGATAAAATACCTTCACAAGTGCATCTTCCAAGCACATGGTTACTTCCTGAGCCAGTGCTATGGGACAACAAAGGCGAAGATCATTAAAGGCTGCCAAATTGTTATTTAGAAAACATGCCAGTGGAGGGAAGTCCAGAAGTACCATTGGAGGTTGCAGAGTGCCTGGCTGATTAGTTGGTAGAGGAACAGGGATCGTGCTGCCTAATATTGGTGGGGCAGAGGTTAACGTGTACAGATTCATGTCGTCCTGAAACTTCTCCACAGCATCCCAAATCGCTTTCTCAAAAGTATTCATAGCAACTTTTTGAAACATAGGAGCAAGCTGTCCTCGAAAATCTGCTCCCACACGACTGAAAGAAAGCCCAAAATACATACATTGGCCCAGCAACGAATCCAAGCGGCCACCCACACCTTTCTGGAGATCAGATTCCAGGGTCTGCAGAAATTCAGAAACCTTTTGCACCACCCAGCCATGAAAAATAGCACTTTCATTCACAATGTGGTCACTGGAAAGCAATAAAGGATCTTCATCTGAGAAAATAGCACGATACTGAGTGATAATATCAAACAGATGAACTCGGCAAGCTTCAATTGTTTTAGTTATGTGAAAATAAGGATCACTGTCCATTATGGAGCCAAGCATAGATTTCAACCAGGCATCTCGAGCTTGAAGAAACTTTATTCTTAATTCCGCTTCAGTGAATACATCCATTCTTCTCAAGTACCCTATGACCCGTAAACACGCTGGAAGTTGGATATTGGTACGTAGCTGTTGGATAAGCTGGTTTAACATCAACTGAGCTGAAGAACGCACTTCATTCACTATTCCCTGAATGAGAAAAATGATAGTCAATATATTAAAAAGTTTCACAGATTGAAATTAGAAAGAACTATATGTTTATTTGCATTTCCCCATAACCAAAGATGAGAAGATAAACCAAAATGCGCAAAATGAGTGGAGTAATGAATATATCTTTTACATAGCACTTTTGTTACATTAAAAAGATCTTAAAATTACAGCTACTCACGACAACCCAGTTATTTCCATTATTACCACAAGGGCAATAGGGAGTGAGCAATAAATGATGGCCTTGTCACCAATATTCACATCAAAACCACATTTGATCAGGAGTGACATCCAGGAAACCTAGCATAATTACAGTCAATGTAAATCAAAGGAAAACTCTCTGCTGGTTGGAGTTAACACAAAGGAATATGGTTATGTACATCTATCTATCTCAGCTCCAGGGCATACCTGCAGAAGTTCCTCAGAGTAGTACCCTGGGCTCTAACATTGCAGCTACTTCTTCAATACCATTTCCTCCTTCATAAGGCCTCGCTTAAGAGTTAGCACGTAAAGTTGAAGTGCATGCAATTGAGGGTGGTGTACGGACATAGATATAGAACTAGCTGACAGACAAGAAACAAAAAAAAAGAGTAGAAATAACTGGGTCATTTTCTGAGTGGCATACAGTGACCAGTGGGATATCACAGGGATCAGTGCTTGGATCCCAGCTACTCAAAATATATATTAACGATTTAGATGAGGGAACTAAATGTTTGCAGACGACACAAAGTTGGGTGGGAGGGTGAAATGTGAGGAGGATGCAAAGGTGCTTGAGTGAGTAGCTGTAATTTTCAGAGTTCTCAGATACTGACGCAATCCATGCCTACATACAGCAAAACCTGGACAATATCCAGGCTTGGGCTGACAAGTGGCAACTAACATTTGCTACACAAGCAGCAGGCAATGACTATTTCCAAAGAGACAGAATCCAACCATTGTTCTTGACATTCGATGCCATTACCATCATTGAATCCGATAATACTAACATCTCAGGGGGTTACCATTGACTAAAACTGAACTAATTATATAAATACAATGACAACATATCCTCACAACCTTTACACCCTCTATTACTGACACACAATGGCAGCAGTACTAGTCACCTACAAAATACACTGCAGAAATTCACCAAGGTTCCTTAAACAGAACTTTCCAAACCCGTAACATTTGCAACTGTCACTGTTCCTTCAAAATCCTAGAACTTCCTCCTCAACATCTTTACGCATAGAAATGGTCTGCAGCAGTTCAAGAAACCAGCTCACCACAACCAACTGAGGATGGCAAGAAATACTAGACCACATCCTATTTATAAATATCTGTTTTTGTCATTTTGTGCTTATGGTTCAGATTTCCAACATATGCAGTACAATATTTTCTCTTGTGTGCCTAACTTTTTGAGTCAGAGTTATACAGCATGGAAACAGACCCTTTGGTCCAACTCCTCCATACTGACCAGATATCCTAGCCTGATCTAGTTCCATTTGCCAGCATTTGGCCCATATCCCTCTAAACCCCTCCTATTCATCTACCCATCCAGACGCCATCTAACTGTTATAATTGTGTCAGCCTCCACCACTTCCTCGGAAAGCTCAATCGGTACACACATCACCCTCTGAATGAAAATGTTGCCCCTTATGTTTCTTTTAAATCTTTCCCCTCTCAACTTAAACCTATGCCCTCCAGTTTTGGCCTCCCCTACCCTGGGAAAAAGATCTTATGTTATATTATGAAGAAATATACAACATTCAGAACACTTTGAAAACAATTCAGCTTGTGGCTGATACTGAAGACATTCATAAAAGGTAGACAAAGAAAGGCTGAAAGAACACAGCAGGCCAGGCAGCATCTGAAGGAAAGGAGCTGTCAACGTTTCAGGTATTGCTCTTCTTCAGGGCTGGATGTGGGGGTAGGAGGAACAACATCTTATCTTCCGCCTGGGCACCATACAGCCCAGAGGATAATACTTGAAACGTTGACAGCTCCTTTCCTCCAGATGCTGCCTGGCCTGTTGTGTTCTTCCAGCCTCCTGTTTGTCTATCTTGGATTCCAGCATCTGCAATTTTTTTTGTCTCTAAAGATATTCACTAGGACTGTAACACCTGTATCACAGGAATAAAGCAATGTAATCTTGACAGTGGGATCAGAAAATGAAACCAGAAAGTTCTGGAGAAACTCAGCAGGTCTGGCAGCAACTGTGGAGAGGGAAATAAAACGTTTTGACTCTCCTTCAGAAGTCCTGAAGGGGAGTCATATCAGGATCAAAATATTAATTCTGATTTCTTCTCACAGATGCTACCAGACCTGCTGAGTTCTTCTAGCAATTTCTGTTCTGAATTCCAGTTCTGAAGAATGTTTACTGGACCTGAAACGTTAACACTGCTCTCTCTACACAGATGCGGCCAGACCTGCTTATGTTTCTCCAGCGATGTCTGTTTTTGTTTGAGTTTCTGCGGCCCTTCCTGTTTTTTATACCTGTATCACGGGTATGGAAGAGTGTTTCTTCTCCAACCTCTTCACGTAAGCGGTCAGCTCGAGAGCCTCCTCGTAGTAGCCGTTCCTGACACAGGTGTCCATCAGCTGGGGGATCTCCAGGATCTCCAGGATCTCCGTGTGGCGGTTGAGGGTCAGGCTGTTCATCCTCCTGCTGGCGCCGGTCTCCTCCGTCTCGCGGATGAACTGCCTGCATTTCTCGCTCAGGCCGGGAAGCTTGTCCAGGAGGCTGGAGACATGCTTCTCCACCAGGCCGAAGTCGCGGTAGATCTCCTTGGTGCACTCGGCCGTTTTGATGAAGGTCTTGTAGTTGGAGAAGGCCAGCTGCTGGGTCTGCTGCAGGATCTGGGCCCTCTCCTCCGCCAGCCTCTCGGGTTCCCGGTTCAGCTTGTCCACACCGTACGAGCTCAGCTCTGACAGGTACAGCGTGAAATCCGCATTCTCCCTCCAGTTCTCCGGGAAACAATCCCTGAAAATTGACGCCAGGATACTCTCATCCTCCACGTCGATCCCCAGCGCCGCCATCTTGGTGACTGGCTTCACTTCCGGCTCCGACAACAGACAGGCGCTTCATCAGCTCAGGTCACCGCAGCAGTGTGTGCATGGATATAACACACAACATTGGGACCAGTCAAGTCGTACAGAATCACAGTCAATCAGCTCCTGGTGACCTGGGTTTATTTATATCGAATGGTTTTGGCCTTAGAGTGCTCTGCTCTTCTTCACTTTAGCACTATGTGATCTTGCAGTGCTCCTGGATAGAGCTTTGATTTTTATGTCTCATCCAAAAATACAGCATCATTCCCCTCAAGTTTTTTTTAAAAAAGGCTGAAGTCGCTGTAGTCTTACCAGACCACTGGATTGCCGTTTTCATTAGAGGAGGACGACTGATGGTGGTTTAACCCCAGGGTCACCACACTTAAACCAAGGGGAGAGGTTAAGAATCATTCATGGTAACCTGAGTTAGTGTAGGAATTAAACCCATGCTGTTGACATTACTCTGCATCGCAAACAATTGTCCAAGCCGATTGAAATGCGTCCCCTCAATATCACAATGCTGGCTGAAACTGTATGCCCAAAGATGTAGGGTGTGGGTTTTGAACACAACTTACCAAATTAGAGGAGAGAATGTTGCCTTTACAGGGAGCCTAGGCTGACATCAGAAAACATTACAACACCACGTACAAATCCTCAAACACAGTCATTTTGTTGTAGTTTAAATCAAGTTTGATTTCTGATATGATACAATAAAAAGATTGGCTACTCCGTGACAAAAAATGTGTTTGCAGATAAACTGTCTAATCTTATTTACTTACACTGTTTAATGGAAAAGTTCAGGATTTGTTGATGTTCTGCAAAATCTGCATTAACTGAAAAGTAGCCCTTTTCTGGTGAAAGGACTGGCAAGGGAAAAAAAATCAAATAAAAATGTAATTAAACAGAACAATTGCAAATGACAAGAAGAAGTAAAGTTAAATAAATCTACGCAAACTGAAAAATATTTTCTCTCCTCCCCTAAAGTGTGTGTGTGTTTCGGATAATTTAGAGGGATAAATATTTATACTTACATATTATTGACTGTGTATTAAACAGATATTGCATGTTAATTTAACTTTGTTTTGATAATAAACAAATAATTGCATTTATTAAAAAAATCTGGTTGCTGGATCTTTTTATTTAAAACCTAATATGGATAGGATATATATTTGGCCATCCTGGTAATTGGAAAGAGTATTTTTATGTTATGTGGCACAGTGGATTAGAATGACAGTACACTGCTCCAAGTTGTTCTTAAGAGTTGTTTAAAAAAAAAGACAAACATATCAATTCTGGGATGGTTATTGTTCACAATATCTACAAACAATGTAGAAGAAGATGTGGTGGAATGATAAGAAAGTTTGTGATGATACAAGATTGGCTGGATGGTTTACAGTGAGAAAATCGATCTCAGGTTACTGGAAGACATTGATAGAATAGTCAGATGGGCAGGTCAGTGGCAGATAGAATATACCACTGAAAAGTATGAGGTGATGAAATGTTAGAAGAAGTAACGTGACAAGAGAGTAATGAATGACAATACACCAGAAGGCTCAGAGGAGCAAAGGGATCTTGGGGTGCTTGTCTGTACATCTGTGAAGGTAGTTTATAGTGTTAATGGAGTAGTTAAGGGACATTTGCCTTTATCAATCACAGCATAGCTTGTCAGAACAGGGCGGTTTATGTTAGACCTGTACAAAACTTTCGCCACCACACAGAAGGAAGGATGTGAATGCACTTGAGGGGGTACAGAGGAGATTCATGAGGATGTTGCCTGGGATCGGGTATTTTAGCCATGAAGGGAGGCTAGATAAGCTCAGTTGTTTTCTTTAGAGCAGAGAAGGCTAAGCTTAAAATAAAGATGAGCAGATGTTGGATTAGATAAACAGTTGTATCATCTGGAGCTGAGCTATGATACTAATAGTGTGCATTAATAGTGTGATTACCTATGTGTATGTGTCATGTTACAAATTTGTAGACTTTCAAATTACATGATTATGACTTCGTACATCTTGCGTATGGAATGTTCCCCTTATGTTTTGTTATTACCAATATTCAAAATAAGAGCTTTCATATTTAGAGTTTGATGAAAATCACTCTAAAAAGAAAACTCCTGAAAAAATACAGTGGGCAATCAACATGATGAACATGATTTTAAAAAGATAACACACTGGCTCACTGTAAAAATGATAAAAATATAGGCATCACTTTGGTATATTGTGCCAATTCTTTTTCCATGCTAATATATTACCTGCATCTCCATAAACATTTGTCTTGTGCATTAATCTTTTATGTGGCACTTTTGTCAAATGCCTTCATGGAAATCCAAATACACTACATTGGCTGGTTCCCCTTTATCTAGCCCATTAACTCTATCCTCAAAAAATTCTAATTAATTTATCATCCTTCTTATCAAATCATTATTGATTTTGTCTGTACACTGTTAAAACATCCTAAAAAAGAAATCCCAGCATTTTTCCAAAAGCCTCTGTCAGGCTAATTGGCACGTGCTCCCTATTTTCAACTTTGCTGCATTCCTGAACTATGGAGTTACATTTGTTAACCTATATCCTGTACAGTTCCGGAATTAAGAGGATTTCAGAAAGTCATAACCAGTGCATTCATTTTCTCTGCAGCTAGTTTTTGATTAGAAACTTGCAATGTAGGCCATCTGATCCTCAGGATTTACCAGATTCTTAAATTTCTCCAGTGCTTGTTCTCTGCAGATATTATGTACTCAATATTCCTCACTTTCATTAGCCCTATGATTACCATCTATTCCTGGTATATAATTTGTGTGACAGCAGACACAGAATACTTTTTTCAATTTTTTGCCATTTTTCCATTTGCTTTGATAGTTTTACTTGTTTCTGCCTTTAAAGGACATTAGATATCCTTCTTTTCATATACTTATAAAAATATTATAATCTGCTTTTATATTTCTGACTCATTTATTCTCAACATTGGTATTTATTCTCTTTATATCAACATTTTGATTGTCCTTTGTTGGTTTTGAAAGAATACTGCTATTCTTTGTGATATTATATACCACTTGTTTTAATCCAATACAACCCTTAGCATCTCTAGTAAGTCACAGCTGAATCGTTCATACCAGGATTCCGCATAGGTCTTCACAATGTTTTCTCCTCTGCAACTGTCAATTGCTACATCTCCAGAAGGCCATATTTCTTTTCTCAGCCTCACTTCTGTGATTTGTGTTCTCTTCTCCAACAAAGAGGAAGAGAAGTTATTTATGAGTGAGTGTAATGCCATGTGTTGAATGAATGAATGAAGAGTATTTGTTGGGATGACAGTGAGCCAGAGGCATAACAAAAGGGTGAGAATCAGTGTGGATGGACAGATGGGAATGTGAGAAAGTGCATAGACAGTGAAGGATGGGTGAGCCAGCAAGGGAAGTTTGTGTGAGGTGTAATGGACTAGTTAAGGCTTGAGGAAGCAGAATACACTTGGAGTGATGCATTCATCTACATCCTGCTCTGTGTATCACTGCAGTCAATATTTCTGTCCTGTTGATATTATTGTATTATTTTTGATTTTGGATTCACAAGTTTGGCACCAACTTCCTTTTTTCATTCATTCACAGGATTTGGGCATTATTGGCAAGACCAGCACTGATTATCTATCCCTGTCTACCCTTGAGTAAACAGTAGTTAGATGGACTCTTGGAGTGATCGATATAGGTACACTCGAAGTGCTGTTAAGAAGGGAGTTCCAGGATATTAACCCAATGACTGTGAAGGAGCAATAGTATATTTCCAACTCAGGATGGTGTGTGATTTGGAGGGGAATGTGCATGTGATAGCTTCAAGTAACTGTTGTCCTTGTTCTTCTAAGTGATAGAGGTTGCAAATTTGGAAGATGCTGTCTGAGGAGTATGGGCAAGTTACTGCTGTGCCTCTTGTAGATGATACATCCTGTATGTTATTGTTTATCAGTGGTGAAAATAATGAATGTGGTGCCAATCAGAGGCACATTATATAATACCAGTACAAGAGAATGAAACAAGTTTAATCTCTGTATATGTCTTATTTTCCTTCAATTCTATGAAATCACTGAAGATATTAGCCTTGAATTGCCTGAATCACACTTATACAAAATTACTGTGACATTTAGAATGCTTTTGTTGATTTTGCCAATAGGAACCTATGCCAACATTTACTATTGAGCCAATATTTCTGTACTGGAATGCAAAATTCAATGTAAAACAAGTATATGTATGACTGCCCCATATCAGTGATGTGTAATACAGCTGTAGACATGAAATGCTTTATAAACATTCTTTAAACAATAATGAGCAGGAAGTCCTCCCCCAGTGAGCAATGGCAAGAATGGTAGGAAAATACAATGAAACTACAGTGTGGGGGCTGCCAGCAACTGTACACTTTACATTTGCTGGATAGCTGATGCTGACAGAGTCAGTTTAATTCTCACACCAGCTGGGGTTATCATGAAGGACTCTCCTTCTTGCCTGAAGTGTAGTAACCCTCAGGTTAAACCATCATTTTCCTCTCTCTCTCTCTCTCTCTCTATACTCTCTCTAATAAGAAAGTAGTCCTATGGTCTGGATACAACTATGCGATTTTAATGTCACATTACTTTCATAGTGCACATTCAGTGACTTCAGCACAAACCTGTGGGCTTCTGTCCTCTGTGTGGGGCATATTGTTTCCTTAGTGCTCAAGCTGTTTAGCATTTCAGTGTTGGTTTTATTTCTTGATGTCAAGATTCTGATTTTTCTCATTTTCACTCTACTGTGCCCACTGACCAGACAATCCATCAGTCAGGTAGAGAGTTTGCATATTGCTGAGTGGCACCGTACAATGTTAACATCAGATCTGTAGCATATGCCAGAATTTTACATGTGTTTCAAATAAATGGTCATGTGTAAAATTCAAGGGGGAGCAGTCCTTAGTATGATTGAATAAAGCTACAGTCAGTCAGGGGTACCATCACAGTCAGCCCAGGAGTTTGATTATTTCCATTCCAGGGGGTTGGCTACTGCCAGTCAGGCACTTGGTCCCACCAGATCCCAGGAATCTGTGTCCCTTCAGCCCGGGCACTGGGCCATGGTCAGTTCAGCTAGTCAAGTACAACTCGTCTGAGGACTACAGACACATGTAGTCATGGTGTTGTGGAGACATTGGTTCGGGAGTGGACCAGTTTCCCCCTCAATAAGGCAAAGGGAGGGACTGACATGATGGAAGGGCAGTTGACAGTGTTACAGGAGCAGGGGAGCTGGTGAGGTCACCCCTGTGAGAGAGTAGGAAGTGCAGAAGGCAGCAAGCATTAGAAGTTTGGGACAATAAGAAATAGACATGCCATAGTGAGTGTTGAGCCGTGGTGAGATGTAGGTGGTGGAGTTAGAATGAATGGTGGCCCTGTGAGAGTCAGGTAGTAGGGAAAAGAATGTGACACTTACCTTTGTGGAACACAGAAGATCTCTAATCTTCCTCTGGCACTGCCTTCACTTGGGGCAGCAGTGACCTGGGCTGTAATTAGTGCCCAGCCTGGCTGGGTCTCTGGCATGGTTTTCTGTGGTGATGGGCAGAAAAAAGGCCTAACTTCCTCTCCATCCCATCCACCAACATCTCTGAGGCCCTGTCTGTGAAGCAGGGACTGAGATTTTGTGTCTTTGGGCCCTGTGTTGAACATTGAGAGTCCAGTATCAGTATAATGACTGATTCCTGGCTCAGAGGATCTGAAATAGAATGCAGCTAAGCTTTAAAAATGGTGTTAGAGGAGGGAAGGCTGGAAAAATTTGGCAGAGGAGAGCTCCTCAACATCTCTGGCCATATAATTGCCCGAGAAAGACACAGAGGAACCAAGTTACACAATTACTGAGATTTTGAGTAGAAAATTGCACAAGAAAGGTCACTCAGTCAACATAGTCCAGGCACCATGAATTTTACTCAATAAGCTCTTTAACTTATAATGGGAAAATTCTGCCTGACATATTCCAAACAGGTGGTGAAAACTTTTGTAAATCTCCATTGCTGTTTAGAGCTTTTTGTTTTGAAAACATTTTTGCACTGCTTCACAACAAAAGTGCTACATCATGTAGAACTGGATGAACACAGCAGGCCAAGCAGCATCATAGGAGCAGGAAAGCTGATGTTTCAGACCTAGACCCTTCTTCAGAAGACCCTGAATTCATGCTTATCATTAATTCCATGGCTATCTCAATTCCAGATATTTGTTGAATTCAAATTCCACCCTCTGCCATTGCTGGATTCAAACCCAGCTCCCTCGATTAGCAGGCTAGTGATAATACCTCTCAGCCATCACATGCTCTTTACTCTGAGACTATGTCATTTATTCATAGACTGTCAGGGGGAACATCATCTCAGCATATACCCTGTCAAGCCCCTTTTTGTTCCAAAGAGATCTCCACATTCTTCCAAAGTCCAGTGAGTAGAAACCCCAAACTGTTTAGCCTTTGTTCATTAAACAATCCCTCCCACCATCATCAGTCATAAGGTGTCCAGCATTTCATCTTAACTCAGTGCCTTTAATTACATGTTCTTCAGAGTTCTACAGCAATTTACCTCAAATGATAATAAAGTAACTCCACCACCTACATCTCACCACGGTTCAACACTCACTATGGCATGTCTATTTCTTATTGTCCCAAACTCCTAATGCTTGCTGCCTTCTGCATTTCCTACTCTCTCACTGGAGCAGAGGTTTGAAGCGGGATCAGACAGTGTTGACCTTTGATACTTCAGTTAAGAGTCTTCTTAGTGTCCTTGAACTAAGAGGCCAGGGTTCGAGTCCCACTTGCTCCCCAACTGTGTAACAACATCCCTGAACAGGTTAATTAGAAAAATAAGGTAAAAAATAATGAGGTTTTCAGTGAGGGATTTCCCTCTCATTCCATGGAGCAAGTGACTCGGAAATTTATCCTGGTTACTTACAAATTCAAGCTAAGAGTTACATCACCCGTCAGAGCTCTCTTCTTTAAAAAAAATACTGGACGTACTTGACTAATGTTGACCAGTGGAATACGTCAAGAAGATTCTGCTATTGCTGAGGAAAACCAAAGCAGGAGGCAGGGACTGACTGCTCAAAGGTCCACATTCCAACTTTCCACGCGTCTGTTCGACCATTGGAGGAATCGGTGGAAAGTTGCCTCCAGTTGCATGGCCAGAGATGAGATGTATCTGAACATTACGTACATTAACGTGGAGGGACCTTAACCCTGAGGGAGGAACACCAGTTATCTAGACAAAAGAGTGCGCAGAGTGATGCTTCCTTGCGTCAGACGGAGGAGGACATCAGGGTTTTGCAGAAAGACAGGGGATTGCAGTCCAGTGGACACGCGATTCAAAAAGCTCTGAGACGTGGCTCCGGTTGGTTTTACGCTCGTACCAAGCTGCTGGCAACAGCCGGCACTCAGTCGCACTAACTCCACGCGTAACAGGTAAGTCCTAGCACTGTCTCATTATAAATACTAGCTTGGAGGCAGAGGAAAATCTTCAGGGTTTTACAGAAGTAAATCAAGTAAAATAGACTGAGTTTTTAAAAAGATCAGCTCTAGCTTCGAATCCTAGAACCCTTATAGCACAGAGGAAGGTGATTCGGCCCATCGTGTCAATGGCTGTTCTTGGAAAGAAGTGTCCAATGATTCTCATTCCCCGGGACGCTCCAACCGTCTCCCCTCCTCTTTCAGGTATATAGGTCTTATATTTAGGAAATGACTTCTCCATAATGTATTTGTTCTGATAAAATCCTTATTAATATTTTGGAATTCTACTTCAGAGAAACTAAGGTTACATTTTTGTTCAACTTCATACAGTACAGTACTGACTAACTAAAGATTATTTAAGTGGCTTTTCATTTTATTAATAAGGCGCTTAATTGAGAACTACTTTGAACTCTATTTCTCATTGTAAAACTAGTACGCGCTTTATTTATTCTTGCTTTCGGCATGAATGAATGCGATAAATTATTTACTTAACATGGGAATAAATTACAGCAATGCTTTGACTTTGTTGGATTAATTTGCTTCAAATATTTTGAACCTCACTCGAGTGTAAGTAGGAAATAATGTTGGACCGATAGTTTAACAAATCACCAGCAACAACCACTACTTACATCGCACTTTTAATGTAGTAAATGCCTCAAACCTTCCACCGCAAAAATCAAAACACGACTTAACTACAAGAGGTGGTTTTAAGTAACATGATCAGAAGATTTGGCAAAAGAAAAACTGAAAGAACTGCGGGTGCTGTAAATCAGGAACGAAAACAGAAGTTGCTGGAATCAGAATTAACATTTCGGGTCATTAAGGACCTCTCCCAGCTCTTTAGGCTCCAACTCAAATCGTGCACAAATTCCCTTTACAATCCTTGATCAGCCCTTTGTTTTGGAACAAAAGAAGTGAGGGAAGACCCAACTCAGGACTTAGATTGAATGGATAGGAAGGACCCATTTCTCAGAGACGTCAACTACTGGAGGGTATACCTTCAAAATAGTTAACGGTATGGTTAGAAGAGAATTGAGGGCACATTATTTTTTTAAAAGGGTGAGGTGGGGTCTAGAATTCACTGCCTGCAACAGTAGTACAGGCAGAAATCGCTGTTTCAAAAATGCTTGGAGATTCCCCTAAGCTACAGGCTATAGACCAAAAGCTGAAGTACTCATAAATAAAACTGTCAGCTAATTACTTGCACTGCCGGGTTCATTCAAATAATAGATCAATGCAACTCTCAAAAAAAGTTACAGCGCAAAAAGAGGCCATTCAGCCCAGCATGTCTGTACCAGCTGAGTATACACACTGCCTGTACTAACCCAACTTAGCAATACTCTCTGCTGCAGCTGGAGATGGGAGTTCTCTCTCTCTCTCTGTGAATTGTTTTTTGATGCCCTTTGCTCCTGAATTGGAGAATTGCATGTGACACAAGATAACAAAGTGTGAAGCTGGACGAACACAGCGGGCAAGCAGCATCTCAGGAGCACAAAAGCTGACGTTTCGGGCCTAGACCCTTCATCAGAGAGGGGGATGGGGAGAGGGTTCTGGAATAAATAGGGAGAGAGGGGGAGGCGGACCGAAGATGGATAGAGGAGAAGATAGGTGGAAAGGTGAGTATAGATGGGGAGGTAGGGAGGGGATAGGTCAGTCCAGGGAGGACAGACAGGTCAAGGAGGCGGGATGAGGTTAGTAGGTAGGAAATGGAGGTGCAGCTTGGGGTGGGAGGAGGGGATAGGTGAGAGGAAGAACAGGTTAGGGAGGCGGGGACAAGCTGGGCTGGTTTTGGGATGCAGTGGGGGGAGGGGAGATTTTGAAGCTTGTGAAGTCCACATCGATACCATTGGGCTGCAGGGTTCCCAAGCAGAATATGAGTTGCTGTTCCTGCAACCTTCGGGTGGCATCATTGTGGCACTGCAGGAGGCCCATGATGGACATGTCGTCTAAGGAATGGGAGGGGGAGTTAAAATGGTTCGCGACTGGGAAGTGCAGTTGTTTATTGTGAACCGAGCGGAGATATTCTGCAAAGCAGTCCCCGAGCCTCTGCTTGGTTTCCCCAGTGTAGAGGAAGCCACACCGGGTACAGTGGATACAGTATACTACATTGGCAGATGTGCAGGTGAACATCTGCTTAATATGGAAAGTCATCTTGGGGCCTGGGATGGGGGTGAGGGAGGAGGTGTGGGGGCAAGTGTAGCATTTCCTGCGGTTGCAGGGGAAGATGCCGGGCATGGTGGGGTTGGAGGGGAGTGTGGAGCGAACAAGGGAGTCATGGAGAGAGTGGTCTCTCCGGAAAGCAGGCAAGGGTGGGGATGGAAAAATGTCTTGGGTGGTGAGGTCGGATTGTAGATGGCGGAAGTGTCGGAGGATGATGCGTTGTATCCGGAGGTTGGTGGGGTGGTATGTGAGGACGAGGGGGATTCTCTTAGGGCGGTTATTGCGGGGGCGGGGTGTGAGGGATGTGTTGTGGGAAATGTGGGAATGCATGTGACGCAATCTGTTTCTGAATTTGCTTTTTGCCAAGTGTGTCATTATGGGATGTTGCTATATTGGAATAGCTATTGTATCTATTGTTCTATTAAGTTTTCCAGTAGAATTAAGTTGTCCCAATTCCTCCCTTCTTTCATTGTGTTTTAACTATAGTAGATGAATAAAGTGTGTTTTGTTTCAAATCCAGTAGTTTGACCAATTGAATTGTATCTGGAATGCAATACCTTACATTTACCTTTAAAATAAGAAAACGTTAGTGTTTAGACTAACTTCTGAATAGTTTGAGGGGGTGTAGTCTGGTCCATAACAGCCTTCTTAACCATCATATCCACCCTGCGTTGCCACTTTCAGGGACCTGAACGCTTAGATCCCTCTGTTTGTCAAAGCTCCAAATGGTTCTGCCATTTATTGCATAATTCACACCTGAATTTGATCTTCCAAACACATCACATCGCATTTGTCCAGATTAAACTCCAACTGCCATTTCTCTGTCAAAATCTGCAATCGATCTATCACCCGCTGTATCCTTTGACAATTCTCTGCACTGTCTGCAATTCCACCAATTTTGATGCTATCCCCAAACTTGCTAATCAGACCATCTACATTTTCCTCCAGATTATTTATATGTACTACAAACAACAAAGATCCCAGCACTGATCCCTCCCAAACTCCACTACTGATCTGTTCCAAAAGGCACCTTCAACCATTACTCTCTGTCACTTATGACCAAACCAGTTTTATATCCATCTAACCAGCTCACTTCGGATCCCATGCAACTCTATCTTCTGTACCAGCCTGCCATGAGGTACCTTTGCAAATACCTTACTAAAGTCCTTTTAGACAATATCCACTGCCCTTCCCTCATCATTCTTGTCTCTTCCTCAAAAAACTCAAATCAAGTAGGTGTGACATGATCTTCCTGTGCAAACCCATGCTGCCTATCATTAACGAGTCCATTCGCTTCCAAATGTGAATAAATCCTGTCTCTCATTACCTTCTCCAACAGCTTCCTCACCACTGACACCAGGGTCACCAGCCTGTAAGTACCTGGATTCTCTCTGTTTCCATTTTTAAATGACAGAATAATATTGGCTATTCTCCAGTCCTCTGGAACTTCACCTGAAGCCAAAGAGGATGCAACGACACCTATTAAGGACTCAGCTATTTCCTCCTTTGCCTTGCACATTATCCTCAGATTCCCATCTGGTCCTAGGGACTTGTCCACCTTAATTATTTCAAGACTCCCAACACTTCCTCCTTCATTGTGTTGACCTGTCCAAGAGAATTCATACATCTTTCCCTAGCCTCAACATCCCTCACGTTCCTCTCTTTGGTGAATACCAATGTAAAGTACTCATTAAGGATCTCACCTGTTTCCTCTGGCTCCACACATAATCTCCCTCCTTCATTCTTGAGTGGGTTAAATGTTTCTTTAGCTACCCTCTTGTTCCTAACGTACATATGAAATGCCTTGGGATTCTCCTATTTCTGCTGACCAAGGACATTTCATGGACCCCTTTTAGCCTTCCTAATTCTCTGTTTGAGCTGCTTCCCACTTTCTCCATATGCTTCATTTTGACTGTTTTTAGTTGTCTAGATGTTAGGTAACTTTCCTTTCCCTTTTTGACTAAACTGACAATTTCACCTCTTATCCAAGATTCCCCAATCCTGCCATTCCTGTCCTTACTTTTTATAGGAAACATGCCTGTCCTGCAGTTCTAATCAACTGGCCTTTAAAAGACTTCCACACATCAGATATGAATTTACCCTCAAAAAGACACCCCCCGATCCCCATTCTCCAATTCTTGTCTAATTCACCCTTCCCCCAATTTAATACCTTCATCCAAGATCCACTCCTCTTTATCCATAAGTATCCAAAACTTATGGAATTATGGCCACTATTCTCAAAATGCTTTCCCCCACTGAAATTTTGATCCCTGGCCAGGCTCATTTCCCAAAACATGGTCCAGTGTGGTCCCCTCCTTTGTTGGACTGTCCACATACTGTTTCAAAAAGCCCTCCAGGACTAAAAACAAATGGTCTCCATCCAGATCCCCAGCAATAAGGGAGTCCCAGTCAATATGGGGGAAGTTAAAATCTCCTACCACAGCAACCCTGTTACTTGCACATCTTTCCAGAATCTGACTACATATTTCTTCCTCTAGCTCCTGCTGGCAGCTGGGACATCTCGAGCACAATCCCAGTACTGTAATTGCACTGTTCCATTTCCTGAGCTCTACTCATAATGCCTCGCTGCAAGATCCCTCTAGGGTGTTCTCCCTCAACGCAGCTGTGATATGCTTCCTTACTAGTAATGCAACTCTTCTCACCTCTTTTGCTTCCACCTCTGTCTCATCTAAAACATTGATATCCCAAAGCATTAAGCTGCCAATCATATCCCTCTTACAATTATGTCTCTGTGATAGTAATAACATCAAAATTG
This sequence comes from Stegostoma tigrinum, assembly GCF_030684315.1. NCBI lineage: Eukaryota > Metazoa > Chordata > Chondrichthyes > Orectolobiformes > Stegostomatidae > Stegostoma > Stegostoma tigrinum. The sequence continues at coordinate 40,924,628 of NC_081369.1, forward strand.
CATGCATTAATCCAGGCTAAAACTTCAGCCATTTGACCTGTTATACTTATCTCATTGAAGCAAATACAGTCGAAGCATTCAGTTCTGCTAAGCTCAGCAACCTATCCCTGGCTGTTCTTTCTTTTTTAGTTATATTTGCCTTAGTCTCAAGCTTCTCCCCAGGCTCTAAACAGTCCTTTCGTTAAAATAGCAGATGTCGTCAATGGACTCATATTTGCATTCCTAAAGAGGACCAGGCTGACATCAAGATAACAAAGTGTGGAGCTGGATGAACACGGCAGGCCAAGCAGCATCTCAGGAGCACAAAAGCTGACGTTTCGGGCCTAGACCCTTCATCAGAGAGGGTCTAGGCCGGAAACGTCAGCTTTTGTGCTCCTGAGATGCTGCTTGGCCTGCTGTGTTCATCCAGCTCCACACTTTGTTATCTTGGATTCTCCAGCATCGGCAGTTCCCATTACCCCAGGGTGACATCGCATTGCTACCCTTAACACTTGAATTTTTTTGATATTGTGGTACAGTGATAATGACCTTACCTCTGGACCGTGACGCCCAGATTCAAGTCGTACCTGATCCAGAGGTGTGTAATAACATCTCTGAACAGGTTAATTAAAAGAAACAAACATTTTGAGGGGTCTTATGGAGCAGTGGTAGCATCCCTACCCTTCAGCCAGGAAGCCCAGGATCAAGTCCCACCTACTTCAGAGGTGTGTCATAACATCTCTGAATGAGTTGATTAAAATAATTATAATGGCTCAGATTATTGTGTTATATTGGTGCGTGTCAAACTGCGAGGTCCAGGGGCACAGGTCTTAAGGTGCAGTGGTGATGTCCTTACCTCTGAGCCAGGAGATCCAGGCTCAGGTTCTACCTGCTTCAGAATCTGCAACATCTCTGAACAAGTTGATTAGGAAATGTCTAAAATTGTAGTCAGCTAGATCAGGACTGGAGGTGCCCTCACAATTTTTTTTATATCCCCAAACCTACTGATCCTCACTTGGAATCTCTACTTAATGCATGAGCTGAGCCCAGGAAAGTTAGACTGTCACTTCTGATCAACAGTTTTACAAATGTTTATGAGAATGTAAAGAAATCTTAATATCACAGCAGCAGTTATTCTGGATCCCAGTAATGTCTGAAACTGTGCATTCATTATAACAAAGCTTAAATGCCATTTGAGACTGCAGAAAATTACATCTGAATACTTTGAGCAACTTTCAGGCAATTTTCTCATTGTTTCAGTGGTTGTTTTGCACATAGAACAGTACAACACACGATGAGGCCCATCAGCCTACCCAAGCCTGTGCTGACACACGATGCTTTTCATAGTGTTGTTACACTGTTCCAAATGAATAAAGGCACATTTTCATTTCATTCATAAGATGTGAACATTGTTAGCTCAATCAACATTTATTACACATCCCTAATTGCTCTTGAGAAAGCATGGCAAGCTGCCTTCTTGAAATGTCAAGATGTGCCTGACGTGTAGTTAGATCCACAATGCTAATGAAGGAAAAACAACAAAGTCAGGACGGAGTGTGTCTTGGAGGGAAACTTGTAAGTGGTGGTGTTTCCATGTATTTGCTACCCTTGTCCTTCTGGTTGGCAGAGGTTACACGTTTAGAAGGTGCTGTCGAAGGAGCCTGTGTGAGTTATTGCAGTACATGTGATAGACGGCACACCCTGCTGCCACTGTGTGTCAGTAATGTAGGGAGTGAATGTTGAAGGTGTTAGATGAGGTTTCAATCAAGAGGGCTGTTTTGACCTTGAAAGTAGCAAGCTGGTTGAGTATTTTTGTAGCTGCAATCATCTTGGCATCATCTGGAGAGAACTTCATCATCTTTATGTTCCTTGGAAACAGGCTTTGGGGAGATAAAAGGTAAGTTGCTTATTTTCAAGAAAGAGACAGACTTGGCTGTTTTCAAGAAGTTGGTAGATATTAGCCCTTGTGGCTAAAGGGATTGAGGGATACACAGGGAAGCTGGGATAAAGGGATTAAACGTAATGATCAGCCATGATCATATTGAATGGTAAAGCAGGCTCGAGAGCTTGAATGGCCTACTCCTACTCCAAGATAGTAAGAACTACCGATGCTGGAGTAAGAGATAACAGTGCACAGCTTGAGGAGCACAGCAGGCCAGGCTGAGGAGGAGCAGGAAAGCTGATGTTTCAGGTTGGGACCCTCCTTCAGAAATGGGGGAGGGAGAAGGGAGCTGTGAAATAAATAGAGAGGAGGGGTGGGGCTGGGTAAGATAGGTAGGATGGTGACAAGTGAGTGCATGTAGGGAGTGATCAGAGAAAATGGGAACTGCAGATGCTGGAGAATCCAAGATTACAAAGTGTGAAGCTGGATGAACACAGCAGGCCAAGCACCATCTCAGGAGCACAAAAGCTGACGTTTCGGGCTGGGACCCTTCATCAGAGAGGCTCTCTGATGAAGGGTCTAGGCCCGAAACACCAGCTTTTGTGCTCCTGAGATGCTGCTTGGCCTGCTGTGTTCATCCAGCTTCACACTTTATTATCTATTATGCTGCTTGGCCTGCTGTGTTCATCCAGCTTCACACTTATTATCTAGCATGTAGGGAGTGGTGGGGTTTGGTCAGTGAGGTGGGAGGGCAGATAGATGGGAGAGAAGATGGACAGGTTGTGTCAGGTTAAGGAGATGGGGATGAGAGGGAGGGTTGGACATGAGATGAGGCTGGGGGTGGCGAGATTTTGAACTGGAATTTACTAGGATGTTGATAGTGGGGGATTGAGTGATAATTAATACCCTTCATAGTTGACTTCTCTCTTCGAAAATATAAAATCAGGAGCAGGCCATTTGGCTCATCAGGCCTACCGTGCCAATGAATGTGGCCGATCCTCTACCTTACCGCCATACACCTGCTCATTCCACATATGCTTGGGCACAATTAGCCTTTAGAAATCTATTGTGAGGCTGGATGAACACAGCAGGCCAAGCAGCATCCCAGGAGCACAAAAGCTGACGTTTCGGGCCTAGACCCTTCATCAGAGAGGGGGATGGGGGGAGGGAACTGGAATAAATATGGAGAGAGGGGGAGGCGGACCGAAGATGGAGAGTAAAGAAGATAGGTGGAGAGGGTGTAGGTGGGGAGGTAGGGAGGGGATAGGTCAGTCCAGGGAAGACGGACAGGTCAAGGAGGTGGGATGAGGTTAGTAGGTAGCTGGGGGTGCGGCTTGGGGTGGGAGGAAGGGATGGGTGAGAGGAAGAACCGGTTAGGGAGGCAGAGACAGGTTGGACTGGTTTTGGGATGCAGTGGGTAGAGGGGAAGAGCTGGGCTGGTTGTGTGGTGCAGTGGGGGGAGGGGATGAACTGGGCTGGTTGAGGGATGCAGTGGGGGAAGGGGAGATTTTGAAACTGGTGAAGTCCACATTGATACCATATGGCTGCAGGGTTCCCAGGCGGAATATGAGTTGCTGTTCCTGCAACCTTCGGGTGGCATCATTGTGGCAGTGCAGGAGGCCCATGATGGACATGTCATCAAGAGAATGGGAGGGGGAGTGGAAATGGTTTGCGACTGGGAGGTGCAGTTGTTTGTTGCGAACTGAGCGGAGGTGTTCTGCAAAGCGGTCCCCAAGCCTCCGCTTGGTTTCCCCAATGTAGAGAAAGCCGCACCGGGTACAGTGGATGCAGTATACCACATTGGCAGATGTGCAGGTGAACCTCTGCTTAATGTGGAATGTCATCTTGGGGCCTGGGATGGGGGTGAGGGAGGAGGTGTGGGGACAAGTGTAGCATTTCCTGCGGTTGCAGGGGAAGGTGCCGGGTGTGGTGGGGTTGGAGGGCAGTGTGGAGCGAACAAGGGAGTCACGGAGAGAGTGGTCTCTCCGGAAAGCAGACAGGGGTGGGGATGGAAAAATGTCTTGGGTGGTGGGGTCGGATTGTAAATGGCGGAAGTGTCGGAGGATAATGCGTTGTATCCGGAGGTTGGTAGGGTGGTGTGTGAGAACGAGGGGGATCCTCTTGGGGCGGTTGTGGCGGGGGCGGGGTGTGAGGGATGTGTCGCGGGAAATGCGGGAGACACGGTCAAGGGCGTTCTCAATCACCGTGGGGGGGAAGTTGCGGTCCTTAAAGAACTTGGACATCTGGGATGTGCGGGAGTGGAATGTCTTATCGTGGGAGCAGATGCGGCGGAGGCGGAGGAATTGGGAATAGGGGATGGAATTTTTGCAGGAGGGTGGGTGGGAGGAGGTGTATTCTAGGTAGCTGTGGGAGTCGGTGGGCTTGTAATGGACATCAGTTACAAGCTGATTGCCTGAGATGGAGACTGAGAGGTCCAGGAAGGTGAGGGATGTGCTGGAGATGGCCCAGGTGAACTGAAGGTTGGGGTGGAAGGTGTTGGTGAAGTGGATGAACTGTTCGAGCTTACCTACTAACCTCATCCCACCTCCTTGACCTGTCCGTCTTCCCTGGACTGACCTATCCCCTCCCTACCTCCCCACCTACACCCTCTCCACCTATCTTCTTTACTCTCCATCTTCGGTCCGCCTCCCCCTCTCTCCATATTTATTCCAGTTCCCTCCCCCCATCCCCCTCTCTGATGAAGGGTCTAGGCCCGAAACGTCAGCTTTTGTGCTCCTGGGATGCTGCTTGGCCTGCTGTGTTCATCCAGCCTCACATTTTATTATCTTGGAATCTCCAGCATCTGCAGTTCCCATTATCTCTGATACTATTTAGAAATCTATTTATTTCTTTAAGAAATCTCATTTCAGAATGGTTATTTCCTGATGGTTGTGTGTTATGAATGCTAGCTGCCCCGTATAAAGTTGTCCAGGTCTTTCTACAATTGGACACAGGCTGCTTAAGTACTTGGGAAGTCATGAATGGTGCTGAACATTGCACAATGAACAATGCCACCTCCAAACTTTACGATGGAAGCAAGGTTATCGGTGAAGCAACTAAAGATGTTTGCACCTAACCCTAGCAGGCCCCTGAGCTTCCCGTAGCTGGTCATTTTAACACAGCGTCCTGCTCACGTACCCACTTGTCTGTCCTCGGCTCGCTGCAGTGCTCCAGTGAATCACAGTACAAACTGGATGAACAACATCCCACGTTCAGACTAGGCACTTTATAGTCTTCTGGACATAATATTGAGTTCAACACCTTCAAACCCACTCCCATTCCTTCCCTTTCTTTTAACTTTATTTGTTACATTCTCTGTTACCATGTCCTCTCTCTCCCCTTCCCGCCCCCCATTCCAGTGGGACTGTCCGTTCTTTCCAGTCTGGCAGTTAGACACACCATTTATTCTGCCATTCTCACATTCTGATCGCTTAATCTTTGTCCACTCACATTATCAATAGCCTTTTGTAGCCTCTTTCCATCTTCATGATATAAGTAAACATTTAAGGGTTATGGATGGCAAATTTTAAAGTGGAATACGAGGCCGTAGTCAGATCTGCCGCTGAAATTTTATTGAACAATGGAGTGGATTTGAGGGGCCAGACAGCCTAATCATGATCCCAATTGTGGTGTTCTTCTATGAATATTCCAGTCCCTTTCAGATGGAAAATAACATTTCATTAAATTTGTTTTGACTCAGCTGCCCAACTTATCAAATCAGAATAATTTCCAAACAGTGAGCTAAATTTGCACTTTTGCACATACAATTTTACCTGCCATTTTTTTTCCCCTTAGAACTACCAATGTTCCCATACATCTATCCATTTCCAACTACACTATTTACTGCACCAGGATTAGTACTGTCAGTAAACTTAGATGTATGGCTTACTGCTCCCTCTTTTGAGTCACAAAAAAAGTGAAAAGCTGAGGCTAAGGTACAGATCCACAGGAACACGACTTGTCACATCAGGAACAGCTCCTTCCCGGCTGCTATTAAACTGATGAATGGACTCTCTAGTCTCATTTTGCAAATATCGCTCTTTCCTAGCAAATGCCCTGTGCAATGTAACCTGTATGTCTATGTTGAAGTCTTTATCATCAGAACATCTTTGGCTTAGTATGATATGCTTGTACTGCTCGTAAACAAAGATTTTCAGTGTATTTCAGTACACGTGACAATAAATAAATCAGAAACAAAATTAAATCATCTTGTCCCATCAGTCAAAATTCTCTTTACCCTAACATTGCACCTCCTTTCTCCCAACCAATTACAACCCATGTGACATGGGTACTTCCAAATTTGTCATACTCATTTCTTTACAGAGAGCAGTGAGTGCATGGAATGCACTGCCAGTGGTGCTGGTAGAGTCAGATACATTAGAGACATTTAAGTGACTCTTGGATAGACATATGGATGATAATAAAATTCAGGTTAGTTTGATCTTAGAGTAGGATAATAGGTTCGCACAACATCGTGGGTTGAAGGGCCTGTACCATTCTATGTTCATTTTTCATACGATTCCTGTACAGAATGTTGTAAGATGCAAAGTTCAATTTGAGTAGGTGTGTAGACATGCCCTATCTATCAAGTTAGTGATGCCCTCAAATTTCTTTTACAAAATTAGTCAAATGTGAATGACCCTTTGAAAGCCATGTTGACCAAATTTATTTGCCTCTGAGCAATACCATTGAAGATCTATCAATGAAGTTAAGTTGCTGAATATAGTTACAGAATGGGGCATAAGCAGCAAACTCCTAGAACAGTGACAATGTCAATCAGGGACTCCAAACGAATGGAGCTGATTAACCAATCAGAAATTAGACTCCACACACCTGACTATTGACCAACAATGACATGACACGAAAGATTTACTCATGTCTATAACTGCAAATATTCCACTCTGAAGAACAATATTACTGCGCCTTCAAAAATTGGAAGATTTGACTCACTGTCATTATCTTGTAATGTCCACAAACTTTCCATTGCATTTCTCAGCTGACACTATCATTGATCAAATTCATTTCACAAAGTAAATGTTTTCAGATGTTCTGCCTGACTCCACTCATGCCCAGATAGATCAGTCAGTTGTCCTCAGTTAAACAGATTGTAAACTGGAAAGGTGAGGCAGGAGACTGCACAAAGTACAGTATTGTGATGCCTCACCATATTATGATACATGCTGTGAGGTTGTAAGTTGCATTCGGATTTCATTGCCTGAACACTCATCTTGATGAGACTGTTTGGCAAACTCCACTAGCTTCATTTCTGACATAATTAATTTCCTGCTCAAGAATCCAACAAACTACTTCTTCTGTTTATTACCCAGAGAACAAAATTGGATAATGATAGAATTCTTCATGAATATTTGAAGTTTCAATGCAGAGACTCTCTCAAGAATTAAAATGTGCTCTAACCATTTGACTGCATTCAAAAACACCATATTTAAGAACACTCGAGGACCATAATCAAAGATAAACAAAACAAAAAACATCATGGGTGCTGGAAATCAAAAACAAAACCAGAAATTGCTGGAAAAACCCAGCAGGTCTGGCAGCATCTGTGGGGAGGAAGCTGAATCAACGTTTCAGGTCCAATGGCCCTTCTTCAGAACTGATTTTAACAAGGAGAAAGGTGGTATATATGCTGAGAATGGGGTGGAGAGGAGGAGTCAACAATAGGTTTACTCAAGGGAATCAAGGGTGATGGGGAGAACACAATTGAGAAACATATTTCAGCCATAATTGAATGGTGGGACAGACTCAATGGGCCAAATGGCCTAATTCTGCTCCCATACCCAAGGGTCAGGGTGCACGTCCTTCCAAGGGTGGCAGTGGAAATCCCAGAAACAGCAGAAACTCGACATAACTGAGTTTTTGCTGAGTTATTTTGGACTCCATGTTTTGCTATTATACCAAGAATAGAAAAGGGACACTTTGAGGGTTAATCATAAAACAATTCATTCTTGGAATGATCTTGCACAGTGATGGATAAGTTCTGAATGCTGAATCACCAACTTAGGGACTGGAATGAAAATCAGCTTTCCTCATCTGGACTTGTGATGTAACTGTGATATACTGCTATTTCAGTAACTGGAGTAAGAGACAACCATTGAATGATTTATTGATTTAACTGTCGTTTTACCACCTACATTTGTTCGGTGAGGATACAATAGTTATACAGTCAGTTTACCTTTGAAGCATTTGCTCACTAAAATTCCATTTCTTTATTTCGTCACTCCAGGGATTGTCTGTCAAACCAACCACTTAGCATTAATTGGTTCAAAACTTCAGTCCCTTGCAATCCCCAACTGATATGCTTTTCTGAAGCCTTCTCATTTTTCTTGTTGTTCATCTGTTTGAACACCACCAGGTGTCAGTTGTCACTTGGATTCACCAGGGCCTAACCCATCGCAGTTAATCGTGTAACTACACAGTAGCTATTGTGACTGCAGCAACAGGCCCATCCTTGAACACCATCTGTAACATGTACTAGCAACAGTACCTCTCAGACCTGTGATCTGCACCCACTGCTTCGGCAATGCTGGAGAAACCTTGTTCCCTACAAAGAGAAACATTGAATTACAATTGAGACCTTGCTCACAGAAAAAGAGAGACAGAGAGACAGAGAGACAGAGAGACAGAGAGACAGAGAGACAGAGAGACAGAGAGACAGAGAGACAGAGAGACAGAGAGACAGAGAGACAGAGAGACAGAGAGACAGAGAGACAGAGAGACAGAGAGACAGAGAGACAGAGAGACAGAGAGACAGAGAGACAATAAAAACAGGTCCCTCTAAACGGGATAGCAAAATTGTACGTGTTACCACAGCAATAATTTCAATCACAAGAGCACTAGGACAGCTATCAAATTCATTTTTCCATTATATGACACAACTGTTCAGATAGAAATGTTACTCTTTAAGTACTAGATTTCAGCCGCTGTATGCCATCTCCCTGGAAATGATTCATCAAAGGCAGGGAGGTTGGGACAAGATGTTGAATTCAATGCCACAGTGATACAATAACACACCGTTCTGCGATGTGAGCAGAGGAATGATTATTCAGGGAGACAATCCATATTGTACCCTCCACTGTACTGTCTAATATTATTGGTATGGTGCTAGCATAATACTGTTATTGCTTTTATAGCAGTGACAACAGGATGTAAGTGGGACCCGAACGCAATCTGCTCTGCCAGTTTCAATGGATTTTTGCTCTGTAACAATTTTTCATTCACAGAAAATGTATTTCGCCATGTGCAGGAATATCATCCCATTCAAATAACATTACATGTCAAAAAACAAGATGTTTATGAAAGACCCTGCTGTCAACGCACGTGCCACTGAATAGAAAGCATCATTGCATGAGTAAAGCACACTTACTTTAACAGCTGCTCTAGTTCACGTTTAATTTTGTTCACCACAGGGGGTCCTTGATAAATGAAGGCTGTGTACAACTGAATCAAAGTGGCTCCTGCTCGAATCTTTTCGAGGGCATCAGCTCCATTGCTGATCCCACCCACTCCTATAATAGGGATTCTTCCTGTACAAGCAAACATAACAATTAATTACATGTTAATAAAATGTGAGGCTGGATGAACACAGCAGGCCAAGCAGCATCTCAGGAGCACAAAAGCTGACGTTTCGGGCCTAGACCCTTCATCAGAGATGGGGATGGGGTGAGGGTTCTGGAATAAATAGGGAGAGAGGGGGAGGCGGACCGAAGATGGAGAGAAAAGAAGATAGGTGGAGAGGAGAGTATAGGTGGGGAGGTAGGGAGGGGATAGGTCAGTCCGGGGAAGACGGACAGGTCAAGGAGGTGGGATGAGGTTGGTAGGTAGATGGGGGTGCGGCTTGGGGTGGGGGGAAGGGATGGGTGAGAGGAAGAACAGGTTAGGGAAGCAGAGACAGGCTGGACTGGTTTTGGGATGCAGTGGGTGGAGGGGAAGAGCTGGGCTGGTTGTGTGGTGCAGTGGGGGGAGGGGATGAACTGTGCTGGTTTTGGGATGCGGTGGGGGAAGGGGAGATTTTGAAGCTGGTGAAGTCCATGTTGATACCATTGGGCTGCAGGGTTCCCAGGCGGAATATGAGTTGCTGTTCCTGCAACCTTCGGGTGGCATCATTGTGGCACTGCAGGAGGCCCATGATGGACGTGACCGCTTTGCAGAACACCTCCGCTCGGTTCGCAATAAACAACTGCACCTCCCAGTCGCGAACCATTTCCACTCCTCCTCCCATTCCTCAGACGACATGTCCACCATGGGCCTCCTGCAGTGCCACAATGATGCCACCCGAAGGTTGCAGGAACAGCAACTCATATTCCGCTTGGGAACCCTGCAGCCCAATGGTATCAATGTGGACTTCACCAGCTTCAAAATCTCCCCTTCCCCCACCGCATCCCAAAACCAGCCCAGTTCGTCCCCTCCATCCACTGCACCACACAACCAGCCCAGCTCTTCCCTTCCACCCACTGCATCCCAAAACCAGTCCAACCTGTCTCTGCCTCCCTAACCTGTTCTTCCTCTCACCCATCCCTTCCTCCCACCCCAAGCCGCACCCCCATCTCCTACCTACTAACCTCATCCCACCTCCTTGATTTGTCCGTCTTCCCTGGACTGACCTATCCCCTCCCTACCTATACTCTCCTCTCCACCTATCTTCTTTTCTCTCCATCTTCGGTCCGCCTCCCCCTCTCTCCCTATTTATTCCAGAACCCTCTCCCCATCCCCCTCTCTGATGAAGGGTCTAGGCCCGAAACGTCAGCTTTTGTGCTCCTGAGATGCTGCTTGGCCTGCTGTGTTCATCCAGCCTCACATTTTATTATCTTGGATTCTCCAGCATCTGCAGTTCCCATTATCACTGATACAATTAATTACATATAAAACTTGTACTGTCGGGGCACATATCACACTGGCAATACTTCAGCCTCAGTGGGAGCTTTTACCATTTGAAATATATATAAATTCAACAGCAAAATGAATAATACCATGAACTATGAATGCTGGAAATCTGAAACTAACAAAAAAGCTGGAGAAACTCAGCAGGTCTGGCTGCATCTGTAATGAAAGCAGAGTTCATGTTTCCACTCCAGTGACCACATTGACTCTGCCTCATAGAACATAGAATATAACAGCACAGTACAGGCCCTTTGGCCCTCGATGTTGTGCCAACCTGTCATACCGATCTGAAGCCCATCTAACCTACACTATTCCATGTACGTCCATATGCTCATCCAATGACGACTTAAATGTACCTAAAGTTGGCAAATCTACTGCCGTTGCAGGCAAAGCATTCCATTCCCTGACTACTCTCTGAGTAAAGAAACTACCTCTGACATCTGTCCTATATCTTTCACCCCTCAATTTAAAGCTATGCCCCCTCGTGCTCGCCGTCACCATCCTAGGAAAAAGGCTCTCCCTATCCACCCTATCTAACCTTCTGATTATTTTATATGTTTCAATTAAGTCACCTCTCAACCTTCTTCTCTCTAATGAAAACAGCCTCAAGTCCCTCAGCCTTTCCTCGTAAGACCTTCCTCTGCATTGTTGTTGCTAGATGTGCTGAGTTTCTCCAGCAATTTCCATACTTGTTATAAAATCAATAACACAGGGCAAGAACCTCAATCATATTATGATGATCAGTAAAAATGGATTTTGTGTATGCCTGTATAATCAAAAAGTAAAGGAATTAGAGATGGATGGTCAAGATTTCATTTGTTAAATGGCTGAACTAATATAGACCAGAAAGGACCCATGCTTCATCTTCTTTCAGTATATTCTAGATCATCCACCTCAATGTCACATTCCGGTTCTATGCCCGTCTCCCCGAAGTCATTAGCATCGAGAAAACTATCCATTGCTGTCTTGAATTTACTTGATGACTTAGTTTCCAAAGACCTTCTGCGGCAGAGAGTTCCAAAGATTCAGTACCCTCCACGGTAAGAAATTCATCTTCACCCGAAACCTAAATGGCCTGCCTTGTATTACTAATCTGTATCCTCTGGTTCTGGATCCATTGGCTGAGGGCAGCGTGCTTTCTGCATCTACTCTGCCTATCCCTTTAAAGATCAGCTCTCTTCTAAACTCTGGTCTCGTCAATCTTTCCTCAGAGGACAGTCCCCACCATCCCAGTCTGCTGAACCTTCTCTACACTCCCTCTGCGAATTTATCTATCATACATGAGACTCCAGATATGGTCTAACCAGAGTTCTGTGCAAGTGAAACAAGACTTTCTTTGCTCCTGCACTGCTCTCTTTTTGCCGACTAAATGATCTCAGTTGTGGTAAGGGAGTTACAATTGGCTTTTTGCCGTGGATATGGAGCTGGCAAATCTGATTGCTCATCACGATATTGGGCACCTTATTGGAAGTATGTGTGGGCAAGACTGGTTCTGACACCCAGTGGTTAAAACTACTGATTGTTATCCTTGAAAATGCAGTCATTTCAGCAAACTTTTTGCTGAATACATTTCAGGACACCTGGCAGCTGTCAAACTGTACCCCACAACAGGGAGAGAAGAGGAAAATGGATGAGAAGAAAAATCAAATATTTTATTGCACCAGTCCAATGCTATTCAACTGTACTATAATCCTTTTTGCAATCCTAACATCCTTACACCTCTTCACGTCTTAGTGAGAGGCAGCTGGATTGTTTTCACATAATTTCATGAATCCTGAGATGTGGGTGGTGAATTCAAACTTTCACTCATGAATCTTGCTCAAGTTGAAAATAGAACATTGGCCCCTTGCTTTCAGTTAGATTTAACAAAACGACACTCAAATGACCAACATCACTTTACATCCCAGGGTGGAAGACAAGGTGCTGAGCTAGAGTTCCCATGGAAAATGGAATTTTAGCCAAAGAAATGAACTAAGTGGGCTGTGTCACTTTCTGATGTTAAACTGCAGTGATGCTTTAAAAAAAATTTATAGCGATGCAGAAACATATACGGAGGTTCCACAAGCTAATAAAAAGATTGTTTTAGGGCAGCATGCTTTACTCCTCCGTCTTTAATCCAACTGCTTTCACAGTACATTTTGCAGTACAGAGGGCACTATGTAAAGCATGCTGCCCTGAAACAATAATGTCTCATTGCTTGTAGAATGGCTCAGAGCTTGTAGAACCTCCATATACAGTACTGCATCGCTATAGATTCTTTAAGGTTCACTTCAGTTTAAAATAGCAAAGTGACATAGCTCACTTGGTTCATTACTGTGGCTAAATTTCCATTTAAAACTAAATTCCTTTTAAAAAAGAAACTTGAGAAAATCTGTTTGCTATAAGGAGAAAAGTTTCTGCCTTTTCACCCATTGTTGTGTCAGTGAAGACTCCCAATACAACACCTGCTATTCCCAACATTGAATTTGAACTCTCAGTCAATGATTCCATTTATGTTTCAATGCAGCTGAATAATACCTTTGGTTAGTGAATACATCTCATTCACAGTCTGCGTTGACATTTCCTTCAGTGGTGTTCCACTCAAGCCCCCAGACTGAGCCTGTAGTGGGTCTTGAAGAGACTGTGGTCTGCTGACTGTAGTGTTCGTCACGATGAGCCCGTCAACTCCCAGCTGCAATTTGGAACAGCAATACATCAAGTGGAAAATTATGTACGGGAACCAGAATAATGCAGTGACTCAACAGATCCATGCCCTCTCACTGGTTTACCATGTTTTACAAGGATAGAGAGGAAGAAGACATGCAAATCCAGCCTCACAGGCTGAATTCTAAAACACAAGAACAGTCTTGGCAACACACTCAGAATAAGGGCTCGCTACCTGCTCTGGGTTTCATTGTCCAACCAGTGACCCAAATGGAAAGCTTTTTACTTTCCTAGCCCCATTTTTAAATCGCTGGACTGGTTGGTTTCTACAAAATTCAGATCCTCGATCAGGTTATGGGTGCAAGCTCAATGGCTGCGTGTCCTCACCTCCATTACAACACCAGCAATGTCTTTTTTATCTTCAGCTGTCAGATCGGGAGCTATTTTCAAAAGTATAGCTGGCTTCCGGTTGACAGTTAGAGCATCTCTTTCCTTCAACACCTTGAGAAAAAAAAATAGGAAAAGCTGCTACAAAAATCTTTAACAAGAAGTTATTAAAACAGTGGAGACACAGCATCCTAACAACAGATAGACCAAGGCAATAAAGACATGAGAATGCTACTTGCAAAAATAAAGTACATGTTTACCGATATAAAGTAGGAATCAACAAGGGGTAAGAATAAATAAATAATTGTGGATAAAGACTTACTTTCTTCTTTAATGAAAAATGCTGAAATTTTGCATTTATATGTTGTCTTTTACAATTTCAGAATGTTGAAATGTGTTCTACAGAGAATCCAATACTCTGGACAAGGTAGTGACCAGCTAATCTGTTTAAAATGGTATCGGTCGAGGGAGAAATACTGGCCAGCACCAAAGCAGAACTCCCTTTATCTCCTTTTAAATGATGCCAAGGGAACTTTTACGTCTGTAAAAGTGTGCAATTGTGGACTCAGTTTAACATGTTAACTGAAAGGCAACACCTCCGACAGAGCAACACTCTTTCAATTCGATGTTGGTCTGTCAGATTAGATTTTGCTCTCAAGTCTGCAAGTTAGACCTGAATCCACAAACTCTTGACACTGCAGTAAAGTGGACCGTTGCGCCACCAAAATGACAAACAATATGGGCAGCACAGTGGTTAGCACTGCTGCCTCACAGCACCAGGGACGCAGGTTTGATTCCACCCTCGGACGACCATCTGTGTGGAGTTTGCACATTCTCCCCGTGTCCTGTGCGTGTCTGCTCCGGTTTCCTCCTACAGTCCAAGGATGTGCAGGTTAGGTCATGCTAAATTGTCCAGAGTGGCAAGGGATGTACAGGCTAGGTGGATTAGCCATGGGAAATATAGAGTTTCAGGGATAGGCCACAGGAGTGGGTTTGAGTGCGATGGTCTTCAGGAGGGTTGGTGTGACTCGATGGGCCAAATGGCCTGCTGCCATACTGTACAGATTCTACAAATTTGTGTTTTGGTTTTAATGTTCAGTGCACACTGCATAAATAAAGCAAAGTTTTTTTGCTGACCTTCTTCAACAGAGTCCTCAGCTCCTTCTTGCTCTGAAGTGCTCTCAAACCCGGGGTATTGGGACTGGACAGATTCACAACCAGATAGTTAGCTAATGGACCCAGCTGCTGGACTCCCTCCACATAGTCAGCCGCAGCATCTTGAGACAGCTTGTTCTTCCCGAGATTTATACCCAAAGGTCTCCCAGCTTCCGAAACAAAAAAAACATTACAACATGTATTCTATCAGAATATATTTTACAGAAATTACAGTTAGGAGTTCAACAGAAAGCAGATATGTCATTCAGCTGGAATTAAACAAAGAAAACCATAGAACTGTTGATGCTGGATATCAGAATCAAAAACAGAAGCCACTGGAAAGCTCGGCAGGTCTACCAGCATCTGTAGAGAGAAAAACAGAATTAGCTCGTTCTGAAGGAGGATCATTGGACCTGAAACATCTCTGCTTTTTCTCCACACGTCACTGCCAGAATTTTCTCCAGCAATTTCTGTTTTGTTTGTGACAGCAGGAATTGACCTGGCTTTACAACTTCAAAGACATGGAAATTGTTCAAATTTCTCCACTGATTATTAATCAAACTTTTCCCATTGTAGTTAAATTGGAACCAATGCCTGTGCTTACATTCCAGACAGTAAAGTTTCAAGCGGTGTAATGCATGAGGATTACAGAATGGCACTGATTTGAACCTGAACTGATTGGCTTTGCAGAAGCACTAAAATCCAATTTAACAGTAATAAATGAAATTGCATTTACATCGGGCCTCACACCTTCAAGATATCTTAAAATGTTTACAATCAGTGTGAGTTAATTTTAAATGGCAATCACTGTTACTTTGTGGAAAGAAAAGGCATCCAGTGTTGTGATTCTCCAAATAAAATGCTTTGGTGATCTTGGCTCAGGGGTAAACTGTATAAGACAGAGGACAACTTGTCCTCCTTTCCTTGAATCATTGCCATAGGAATGTTCAACATCCACTTGAACATACCAATGAGGTCTGGTTCAATATCTAATCTGAAAGAGGGCACCTCTGGCAGAATGCCAACATTCCCTCAGCATTGCACTGCAGTGATCAGCCAGGGATGGTGAGAAGGGGCTTTAATCCAAGGCAAATGTACAAATTTTAGGCTAAGGGGTGGCAGATTTAAAACACAGATAAACACTGAAGATTGCAGCACAGGAACAGGCCCTTCAGCCCACCATGATTGTGCCAATCATGACACTATTCTAAACTAATCCTATCTGCTTGCTGGTTCTGTGGATAGTGAGGAATGACATCAAAGGGTACAGCAGGATATAGGTCAGCTGGAATGTTGGGTGGAGAAAGAGTAGATGGAGTAATAGGAAGGATGTGCAGGCTTTGAAGAGGGTACAGAAGGGTGCAGTCTGGATTGGAGCAGATTAGCTACAAAGGAGAGGTTGGAGAAATGTGCATTGAATTATTTCTCTCAATGGGGTGGGAATCTGTGGAATTCATCACCTCGGCTTGCAGTGGACTACAGGATGCTGAATAAATTTTATGATATTTAATTAGTAATGCATTAAAAGATTATGGGGGATGGCAGATTGAGGACTTGAGGCTGTGATCAACCATGACTGTATTAAATGGTAGAGCAGGCTTGAGGGGCTGAATTGCTTACCCCTGTTCCTCATTCTGTGGAATTCAAAAAGGTCAATAAACTACACATCAATTGAGTTCAGAACATCCCAATCCAGTTCCCATCAATAAAACCAGGAAGTGCTGGAGAAACTCAGCAAGACTGGCAGCATCTGTGGAGACAGAAATAGGGTCAACACTTTGAGTCCGATACAACTTCTTCAGAATCGAAAGGATTCTGAAGATGACTTGTACTGGACTCAAAATATTAACTCTTTCTCTCCTCGCTGACACTACCAGACCTGCTAAGTTTCTCCAGCACTGTATACTTCTATTTCAGGATGTGAGTTTGCTCACTGAGCTGGAAGGTTCGTTTTCAGACGCTTCGTCACCATTCTAGGTAACATCATCAGTGAGCCTCCGGTGAAGCGCTGGTGTTACGTCCCACTTTCTATTTGTTTGTTTAGGTTTCTTTGGGTTGGTGATGTCATTTCTTGCATTGGTGATGTCATTTCCTGGTCTTTTTCTCAGGAGGGTGGTAGATGGGCTCCAAATCAAATGTGTTTCTTGATGGAGTTCCGGTTGGAATGCCATGCTTCTAGGAATTCTTGTGCGTGTCTGTTTGGCTTGTCTTAGGGTGGATGTGTTGTCCCAATCAAAGTGGTGTCCTTCCTCGTCTGTATGCAAGGATACAAGTGATAGTGGGTCATGTCTTTTTGTGGCTAGTTGATGTTCATGTATCCTGGCGGCTAGCTTTCTGCCTGTTTGTCCAATGTAGTGTTTGTCACAGTTCTTGCAAGGTATTTTGTAGATGACATTCGTTTTGCTTATTGTCTGTGTAGGGTCTTTTAACTTCATTAGCTGCTGTTTTAGTGTGTTGCTGGGTTTGTGGGCTACCCTGATGCCAAGAGGTCCGAGTAGTCTGGCAGTCATTTCGGAAATGTCTTTGATGTAGGGGAGAGTGGTTATGGTTTCTGAACCCGTTTTGTCTGTTTGTTTGGGTTTGTTGCTGAGGGATCGGCGGACTGTGTTCATAGGGTACCCATTCTTTTTGAATACGCTGTATAGGTGATTTTCCTCTGCTCTGCGTAGTTCCTCTGTGCTGCAGTGTGTGGTGGCTCATTGGAATAATGTTCTAATGCAGCTTCGTTTGTGGGTGTTGGGATGGTTGCTCCTGCAGTTCAGTATTTGGTCCGTATGTGTTGTTTTCCTGTAGATGCTGGTTTGAAGTTCCCCATTGGCTGTTCGCTCTACTGTGACATTTGGGAATGGCAGTTTGTTGTTGTTTTCCTCCTCTTTTGTGAATGTTATGCCAGTAAAGGGGATGATTGATGGTCCTGAAGGTTTCCTCTAGTTTGTTTTGTTTAGTGATGACAAAGGTGTCATCCACATAGTGGACCCAAAGTTTGAGTTGGATGATTGGCAGAGCTGTTTGTTCGAGTCTCTGCATTACTGCCTCTGCTAAGAACCCTGATATCGGAGATCCCATGGGTGTACCGTTGGTTTGTCTGTAGGTTTTGTTATTGAAAGTGAAGTGGGTGGTGAGGCATAGGTCCACTAGCTTGATGATGTTGTCCTTGCTGATGAGGTTGGTGGTGTCTGGTGCAGGTGTCTTCGGTTCTTCTAATAGTGTAGTCAGTGTTTCTTTGGCCAGGTTGATGTTGATGGATGTGAACAGGCCTGTTACGTCAAAGGAGACCATTATTTCATCCTCTTCTATTTTGGTGTCTTTGATGGTGTTCAGGAATTCTCGGGTGGAGCGAATGGAGTGGCGTGAGTCTTCTGCTAGGTGTTTTAGTCTTTGGTGTAGTTCCTTGGCTAATCTGTAGGTTGGTGTTCCAGGTAGCGAGACTATGGATCTGAGGGGGGTTCCTGGTTTGTGAATTTTTGGTAGTCCGTAGAAGCGTGGTGTGTTGGATCCATCTGGTTTCATTTTTTGGAAGTCTCTCTTGTTTAATTCTCCAGATTTTTGAAGTTTTTTGAGTAAAGCTGTGATTCGTTTCTTGATTCAAGTTTTTGAACAGAACACATCCAGAACCTCAACCTGAGCTACAAATCTTCTCAAAACTCACTTATATTTCAGATTTCCAGCATTGCTTTCATTTTACTGACGACCATCAATGTTGGCATATCATGTATCAAGCATTTTCAAAAACAATTAAGTGACATTCAGATATCTCATTTGGCAAGTTGAAAAGTTAGATAAATATAAAGTTAACAAGGATGCTTATATCAAATAGCAACAGAAAATGCTGGAAGCACTCAGCAGGTTAGGCAGGATTTGTTGAAGAGTGGGGAGAAACATGCATTCATGTTTCAAGTTAATGATCCTTCAATTCTCTAAAGTATACACTCTGAAACATTAACTTGTTTGTTTCTCTCCACAGATAGCAATCGAGCTTGTGAGTACTTCAAGTGTTTGCAGTTTTTTTGGGTCAGATCTGCAAATTTGGTAGTTAGGATTTCCTTTTGGTATTATGTCAAAGAACCACACTCTGCTGCCACTATATGACAAGATTAGGTGTTACACCCAAGGCAATTCATTTCAACCGTCACTGTTTACACCTTCAGAAGAGATAAACACTGTCTTACGAGCAGGCTAAATAGAGAAATAAAGCTGAAAAGGAGTTCATGTCAAAACAAAACAGAATAAACTGACACAATAGAGTGAAGTAGGTTTTATAAACAATAATGGCGTATCTGCTGTACTCAAAACGTCTTCCAGATATTACCTTTTGTAAGCTGTTCCTGGATTTCTGACCGAGCTTGAAGCCTCTGCTGTACAGCAATAGAACCATGACTATTAAAACCATACCTGGATTAAAATAAAAGCACGTTCAAAAACCCATTTTCTGAAAAAAGAATGAAGAAAAACTCCAGAGGAGGGCCCCCTAACGCTACATTGGAAATGCACTGCTCCTGACCAGAATCACCTTACATATATTAAGCCAGTTTTTCAGAGCTCGTGATTGAATCTTCACACGTCAATGTAAGTCACTGGGGGAGCTACCTTCAAGAACAAAGCTGGAAGTGATTCGTACTCCATATGGTGGAGTCTCTACATTTGAAAATGGCGTAACCAGGACTAGGTACTGGAAATTTCCAGTCCCAACTACAATGGAACAATTTCCCACTCTCAGCACTGTATTTGGTAACATCATACAAATAACAGCAATATAAGTCACTTGTGGATGCCAGGTGCTTCTATTGCCCCTGGTGTACCACCAGCATAAATCCACATCTTTACAGGATCGGAGATGGAATTCAGGTTGCTAATAAAAAATTGGCAACCGTTTGACTTCAAATCCTGAATAGCCAATTGATCCCAGTGAAATTCACCTTCTTGGGTCTTCCTTTCCTTGCCGCAAGCTGTCCTCAGATCAAAAACGGGAAAGATGTCAGGGACGAGGACCAGTCTCTGCCACTTTCGGCATGATTGCATCGTCTCACCCTTCAGTTTGTCGGTTGAGATGAAATGAAGTGGGAGGAGGCACAAGTGAAGTACCATCACCAACACAGACCAGTTCCTTCATTTTAAAACCCGACTGAAAAAGTTCTCAATGTGCACAACATCAGTTTTCACACACACATTGATGAATCTACCTCACCACACCTCGTTGCTGGCCTCCTGCACTGTAACTAAATTATGAGGCTGTTTATCTGAGATCTAGTACTAACTGAGCAGAAACCAAGTAAACGTGGGGAAGACTGAAGCCATTAAGCTTCGATTTTCATTGTTCCTTAATCATTGACTCCATCCCTCACATTGGCAACTATTGGATGCCCGACTAGACTGTTCACAAACTTGATGCCAAGTCTCACCCCTGAAGAAATTTCTGACCAAATCTACACATCACCACAAAAACCATCCATTCCACAGTTATCCATTGCCCAATTTCATCCCTGTCTCAGGTTATCAATACCAGAACACAGGAAGCAGGGGCAGGTTACTTGGTTCTTTTGAGCCTGCTCCACCTTATTATTAGTCTGTGGTTGATCTGGTTATCCACTCCACTTTCCTGTTTGCTCCTCGCTCCAACCTGTAACCCTGGACTCCCCTGTCTATCAAAAATCAGCCTAACTCAGCCTTGCACAAGTTCAATGACGCAGCCTCCACTGCTTTCTGGGGAAGAGGATTCAACAGGCTAATGACCCTCTAAGGAAAAATAAAATCTCATCTCTATTTTAAAGGTAGACCTTTTAAGTTTTAAACAGTGTCTCCTAGTTCTAATCTCCATCATAACAGGAAACAAGACAGGCTCCTAATCAAGTCATTTCAGGGTCACATAAGTTTTAATTATTTCACCTCTTACTTTTGTAGACTCCTGCTGCTGGAAAGCCTGCTCCAGGTTTCTGCTAATTCTATACTTGACCAATGTAGCCTACACCTACTGGCCTTCCACATTCTGCTTTCGATCCAAATCTCTGCAGCCTACAACCTTATTCACACTAAAATTCTGTTCTGCTATCACGCCTGTGCTTGCTAATCTACAATGACTCCTAATGAAGCAATGTCCTGATTTTAAATTTCTTATTCTTATTTACAAATCCAATTCCTTCTCTCTGTAACCTCCTCCAGCAGATAGATCTGCTCAACGTTAGCTTCCTGTATTTTGATCACTCTAGCACTTGTGACATGCTTCAGGAGTCCTAAGCTCTGGAATTCCTCCCTTAAACCTTTCCACCTTCCTTGTTGTCCATCAAGATACAACTTAAAACCTATCTGTTGAACAAAGCTTATGGCTATCTACCCCAAAATGACCTTATGTGACTGCATCAAAATTTGTTTGAGGAGTCTATTCTGAAGTGGCTTGAAATGTTTTGTTATTTTAAGAGGTGCTGTATCAATACAAGTTTTTGTCATTGAGTAATTCTACGTAATGTTGTGTGATATAATTAAGAGATTAATGTTCAAAAGCGATTTCTGTACACAAATTCACTTCCAGCAAGACTGTGGCAGGATAAGTTGCTCTATTCAGAGCTCCACTCTGCTCGCCAATTTGCTTTCTCTTTCTTTCTTTGTCCTTCCCTGTTTTATCTCCCTCCATCTCTCTATCTCTGTAGTAATTCTATCAGCCCTTACCCCTTTTAATGAGCTTCCTAAGGAGTTGGGAAAGAGCTGGGTTGCAACAGGGAATCACACAAGACCATAAGACATAGGAGTGGAAGTAAGGCCATCAGCACATGCCAGGAGCTGAATGTGAGGACTGTGTACTGCAGCGACAGTGGATCAAGTGTGGGCCGAAGTGAAGAAGGCAGATCAAGAATACGGGAGTGAGAGCGGGGCCAGCGGGCAGTGAGGGCGGGGGCAGCCAGAGGCGAGGGGGGGGCTGCAGCATTCAAACGTGAGAGTGGGCCTTTTGTATGGTGGCGGTCTCCTGGGTGTCCTAGTGATTAGAGCAGCACCTACACCATTGTGCAGATGGGACTTGGGACTCTACGATCTGGACTTTTCTCCTGCTTGCCTTTGGCTCTGTTAAATCTTTTAATTCTGGCTTTTATAACCAAGTAGGTACCAGTGAATGATGACTTTATGCACTTTTTGCTGTACTTATGCATCCCTTTACTTGGTACATGTGACAAATAAATAAATTGAGGTGGCATTTAAACACGTACAATAGGCTGCTGTCAGTCATACTTACACCAAAGTATTTTCAGTTAACAGTAACACGAATTTATACTTACAGCCCTTAGCCTACCTGTTGATAACAGCCTGATCTGACTCCAATCTGAAGACCCTGGGTTTGGGATTTCCATCCTGGGGTTGTGGAGTGACACTTCCCACCTCCACAAATCCGAACCCCATCTTGTAAAGACCATCCACTGCCTCCCCATGTTTGTCAAACCCGGCTGCAATTCCCACTGGGTTCTTGAACTTTTGGCCAAATGCACTGACCTCCTGAAATAAGTCACAGATCACTGGCAAATAAGGCAAACACTCAACAGTAACCGGCGAGAGTTATTCCACACACTTAGGGATGTCAATCCTTCTAATATTGTCCAACGGTCATATACTTTAATCTCTTGTTACTCAGGAGAAACATTACTCCACATTAGAAATAAAAAGCTGTTTTTTTTCCTCCCCTATCTTTATTGAACTCTTAATTTTAATTATGAAAATATTAGTTGGGAAAAAGGCTGTTTTTGTGAGGAGGCTTGGTTCGTAGTGGAGAGAGCTTCAGTAATATTTTCAGAGCTGGAAAGCCTACATAAAATTATTCTTTCAGACATCATAGGGTGGTCACGCATCACGGATCAAGAGTGCGGTGGTGACAGCGGGGCCAGAGAGGGGGCAGCGGGCTGCAAGGGCAGGGAATTATCAAGAATTAGCGTACTCATTACAGCGAGCGTGGAGATTTTTGAGGGCCATTTTTTTGCATTTACTGGACCTCTCCCGCAGTTACTCCCTGTCAGGCACATTGGTGGGCAATTGACCCGGAATGCACCCAGGTCTGTCTTCATGCACACTAGTCACCCTTACTCTTAACAATTTCAAAAGCAATTGGTTGCGTTTGAAAATGAAGCTGTTAAGGGGTTGATGGTTTGTACCTGAGGAAGTTCATAGTCAAGTCAGAGGGTAGAGTGAAGCAGGTAATCTTTCTTTGTTTAAGAGTACATGAAAAAAGGACTTCTCCCACACTAACCCACTTGCCTCACCTCTTGAAAAGCTGTGAACGATTTTCTAGCAGCTAGAACATTAACATTGGATTCCTGGGTGAATTCACCTAAATCTGATCTTTATTTTCTGCATTAAAATGCTTGTTACATGGTGATAGGCATCAATATCACAATAAGCCTTTCTCAGACTCTCCATTTGAGTTATCTTCCCTTCTGTACTGGAAAACTCTTCATATTTCACAAGTCGTATTAGCTTCGCAAACACTGATCAAACCACTATTTGCATTAATTTGTACTCAATTATCAATTAAAATCACTATAATCTGCATCCTACTATCAGAAAACTTAGGGGTATATTTTCTTCTATTTGTGTTTTTTGTGTCAGGTAGGCAGTCTTACTTACTTTGTATGCACTGCAACTATCTTCCTATAAAGACGGTATACACTGTAGAAATATTGGATCTTTTCATTTGTTAAGTTAAATTTTTATTGAGAATGGAATTGAATGTTTACTTCAACATAGAGTTCACAAGAAAATAACATTGAGCATGACTGATCGAGGGCAAGTTTTACTCTTCATAAGAAATTGCCCTCCAACTACTCAGCATAGAATGATGATAGGAGCAGTGGAAGCTTGTGAGAAGTTAGGGCAATAATATGAAATACAGCAAGGACATGGATGGTGGAAGTTGCAAGACAATGTCCATGGCAAATTCAAATGCTTTATGATGCTAAAAGGTTACGCACTCACTTCACTTCTTGCACAGATCCAAATGTCTTTTGGGAACGGTCACAATAGATTTTGTAACTAGTGATCTAGATCATGGAGTCATGAAATACTTACCAGGCTGGTGGAATCCTTACATTTTGCCCATGGGATGAATCCTCTGGAAATAAACCAGATGGCAAGAGTATGTGAGGTTTCTGGATCCACAACCTTCTGCAGAGTAGGCATCAGATGTTTGGCATAAAACTTCTCATCCCCGATAACAGTACAATACGTGAAAAAAAGGCAAGTACCACTGCTCAGCACCCGAACTGCCTCTCTCAAACGTCTCTGCAGTGGGGTGAAGCAAAACAACACCAACATTAAAACCAAACTTGGGAATATCTTTAGTCCTGCAACCAGTAAAGAAGTGCTGCAGGATGTTTGAGATAAGAGTACAGCTTCTGCAAAGGGAGGGCAGCAGCTACTGTTTTGGTGTGCAATACACATTGGTATAGAAAATAGATAAAATTGCAGAGAACTTTGTAATTTTGTGAGATGGATATTGAGCAGAAAAAGGAGACATTTTGGAATAGTCAAAGACATAAGGTTTCTGAAGGCAATGCAGAAGGCAGTATTGATCTTTTAAAAAATGGAATGGGGTGAGGTAGTAGAGGGGGGGAGCAAGAGAAAGGCTGGAAGAATTGCAGACAGCATGACTGAATGGACATGTTCAGGTGGGAGAGAGGTGACAAAAGGAAATAAACAGCAAAGCAGGGCCGAATGCTCGGGATTAGGATGGTAAAGATGATGCCTCTATTAAATGGGGTGGGTTGAAGAAGGAGGATTTGAGGAAGGGAACAAGGAATACTGAAGATTTTTCATCTGGGCACACAGAACTGGGAACATGACAGTGGCTCACACTGCTGCCTCACAATGCCAGGGATCCAGGTTCGAAGTGTGGAGTTTGCATGGGTTTCTTCTGGGTGCTCCAGTTCTCTCCCACAATCCAAACAACGTGCAGGTTAGGTGGATTGGTCATGGGAAATGCAGGGTTGCAGAGATTTGGGGTGGGGGTCGGTAGGAAGTCTGGGTGGGATGCTCTTCAGAGGATGGGTGTGAACTCAATGGGCCAAATGGCCTGCTTCCTGTCAGGGTTCTATAATACGTTCAGGGATTTCCAGTGTTTAAAACTTTGGATTTTGAGGTGTCCAGAAGTGTCTTAGAAAATTCACATTTCACAGCCTTTGGGGAAATGTGTCATTGAAGAAAAATAGCAAACACGAGGCAAGGCTCAGGCTGATTGGACAACAGGACGCAACTTTTAATCCATTCAAAGCCTACCGAATTGTTCTTAAAATCGCGCCCTGCACGTATTCTGATATGTCACAATTTTAAAGCCGGAAATCCAAGATTCAGAATCACATTGTTACAATTTTAAAAATTCTAAATGCATTTTGCTGAAGTTGCGTCCAACAAAAGATACAAATGCAACGTGAACTTTAAATTCAGCCACACGTATTCGTGTTTTTTTTTGATTCACACAATAAAATCTGACTTAATGAGGAATTACTGTATGATCTCGTGTGGGCATTTTTATCAGCTGCTCTGAAAATTTAACCAAAAATAAAAGGTTAATTGGGTAAAGTTTGTATACATTTACTTTGTTACCTACTGCATAGGCAGCAGCGGTACCCTCTTTCCCCCATATCCCCCCCGATTTTATTTGTTGTAGCTCAGTCCCATCAGGGGAGCCGTCAGCGAGTGAAAGTACAGGCTGCACAGCCCGAATTACGTGAAGGGGACATTGTAACAAAGTGTCGACCCTCCAATCAATCATCTTCCTACCTTCAGTATGCTGCTGGCCATTCTGAAATCCGAAGCAGCCGCTCCGGGTTTCCTGTGCTGCCGGAACAGGCGGAGACATCAGGCGGACGGGAAGTACTGCAGTGGTTAAAAGTCTCCTCACACAGCAGCCCCTTGTCTGATAAGTTACAGCTCTGCTGGTTGGTTCCAATAAATATTCATTCACGCTGATATCAGTTTTTTAAAAAGCTGAACTACTGGGAGAATCATTTGTTCTTTGCCATACCCGGCTTAACTTTATGTGGCTTTCAGATTCTTTTTGAAATATGAGTTGCGGCACACCCCTACAATCGGTGAGATTTAAACCCAAGAAGGGTCTCGACGCGAAACGTCAGCTTTCCTGCTTCTCTGATGCTGCTTGGCCGGCTGTGTTCATCCAGCTTCACATCGTGTTATCTCAGGGTTTAAACCCAAGCTTTCTGGCTCTTCCTTATGGATACTTCCACTGCATCACGAGACACCTGTCTTATATTGACTCAAAGCGGAATATTTTAATCAATTTGATGTTAAACCTTTTTTGGTCATTCGTTCATAGGATATAGTCATTACTGATTAGACCAGGACTCACAATCCCTTATTGCCCAGAGGACAGATAAGAGTCAACCACATTGCTGAGGTTCTAGACTAACATGTAGGTCAGACTAGGTAAGTTGTCCTTCCCTAAATGACTTCATTGAACCAGTAATCGACTGTAGATACTCGGCTACCACTAGGCCAGTTTTCGGGGTTTTTTAAATTTCAATTCAAATTTCACCATAAGCCCATGTGGGATTTGAACCTGGGTTTCCAGAGGAATAGCTTGACATTTTTGGATTACCAGTGCAGTGACATCAGCACTTCCATTAAGTAACATTCAAGGGACCTTTTTCAAAAGTCTGATGGTTGTGGTTCCTTCAAGTGACATGTTTAAACAAGTTTGCTAATTTAGTATTTTTTTCCTGAAAATCTGGCAATTGTAGCTCAAGATAAGTTTGGTGGGGTTGAGAGTTGATAATTATAGTCATCCTCTCAGTTTTGACGTTCAGTAGAGTTTCCGAGCAATATGTGCCCTTCTGGTCAGCTCAAGATAAAACACAAGATATAAAGGAAACAATCGATCAGAGAACAAGGCATTTTAAACTGGTCCTTATTCAGAAGCAGCAGTGATTATTATGAGATAGAGGGATACCTCACAGCTTTAAAAAAAGGGGCATGTACTTGGGTTGGGGGCCATGTCGGGAGGAGGACCATACGCCCTTGTCAGGAGTAGCACCAGGGTGCCCAATTTATGTCCATGCCACTGTTTATTTGATAATAAACTGCACACTGCCTCTCATTTTGGAATTGTCAAAGCGACTCAACTCCTCGATCTTGGTTCAAATATGGACAAAAGCCCCAGAGGCGAGGTGATTGTGACTGACCTGATGTCAAGGCTGCATTTGACATCAAGTGTGACAAGGAGCCCTAACAAAACTTAAGTCAGTGGGAATCAGGGAGCAAAACCTTCTGCTGGTTAGAGCCATATCTAGCACAAAGGAGTATGGTTGTTTTTATTGGAGGTCAGTCATGTCAGTTCCAGGACACATGTACAGGAATTCTTCAGGGTCATTTTCTTATCCCAACCATCTTCAGGCGCCTCATCAATGACCTTCCCTCCATCATGAAGTCAGAAGTGGAGATGCTCACTGATAATTGCATAAAGTTTGTCACCATTTGTGAACTCCTCAGATATTGAAACAGTCCATGATCAAATGTGAGGCTGGACAATATTTAGGCTTACAGCGATAAGTGACAAGTAATATTTGCAACAAACAACTGGAGGCAATGACCATAGAATCATAGAGCCAAACAGCATGAAAATAGACCCTTTGGCCCAGCCTGTCCATGCTGACCAGGTTTCCTAAACTGAGCTAGTCCAGTTGCCTGCTTTTCGCCCATCTCCCTCTAAACCTTTCCTATCCATGTACCTGTCCAAATGTCTTTTAAATGTTGTAATTGTATCTGCATTTCCCACTTCCTCTGCATCTTGTTCCATATAAGCACCGCCCTCAATGTGAAACGCTGCCCCTCAGGTCCCTTTTAAATCTTTCCCTTCTCACCTTAAACTTAAGCTTGGAGTCTCCTTCCCTCAGGAAAAGACTTTGACTATTTACCTTATCCATGCCCCTCATGATTTTATAAACCTCTATAAGGTCACCTTTCAGCCTCCCACACTCCAGTCTGTCCAGCCTCTCCTCATAACTCAAACCTTCCAGTCTTGGCAACATCCCTGTAAATCTTTTTCTAGTATCCTTTCCAGTTTAATAATATCCTTTCTATAGCAGTCGACTGGAATTGTGCACAGTATTCCAAATGTGGCCTTATCAATGTCTTGTACAGCCTTAACATGATTTCCCAACTCCTGCACTCAGTGTTGTAACCAATGAAGGCAAGTGTGTCAAATGCCTTCTTCACCACCCTGTCTACCAGTGATGCTACTTTCAAGGCGCACATACCTGCACCCCTAGGTCTCTCTGTTCGACAACACTCCCCAGGGCCCTACCATTAGCTGTATAAATGCTGCCCAGGTTTGTCTTACCAAAAGGCAACAACTTGCATTTATCTGAATTAAACTCCATCTGCCATCTCAAAAAGAGAGAATTTAACCAGTGCACCTTGACAGTCAGTGAGATCACCATCACTCAGTCCACCACTAACACTCAGTAACATCGGTGTATACCATCTACAAGATGCACTGTAGAAAGCTCTTTGGATAGCACGTTGCTAATGACCTCTACCATTGAAAAAGGCAAGGTCAATAAATACAGAATACAGGGGAGCACCACCACATGCACAGTCCCCTCCAAGCCATTCATTGCCTTGACTGGGAAATATATCATCACTGAGTCAAAATTCTGCAATTTGCTCTCTAAGAGTATTGTGAGTGTCCCTTCACCACATGAACTGCAGACGGAATCTCACCACCGCATTTTCAAGCGCAACTAGAGATGTTTAATAAAAGCTGACTCAGCTAACAAAACTCACATTCCCTGAATGCATATTTTAAAACAAACCTTTCAACCAGCTTGATTGTAAGTTGTCTTAACTTCCTGAGTGTGCTGCTAAAATATATGGACAAATACATAGCGTTGCGAAGTTGGGTAGAGTATTTGGTGTTTTGTAAAATGATATGGAGGAAGAGTGTGTGGTCCCTTTAAAAGATGATGTGATCTTTTAGGCTTGGAGATTAAACAAATGTCAGCAGGCAGCAGCAAATGTGCAGAGAGTTCTCAAAATTGAAACGTTGTATCATCAGGCAAAGCAGCATTTTTACCAAGACAACAGGTTTTTGAATTTAGCTAATGAATTTAAACCAGGCCCCAGATACCAAAACCCAATTAAATTGGTATGAGAACAAACTGCCATCTGCAGAGAAACTCGCTGGCTCTCACAGAAATCTCTAAGCTCTCAGAGTAAACACCATCCAAATAACGGTATTATGGCACTCTTTCTAATTTTCCTGACACAAGTATTTGATGGAGGAAGGTGTTCCGGACTGGAGAACAGCAGAGAAGGCAAAGAACATTCTGGAAGACATTTCCCGACTGTAATTGAGAAATTAAGTTTTAATTTTTTTATTAATTCTGTTTATATATGTAGGACTTGTATCTATTGAAACAGCATACCATTAGAATTTTGTTTTAGTTAGGAATAGTTAAGCGGGAATTGTTTGGTATGTTAATTTGTTAACTGTTAGAGTTAGATAAATAAATCGTTACTTGTTGCTGTAGAGTGACTGTCAGGAGTTCATTTTATTTCATCTCTCCTTAATAACAGATTAAGAGGTGAGAGACAGGTATACCACTTTTCATATTTCCTTTAACAGATTACGAGGTAGGGCAAGCTTATCTCGGTGTTTCAGTTTTAATTATCAGAGAGGGGTCAACATCATCTCTGCTTCATAACAATGGCAAATATAATGATTATGCACCAGTGTTTGCCAATGGCTGTTAACCAATGGGAAGAAAAGGTGACTTGTTTACAGTGCCATCTGAAGCACTTAATGCAATTACTCATGTAATTAATCCTAAAGATACTCTGTATATATCAGTTGATACCCAATCTTCTCTGGTAAGTACTTCCATTGTTGATTTGGAAATTTAATTCTGCATCAACTAATAAGTGCACATTATAAAAGTCCTGCCTTGTGTCCTTTGGACTTAGTTGAAGAATCAAATCACAATGAAAGTCATTGCTTTCTGCTCTTTCCTGACTTTGTTTGAGATGAATTTGCAACTGTTTCTTGCATCTTATTTTGTTTTGCATATTATGGCAATGCCCTGCTTAGAACATCAGAAAGAATTTCAAAACTTATGTTATGAATTTATGGAACAACAACTGAACTTTGGGGATGCGCAGAAATGGTGTGAGCAAGGAGGTGGGCATCTTGTCAATATCCAGAATGAAAAAGTGCACAACTTTCTGCAGAATCATATCATTCATATACCAGACAATATGACGTGGTGGATTGACTTAGTTTTATTGGAAGAAGAATCAAGTCGAAAACACCGTGTCCCAGGTAAGACCCAAACACATGAGCAGTGGCAGATTGGTCTCGGAAAACTGTCAAAACCATGAGCCTCATTTGAGATCAGACAAACATGTTCAGACTTTGGTGGAACTATTACAAAGATTAGGGAACCCACTGTTATGAAGCAGCAGAGGCAATAACACAAAAAGACCAACAATTTAACATTTTTGCCTTTGCATATTCTCTCAAAACTTTGATAATCATAGCACTAGAACAAGTAAAAGAATAAGATTTACTCATTTCTGACAACTGCTAAAGGCTTGAGAGAATATTTTGTAAATTATCTCATATTTTACAAAAATGAAATTAAAATTCATATTGACAGCTCCTCCTGACCAGTGCAATAGGAATAATTTCACTATTCTCTTGTGTATTTTAAATAAATATTATTGAATTCAATGTTATGCTGCCAACAATTAATTTTCCATGCTCGAGCAGCTAATGAATTGTAACTGTTAGTTGAAACATGCATAGCTAAATAATCTGTCCTTCTGTGTTCTAATATTTACATTTTTTGATATTCGCAGTTCTATCCTGGCTGGGTGGATCATTGAGGCTTCCCAATGGTGGGATTTCTGAACACGGGACAGGTCTATCACCCAAGTGTGGTTATCTTTCATGGAACAGTAGATACCAACATTGGGACACCACAAGCTGCAGCAAAGCTAATTC
This sequence comes from Stegostoma tigrinum, assembly GCF_030684315.1. Classification (NCBI taxonomy): domain Eukaryota; kingdom Metazoa; phylum Chordata; class Chondrichthyes; order Orectolobiformes; family Stegostomatidae; genus Stegostoma; species Stegostoma tigrinum. Next base: position 40,955,557 of record NC_081369.1, read on the forward strand.
ATTTATCTGTGAATTTGGTAAGTTACACTTTTAAATTCCTCTCAAAATTGAACGGTCTGTAGAAATGTATAATAATCTATTGGTTTGAAGTACAATATAAATATGCTTTGGAAAAATGTAATTCCATTCTTTAGGAGCTACACATGTTTGGTAGACTCCCATTAGTATTAAACAAAGAATGGGGGATGCTGAAAATTGGAAACAAAAACATAAATTGCTGGAGAAACTCAGGCAGCATCTGTGGAGAGAGAAAAAGAGTTAATGTTTCAAATCCAGAGACCTTATCAGAATGAGGCAGTATCTAGGAAAAGGTGATGTACATGCTAAAGGGAGAGAGTGGTGGTGGGGGGAATAAAAGTAAATAATAGGTGTAGATGGAGTCCAAATGAAGAGAAAGACAGGCAGAAAAAGGGATGGATAATGGTAAACCAGGGAGACAGAAACGCTAATAGTCAACCCATCTTTCTATCTCCCTGGCTTACCATTACTCATTCTTTTGTCTGCCAGTTGTCTTTCTCCATCTGTTTGGGCTCCAACTCTACTTATCATTTTTTTTACCCCACTTCCTGTCTTCAGCATATATACTCACCTTTTCCGAGCTACTATCTAGTTCTGAAGAAGGGACTCTGGACCTAAAATGTTAACCCTGTTGTCTCGCCACAGATTCTGACTCAGTTTCTCCAACAATTTCTGGTTTGTTTTGGATTTCCAGTAGATCCTGCTTCACAGTGATTGAACAGATGCTTTTCATAGAGCTTTAAAAAGTGAGGGTGATTGTGGTTGTAATGGCGCAAAGTCAGATCCCTACTTCTGGACCAGCAGGTCTGTGTTCAAGGCTGAACCTGCTCCAGTTGTGTATCTGGACAAGTTGATTGTTTGAGAAAAATGAAATCTGCAGTAATGGGCTCTTGTGGCGCTGTGGTGTTGGCCCTTCCTTGGAGCTGGGTAGCCTGGTTCAAACCTGCCTGCTCCGGTACTGTGTAGTAACATCCCTGAACAGGTTTATTCATAATATCTAGGAAGATGAAATAGGACATTTGTGATACAGTGCTAGTGTCCCTACCTTTGGAGCAGGTTGGACTTGAACGTGGGCATAATAACATCTTTGAACAGGGTGATTAAAACAAACTAGAAAACTGGAATGAAGGGTTGCTGGTGACCTAGTGGTAATGTAACAGGACTAACAATTGAGGCCCCCAGGTAATTGTTTGGGTATGAATCCCACCAGGGTGGGTGGTGAAATTTGAATATAGCAGAAAGCTGGAGTTAAGGAGCACTAGTGGTATAGTGTTCCTGGTGTCTTGGAGGTGGAGGGGAAATGACTGGTGTGTCTGAGATGCAGACAAGGCTAGAGGCAGAGGTCATGTTGTGATAAACTCCATTTTAAAAATAGGCAATCTTACAAATATAAATCAAAAATTGGTTATAGTAGAAAATAAAACATCTCCCATTTTGATTAAACTCTTAGTGATAATCTTGTACAATGATATCTTCAAATTTAACTTTGTGATCTTCCTCTCAAAAGTAGTTATCATTAACATTATTTTTAAGTTCCCAAAGTGGCTGATGTTGATGTTGTTGTTAAGATAAACACAACGGGAGATGAATGGGAAATGACTGGTGTGTCTGAGATGCCAACAAGGCTAGAGGCAAGAGGTCATGCTGTGATAAACTCCATTTTTGTCGGATTCTCTTCATTGTCTCTTCACCTGGATTATACCTGACATGAAGGGGTTGTGATTTCATAGAAACTAAACAGATTTAGGTTAATTGTGGTTGGTGGGCTCACCGAGCTGGCTCATTGTTTCGCAGACGCTTCATTACCCTGCCAGGTAACATCATCAGTGCAGCCTCTGATGAAGTGTTATTGTGTTTTTCCTTCGGACATAAAGGCTAGAGTAGGAAGAAAATGGTAGATTTCTTGCCCTAAAGGACACCAATGGATCATTTTGGTTTTTAGTTCAAAATTTGGGAGAGTTGTAAACTGTGAGGAGGACAGTGTAGAAATTCAAAAGGACACTGACATGTTGGTGGAGTTGGAGGCTGGGGGGCAGATGGAGTTCGATGAGGAGAAGTGTGAGGTGATGCACTTTGGAAGAAAATACATGAAGAGTCAGTATAAAACAAAGGGCATAAATTCAGAAAGGTGCACAGGATCTGAGGGACTGGGTGTGTGAGTACAGAAGTCATTGATAGTGGCAGGATGGGTGAAGAGAGCAGCTAATAAAGCATAAACTCCTTTAGGCTTTATAAATAGGGGTGTGGAGTATAAGAACAGAGAGGTTATGATGAACTTATGAAGAACACAGGTTGGACCTCCATTTGAGTTCTAGAGACTACAATATAGGAAGGATGTAAATACAATGGAGAGAATCCAAATGAAGTTTATGAGGTTAGAACCAGAGACAAGATGAGATTAGATTGGAGAACTTGGGTCTGTTTACCTTGAAGAGAAGAAGGCTCAGAGGAGATTTGATCGAAGTTTTCGAAATCAAGAGGTATCTGGACAGAGTGGATACAGTGAAACTATTGTCACTCAGATGGATCAAGAGCCAGGCAGCAGTTTTAAAGTGTTTTGCAAAGAAAGAAATGTAACGTGAGGGAAAACATATTCACACTGCATGTGGTTAGTGCATTGCAGTCTCATCTGGAAGTGTGGTGGAGGCAAGTTCAAGAAGTCATTGGATTTAACTATTTAAATAGAGTTGATGTGCAGTGTTATGTGGAAAAGGCAGGAAATTAGCGCTGTTAAATGCTCACAGGACTAGTACAAACATAGTGGGCTGAATGAGAGCGAGTAGGAACTGCAGATGGTGGAAAATCCAAGATAACAAAGTGTGGGGCTGGATGAACACAGCAGGCCAAGCAGCATCAGAGGAGCAGGAAAGCTGACGTTTCGGGCCTAGACCCTTCATCAGAAAAGGGGGAGGGGAAGGTGGTATGGAAATAAATAGGGAGAGAGGAGGAGGTGGGTAGAAGATGGATAGAGGAGAAGATAGTGGAGAGGATACAGACTGGTCAAAGAGGTGGGGATGGAGCCAGTAAAGGTGAGCGTAGGTGGGGAATTAGGAAGGGGATAGGTCAGTCCAGGGAGGACAGACAGGTCAAGGGGGCGGGATGAGGCTGGTAGGTAGGAAATGGGGGTGGGGCATGAGGTGGGAGGAGGGGATAGGTGGGAGGAAGGACAGACTGGGGAGGCGGGGATGAGCTGGGCTAGTTTTGGGATGCCGTAGGGGGAGGGGAGAATTTGAAGCTTGTGAAGTCCATGTTGATACCATTGGGCTGCAGGGCTCCTAAGCGAAATATGGGAAAGGAACCCTTCCACCTCATGCCCCACCCCCATCTCCTACTTACTAGCCTCATCCCGCCCCCTTGACCTGTCTGTCCTCCCTGGACTGACCTATCCCCTTCCTAATTCCCCACCTACGCTCACCTTTACTGGCTCCATCCCCACCTCTTTGACCAGTCTGTCTCCTCTCCACTTATCTTCTCCTCTATCCATCTTCTACCCACCTCCCCATCTCTCCCTATTTATATCCGAACCCCCTACCCCTCCTCCATTTCTGATGAAGGGTCTAGGCACGAAACATCAGTATTCCTGCTCCTCTGATGCTGCTTGGCCTGCTGTGTTCATCCAGCTCTACACCGTGTTATCATAATGGGCTGAATGTCTGCTGCACCATAACAATTCTGCAATTCTTGATGACAATTCAATGGTTTCATCGTCACTATTATTGCAAACTGCCTTTTACTATCATTTGTCAGAAAATAAACAGTGAATAATGCATCATATTACTAACACTGACTAACCGAATGATCCTATTCATGGTTGATGCATGGGCTCTCAAGCTGTGTGCCTGTCCTCAAAATTCCCCTTATATTGCTTTATTATTTACAATATTTAGAAATGTTTATTATAAACGGGGTAAAACCACTGGCTTCTAGAGAAAAAGAGGAATTTCAAGCAACCATAAAACAGGAACCACAGCATAATATCAAGGCCATATATTGTTTTCTGCTTTCTCATATTCATCTTACCCATTGATAATTTTGCCGCATTTGGTGTTTTGGGAGGTGGGAACAGCTACCAAAAAACTGAATTGAAAAAGACACTTTGATTTATTTTGGTAGTTGATTCACAGATATATCAGACTAAATTTTCATCTTTGGTTCAGACTGTGCAAGTCAAGCCATTTCCTAATGCCACAATCCCAGTGTCTGCCTGTTTACTAACAGTTTTGGGCTCCAACCTGGGCAGATGGAGACTAGGTCTCTGCCTCCTGAAATTCTGCCTCCATTTACTGGACTATTGGCTCAGTCTCTTCATGATTGTTAGAAACGCTGACCCTCACCCCTCGACCCAAAGCCAAATGTGTCAAGTGGAGTTTAAAAGTTTGACTGATATTTTTAGTGTTGTAAGCATTTCAAAGACTTGGCAGTATTATTACATGGCTTTTTGCTTTAGTACCGGAAAAATGAATCAAAGGGTTAACAGCTGTCAGAACATTAATGTGAAAATTAACTCATGGACTCCTTTATACAATTAATATCTCATTTTCCATCAGTAGTTAATATAGAACAGGTCTTTATACACTGGATAAAGTACTGTAAATGTATCATACCCCATTCACATTGCTGGTCAGTTCAATAATCTTTTACCTTTTGAGGATAGAGTCTTATGATCAAGTAATGCATTGATATCATTTTTAACCTACCAAACGGTAGCCAACAATGCCAGCTGAAGTTGCTACCTGGGTTTGTTCCAGTTCTTTCTCTAGAGATTGGAATACTATTAGATTTTTGCTGGTCTTGTTCTCTTTTCTAATGATTTTTAATATATGTGTAACAATGTCTCTGCTATTTCCTTCCTGAAATCTTTTATACATAGGTTTAATATGAGAGGGGAGAAATACAAAAGGGCCTAAAGGGGCAACTTTTTTCACTTGGACAGTGGTGAGTGTCTGGAATGGGCTGCCAGAGGTAGTAGTGCAGGCGAGTACAATTTTGTCAAATAAAAACCATTTGGACAGGTACATGGATATAATAGTGGAAGAAGAGTGGACCAGGGTGTCCTGGAGGGGCATCTGTTCTGATGATGCCAACTTTGTCAAGGGAGCTTCTGAAATGTCTACCTTCTTCCTCAACCGAGGACTTCCCAGCACCATTGTTGACAGGGCCCTCAATCAGGTGCAACCCATCTCCTGCTCTTCCACCCTTACCCCCTCTTTTCCTTCCCCTAACGGTGATAGGGTCCCTTGACCTTACCTACCATTCCACCAGCATCCATATCCAGAGGATCATTAGCCACCATTTGCGCCACCTCCAGCAAGATGCCACCAACAGACATATATACCCTTCCCCTCCCTTGCCAGCCTTCTGCAGGGACCGTTCCCACCAGGAAACTTTGGTCCACACTTCTTCCCCTCCCAACACCACTGACCCCCGATAGCCTCACAGCATCTTTCACTGCAACCACAAAAGGTGAACACCTGTCTGTTTATTTCACCCCTCCTCAAGGTCCAAGCTTTTAAACGTTCCAGGTGAAGCAGTGCTTTACCTTCACTTCATGCAATCGAGTCTACTGTATTCGCAGCTCACAATGTGGCCTCCTCTACACTGGGCAAATGAAACATAGACTGGGTGACTGCTTCATAGAACATCTGTGTTCTGTCCACAAAAAAAGATCATGAGCTCCCAGTTACCTGACACTTCAACACACCACCCTGTTCTCTCGCCAATATCTGTCTCAGGTTGGCTGCAGTATTCCAGTGAATCACTGCGCAAGCTGGAAGAACACCATCTCATTGGGTACACTGCAGCCCTTCGGACTCAATATCAAGTTCAATAATTTTAGGGCTTGAGCTCTCCCATGTCCTTAACCCAACCTCCACACATCAGGCTTCATGATCACATAGTTGGCTATTACATGCAACCCATTGTTAGCTATTTACAGTCCCCTTTAATAGCTATTCACCTTTCTAGCTTGATCATTATCCACTCCTTTGTCTGTCCAACTGTTATTCTCTCTCTTTGGGCAATATCCCCACCTATCATTTACTCCTTACAATATCTTCTGATTATAAACAGACATTTACGATCTATCATCAGTTCTGAGGAAGGGTCACTCAACCCAAAATGTTAAACCTGATTTCTCTCAATGGATGATACCAGGCGTGCTGAGATTTTCCAGCAATTTTTGTTTTTGTTTTAGATTAATTATGAGGCAATCCAAAACGCAAGATCATAAATATAAGTTTGTCAATATAGATTTGTTAGGGAATTCAGGAGAAACATCTTTAACTCAACATTTGAGAGACCGTGAAATGTGGCCCTGGAAGGAGCAGTTGAGCAAATGGCATAGATACACTTAAGGGGAGACTAGATTATTGTATAATGGATAAAGGATAGAAGGAACACCGGTAAGCTTAAATAGTGGGGCAGGATTTGGGGAGGAGGATGTTGTTTCAGGTTCAGTCACCAGCTTTGGTTTACTGGTCTCACTTAACTGTTTCTGTGCTGTTGACATGATGTAGCTTATACAAACATATCCATGATATCCTCTCATCATAAAGTATCAGTGAGAATTGCCCACGTTCCCCACATATAAAAAACACATTTTTTAGAAAACGATAAATCAAAGGAACAACCTTAGAATACTGAACAAAAAGAAAGAGAAATCCCAATAATTTCCTCCAGTTTTGAGCATGATGTAACATTTCAAGCTTTGAGGATATCAGTGGTTACCACAAGCTCCCTCTCTCAGGATACCAGGCACAAACATAGCTATATGAGAGAGGCAGGCAGTCATGAATTATGATGCCCCTTCCACAATCCACTACCTGGACCTGTTGATGGGTACTTCAGTCAATCCCACCGGAGGTCTTCAGCCTTCTATACCATGTAAGCCTATTATTGGAGGTAGTTTTTCATAAACCTGTTCAGGGATGTTATGATGCACCTCTGTGGCAGGTTGGACCTGAATCCAGCTCTTGTAGCCCTGAGGTTGGGACACTGCCACTGCATTACAAGAGTAACATTTCAACTTTCAAAGGAGGAATACCAAACAGCTGCTAATTTAAAGAAACTTGCTATGGAAATAGCTTTTAATTTACCGGAGGAATATGCCTGTTTAAATCAATCTGCCACAGCTTGGCTCTGAGCTGCAGCCTTGGGGAAAAGGGTTAACAGTTAATTTAACAATTAAATCTTACAAGCTACCTCTGGACAATTGAGTACATTTACACAATAATACAAAAATGCAGCTGTTCTGAATATAGCCCTTTTTTACGAATCAAGTTTACGAATGTGCTTTTTAATCACAATAGCTCAAATGAATAGGAAGGAAAGTGATGTACATCATACATAGAGATGGTTAATTACTGTCCAAAACAGAAGACTCTCAGGTTACCATCCATAAATAATAAATTGCATTTCTGATGCTTTTGTTCATTTGTAAGTGGTTCTTAATGGCAGTTACACAGTATAATTTATCATAGTATATTTATCTACTGCAAGCCAATTAATCATTCAAACACATTCCACTATCTTCCTGAAAATGAATGTTTGTTAATAAAGAATAATAATGATCAGTAAATATTAACAAACTGAGTACCTTATCAGGTTCCTGAAGAATGAAATGGAACCTTTATGGTTTGTTAAATTTAATTTACTTTCAGATTGTCATATTGTTTAAGTACTTTACCCAATAATTATGAGAACACAATAATAGTCATCTCCCAGGATATGAAATTATATTGAAATGCTTCTCATTCATTTAGGCTGTTCAATACAATGTTCTGTTGGTTCAGGTCTGCAGCTGTCACAGGGAGTAACCTCTTCAAGTTTGAATATCCTCACTGTTTGTTCCGAGAGGTCATATTACACATCTTTGGAAATCATTTGCTCCATTGACACTGGAGATGGCCACATGATTAATACTGAAATTCCAGAGCAGTGAGTAGATATACTTCACAGTAGAAGTGTTGAATGTAAATTTAATGTCAATTTTAGTAGCATAAACATTCATTGGGATATAAAATATTTTGATTTTGAATTGTTTCCATTGCCCTTTTGGAAGTGCAGCAAGTTAGTTTCATTGGGTTTCACTGATTTTAAGAACAATTTGTAATGTTATAAGCAACATAATCGTGTATGTTGTGTGGCAATATTGCTAGAACACATGTTATGGCACAACATTACCTGACTTGCATGTTGTGCCATTTATATAATTTCAGTCAATGTTGCCCATAAACATGCTGTTTCCCCCAGCATCCTACCATGTATCTACCAATAATAAATCTGGAGTTGAAAGCTAGTCTCAGAACTGTCAACTGTGAAATTATCAATTATCCAAAAATTCACCTGGTCTCCTAACTTTGGTTTGAAAAAGGCAATCTGCCGTCTACATTTGTCTTATATGTGACTGGACCCACAGCAACTTGGTTGACACTCAATGGCCCTTTGAAGCTGCTGAGTTTGAGAACAATCAAGGATGCCTACATCCCAAGAAATAATATATTTAAAATCTATAATGGTGCAATATACATGTAAGTGGTTAATCTTGAAATGTTCTTAGTCAACATTACAAAATGTATTGTATCTGTAATTACCAGTGGTGTATCTGTTGATTGCTGTGTATATTAGATCATTCAGGATCTTGCACATATACAGAGGATCTGGACTTTTCCATATTCACGTTGAGTGTCATTCGAAGAATGGCAACCTCAAAGCTGAAAAAGCTATTTTCATTCAAGAGCCATCCAATGATTTCAGTGGTATCCAGTGTTCCAGCTCAGGCCTATCCAAAGAGTTTGCCACCTGCAAAGTTCATTATGGACGTACATTGTTGATTAATGTTGCAGCTGGTAAAGGTAATGTTTGATATCTATCATAATTTTTGTAACTTGTTGCTTCTGATTATTTTCCGTTATGGTTTTTGTTAGCAGCAGCTGTCATGTTCAAATCTAGGTTTCAGAATTGTAACAAGATCAGTTTTTATCAAGTCAAGATCGAGTAACAATAGGCACATTTTATAAAACGTGACAGCTGGAAACATATCTTTCTCTTTAGCTCACTATAGTGTACAAAGCTGACATGAATTAAGATGTAAATTAGTCCATTTATAACATGGAAATTGAAGAAGCATTTGTTGCATTTCATGACTAAATAATAGTCATGAAATGCAACAAATTGCATTGTTACCGGAGGAATATGCCTGTTTAAATCAATCTGCCACAGCTTGGCTCTGAGCTGCAGCCTTGGGGAAAAGGGTTAACAGTTAATTTAACAATTAAATTAACTGTAGTTAGAGAATATTGTCTACATTCTGGTCAGAAATTTTCTGACATTAGTGACATGACATTTGATAGTAAATTTAATAGTAATCTTAATATTACACAAAGCTTACTATCATTCATGATGAAAGATTTCAATATAAGTATCACAACCAATATAATGTCTCTAGCCTATCCAAAATAAATTCCAATAAGAACAGTGTTTCTTCAAAAGTAAGCACGTGCAAAATATTGCATTTAATCTGGGTACAAAATAATAATGAAACGTACTTTGCAAGATGGTTTTTTTAGGTAATAAATGAAATTTGATGTGGCCAGAGGGCCATTATTCCGAATGTTTTACATATAGCGGTTTTCCCTGTGACTGAATTTTTAGAACTTTTACAACCAAACGATCTGACTTTGTGGTAATAATTGTTGTGTAGCCTAAGAAAGTAATATATGTATAACACAGGAAGAAATTAACAAAACTCAGTATTTCATCATTCAGTGCAGTTACTATGTGTAATGCCTTGAACATTTGGTGATTTGTTTGATGCATGCCTACAACCTGCTATCCTGTTCATTTCTCATATCTGACTCTGCTAACCCTCTTTTCACTCTCTCTCTTGCCCCACTGCCCTGATTCTCTCCCATACATCTCCCCTCTATCTTCCCCCTCACACCGACATATACCTCTCCACATTAGAACACTGAGAGCATCCCTGTTGTGAATGTACACCACATTTGATATCTGTACTGCAACATGTCTATCTCCTCCTCTTTGGTAGTTTGTCTGATGAGACTTCGTGCTTTGCGCCTACATGTGGAAATCTTCTGAATTCTGGCTGGTGCATACTGAAGAATACCTCCAGATCTGTCCAGGACCTATTTGTACATCTTTATTATGCAGATGGCTTACTCAACGACACATGTGGATGATGAATGGCTTGTATTGCATTGCACTTGGTTCAGTGCCACATGGATATCACCAACCACGTTTTAACTGTGTATCCCTCCTCTCATGATGAACACTTTCATCATGAACTCAGTCAGTTTTTGAATGTGTTTAAAGATTCAGGGAAGCTGAAGTACCACCGGATGACAGACTCATGACAGCTGCCTGTGGTATAAGGATCTGAAAGGGATAATGCTGGGGAATGCATTTAACAGCACACAATGTGATGATGTCATAGAGGTTTGGGTAAGAGGAACAGTTTTAGACCTGGAAAGAGTAAGACCTAACATTCGAGATCTTCCTCATAGTCTCTGTAACAATGTGTATTGTACCAATGTAATTTGTAAGCAGTTGCTAACATACAATGAGGTACAGCTTGTTTGAGACAAGAGCCTCTTCTCATCAGACCACCAAGTGATTTTCTTCCACCAAATGAGACCAATCAAGACCCTATCAGGAGAAAGGATGTAGCAGCAAAGCTACCAGATGTATCTTTCACCAAGATGAGCTGTGGTGAGGATCTATCACAACAGTGCCTGGGAATTCTGTGCAGACCTCCAATGAATTTTTTTGTGGCAGTACATCTTGTGTACATTGATGGAATGGCAGCCCTTTTGGTTGCCATATACTAGTGAGTGATTCTCGGGGGCCCTGAATTGCCAACATTTGTAAAGTTGCTGATATCATGTGCCTGAAGGAAGCCAACCTGAGTAGCCACTCACCCTGACAGGCATCGTCAGTGGAAATGAGAACAACACTGCTGACTCTGGCAAACTTATCAAAAGTCATCTTGTGAATTGTTGACTGCAAGATCCTGAAGATATCTTAGACGAAACCCTGGAAGGAGCCAAAGGCAAAGAATTTGAGGTAGTTGTGGTTTTGGCTGCCAGGACGCCTGGGCACCATGTATTGTTTCCAGCAGGCTGCCAATGGCTGCTACCACCTGCTGTCAGCTCCTGAGCTTCCAGAAACACTGGAGATGTGTTGAGGAGGATGCTCCCTGCTGCTCTACCCCATGTTGAGGCTTACACCATCGAAACAAATGTCACTGAAGGGCAGGCTGTTGGTTCTAATGTTGCTGGTGGTGATCCCACAGGTGTTTTCCTGCAGCGGGTGGTTCTGCTGCTCATCTTCAAACTCACTTCACTCTAAGCTAGTACAGCGTAAGCAGCATGGATACAGATCACAAATGTAATGTGGGGTTCAAACACACAAACCTTCCACGCAAATGGGAGGGAGATTGTCTGTGAGATTTCAGTACTTATTGATATATTTTCTGGTCATTTCTTCAGTCCCTGACATTGTTGGCGTTAGCTCTTTTTGCTCCCCCTGGTGAATTCCATGAAATCTCTGCACCTCCCTTGTTAAATTCCAAAAAAAAGTGAATATTGCAATAGTTTAGTGATTAGCATGTTGAAATTGATAAGCCGCTTCTTCTGAGGGATTTACTTGCATGCAGGTGAATGTACTTCAGTTACAAGCAGAAATTGGCAGGCTAGAGTCAGCACCCTGTCACACTTTAATTACCAGTGATAATGGGAACTGCAGATGCTGGAGAATCCAAGATAATAAAACGTGAGGCTGGATGAACACAGCAGGCCCAGCAGCATCTCAGGAGCACAAAAGCTGACGTTTCGGGCCTAGACCCTTCATCAGAAAGGGGGATGGGGAGAGGGTTCTGGAATAAATAGGGAGAGAGGGGGAGGCGGACCAAAGATGGAGAGAAAAGAAGATAGGTGGAGAGGAGAGTATAGGTGGGGAGATGGGGAGGGGATAGGTTAGTCCAGGGAAGACGGATAGGTCAAGGAGGCGGGATGAGGTAGTAGGTCGGAAATGGAGGTGTGGCTTGAGGTGGGAGGAAGGGATGGGTGAGAGGAGGAACAGGTTAGGGAAGCGGAGACAGGCTGGGCTGGTTTTGGGATGCAGTGGGTGGAGGGGACGAGCTGGGCTGGTTTGGTGATGCAGTGGGAGGAGGCGAAGGACTGGGCTGGTTTTGGGGTGCAATATGGATTAAATTAAAACAAGAGTCTGATTTCTGACCACAGATGATCATCTCAAAATTAAGTTTAAATTCTTTGCAGGGGCCCACCTGATCTACATGGCGTCAATTGGAAACATTACCCTCTATGCGTCCTCTGCACAACCAGGAATGATCTCTGTTGACAATGCCACTCAGCACCTTTTTGGTCCGGGTGTTCATAAAATGACCATTCATGTTCTGAATAACTTAACATTGGAAGAGACATCTTGGGATATTAGTCTTCATTTAATGGAGCCACTTGTTGCTTTAGAGACCACATTAGGTTCAATTATTCTGACACCATTGAATGATCTTCCACTAAGTATCGCAGTTTTAGATGGTAGCCCAGTACGGAGACAATTTGAAGAATTCCCCATGAATCTAAATATTAATGCTGCAGCGAGTCATTCAAAAGTCAATTGGAGCATTCTGAAGAATTCTAAAGGTAAGAAACTCTTTGGAGACTTATAAAAATCATAAAACTTGTATTAAATGTTAAGATTATTAGCATATATGTATATATAATATGTCAATCTTTCAAATTATTACAGTCAAATTATTTGTAGTTGCACCAATTAGGTACAAAGGATTGAGAGGAATAATAGGTAACCTGTTGTTTAAAATAAAAGATAATGTTATCTGTACATACAGGCAAAGGGGTGTATTAGTAAGAATAATGGGTATAGGTTTAGGTACAGGCAAAATTAATTTAAAATTAAAATTAAAGACTTCAAATGAAAAAGCAAATAGAAATCAATGTCAAAAATTTTCACAGCTTCTCTGAAGATTTAGCAAGAAACTGCACTGTCAAGTGCAGAAGTGAGCCATGTCAACAGGTAGATTCATGTTTGATTTTCTCTGCTGACCTGTGTTGTTTGTACCCAGGCTGGATTTACAATTAACCTCAACACCACTGGATTACGGGAGTTGGGGAAAGTCACTCGAAACCCATTCATTGTTATATACTGAACGTGGCTGGAAGATGTACTGCCACTGAAACTGAGTATTGGATTCTGCTGTAATTGCTCCCAGGATCAAATTGTCCATCAGCAGGATGTCACCTGTAGTCCCTTACAAGGATCTGTATTAGGGCCTCAATTATGATCTATTAATGGCATAGAAAGTCACATGTCCAAAATTTGTTGAGTAAACAAAGTCAGGTGGCATTATAGACAGTATAGATGACAGCTTAAAATTGCAAAGGCGTATTGACAAACTAAGGTGAATGCATAAAACTATGGATGTGGAGTTCAATGTAAGCAGACATGAGGTTGTCCATTTTGGACCCCAAAAATATAGATCAGGCTACTTTCAAGATGGTATGAAGTTATGTACAATGAATATTCAAAGATACTTGGAGGTTCAGGTGCATAGATTTTTAAAACGTCATGAACAGGTGCAAAATATAATCGAGAAAGCTAATGGAATGCAAGGCCTTAATATCGAAAGGACTAAAGTATAAGGATGCAGACATAATGCTGGAGTTACACAAAACCCTGGGTAGATTCCACTTGGAGAGGTCTGAGCAGATCTGGGAAAGATATATTGGCTTTGGATGGAGTACAATGTAGGTTTACAAGAATGATAACTGGACTTCACAGGTGATGTTATGAGGAGAGAGTACACAAAATAGGCTTGTTTTCTCTAAAACTTAAGGGGGTGAACTGAGCAAAGTCTTCAAATATTGGCAGGAAAAGACAGGGTAGATTGAAAGAAATCATTTCCACAGGTGGGTCTGAGAATTCGGGTCAGACTATTCAGGCAAGATCTTTGGAAGCACGTCTACACCAGAAGGGTGGAAGAGGTTTGGAACTCTCTTCCACAAATGGTAGTGGATGCTGGATCTGTTAGTAATTCTGAATCTGAGTCAGATAAGCAAAGGAGTTCAGGGATATGTGGCAAAGACAGGTATATGGAGTTAGGCCACAGACTGAGTCTGAGATGGTTGGTTGAGGGACATGTAGTGTATAAGACTTCAGGTAAGTCAGGTGGCAGACATGAGGGTAGTGCCCATTACTAAGAAGGTGCTAGGGAAGCTGAAAGACCTGAATGTGGTTAAATCACCTGGACTGACTGACCACCCCGCAGGGTTCTGAGGGAGATAGCAGAGGAGCTTGTGAAGACATTGGTGGTGATCTTTCAGTAATCTCTAGTGTCACGGAGCGTTCCAGAGGACTGGAAAATTGTTTATGTAACACCCCTGTTTAAGAAGGGAGGGAGGCCGAAGCCAGGAAAATATAGGCCAGTTAGCCAGACCTCAGTTGTCGGTAAGATTTTAAGAGTCCATTACTAAGAACGAGTTTGCAGATTACTTGGAAGTGCACAGTAAAATGGGGCAGAGCCAGCACAGCTTCATCAAGGGGAGTTCATGCCTGACAAATTTTTGGAATTCTTTGAGGATGTTGCAAGCTAGTTAGATGGAGGAGAGCCAGTGGACATGATCTCTTTGGATTTCCAGAAGGCCTTCGATAAGGTGCTGCACAGGAAGCTTCTAAATAAGATAAGAGCCCATGGCATTAGTGACAAGGTACTGGCATGGTTAGAGGATTGGCTGACTGGCAGAAAGGGTCTTTTTCAGGATGACAGCCAGTGACTAGTGGAATGCCACATGTGTCAGTGTTGGGACACAACTATGCACATTATACATTTACGATCTGGACAAATCAACCGAAGGAATTGTAGCTAAGTTTGCAGATGACCCCAAGATAGATGGAAGGACAGGCAGTGTTGAGGAAGAATAGAGGCTGCAAAAGGACTTGGAACAGGCTAAGAGGGTGGCAAACAAGTTGAAGATGGAATACAATCAGGGAGTGTGTGAGGTTATGCACTCTGGTAGAAAGAATAGTAGTGTAGGCTATTTTCTAAATTGGGAAAGGCTTTGGAAATTTGAAGCTTGGGAGTCCTAGCTCACGGTTCTCTTAAGGTTCTCAGGAACTGAGATGAGGAAGAATTTCATCAGCTAGAGGGTGAATCTGTGGAACTCATTGCAGCAGAAGGCTGTGGAGGTCATGTCATTGAGTGTATTTAAGACTGAGTAAGATTGATTCTTGATTACGTAGGGAGATCAAGGGGAGTCGGCAGGATGATGGGGTTGAAAAACGTATCAGACATGATCAAATGGTCTAATTCTGCTCCTATATTTTATGGTCTTATAGAAGGCTTCTAACATGAACTGTAGCACTGACAGAAAAATTCACGCTGAAGCTCTGTATTAGGTGGTGGATATCCCCCGTCCACAACAAAGTCATATTTCACGACAAAGTGTTTTTGTTTAATAGCCAATATGTACAGCTGTAAGGTTGGGGATTCTTGTGGTGAAATGGTAGTGTCCTTATCACTCCAACTAAAGCAGTGGGTTTAAACCCTCCCATTGCAGAGGGGTGCCATAGCACTTCTGAACATGTTGATTAAAAATATCTACAGGCATAAAGGCAGAGTTTCTCGCTGACATTTTGTGAAAATGATTTCAGTGAAAGATTAATGCTAAATATTTGGCATTTTGAATGTATATTTTGCTTTTCTTGTTGGACAGCATGTGTTTTCTAACATCTTCTCCATGTACTTTGTCAGGTTCTCTCATGAGAAAGTTAATGAGGGTAAGTTGTTTTTTACATAAATGTATGTGATTTTATAAATCATATAGATTGGAGATTTTCTCTGGAATTAACATCAGTAACCTACTTGCAATAGTGTTGTGGAAGTTTTGACAGTCTACATGATTGTATAGTGTGTGCTTAACCTGTAAATTATAGCTACATTGGCAAGATGTCCCAATTATTTGAGAGAGAGAAGACAAAAATGAATAATCTAACTCATATTAAATAAAACATTGAGCATTTAAACTTTAATTTGACATATTCCAATTCTCTTCAAAACTGTTATGTTATCCTCACTTAATGTAATCTGTGCTATTGGATATTATCATGAGCTCAAGCAATCTAGAAGGAAAAAGAATAATAGCAATCAGATGAAATTCTTATGGATCATATTGTGTGTTTGGTCACTGCATTTTTTTGCCATTGTGGCAGATAATTATATTTGCTTACGCACAGTTCGAAAGAAATGGAGGCAAGGACAGCAACGAAAATGGTGGCAGCAAGGAAAACGAGGGCAATGAGGACAGCGAAGAAAAGAAGGAAGATAGCAGGAGCGAAGAAAAGAAGGAAGATAGCGGGAGCAAAGAAAAGAAGTGTGATATTGGGAGCGAAGAAAAGAAGAGCGATAACGGGAGCGAAGAAAAGAAGGACGATAACGGGAGCGAAGAAAAGAAGGATGATAACGGGAGCGAAGAAAAGAAGGACGATAACGGGAGCGAAGAAAAGAAGGACGATAAAGGCAGCGAAGAAAAGAAGGACGATAACGGGAGCGAAGAAAAGAAGGACAATAGAGGCAGTGAAGAAAAGAAGGGCGATAACGGGAACGAAGAAAAGAAGGGCGATAAAGGCAGCAAAGAAAAGAAGGGCGATAAAGGCAGCGAAGAAAAGAAGGGCGATAAAGGCAGCGAAGAAAAGAAGGACGATAACGGGAACGAAGAAAAGAAGGACAATAGAGGCAGCGAAGAAAAGAAGGGCGATAAAGGCAGCGAAGAAAAGAAGGACGATAACGGGAACGAAGAAAAGAAGGACAATAGAGGCAGCGAAGAAAAGAAGGGCGATAAAGGCAGCAAAGAAAAGAAGGGCGATAAAGGCAGCGAAGAAAAGAAGGGCGATAAAGGCAGCGAAGAAAAGAAGGATGATAAAGGCAGCGAAGAAAAGAAGGACGATAAAGGCAGCGAAGAAAAGAAGGATGATAAAGGCAGCGAAGAAAAGAAGGACGATAACAGCAACAAAGATGGCTTCCTATTTTGGACATTTACACACTCTTTTAAAGTAAGTGTGCCAGCTTCATCTTGTACAATCTGTTTTCATAAGCAATGCCAAAATCAAGTTTTTTGAATTTGTTACTCAGAGGAATGCCACACTTTTAAAACTATTAATTCATGGGATATGCAAATCGTAGGTTGAGCCAACATTTATTGCCTGCCCCTAGTTGCCCTGGAGAAGGTGGTAGTGAGCTGCCTTCTTGAATCTCTGCAGTTCACATGCTGTACATTGACACACAATGCTCTTAGGGAGGGAATTTCAGGATTTTTGACCCAACGACAGTGAAAGAATGACGATATATATCTAAGTCAGAATGGTGGGTGGTTTTGAGGGGGACATGCTGGCAGTTGCGTTCCCATGTATCTGCTGCCCTTGTCCTTCCAGATAGTATTGGTTGTCGGACCTAAGAACCTACAAAAGACCTTTCAATCCATCAAGCCTACTCCATCCAGAGTTCAAGCAACTATTCTATGACAAACAACCCTCATTCACCATTTCTCATCCCTTCTTTTTAAGAGATTGTAGTTTCTCTCTAATTCTCCTGATTTCTGGGAGTTGTTCCAAATAGTTACTCTTTTATGAAGAACTTTTCTCTCAATTGCATTTCTTGCTCAAAGCTTGTGAATTTTGTACTTGTGGCAGCAAATCTTTTCTTGCTGTTTCTATTAAGTAGCTTGATGTCTCAGCAATACTTTTCATTTAATTTGTGTTTCTCCAGCAAAAATAAGTTAAGTTGGAGAATTAACTCAAGGAGACAAAGGGACTGAAATCATTTGGTCCCTTGTCTCTATTCTATTACACAACATTTCTTAAAAAATGAGTGACCTAAACTGTATGACACATCCAAAATTGGTCTCAACTTTGTTGTGTATAATATCAGTTTAAATTGTAATTCGTAAAAGCATACACTAATGGCATTCTCAGAAAGAGAGCGAAGTACTAGTGACATTCAAAATCTGAAATAACTGGTTCAAACTGACCAGATGCTTTCACCATGTTGTCAATGATCATACAAGTGGCAGCCACAGCTCAGTTGATAGTTGACTTGCCCCTGAATCACATGATTATAAGTCCCATTTAAACTTGACACTATCGTGCATTTAAAGGATTTTAAAGCAAAGTACTGTGGATGTGAAGTAAGCATGTGGCAGAGAAACTCAGCAGGTCAGATAGCATCTGCGAGAAGCAAAGCACAGGAGAGAATCTTACAGGTTTGAGTGATATGGGCTCAGGCAGGATTTGTAGTAGAATGATGTGTAAGTCTGGTAATGCCCATCTAGACATTGGGAGCCATCATTTATGCTTTTGACGTGGGTGCAGTGAGTTTCTCACTAGGCAGTGAGAAGTTTCCAATTGAAGGGATGTTATTGCTTGTTAAACACCTTATTAACAGCTAAGTTCACCTATTTAATATTCCAACTTTCTCATAACAAATGTGCCACTTTATCTAGATATTGGAGGTCAGAGCAAGTACCTGATAACTTCAGCCTTCCACTTGCTGAAGGATCATGACATTGGACTTCAGGTACTAACATCTCCGTGCACACCAGCCACATCCACAGGCATTGGCATCCAACACATGCCAACTTCTAAGAATCCTTGTGGAGCAACTTGGATCCATGGATCTGCACTTCAGTGCTGCACCTCAGACTGTGCTGGCAGTTATCAGTGTAATGCTGCAGCAAGGACACTGTGCACTCTGGGACATGTACCTAGCTCATGGCCTGGACCTGAATGTATCTCTGAGCTATTCACTCACTGTCATCGCACTCACCCACTCTAAGCCTACCTGGTTGTTCACAGCATCCTGTCTTGCATGGCTTTGCCTTGCCTTTATGCGCTTTGGCTGCTCAGCCAGAGATACAGGCTCATTGTTACAAAGTGGAGGTTGAGAACTAAAACTGAAACACCCAAACAGGAGCACCTCACCCTATAATCTGTAAAAGAAATGTGAAAAATGGTGTAACCTGCCTTTTAGCAACTTCTGGTGATTAAAAATAAATCCAGACTTTACAAATCAACAAATATCAATTTATCTAACTTTAACAGTGAACAAATTAACAAAATTGTTAACAAACTGAATAAATCCCTTCTAACTGCTAAATATTCCTGAATAAAACAAAATTCTAACAGTATGCTGTTCCAATAAGTACAAATCCCACTTGTATAAAATGAAAAATAGAATCTAGTCTCTGAAAATTACAGCCAGGTGATATGTCTTCCAGAATGTTCTTCTCTGTCCCAGAGTGCACAGTGTCCTTGCTGCAGCATTACACTGATAACCGCCAGCACAACCCGAGGTGCAGCACTGAAGTACAGAAGTGTCCTGCACATGGATCCGAGTTGCGCCATGAGGATTCTTAAAGGTTGGCACATGTTGGATGCCAATATCTGTGGATTTGAGGTGCATGTAACTGTTGCTCATGGAGATGTTAGTGCCCAAAGTCCGATGTACCTACTCTGATGATTCTTCGGTCAGGAATATTAACTAATTGTGCCTTTGGTACTGTTGTATTTAGATGGTACTTTCTGTAAGACATAGAGGAGTCTGTGACAGCCAGTGATTCTCTTTTGAGAACTGAGGCCTGTTAACTGTGGCAGATGGCAATTAGCTCTGTCTGCAGTTTAGTCCAACTGTCCCCGTCTTTTGTATTCTTGATGACATATCAATATCTCTTACAATAGGATTTGTCCTGTGTTGTCAAAACCATCAGATTTAAATTTAATTGCTTTTTGGTATCTAAGTGCCTGGTTCAAAGTGATTGGCTTAATTCAAAAGCTTATTGTCTTGGTAAAACAAATACTGCTGCTTGGCCTGCTAACTGTATGGCCTTTCAAGGCAAATGTTTCAATTCTGATTCTCTCTGTGAACTTGCAGACTTTCAAGCTGCTGCTCACGGACAACCATTTTAAATCTCTAAGCACGGAAAAGCACATGATCATTTAAAGACACCGCATAATGCTTTGTTTCCCCCTCCACCCCCCAGCATTTTATAAACACCAAATTCTGACTTCCTGCCTCACTCCAAAAGAACTCTACCCAGCTTCGCTACCATATCAGTCTTCCTGTACTGTTTAGTGCAGTCAAGTCAAGGTTCCCAGTACAGTATGTCAAGGGCAGCCTCCCATACCAGCCCAGGGCTTGGACATGGTCAGTCAGCCACTCCAAGCAGTCTCGGGGTACTCTCCCTATAAAGGGGTGAGGAACTGAGTGTCAAGCAGCCCACTACATGTCTTGATTGTTCCTGCTATACTGGGGTCTATTTACCTTCTAACCTGAGAGACAGGTAGATAGTAAGGGAGGTGGGAGTGAATGGAACAGCTACTACTTTTGGTCAAGATGAGGAGGTGTTCTGAATGTGTGAGTAGGCAGTGCATAGGGCATGCAGAGCTGGTGCTTTGGGGGTTGGGGGTGGGTGAGACCACATGAGGGAAGATGTAGAGGGCAATAGCAAGTGGGTTAGAACATGGGTCTCAGTGGGCGGTGGGTACAGTAGCAGAGCTAGACTGAGCATGAGGTATCAGAGATTAGATGGTGACACTTAGGCTGGTGGAGTGAGAGTGTAATTGAGTTGCACATTCCTCCAAATAGCCGAGACTGCTTTAACCTGGGTGCCAACATTGGACCAGTTTGGCAAGGTCTGGTGTAGTGGCTGGCACCCAGGATGGAGGACGTCCCATGCCTGGACCACCCCATCCAACAGGACCGCCAGGTTCCTGCCCACAAAGTGGGGCACAGATTTCCCCGTCTGCTGTATCAGAGGCAAATGTCAAGAAGCTATGCACGGGATAGTTCCAGACAAGCAGTGACTATCTGGGTACGCAACAGACATTGAAGATGGCATGGATGTAAACACTGCTGACCATTTCTGGGATACCCTGACAATGGCTAGTTGTTCTGGAACAGTGCTTGGTAGGATTGTGCTGAAATAGGACATGAGGAATGACGTGGGATGGGTAGATAGTAAATGAGGTGAGTTAGGTAAGCAGCTCGCTTAATCAGCATCCTATCTGCTGCAATAAACATACACTCTCCTCATCACCAATATACAATGGTAATAGTGCATACTATGTACACAATGCACTGTGACAATTCACCAAGGCTCCTGCAGCAATACATTCAAACAACAACCTCTACCATCTGGAAGGACAAGGGCAACAAAGGCATGGAAACACCTAGTTTCTCTTCAAGCCACATATCATCCTGACTTGGAACTATATCACTATTTCTAGATTGTTACTGGGTCAAAATCCTGGAACTCACCTCCTGACAGTACATGGTATATCCCTACACAAAAAGGACTGCTGCAGTTCTAATACCTATTCATCCTCAAGAAGGTTGAGGAACAAATGTTGGCATAACCAATGTTGCTCATAACCCATGGAAATAGATCCTTCAGTCTAACTTGTCAGCACCGACCAGATATCTAAATAAATCTGGTCTTATTTGCCAGCATTTGGCCCATATTCCTCTGAACCCTTCCTATTTATATACCGATCCAGATGCCTTTTTCTTGGAGTTTACATCAACCCGGAAACAAATGTCAAAAACTGAATTAATAGCAATACAGTTCATGCTCAAGTTCACACATATACATGCTTTTATACGATTACAGTATTTTAGAATTGAATTTAGATTATTAAGAATGAATTGCATATGAGGAGTAATACCAATGACAGGAAAGTGAACATTTTTTCTGTAGTGTTGCATCAGCTGCATGAGTGTAAATATATCTGTCTTTGAGTTAATGTTGACTTGCATGCAGCACAAAGACAAGGCCATAATCCATTTTATCCAGCTGCTGATCTCCTCCTCTGTATTCCAATACTATAAAACCAGAGTTGAAAATCAAGAAGGGTAACAATAGGTTTCCTTCTTCTCCAAACAGTAGAAAAATGTTAACAAGAGACAAGGGAGAATGGTAGAAATCTGGGGAAAATGACATGATTTCTCATTAATGTGTTTTATGTTTATCCTGGAATCATTTGGATCTTGAGGAGGTGACAGAAGAGTTAATGGTGAACTTCTCCTATGCAGTAAAAAATGTTGATGACATGATAAAATTGGAGCAAGCATCAGTATTTCTGGATCATCTGACTAGTATCCGCAGTAATATGACATATACAATTCAGGTAAGCAGGATTCAGCATACTCAATTATATCTGCCAAATTTAAATGTGAATTTATTAAAGTTCAATATTACATAGAGTCCCCACAGTGTGGAAACTGACCAATCAGCCCAACAATCTGCCTTCTTGTTTTTGCTTCCAAAGTGAATAACCTCACATTTATCCAAATTGTACTGCATCTGCCATTGATTTGCCCATACACCCAACCTGTCGAGATCATGCTGAAGGATCTCTGCATCCTCATCACAGTTTTCCCTCCCACCCAACTTGGTATCATTTCCAAACTTTGAGATGTTACATTTTATTTCCTCATCCAAATCATTAATATAATACATATTAAAAATAATAATCAAAAATAATAATAACAAAAATCCTGGCTATTTTACAATGCTGTTTCATCCTGTAGCAAATGACAAGCTACTCCAACCAGTATCAGTGTCAATGAGTTAATTACACAGTTGTAGTATTTGCAGCATTTGATGGAAATGCTTGAAGGACAAAGGAGAAGAGGCTGATACAACAATAATGCTTTTCAAATGCTTGTAATGGAACAATATGTAACTCCTTTAGTACTTAGGTGAAGCACTTAAATTAACAGTGGAGGTAATAATTCTGTCAGCCAGGTAACATAGAGTGAATACTAGGATGAATTTTCGGGACACCCTGAAGTCAGCCACAGTGGTGGGAGGAGAGGGGAGGGGGTGCTGTTCTGAAAATATCATCATGCTAACTTCAAGGTGCTGATCTTGGTGGAGGAAGATATCTTGAAGCAGAGCTAACTCTCCTGAATGATGAGGTGGCCTCATCCTAGAAGAGGACGTTACTCCTCTCCCTCAGTCTCAAACATTAAAACCCGGCAGGCATCGATAAAATGAAGGACAACCTGAGTGACTCTGGTGCCCTGGAATGTTTTGATACAATCAGCGGATCTCTTCTTCAGGATAATTGGCAGCCACAGTGAGACCATTGTAGGGTATCGAAATGAGTCCCACTCTTCATCATCCCACCTTCATTCCCATTCCCAGTCAGGCAAAGTGGACAAAAGATTTCTCTTCAGACCCATTAGGGGCTCACTCCTCCTAACGCCTGAACTTTATATCAGAAGCAGGCTCGTGACCCCAAATCCAACCAGGATCCTGTTTCCAGTCACTTTGATGAAACTCCGCTCATGATTTCAATGGCTGAAAGAATCTGGCTGGAATATTGGAAGAAACCACATGACCAAAAGAGGAGCACCAAGTCAGGACATGATAAGTGTGAAGGAAGGTGATGGTTAAGGGTATAGAGACACTCAGCTGGCATAGGAGAACATTAGTCAGAATGTTACAACAATTGAAGTCTTATTTGCTCCTTGATTTTGTCTTCACATTTATTGGTGTTCTTTGGTGCTATCATTATGGCTGTTTAACGTACAGGAATAGGTATGTGCCTTCCTGAATGTCAAGAAAATAAAAGGATATTTTCTTTGCAGGTAAAAGCCAGTGAGGTGCTTTCGTTGCTGTGCTCACAGTTGTCGTACCTTCAGGCTAAAGGTGATAACTCTTCAGAAAGAATAGTCTCGGCTGCCAATTCTCTGTTTCATGCAGCTGATCATTTGCTGGATGCTATGGACATTGCCAGCATCAATGAGATGGTAAAATATCTGTATCAATACTGTTCACAGTCTGCGGCTATGGTTAGAGATGGAACATGTATGGAGGAATACAAACACATAATAAATGAAAGATGGACCACCTAAAATCATTTATCATGCTAAAATATCCCAAGATTTCACACAGAACCAGTTTTTGAAATTCAGGGACAGATAAGTAACAGAATAAAGTATGTTAATATGAAACCACCTTCTCCTCTCCGTAGCATATTAATGAACGTACAATTCAAAGAGACCCTGACCAAATTCTCTACTTTTGAACATTGTTAGTGATAACAAACCACAAAATGAAAGTGTGATTTACACAATAAGTAGTTAGAATTAACATTCCAAAATATTTATTTTTGTTTCACAAAATGCACTATGTCATACTGTCAAGCACCCAACTAACTGTTCCTATATAATCATTACACCAGAATTGTGATATACCCTAACTGTTACCCTAATCCATACACTGGAACACCTCTGACCCAGCAGCATGCATAATGAAGGAAATTTTGAGTGTTGAATTTCGGCGAAGATTTTGCTTCTGGCAGGTTAATTGATTGAACTCAGCAACCTTTTGTAGAATCATAGAACCCCCATAGTACAGAAGGAGGCCATTTGGCCTGTCAAGTCTGCAGTGACTCTTGACAGGGTCTTCCCACCCAGGCTCCCTACCCTATCCCTGCATTTAAAAATCACTGATCGACCTAACCTGTGCATCTCTAGTCATTAGACAATTTAGTATGGCCACAAAAGCAAAGTTTCTGGAAAAGTTCTGCAGGTCTGGCAGCATCTTTGAAGAAAGAAAACAGAGTTAACGTTTCGGGTCCGGTGACCCCTCCTCAGCTTTTCCAGCAACTTTGTTTTTGCTCCTGATTTACAGCAGTTAAGAACATAATAAGAACATAAGAACTAGAAGCAGGAATAGACCATCCGTCCCCTAGAGCCTACTCTGCCATTTAATAAGATCATGGCTGATCTTTTTGAAACTCAGCTCCACTTACCCGCCTACTCACCATAACCCTTAATTCCTTTACTGTTCAAAAATTTATCTAGCCTTGCCTTAAAAACCATTCAGTAAGGTAGCTTCAACTGCTTCACTGAGCAGGGAATTCCACAGATTCACAACCCTTTGGGTGAAGAAGTTCCTCCTTACCCCAATCCTAAATCTGCTTCTCTTTATTTTGAGGCGATGCCCTCTAGCCCTAGTTCTATCTGTTAACAGAAACAGCCACCCTGCCTCCACTTTATCTGTTCCCTTCATACTCTTATGTGTTTCTATAAAATCTCCCCTCATTCTTCTGAATTCCAATGAGTTCTTTCAGTTTTTATTTAGTTTGGCCAATCCACCTAACCTGCACGGGAAAAAGTAGAGAGGGAGGAACATACAAATTCCACACAGACCAACACCCAAGACTGGAATTGAATCTGCGTCCCGAGAGCTGACCACTGAACCACCACGCCACTCATTTACATTTTGTGTAATTAAAATCAACAAATACACACTTCTGGCAATTTGACCTGAACTGGTTGATGAAGCTCTCTCAAAAATAGGGAAATTGATAGACAACAGCACATCACAGCAGATCTCCTGAATTACAAAGTTTGTTTTAATTTTCTTTTCTAATTTGTATCTATATTATTAACCCCCTTCAAGATATACAAAAAATATTTTAATAAATTGCACAACCTCCAAACAAGGCATCAATTAATTATGAATTCATTGTCAGATTTAATATAAATTTCTTAAATTCTCCTTTATTCAAGCCTGTTGATGTGGGCAGTTTCTGCTGGTAAACTGAGATTACAGCCTCTGATTCACTAATCAGGGCTTCTACGCATTTTTCTGCAGACAAAAGCCAATAAAACATTTCATTACTTTGTTATTTCTAATTGATTTTGGGGATGGTTTTGTTACCAAGAAACTAAAAGCTTCTCATGATGTACAATATCCTTTTTTATGGGAGCTGCTTTCGTTCAAAGTCAGAGGTCACATGACACCAAGTTATAGTCCAACAGATTTATTTGAAATCACAAGCTTTCGGAGCATATCTCCTTCTTCAGGTGAAGAGTTGTTTTAGTTCAGTTACACAAGCATCATCTGCATTCTGACAATGGGATGCCTGCTGAAAATACACGAGAGTAATCAGAATGAGCTTCTCTGAATCCCTTGAAGGGACAAGGCTCAATTATTCCTGTTCAGAAAAGGATAAGTGCCAGGGTTTGGATTTCCAAGATTTCTGTTATATGCTATCGCGATTAATTACAGTGTCTCCTGGATTAGAATAACACAATTCAGTTATTTAGCAGACTACAACAAAGCACATTCCCAACATAGTGATCCTAATGCTGTTTTATCTATAGTACTCAATTGGGTAGAGTTGATGAGAATGTAACCAAAAATTGGGCCAGAACCTTTTGTTACACTCTCATCAGCTCTTCTCCATTGAGTGACATAGAGAAGATGAGGAAATGTGACCTGAAAATGTTGTAAGAAATAATGATTATTCTCAATATTTTTATTAGATGATGAGGAGAGCCAGCAGTACAATAGAGTCTCTAGAGAAAATACAAACTGTGCTCTTGACCATGTTAAAGGAAGGAGACAAACCAATTATCAAACAAGGACAGAAAGTTAACATGTACCTGAGGAGGTAATTCATTGCTATTAATACTGACATTAAAGCTCTAAACAAAATGTTTACCACAAACTGAAGTTTTGAGTTTGATTTTGTAAGGCTCCTTATTTCAGAAACCAATGTTTGTTCTTTTTATAGATAATGGGAACTGCAGATGCTGGAGAATCCGAGATAACAAAGTGTGGAGCTGGATGAACACAGCAGGCCAAGCAGCATCTCAGGAGCACAAAAGCTGATGTTTCAGGCCTAGACACTTCATCAGAAGACCCTCTGATGAAGGTCTAGGCCCGAAACGTCAACTTTTGTGCTCCTAAGATGCTGCTCAGCCTGCTGTGTTCATCCAGCTCCACACTTTGTTCTATTTAATATTTTAATGGTCATGTTCACATCTTAACATCTCTGCTACAATGACATAAATGTTTAATACACTACATCCTTCTGTATGTCATTGTAGCAGAGATGTTAAGATGTGAACATGACCATTAAAATATTAAATAGAACAAAGTGTGGAGCTGGATGAACACAGCAGGCTGAGCAGCATCTTAGGAGCACAAAAGTTGACGTTTCGGGCCTAGACCTTCATCAGAGGGTCTTCTGATGAAGTGTCTAGGCCTGAAACGTCAGCTTTTGTGCTCCTAAGATGCTGCTTGGCCTGCTGTGTTCATCCAGCTCCACACTTTGTTATCTTTATTCTTAAGCTGGAATGATAGACAAATATTTAATACACTACATCCTTCTGTATGTCATTGTAGCAGAGATGTTAAGATGTGAACATGACCATTAAAATATTAAATAGAACAATGTCATGCTAACATTGTAAAAGTTTTTCTCTGAATGTTATCAATATAAATATAGAGTTTTGTATTATTTTTGGATTCTTGGGGCTTTTTTGAAAATCCAGTCATAGGCTATACTGTAATGAAACTGAAAGGACCATCTGGCATTGAGCTAGATACTGGAAACAACAATGGCAAATGCAACCCTGTCAACTCTACTTTACTTTACCAACATCTGTGAGCTTATACCAAAATTGAGAGAACTGTCCCATGGACCCATCATGCAACACAGTCAAATCTGCAGAATCATGCCTTACAGATATTGTCCCACACATCACCACTACCGTTTCTGGTATGTCACTAAAGACATTGGATGCTCTAAGACATTGGGCCGTAACAACATTTTGACAATAATACTGAATATATGCACTCCAGAATATGTAACACCCCTAACCAAGCTATTTCAGTACAGCTATGACATTGGCATCTGCCCAACAATGTGGAAATACCCAAGCCTATGCTGTGCAATAAATGCAGGACAAATCAAAACAGCTAATTACAAGCTCAGTCTCCTCTGACTCAACTAAGGGATGGAGGGGGTCATCAATAATGCTATTAAGTGTCACTTGCAAAGGAATAAGCTTCTCAGACACACAGTTGGGGTTTCACCAGGGCTACTCAGCAACTGATCACATTACAGCCTTGCTTTCAACATAGACAAAAGAGCTGAATTCCAGAAGTAAAGTGTGTGAATGATCTTGAGTATGATAACAAAGACCCATTGCAAAGCCAGAATGAGTGGGAATTGATTGGAAACCCTGCAGAATGGAGTTATAGCTAGCACCTAGGAGGATGATTTTAGTTGTTAGACATCAGTCATCTCAGGCCCATATCGCTATGCACTGGCTGAGTTCCTCGGGATAGTGTCCTTTACCCAACAACCTTCAGCTGCTTCGTCAATGACTTTCCCTCCATCTTAAGGTCAGAAGTGGGCATGTTCACTGATGATTGCACAATGTTCAGCACCATTTGCAACTCGTCAGACACTGAGGCAATCCCTGTTCAAATACAGCTGGACGTGGACTTTGTTCAGTGTTGAACTGTTAAGTGGCAAGTAATATTTGTGCCACACGAGTGCCAGGCAATGACCATCTCTAAAAAAAGATTATTATAGACCACAAGAAGTTGGCAGTAGCAAAGTGGTAAAGTCACTGATAACCCAGAGCTGTAGGCTAGTATTGTGGGGGCATGGATTTGAATCCCACAATAGCAGATGGCACAATTTGTATTTCATAAAATCTGGACTCAAAAGCTAGTGTAACCATTATCATTTCGGAAAAAGCACAACTAATGGAAGGTCGAGCTGGAATGTGAAGCTTAACTTTTAAATAGCCATGAGAATCAATCAGTTCAAGTGCAGCTAGGCGTA
This sequence comes from Stegostoma tigrinum, assembly GCF_030684315.1. Lineage (NCBI taxonomy): Eukaryota > Metazoa > Chordata > Chondrichthyes > Orectolobiformes > Stegostomatidae > Stegostoma > Stegostoma tigrinum. The sequence goes on from NC_081369.1 coordinate 40,984,279, forward strand.
GGCAACAAACCTGAACCTTAGCAGAAATGCCACCATTCCATGCAAAAATACATTTTGAACAAGTCTGAATCATATGAATACAGTGGCTACACGAACAGGCCAGAGTTAGGTATTCTGTTTCTCTGATGTCCATCTACCATCTGCAAGTGCACAAGTCAGGAATGTGATAGAATACTCCCCATTATCCAGACAAATTAACCCAATTAAACCACCCACCATATTCAGCATTCACTCTCTTCACCACTGGTGGTGAGTGGCAGCAGTATGTATCAGTTTTGAGCATTTTTTTTATGCCAGGTGACTCGCCAGAGCACTGAAATGACTCAGAGGCTGGTGTCCCATCACATTTACACATGGTAAGTCCTTGACACTGATCCAGCTCTCTCAGCCCCAGCTGTCAGAGTGAACAGAATCTCTGACACTCGTGTTTATATCTGTCAGCCAGGGCTCCGCAACTGGATCTACCCAGATCTAGAAACTCATTCTATGATTTCCACCTGGCTGACCTCATTACAATCTCCAGGCACTTCCAGCAGCACCCTCCAAATACATGAGCTTTATCACCTCGAAGGACAAGGGTAGCAGACACAAGTAACATAACATCCTGTACTAGAAACATACCACCATTCCTTCACTGTTGTAGGTCAAACTCCTGGAACACAGCTCTTAACAGTACTGTGGGTTTCCCTATCCCCCCCAAGAACTGGAGCAATTTAAGAAGTTCACCACTACCTTCTCAAGTGTAATTAGTAGTAAATGCCAGCCTTTCCAGTGATCTGTGATTTTAAGAGTAACTGTTGGATTAGTACTGTATAATCTGCAAGGTAACCTATGTTTTCACCACAGGATCAGATCAAGTAACTTGTCTGGAAGCACCATTTCTACCCCAGAACCTGTCCATGCTTATTTCACTTTCCCTTCTAAAAGTGCTTTAAACAACATCATTGAGAAGCATCCAGTGATACAAGTAAAAGTGAGTAACAAAATTTTCTTCACATCATGATATACTGAACAAGCATTAATCATATTAATAGAATGACACAGGATGGGAGTTTGCTCGCTCAGCTGGAAGGTTAGTTTTCAGACGTTTACGTCACCTTTTTATTTGAAAAAAATATACTTTATTCATAAGATGTACAAAAAAAACATATTTATACACCCACCCAGTCATGCAAGCCGCTCTGGGTTACCCGGGGGTACGTACACCAACTAAAGGAAAATAACAAACAAAGAAGAAAAAAACAAAGCAAATCCCCCGGCAGCCGTCACCCCACACAGTCCCAGTTGGCCCCCTGACCAATTGGGGAAGGCGCCAGCTGGGCCCAGTTACCAGATAGGGTTCTTTTTCGTATTCTGGACGAGGGGGTTCATACGGTGGTCTTTCCCCACCCCGCCTCGGCGGCGGCTGCCCCGAGCTTTAGCGCGTCCCTCAGCACGTAGTCCTGGACCTTGGAGTGCGCCAGTCTGCAACACTCGGTCGGGGTCAGTTCTTTCAGCTGGCACACCAGCAAGTTGCGGGCAGGCCAAAGAGCATCTTTCACCGCATTGATGGTCCTCCAGGCGTAGTTGATGTTGGTTTCGGTGTGCGTCCCAGGAAACAGCCCGTAGAGCACGGAGTCCCGCGTCACGGAGCTGCTTGGGACGAACCTTGACAAATACCACTGCATCCCCCTTCAGACCTCCTGCGTATAGGCACACTCCAGAAGGAGGTGATTGACAGTCTCGTCCGCCCCGCAGCCACCTCGAGGGCAGCGTGCGGTGGCGCAGAGATTCCGGGCATGCATAAAGGATTTCACTGGCAGAGCCCCTCTCACCGCCAGCCAAGCAATGTCCTTGTGCTTGTTTGAAAGTTCTGGCGATGAGGCATTCTGCCAAACGACTTTGACAGTCTGCGTGGGGAACCACACGACGGGATCCACCCTCTCCTTTTCCCGAAGGGTCTCGGGGATACTACGTGCTGACCACTGCCTGATGGCCTTGTGGTCAAAGGTGTTTCCTTTCAAAAATTTCTCCACGAAGGACAGGTGGTACGGAACAGTCCAACTACTCAGAGTGTTCCGCGGCAACGAGGCCAGGCCCATCCTTCGCAACACCGGGGACAGGTAGAACCTTAGTAAGTAGTGACACTTGGTGTTTGCGTACTGAGGATCTACGCACAGCTTGATGCAGCCGTACACAAAGGTAGCCATCAGGGTGAGGGTGTCGTTCGGTACGCCCTTTCCCCCATTTTCCAGGTCTTTGTACATGGTGTCCCTGCGGACCCGGTCCATCCTCGACCCCCAGATGAAGTGGAAGATGGCCCGGGTGACCGCAGCAGCACAGGTCCAGGGAATAGGCCAGGCCTGTGCCACATACAACAGTACCGAAAGCCCCTCAAACCTGACAACCAGGTTCTTACCCGCGATCGAGGGGGACCGGAGCGTGCCCCTGCCCAGCTTCTGCTTCAAATTTGGTGATACGCTCCTCCCAAGTCTTAGTGCACGCCCCAGCTCCACCAAACCAAACACCTAGCACCTTCAGGTAGTCTGTCCTGACGGTGAAGGGGATGAAGGAGCGGTCGTCCCAGTTCCCGAAGAACATGACCTCGCTCTTACCCCTATTGACTTTGGCACCCGAAGCCAGTTCAAACTGGCCGCAGATGTCCAATAGTCTACTCACCGACCGACGATCGGTGCAGAAGACGGCGACATCGTCCATGTACAGGGAGTTCTTGACCTGAAGGCCTCCGCTGCCTGGAATAGTCATGCCCTTCAGGCTCACGTCCTTTCTGATGGATGCGGCGAAGGGCTCCACACAGCACATGAGCAAGGCAGGAGAGAGTGGGCAGCCCTGCCTGACTCCAGATCTAACAGGAAAACTGTCTGATTCCCACCCGTTGATCGAGACTGCGCTAACGATGTTGGCGTAGAGCAGCCGGATCCAATTGCGGATGCCCTCCCCGAACCCCAATTTGGAGAGGATGTCCCTCATGTAAGCATGAGAGACCCTGTCGAAGGCCTTCTCCTGGTCCAGGCTGACGAGGCAGGTGTCCACCCGCCTGTCCTGTACGTAGGCGATCGTATCCCTGATGAGCGCGAGGCTCTCAGCGATCTTCCTGCCCGGCACAGCACAGGTTTGGTCAGGGTGAATCACCGACTCCAGGACAGACCTGACCCGGTTGGCCATGACCTTGGCCAGCATTTTGTAGTCCACATTCAAAAGTGAAATGGGACGCCAATTCTTAATTTCTTCCCTCTCCCCCTGCCTCTTGTAAATGAGGGTGATGATGCCCTTCCTCATGGACTTGCACATTTCCCCTGCCCGAAGCGCACTATCGTACATCTCCAGCAGGTCCTGGCCGACCAGGTCCCACAGAGCGGAATACAGCTCGACCGGTAAGCCGTCGCTTCCGGGAGTCCTATTCCTCTCCAAGGACTTGAGGGCTCTGGTCAGCTCGTCCAGGGATATCGGCCGGTCCAGCCACTCCCTCGTGCCGTCGTCTAAGACCTCCGTGATAGATGACAGGAACGACTCGGAGGCCGTGCTGTCCGTGGGCTTCATGTCGTACAGTCCGGCATAGAAGGATCTGCTGATCCTCAAAACGTCAGGCCGAGACGATGTCACTGAGCCATCGTCCTCCTTCAGCCGGCTAAGCACAGAGCTCTTTGTGCACCTTCTGAAAGAAGAAACGCGAGCACGTCTCGTCCTGCTCCACAGAGTGGACCCTGGACCGGAAGATTATCCTGGAGGCCTCCGTGGCAAAGAGCGAGGCTTGCTGGCCCCTCACCTTGCAGAGGTCCTCCGTGACATCAACCCCCATCAACTGCAGAAGGAGCAGGTTCTGCACCCTTTTCTGGAGTCGCGACAGCTTTCCCCGCCTCTCTCTCGCCTTCCGAACACCCTTGAGGACAAAGAACCTCTTGATGTTCTCCTTCACCGTCTCCCACCAGTCGCCCGGAGACTCAAAGAGGGGTTTCATTTTCATGGTTCTCCAACTGGCGTACTCCGTCTTAAGCTCCCCGATGTTCTCTGGGGTCAACAGAGTCGTGTTGAGCTTCCACATCCCCTTACCGGCCGGCTGGTCGTCCTGTAAGTGACAGTCGGCCAGCAGGAGGCAGTGGTCAGAGAAGAACACCGGCTCAACGCCGGTGGACCTGACCGAGAACGCCCGTGACACAAACAGGAAGTCTATCCTTGCGCAGATAGACCTGTCTGGCCGCGACCAGGTGTACCTCCGCTGCGCTCCATCTGCAGGGGTGCTGAAGATGTCGAGCAGCTTGGCGTCCTTCACCGTGCCCATCAGGAATCTGGACGTGACGTCCAGTTGACTCCCCCCACCCGCTGTCCCCACGCCGGATCTTCCATCTGCATCAATGATGCAGTTGAAGTCTCCGCCTAGGATGACCGGCCTGGACGTAGCCAGCAGGGGTGGAAGCCGCTGCAGGACGTCCAACCGCTCACTCCGTACCGCTGGGGCGTACACGTTGATCACCCTCAGGGGAGCATTCCTGTAGGTGACGTCAGCCACTAGGAGGCGCCCCCCCCACCACCTCCTGAACTTGAGAGATGGTGAAGTCGCACCCCTGCAGCAGAATAGCCAGGCCCGAGGAGCGACAGTCGTTACCCCCCGACCAGATCGAAGGCCCACAGGTCCAGGCGCCGGACCATTTCCCGTACCTGCCGGGGTGCGGTATCCCGCACTCCTGCGGAAACAGGAGGTCCGCCTTGACGGTGGTCAGGTAGGCCAACGTGGACACACATCTCGCGGCTGACTTGACGCTGCGCACATTAATGCTCGCAACTCGTACCCCCATTGTGGGCAGTGACCGCAGTACCCTCCCCAAGTCCAAGGTCCAGCCCCTGCATCTGTCCCTTCATGCCCATTGCCTGGGCTAACTGCTGGACGCTGTCCGGGCTCAGGAAACCGTCCGTGCTGCCTTCCGGGTGGCATCCCCCCGTCAGGGGTGCGGACGCAGGAGTGTCCGGCTCCGGGTCAGGCTGGGGACGCGCTGTTTCCTCCTGCCCACCTGGAAGTTCCAGGGGGCCCTCCAGTGCCCCAGCGGCACTTGACTGGGTGTCGGAGGGAGCATCAGGACACCTCTCCTCACCTGGAAGCGGGGTGCTGCTTTCCTTCTCCCTCGAGATCTTTAACCTCTGCTTCGGGTGGGCCCTCTCTGAATCCCCCTCATCAGAGGAGCTCTTATAGCTCCCCTGTAGCTGCCTCTTCCCGCCTGATGGTTGCGGTTCTTGGGCCCGTCCACGCACCTTCCTCCTCGCTTTCCGGACCGTTGTCCACTCCCCTACTCCCCTGGGTCGCCTGTCGCCGCCTCCCTCGACTCCGGGTTGTTGGGGGGGGGGGGGAGCGGAGCCTGCAGGCGTGCTTTGCCGGCCTCGGGCCCATCCTGCGGGGCTGGGCCCTCCTGTGCAGCCTGGCCCTCCTGCTCATTAGTGGGGTCCTTGCAGTGCCCTGGTGCCTTCCTCTCCTCCGGGGGGGCTGGCCCCGCATTGCCCCTGCTGGCAACCTGGGCATAGGTGGTCCCCCGCTGCGGGCATGCCCTATAGAGGTGGCCCACTTCCCCGCAAAGGTTGCAGCTTTTCTCTAATGGGCAATCCTTGGCAAGGTGTCCCTCCTCCCTGCAGATGGTGGCTTTGCAGTCGGCCGCCACGTGACCTGACCTACCACAGGCATGGCAGACTTTAGGTTGCCCTGCATAGGTCAGGTAGCCTTTGCTCCCGCCGATCGCGAAGCTGGATGGTGGGTATACGACATTCCCGTCCGCGCCCATCCTCAGCGTCACCTTGACCTGCCTCTTACTGGTCCAGATGCCAAAGGGGTCCATGACGTCAGTTAGGCCCCCTTCCACCTTCACGTACCTTCTGAGGAAGGTCAGGACATCAACTGCTGGCACATGCGGGTTGTACATGTGTACAGTCACCATACGGCTCCTCTGCGCTGGCATCACAAACAGTGGGATAACGGTCAATACAGAGAGGGGGCCCTCACCTCCTTTCTCCTTGAAAACCTCCAGGAAGCGCTCGCAAAGCTTGGCACTCCTGAAGGTCACATCGTAAAAACCTCCTCCGGGGAAATCCTACAGGCAGTAAATGTCCGCAGCAGTGAACCCACAACAGCCCAACAGGACCCTCTTCACAAAGAAGGTGCGGTCCACAGGTGCACCTTCCTCCACCTTCTTTACAGAAACACGGATGGTGTTCCGGACCCCCTGACCTGGGGCACGAGCACTTGCCGCAGCCATCGTTGCAGGTTGGCTGTTCCCCTGAACCGGCGTTAGGCCGAAGCCAGCATTAATATCCACTGGTTGCAAGGGTGCACAGCCAACCTGACGTCCTCCTTTCACCTCCAAGACAGCACTCCCCCCCCGCCTTGGTCCACAAGAGAGTGGGTCTTTATTTTGTTCCAGATGCAAGCTGGTTCACTGATCTTGAAGGTTTGTTCCCCAATGTTTTGTCACCATTCCAGGTAACATCATCCAACAAAGCACTGGTGTTATGTCCCGCTTTCTATTTACCTGGTTAGGTTTCTTGGGTTGGTGATGTCATTTCCTGCGTTGGTGATGTCATTTCCTGTTCTTTTTCTCAGGGGATGGTAGATTGGCTCCAAATCAATGTGTCTGTTGATGGAGTTCCGGTTAGAATGCCATGCTTCTAAGAATTCTCATGCCTGTCTCTGTTTGGCTTGTCCTTGGATGGATGTGTTGTCCCAATCAAAGTGGTGTCCTTCCTCATCTATATGTAAGGATATGAGTGATAGTGGGGCATGAGAAAAAGAACAGGAAATGACATCACCAATGCAGGAAATGACATCACCAACCCAAGGAAGCCTAACCAGATAAATAGAAAGCGGGACATAGCACCAGTGCTTTTTTGGAGGCTCACTAGTGATGTTACCTAGAATGGTGATGAAATGTCTGACATTGTTTGGCTGGTGGTGAGAGGGGCTCTGCCAGTGTGATCCTTTATGCATGCCTGGAATCTCTGCGCCACCGCACGCTGCCCTTGAGGCGGCAGCCGGGGGGGGATGAGACTGTTGATCACCTCCTTCTGGAGTGTGCCTATGTGCAGGAGGTCTGGAGGGGGATGCAGTGGTATTTGTCGAGGTTCGTCCTGAGCAGCTCCGTGACGCAGGACTCCGTGTTTCCCGGGATGCACACCGAGACCAACATCAACTGCATCTGGAGGACCATCAATGCGGTGAAAGATGCTCTTTGGTCTGCCTGCAACTTGCTGGTCTGCCAGCTGAAAGAACTGACCCCAACCGAATGTTGCAGACTGGCGCACTCCAAGGTCCAGGACTACGTGCTGAGGGATGCGCTAAAGCTTGGGGCAGCTGCTGCCAAGGCGCGGTGGGGAAAGACCATAGTATGAAACCCCTCATCCAGAATAGGAAAAAAGGACCTTTCTGGTAACTGGGCCTAACAGGTGCCCTCCCCAACTGGTCAGGGGGCCAAATGGGACTGTGCGGGCTGACGTCTGCCGAGGTATTTTCTTTGCTTTGTTTTTTTTCTTTTTTTTTCCTTTAGTTGGTGTACGTACCCCCTGGGTAACCTGGAGCGGCTTGCATGACTGGGTAGGTGTATAAATATGTTTTATTTTTTGTACATCTTATGAATAAAGTATATTTTTTCAAATGGTAAAAAAAAAAGTGATGAAATGTTTGAAAACTAACCTTCCAGTTCAGTGAGCAATCTCTCATCCAGAACCTCAACCTGAGCTACAAATCTTCTCAAAACTCGCTAGAATGACACAGATTATAACCTAAAATTAGCTACAAAGCAAGTTGGTTTAAGGATCCAAATAATCACGGTAGATTCCATTGGTTGACTATATTGTGGATTTAGTTGGGCCTGATTTGTTAAGGCATGGTAAAAATGGCAGATCGTGATTCTCTGATTCATGCTCAAATTAGTCTTCTAAATCTTCACGGAATATGATTGAATAAGGTACCGGTAATTGTGTGTGTATATACGGGACTTAGTTTAAAGTGGAAGGAATTTGCTTTGCTTTTTTAATCTCTTCATCCTGTAGGAATTGGTTCTTAATCTACTGTAGGAGAAGAAGCTATCTATCTGTTTGATGACTGTCTGGAAAGTGGTTGGGGTCTATCTGATGCCTAAGATTTAAAATATTCAAGGAACAAGGATAAGGCTAAGAAAATATATTTGAAAGAGGGAACATAATTAACTGGATGAACTAATTAAATAGATAATTAAATCAAATTTAGGAGGGAGGAAAGATGATGTATCATGGCCATAGCGTGTAGAATTCCCTGGATGCCAGTATGACCCAAAGCAAACACATCTACTAGAGATAACAAGGTGTAGAGCTGGATGAACACAGCAGGCCAAGCAGCATCGGAGGAGCAGGAAAGCTGATGTTTTGGGCCTAGACCCTATTAGACATTTTGCAGCTCAAGCAGCTCCAACTGTGTTTGTGAGCTGGAAGTTGAGCTGTATACAATACAGCAGGGAGGGGAAAGTTAACTGGATATTTGTATTTGGTGACTGGTCAGGGACAGGGGAGTGTGGTTGCAGCTGAGGAAAATAAGGAGACCAAGATGCCAAGAATGCAGGAACCTCAGATTTTGCAATTGTTCAACAAGTTTGAAGCTCTTTCAGCTTGCATGGAGTAGAGGTGAGGGATGCAGGGTTGGTGGATTAACCACCATGGCATTGTTGAAAGCCATTCAAGCAGGGGGAGCTAATAGAAATATAATAATATTAGAGACAGAATAGTATTTAGTGCAGCAAAAGAGAGTCCAGAGGGTTTTGTTACCTGCCTGGTGCCAGGGTTTGGGGTATCAGCTTATAGCTGGAGAGGAATTTATAATGTTCCAGCCATCACTGTCCATGCAGGTACCAACATCACAGACAGAGCAAAGAAAGATGATCATAATGAAGCGCTAAATGTTTTGGCTTTTGAGGTTCAACAAGCATAGATTTATTCAAGCCTATGTTAGGCACAGGTTGCTCCTGGTTACCCAAAATAACTTTTCAGAAATGCAAAGGTTTCAGCACAGTTTATGATTCTCAACACGATATGGGGTCTCTGCTTTTCTCAATCTCAGCCTTGGGTCTGCTGGTTTCTATGGCAGCCAAACCTTCAGTTTTCCATATTAGCTCAGTCTGCATTGCCCTAGTTAATTGTTACCACTGAAGTCAAGCATATCTACAGCTAAGAATACGTACACCTTAATTTTTAATGGACTTCATACCACCCCTTCGTCTGTACTTCACAGAAAAATTAAGTGAAACTGTGAATATAATAACCTCTGGATAATTATGAGTCATGTCCAATTTATCATAGTGCAAATGAGGTTAGAGAAATAAATGCATACCACAAAGACTCGTGTGGCAGTAAAGTAAATAGTTGTGGGGGAGGCGGGGCAAAGGATCAAAGTTGGAAAGATGTGGTAAAGACTAGAGTCAAGGCAAGAAGCAAATGTCTTAAGGTGGGAAATGATAAGCGGACCCTGACAGAAGGGATGGCGACTGCATGCCCAACAGTAAATCAACAGATAATGTTAAAGATTTCAAAAATAAGAAAAGGACAAAACTATAAGCTCTGTATCTGAAGTAACATTGCGTTCCAAACACAATAGACTACCTGTCGACCTAAACAGAAATGACCAAGTGCACATTGATCACCATTACAGAGATATTACTGCATGATGACCTAGATTGGGACCTGAATACTGAGCAGTACATGATATTTAGGAAGGGCAGAAAGCCAGGAACATGTACCTCTATTAATTAACTTTGATATTAACTCTTTAGAGGGGGATGATCAGAATTCAGGAAACCAGTGTGTAGAAGCAGTTTGGGAAGAGAGGGGGAAAAAAAATGATAAAGGAAAAAAGCCACTTGTGGGAGTGGCATACAGATCCCTGAATGGTAATGATGTAAGAGAATGCACATAAATAAAGAAATAATGGGATCTTGTCAGAAAGTAACAGTGATAATATGGAAAATTTAACCTACATAAAGACTTTAAAAATCAGATGGGCAAATGTAGCAAAGTTTAGAGGTTCATTGACTAGAATATTTTCTTGGACCAGAATGTTTTGAAGCCAACCAGTGAACAAACTATACTGGACGTGGTCTGGTACATTGTGATAGGATTTGAGTATTATTGTTAAAAGAAAACATACTCTTTTGAAACTTTTGATCTTACATTCATCACAAGAATACCAGTTAACGGAAAGACCAACTGCATGTTGGTTGGTCAGCAAGTGGACCCTAGTTGATACAAGTGTTACCATGGAGATTACACTGTAACAGACCACGTATTTCCTTTTTTTTGGACTACAAACTGAAAGAAAAGTTGGACTGCAATATCTGGAATACCATGAAGATTTTGCAACTTGCAAATGAAGAGTTGCATATTCTTTAGCTGCGCATACAATGCTGCTTTTCTGAAATAGTAAACGGGAGAATTTGAAACTGAATGGCACAAAGAAGCTTTTAAATTAAGCTAGTTATTGCCTGATACCAGCCCTGTCATTGATTAAGCTGTGCTGAGTGATTTTTAACTCTGCTTACTGATTATTAAAAAGCTTTAAGTGCCTAGAACAACAGAGTAATAAAAAGACCTGGAGCTTTTATACAGAAAGCATCCATTGCTCTCTTTTTTTCTTTATCTCTCTTTATGTGGGGAAAAATGCAGAAAAATCAATAAGCTTAAAAGAAAGCCCTCAGAAAAGAAAAGACTTAGCTCCACCTGAGAGCTCCACCTGATCAACCATCATATCAAAGGAGGACTGTAACCTTACAGAACACAGCTTTCTTTGACGTAACTTGTGCTGTTAGTAAAGGAGAACCAGCGGATGTCCTGTTCTTAGATTTCAAGAAGACATTTGATAAAGCACCAAATCCAAGTTATCGAAGAAAAAGACTTGTGATGTAGGGATATCATATTGGCATGAAGAAAAAATTGGCGAGTTAATAGGAAACAGAAAGCAGACATTTAAAGTTTGAGAGAAGATTTGCAGCTCGGGTTGTGGATGAGGTTGTAGATCTGCTCGTTGAGCCAGTGGGTCTGGTTGCAAACGTTTCGTCACCCTGCTAGGTAACGTAGTCAGTGCATCTCCGGAGAAGCGTTAGTGTTCTGTCCTGCTTGTTATTTATATGCTTCAGTTTGCTGGGCTGTTTGGTATTACTTCCGGTTCTGTTTCACAGTGGTTTATAATTCAATGTGTGTATCGATGGCGTTCTGGTTGGAATACTGAGCTTCCAGGAATTCCCTGGTGTGTCTCTCTTTCGCTTGTGCGATTATCGATGTGTTGTCCCAGTCAAACCTGTGTCCCTTGTTGTCCGTATGTAGTGAAATAAGCGAGAACTGGTCATGTCTCTCAGTTGCTAGTTGGTGTTCACGTATCTGTATTGTCAGTTTTCTTCCAATTTGGCCAATGTAGTGTTTCTCACAGTCCTTGCACGGTATTTTGTATATTACACCAATTTTGCTGGTTTTAGGTATGAGATCCTTTTTATTTGTCCGTAGCTGTCATAGGGTGGTTGTTGGTTTGTGGGCTACTGTGAAACCTAGGGGCCTGAGCAGCCTTGTGGTCATCTCTGAAATGTCCTTGATGTACAACAGGGTGATCAGTGAGTCTGGTCGTGTTGGGTTGGAGGTCATGGCAGATTGTGCTTTTTGAGTATCCATTTCTTTTGAAGACTCCGTATAGATGCTCCTGTTCTGCTTTGCATAGTTCCAGGTTGCTGCAATGTGTTGTGGCTCATTTTAAATAGTGTCCTGATGCAGCTCCATTTGTGGGCAGTGGGATGGTTGGTGTGATTGAGTATCTGGTCCATATGTGTGGTCTTTCCATATACACTAGTCATCAACAAACACATTCAATCAGACCTCGGGTACAAACCACTAAGAAACAGAAACAGAAGCGTTGCCAACCACCCCAGCAAACCGAGGCATATAAATAACAAATGGGACAGAACACCAATGCTTCACCAGAGGTGCATTGACGATGTTACCTAGCAGGGTGATGAAATGTTTGCAACCGAACCCACCGGCTCGGTGAGCATGTCTACAACCTCGGAAAGCAGTCAGAAATGGTCATTTTCTGACTGGCAAAATATAATGAGTAGTGTGCCACAGGGATCAGTGCTGACATCTTTTTTTTTACAACCTATATAAATAAATTGGATGGAGGAACTAAAGGTATACTTGTCAAATTTGCACAAATTTAGGAGGAAAAGTAAGTTACGCAGAAGACAGAAGGAGGATACAAAGGGAAGCAGATAGGTTAAGTAAGTGGGCAAAGATTTGGCAAATGTAGAACAATGTGGGAAAATATGGAATTGCCTATATTGGCAGGAAGAATAAAAAGGAAGCACGTTATCTAAGTGGTGACAGATTGCAGGGTTTGAGATGCAGAGGGAACTGTGTGTCTACTGTATGAATCACAAAAGGTAATATGCAGGTCCAGCAAGCAATTCAATGCTATCATTTGTGATGAAGGGAAGTGAGCCAAAGGAAGGGAGGTTATTCATTATTTAGATAAAGTATCACTGAAATTGAATCTGGAGTGCTGTATACAGTATTGGTCTCCATCTTTAACTAATGCAAAGCGCAATACACGGAGTAGGAGGTTTTATAAAGAGAAATTGGATCAGTTGGGTTTGTATCCACTAGAATTTAGATGAATAAGAGCAATTTTTGTGAAACATCTAAGATCCTGAGGGATCTTAACGGTATGAATAAGAAAAGGAATTTGCCTGTTGGTGGAGAATCTAGAACTCGGTTATTGTTTAAATTTAAAGTGACTCCATTTAAGAAAAAGAGTAAAAGTGTTTTCCCCACAAGAGTGGGGTGAGCCTTTGGAACTTAATTTCTCAAAAGGTGGTTGAAGTAGATTCCTTCATTGTTGCTAAGGTCGGTATAAATAGATTCTCGATTACCAATGAATGAAAAGATGCTAGAGGTCTATGATTGTGGAATAATCATCTCAGACATAATCCTATTAAATTTTGAAACAGGACCAAAGAACTGAATGGCCTACTTCTTTTAATTTGTACGTTCCTTTCAAATTCACCACTGCATTGACAAAAGAATTAAGTCATGGGAAAGATCACATTTGGTCTTGGAATTGCAATTAGTGAAGTTTCTGAGATGATTGTCTCTTATTTTTATAGATTTTTGAGGCTTGGAATTGAAATCTGTTCTATATAACTGATTTGTAGCTTAGGATAAGTAGAAATCTGCCAAAACTGGTGGATTATAAGTTCAGAAATTGCCAATATGTACGTGGAAACCATTTTATTTGGTGTTCTTGGTTAAATAACATATAGCGTAGATATCATCGAAAATATGTAGATCATCGTCAATGTTCCAACACTTTACTCTGCAGGTACATTTTACACTCTGGTCCAGATCTTCTGATAGAAGAACAATCAGAGCAGCAGTATTGACTGAATTTGTGCATAACAACCATGTTGAAAATCTCATGACAGCTGATGATGTGGGAATTGTCCAGAAAGTTTACATTTCTGATGGACAATCACCTGGTGCCATCTGAAAAAGTCTTAACTCTGATTTTTGCATTGGATGCTTTGGAGGTTTCTGAATTACTTATCTTAATAGTTAGTCAAGACAAGTTAAATATATGATCATTTCTGAATGTTTCACAGATGCTCAGTTTTGATTTCAATCCATTCGGATCATTTGGAGGGAAAGCCATCACTGGTGGTGTCGCTGGTTTGTCTCTGCTGTCCTCTAACCACACTGAAGTTGCAGCCTACAATCTGTCAGAGAATATTGAGGTAATTTCTATTATTGTTTGGATTGTTACCCAAACCTTTATCATGTTCCTCAGTGCAAGATGTGATTATTATATGTTGATTATTTTCCTGTGAACTAAATCCACGCCCATGTCTATCACAGGCTAACATTTATGCTAACCATTAATACGACGCTAGAAACCAGATGAGATGCACCTCCTGTCAGTCTAGAAGCTGCTTAATAGCATTAAGACCATAAGATGATGAGATATAGGAGCAGAATTAGACCATGCAGCCCATCACATTTCCTCTGTCATTCAATCATGGCTGATCTGATTCTCAACCTCATTCTCCTGACTTTGCATGTAACCTTTGATCCCCTTACTAATCAAGAACCTATCTATCTCTGTCTTGTATGCACTCAATGGCTTGGCCGCCATAGTCTTTTGTGGCAATAAGTTCCACAGATTCCCCACCCTCTGGCTAAAGAAATTTCTCCTCATCCCAGTTGTAAAGAGCCGTCCCTTCACTCTAAGGCTGTGCTGGTTGGTCCCAGTCTTTCTACTAGTGGAAACATCGTGTCCATATCCATTCTTTTCAGGTTTCTCAGTATTCCATAAGCTTCAATAAGTTCCTTTGAAACTCCATCCAGTACAGACCAAGAGTCCTCACGTCAACACTGTCAACCCCGGAATCATTCTTGTACAGCTTCTCCGGTTCCCTCCAATGCTAGCATATTCTTCTTTAGCTACAACTCCCAAATCTACTCTCAATGATTCAAATACAGTCTGACCAGACCCTTAAACAGCCTCAGCAGTACATCACTGCTCTTGTATTCTCGCCCTCTCAAAATGAATATTAATATTGCATTTGTCTTCCCAACTACCAAACCAAATAAAAGTCCTTCTGCAGCCTCCCCATTTACTCAAGACAACCTATCCATCTGTCTATCATCGTGTCATCTGCAAACTTAGCAACAATGGCCTCAGTTCCTTCATTGAGATCGTCAATGCCTAATGTGAATAGTTGTGGTCCCCACACTGACCCCTGTAAACCCCACCAGCCACTGACTGCCATCCTGAAAAAAACCCTCTATTTCCATTTCGGGTCTGGTGACCCTTCCTCAGAACTGGACCCGAAATTTTAACTCTGTTTTTTCCTTCACAGATGCTGCCAGACTTGCTGAGCTTTTCTAGCAACTTTGTTTTTGTTCCTGATTTACACCATCTGCAGATCTTTATTTAGTATCTTATCAGTGATGACTTGCTCGTCTTTAATGAGAGAGCACTTTGCTCTGTGATTCTTCAAATAATTCATCAAGGACCCAGTGTCTTGTGGGTTTGTGATGGTTAACCTGGTAACCAAGTAGGATTCACTCTATGTAAGAAATGACTGCCAAGTGTGTTCCCATGCATTGTAAATAGCCAAGACCAAAAAAAACACTAACCTTCCCTTTTTTCCTTAAGGCCATAGGAAGGACTGGGAATGGGTTTATTCAAATCTAAAGGCAGGATCTTCATTATTGTCATAGACAATTACCCAAAATGGATTGAACAAATGTCTGCTCAGTATCACTTAGACACCATGATTCTAAAAGCACTCAAAGGAATCTATTCAAAGCATGAGATTCCAAAGAAGCCAAAAGAGGAGCATGGACAAAAACTGGATGACTGATGAATCAAGCTTTGAATCTTGCACGATAAAGTTATTAATGTTTACCACGACAAAATGAGTTAGATACATTTTTAGACGTTAAAGGCATTAAGGGGTGTGGGAATATGACATCGATGATCATATTGAGTGGTGAAGCAGGCTCAAATGGCTGAAAGGCCTACTCCTGCTCCTAGGTTTCACGTTTACATTGGTTACCACCACCCAAAGTTACTGATGGGCAGAAGATTGAGAATGCAGTTTTCACCTCTGTCTCAAGTATTAAAAGCTGACATTTTTGTGGATAGCCACAATACATTGAAAGACCAAAGGAATAACGAGGCTCTTACCTTCAATAAAAGGGCTGCTATAAGAGTTGCCAGAGCTGAAACATGGGGAAAGAGATATGCAAGAGGTCAGTTGGAAGAAGAAATGATCAGAGCAAAAACATCATGAGTAAGTTATATTGCCAGGAAGGACAACTTCTAATTATGACAGTCTTGAGATTCTGCAACTATTTTCCTTACAAGAAAAAGCGTTGAGGTGATTTAATTGACATTTTCAAAGCAATGAGTGGTATCGATAGAATTTGAGTCAGATTAATTGGAATTAAAATGGGGATAAAATTGCAACTTCAAAAACAGCCCCTTCAATCCTCATGAATGATAATTATGATGGTCACCTTTTACTTTTTAGATTGTGCTTTTCAGGGATAATGTGAGCGACATGTTCATGAAAGAATACAGGTCATCTGGACGTCGCTTGAGCATGGAGCTAAATGTCACTTCAGATGAGGATTCTATCGTAATTCAAATAAATTCAGAAGAGCGTTGCTCCCTACAGATGTTCCTTGGTTTCCAATATATGCCCAATGAAACAATGTTTCAGCTTCAAACAGTGCTTCCAATTATAAATACCAATGGAGGTAAATTGAATTTGTTGCTATCCTTTTCACTCTTGTTATTATAAAGCCTGAACATTTTACATCCTGGGATTATTTGACTCCTAGCATACAGTAATTGCAGGTTCTCATAGCACCTCATTGCTTATTAAATATTCATCTATGTACTCATTCCAATTTTCAAACAAGTTAGATTGCAAAGTACCTCCAAAATGGTTAAAACAAAACAGGAGCAATGCTGAATTTCCAAGACAATTGTGTATCTCTGGGGTTGTAATGGCACAAATAATGAACAAAAGTATTCAATAATATCTTTCAGATATTTGAATATCATTTCAATAACTCTGCCCTGATATGGATGAGTGTGTTTAATTTCAAATGTTAGTTCTGAAAGAAAATTAGAGAGCTGTAACCTTGTGTAAACATGATAGACAACCCTAACTCACTTAAAATCCACATCTTCCAATGTTGTCTTGCACCTCCAACTTCTCCAGTATTAACAGAAGAGTCATGGGTAATGTCTAGACTCAGCTAAAGTGACTTAGAAGTCATGATGTTACAAGTAAGTCAAGATATAGGGGGAGATGATAGCCTGTTAATCAAGAGACCCAGATAACGTTCTGGGGTCCTGGGTTTGAATCCTGCCACAGCAGATGGTTGAATTTGAATTCAATAAAATGTCTGGAATTAAGAATTTAATGATGACCATGAATTCATTGTCAATTGTTGAAAAAACCCATTTGGTCCACTAATGTCCTTTCGGGAGGAAAACTCACATCCTCAACTGGTCTGACCTACATGTGACTCTACACTTAGGGCAATTAGGGATGGGCAATAAATGCTGCCTCGCAGTGATATCTTCATCCCTTTTATGAATAAAGGAAAAAAAAGTTCAATGTCATCCCTAAACATTAAGCTGAGATGTTGTAGCTTGTGTTTATCAAGTAAAATCATACAACAGACTGGATGACCAATTTACAAAATATTAGAAGAGCTGTCTCATAACCCTTAATTGACAATATTCAACTGTAAATGTAAAGATGACTTTTTTGAGAACATGGATAAAACATTTTATGTTGCCTATCTATGTTTCTAATATTAATTCTAAATGCACACTGCACCTGACAGAATCATTGTTCAGTGGTAATGTTCTTTCACTCTTAAATGATTTTAAAATTTGCAACAATTTGGCTGTCATGTGCCAAATTACAAAGGTTTTTCTGTCCTAATTTTAAAATATTAAGTTAAAAATGTATCCCATGACTTATTCAATGAATTAAATAAAATGAATGAAATTAATTCAATTTCAGGCACAACTGAAACTTAATTGGCTAATCTCAACTGTTTTTTGTCACTATACTGTATGACAATGCTTTGAGTTCCAAGCAGCTGGTTGTTCGTTATCTCTCCTGATGATTAGAAGCATTGGGATGAATTTTACACATTCTCTCCGGTGTGTTTTCAATGGGGTGGGGCAAGTAATATAGGGCAGGTGCTCAGCTCATTTTCCCCAATCACCCCCCAAACTCATCCCCACAATGATTAGAAAGGCTGGCAGCTTCAGAAGATAGAACTTTCTCCCACTGAGGGGTGGAGTGTAGCTCACCCACAGCATGTGCTACGGTTCTGGGGCAGGATTCTTGTCGGTTTCTGGCTGCCAACTTTCCTTCTGGGGGTAGATGGGAGGGAAGAAGCTTGCCACCTCCTCCCAGTTAAATTCTACCCCAACATCAATGTTTTGCACATAGTCACCATGTTGTGGGCAGTTTGGGGTCTTGTATGCTAACATTAGGGCCAATCACTTCAGTTTAGCATCGACAGACTGATGTGTGTATGGGGGCGGGGTGCAGTGGTTGGGGGGTTGGCTATAAAATGGTGAGGATGAACAGCCAATTGTCTTCCTGATACCATGGTAATTTGTCAGGGACAAGGAAAGTTGAGACTGGACCTTCGAACCAGAGGTCAATTAAGAGCTTCTTCCCTGTCACTGCTTGCGTTTTTCAGTAATTCAATAATTAGTGCATTATTTCCAGATGGAGCTCCTGTGAACACCAGCTGGTGAATTGTGGTGGCTTCTGTCTGAGTTTACTTGGGGTTTCCTTGGAATGGTATCCACTATGGCCCAAGGGGGGACCTTGTAGAGGTGGCCTCCTTTAGCAACCATCTCCTACTCCCACCAATCCCTTGCCAACCCTACCCTCATACCCCATTTGGCATTCTCTGCTAGGCACACTTCTAGCAGAGGCAACACTTCTGGTGGTACTATTAAGCAACCAGACTTATACGTGGAAGTGGGAGGCCATCATTTCAAAGGAGAGGAACCCCAAGAATGCAGTCAAGGGTACCAGAAGGTGCAGAGACAGCGCTGGGCTTCAGTCCTGCATTGTGCTGATAAATTCTGACTTGGGTAATGCTCGTGACTTCCAATTTTGTCTCCTTCCACTATGGTGTATGTAATTTTTTTTTCATTCCCTAAGATCACATATGTACCTGGATTCTGACTCCTAGAATGCTACAGCATGGAGAAGGAGTTTACTATGTGATGATTGAACCATCAAACATGTCACAGGCAGAGGTTTTGAACTATAACGTCAGTGTATTTACAACACAATGCTTATTTTGGACAGGAGAGAAATGGTCACACAATCTATGTCAGGTTAGTTTTTTTTCTCAAAGAAGATTCATATGTAACAGCTCCTAATGATAAGAGCCTGTCGGTAGTACAAACACTGGGTGGTAGTGTGATTGCAGCAGATGTGACACAAAGCTTGCAGGAGTTTTGGAAGGATTTTGTTCCATGTTTTATTACAGTTGGGAGGTTCTGGTAAATTGAAACCTTTAATGTTTGTAGTGCCAAGACAGCATGTTAAAACTCTTGACCTGAGTTGATTATTTTTGAGAATCAAATAAAGTATTTTGATGAGGAATGGGTTTAGGAAACAATATCTATGCCATTCAAATGGGGTTGTTAAAAATGAATGTTGTAGTCATAATCTGTCTGTAACTCAGATTCCAGTTAAAAGCCTCTGAGCCAAAGTTTCTCAAGCCGAAGACATCTAGCACTGATATGGCTCACTGTAAACTCCCAAAGGTTGCAATAACAACACACCTTCTGTCCCACCAAGTCTATCTAACCTTATTCAGTCATTTACTGTGTTAATTGGTGTTTGTTTAATGGAATCAATTATTTTTGTTTAATTACTTCTTTATTTATGAGAAACTAAACTAATAGCAGGGAACATTCACTAAGCTACCAACTTTTAAAAAAAGGATAAAACAGCACCTCCTAACCCCTTGCTGAATTCCTAGCCACACTGAATTCTGCAGTTGAGCAGGTCTGTTAATGAAGCCCTCAGTTCTGTGATCACTATGTGCTACGTGCTTGAATATCAGATTGCATTTTTACACATTATCTGGCCAGAGGAAACAACTTCTGAGAAATGTTGACTCCTTCCATCAGCCCTCTCCTTCAACTCTCCCCCTGCCAAACGAATTAAACTTTATCCGCATTGCACCATAAGTCTTAATATGTTGGACCTTGATCACTTAAGGAGGAATGCTAATCCATTCAGCCAGTGCTACGCATATGCGGTATACTTCTATATATTCATTTTTTTTACATTACTGTAATCAACATGTAATATTTAACTAAATGAAATGTGGACCATGTACTGTACTCATAATATGCCACAACATGTACAAATAAGCAACCAAAAAAAAATGAAATGCAGATGCTGGAAATCTGAAGCAAAAACAGAAAATGCTGAAACAACTCAGCAGGATTGGCAGCATCTGTGGAAAGCAAGCGGAGGAAACATTTCAGGATAAGTGACTTCAGAACTGAAGAAGTCACAGCATCTGAAAATGCTGCATCCACAGATACAGCCAGATATGCTGAGTTTTTCCAACAATTTCTGTTTATGTACAATTATTATTTTTGCTAAGGTGACAGACCCTGGTCGTACAGAGCATTTACTGTTTAGAGTTTCTACGTATTTCTCTGAGCATCACCCATTGTATCTTTATTCCCTTGTTAGGTTGGACCACAGACGACTCCTGATGAAAGCCATTGCCTTTGTAACCATCTAACATTTTTCGGCAGTACCTTTTTTGTTATGCCCAACACACTGGATTTGGCACAAACACCACAACTGTTTGCTCAAACTAGTCAAAACCCTGTGGTGGTGTCACTTGTAGCTGCTGTCTTTGGTGTTTACATCATTGTTCTAGTTTGGGCTCGAGTAAAGGATAGAAGCGACTTAATCAAGGTGAGGATGTTGTTTGCTTATTATTTTTTCTCCCTGAAAATATTTCTGTTAATTTAGTTTATACTTCACAAAGAGCCAAGCAAACGAGGATAACAACTGTTAAATCTCATTTCTCTTCTTTTGAGCCTAATGAAGTATCGTTAAGGTGGAGCTAATCGATATCAATACAGGAGAGGTCAATGTAAAGGATTCGTAGCAGGAAAAGACTAGCTGAACTTACGTTTGTAGAGCAGACACAAGGGCTGGTTTCATGAATCTGTGTTGACTATTTAGAGCTCTGGGACTGAAACTAAATGCCTGATCTGTCTTTTTGTTCTTAGACGATGTTTTGAATGCAGAATTGGGCAGTGCATGTTTCAAATTTAAAGTTGTGCATGAGAGCCCAGCTGAATACTGTAGCTTTCTGACCCACTGCTCTGAGTGTTGGTTTATAAGATGTCAGAGTATATGGCTGACTTTAACTTTAAAGAGAGTATCACACTTCACTTATAAATACGGCAGGAAGTTAATTTATTTTCATTTATCATTCTGCATGTTTCCCATTACAGTTAAAAGAACACAGGAAACAGGAGCAGGAGTAAGCAATTCAGCCCCTCAAGCCTGCGCTGCCATTAATGTAAGGCCCTGGATATCTACACCAGGCCTCAACTCCTCTTTCATGCTAACTCGTCCTCAACTCTTTAATATTTTTAAAAAAATCTGTCTACCTCCTCGTAAAATGCCTTCAGTGATCTAGCTTCTGCAATTGTAGAGAATTCTAAACATTCACTGTCTTCTGGGAGAAGAAATTCTTTCACATCTCAGTTTTAAACTAATGTCCCCATATTGTGTACTTATGTCTCCTGATTTAAGGTTCCCCAATAGTGGAAACATCAACTCTGCTTGTTACATTTTCGAAGAACTCTAGCAAATTTGTCAATCATAATTTCCCTTTCACAAACCATATTGTCTCTGGTTGTGTTGGGCTTTTCTAAATGACCCGCTATTTCTTCCCTAATAATGAACTCTAGCATTTTCCCAATGACAGATGTTAGGTTAAGTAGCCTATAGTCTCCTGCATTCTGTCTTCATCCCTTCTTGAACAGAGCATTACATTAGAAGTTTTACAATCACCTAGAACCCTTTCAGAATCCAAGGAGCTCTGGAATATTTCAGACAATGTTTCCACTATCTCTGCAACCAGTGCCTTTAAAATCATTGGATGAAGGCGACCAGGTCCCAGCAATAGTTGGTTATTTTATTGTTGCAGTTTAATCACTTGAATTTTATTTCAGAATCTGTTTCTTTCATCCAGCTTGCTTCCAGCTGCTGTTTTATTTGCAGCAAGCACAATGATCAGGGTGACACTTGATTTAAGCATTTTCATAGACATCCCAAGTTTGAAGGAGTAGGAGTTTTTGAGAGAACTAAAAGTTGCTCTTATATAATGTCTACAAAAAAGCCACTCCCCGGAATTTATACTTAATAATTTAGACATACTCCCTCAGCATGTCCTTAGAAGTTTTGCTTCACAGAGCATTTATTTCAGTTGTTGCATTATCATACCATCTCTTGGAGGTCAGCCTACAATCTAAATGGTAATGGTAGTTTATTGTTTTACTACTTTGGGTCACTCTACGCTTCCAACTTGGACGAGGGGATTGAAGGATGGGTCAGCAAGTTTGCAGACGACACAAAGGTCGGAGGTGTCGTTGACAGTGTAGAGGGCTGTTGTAGGCTGCAGCGGGACATTGACAGGATGCAGAGATGGGCTGAGAGGTGGCAGATGGAGTTCAACCTGGATAAATGCGAGGTGATGCATTTTGGAAGGTCGAATTTGAAAGCTGAGTACAGGATTAAGGATAGGATTCTTGGCAGCGTGGAGGAACAGAGGGATCTTGGTGTGCAGATACATAGATCCCTTAAAATGGCCACCCAAGTGGACAGGGTTGTTAAGAAAGCATATGGTGTTTTGGCTTTCATTAACAGGGGGATTGAGTTTAAGAGTCGTGAGATCTTGTTGCAGCTCTATAAAACTTTGGTTAGACCGCACTTGGAATACTGCATCCAGTTCTGGGCGCCCTATTATAGGAAAGATGTGGATGCTTTGGAGAGGGTTCAGAGGAGGTTTATCAGGATGCTGCCTGGACTGGAGGGCTTATCTTATGAAGAGAGGTTGACTGAGCTCGGTCTCTTTTCATTGGAGAAAAGGAGGAGGAGAGGGGACCTAATTGAGGTATACAAGATAATGAGAGGCATAGATAGAGTTGATAGCCAGAGACTATTTCCCAGGGCAGAAATGGCTAGCACGAGGGGTCATAGTTTTAAGCTGTTTGGAGGAAAGTATAGAGGGGATGTCAGAGGCAGGTTCTTTACGCAGAGAGTTGTGGGAGCATGGAATGCGTTGCCAGCAGCAGTTGTGGAAGCAAGGTCATTGGGGTCATTTAAGAGACTGCTGGACATGTATATGGTCACAGAAATTTGAGGGTGCATACATGAGGATCAATGGTCGGCACAACATTGTGGGCTGAAGGGCCTGTTCTGTGCTGTACTGTTCTATGTTCTATGTTCTAAGCTGCCTTTTTATAAACCTGCTGAACCAACGAAATGCTCCATTGTGGGAACATTGCGAAAACCATAGGCTGTGAAATTTGTGGCTCAGTTAGTGGCTGTCTCAACTTGCCATATCTACAGTTGCAACAAGAGCCTCCAACAAGAGTTCTTGTGTTGGCATCACGGACAGGCATTTTGTTTTATTGTGGGTGTGGTTATTAATAATAGGGCAATGATTTTGTTTAAAAACTATTTATAGAGGTAAATGTGATGAATGAAAAAGTCATGCAACTTTACTGGAAATAAAATAAATAAACATTGAGAGTGGAGCGAAAGAGACAGAGTTTAAAAAAAACAGAAAAATCATGGCCTAAATATTGAACTTATTGCATGTATTTCTAATTTTAAGTGTAGCTTTCCATCATATCTTTGTAATAGCACTATTGAGTGAGCTGCCTTGTGGCAGTTGTAGAATTCAGTTATAATCAATGTCAAATGTTAATTGCCAAACTGTTAAATCTTTATGAGAAAATGTTTACAAATGAATTTCTGTATTATGGAAGCTCCCATTTCCTTTCTCTCTCTATTTTGTTCCTTTACATTCATATGGTTTTCATTCTTCAGGCAAAGGTAACAGTCCTATTTGATAATGACCCTCTTGCACAACATCGTTACCTGATAAGAATTCAAACTGGTCACCGCAAAGGGGCGGCTACCACAGCTAAGGTTAGCTGATGTCTTTGAAATTGAATTATGAAATGTGAAGACTTGTTTTTATCTCTTCCCTTCAGTTGTAATTTATGCTGTCAGTTGAATGGTAAATTAACAAAAACAAACCTTTTTCTTGCATCCTTCAAAGTGTGGCATGATTTATTTTACTTTAAAGACACCATAAAATATGAGTCTTTGCTGTTGTAGGGTAATGTATTCCTGTGTCCAATCATTAAATCTAAAAAAATTATGGCTCGACTGACCTTTCCTGATATACCCTGGGCTTTTATCATTTCTCTTTCTCATAAACATTCTCATATTTTTATGTATGAAAATTTATTGATGAAAATGATTCCCTCTGAGTTTAGTATTGATCATTCAATTAAAGTCTAATTGCAATCACTTGCATTACAATTTTATTTGTGCAGGCCCTGACAATTATTTGCGTTTGTTGGTAGACATATCATATAAATGTAAAAGTAATAAGGAACTTTTAGGTTTTCTTAGCATTTATAAAGGTTTCCAAAGTAACAGAAAACACTAAAAACTTCATAAGTAGTTCACTGCAAATTAGCAATTTGGATTTTCCCAAACGACTGGCTATGGAATATATTTTCAGTATATGACTGAGGCACACTTTCAGAGAATAATGATTAAGCAAAATCTGTTGCAATCTCCAGATTTCTTTTTTGTTACTTTACTGTTGAATAAAGATACCACAATTCTGGATATTTAATCAACGCACAATCATTTAACATGGACAGTTTGGTGAAACATTGTATAAAACGTGGATGAATAGGCGAACACTTAAGTGCAGTAATGAAGGAGAGCTTCATTGAAGTGCTATCTGTCAGATGGGGTATTAAATCAAGTCCAAAGTGTGTCGAGGATTTTTAAGCACAAATTCCTCTGGTGTCTGGTCATCATTTATCCCTTGAGCATGTTAACAAATTAAGTTATCTGACCATTTGTCCTATTGTTGCCTATGGGACTTTGTTACACCCAACTTGGTCTCACTATATTATAACAATGACCACTTTTCAAAAAGGAATTCATTAACTGTGAAGCACTGCAGACATTGAGGATGTGACCGGCACCATACAAATGTAAGAAATTATTATACGCCAAGATATTAGGAACTGCTGATGCTGGAATCTGAGAAAACAAGGTGTAGAGCTGGATGAACACAGCAGGCCAGGCAGCATCAGTGGAGCAGGAAAGCTGACATTTTGGGTCTGGACCCTTTTTTGTATATTTGTAAATGTTTAAAGATGAATTGATCTTTGATTTTTCTTTGTTGTGGTAAAACAGGTAGTAATTATGCTCATTGGCTCTAAGGGACATAGTGACCCTCATTTCCTGACTGATTCAGAGAAACATGTCTTTGAGAGAGGCGCAGTCGATGAATTCCTTCTTACTACATTCTTTTCACTGGGGGACCTTCAGTCCATAAGGTTATGGCATGACAATTCAGGATCCAGTCCTTCTTGGTGAGTGCCATTTATCATTATAATTTATCAGTAAACTAAAGGAATTTAAATGTCACAAGATATTTTCAGCCCAAGATCAGCAAATCTACTTGTTAACTAAACTGACATCATTCGTTAGGCTACAAAAGGGGAAGCATTGATCATCATAAAATGGAACACAAATGGAAATTAAACAAGAACTAAAACTGAACTGAATAATTGACATATCAATTACCAGAAGGGACTTGATAAGACAAGAACATGCATATGGATTGGTTTCAGGTGCTTTTGAGATCCTGTGAATTTGAGAAGTGTGGCATAAGCCAAGACGATTTTGGATACTTACATTGATTAAGGGATATCTAAATGGATAAGAAATTGCTTGATACCGTACAGGCAGCAAATACATAAAAACTGGTTGCCAGACAGGATGCAGGAAGTTAGCATGCAGTGATGAGTGGGATGCTGCAGGGTTCGGTGCTGGGACCCTAGCTGTTCACAATATATATTAACGTTTGGACAAAGGAATTGAATACAATATCTCTGAATTTGCAGATGATGCTAAGCAGTGTGTGCTGTGAGGAGAATGCTAAGAGGCTGCAGGGTGACATGGACGGGCTGGCTGATGCTTGGCAAATGCAATATAATGTGGGTATATACGAAGTTTTGGTGGCAAAAACAGATTATTATCTGAATGTTGGCAGTTTAGGAAAAGGTGAGGTGCAATAAGACCTGGGTGCCATGGTGAAACAATTGCTGAAGGTTGGCATGCAAGTGCAGCAAGCAGCGAAGAAAATTAATGGCACGCTGGCCTTCACAGTGAGACGATTTGAGTATCGGAGTAGGAATGCCTTGTTGCCCTCATACAGGGTCTTGATGAGGCCATACCTTGAGTATTCAGTGCAGTTTTGGTCTCCTAATCAGTGGAAGTCCAGCGAAAGTTGACTAAGCAGACTGCTGGGATAACAGGATTAACATATGAGGAAAGACTGGGCTTGTACTCACTGGAATTTAAAAGAATGAGTGGGGTTCTCAGAGAAACGTAAAAACCTGATGCAGCTGGACAGGTTAGATACAGAAAGAATGTTCCTGATGTTGGGGAAGTCCAGAACTAGGGGTCAGTGTCTAAATAAGCGGTAAGCCATTCAGGACTGAGATGAGGAATATTTTCTTCACTCAGTTGTGAACCTGTGGAATTTTCCTTCATAGAAAGCTATTGGGGCCAGTTTGTTAGATATCTTCAGGAGAGAGCTGGACGTAGCCCTTGTAGTTAAAGGGCTGAAGGGGTATGGAGAGAAACCGGGAGTGGGATACTGAGATTACATGATCAGCTATGATCATATTGAATGGTGGTGCAGGCTCAAAGGGCTGAATGGCCTACTCCTGCACCTATTTTCTTTGTTTCTGTTTCTATAACATCTTCCAACATGTTTTTAAAGCAATACAGTATTTATTTTTGCTTTACAAAACAGACTAGTTGAATGGTAATATTTCTGATTCTAGTTATTCCAGTTCTGAAGTTTTCTTACATTTTACTTGGTATTGTGAGAATCAGGCTTTTAAAGATAAAATTGACTACTCTGCAGTGATAGTTTTACATTTTGACAAAAAACACTGCCCACAGTAGCAATGTTGCATGTCAAGAACACATTAAAAATTTAACTGTTAGCATCCAATGGTTGACTGAAAATGATTATAAGCCATAATTTAGTCCTTATTTAAAATGGATAGAGTTGTGTTCACTAATCTGGATGTTGGATTTGTTGCTTCAAATCCCTCATTGTTTTAAGATGGAATCCTTTTTAGAGGGCTACTTATTTCAGTAGGTTGTATATTTCTGTGAGTTACATTTTCTCATCATAAATGTAGTGTTATAGAGGTGTAGAGATATGCAACACAGAAACGGATTTTACAATCCAACTATCCATGTTGACCAGATATCCTAAATAAACCTAGTCCCAATTGGCCTATATCCCTATGAACTTTTCCTATTCATGTACCCATTCAGATGCCTTTTAAATGTTGTGATTTTACCGGTCTCCACCATGTCCTCTGGCAGTTCATTTCAATACACACACCATCCTCTGTGTGAAAAAGTTGACCTTTAGCTCTCTTAAATCTTTCCCCTCTCACCTTAAACCAAAAGCCCTCCAGTTTTGGACTCCTCCCACCTTGCCTATTTACCCTATCCATGCTCCTCCATGATTTTATAAACCTTTGTAAGGTCATCTGTCCGCTCCAACGTTCCAGGGATAATAATACCAGCCTGTTCAGCCTCTCCCTATAACTCAAACCCTCCAACTCCAGCAACATCCTCACAAATCTTTTCTGAACTTTTTCAAGTTTCACAACGTCCTTCCTAAAAGAGGGAGACCAGAATTGCCTGCAATACTCCAAAAGTGGCCTAATCAATGTACTATACAGGCTTAATATGACCTTCCAACTACTATACTCAATGTACTAATCAATAAAGACAAGAATATAGTAAAGAAGGTGTTCTATCTACCTGCGACTCCACTTTCAAGGAACTATGAACCTGCACTTCAAGGTATCTTTGTTCAGTAACACTCCCCAGGGCTTTGCCATTAAGGAAATAAACCCTGCCCTGATCTGCCTTTCCAAAATGCAGTACTTCATATTTATCTAAATTAAACTCCATCTGCCACTCCTCAGCCCATTGGTCCATCTGATCAAGATCCTGTTGTACTGAGGTGATCTTCTTCACTGTCCGCTACACCTCCGATTTTAGTATCATCTGCAGATTTAGTAATCGTACCTCCTATGTTCACATCCAAATCATTCATGTATGTATTTTTTTTATGTAGTTTTCAATTTTCCCAACTGTTTTCTTCTCTACTGATTTCTCCAGTTCCTGACTCTCGGCTCTACTTAAATCTGCAGGTACGTGAATCATGTAACTGTTCTGGATGTTGAAGCAGGCAAACAATGGCACTTCATCTGCAATTCATGGCTGGCAATTGACATAGATGAAAACACGGTCGACAAAATCTTCCTGACAGCCTCTGACATGGAGCTGAAGAGTTTCAAGTAATCTATCAAATACTTTGCATTGGTATTTTTCCTCTACTCTTCTTAATTAGCAGTGCTTTTCTTTGCTGTCTCATCGTTGATTGCATGGCTAAAATATACATCTTAAAAATTGATCAGCAGGTAAAAATTATTAACAAAGCAGATTAACTTTTGAGATTTCTGATGAGAAATGTGATGTATGGCATAATAATGTACCAAACAATAATATGCAGAGCAGACTGGAAGATGACCGAAATACAGTGTTGTCTTCGACGTGACACTAGAGAGTTGTGCATAGTAACTTGTAATAGTCAGGCATAAATAAAAGTATTGCAGTTAAAAAATGAATAGAAGAACTTTAATCTAGGATAAGGAGCAAATAGTGCCTTAGAAGATATATGTAAGCACTTTAATGGACGGATAGTTTCATAACTTCATATTTGTGTGAACCTGACTTCGAAGGATTGTGCAGACACATGGATCAGATTTTTTTTAAATTAAGGAGATCAAGAGGACAGTGGAATAGTTTCTTTTAACAAGGAAACCACAATTGCTAGTAATTCCAGATAGTTGCTGACCTTGATTGCTTGCACTCACTTTAGAGAAACCCAGATGACTGATTTGATAATGGGACTGATTTGATGATTTAGGTTTTACAGCTGCTCCATTTTGCATTCTAGAAGAAGTCTTTGATTTTCAACTGGGGAAGTGTTCTAAAAGAAAAGGGTTGCTGGGCTCATGTCTGCTGTTTCTGAAGCACCTTTGTGATAAATCCAGTGTGAAATCTCATTGGCCTTTTGAAATCTGACTGGAAAACTTCTCAACACTGTGTTCCTGAGTAAGCTGGGTCTACCAAAATCCCAGAGATAAGTGCCTATGCTGGTGACACCCATCTACACTTGCCAGACTGTAAAACTGATGGACATGTGAACATTCCAAACATTTTTATTTGCATTTGAGGTCTAACATTCATAGGTCAAAAGTGTTATTTTTCTCCAAGTCCAGCTCTGCAGAGAAATCAATTTACTTCCTCATTCTCGTGTGAATCGTTTGTATGTTTGCGGATAAATATTTCTACATTTTTACAGACCGTCTTCATTTTGATAAATTAATAATAAATCAATAAATTTGTGTTTATTAAAGAAATGTAGATAATGGATCTCTCTATTTTAGGCTGTTCTTGCCAACATCCATGAGCACGTGCACTAGCAGCAAAATCTCTCAAATATATGTAAGTTCAGAAGAAAAAAAGACTTAAAAAATAAAACCAGGTGTTGGCAACAAGGAGGAAAGGGTTAAACAAAGAACATTTTTAAGTGTCAAAATCAAGGCTCTCGTATGCAACCACATTTAAAATAGGAACGTTTGTATTAGCAGACATATACTTTATTCTATATCTGACATCTGTAGAGAAAGCTTTAAGCCACTATAGTCCTATCAGATTATAGGACTGCTCTCTCATTGCAGAGGCATAATTGGTAGTGGTTTAACCTGAGTGTCACCACACATCATGCAGAGGGAAGGAGAATCCTTCATAATATCTTCAGCTGCTGTGGGGATTGAAGCCACACTGTTGATAATACACAAATCATTACAAGACCAGATACCCAGCTGACTGACCTAGAAAACAGCCCTATAATGCTTAGGAAAACTATACTAGTAGCAGTATTAATCTAAAGGATAGATTGAAAGATAGAAAAAGAATAATAGATCACACCTACAGTATTTGTTACTGACAACTTATTCAAATCATAACTGTAAAAGTCACACAGAATGTAACTTCTTTGCAAGTGGATACATCTCAGCTACAAGCAGGTGACATGTGATACTCTACTCCAAGGAAAGGAGAGAGCTGTATGGTGAGTCTCTGGTAAATGGCTGAGATCTTCTCTTTCCTTAAGTTTGAACATAGTATACGAATTGGTGGTAAAGTTAATAAAGTGTATAAAAGCAGCATAGGTAAGTGAATAAATGATTAATCAAACTCATTAAGTTTGGCAGAACAGGTATGTGTCAAGTCTGCAGCTTGTGGGAGCACCTGGAGACCAAATGTGATCTAAGACAAACCTTTTTTTCAGTAAATACTTGAAGTTTGAGCAGTTTCAGCTCGGATTTTTTAAGGGGGAAGATAGATCTGGTCAGTGGCGAGGACAATAGGACATGACTGTGTGTGTGTGTAAGTAAGGGGATGCAGAGGGAGGAATGCATGCATGTCATCCTTTGCAATTGTCCAGTAGGTTACAAAGATAACAAATTATAGACAAAATGAAGGGCTCTGTACCTGGATGTACATAACGTTAATAACAAAATAAACAAACAATCTGATAGCACAAATTGAGCTAAATGTGATCTGATAACCATTATGGAAGTTCTGGTGTCTGAGGATTGTGAAGGATTGGGCAATGAATAATGAGGAGTATGTTGCACTCAAGAAGAATAAGAAGCCAGCTGAAGATGGAGAGGTAGTACTGTTAACCAAAGATGGTATATGTGCAATAGTTAAAGACAAGAGCAGGAGCTGCAGAGTGGATGTATGAGTTGACCATGGCGCATTGTACAGGAAGCCATTCCAGCAAGGAAAGCAATAAGGACTGGAACAGTTGTCAGGGATAGTAAGGTGAGAGGGATTGGCACTGTTCTCTGTAGAGAAAAGCAAGAGTCTAAAAGGCTATGCCAGGGTTTAGGACATCAGCTGGGAAGGAACATACACATGGGAGGGGTAGGATCCAGTGGTCATGGTCCCTAGGCACCAATGAAATAGGCAGAATTGGGGAAGAGGCCTTGCATGAAGACTATGAAGCGCTTAGGCACTAAATTAAAAACAGAACTTTCAAGGTTATAATCTTTGGATTTTCACCTGAGCTGCATGCAAATTGGATTAGGGTACATAACATTAACGATATGAATACATGGCCCAAAGACTGGGGTTAGGGTAATGGGTTCCAGTTCATGGAGCAATGGCCCAGTAATGGAGGAAGTGGAGTCTGTAGGGCTGAGACGATCTGTATCTGAATCATGCTGTAACCAATGTTCTTGTGAATTGCATAATTAGTGAATTAGAAACAGATATAAACTAAAAATTGTGGCTACAAGAGATCGAATGTGGTAAATCACAGATTAGAGTTAAATATAAGTAAGAGAGGTAAATAGTAATATGGGATGTGAGAGACAGAACAACAGGAAGTGATAGAGAGAAAAGAACCCAGGCATACATCAACAATCAAAACTATTTGTCACAAAGATAACAAAAAAAAGACAAAATGAAAGGCACTGTGCATAACGTTCAGAACAACATCATCAATCTGGTTGCACAAATTCAAATAAATATGATCTGATAACCATTATGGAGGTTCTGGTGTCTGAGGATTGACAAAGATTGGGCAATGAATAACGGGGAGTACATTATACTTATACAGGAGACCAGCTGAAGATGGAGAGGTAGTACTGTTAACCAAAGATGGCATATGTGCAATAGTTAAAGATCCATGGGTCAGGAGATTGGGATTTGATATGGTTTGTATGGAGATGAGGAATAGTAGGTAAAGAAGCCTTCTGACAGGAACCACAATGTTGGACAATGTATGCACTGTGGGCTGGCATGGTGGCTCAATGGCTAGCACTGCTGCCTTCCAGTGCCAGGGACGCAGGTTTGATTCCACCCTTGGGGGATTGTAAGTGTGGAGTTTGCACGTTTTCCCCGTGTCTACATAGCTTTCCATTGGGTGCTGCAGTTTCCTCCCAGAGTTCAAAGATTTGCAGGGTTACCGGGTAGGGAGGTGGGTCTAGGTGTGATGCTCTTCAGGGAATTGGTATGGACTCAATGTGCCAAGTGGAATTTATGGGAATTCTACGAAGAAGAAATATTGGCTGTTTGTGGTAAAAGGGTGGACAAAAATCATTGATAGTATTAATCTATATATAAACTGGAAAACTCAGATTGACAGAAATGGACTGGATATGGAGTAAGTAGAATGTTTTCCAGATAGTTTCTAAGAAGGGTACATTCTAAAACTGATCTGACAGCAAGCTATCTTCAACTTAGAATTATGCAATGTGACGGGATTAATTAATAACCTCAGAGTAAAGGTCCTTACTTAGGCAAGGATGTGAATGCACCTGATTGATATCTGGAATGAATGGGTTATCTTATGAGGACAGATTGGACAGGCTAGGCTTGATTGCACAAGAGTTTAGAAGAGAGAGAGAGAGAGACAGAGGGTGGACTTGTTTGAAGTATAGGCTAGGAATCCTGCGGCAAGTAACTCACCTCCTGACTCCTCAAAACCTGTCCACCATCTACAAGGCACAAGTTAGGACTGTGATGGAATCCCCACTTGTCTGAATGAGTGCAGCCCCAACAACACTCAAGAAGCTGGACACCATCAGGTCAAAGGAGCCTGCCTGATTGGCACTACATTCACAAGCATCCACTCCCTCCTCCACCGATGCTCAGTAGCAACAGTGTGTACCATCTACAAGATGCACTGCAGAAATTCACCAAAGAACCTCAGACAGCACCTTCCAAACCCATGACCACCTCCATCTAGAAGGACAAGGGCAACAGATATGTGGGAACACCACCACCTCCAAGTTCCCCTCCAAGTCACTCACATTCCTGACTTGGAAATATATCACCATACCTTCACTGTCGCTGGATCAAAATCCTGGAATTCTCTCCTTAATAGCATTGTGGGTCAACCCACAGTAGGAGGGCTGCAGCAGTTCAAGAAGGCAGCTCACCACCACCTTCTCAAGGGCAACCAGGGAGGGGCAACAAATGCTGGCCAGCCAGTGATGCCCGCATCCCACAAATGAATAATAAAAAAAACACGATCGTGAATGGACTTGACAAGGTGAATGAATGATTCTGCCTCAGGGTGAATGCTGCAGGGATGGGCCCTGTTGGGATGCAGTGGAAATGTCCATAACCCCTGGACCAGGAGGCTGGGCTCAAGTCCCACCTGTTCCAGAGGTGTGTAATAACATCATCGAACAGGTTGACTAGACAAATGAGTTAATAAAAAACACACAAAAGGTACAGTTTTATAACAGATGAAGTGACTTTTTTTTTCTTTCAGAGGGTAATGCAACTTTGCTTACTCTCCATCTTGTCAGGTGGTGAAAGTAAGATTGTTAATATTTTTAAGGCAGATGTCTGTCAATACTTGTTAGACAAGGGTTAAAAAGGAGTAGGGGATTTGAAACACAAACAAATTATTGATTGGTGAATCAGGCTCAAACGTTAAATGGTCAACTTCTGCTCCTATTATGTATTCTCATATCTTTAGCAAGCAGCAATACCTTTATCACTTTTCTTCTCAAAAGGAGGCTATGCATGAATTAAACCCAAAGGCTCTGCCAAGTGGTCAGATTCCGAAGATTGCTGAAGTTTAAGGATGACACCCAAGTGAGCCCATCATTGTGTGTTGTGTATGTAATTTGTGGTACCAGTTTTGATTCAGAGTAAATGTTACAAGATGTAGTATCAATGAAGCTGAAGGAGGGCATCATGGTTCTAGTTACACAATTCCACAGGGCACAACAAAAACTAACAATACATTTACCCACCCCCAAGATAACCAAATAAATACCTTGTCCATGAAAGGTTTTAAACAAGAAAGATCTACTAACCAGCATCTTAATAAACACATTTGTGGGCTTATTAAAAATAAAAACTTAACATACACAGGTCATATGGAATCTAAAGATCACACACATAAACACACACACACACACACACACACACACACACACACACACACACACACACACACACACACACACACACACACACACACATACAAATTCCCTGCAGAGATTTGCTTTCTAAAAGAAAACAACTCATTAGTGAATGGTTTATTCTTAAAGGTAAAAAGATAAAGCTTTGGGTGCTCTGGAGTCTATTGCTCCGATGTTCTGGCATGAGTGGTCATCACTAAATGCTGACAGTGGTCTCTGATGTCTTGCTCAAAAATACACTCATGCTATTCTGTAAATCATTCATTCAGTAAAACTAGTGGGTTTCATCCTGAGCTGATATAGAGTTTTCTTTTCAGGAATGGGAGAGAACAGCTGTGAAGCTTGTTCTTTGCAAGCTTTCCTCTAACTCCAAGAAAGTTGCATACATTCTTGACAAAGCAATCATGTTGTCTTTTCTCTCAATGTCACAGTCTTTTAAAGATAGGGCTGTAATAGCAACCTACATCAAAACAGGCTGGCAGTTTGGTCTTTAAATGGCTAAAGGCTGGGGGATAATTGTCAGTAAATATCAATGTCTATCTGTTGCTGTTATGCTATGAAGAACACCTATTTCAAAGTGTTTAAGGTCCTGTAACAATCTCAGAGTTTCTTTATCCACTGCGGAGTGTCTTATTTGGTGTTGATTTCATTTTTTCTAAGCAAGCAATTGGAAAGGAGTGTGCCCTTTTTATTCCATTAATCTTTCTGTAGTCAGCACGGGATCTGATTAAACCATTATAGTTAGACATAAACACTATAGGGGAACTCCAGCTGCTTTGTCTAATATAGGTTCGAAAACTCAGACATCTGCTTTTACCTGTGCCTGTTTCTCTGGGCCGATGTTTTATAGGAGAGAATTAATTGATTGATTGATTGTCACTTGTACCGAAGTACAGTGAAAAGCTTTGTTTACAAAAAATACAGGCAGATGATAGTAAGTAACGGATGTACAGATCACAAACATTTAGACAGAGGCATACAGGATACATTGCACAGGGCATTCTTTAAGTGAGATCACGGTTACCAAGACCAGCATTCTTTGAGTCGAGAGAGTCAATTCATCAGTCTAATAACGGCCAGGAAGAAGCTGTTCCCCTGCATCCACATCATACATGGCTAAAGTTGTACGCCCCTGTTTACCTTTACAGACTCCTCTACATTTAGTGAGTAATCTTGTTAAGTATTTTTGTTTTTCTTCTAAAAAAGAAAGCAAAGTGCATTACCTCTCTAACAGTTTGTTGTTAGCTAACCAAATACGAGGTTGTTTGATTTGGGCATTGTTTAGGCCTCCGAAAGCCTCATTCTCATTATCCCTTTCATCCTCCACTGCACCAATAACCTGACACATCTGTATTTGCGCAGCCACCTCCTAACAGTGGTATTGCTTCAACACATTGATGAGAGTTAAACTATTCTTTTACTGGAAGTCTCCATTTCTAGATAATGTTGCATTTTAATAAATAATTAGATTGTAATGAACTTATCCTTGTTTTTATATTTCAGAAATGTATT
This sequence comes from Stegostoma tigrinum, assembly GCF_030684315.1. Lineage (NCBI taxonomy): Eukaryota > Metazoa > Chordata > Chondrichthyes > Orectolobiformes > Stegostomatidae > Stegostoma > Stegostoma tigrinum. Next base: position 41,019,821 of record NC_081369.1, read on the forward strand.
CTTTATGAAGACAGCTGAAAGCTTTACAGATGGACATATCTGGTTTTCAGTTGTTGAATGCCCCCCAAGAAGTTTATTCACCCGAGTTCAACGTGTTTCCTGCTGCTTTTCACTGCTGCTTGGTTCAATGCTGACCAACATCATGTTCTGGGGCACATCACCCGAAGAATCAGCACAGGCCACAACACTGGGTAACAGTAATCTTGAGAAAGGATTAGGATTATATGATTATTATGTACGTTGGTTTATAAATTATTACATTTCTAAATGAAAACAATACTCCTAGAAACCAGCGTGGTCAACTTCAACTTCAAAATATAACAAATCCTTCTTATCTAATTGAATCTTCTAATATTTAAAGAAAAATTGTCATCATTTAATGGATTTTGCAGGCTCAAGATTTAAGCCGGTTTACCTGAGGAACTGTTTGATGAACACCTATGCACCCATTTTTTTTGTGGGATTAAGCTTGTTTAGAAGTCAAAATATGCCACTGGATCTATTGTGATTTCATCATTGTAGGCACTGGAGGGGTGAGTAAAACATTAGGGTCCACAAAGATACCACAGCTATTGCTGTATTGGGTTCAGCCAACCATTGCCCCGCCCATCCACCGTTCAACAAAAGTTATCTTTTTGAATGTTGGTTTGGTTTCAGCAAATGGCAACTTCCCTACCTTGACCGTAGCTTTTCCCTGGCCTTGGCTAAATTTCCCCAGGGCCTTGACTAAAGCTCCCCCTTTGTGGCCTTGACCAAAGCTCCCCCCTCGTGGCCTTGGCCAAAGCTCTCCTCAGCCTCGATCAAAGCCCCCCAGTGAGCGACATACTCAATGCCTTCACTTCAAATTGCTTTCCCATTGCTCACTGTTACTCCAGACACAGACCCTTCTGTTTCAGCTTTTACTGCTGCTAAGTTCAGGCTTACTAGTGACTGGAAGAGCAACCCCTTAAAGATTCCATCTGTTCTACTTACAAGAGTGACCTTTAATAATTGACCATTCCTAGCATTGAATCTTCCTGGAATTTTTGGATACTTTTTGGAGTGAACTTGTCCATTGAACCCTTGCATTTTGTTGCTGTGGCTAATGCAGCATACAAAGCAACTGGAGTCATCCATTTGCCAACCAGTCAGCTTAAGGAGATCCTGTTAGACAGTGCAGCTTGCCTTGGCCAGGCTTATCAGACTTAAATCCAAAAATGACTTGGGGTCCTCCATCTTTACCCAATCTGGCCGAGATATGACTCTATGGTCCACATAATTGTGATTGACTTTTAACTGTCCTCTGGATGGCAAGTCATGCCATTCAAGGGAAAATAGGGTAAGAAATGTTGGTCTTGCCAATGAAGCCCAAATCCCTTCAAGGAATAATAAAAGAAAAGCCCCAGCTGGTCAAGAAAATTCAGGATACCTCTACAGTGTACATATGCATAGATACGTATATCCAGGAAGTGACGTGCGACCTGTTTGCAAGGGCCAACATTTCATCATTTCCCTATGGAAAGGAATTCTTTTTTTCGTTTATTCACTCCTGGGATGTGATGACATGGCTAGGGATTTGTGATTTCCCATCCCTAATTGCCTACAGGAAGGTGATGGTGAGCCATCTAATGCAATTACACCCACAGTGCAGTCAGGAAGGGATTTTCCAGATTCTGTCCCAGTAACAGTGAAGGACCAACAATAGTGCCCCAAGTCAGGTTGGTATGTATTTTGGAAGAGAACTTGCAGGCAGTTGGGGTTCCCCATGTATTTGTACTTTCTGTTTTGTAACAAGAGTTTTGCTGCAATGCATCTTGTACATGCTGTAGCATTGTGAATCAGAGGTGGAGGGTGTGAATATTTAAGGAGGTAGAAGGGGTGCCAGTCAAGCAAGTGATGTTATCCAGGATGGTTTTGAGTTCAAGCTTTGTTGGAGCTGCACATTTCCTGACAAGTGGAGAACATTCAGTACAGTCCTGAACCTTATAATTTTTGGGAAGACGAGTGAGTTACTTATCTCAGAATTCCTGGTCTCTGGTTCTGGAGTGGTAGTCAGTGTTTATATGTCTGGTGCAGTTCAGTTTCTAATCATCATTAATCCCCAGGATGTTGATAGTGGGAGATTGAACAATGGTAGTAATAACACTGATTATCAAAGGGGGCTGTTGGACTCCTTCTCGTTGAAGATGGTCATTCTCTGCCACTAGTGTGGCATGAACGGTGCTTACTATTTATCATTTTAAACTGAAATGTTGTCCAGTTCTTGTTGCATATGGACACTAACTGCATGAGGAGTCACAAATAGTGCAAATTACATTCTGTAATCATCAACAAACGTCTCCACTTCTGACCTATATGATGAAGAGAATGTCAATGATAAAGTACCTGAATAAAGTTGGGCCTAGGACACTACAGCAAGGAATGAGGCTGTTGTAACACAGTGGCTCTGTCCTGACCTCTCAGCTCAGAGGCCTGGGCTCAATTCCCATTTGCTCCAGCAATGTGTTAAAACATCTCAGGTTGATTTTAAAAAAATCTTCCCTGAGGAATTCCTGCAGCAATGTCATGAGACTGAGATGATTGACCTCTAACAGCCACAATCATCTTCTTTGGCTCCAAATATAATTCCAGCTAGATTTCCATTGATTCCCATTAGCTTCAGTTTTACTAGGGCCACAACCAAATGCAGCTTTTGATATCACGGGCAGTCAGTCTCACGTCTCCTCTGGAGTTCACCTCTTCTGTCCATCGCTGATTCAAGGCTATAATAACGTCAGGAATTGGGTGGCCCTGATGAAGCCCAAACTGATTGTCAGTGAGCTGAGGAAAGCACTGTCAGCAATGCCTTCCATGAGATTTCTGCAACACATTTGATATTGTGAAGACAATAGGCCACAATCCAGGAAAGTGTGCTGCAGCCAGCTTGCAGATGTTTCTGGATCTGAGCATGTCATAAGCTCATTGTGTAACCCCAAATGAATGAGGAAGCCGAACAGAGGGTCTGAACAGTCACAACATGCTGACTTTTGCACAGTACTGTCGAATCATATGCCCATCCCACTCCAGTGTAGTCTTGCACCAGAGTTATTAATGGGCAGAAAGCAGAAGGCTCAGCTCCCTATCCTGCCGAAGAAGTTTGTTCTACACTCAATCCCTTCATAGTTACCAAGCAGGGCGTGATAACAAGCAATCCTATCACATACAGCAGGTTACATTTCTTTTTTGGGTTATAAACTGGAAAAAGCGAAGTTTTGGAACATTGTCTGTTTTGCAGAATATTAACATTTAGCTTTTTTGGACTCGAATGTTAAAGGTGAAGCTGTGATGTGCTTCGCTTACAGTTTAGAAAAGACCAAGTGACATTTTGCAAAGCAAAGCTGAATGGAGAGAAATAAGAGAGATTGATAGCTTTACGAGACCAACCTGTGGAGACAGCCTTGTGCTCAAACTGTCTGGCAACAGCTATGAATTTTAGTTTGCATTTGTTACAGACCTGAGAATGTGGCCATTGGAAAGAAGCCTGCAGCAAAAGGCAGGTCTTCTTTCTCCTGAAAAGGAAAACCCTGGAAAGTTGAAGGAAAGCCTCCAAGGAGCTACAGCAAAGATAGGTCGCTGTCTCCTGGAAAAGGAATAACAAAACCCTTGCAGTTATGGAGAGGTTGTGAGGAAGCTCTCTCTCTCTCTCTCTCTCTCTCTCTCTCTCCCTCTTCTGTCTGAGTAAATAACACTCAGAAAGATGAGCTGCTAACTCGGTTAAAGACTGATTGGTTACCAAAACTGAATGAATGTCTGCCATCATTCTGTGACCAACAGCAATGAAATCTCATTGACAGGAAATGAAAGAATTGTGAGAAAGTCACCTTATTGAATCCTTATGTTTTACACTCTCAATTCACAAGATTTTTCCTTTTTTCCGATATTTATTTCATCCGCAATCTCTCTGCAGAGCTGTAGGTCTCAATGTGCTGTGCATCTGAATGTGTATCTGTTAGTTTTAAGCTGTATATAATTTAAGTTTGTGTGGTAGTAACTGATCATCAATTTGTCACTTGTTAACAAATTTTTATTCACAATTGGTGAAACCTATTGGAAGAGTCTGTGTTCTAAACAGTAGTTCGAGTCAAGAGATAATGGGAACTGCAGATGCTGGAGAATCCAAGATAACAAAGTGTGAAGCTGGATGAACACAGCAGGCCAAGCAGCATCTCAGGAGCCCAAAAGTTCAAGTCAAGTCAGTTGACCATCTTGGCGATTTAATCGGTCACTTCTACATTTGGAACAACTTATTGAGTAGTAGAGTTTAACTGCCAATACTGTCCTCCTGATAGAGCTGGAACACTCCTCTTCACATTACATGTTATGGTGCAAGGGATCTTCCAAAGCTTGGGCTTAGGAAAAAGATTTGGTGGGTGAGGGATCTAAACAGGAAAGATGCAATCATCCATAGACGTTTAAACTGTAGGAGCTTGGACATTATCCATTGCTGAAAGGACCATATGAAGGAGTTGCATTGGTTGAGCCAACCACAGATTACTTTATTTTTATACATTCAGAGATGTGGTAATCACTGGCTAGGCAAGCATTTGTTGATCAATATCATATAGAAATAGAATAGTAGTGATATACAGCATGGAAATGGACCCTTCAGTCCAACTTGTCCTTGCCAGAGATCCTAAATAAATCTAGCCCCATTTACCAGCATTTGGCCCAAATGCCCCTAGACCCTTCCTATTCATAAACCCATTCAGATGCCTTTTAACTGTTGTAATTTTACCAGCCTCAAGCAATTCTTCTGACAGTTTGTGCTTTAAAAAGTTGGCCCTTAGGTCCCGTTTAAATCTATCCCCTCTCGCAACTTAAACGTAGGCCCTCTGGTTTTGGATTCCCCCAACCTAGGGAAAAGACCTTGTCTATTTACCCTAGCCATGCCCCTCATGATTTTATAAACCTTGATAAGGTCAGCCCTCAGCCTCCGTAACTCCAGGGAAAATAACCCCAGCCTCCTTGGCCTCACCCTGTAGCTCAAACCCTTGAATCCTGGCAACATCCTTGTAAATCTTTCCTGAACCCTTTCAAGTTTCGCAACATCCTTCCTATAGGAGGGAGACCAGATCTGCACGCAGTATTCCAAAAGGGGCCCAACCAACGTCCTGTTCACCTACAACATGACCTTTAACTCCTATACTCAATGCACTGGCCAATAAAGGCAAGCATATCAAATGCCTTCTTCTCTATCCTATCAACCGGTGATTCCACTTTCAAGGAATGATGAACCTGCACTCCGAGGTCTCTTTTTTTTAAGCAACACCCCCCCCCTCAGGACCTTACCATTAAAGGTATATAAGTCCTGCCCTGATTTGCCTCAGTCACAGAGCTGTGGTCTGGAGTCATAACTAGGCCAGTCTGGATAAGGACAGCAGCTTTCTTCCCTAATGAATGACATGATCTTTCCCCCAACAATTGACCACAGTTTCATGGTTATCATTAGACTTTTAAATCAAGGTTTTTTTTAAAAACAAAAATAAAAGTACAGAATGCAAATTTCACCATTTGCAATGGCAGGATTCAAACCTAGGTCCCCAGAACATTATCAGGGTCTCTGGATTAACAGTGTAGCATTAATACTGCTAAGCCATTGCCTTCCCTATTATGTATTAGGATGAAATGAATGATATAACTGGAACAAAGAAGAATTACACACCTCTAACCACCAAACTATCATTCTTCCTAGTCTGAAGGGAATATGTTTGGGGAGAAGAGTAAAACTTCCAGATTGCCTGGGTTTGTAAAGGAGATTGGGCAGTGTACGTGTAAATACATAGACAAATCTTTAATCATGTAATAACTAGGAGAAAATATGGCTCGGGGAATATGTTTTATATGGGCTTGAAATGTTAATACACAGATGAGAAAAGCAAGTAATCTCTATTGAGATTTTGTCATTGGGACTTGGCCAAAGAAAAGAGTTTATTCAAGATGGGCCTAGGCTAATGTGTACCTAACAGTTTCTGAATTAATGTCAGTCATAATTGAATAATTTGGTAACAGTAATTGAATGATGATTTATTCAACAAGGCTCTTTTAGGTAGACCAGAAAGATGGGCTCCTCATCTGGGCTAGTTCACTTTGGGTTTGAGAGAACCCACAAAAATAAATAGAACACAGCGTAGGAAGAAGGAAGAGATAGTAGGAACTGCCAATGCTGGAGTCTGAGATAACAAGGATCAGCGATAAGAAGGAAGTTGTTTTAAACAAATGTAGCCTATAAAAAGTCACATTGTTGTCTGCATTTTGAAAATGTAGGGCTAATTATATGAGCAATAATTGTTACTTTTCAATTAAAGAATTGTATTTACGAGTGTGAATTTGAACAGTGCCATTTATTCCTGGGAACTGATTTAATTCATGCTTTACTCCAGGAAGTTTCAGTTCCTTCATACAGGAGTTGATGATTGGGATCGAGAGTGCATTGATCATGTTCCCTATCAATGTGGGAATAGTGCAGATATTCAGGTCCATTCGCCATCGACCAAATGAGACAAAAGTATTGGAAAGTGAAAGTGTTCAGAAGTTATCATCTACCAGCTTCAATGCTCATAGTCCAGAGTCTCTACTACAGGTCAGCATCAGCTTTCATATTCCTTGAGAATAAATTTTGAACTTTTTTGCATAAACAAGCCATGGCTAAAATGTAGACATTTGATAGAGGACATTAAATTATTGATGTGTAATAAATGTCATTCAAAGAATTATGTAACATTATTTATCATAGAGTAAGTTTCGGAAAAATCAAGATCCAAACAAAATTCTTATTACTAGCGTAATGTGTGATTGGTAAGAGGTAGCTTTTCAGCAGTTCAGTGGTCGTCTGCTTATTGGCTGAATCCATGCCAGTTTCCCAGGAGAAATTATATAGAGACTTTATCAAATATTTCAAGTATACTTCCTTCGGTATGAATTATATTGTTTCCTCTGTAGATGACCATGTTTAAAAATCTAGGCCTCAGGGAATCAGTACTGTTTGTTGGCCTGTGCAGGAGATTGAAGAGCACAGCTGATACTTCATCCTTATCTAAATGAAGTACAGTTTCCACATGTTAACATAGATATATTTCCCCTGTTCGGGGAAGTTATTAAGTATCTTTGGAATAGGTGGGACTTGAAATTGGGTCTCCTGATCTGGAGAAAGGGACTACTATACCACAAGAGCCTTTGAAACACATATTAGCATACACCTAAGGTATTTAAATGGACCACTTTTTTATGATTAGTGTCTACTCAATAAAATGCAGACACTTAATCAAGTAATCAGCTGAAAACCTAATGCTTGTAATCTACATCAGTGTGTTTGTAATCCCATGTTTCCAAGCTTTTGAAACAACCTCAATTGTATCAAAGCTAACAAGGGGCACAAATGAACCTAGTTTATCTTCTGAACTGATGCTTGAACCCTTCTGTGATTAGTAGGTTTAAATTGCACAGGTATTTTGGTGATGGGAAAAGATAGTTGGTTGTGTGTGATAGCACTTCTAGACATAAAAAGAAAGATGCTTAAATCCTTTGGGGTCTTGTGGCACAGTGGTAGTGTCCCTACCTCTGGGATAGAAGGACCAGGTTTGCATCCCCTTGCCCTAGGGGTGTGTGTAATAACACGTCTCAACAGGCTAGTTAGAAAGTATGTGTTACAAGGGCTCTTCTGGAGATGGTAGCACAAGTTACTGTTGCTGGGCCAATAATCCAGGAGCCCCAAAAAATTCTTTGATGTAACAAATTCAAATCCCACAAGAGCAGGCTGTGAAATTTGAGTTCATAATATAATAAAATGATCAAGGCTCTTGTGGTGAGGTGGTAGTATCTCAACATTTGAGCCAGGAGGCCTGGGTTCAAGTCCCATCTGATCCAGGGGTGTGTAATACATCACTGAACAGGTTGATTAGCAAATGGAAATGCTTGAATTCTCTATCATTCTTGAGCTTTATAACAATGATAATATTGAAAGGAATGTTTTAAAGGTTTTCCCAAAGTAAGTACATTTGTTCTTTTAAATAATAATGGGTTGAACGTTGTGGTCAGAGGTGAACTTCCACTCACCTGTACACTCTCTGTAGGCTTTCCTATGCAAGCCAATTATCCAAAAAGCACTGCATCCTCTACAGAGCATCTGGTGAGTGTGAAAACAGGGAAAATATTAAAGTATCACCCTAGCCAACTGGATTGAAGAATTGATAATGAACATTGCTGGTTCTGAACCAGAAGGTGTCAGCATAGTGACTTCAATGTCAAATCAAATACAGGAAGTAAATTAAAATGAGAGAAAGGAAGATGAAACTTCATACATACTAAAGATAATGGGCAGTGCCAGGCTGCTTTTTAAATCATTAGCAAATAACAAAGGTAATAAACAGAGGTAACATGAGGGAACATTTTAATCCAAATGAATAGAGTGTACCATCGCATAAACACATCCTTGACAAAGGCAAATTCAGAAAAAAAAATTGCCTCAGATGCAATTCTAACAGCAGAAAGAGAACGGCAACTTTTGGCTGTAACAGAGAGAGGAATATGAGCTTCTAGCCTCAAGACCCCCACAACTACAGAAAGCTAAAACTAAAAATCCTCGTTCTGTGGGGGCTTGGCCCCACCACTTCATACTGCTTCTATTGTTCCCAAGTTTTAAAAAACCCTGAGGTCCTACAAGCTGTTTACTTTAATGGCTTTCAGCAGACTGCTCTCACCTCTGTCTCAACTTCTCCTCATAAAATAAAACAGGACAAAATACACTCTTAAAGCCATAGTATTGTGACAATATATAGAAGGTAATCATTCAACCTCACTAGACACACAGATAATCCATGTATTCCACGAGTTCAAATTCAGAAATCCAAAATAAGTGAAATTAACATATACACAAATCAGACACTTTATTTCACATCACAATAGGCCCAATAATATTAAATGAGGTGTTGACATTGTTCTGGGCTCATTAAGAATTCATCATTTGCAAGAAGGCAGGTGGATTTTAGCTTCTCCTATTTGAGAAGCTAAGGTTTAAAGTGGCATTGAAGAGGGTGAGCATTACAGAAAAGACCAATACCATATAAAATGTCACTGATTTTTAAAACATTTCATCAACCTATTCTCTGTCCTGGAGCCTGGCTGCCCTCCAAAATGCAGGAAATTTTTAACTCCTGCTCTAAACATGAATATGGAAATGGCAGCCACAGTGATAGGTGAATCACAACATGGTCTGAGATAACAAAGTGCAGAGCTGGATGAACTGAGCAGGCCAAGCAGCATCTTAGGAGCACAAAAGCTGACATTTTGGGCCTAGACCCTTCATCAGAAAAGCTTTTCTAATGAAAGGCCTAGGCCCAAAACATCAGCTTTTATGCTCCTCTGATGCTGCTTGGCCTGCTGTGTTCATCCACCTCCACACTTTGTAATCTCAGATTCTCCAGCATCTGCAGTTCCCATTATCTCTGACACAACATGGTCTGTTGTTATTTCGTTTACTCACCTCAGTTCCAGCATCCAGTTAATTGGACAACTGACTCAGGCACCTTAGGCAATAACTCACCTCCCGCCCATTCCCTGGGTGGTGAAAACAGCAATCATATCCAGTTAGCAATTAGAGTTAATCTGATACACAAATCAAAACTGCCTCCCATTTCCTGCTTCCAGTAGGGTAATTGGATTAATTATACTGCAAACTTGTATGTTTTATTGAAAAAATTGATTATTTTTCAGTGCACAGTACAATAATTCAAACATATATGTGGGAGCTCTTTGATAAAATAGTTGGAAAATGTCAAACAACATTCAAACCATTCCCTAAACTTCAGCTTTTATGCTTTAGCTTGGATTTCTTTCAGTGTATTGTCAGCTTTAATGACTACATGACTCTCTAACTCCCATGGCTAATCTACCTAGCCTGCACATCCAGTTTAATCTAATAGGTGTGGTTGGATACAGTTTGGGCCCAGAACCCTCAGAGGCTGATTTTACACCATGTGCTCCACCCATGATTGTTTACACTGAAGTGCCGAAGGGAATTCTCCATTGATGTGTTAGATGTACCATTAAATGCTCTTTTGTTCCTTCCTTTACATCTAGGATATTAAGAAGATTATCAGCTTTATTTCCAGGTCACTGTCTGATGGAGTATCTACGCTTGAAGAAGAAATGAATAATACCAGTGATCTCAATCAAATTTTAGTTCTTTTGGCCAATTTTCTTCGCATTAGAATGGAACAACACAATATGATTGAGAGTATAAATGCAACAGTTACTACAGAGGGTAAAGACATTAACTTCCTTCAAAAAATTGTTATCTTACTGATATCATGGTTGGTTGTGTGTAAGCTAATGGTTTTATTCAGATGTTAGGGCATTTTGTTTAGGAATAATATTCAGATGAGCTCATCTGAAAATCAAAATTCAAACCAAATTGGTTGAAACTGATTTATTAGAATTGAATTTTGTACAACACTTCATCCAAGTAAGAAGTTTATAATGATCATCGTCATTGTTTACCTTCTGTTGAAATGCGATGTTATCCTCTTGATCAGCCAAAAAATGATGTCTACTAACCAAATTATAAACTGAACATGTTAGTAATATACATCAGTCCAAATTTTCAGGTTTGGTTGGGATCCTCATGTCCAACCCAGATCTGAATATAGCAGGTCTCCTCCTGAAGCAATCTGTCCAGGCATCCATACCGGCAGCAACAGAGTAGGTTAGCTCTGAAACCATGTTGTCTTTTAAAGTAGTAGCTTGTTGTATTCCTCAATTTAAAAGTTCAAAAATCACTTTGACAATGACTGAAAGATCAGTATGTAAAGGTGAGTGAATGGTTAAGATGGCAGATGGGTGAGTGGGAGTCTGGGTGGCCAGGTAGTTGAGTATTGTGCCAGGTGGGTGGGGTACAAATGGTCACGGTAGTGTGGCATCCAGGCAGTACAGATGGCTGGTAAATATGGGAGGTAAGAGTGACAGGTGAGTGGTTGGGTGGAGGCAATGTGGCAGCAGGAAGGGAACCAGATATGTAGAGCAGCAATTAGATAGACTGACAGATGCATGGGTGGGGGTAGGGTAGATCGGATTGTGAGCCTGATCCATCAGAAGCCGGGATTTAAGTTGGGGTTTAATGCTCTGTGCCTGGGTGAGGAGTGGGTCAGGAGAACGGAAAGTCAGGGGTGGGGAGGAAATTCAGAGCAGGAGGAATTCAGTGGGGTATCAGGTCTGTGGGGATAGGGGGAAGTCAGGCTGGGTCCAGAGATTTGTGGTTTCTAGTTTCCACGGAACGGAGGTTCAGTTGGGAGTCAGGGGTGGAGGTCAACGATATGTCTGCGGGGAGGGTTGGTGGGAGATTAGACGGGGATGCGGTGTTTTCTATGGTAACTTGGAGGGCATCAGCTTCCCAAGAGATAGAGTAGTTATTGAATCTCTAACCTGTTCTGACTCCTATTAAGGTAAGTTAGTTGGAATCCTCCAAAATCTTTGACTCCAACTTAGAGCCAGGGACTTACTTGGAAAGTTCCAAATGTCAAGAAATTGCCCACTGGAGGTTTCAACTTCGTAGACAATTCCTGCAGAGTTAGCTGTGTTGGGACTTCCACCTGATTCTGACATATAACATCAGGCGGAAGACAGAGGTGGGTGGTGGAGGGTTCCTTTTCAGACTGGAGGCCTGTGACCAGCAGTGTGTCACAAGGATTTGTACTGGGTCCACTGCTTTTCATCATTTATATAAATGATTTGGACATGAACATAGGAGGCATGGTTAGTAAGTTTGCAGATGACACCAAAATTGGAGGTGTAATGGACAGCAAAGAAGGTTGCTTCAGACTACAAAAGGATCTTGATCAGATGGGCCAATGGGCTGAGGACAGGCGGATAGAGTTTAATTTAGAGCTGCTGCATTTTGGAAAGGTAAATCAAGGCAGGACTTGTAAACTTAATGGGAATGTCCTGGGGAGTGTTGTTGAACAAAGAGACCTTGGAATGCAGGTAAATTGTTTCTTGAAAGTGGAGTCACAGGTTAGAAGGATAGTGAAGAAAGCATTTATTACACTTGCCTTTATTGGTCAGTACATTGAGTATAGGAGTGGGAGGTCATGTTGTGGCTGTACAGGGCATTGGTTAGGCTACTATTGGGATACTGTGTGCAATTCTGGTTTTCCTGCTGTAGGAAGGATGTTGTGAAGCTTCAAAGGTTCAGGAAAGATTTACCAGGATGTCGCCAGGGTTGGAGGCTTTGAGCTGTAGGGAGAGGCTGAACAGACTGGGGCTATTTTCCCTGGAACATCAGAGGCTGAGGAATGAGCTTATAGAGGTTTATAAAATCATAAGGGTAGATTGGCAAGGTCTTTTTCCCAAGGCGAGGGAGTCCAAAATTGGAGGGCATAGGTTAAAGGTGAGAAGGGAAAGATTTAAAAGGGACGCAGCGGGTGGTGCATGTATGGGATGAGCTGCCAGAGGAAGTGGTGGAGGCATTTAACAGGTATCTGCATGGGTATATGAATAGAAAGGTTTTCGAGAGATATGAGACAAATGCTGGCAAATGGGACTAGATTTATTTAAGATATCTGGCCAGTGTGGCTGAGTTGGCTGTAAATTACACACCACTTGACTAAAGTTGTAATGCTGACTCTCACTAAGGAGTGAAAAGTCAAGTTGAAATTATTTCTCTGACTAGTAAGGTCATGTTTTGTTTCATTAATATACTTCAACCCAAGTTATCTGATTTCTGGATTGTCAGACTTCTGATGTACAATGGCAATAGCTGTTCTAAACTCCAATACCATGACGTCCATGGGGATTGTCCAGGGAGTTTAACAGTCTGATAGGCAAGGTCCTTGCTCCCCATGACTTTCTGTGATAGTTTCAAGTCTTCACTCAGTTTTGATGCACTTGTTTACTTAGCCACCCAGGAAATGTTGGCTTACCATCTAACATCTTGGTAATTACATAACTGATCCCCAAATTGTTCATGCTAATATCTGACCCCACCTCTCACTACACCCCCCAACCTCAACCACCCAATAATCACAAGGCTAATGTCCAGCCTCCCGACAACACCTTCACCTACCATCCAACTGACTGCCCTCCTCCCAACCTGACCTGACCCAGATAACCCTCGACAGAGCGCTGCCTAACAACCATTCGACTAGCCCTGACCAACTGTTCACCTCTTGCTTATCCAGATTCAACCCGACTACCCCACCAGACTAGAATACTACCTCACTCACCTACCATTTAACCCACGTATCATCTAACAACTGCGTCCATACTCAACTAGCTGTCACTCTACCTGCTACTGTCTCATCCACCCACTTGTGACCATACTCACCTGCCATCTCACCCACCTGCCACCTGATTCAACTACTATCCCATTTACTTGCCATCTCACCTGGCATGTCATCCACATGCTACAACACCTATCTACTCACTTATCCCACGCATTCACTCACTCATCCACTCACCATTCAATAACATTCAAACTGCACATTTAAGTTCACTGTACAGGAGCTAGTATTGGCTGTGTCCTGGTATCCTTTCAACTCTAATCTACTTTGCAGGGGCTTTCCAAAGGGCACATGATACAGTCAGGTTGGGAAGGTCCAGGATGGAAGGTGGGGCTGTATTGACTGAGAGAAATTGTCAAGTGGAACAACAATCCCATGGTAAATGATAAACTCCTCAGATGGTAGACAGGTTTTGAGGTTAGGGCTGATGGGTGACTCATTAATGGGTTACAGCTCAGAAGGCGGCTCTTTGGCTCATCATGTCTGCATGGAGAATGTCAGTAAAGTGGGAATTAGAAGCCATCAAAGAATTGGATAAGGATCTCAGGAACATGGGGTGAGGAGGGTGGATAATGGTGCGGAGAAGTCTTGACAGTAGACAGGAGATTGTCACCGTCTTGAACTGGGTGTCAAAAATACATACAGCCTTAGCGCTACCAATGAAGACACAGCCAAAGGTAAAGATGCCACCTATAAATGTGTGTTATAGGGGGATGGGTCTGGGTGGGATGCTCCAAGGGGCAGTTTGGACTTGTTGGGCCAAAGGGCCTGTTTCCACACTGTAGGGAATATAATCTAATCTTAAAAAGAGATAATGGGAACTGCAGATGCTGGAGAATTCCAAGATAATAAAATGTGAGGCTGGATGAACACAGCAGGCCAAGCAGCATCTCAGGAGCACAAAAGCTGACGTTTCGGGCCTAGACCCTTCATCAGAGAGGGGGATGGGGGGAGGGAACTGGAATAAATAGGGAGAGAGGGGGAGGCGGACCGAAGATGGAGAGTAAAGAAGATAGGTGGAAAGAGTATAGGTGGGGAGGTAGGGAGGGGATAGGTCAGTCCAAGGAAGACGGACAGGTCAAGGAGGTGGGATGAGGTTAGTAGGTAGCTGGGGGTGCAGCTTGGTGTGGGAGGAAGGGATGGGTGAGAGGAAGAACCGGTTAGGGAGGCAGAGACAGGTTGGACTGGTTTTGGGATGCAGTGGGTGGGGGGGAAGAGCTGGGCTGGTTGTGTGGTGCAGTAGGGGGAGGGGACGAACTAGGCTGGTTGAGGGATGCAGTGGGGGAAGGGGAGATTTTGGAACTGGTGAAGTCCACATTGATACCATATGGCTGCAGGGTTCCCAGGCGGAATATGAGTTGCTGTTCCTGCAACCTTCGGGTGGCATCATTGTGGCAGTGCAGGAGGCCCATGATGGACATGTCATCTAGAGAATGGGAGGGGGAGTGGAAATGGTTTGCGACTGGGAGGTGCAGTTGTTTGTTGCGAACTGAGCGGAGGTGTTCTGCAAAGCGGTCCCCAAGCCTCCGCTTGGTTTCCCCACTGTAGAGGAAGCCACACCGGGTACAGTGGATGCAGTATACCACATTGGCAGATGTGCAGGTGAACCTCTGCTTAATGTGGAATGTCATCTTGGGGCGTGCGATAGGGGTGAGGGAGGAGGTGTGGGGACAAGTGTAGCATTTCCTGCGGTTGCAGGGGAAGGTGCCGGGTGTGGTGGGGTTGGAGGGCAGTGTGGAGCGAACAAGGGAGTCACGGAGAGAGTGGTCTCTCCGGAAAGCAGACAGGGGTGGGGATGGAAAAATGTCTTGGGTGGTGGGGTCGGATTGTAAATGGCGGAAGTGTCGGAGGATGATGGTCGACCCATCGTCTCAGCCTGCTCCTGCCCCTCCGAACTCATCTCCACCTATCTGGACTCCATTTTCTTCCCTTTGGTCCAGGAACTCCCCACCTACGTCCGTGACACCACCCACGCCCTCCACCTCCTCCAGGACTTCCAATTCCCTGGCCCCCAACACCTCATATTCACCATGGACGTCCAGTCCCTGTACACCTGCATTCCGCATGGAGATGGCCTCAAGGCCCTCTGCTTCTTCCTGTCCCGCAGGCCCGACCAGTCCCCCTCCACTGACACTCTCATCCGCCTAGCTGAACTCGTCCTCACACTCAACAACTTCTCTTTTGACTCCTCCCACTTCCTACAGACTAAGGGGGTGGCCATGGGCACCCGCATGGGCCCCAGCTATGCCTGCCTCTTTGTAGGTTACGTGGAACAGTCCCTCTTCCGCACCTACACAGGCCCCAAACCCCACCTCTTCCTCCGGTACATTGATGACTGTATCGGTGCCGCCTCTTGCTCCCCAGAGGAGCTCGAACAGTTCATCCACTTCACCAACACCTTCCACCCCAACCTTCAGTTCACCTGGGCCATCTCCAGCACATCCCTCACCTTCCTGGACCTCTCAGTCTCCATCTCAGGCAACCAGCTTGTAACTGATGTCCATTTCAAGCCCACCGACTCCCACAGCTACCTTGAATACACCTCCTCCCACCCACCCTCCTGCAAAAATTCCATCCCCTATTCCCAATTCCTCCGCCTCCGCCGCATCTGCTCCCACGATAAGACATTCCACTCCCGCACATCCCAGATGTCCAAGTTCTTTAAGGACCGCAACTTTCCCCCCACAGTGATCGAGAACGCCCTTGACCGCGTCTCCCGTATTTCTGGCAACACATCCCTCACAACCCGCCCCCGCCACAACCGCCCTAAGAGGATCCCCCTCGTTCTCACACACCACCCTACCAACCTTCGGATACAATGCATCATCCTCCGACACTTCCGCCATTTACAATCCGACCCAACCACCCAAGACATTTTTCCATCCCCTCCCCTGTCTGCTTTCCGGAGAGACCACTCTCTCCGTGACTCCCTTGTTCGCTCCACACTGCCCTCCAACCTCACCACACCCGGCACCTTCCCCTGCAACCGCAGGAAATGCTACACTTGTCCCCACACCTCCTCCCTCACCCCTATCGCAGGCCCCAAGATGACATTCCACATTAAGCAGAGGTTCACCTGCACATCTGCCAATGTGGTATACTGCATCCATTGTACCCGGTGCGGCTCCCTCTACATTGGGGAAACCAAGCGGAGGCTTGGAGACCGCTTTGCAGAACGCCTCCGCTCAGTTCGCAACAAACAACTGCACCTCCCAGCCACAAACCATTTCCACTCCCCCTCCCATTCTCTAGATGACATGTCCATCATGGGCCTCCTGCAGTGCCACAATGATGCCACCCGAAGGTTGCAGGAACAGCAACTCATATTCCGCCTGGGAACCCTGCAGCCATATGGTATCAATGTGGACTTCACCAGTTTCAAAATCTCCCCTTCCCCCACTGCATCCCTAAACCAGCCTAGTTCGTCCCCTCCCCCTACTGCACCACACAACCAGCCCAGCTCTTCCCCCCCACTCACTGCATCCCAAAACCAGTCCAACCTGTCTCTGCCTCCCTAACCGGTTCTTCCTCTCACCCATCCCTTCCTCCCACACCAAGCCGCACCCCCAGCTACCTACTAACCTCATCCCACCTCCTTGACCTGTCCGTCTTCCCTGGACTGACCTATCCTCTCCCTACCTCCCCACCTATACTCTCTCCACCTATCTTCTTTACTCTCCATCTTCGGTCCGCCTCCCCCTCTCTCCCTATTTATTCCAGCTCCCTCTCCCCATCCCCCTCTCTGATGAAGGGTCTAGGCCCGAAACGTCAGCTTTTGTGCTCCTGAGATGCTGCTTGGCCTGCTGTATTCATCCAGCTTCACATTTTATAATCTTAAAAAGATCCAGGTCTTTTTTATGCTTAAATGCTGAGAGGGACATGCACTGAGACCTGGCTTAAGGATGCTTGGATGTACACCATTTAGTCTCTAATGTCAACGGCATTGTCAGATCAAAATATTCAATAGAACAACAAAAAAAGAATTTTTAATTCATTTTTTCAGAGAATCCCCCAGATTTGAAGAATCAGAAGTTTAAGCAGCAACAATGCTGCTTATACATGTTACTGGAACAGCTGGAGGAAAATTTAAATCAGATGGGTATTTGTGCATTCCAGAACCCCTACAGTCAAATACATGCTGTCGATCAGGTACAGAAAATGAAATGTTTTTTGCGGAGCTCCCCACAATTCAACGATACAGTTTATGAAAGGTACAGGTAGCCATGATGTTATTTGCATAATGTTCACTGAAAGCTTGGTATTCAGTGATGACTGTACTTACACGTTTAATATGTACAGCTGCACTTTTAGAACCCTGTGAATTTATAAGCTTTAGAAGTACAGCCAAATGTGCATCTTTAATTCATATTAGATAAATGTAAGATGTAATGGGCTTTGTGTTTAATTAGAATTAATAATTAGAAACTTTGTAATGCAGCAAGGGCCGATGACACATTTTTCCTATTAATTAATACTTTATCAATAACTTTTCTGCAAAAATGCTTGGTATGTAATCTGTGTATACATACTGAAGTATCTATTCAAGTTAATAGATGTAAAATGTCAATTGATTAATATTCTTTTAGTATGTAACAAAGAGCAGCAAAGTTGATATTTAATTTCTTGTAGTCACTAAATTATATCACTCTGAAAAAGTTATTAAAATAATTACTTAGTAAATACAGAGCCTAAACGTTGCTAAGAAAAAGACACAAAGTCAAAGAGTTTCATTTTGCACTCATCAGGATTAGGACGCAAGAATCCAAATGTCTGAAAGGGCTCTTGAAGGTTTCATGTCTGGAATATTCTTAGTAATTCAACCCACTGGGATGATGTCAGTGATAATATGGAAAGGAGACCTTGCATAGACTTGCTTTGGTTCAGATGTATTATTGTGATGTTATACAAAATATACAAGTATGCAATAAACTAACAAAAATAGAAATTGCTG
Organism: Stegostoma tigrinum; assembly: GCF_030684315.1. Taxonomy (NCBI): domain Eukaryota; kingdom Metazoa; phylum Chordata; class Chondrichthyes; order Orectolobiformes; family Stegostomatidae; genus Stegostoma; species Stegostoma tigrinum. The sequence continues at coordinate 41,038,061 of NC_081369.1, forward strand.
AAAAATCTCAGTAGGTCTGGCAGTATCTGCGAAGAGAAATCAGGGTTAGCATTTCAGATCTAGTGACCTTTTTTCACAACTGTTGAGTCATTGAATTCTGAGGAAGGATCACTGGACCCGAAAGGTTAACTCTGATTTCTCTCCATGGGTGCTGCTACACCTGCTGAGTTTTTCCAACAATTTCTGTTTTTTTGTTTCTAATTTCTAGCATCCTTTCAGATTTTATGAGATAAACTAACTTGTGTTTACATTCAGAAGGCTGTTTAAACTCTACTAGCTAGGGCCTAATAGTGAGTTCAATCTCCATTTCGACCCTTACACATGGTAGCTGCCAGTGGAAGGTGAAAGCAACAGTGAAGAATCTAGAGAAAAATTCAAAAATTGGCTTTAAAAAAATTCAGCTTCAGACCTGAAGAGATGCACCAGCAAACTGAAAACTGCAGAACAGATTTGTAAAAAAAGTGAGCCGTGGAGATCAAGAAGCTTTACTTACAGGGGGTGCAGGCTGCATTGCAAGAGGTGGTTGTCTTGTGAACAGTGCCCGTTCCATTTTTGTGCTAGTGAGCTGAACAGATATTAAGAATTAGGTGAGAAAAGCTTACGAATTAGCACAAAATAATTTGCTGAATGGACAACTTCCTATGAAAATTTTCTGTAGCTCTAATTCAGAACACCATCACATGTGGGAAACATGAAGCAGGAGCAAGAAAATTAAGCCAAAGAGAACCCATGAAAATGTCACTTCAGGAAAATGGAGACAGAAGATTGATCAGATATGGACTATAGAACTGAATCAAAATCAAACTGAAAATCTGAAATAATTAATACATTTCTTTATTCTTGGCATAGATTGGGTGTTCGTCAGATAAGGAAGTATTGAAACGTATCAACATGTTCATTACTATGTTGATGAAGTTGTAAAATCTTTTGATAACCACTTCAATCCAAGAACCAACAAAATGTTAGAAAGAGGTGGATTTGATAGAGCCCAGAATCCAAGTGAATCAATACAGTGGAAATTTAAGGTGTTAAAATTTGAAAACAGAACTAATCAGAATCCATTTCTGAAGAAGGGTCTAGGCCCGAAACGTCAGCTTTCCTGCTCCTCTGATGCTGCTTGGCCTGCTGTGTTCATCCAGCTCTACACCTTTTTATCTCAGACTCCAGCATCAGCAGTTCCTACTATCTCTTAATCAGAACCCACATTGTCGTAATTTTTGCTGATGAATAGCTATCAAACTTATTGCAGTTTGCAGAAGACCTCATCCTTGGAAAAGCATGTACTTGGTGAGACACGTAAAGGCTTGGAAGTAGAACAAAGTAATATTTAGAGGGAAGAAAATTCTTGGTGGTAGAGATCAACAGTCAATACAGTTGTTTAAACAGAAGAGAGTAAGAGAAACTCAGCAAAAGAAAGCATAGCTAGGAGGGGTTATACAAGGTGTCACTGAACCTTTCCAAAGCTGTGGCACCAAAAAGATTCACAGGTGCAAACAATGTCCTGTAAACACAACAGAAGCCTTCACTCTGAGATAGTTGGGAACTTTGGAAAGGTGTGTCAAAGTACATTTTATATTCCTAAAGGAGAGTTCTTTGCACACATAGCTATTAATAAAGGTAAACAATCTTCATCTGAAGACAACCCGACCTCTTTGGTGCAGTCAGTGATATTAATCTGTCGTTCTGGAACATAGATATATACATTAATGGAAGTTCTAGCGTATGGCATTGTCTGAGAGGCATTCTGGTTGTCAACAGGGTAAAGTTGCCATAAGCCCAGAGGACCATAGGTCTGCTGTCTCATTAGAGAGGGACAACTGGTTGTGAACTTAACCTGAGGCTCACCATACCTCAGGTGAGGGGTGAGTTCAAGAAGGCAGGAATTTTCGTGGCATTGGCTTGCAACTAACAGAAACCCAGTTATATAGCCCAGGAAGAATTGAATTGAAAGTCAAAAGAATGCTACAAACAACTCTCCAGTACAGAGAAAAACAGACATTGACCACATTGTACATGTGGCACAATCAAGGGTTGTCTCTTTTAAGCAGCAGAGATGGACTTCAGTTTTTATCATGAAATTGGAATAAATTTTTATCAAGAGCCCAGGAGTCACTTCCAAAAGGACTGCCCAAATGTTTTCAAGTGTCTGAAAAATTGAATATGGCATTATTTTGAGAGAGAATGCTAGGACTATTTATCTTTTGAAGCCTAGAAAAATACCACACTCACTAATGAAGCAAATTGAATTTGATTTGAAGCTATGACAAGAAAGAAAATTATGACTTTTGCCATGAAACCGATCAAGTGTGCTCTGGCATGGTTCCAATTCCTAAATCTAACAAGACTCTTTGTGCTTGTGTAGACTTAACTCAATTATCATACTTTCTGTGTTAGAGGGTTTTCAGTCATTAACAGGAAAAAGGCATGATTCTTATTGAAAAGTATAAAATCTTGAAAGCATTTCTTAGGACACATTTTCAGTAGCAAGGTCAGAATTGAAGATCTGCAAATACACTCTTGTGTAGGTCTAATATTTTTTAACAACTTCTTGGAATGGTTGGCAAAATTTCTACCAAATTTTCAGTAAGTCACATACCGCCTCATGAAATGACAAGCATGATCTAGGAATGCATGTTTGGAGCTAACTTGTCAAAATATCAAGAAGATATTGATTTGCTGATTTTTCCAGATGTCTTAGCATCTAACATTATAATCCTTCATTACCAACCATCATTGCAATAAATACCTTATGCTTAGGAATATTCCTTCTTTCAAGAACAGACAGATGGATGTCAGAGACCAGTTTATTAAGTGACTCTACCACTATCAAGTACTGTTGACAACATGTGCAATCATAGAAAGTCACATTAGGCTTACAAAAAAATTCTCAGACTAGATCATTGGTTTGAAAGTGGTTATAAAGACAGAAAGGTGGCTGTTTTATTTTCTTTTGTTCCAATTGTGAACCCCTTGAAAGGGGTTTTCTTTTAGCCCTGTCCCTGTCTCAGATTTTATTGATGAGGATCAGTGAAATGGGATTTCTACGTTTGGTTGAAATGAGCAGTGGAACTTGCTCTGGATTTTAAACTATTGTTGTCCCTGCCCCAGGAATGTTTGATGGAGATGGAGTGGAGGGGATTTATTTATTTTGTTGTGCATTTGTTTGTTTATTTATTTATTTGTTTTCTTGAGTTTTACTTGAGTTCATTTTTACTTTGGCCCCTTGAGATCGCTGCCCAAAAGAGGTTGTGGGAAAGGAGTCAAGGAGAAGCCATTTTTTTATTGGTTTATTTTTTCTTGCTTTCCCTCAGAATACTGTGGACTTTATTTTGGTTTAACAAAGTCGAAGCAGCTTTATTTTCTGTTTGAAAGAGCAGGGTGGGCTTTGATCTGTGTTTCACCCAGAACTGTATCTGTCCCAGGAGTTTCTAACGGGGGTAGTGTCGGGAGGGGTCTTGGTTTTTTTTCTGTTCAAATGTCTCCTTTAAAAGAATAGAGACAGACCACAAACCTTTAGTTCCTGTAGGGACAGAACAACTAAAAGAATCACTCGACACCGAAGTCCACTTCAAGTATTAAAGAGTTTATTGTTTTATATCAGTGGGGATACAACTCTGGACAGTCCAGGAACTTCTCCATGAGCAAAGGGAACCACACACTTTTAAACATTTTCATTATCCCACTTTGGTTGTTATAAACCAATCAAATTATTAATTGATTACATACGCATCCAGTCAGATTAATCATGTGACTGTATGATCAGTCATCCCATGATCTCATGATGGTTGCCAGACTGCCTCCCCCTCCTTATCAATTATCCTTTCTTATCTGATGAGAGGAACAAACAAGAATATCTCCTAGGATACAGAGATTCCTGTTGAGATGATGAGATTCATTTCAGTACTAGTACAGGGTAAACTACAAACAGCAGCAGATGCACTCTCTATTGTAGCTCTTGATCACCCGAAACAAGAAGACATTAACGTCATTGAAAAGATTAAGTTACAGATTCAGTTTACTGCACCATAGGGTTGTCAAGATTGAGTAACACAAAGAAATTCGTCGTATGCAGATTGCAAGATGAGGAATGTGACTAAAATGCCAATACTACACGCATGATTGCAAATGAATATTTCACACATTTTGTAGATTTGTATAGCTTACAAGTTCACAAATATACCCTCAGCCCAATGAGGAAGCTGAACAAGGAGTCAGGACAATCAAGTCACTTGAAAAAGAGCAAAGTTCTCAAAACAACACTGTTGATTGACAAAGCTATTTTATTACAATGTGGATTAGCAACACTCTAATTACTGATAGGAAGAATGCTCCTATTCTACCAAAGAAACTACTTCAGGGGCATGAAATCCTAAATATCAGAGAGTTCAAGCAAACAGAAATCTTACAGAAAACAACAAGTCTATATCCACCAAAGAAAATATCATGGTGGGAGCTACCAAAGTAGTGGAAAGGTCATAACTTATAGGATCATGATGAAAACAGTGAAAATGTAATTGTCTAGTGATATAATAATCAATGGAGATCTTACCTAGTATGTAAGGCAGAATATAAGACAACATAGAGGAAACCGTATTCCAAACTATATCGTAAGACCAATCAGATGTTGACTCTAAAATTTGTAAAGAACCACTGCTGCAGACCTCAATGAATATCAAGAATCATGAATTATAAGAAAGATATCTGATCATCCAACTGTTATAACAAGAAAGTTAACTAACAATATCTCCTGTTTTATTAACGGCTGTTCCCTTTCTAAGTTTGCTGTCCCAGTCCTAATGAGTGTCTCTTTTTAACAATGTCAAAATAGTCATGAGTTGATCTCCTCTGATCTTACTCATGGATATTTTGAAATCTAAATTCCTGACTGCTCAAAAACCCGGCGACTGGCTGGTTAGGTACTGAAATTTAAATACACATGAGCACACACAAAATTGAATATTTTAAATCAATTGGAAGTGCAGTGGAGGTAGCTTCAGTTGTGGTATTGGAAGATAATGCTTTGAATAAAATCAATGTGCAAAGGTACAGGCAGAGTCTTGGTAGGGGTGAGGGCTACATCAGGGTCTAATAACTGGGGCCTAATGTTCTAGGGGATCCACTGTACCTGGGTTGGAAATGGGCTAGTGTGACGGTGTGTTCTGGTTGGGAGTGGGGTGGGGTGGTTCAAGTCGGGAGTGGGGTCGGAGCGTTCAGGTCAGAGGTCAGGGGTGGTGCCAGTGTGTTCAGGTATGGGGGGGAGGTGGGTGGGGGCGGAGTGTTCAATTTCGGGGAGGGGGTGGGGGCTGAAGTGATCAGGTCAGAAGCTGGGGCCGGAGTGTTCAGATCAGAGATCAGGAATGGGGCTTGATTGTACAGGTCGGAGCTCAAGGCTGTAGTGTTCAGGTTGAGGTTGGGACCATTGTGCACAGGTCAGGGGCGGAGCTGCTGGGCCTAGAGGTCAGGGCAATGTACATTGGTCAGGATGGGAACCACTCGGCTCAAATGGTGGATGTGTTACTGGTCACAGCAAATGTAAACAAAAATCATATGGTACTGTAATGAATAAGTCGAGTTTCTGATATTCTGGTGTCATTTTTATCTGGGTGAAAAAATATCAGCTCAAATCTGTTATAAGACATATTACTTTTGAAGCAAGAGTAAATTCAAGTGTCAGGGAAGTAGCTGTGTTGCTGTGCTCGAGCTGGGGGCCCAGGCCAGGCCAGGCCAGGAGCAGCACTGTGGCCTTTGATTTCAGTCCCTGGACCTAAGTACAGGGAGAAGACTGGAGAATGACAGATACTGGCTACTCATTTGCTCGGCAGAAGTATTCTGCAAAGGAAACTGAAATTGCTTGTGCAAGATGCCTAACAGAAAGGCATCCCCCTTTTTGGATAGGATTTCAAATGCTTGTATATTTTGGCTGGAGGGACCGAATAGCTTCCTATTCAAATATATGTGAAATATATTCCTATTTTAGGACTGAAAAAGTAGGAGCTACAGATGCTGAAGAATCTGAGATAACAAGGTGTAGAGCTGGATGAACACAGCAGGCCCAGCAGCATCAGAGGAGCAGGGAAGGCTGACGTTTTGGGCCTAGACTCTTCATCAGCTTGTTAGCTCCTATTTTAGGACACTTGATTTTACTCTTGCTTCAAAAGTAATATGTCTTATAACAGATTTGAGCTGATATTTTTTCACCCAGATAAAAATGATACCAAAACATCAGAACCTCAACTTATCAAGTACAGTACCGTATGATTTTGTTTACATTTGCTGTGTCTTTATTACTGAACAAAATAAGAATGAAATCTAACTTTTTTATTCAATTTCTTTTCACACAGAAATACTACTGTAGACTCCAAGGACCTGAACAGAGTTTCAGCTGACACCAACCCCCAGCAGAACAGGACTCAACAGCAGTGCTTTAAGGGGCTCCCCTGGTGGTTTGTGTATATTGCTTGGTTTCTGGTGATTTTAACAAGTGCTACATCTGCTTTCTTCACCACATTGTATGGGCTGTCCTACGGCAAAGAAAAATCTATTAAGTGGTTAATTTCCATGGCAACATCATTGTTCCAAAGTGTGTTTATTCTGCAGCCAGTAAAGGTAATATATAGATCTTTATTACTGATTTCTCAACCAGCAGCTCAACAACATCAATGGAACGAAAAATATGTGGACCACAGATATTAAATGCTTTAACTATAACAATTTAAACTGCATCAAGATTTGGATAACAAGCTGCAGCAAGTTGATTAATCGAAGCCTTGGTAACACAGCCAACTGATGTGTACGATAAGTTAGGACCAAAGGGTTTTCGTTTTCTCATTTTTCAATTCTCAAATTGGCGTTTAGTAAAGATGACAACTGGAGGCAGAGATGGGTGCTGTTTGATGTATCACAGGTTACTCCATAGATGCTACCCGACTTGCTGAGTTTCTCCAGGACTTTCTATTTTAATCATGCTTGGATCTCAGCTGGGGAATTGTGTACAGTCTGGATGCCACACTACATGAAGAATGTGAATGCATTGGCGAGAGTGCAGAACAAGTTTGTGAGAATAGTTAAAGGATTGAGACACTTCAGTTATGAGGTTAGATTGCAGAATTTGGGAATGTTTTCCTTAGAGAGGAGATCTTTTTGAAACTTTCAAAACTGAGAGGTCTGGACAGGTTAAATAGGGAGAAACTGTTCCTCCTTCCAACACTATTGAAAGCCAGAGGGCACAGATTTAAAGTGCTCTGCAGAAAAAAAACAAATAAGAGATAGATCAAAGCTTTTTCCACAGTAACTAGGGTGTGGAATGTACAGCCTCAGGCATTTAAGAGTGAAAGGGTATGATCTTAGCACTAATCTAAAAATGTTCAGAGAAGGGAATACAGCAGACACTGTGTGCTTTGAGGTCACCCGCTGCACCATAACAATTCTATATTTCTGTGATGTTCTGAAAGTTGAATCTTTCCTGTTCGGAGCAATTAGAGAACATTTACATTACAATGCTGCCACGTGTAAGCAACACAACACTATTTTAAAATGTGAATTATGTCATTATAACACAAATTCTGTCATTGATTATGTGTTCGTAAACAATTACAACAACAGCCTCGATAACAAAGTGTAGAGCCGGATGAATACGCCAAGCAGCATCGGAGGAGCAGGAAAGGTGACGTTTCGGGTTTTTCTGAAGAAGGGAAAACCCGAAACGTTTGCTTTCCTGTTCCTCTGATTCTGCTCGGCCTGCTGTGTTCATCCGGCTCTACACCTTGTTATCTCAGATTCTCCAGCATCTGCAGTTCCTACTATCTTTCAACAAGCAGCCTAGCTAGATTTTAGAAACAATGCTCGATCAATTGTCACAGCTCTTTTGCTAAACCTATATTCATCAGATTGTAATCTTTGAAATGATTACTCTAGGAATGTCAGATGATTTGACAGTATAATATGTGTTTCAAATAATATTACAATCTATTTGTGTGACGCTGTGGAGAAGGAAAGCAGGTTCTTTCACTTGGAAAATTTGTAGCAACTAGTTTCAAAAGTAAAATTGCAAATTAAGTAATTGACTGAACAAATTCAAGTTTCCAATCAAATGATGTTTTATTTCTCTCGTATTGATCTCTTTCCATCTGCTGTGCCTTTTTTTGAAGGTTTTTTGTGCTGCTGCCTTTATCGCTTTGTTTGTGAAAAAAGTCGATCAGCATCATGTTGACGAACAGACTTTCCACCTGACAGCAGGTACATGCATAGAATGATCAGTTATTTTATTACTAAAGGATTAACTCTCTCAGTCAATCTTTATAGATAAAGGTGCAGGGAGGAGGCGAATCCATGTTGGTAATTTTTAGATTGTTAGGAACTTGTCCTAAGAATGCTGTGCTTGCACTTTTATCAGTTCCTCCCACAGCCACTCTAAGTATTTCACATTTAGAAATGTGATCATTCTGTCCAATATTTAACTGTACAAAAGAGAAATCCAAGGCTTATAATCTGATTAATCTGTTCTCAGCATGTGCTTCATTTTAATTCATTTGAAGACTGACTGAAAAAGTGTGAGATAAAACAGAGGGGAGAAATCAATTATTAAACTGTTTCACTTCACAGTAAGTGCAACCAGAAGGCAAAACATATCACCATATTCATCCTGATCATTCAATGAAGCTTCTCAGGTACAAATACCGCATCATAAATCACTTTTTCTGGAAATTGATATTGCTGAAATGTCAAACTGGTGAAAAAGTGACCAATGGAATTTGGTGCCAGCTTGTCCATTTTTCTTAAATATATAAAAATCATGATTGAACATTGAATGAAAAATCTGATTGAAGATTGAATGAAAAATGTTGAATAGCATAGAGGAGTAGAAGGAGCATTTGAAATATTAGGGTTACTTGATTGAAGCAGAAAAGAAACAAAGCATTAAATGATATGGGAACTGAATGGATACATGGGATTAGTATTATAAGGCTGTGCAGACAGTAAATACTGCCACAGATTGATTTGTCATAAATGAGTAGATTCCATAGAGTCACATGGTACAGAAACAGAAATCTTGGCCTAACCAGTCCACACTGACCATGCTCCCAAACTAAATTAGTCCCACTTGCCTGTCCTTGGCACTTGTCCACAGATGTGCAGGCTAGGTGGACTGGCGATGCTAAATTGCCCATAGTGTTCAGGGATATGTAGATCAGGTGGGTTACAGGGGGAGGGGGCTGGGTGGGTTGCTGTGAGAATTGGTGTGGACTTGTTGGGCTGAAGGGCCTGTTTCTGCACAGTAGGGATTCTAAGTCTTATCCAAATGTCTTTTAAATCATGTTACTGTGCCTGCATCAATCACTTTCTCTGACAGTTCATTCCACACACAAACCACTCTCCATGTAAAAAAGTTGCCCCTCATGACCTTTCTAAATCGTCCTCCTCTTTCCTTAAAAATACACCCCCTAGTTTTGCACTCCCCCACGCATGGGAAAACACCCTTGTCATTCTCCTCATCTATGCCCTTCATGATGTTATAAACCTCAATAAGGTCACCCCTCAACCTCCTATGCTCCAGCGTAAGATGTCCCAGCCTTTCCAGTCTATGTTTATACCTCAAACTTTCCATTCCCGGCAACATCCTGGTAATTTTTTTCTGAACCTTCTCCAGCTTAATAATATGCTGCCTATAGCAGGGCAACCAAAACTGCATACAGTACTCCAAAAGTGGCCTCACCAACATCCTGTATAACCTCAACATGACGTCCCAATTCCCACACTCAAAGGTCTGAACAATGAAGACAGGCATGCTAAATGTTGTAACGTTTATGGAATTGGAGCCAATCTACCATCCTCTGAGAAAAAGAACAGAAAATGACATTACCAACGCAGGAAATGACATCACCAACCCAAGGAAACCTAAACAGATAAATAGAAAGCGGGACATAACACCAGCGCTTCATCGGAGGCTCACTGATGATGTTACCTAGAAATGGTGACGAAATGTCTGAAAACTAACCTTCCAGCTCAGCGAGCAAACTCACATCCATCAACATCTAGAGTCCTGGCACCTACGCCACCATTCCTTAAGTTCCTGGCTGATCTGTTTTTTGCTTGCATTCCACATTTCCATCATTCCCTTGTCCTCCTTGTCAAGACCATTCAGGATATTTGACACTTCAGTTAAGTCACCCTCACTCATCTAAACTTTCATGGAAACAAGCCCAGCCTGTCCAGCCTATTCTCATAAGGAATACCACTCATTCCAAGAATCTAGTAAACTTCTTTTGAACCAGTTTCCATGCATTTATGTCCTTCCTTGTGCAAGAAGAACAAAACTGCACACAGTATTTGAGACAAGGTGTCGCTGAAGCCCTTTTAAATCAGAAATAATATCTTTACATCTATATTCAATTCCTCTTGTAATGAAAGGTAGTGTCCCATTAGCCTACTGATTATGTGCTACATATGTACTATAGACTAACATTTGTGACTCACACACCCGAACGTTTAAATCCCTCTGCACTTTGGAATTCTGCAAGCATTCTCCACTTAAGTAATTCTTGGTGTGATGATACTACGGCTTTAAAAGGTTTATTTTGTCTTTTTTTAATGAGGAGAATTTGAGACAGAGGCGTGGAGCAGTCTGCTTCAAGCCAATATAATAAACAGCTTGTGAAGCCTGTTTTTTTTTAATGTTGGAACAATAGAAGCAGTCTGAATGGGTGGAGTCAAGCTCCCACAGAACCAAGGTTTTAGTTTTAGCCATCAGTAGCTGAAAACTACTATATCTCTCTCTCTCTTTGCTACATCATAAATATCATTTTTTCCCAGCTACTATCAGTTCTGATGAAGAGTCATCAGACTCAAAATGTTAGCTCTGCTTTCATTCCACAGAAGCTGCTAGGCCTGCTGAGTTCCACCAGCAATTTCTGGTTTTGTTTCAGATATCCAGCATTTGCAGTCCTTTGTTTCATATCTGTAAAGAATAGAGATTTGATGTCAAATGTCCGTTTCTCATTTTGTTACATTTCTAATCCATTTACGTCCTTCAACAAACCATATCACCCCCAGGAAAACTGGATAATTCTTCACATATAGACCGAAGTAGTACAATTTACCAACCCCCAACGGTTCAATTTGTAGAACAATTGAAAGAGAAGAAAAGAAAAGAGAAGAAAATGCATGAAAAGATCCAGAAGATTCTGGGTATGTAAATGATATCTCATTTTGCTTACTTATATATAAATACCTTAATACAGCCCCAGTGACTAATTTTGGACCTATGCCCTTTCTAATATAGTCATTTTGATTAAGTTTATTGAGTGTTCTGTTGGCTGAGAAACAAAATGAAAATATACTTCGACTTTTTCATTTTCTGATGCCCTATTTTCTCTCTTTTTCAGTTCATTTGCTATTTTTTTCCTTACTGCTAACCATTGCTTATGGAGAGCAAAATCCCAACTCATTTTATCTCAATAGAGCCATTAACCAGACATTCACTCCTTCTTTCAATGATATCCAAAGTACTGAGGAGTTTTACACCTGGACCAGCAATTTCTTACTGCCCAAGCTATATGGAAGCCATAAAGGTAAACACATTCTGTTTAACTCTTACCACAAAAGAAACACAATTGCTCTCTAAACTACAGCAAAAAAAAACACTCCAGATGATGATGCTCACAGTTAATGAGAAAGTTTTATAAATACGAGGATGTTTAATGATGCGATATTATCTGAAGCATTAACTTATCAGAATTGGGAAAAGCCCTGGGATCTGACAGTTCTGGGATGATGTTATAGGTTCTAGCAATACTTTGAGGTGGCTTTTCAAGTTGGTAACTCCATGAGTTTGTTATTGATCCACGGAAAATTAGGAAAGCAAGCTCCTGTAACATTGGAGCTGGTCCTTGGTTTTAGAATCTTTAGAAGGAAGATCTCCAAGGACAGAGAATATTGGGGATCAAGTTCCCATATTCAGCAAGCATTCAGAATTATTGTAGAATGAAGGGAGCACTGAAAATTCATCAGGGATGGGAAATAAATGCTGGCTTTAATAGAAATATCATATTTGGAGAAGTAACATTTTTACCAGATACAGATGTCAAAAGAATATTACATCACATACAACATTATCTGTAAGTACAAAGTGACAGCATACTTAGGCACTTTCTTTTAATGGTAGATTAATAAACAATTGATGCAACAGCAGCATGCATTTATTTAATCTTATATGTATGATACAATGCACATATTACCTTTTTAATGACAAATTCCTTTATTTAAGATACTTTCTTCAGTCATTTTTCATGGATGTCTCATTCTATGGCAAGAAAGTCAGGTCAGGAAGCTGATTTCAAATGCCCTACGGTTCTGCCAGAACTTGTCCCTAGGAGCAGCCTAGTGTCATCACAATTTAGTTTTCTCTTCCTCTCAGTCATAATTTTTGCTTCTACATGCATGATTGCGATATTGAACTTTTATGACATTTGCCGGAGCTCAATATGGCTCCTTGTCTGTAGCCTCTGATAGTCCCTACTAATTATATGATTTCAGTCCCATAGGCATAGATTGTCATTTTACAAAATTGCTTATTCCTTTAAATAGCTCCTAAAAGGCAAAGGTACACCATTAGAATAATGATAAGTCTGACTTTGTCACTAGGATTCATTACTGATGGGTACTCAAAGCTGCTTGGCAGCCCCCGCATTCGGCAACTGAGAGTGAAAAATATTGATTGTCCTGCAATGAAGATGTTAAAGGAACATATTAAACATTGTGCAGTCCCTTATTCTTTTGATGAGGAGGATATGTCCAACTATGGAGAGCAGTGGACAAACAACATATCGGATTATTCCTCAAATCTCAGTTACATCTGGCAATACCAACCAAGATTACAGGGCTATTTTTGGAGAAATTTTGCTCTGTACAGAGGGAGTGGCTATGTGGCTGACTTGACAACAGAAAAAGAGAATGCATCCAGGTCAGTTATTCTATCAGGTGTCAAATAGCTTTTATGACTGTGCCCATTCACATTTCATTCTGATAACAATATTACATATTCTAGCATTTCCTTTTTTTTCATTCAACATTGCATTTCCTCCCATTTTTCCTGCAGGATTGTTAAATATTTAGCTGAAAGCAATTGGATAGACAGCCACACCAGAGCAATCTTTGTAGAGTTCACAGTCTATAATGCAAATGTAAATCTGTTTTGTGCAACGACACTGACACTGGAGACGAATGGTATCGGTAAGAGATCACTTTGTTCGATTGCTTTTTCTATGGTCAAAGCCTGAATGATAGGCTGAGCAGGATGGACTGATTGACCTTCTCCTATACTTATATTCTACATAAGTTTGCAGCTTTTGCTATGGCAAACCAGACAAAGAACAGGAATAGGATGAAAGTAATATTCTGAATGTTGTGTTGACCACAAGTTGTGACCCTCTTTCAGGTCATGCTTTGATATCAGTTATACATTCTGATACACCTCAAAAGGTCTTTCAGAGACATATGTATAATTTCACATGTTAAATGGGAAATAGGTATTGGTCTTTCAGGAAGCTGGAGTTCACTCAAAATCCTTTGAAGTTAAGTTTGTATTTTACACCTTGTCACCCTTGTCCATGATTTTTGAAAATCATGATTATTGAAGAGGGTTCCAAAGGTTTTCAAATAAATGGCATGCAGCTTCATTGTTGCTAATTATTATTAAAAGCTTGAGGTTATCTGTGTGGATTGGTGCAATTACAACATGTCTTAGTAAGTTTAACTCCAACCACAATACTTTACTTATGACCCAAAATACTCACTGCCTCTTTCATCAGTGTACCAAGGCATGCTACTTACAGGATACTTTGCAACAATTTGCAAAGGTTCCTCACAACACCTTAACTGGTTAACCTGACCGTCTACAAGCACTAGGTACGTGGGGCACGCCATATTTCAAAAGTGGCCTAACCAATGTCCTGTACAGCTGCCACATGACCTCCCAACTCCTATACTCAATGCACTGACAATAAAGGCAAGCTTGGCAAGCCCACCAAACACTATCCTGCAACTCCACTTTCAAGGAACTATGAACCTGCACTCCAAGTCTCTTTGTTCAGCAACACTCCGAATGACCTTACCATTAAATGTATTAGTCCTGCCCTGATTTGCCTTTCCAAAATGCAGCACTTCACATTTTTCTAAATTAAGCTCCATCTGCCAGTCCTCAGCCTATTGGTCCATCTGATCAAGATCCCTTTGACTTCTGAGGTAACCTTCTTCGCTGTCCATTACACCTCTGATTTTGGTGTCATCTGCGAACTTACTAACCATACCTCCTATGTTCACATCCAAATCATTTATATAAATGATGAAAAGTAGTGGACCTGGCACTGATCCTTGTGGCACACCGCTGGTTGCCTGCCTCCTGTCTGAAAAAGATCCTTCTACTATCGCCCTCTGTCTCCTACTTTTGAGCCGGTTCTGTATTCAAATGGCTACTTCTCCCTCTATTCCATGTGATCTAACCTTGCTAACCAGTCTACCATGAGGACCCTTGTCGAACACCTTACTGACGTCCACATGGATCATGTCCACTGTTCTGTCCTCATCAGTCCTCTTTGCTATTTCTTCAAAAAACTCAAATCAAGTTAGTGAGACACAATTCCCAATGCACAAAGCCACATTGACTATCCCTAATCAGTCCTTGCCTTTCCAAGTACACGTAAATTCTGTCCCTCAGGATTCCATCCAACAACTTGCCCACCACCGATGTCAGGCTCACCAGTCTATAGATCCCTGGCTTTTCCTTATCACCTTTCTTAAATAGTGGCATCACATTAGGTAACCTCCAGTCTTTTTGCACCATAACTGTGGCTATTGATGATACAAATATCTCAGCAAGGGGTGCAGACATCACTTACCTAGCTTCCCACAGAATCCTAGAGTACACATGATCAGGTCCTGCGGATTTATCCATCTTTATGCATTTTAAGGCACCTAGCACCACCTCCTCTGTAATATGGACATTTTTCAAGATGTTGCTATCTATTTCCCAATGTTCTATATACTCCATATCCTTCTGCACAGTCCATAATGATGCAAAATACTCGTTTAGTATCTCCCCTGTCTCCTGCGGTTTCACATGTAGGTGGCCTTGCTGATCTTTAAGGGGCCCTATTCACTCCCTAGTTACCCTTCTGTCCCTAATGTATTTATAGAATCCCTTTGGATTCTCCTTAACCCTATTTGGCAAGGCTATCTCAAGTCCCCCTTTACCCTCCTGATTTCCCTCTCAAGTATACTCCTAATGCCTTTGTGCTCTTCTAAGGATTCACTCAATCTCTGCTGTCTATACCTGACATATGCTTCCTTCTTTTTCTTGACCAAAACCCTGATTTCTCTAGTCATCCAGAATTCCCCACGCCTTGCCCCTCACCCTAACAGTTACATTCTGTCCCTGGACTCTCGTTATCTCATTTATGAAGGCTTCCCACTTCGTACTCATCCCTTTACCTGCAAAACATCCACCCCAACCAAGTTTTGAAAGTTCTTGCCTAATACCGTCAAAATTGGCCTTCCTCCAATTAAGAACTTTAAATTTTAGATCTGATCAATCCTTTTCTATTACTATTTTAAAACTAATAGAATTATGTTCATGGACCACAAAGTGCTCCCCTGAGTGACACCTCAGTCACCTGCCCTGCCTTATTCCCTATAGTGGGTAAAGTTTTGCACTTTCTCTAGCAGGTACATTCACATTCTCAGCCCGAAAATTTTCTTGCACACACTTAGCAAATTCCTCCCCATCTAATCCTTTTACACTAGGACAGTCCAAGTCTATTTTTGGAAAGTTAAAATCCCCTACCATGACCACCCTGTTATTCTTACAGTTAGCTGAGATCTCCCTATGAATTAGTTTCTCTATTTCCTGCTGACTATTGGTGGGACCTATAGCACAGTCCCAACAAGGTGATTATTCCTTTTTGTTTCTCAGTTCCACCCAAATAACCTGCCTGGACGTATTGCCAGGAATATCCTCCCTAAGTACAGTTGTAATGTTATCCCTAAACCAAAATGTCACTTCCCCCCTTTTCTTGTCCCCCCTTTCTATCCTTCCTATTGCAACTATACCCTGGAACTTTAAGCTGCCAGTCCTGTCCATCTCTGAGCCATATCTCTATAATCGCTATTATGGCCCAGTCCCAAATTCCCAACCAAGGCCTGAGTTCATCTACCTTACCTGTTGGGCCTCTTACATTGAAATAAATGCAGTTTAATTTATCAGGCTTACCTAGTCCTCTGCTTTGTTCTTGCCTGCCCTGACCGTTTGATTTTCTCCTTTCCTCAACGGTACAAGTTTCAGGCTAATATCTTTCCTCACTGTCTCCCTGAGTCCCACACCACCATCCCACCTTTGCGAGTTTAAATCTTCTTGAACAGTTCTAGCAAATCTCCCTACCAGTATTTTAGTCCCCTTCCAATTCAGGTGCAATCCATCCTTCTTATATAGGTCACTTCTACCCCAGACGAGACTCCAATGATCCAAAAATGTGAATCTTTCTCCCTTGGACCAGTTCCTCAGCCAGGTATTACTCTGCTCCATCCTCCTATTCGTACCCCCACCATCCCCCTCGTTCTCACACACCACCCTACCAACCTCCGGATACAACGCATCATCCTCCGACACTTCCGCCATTTACAATCCGACCCCACCACCCAAGACATTTTTCCATCCCCACCCCTGTCTGCTTTCTGGAGAGACCACTCTCTCCGTGACTCCCTTGTTCGCTCCACACTGCCCTCCAACCCCACCACACCCGGCACCTTCCCCTGCAACCGCAGGAAATGCTACACTTGCCCCCACACCTCCTCCCTCACCCCTATCCCAGGCCCCAAGATGACATTCCACATTAAGCAGAGGTTCACCTGCACATCTGCCAATGTGGTATACTGCATCCACTGTACCCGGTGCGGCTTCCTCTACATTGGGGAAACCAAGCGGAGGCTTGGGGACTGCTTTGCAGAACACCTCCGCTCAGTTCGCAACAAACAACTGCACCTCCCAGTCGCAAACCATTTCCACTCCCCCTCCCATTCTCTAGATGACATGTCCATCATGGGCCTCCTGCAGTGCCACAATGATGCCACCCGAAGGTTGCAGGAACAGCAACTCATATTCCGCCTGGGAACCCTGCAGCCTAATGGTATCAATGTGGACTTCACCAGTTCCAAAATCTCCCCTTCCCCTACTGCATCCCTAAACCAGCCCAGTTCGTCCCCTCCCCCCACTGCACCACACAACCAGCCCAGCTCTTCCCCCCCACCCACTACATCCCAAAACCAGTCCAACCTGTCTCTGCCTCCCTAACCGGTTCTTCCTCTCACCCATCCCTTCCTCCCACCCGAAGCCGCACCCCCATCTACCTACTAACCTCATCCCACCTCCTTGACCTGTCCGTCTTCCCTGGACTGACCTATCCCCTCCCTACCTCCCCACCTATACTCTCTCCACCTATCTTCTTTACTCTCCATCTTCGTTCCGCCTCCCCCCTCTCCCAATTATTCCAGTTCCCTCTCCCCATCCCCCTCTCTGATGAAGGGTCTAGGCCCGAAACATCACCTTTTGTGCTCCTGAGATGCTGCTTGGCCTGCTGTGTTCATCCAGCCTCACATTTTATTATCCACCACTACCTCTGGCAGCTCATTCCATATGTGCACTGCTCTCTGCATGAGAAAGTTTCCCCTTTTGCACAAACTAAAGAAATCTAATGATCAAATCCAAACTGTGTTCATACAAATATACCTTATTTAATTCTACAGGGGCCTTTATTACCTCCACAGAACTGGAAAGCATACAACTGGTTCATAACAGAGACATTACAATTCTGTTTGCTGCAGTAAAGATTACGTATTTGGTCTTTGTTGTTTATTATATGGTGCTACAGGTAGGTGCAAAATAGTTATACAGTAGTACTATCCTACAACACGACGGTCAGAAACAACTATGTCAAATCAGTCTGTGTTCTAATACATATTAAGGAGTTAAGTGTGTAAAGTGTTAAGTGTTAAAACAACGTATGTAGAGAAGTGGCCGCATTGTAGTTTTTCAAATTATTCTGATCCAGTGGGATTATTCTTGAGAATAAAGCCAAACTATCACAATAAGGTAATCGGATGATTTTCTCAGGAATATTTTTTGACAACACGTTAACAAATTCATGTTTATTCTAAAGTCCTTTCATCTTTTGGTGGACATAATAATGTATATACAATAACCAAACATCTGCTACAGTTTATCATTTGTTAGCTTGAGTATTGATTACTTTTTCTAAAATTTAAATTAATAACTGGAGAAAATATGACAAAGATGTTGCACTGTTGCTTAACCAAAGGAATCATAGAATGATTGAATCTCTACAGTGTGGGAGCAGGCCATTTGGACCATCGAGTCCACAACATCCTTCCAAAGAGCATCCCACCCAGACCCATCCCATCCCTGTAATCCTGCATTTCCCATGGTCTATTCTGTGCATCTTCGGACTGTGGGAGGAAACTGGAGAGCCTGGAGGAACCCCATCCAGACACAGGGAGAATGTGCAAACTTCTCACAGACAGTTGCCGGAGGCTGGAACCGAACCCAGGTCCCTGGCGCTGTGAGGCGTAAAGGATATGTTAATTTGCATGTTTATCAAATGCTGAAAATAATATTAGTTGCATCTCCTTTCATAGGGAAAGCTCCTCAGACAGCAGCATTGGAAATATTTCCAGGATAAGTGTAACTTGATGGAAACATGCATCATCCTGTGCAGCTGGTGTGCTTTTGTACTGTTTATTAAACGGCTATCTCTGGAAAGAGGAACTCTACATTATTATCTTGAAAATCCTCAAAGGTACTTCTTTGATATGATAAAGCTTTAATTTCTCTGACATTTCTGTAGCCTTGACATTTTATGACATGATCCATGTGTTTTGCTTCTTAAACTATTACTGATGTTATTTTTATATACGATTGTTGCAAACTTCTCTGTGTTTAATTTCTCAAATTGCTGATAAATTCCTGTTTCAATGCATGTCTCTCCTGCAAACCACACATTCTCCCAAACCCCACTAACACATCCCATTTTGTGACAGTGCATTTAGAAGCTGAACTACATATCCAACTCCACATTAATATGAATTCAGCCCACATACATCTGTGGTGCAGTGAGTCTACCTCAGAGCAGGAGGTTCTAGGTTCAGGTCCCACCCCAGGAATCATAATGTGTACAAACAGCTTCTTTGCATTATGCACCAATAGTGGGGAGTAAGAGCAGGAGAGATACCTGGTCAGCCACATGGTGGAAAGAATATTGGAGTCTCTACCATCACTACCCATAGCAGTAGGTTGCAATGTACGTTTAAAAATGCATGTTGCCACAGCAACTCAGAATTTCTGAGTGAACTCCAACACACCACCATCACATTGTTACAAAATGGCCAGCTGGATCCTCACATCCACCTAATGAGATGAAGTGGCAGGCAGCAGGGAGAGCTGTAAATTTGGGCATCATGCCAATAGTCCTAGGCATTGCACCCTCCTGCTGGCCCAATGAAATTTTAGCACCAGGACAATCTGGGGCCAGTCAAATAAAATCGAAGTTCTGGCAAGCAAAAGGCTGCTTCCTTCTTGTGCCCTTTTTGGCCCACCAGTGTCCCTTTACTCACCAATCCAATTTGTGCCCAGGTGCCTGTCCCTGTGCCCACCTACCTTTACCCTGTTGACCCTGGTGCTCAGCCCTGCCCTTGCCTGGATCCATCAGCCTGAGTTCAGTGAAACTTTTGATTCTCTTGAAGGTTAGGTCCATCCCCAGTTCTCGCTGTATCATCCTCGATGAGGCCACTGCTGGGACAAGGCGGCTGTTGGCCATTTGTGTGTCAGCAGTTCCTTCGAGGCAGAACTTCCTGACCAATGGGAGTAGAAGGGCCTGTCGCAAGTCAATCCATGGCCAGATAATCATTAAAAAGCTGTAGGGGAACCTGCTAATTTGGGGTGACCTCACATAGACTGTTATAAAAAACATAGCATCAGGCAGGCTAGGTATGTTAGCATGTCCCTTGGCACCTTCACTTTGCTCTACCCTTCAGTAAGATCATGGTTGATCAGATTACTCCACATTCCAGCCTGTGGAGGAATTGCTTCACTCAGAGCATGGTGAAACTTCTGAAATCTCAGCTGCAGAAGGCTATGGAAGTTCAATGAGTGAGCATGTTCAAGACAAAAGTCAATAGATTTCAGGGGACTAATGTCATCAAAGGTATGGGAAAGTAACTGAGGTGGCTATTAAGCATGATCTATTTGAATGCTGGAGCAGGCTCTCTAGGCTGAATGACCTGCTGAAGTTCATATGTTCCCATGTTCTGCCTAACACCCTCTCGCTTCTAAAATATTTGTTGACTTCTACCTTAACATTATTCAAAAATTGTGCTTCCAACAGTATGCGATTTGCAAAAACTCAGATTGTCTGCGAGAAAAAAATTCTCCACATTATTAAAATAAGTGACCATTTATTTCTAATCAGGGACCCTTGTTCTATATTCTCTCACAAGAGGAAACATCTTCTTCAAATCTGTCCTGTCAAGGTCCCTTAGAATCTTATACGTTTCAATTTCTTATTTTTCTAACTCCAGCAGATATAAGCCTAGTGTGACCAGCCTTTCCTCCTAACACAGCTCAGCCATTCCAGGTATTAGAATAGTAAAGCCCTTTTGAACTGCTTCCAAAGCATTTATGTCCTTCCATAAATAAGGTGACCAATGCTCTGTGACAATATTCCAGATGCAGTCATACCAATGCCTTTAATAATTGAAAAGTTCCCTCCTTACTTTTGTACTCAATTCTCTGGCAATAAACAATATAATTCTATTAGTTTTCCTAATTTCTTGCTGTACTTGCAGATGACTCTGCATCTCAGAGTTCTGCCATCTCTCGCCATTTAGATAATATGCTTCGTTATAATCTTGCTGCTAATATGGGCAATTTCACATTTTCCCACATGTTATTCCATTTGTCTGATTTTTGCACACTCATTCAATATACTTACAACCTCCTAATATTGTCTTCCCAACTATTTTTCCTAACTATCAACAAATTTAGTAATCATACCTTTGGTTCTTTCATCAGAGTCATATATATAAATTGTGAAAGGTTGAGACCCTAGCAGTGATCCCTTGGCACACCACTTGTTATAACTTGTGAACCTATTTTGTTTCCCTTTAGCTAACCCTTATCTCTAACTTTTACCACACCTTTCCAAATTTGTTTCCTTGGTCTAACTATCTAGTTTTTGTGCTGAGGGTTCATTGTATGGGTTGTGTTTTATTCTGCCTGATAACTTCACAACCTGAACATAAACTGGTACTAAGATAAGCTAATAACCATTATCCATGCCATATGTTGCCTCCTCTACCTTGTGTCTTTATTTTCAACAATAACCTTTGATGTGGCACCTTATCCAAAGCCTTCAGAGAATCTAACTACAGTACATTCACTGCTAACCCTTTATCCACAGTACATATTAGGTTTTTAGAGACTCCAATATATTGGTTTAACTTGATTATCTTTCACAAAATCAAATTGCTGAATTACCTTGTGTTTTTCTAAGTGCCCTCATAATAGCTTCAAACATTTTCCCCATGACAGATATTAAACTAGCTGGCCAGCATTTCCAGCTTTTATTCCTGTCTCTGTGGACCTGTGAACCTTACCCACAAGTGATGTCTTTATCATTTCACACCTTCTCCCAACTTGCTTCTACATCCTGGTCAACTCTCTTTATTATTGTAATGCTATCATGAATTAGCAAAGCCATCCCTTCACCTATTCATAACTTGCTGTTCGTCTTTAATCTCATGTTCCAATCTGAGTTATTCAGCAGCCTCTGCAATAGCTGTCCAACTGTACTTCTTTGTTTTTATTTTGCAATCTGTTCATCTGTTTTGTTTCAAGCACCACAGGTAATTAAATACAGAACCTTTAGTTCTGATGTTATATGATATTTGTAATCTATATCCTTATCTTTTGATAAATTCTTGGATTTGTACGTTCTCTATTCTTGTCTGTCATGGTCTGTTTATCATTTCCCATATTCATTTTTCTCTTCCCTTGTCTCTAACTTTTACCACACCTTTCCAAATTTGTTTCCTTGGTCTAACTATCTAGTTTTTGTGCTAAGGGTTCATTGTATGGGTAGTGTTTTATTCTGCCTGATAACTCCACAACCTGAACATAAACTGGCACTAAGGCTAGCTAATGATGATTATCAAAAGTTCTTTGAGTGATTTAAACCTGGTTCAGCAGATAGAAAACTGATAGGTAATTGAAACTGCCCCAGATAGCTACGCACCAAGCCCCTACTCTGATCCAACTGTTTCTCATTTTAATCTGGTTGCTTCAGAGAAACTCTTCAGCCAGAAACCTCCTTGAAATATGCTGATTGGAATTACTTGATGTCATTAAGATCCAATTGTCAATTCAAAATAGAGGACTGTGTAGAAACCAGGGGGTTGCCCAGTCAAATGGGATGAGCAGTCAGTGTCAGTCATGACTCATAAGATGCATTGTTTTACTTGTGGTGAAGCTGAAAGCATTCAGGTTTCCCCTTGCCTCAAATACACCTCTCCCTTCCCATCACAAGATTCTCCCAAATCTTCTTGCTGACAACTTTGCCAGGTGGTAGGGACCATGCTTTTGGTTTGAGATGGCCTTGTGCCACCCAATGAGAAAGAAGACATCGGAAGACCTCCATGCTAGCCATCAAGCTTTCGGCTATATTGTTAGCTAATAGTAAAATGTAGGGTATGCAAGATAGTTTGATCTTAGAGTAGGATAATAGGTCGGCACAACATTGTGGGCTGAAGGGCCTGTACTGTTCTATGTTCTACCTCCACAGATTTGTTAGTTTCCATGGGATGATGAGCATAAACTCAGCTTTTACCTCCATTATTGCTGTTTTGGTGGCACTAACCACAATAAAACTCTGGTATCTGCTACACCTGGATCCAAAGCTGCATCTATTCACATCTGCAATGCAGAGAGCCTGGGGGTGTCTCAGAGGTTTATTTGTTGTCCTCATTCTGCTACTTGTGTCCTACTCCAGTGTGGTAAGGAAGAAACAACCTTTCTACTGCATGATATTTAACTTAGAACATAATGATTTGTCATCGACTGTCATATTTCAGTTGATAACAAAATAAAGAGTCTGATTTTTGTCGTTTTTAATCGTGAAACTGCAAGTGTTTACTGGTGTTGCCCAGTGAAACTGACAGCAACTTTGATCTTCTCACAAGCAGTTAAATGAGGAAATCTGGATGTTGTTGTTAGACATTCCACTCTACTCCACAGGGTGTGCTGCTGGAATCCTGATAAACAGAATTCAGTTATGAAACACTGATATGTTGTGAACTTTCACTTTTTATCCAATTATTCTTGCTATATATGTCCTTGCAAAAATTACAGCTTCTAGAATCTGGTGCAACTGACATTTTGACGGTGTGCGAAGTGTGATTGAGGTGGAGATGAGACACCTTGCCACATGACTATGGTTTGCTTAATGCTTATCAGGGAACATTAAATTACAGGCATGGAAGAGATTGTCAAGCCTTAGTCCCTGTACTTTCCATGTGAGCGACTAGTACTGTATCATCAGTGTACAGGAATTCCCTTATCAGAATGAATTGTGTTTTTTGTCTTTGCTTTCAGTCTAGACAGATTTTACAGCTTGCTGTCTGATCTAGTGTGCAAGTTAAAATCCTGAGAAAGAAGATGCCAAAGGGAGAGGGAGCCAGGACATAGGCCTACTTCACTCTGAAACCATTAGAAGTGGAGCTGTCATACTGTTCAGTACAGTGCACGTAGTCATCAAATACTCACCTTGACCCAGGTTGTTGGGATTGGCACAATTTACCTAATGTTCACTACATAGATAGTTTATTCTGTGAAGGCCTTGTAGAATGTTACAGAAGTGATTGCAACATTTTCTGATGTTGAAAAAAATGAATCACTGATACATGCAGTGATCACAATGTGGTATGGACGTAATAGAGTACAAACAGAAACAATACAGTTCATCATACCTGAGAAGGGAAAAGAGAATTAAATGTTCCAATTCTAGGTCAGTTGTTGAGTGAAGTTTTAACGTAAATTGAGAAACAATGCTGCTGAATGAGGTATCTATGATTCAGATTTAAAAGATGTAGATCAGCATTTTCAGAGACCTTCCAAACAGGAAAAAGTCAAATAAAGCTATTTATCTAAATTTCAGCAGAGTGCATAAGAATGCCTCATTGCTAAAACTCTAATTAATTTGACTTAGTCAAGTAAATAATAGAGGAAGTTATTGTCAAAATATGGAGACTATCTAAATGACCTGTAATTTCTGAATTTTGTAGACCTATGTGATTATGGGCCTGAATCTATCGTCCTACAGTACATTCTTCAAGGCTGTGACAACAATCTTCCTTCTCCAGCTCGGGAGCTTTAACTATGACGAGGTTGGGAAACATTTTATATTTTATGAGTGAATTTTACACAAGGATAAACTAATTTAACAAGCTGTGTGTGGAGTGAGACTAACAGTCTGGACTTTTAATGTTTTAGCTTGTTCTATACTGTTAGCTGCACATTGAGATAGAGGTCTGAAGTTTCACAGGCTGTGGGTTTCTGCACATATGAGGCTTCCTGCTCCTTTTCTCTAAGCTAGGCTTTTCAACTCCATATGTACTGTAATGTTCCTTGTACATAGGTTATCAAATACTGTACTCTTGCGTAATGCCAAGCATCTCTCCCTTTTAATGCTCATTTTAGACTGGTTTCCTTTTGTTTGGTAAGTCACAATCATGTGATCAGATATCATCATGATTTGCATGAATTCCATTATTCCGCATCTCTCCACATGTTCATCCCTAATTTGTCCTCATTATTCTAGTAGTTTACCTCTACTTATTTTTATAGACTTTGTATTCATTAACATCAGTATTACAATTAGCACTATTATCACCACCTTCAACTAAACCATTGACTCTCTAGGTATCTGGCTGTGTATGGAACATATTTGACATGAGAAAATGTAATCTTGTGTCTTTTAAAATACCTGGCCTCCACACAGATTGTTCTACTCTTGCTCTGCTCTTTGTGATACCTGTGTAGTTTCTATAGGATTTCTCTTTGATTTTGGCAAAGTCACTCTATTGACAAATGACACTGAATCTTCTACTATTGTGAAGTGTTGTTTTTGCTTGTAGTACTTTTTCTGTATTTGGCCTGTTGAACTATATTTCAAGCATCCTTGAAGTTCAATAGTTGTGGACCCCTTGTCATATTTCTGAGCTTGCACAGGTTTGTCAGAGTTTGCTCTCAATTGCTGATGAAATTGCAGAATAAAACTGCACTTCGCCTGCAAGAATAAGATCTTTTATTTTTTCCTCCATCCCTTACTGCTCTTACATGGCATGGAACACAGATTATGGCATTTTTGTATGTCATCACTTGAAACCCAAATCTTTGAACATGTAGATGTATATTCGAGATTCTTTTCAATCCTAATAAAGTGACTAAAGGCTTGTCTTGACCTGAAATTTCAGTCCCATAAAGTAATTTGTGAACCTTTCACATCGCCATGTAACTGCTAATGTTTCTTTCTCTATGGTCTGCAAGCATCTGTTCAGTCTCTTGTCAAAGCTCTCAATGTAAAATAGTCCAGTTTTCATGTACCATTAGTTTGTCCTTGAATAAGGACTGTTCCTAGCCCTGCTGTACATACAAAAAAAGGCTGTAACTGTTCACCAGTTGCAACTATTCTGAATGATTTTTGCTCAGACTTTAGCATTTTCTGTGGCTTTGATTTGTTGCTTGGATATAGTGGAGTAAGTCAGTAAATATTGTGTGTCTTTATTACAGACTTAATATAAATCATGAAATGGAATTCAGTGCAGCTGGTGAGCAATGACATGGAAAAGTCTCCACCCTTCTATGCAACAAATTTCCAGCATTTTTAATTGTTAGAAGGAACAGCTTTGTACTTTAATTTTATGCCATTTGTCCAAGATATGCAAAGCTGCTTCAAATGGTGGGGGACTATGGTTCCAAAAGAGATTAGAGTCTGTTTAACTGAGTTGATGTTTCTTCATTATAACTTCTCACACCTTAGAGATATCATCTGTTTAATTTTGAAATAGTTTTTATTTATAGCAATCATGCAACAGCATAACAGGAATCCTTTTACCTTAGATTACTCTTACTCCCTGAGTGGATAATGATAATCAGTCTGCAAGGAACAAAGATTGCAGCTTTTTTCATAGATATTTCCTTCATTTTCAATTGTAGCCTTAAGTTTAGGAAATGTTTCCCGTTAATTTAATGAAATCAGAATCTCACAATGACCCTTAGTTTATTGCATTGGTTATAAAGGTGCCAGCTCATATGAACAAATGATGTTGTGAAGTCTCTTGCTTTACTAACTATGTGTTTATGTTTATCTGCACCCAGGTATTAGAACATTATCCCATTTCAGGTGCAATTATTATTGCTTCCTCCACCATCTGTATGACGTTTGTGATCTTAAACCTCTTTCTATCAATAATTCTAGTGACCTTCAGAGAAGAGCGCAATTCTCCGATGGTATGTACACATTTCCTGAGAGAAAATAAATGTTCTGCAATAAGTTGGCTAAATGTATCTGCATACAAGTGGCTTTGAAGTTCCTTTTGCATATTCCCATTATGACTCAGCTGGCTAGGGTAACAAGGTGAAGAGGACAGTAGGATTTACTTTGGTTTACTCCAGCAAAAAAAAACTGAGATAAATACAAGGGGGTGAGTGGATTCCTTTCAAGCCACAAACAAAACTGGTTCCACGAGAATAGATGAGGCAACAGTAGGACTACACAGAGCACAAAGGATCTGAGTGAACTGATTCCAGCTGTTGGGAGGAAAAGCTGCAAATAACCTCAAACCCCTTTAAAGCCTCACAGGATCCATCTTTGAGTAATTTTCATACTACTGAACCTTTCCAGTCGATATCACATAACTAAACCAGATGAGAGATTGCCCAGGTGGGGGCAGATTTCCAACTTCCAGAGGGAAAAGCTGCAAATCACAGAAAATTCATAATTGGATAAGCTACAAGTCAGGCGCAGACCCTTGGGATTCCAATGCACTAGTCAACTAGTTGGTACAATGTCTCCCTTTTCTGACTCTTCAGTTAGACTAGAGAAATTCCCACCCTGAGAGGGTGTGCCACCACAAGCAGTCCCTGCCTGTACCCATACCCATGTACACAGCTGAACTGTGAACAGACATACTGCAAGTCACGCCTTTGTCTGATGGTAAGGGTCATAACTGTAGAGAATGATCTTGAATGACCACAGATTTTCAACATTTACATATTTCCTGGTAATAAATGCTGGCTAGCCATTGATGCCCACATCCTTTGAGTAAATAAAAAAAGACCAGGACAGCAATGAACATTTAGTGGTTATTTCATGCAGTTGCTTGTAATGATAAATGTAGCCATGGTACATCCATGGGAAGACATGGCAAGTGGTTTCCCATCAGTCAACCAATATTCTACTTGGAGGATTTAGGAAGATTCTGATTATAGCATAGAAAAAGCTGACTTGTATTGTACGGTCCTTAGATCTGTCAATATAATAGGGATGGGCTGCATTATTTACCATCATACCAGTTTATAATTTTCTGAAGAATTGAAATTTTCATTACATTATACATATATTGTTAGCATTTCACATTTTTAAAAATCTGATCATCTTACTCCTGATTTGTTTTTTGTTCCAGCCATCTGACGATCAGGAAATAGTAGACCTGCTGTTGAAGAAACTTTACAGCTTCTTTGGAAATCAAGGCAATGTGAAATCCTCTAAGCAGAGAAAAGCTGACTAAATTATCATAAAACAGCAAGCATATATTTGGTCTATCTACTTATTTTGTAATCAAGCCCATTTTGGCTCTATACACCTCTCCCTTGACAAAAACCTCTGTTCCCTGATCCCCAAAGGAAAGAAATGAAATTGCTTTATATTCAACCATCCCCAAAATCCTTCATTAAATCCTGTCTGGTTGCCTTCAAATACAACTCCCTACCCCCAACAGCGCAGTCATTGTAGGCTATTCAGGATTTGATCACCTGAACCTATCTTTAGCATGATTATTGTAGACTGTTCCCGCATGTGCCGGTAGTTTATTTGTCAAATGTATCTTTGCTGCAAGCATAAATACACCTTCAAGAAAAAGATCTACAACGTCATGAAAAGTAAGAAAAATATTGCTTTTCTCTTTTGAAGCTCATTAGTGAGAAACCTTTGATAATAATGTAATTGCACAGCCAATTCAGGAAATTAGTAATTTTACATAGCAAGGTGTAGAGCTGGATGAACACAGCAGGCCAAGCAGCATCAGAGGAGCAGGAAAGCTGACATTTCGGGCCTAGACCCTTCTTCAGAAAAAAAATTTCTGTGTACATTTTCTTTTCTGAAGAAGAGTCCAGGCCCAAAATGTCAGCTTTCCTGCTCCTCTGATGCTGCTTGGCCTGCTGTGTTCATCCAGCTCTACACCTTGTTATCTCAGATTCTCCAGCATCTGCAGTTCCTACTATCTCCAAAACAATTAGTAATTTTGGTGCTTTTTGTCATTGGATTTATTTAGTTTGATTTCTAAGAAAGCAATGATTAAGGTCAGAAATTGACTGGTTTCAGGAAGGGACGTAATATCCTTTCAGATTGTTGAAGGAAAAATAGAGTGCCAATATTGCAGAGTTGATACAAAAAAATACAGGATATCTCCTGATTTCCCACAGGAACAGACTTACTGCTTGTGCATAGGTGCCCTGCATTAACACTGTCCAATCAGGCTCTCTTACCACTGTGAAAGGATCATAGATATCATTTTCACCGGCCTTTGCTCTTTACTTTAATTTCAATGCAGGAGGATCATTCTGAGATGTCTGGATACACCACATTTGACTTAGTATTAGCAAGTTTATTGAATAGGAAGATGTTAAACTGTCATCACCAATTTAAAGGATATAAATAGATACCAGATACTTTCTATCTTTTGTATGCTTACCTGATGGTACATAACTGCTACTGAGAAGTTTAGCTACCAGCTACTATGCTGCTAATCCATTTATCACTTCGCAGGAGAGCGTCTCCTACAGTTTGTTGATCTGTATGAATCTCTCAGATCTTGAAATTCCTCCTCAATATAACTGCTTTTTGCCATTCTCTTCATCAATTGAAGCCACTGTGACCACACAGCATTGAGTTTAGATTCCAAAACCTTCTATTGTAAAGCAAACACAAGAGGAGTTAAACAGGAAAACAACTCAGATGGGCACTTGATATGCTTTAACATGGCCATATCCCTTATTAATACCATAACTTCGACACCTTTATCACAAGGGCTTCTGTGATACCTTGTGCTGCACTTTCAACCTCACCCTGCACTCATTTCCATGTACGTGTATCTATTAAGATGTCAACCTCAAAAGGACATGTTACTGTCTTGTGTGTAGCTGGTAAGTGATCAGTTAATTGTTACAGGCTGAGGGGCAACATGATAGAGGTATGCAAAATTACAAGAGGAACGGATAGGGTGAATAGCTAGAGTCTTTTCTTGAGGGTGGAAATGTCAAATACTGGGCAATATCAATTTAACTTGAGGCGTGAAAGTTTAAAGATGTGTGAGGCAAGTATTTCTCACAGAGGATACTAGCTGCCTGGAACATGCTGCCAGGGGAAGTGGTAGAAGCAGACACGATAGCATCATTTAAGAGGCCTTTAGACACGCACATGAATAGGCAGGGAATAGGGAGATACAGACTGTACAGGCAAATGTGATTAGTTTAGAATAGCATCATGGTCAGCGCAGACATGGTGGGCTGAAGGGCCTGTTCCTGTAGTGTACTATTCTATGTTCTACTTGCCCATTGTGTTTGGTGTTCGCAGCAATTGAAAACTTAAGATCTCGGTGTGGCTTTGGATTCAGCATGTGGGTTCCTAGCATTTTAAAACATAAATCCCAAAGAAAATCTAATTCCAATTCACTCCATCCATAACTATAAGTAGAGATAAGCATGTAACTAATATCATACATTCTTATTTGAAACCTAGAAAATTCTTTGTATACTGTAGTAAAATAAAGTCGCCATAGTCTTGCCAGACCATAGGGCTAGTCTCTCATTAGAGAAAGAGAGAGAGAGAGAGAGAGAGATGGAGAGAGAGAGAGAACTGTGGCGATTTACATTTGTAATTTTCTTCTTTTTCCACACCACATATTTGTTTGCCTGTTCCACCCTGTATTTAATTATGCCTAACTAGGTAATGCAATTTCAACTTGCTGCTATCAGAAAATAAACTATACATTGTTATGAAAGATAACGCTGCTCCATGTTGAGACTCTCTAGTTGTTCATCTTCTACCACTGATAATTAGTTGGCCCTTAGACTCAGCAAATAAAGGGAGATTGGGAGCACAGGCCTGTTCCCTATACAGGCTGCTGGTGGTAGATACTCAGAACTCAATATGACACATCACAAAGATGGTAGCCTATCATATATTAATTTAAAGGTTAAATCATTTAAGAGTGTGTACATTGTATCTGCATGTAAGAAGTAAACCATTCACCATAAACCTAAAAGGGAAAGCAGAACAAGAGTACCAAACACAAAACAAGCCAAAATCTTGTTACTTTATGTTTCCATGATATGGTGCCTAGTTCATGGATTTGTAATTTTACTTAGACCTGTTTGTCCACTCCATTCTATAACAAGGTTACACCCTATTCTGTAATCTGCATTATTGTTATGAAATAGGTGACTAAAATCTAATTTTGAGCACATAAATTACTTCTAATTGATACTTATAATACAGTTGAGAACTGCCTGTATAACTTCCCTTTCAACCTTGGATTGGTTTCAGACAGTAAAGGGCTTGCATATTACACTCATGCAAACTTGCAGCCACATCATTATTTGTTTAAATATCATTCACACATTTCAGATGATATAGCCCTCAACTTTACATTCAAATTTTCACACTTGCCTTTTTTAAAACTTTGTTTCATATTGAGGCCAGGCCTTGTGGTATTATCCCTGGACTATTAATCCAAAGACCCAGGTAATGTTCTGGGATATGGAGGAATGGTGTGGTGTTAAGTCAGTGATCAGCTATGTAGCCATTAAAAGTAAGAACAAGCTCAAGCAGCTAAATGAACTGCATCTGTTCGAACATTCATATGTAAAATATTACTGCTGAAGCGAATTGTAATAAAAAGGTAGATTTACCTAAACTATCTTTTACTCTGTTACTATCATCAAGCTCTGTTTTATTCATAGCCTGAAATGGGCATAAATGGGTGAAGTGAGCAATGAAAACTGCTTAAGAATGATTGTGAACATTTCTTATTGTTATTGTTATACCCTATGTATTGTTTCACACAGGAGTTGTGTTCTTACAAAAGTGCCACCATTTACCATTTTATTATCAAATTTCCATTTCACAGATTGATATGCATCACTAGGATTTTTATTGATGATCAATTAAATTTAGAAAAATTCTTAAACAACAAAATGTACCTGTCTTTCAAGCTCTGAATAAAAACAAACTAATATCATTGTATTAGGTGATAATGGGAACTGCAGATGCTGGAGAATCCAAGATAATAAAATGTGAGGCTGGATGAACACAGCAGGCCAAGCAGCATCTCAGGAGCACAAAAGCTGACGTTTCGGGCCTAGACCCTTCATCAGAGGGTCTAGGCCCGAAACGTCAGCTTTTGTGCTCCTGAGATGCTGCTTGGCCTGCTGTGTTCATCCAGCCTCACATTTTATTATCATTGTATTAGGTGTTGCTCCAAGGAGAGATTGGGGTGTTATGTCATCATACAAGTTTCTAAACAGGTATAAAAAGTAATCTAAAAGAATAACACAATATTGCCTTTATCTCAGCAAAAGTAGAATGCAAAAATAAGGAGGGCAAGTTTCGGTATATAAGTCTCAGTCAGATCTCATCAGGAGTACCGTGTTCAGTTTTGGGCAGTGCATCTCAGGAGTGACTCAATTCGTATTGAACATTCTTGATGGAAAGTTCAGACATGCAGTATTGAACTACCTGAACACCTGCTTAATTGACAGCTCTGGGTTTCTAATCTCTGTTGTCAATTTCATTTGAGAGGTTTCAAACCTTCCAGTTTTTACTATTGATACTTTAAAGAATTTAGATGATTGTTACCTTTGTTGGTTTATTGTTTAACATGTTTAAAAAGATTTTTAAACATTGTTGCAAGTAATGAATGACTTTTTAAAAGCTTTCTTCAAACACATCCAATTATTGCCAGGATTCATTTGTTCTGCACCATGTATAATGTGGGTAGGTGGGGGGACAGTAGTTGCAATGTCACTGAATAATAATAGAGACTAAGGCTCTGTGGATAATTACTCAAGGCCCACCACGGCAGCTAATTGAATTTAAATTCAATTAATAAATCTGAAATATAAAGCTAGATTATCTAACTGTGGTCATGAAACTATTATCAATTTTTGTAAAAACTTATCTGCTTCACGAATCTTCTGAAGAAGGAAGGAATCTGCAGTCCTTCTCTGGTCTGGCCTACATGTGACTTCAGACCCATTGAAATGGAATTGATTTTTACCTGCCTTCTACAATGGCCAAGCAAGCCACTCAGCATTCATGGGAAAACAGGGATGGACAACAATTGATGGCCAAATCAATGATGCCCATATCCCATGAAATAATAAAGAAAAGCAAGGCAGGAAATGTCATATATTGGTATGGGCAGCATTGGGGGCTATGTGAGGGGTGAGGAAGGATGGTAGGCATAGCCTGGTAAAGTGGATACGGGGGTGGGGGTGGTGGGAGGGGGTTGGTGATTCGGATTTTTAGTTTGGTACAGGGGTCAGGTGTCCCTGAGGAGTGGATGGGTGTGCATATCCTAGCATACTGGACAATGAGATGATGTGTATGGAACCCAGTGAGTGTCTACAAGGTGAGAGAGAATGACGGCTTAAGAGCTGTTTTTGGTGTGCTGTGTTTTTTTAACCCTTGGCGATGATTTTCCTCAGCACATGAGGCAGGCCTTTTAAATAGCCCACCTCAGTACCCAGCAGTCCATGTGGCTCGCTCAGACCTCTCTTCTGGGATCAGTTAACCCAAATGAAGCCCACATCCACCTCCCCAGCAATAAAGGTCTTGCCTTTGTGTATATTTTCTCTGGGAACAGGCATGCAAAGCCAGGATAATTTCCCAACTATTACTGCCTATCTTGGTGAAAATCCAGGTCACACTCTTTAAAATGATGAAGGCATTTACTTGGATATATGCAGGTAATCTATTTCCTCTGTTGGAGGAATCCAGGACAAAGTGACGTGTAATCTTCAAATTAGAGCAGGCCATTTAGGATTGAACTCGAGAAGCATTTTTCATATGAAGGACAGAGGGAATTCAGGAAGTACCATTGCTCCCCACCAGTCTAACACACTCCACATCTTATAAACTTCCAAAAGGCTATGGATGTTGGTTCAGGTCCAACTTTCAACCCAGATAGCAACAGCATCAATAGATTCTCATTAGATCGAAGCATCAAGGGATATGAAGCAAAAATAGGCAGAAAATAAGTTAAGATATGCTTAACTAAGATGTAATAGAACACCAGAATAAGCTCTGAGGGACAAATAGTCTCCTTGTTTCTTTGTTCCTAAATATCAAAGGAATATTTTCAAAGCAATATAATCAACTTAAAATGAATTCTTACATGATTATCTGACTAATTACAAAACTGTTGAAATTCAAAAATGACTAAAGAAGTTAATCTAAAACATCCAATCTATTGTTGTTGCTCTATAATATTTCACAATTTTTAAACTTTCTGATTTGATTGCAATATCACAATAATCACTAACTCCTTCAGCTTTCTCGCTTCCTAATTTTACAGACGTTGACTATTTTTCCCTTTCATGGACTGATGCCATTCTTCACCATTTGATGGTGGCTCTTCCTTCTCTTTTCTTTGAATACCAATGATGTTGCACAGTTTCATCAGCAACAGGTCAATTACTTCATCTTCCAAAGGCTGAAAAATAAAAATCCACCAGATGATGGAATTGTTCAACAACTCAATTGTAACACTCCTAACTAATCTTAATTATGTTTATACAACTAATGAATATCATTGTATGATTTTTAATCAACATAATACAAATGACTTTAGCCCTTTACCTGTGTCATAACTTTTATTCTTTCATGGGACGTGAGATCAAAAATAACACAAAATCGGCAAAAATAATTTTTGGACCAAAATAATGAAAATTGACATCAATTGCAGCAAATATCAAAATTTTGAACAATAACTTTGCAATCCTATGTCTTGATCTATTGAAGAAGCCTGGAGTAAAATATTAACTTCTGTACTCATTGTACTAGAGCACAGTCAGCACTAAAGCTAGAGACCTCTGGAAAAAAAAACATGAAGTGCAAGAGGTTAACACACATCATTTTCATGGCTATAATGGGATCTCTTTTGGTTCTTCACTGATTGGTTAAGGAGAATGCAAAGTCATGAACTGTCTCAAGTAGCTTCTACCTCAGTGACTTAGCAGAAGTGGGTAAAATAAATCTCTGCTAATCTCAAATGTGAATTTCTGTCTGTACTGTTAAAGCACTTGCTGATTTTTCATTATTTTTGGTTTATTCCTTTGTCAATTTTGTGACCTGAGAACAGTGAGCTGAATATGACCTTTGGACTGTGGGCAGCAGCTTATGATTCAGAAAAGGAAGTGAGAAGAAACAAGCTATAATTAACTGTGAGGCCAGACCTAGAAATTAGTTGCACATTGATTCTCGATCAGATGCTAGGAGGGGTTATCCAAAAGGTGGGTCAGGAACCACTGGGATCAATTTTGAGGGTCTTTGAAGGTTTTAATTTTACCATGTTATGAATACAGAGGTATAAATTCTGAGTTCGTACAACTGTCTGTTTCCATGTTGTAATAGTGCGCAAGCGTATGTGCATGTGTTGTATTTTTCCTTTCTGATTGTTAATCCATAATAGTCGGCAAAAGCAAAATAGAGGTTCTAGAATCTTTTTGGTACAAACCATTGGGTGATGCCGTTCCTCACTGAAGGACATAAGTAAGGCAGAAACAAAAATGTTGACGAGAATGAAGGTCATGATGATAACACAGGTACTGATGATGATTGCACCCAAGAATGGGTTAGTTCTCAGCACCTGAACAACA
This sequence comes from Stegostoma tigrinum, assembly GCF_030684315.1. Taxonomy (NCBI): domain Eukaryota; kingdom Metazoa; phylum Chordata; class Chondrichthyes; order Orectolobiformes; family Stegostomatidae; genus Stegostoma; species Stegostoma tigrinum. The sequence continues at coordinate 41,073,333 of NC_081369.1, forward strand.
GGAGAAAAATAATTGATGTAAATAAATAAATATCTAAATTAGTGTTAAGCTTTCAATGATTAAACTCTTAAACCCAATTATTTTCTTTACAACATTTATTGGTAAAAGCTGGTATTAAGTAGCATTACTGTTGGGTAGGGCTGAAGATAACACGAACTGATAAGAGGCTTTACAATAGTCTGTTACAATGGGAGTTACACTGTGTTATTCAGGTCCACTAAGAGACAAGATTGCAAGAAATCAATAACCACTGTCTCTACCAAATAAGATTTGTCACATATACAGATAATTCCAAATAAGGCATAAATTGGCACAGAGACCTATCCTTGATTTTCACAAGACTTTGAAGAATAACTCTGCAGGAGGTATCCTACATCAGGAGGCATGGTGAAGATGCCAAGAAGAGTTCCAGCCTGCCCAGCTGCCAACTCTTCCAGGTAATAACATTTGGGGTTAGTTACAGAATTCAGGGTAGTGAAAGACAGTGATTGAGATATCTCCAGTTGTCAAAAGCATGCATTATTTATTTAAGTACTTGATAAATTAATTGGGTTTTATAGAGCTCTAAATGGCTCTGATGTGTCTTCATCTATGTATATTCTGTGGTCTTTCGGAGATGAGCAACATTACCACATTCATTTTTATATGGATAATATAAAACCTGTAGTTTTTTGCTCTCTTTCAGGGCTAAAATTCCTGAAGGATTCTCTTGATCTGTCATTAACTTTGGCAAAGATTTGGTGGAAAATGAGTAATAATGCTCTGGCACAAGATAGTAGGAGAAATCTTGAAGTAAGTCGCAGGGATGATATTTACACCAAACGGTAAAACTGGGAAAGCATGTAAATCAGATTTATTTGTTGCATGAAATAGTGACCTGTCCATTGTATATGGCATTGATGTTAAAAGAAAGATGTAATTTATGGTATTTGAAAATTCAGCAAGGTCCTACTGTCTTCCTTTGTAACTGTTAACATTTAGCAGTGGCACAACATCATTCCTCAAAGACATGAGGGATGAAACTTCAATTGGAATCCATGTGGGGTGAGTCTGAACCGGATGCAGTCACTGAGGAACGTGATGCAGCTGTGGAAATGAGTTTTAGAAAATACTTGGTGAAACACTAGACCTGACAGTGAAATTAATGTCAGTGGACAAGAAGAAAAATTGGAACGGGAATCCCATCGGAGAAAGGAGCAGAATGTCTTCAAGGTTGGCATGCCCAGAAGAGATGTGGCCATGGGTTAAATACTAATTAAAAACCAAAGGAACTGCAGGTGCTGTAAATCAGGAACAAAAGCAGAAGTTGCTGGAAAAGCTCAACAAGTCTGCAAGTATCTGTGGAGAAAAAAAAAATCAGAATTAACATTTCAGGTCTGGTGGCCCTTCCTGATGATATTTTCTTACAGAAGCTGCTACACTTGCTGAGCTTTTCCAGCAACTTCTGTTTTTGTTCCTGATTTACAGCATCTGCAGTTCTTTCAGTTTTTATCATTCCTCAAAAACCTGCTGATCGTTCTAGGCACCAAATCGCATGTGTGTCTGGAAAAGTGCATATCAATACTGAACTCTCAGTATTGTAGCTAGGGTTGGAAGTTTTTTTCCCCTGGAGAATGCATGGAATTGTTTAAATGCATTTAATAAGAGAATGGATAAGCATGTTGGAGACAAGAAGTAAATAGGAAGTGGCTCAAATAGAAGTATGGATATTGGCATGGTCTTGCTGGTTCTCCCCAGTTCTAAATGGCTGACCTCTTATCCTGAAATGATAATCTGGAATCTACATTCAGAGAAAACAGCCTCTCAACAGCCACATTGTTAAGCCTTTGGAGAACCTGATATGTTCCAATGGCTACATCTTTATAGTTCAGAACACCAGAGGCCCATTCTACTTAAATATTTACTGATAGGTCAGCTTCTTATCTCAGAAATATACATACTGTACCTTGCACCCCCAGTAATACAGATATCTTTTTCCTCAGATACAAGATGACCAAAAATGTCACAGTACATAAGGATCAGAGCTGAGCCTTGATCTAATGGTAATTAACTGATTACATGCTGCCATCCCTAAAATTACTCACATATCTCTATTCTCTTTTCTGTCTGCTGACAATATTCAATCCACAGTTATACATCATAGGAATTCCCCCAGTATTAAAATCGGGCCGTTTTCCCACGTTTCTGTCTCCATCTTTTCCTGACAACAAAGTTATATTTGCTACCTTCCAATCCATGGGGACTATTCTCATGCTCAATTAACAGTCAATCATCATACGTTGCTCAAATTCCCTGCTTTAAAGCAGGCAGCAAAAAGCTGCAAGTTTACAGAGCAAAGCTATTTTTTTCTGCAGCACCAAAATACAGCTGAGCTTGGGACACTATGCATGAATCATTAAGGATTTAGCAAGGTTTATATCTTCTTTTTAAAGTCCTAAAGATTTAAGATGGTCTGATTGAAGTGAGGATAACATAATATTAAAAAGGGTTAAAATTAAAATGCATTGAAGTCTTGAAATAAGAGCTGTAGTTAGGCATGTTATGCATTGTTAAACAGAGCAAAGAAATCAAGGAAACTGACAATTTATGGAGCCCTGGGATTAGAATGTGTAGTTATATGTGTAAGGAAGTGTCAGCTATGCAGCGTGCTGTGAGTTGTGCTGGTATGCTGTGCCACTGCATTGATAGAGGAGGCTCCTCCAGACTATCAGCACTTTACCAGGGACACAACCAGCATTCAGAGTGGTGTTGGCCATGCTAATCTATTCCGGAATTTCCCTGGCGTGTTTTCCTGGCTGCAGTGAGTGGTAAATTCAGGCTAGCATTGGACAAAAGAAAGAAGGGGTGCAGCATGTAGTGTACGAGGCATGTTTGGGATAGTACATCTAGATAAATCAACAGGCTCCATGGAAAGAAACCCTTTGCAGAGTTGGACAAAATGGCACTGACCAAATATGGTAAATTCATCCCTCTGTGTTTTTGAGAAGTTCTTTAGGGAATGAGATAAGCTTCTCTTTAACTATACCTGTTTGAAACTGGTCATTTTTCACCACAACACAGGGATTTTGTTATATTGAAAAGTACCATAATGATTTCATTTTAGTATGCTTCAATAAAACTACCTGGCTAAATTTTCAGGATCGGTCCATTTTGCTATAGCCTCACAAAAGGTCTTGTAATTGCACAGTTTAATTCATAGATGGTACACTAATACTGTAGCAATGGGTACAGTACTGTATTGTAATAACATGAAACATATAATGTGTATCATTACAACATGATAAGTTAAAACAACTGATTACTCACTTGGATCATTCAAAGTGAATTGGTTTTCTGCTGTACACTTAAGAAACACATCACATTCTCTCCAACAAAACAAATCCAACAGTCTTACCCAACTACTCCAACAATTTATCTTGTCTTTTAAAAAAAAACTTATAACTTACTATAAAACTTACAAACTATGAACCAAAAACAGTAACCAAAAAAATACTACATAACATGCTGATAAATTCCTCAGAAGGGCCCTGCAAGGCATTTAGTGGTCAAAACAATCCTACGACATTAATAGGAGCACGATTACCACAATGACTGTAGTAATTCAATAAGGTACACCAGCACAATAATAAGTGAGCAACAAGTTAACCTTTGGCATGCTCCAAAACTTAATTTTAACAACAGCTTTTGTACTAATTTTGTTTGTTGTTTGGAGAAAAATTAGAACACCCATGATAATTGAGAACGGCTACTTCATCAAACTCATGCTCTTCTCTTCATCCCTTATCAAACATCTCTCTCCTGTGCATTAATTGTTTTAAAAGATGGACAAGCACTTATAAGAAATGAGGAAATATAACAATTGCTATTGCGATATTAAATGAAAAGTTACATTTATGCAGACGTTTGGTGAATTCTGTGGTGGGATTAGAGGTCTGAATAAACTTTCAAAGAGATGAAACTTTCACTAATGTGTACATTGTGCTTTAGCAAAATTATTCCAGCATAAACATTTACCAGTTATTGATAACACAGTGTGGAGCTCAAGGAACACAGCAGGCCAGGCAGCAGAGGAGCAGGAAAGTTTGTGTTTCGGGCCAGGACCCTTCTTCAGAAAATCACTTTTTATCAGGTATTGGTATGTTTTCTGGTACATACAATTGGTCAAAGCTGCTAGCAGATTGTCCTGGGTTTTCATGTAACTTATGCTGTAATTGTATAAATCCAGTAATCATAGACTAAAGTAATCTGTGCACCATCAGGAAGGACACGTCACTTCTGTGGTGAGACATAGCCCAAGTGAGTATATAGCTCAGGGGATTTGAAGGCAGTGGTGCGGAGGATGAGGTATTTTTTGCTTGTCTTTTTTGGTTCATAGTTTGTAAGTTTTTTTAAAAAAACAAGATAAATTGAAGCCTAGGATCAGGGCTCAGCATGAAACAAAGAAAGATATCATAGGAAAACCATAAGTTCATTCATTGGTTAAAGCTACTAATTTCACTCTATTATTGATTACTTTCAGATTGAAGATAAATAGAGGAAATATTTACAAATTACAAATTAAAAGACTAGTAGGGAATTAAGAATAAAATTAAGGGCTAAGTAAAATAAAATAGAGATGCAGGGCCGGATGATGTGTTGCACCTGCATGATATGAGAGCTGGAGAACCCCAATGTAGCAAAGCGATCACATCTGTAGCAAGTGTTGGTGGCTTGAGGAACTCTGACTCAGTTTGATGATCTGTTTTGAACACTGACACATCAGGGAGAGGGAGAGTTACCTGCTGTGTTTCAGGAGGCTGTCACAACCCCTGGAATAACTTTTTCAAATTTGTCCATTAGTCAGGGCCAGGAGGGTGTGACGACAAGCAGGGCAAGGTAGCGGAATCCAGGAGGTAGTGCTGAAGGAGCCTCAGCCCTTGAACTCATCTAACTGGTTTGAGATTCTTGCTCCTTGTGTGAATGAGAGCGGAGGTTTTAGAAAGGATGAGCAAACTGAACATAGCACTGTGGTACAGGGAGCCATTCAAGACAGAGAGGAAAGAGAAATTCAGTTATAATCAAGAATAGTATAGTCAGGAGAATAGACTGTTCTCTGTGGCCAAGATCAAGAGTCCTAAAGGCTGTGCTTCTTGTCTGGTGCCTGTGTTCAGGATATCTCATCTGGGCTGCAAAGGAACTTGGAGTGGGAGAGAAAAGATCCAGATGTTATTATCTACATAGCTACCAGCAATATAAGTAGAAAGAGGAGAGGCTGTGCTGAGGGAACATGAACAACTAGGGACTAAATTAGAAAGCAGAACGAGAATGTTAAAAATATCTGGATTACTACCTGACCCATGAGCAAAGTGATACCGAGTCAACAAGATCAAAGAGGAAAACACACGGCTCACGGATTGGTGTCGGAGAAACAGGTTTGAATTCATGGAACCAGTACTGTTCTGATGGGATGGGTTCCACCCGAGTCATGCTGAGACCAGAGTCCTAGTGAATTGCACAACTAGGGCTGTGGATAAGGTTTTAAAATAAATAGTGGGGAAGTGGATTCAGTTGCATGGAAAATTATAGAAAATGTCAAAGGCGGAGAGATGTCAGAGAGGTTATTAAAGTTCTGGATGTGAGTTTGCTCACTGAGCTGGAAGGTTAGTTTTCAGACGTTTCGTCACCATTCAAGGTAACATCGTCAGTGAGCCTCCGACGAAGTGCTGGTGTTATGTCCCGCTTTCTATTTATCTGTTTAGGTTTCCTTGGGTTGGTGATGTCATTTCCTGCATTGGTGATGTCATTTCCTGTTCTTTTTCTCAGAGGATGGTAGATTGGCTCCACATCAATGTGTTTGTTGATGAAGTTCCGGTTGGAATGCCATTCTTCTAGGAATTCTCGTGCGTGTCTCTGTTTGGCTTGTCCTAGGATGGATGTGTTGTCCCAATCAAAGTGGTGTCCTTCCTCATCTGTATGTAAGGATACGAGTGACATCAGCAACAAACCCAAATGAACAAACAAAACGGGCCCAGAAACCATAACCACTCTCCCCTACATCAAAGACATTTCCGAAATGACTGCCAGACTACTTGGACCTCTTGGCATCAGGGTAGCCCACAAACCCGTCAACACACTAAAACAGCAGCTAATGAACTTAAAAGACCCTATACAGACAACAAATAAAACAAACATCATCTACAAAATACCTTGCAAGAACTGTGACAAACACTACATTTGGACAAACAGGCAGAAAGCTAGCCACCAGGATACATGAACATCAACTAGCCACAAAACGACATGACCCACTATCACTCGTATCCTTACATACAGATGAGGAAGGACACCACTTTGATTGGGACAACACATCTATCCTAGGACAAGCCAAACAGAGACACGCACGAGAATTCCTAGAAGCATGGCATTCCAACCGGAACTCCATCAACAAACACATTGATTTGGAGCCCATCTACCATCCTCTGAGAAAAAGAACAGGAAATGACATCACCAACGCAGGAAATGACATCACCAACCCAAGGAAACCTAAACAGATAAATAGAAAGCGGGACATAACACCAGCGCTTCGTCAGAGGCTCACTAATGATGTTACCTAGAATGGTGACGAAAAGTCTGAAAACTAACCTTCCAGCTCAGCGAGCAAACTCACATCCAGAACCTCAACCTGAACTACAAATCTTCTCAAAACTTGCTAGGTTATTAAAGTGTCCAGAACAAGTAAAAGGACAAAGAGTATGGAAAGGATCAGAAATCTAATTTCAGGAATGGCAGATAAAGAAATAACTTTGGTGAAAGGCGCAATCAATGCAGGACTGATGGTGTTGTACTTCAATGCACACGCTATACAAAACAACATTGATTGGCAGGGGGCCTAGCAGAGAAGACAATACAGCAGCAATGGCAGAAGTTTCTGGGGCTAATTTCTGGAGGCACAGCAGAAATTCATCTAAAGAAAGAAAAAAACATACTAAGGGTGGATGAGGCAACCACAGGTGACAAGATAGGGACAGCATAAAAGCAAAAGGAAAAGCAATACAATGCTGGTAAGATAAGTGGGAAGCCGGAGGATTGGAAAGCTTTTAAAACCAGCAGAGGACACTTAAAAAAGAATAAGGGAGGGAGAAAATGAAATATGAAGGTAAGCTAGCTAGTTATACAAAAGATGATTGTGAGAGTTTTTTTTAAGATATATGAAAAGTAAAAGAGGCAAGAGTGGACATTGGACCACTGGAAAATTAGGCTGGAGAAGTTGTAATGGAGAACAAAGAAATGGCAGAGGTACTTACAGTTTTCACAATGGAAGACATCAGCAGTATTGCAGAACTTTAAGAGAGTCAGGGGTCAGAGGTGAGTGTAGTGGCCATGAATAAGGAGGTGGTGCTGGGGGAAGGTGGAAAATCACCTGGACCAGATAGAGTACACTTTAGAGCTCGAAAGGAGATAACTATGGGGATTATGGAGACATTGGCCATCTTTCAGGAATTAATCGAATCAGGGAGGAAGGGAGGGTCCCAGAGGATTGGAAAATGGCTAAGGTAACACCTCTGTCAAAGAAGAGAGGGAGACAGAAGACAGGAAACTATAGGCTGGTTCACCTGACCTCAGCTGTTGGTCAGATTTTAAGAGCCCATCATTAAGAATGAGATTGCAGAGTACTAGGGAAGTACAAATAGTAAAATAGGACTGGGGGAAACATGATTTTGACAAGGACAGGTCATGCCTGACAAATCTGTTGGAATTCTTTGAATAGGTAACGAGCAAATTAGACAAAAAAAAGGGCTGTTTGGGTTTCTAGTAAACCTATGACAAGGTGCCACACAGGAGGCTGCTGAATAAGATAATAGCCCACAGTGTTTGGAGCAAAGTTCAGGCATGGATTAAGGATTGGCTGACTGTCAGTAGGTGGAGAGTAGGAATAAAGGGGTCTTTTTCCAGAGGGCAGATGGTGACTAGTGGAGTTGTGCAGGGGTGTGCTGAGACCACAACTATCCACATTATACATTAATGATCTGGACAAAGGAGCTGACGCCATTGTTGATATCTTTGTGCCATCTGCAAACCTAAGTGGAATAACAGGTAGTGTTGGTGAAGTAGAGAGGCTGCAGAAGGACTTGGACAGGCTAAGGGAGTGGGCAAATAAGTGGCAGATAGAATACAATGTGGAAAAGTGAGAGTTTATGCTCATTGGTAAGAAGAATAGAGCCATAGACTATTTTCTAAATTTTGGAATCTGAAGCAAAAAGGGACTAAGAGAATCCTGAACAGGACTCCCTGACATCAACATGCAGGTTCACGTGGGAGTTAGAAAGGCAAATGCAATATTAGCATTGATTTCAAGAGGGCTACAGTACAAGAGCAGAGATGCATGAGTCCTTATAAGGCCCTGGTCAGACTGTATTTGAAATATTGTGAGCAGTTTTGGGACAGGTATCTAAAGAAGGATGTGCTGGCATTGGGTGGGATCTCGAGGATCTTTACAAGAATGACCCCAAGGATTACCGGCTTGTCAAATGAGGAATGGTTGAGGACTCTAGGTCTGTCCTCGAGGGAGTTTCAAAGGATGAAGGGATCTCATTGAAACTTATACAATACTGAGAGGCCTGGATGGAGTTGATGTGGAGAAAATGTTTCCCCTAATAGGAGAGACTAGGACCCAATGGCACAGACTCAGTGAAGGGCCGGCCCTTTAGAACTGAGATGAGAAGGAATTTCTTCAGCCAGATGGTGGTTAATCTATGGAACTCATTACCGCAGAGGGCTAGGGGAGGCCAAGTCATTGAACGTATTTGAATAGTAAGGCAATCAAGGGTCACAGCAAGAAGGCATGGGCCTGGGGTTGAGAAACATGATTGAACGCAGTGCATACTCAATGGGCCGAATGGCCTAATTTTCCTCCTATATCATTACAGTCTTATTCTGTAGAGATAGTGTAATCCCACCTCATTATAGTCGAAGGCTCCAAGCTGCAGACGGATAAGTGTTATAACTGCAGTGCTGAAAGTTCTGTACGAAGATAGGTTTAAACCAAGCACCAGGTTACACTGAGGGAGAGAGAGTCAACCGTTAAATTTACATAATATAGATTCTAATTAATCGTACTGAATTGGAGTATTGCTGAAGAAAGACAATTTTAAAAAGCTTTTCATCTTGCAGTTAGTTGGACAATTGGCAAGAATAATATTTCTAAGAGATAATTCTACATGTGCACCCCAATGAGAGGAAGGTACTGATTGGTTGGTAAATTAACCTTAGGCGCAGCCATGGAGAATGCACCAAATGATGAATGACAGTTAACAGCTAGACTTTGCTTAAATTTCAGACTGTATAATTTAACGCTGATCAGGACATTGCTCTGAGAAATTGACCAGCAAATCATTGTTATCCTATTTTGTTGAATTGACACAGGCAAAGTGTATATGCATGTTCTTTCAGTCTACAAAGATTAGGACATTAATATGTTTAGCTTCCATCACATGTAAATATGCCCACACTGCTAGCTTAGCTGAAGATCCTAAATTAGTTGTTAGAGTAATTCTTTGCATACTCAGGATTATTGAGCAAATGGTGTCTAATTGCAGAATTACATCTAATGTTAGATACTGAGTTTTGTAAGCATGGGCTGGTTGGGTATCATCTACACTTTGTATGTTGTCCATCGGGTCCTGGTAATTGATCTTCAGACCTTTCAATTTTTCTCGCACCTTCTCTTCAGTGATAGCCACCATAGTCGTCTCTGCCCCCGACTTACTTGAATTTTTGGAATGTTACTCACGCCTTTCACCACAAAGGCTGATGCAAAGTGTGTGTTCAGTTTACCTGCCATTTCTTTGTTCCTCATTATTAATTCGCTAGTGGCCTAATGTCCACTTCTGGCTCTCTTTTGCCCTTTATATATCTAACAAAACCCTTGCAATCTTCTTTTATATTACTGGCTAGCGTAACCTCATATTTAATCTTTTCCCTCTATTTCTTTCTTAGTTGTCCTCTGTTGTTATTTGTAGGCTTCCCACTGCCCTTTACCACATTATATGCTTTCTCTTCTGCTTTTATGTTGTCCCTGACTTTCGTTGTCAGACATTGTTACCTAGTCCTCACTGTACCATGCTTCTTTTTCCAAGGGATGAATTTTTGCTGTGTCTCCCGAATTACTCCCGGAAACCCCTGCCATTGCTGTTCCATTGTCCTTCCTGCTAGGCTACTGTCCCAGTCAATTCTACCCACCTCCTCCCTCATGCTCTGTAGTGGACTTTATACAACTGTAATACCGTTACATATGATTCGAGCTTCTCCCTCTCAAATTGCAAAGCAAATTCTATCATATTATAGTCACTGCCTCATAAGGGAGCATGAAGTAAAGAAACCCTTATCAAGTCTGCCTCATTACACATCACTAAATCCAGAAATGCCTATTGCCTAGTTGACTCTACCACAAGTTGCTCCAAAAAGCCATCTCGTAGACATTCCACAAATTCCTTTTCTTGTGATCCACTACCAACCTGATTTTCCCAATCCACAAGCATATTGAAATCCCCCACGATCATTGTAACCTTGCCTTTCTTACACACCTTTTCTATCTCCTGGTATACTTTGTGCCACACAGCCTGGTTACTGTTGAGGCCTGTACGTAACTCCCTTTTTAAAAAAAACTTCTGTAGTTCCACAACTCTACCCACAGATTTCACATCAACTGACCCTACCTCATATCTTACTGCCAATTTAATTCCACTTCTTACTAATAAGGCAATTCCATCCCTCTGCCCACCTGCTTGCCTTTTTGACAGGATGTCCATCTTTGGATCTGTGACTACCAGTTCTGATCCCCTTACAGCCACAACTCCGTGATGCCCACCACATCGTACCTGCCAATTTCAATCTGTGCCACAAACTCATTTACCTTATTTTGTATACTGCATGCATTCAGATACAATGCCTTCAGTGCCGTATTTACCATCCCTCTTCACATTGACATCTCTTTATCTGATGTGCTTGAAGTTAGATTCCTAACCCTTTCCAATCACTCTGTCCTATTTTGTGCTGGAGACGTTAATAACCTCTCCTGATCTCCTTTCTTTTCATTGTTTTCATACTTTTACATGGAGTTGAATCCACCCCCTCACATGCTAACCTGCTGCTTTGTATCCCATTGACCATTGTACTTCTTGGAAGTTTTATCTTTCCAACCCCCCCATCCCCTAACTTTCTAATTTTAAGTCCAGTTGACCAGCCTATTTGCCCTTTTCACAAGAACATTGGTCCCAGTTTGGTTCAGGTGGAGACTGTCCCAGCAGTACAGATCCCTCATATTTCCAATACTGATCCCAGTGCCCCGTGAAAAGGAGCCCCTCTTTCCCACACCACTCCTTTAGCTACATGTTTAGTTCCCACATTCTTGAATCCCTATGCCAATTTGCACATGGCTCAGGTAGTAATTCAGAGATTATAACTCTCGAGGACCTGTTCTTTAATTTAGTTCCTAGTTCCTGATAATCCCTGAACAGGACCTCTTTCCTCGTCTTGCCTATGTTGTTCGTCCCGATGTGGCCCACAACTGCATCCTCCCCTTCCCTCTTTAATATTCTTGCAAGCCAGTCAGAGATGTTCCTTACCCTGGCACTGGGCAGGCAATGTACCATGGTGGACTCTTGATCCTGCTTACAAAAGATGCTGTCTATTCCCCTAATTATAGAATCCCCTACAACTACCACTTGTCTTTTTTGCTCCTCCCTCTCGAATGGCCTCCCATACGATGGTGCAGTGATAAACTGGCTCATCCTCCCTGCAGCCCTCTTCCTCATCCACACAGGGAACAAGTACCTCATACCTGTTGAACAAGGCCAAGAGCTGAGTTGCTCCTGAGATGCTGCTTGGCCTGCTGTGTTCATCCAGCTTCACACTTTGTTATCTTGGATTCTCCAGCATCTGCAGTTCCCATTATCTCTTCTGTTCCTGACTGCAGGACCCCTCTACCTGCCTCACTTGCAGTCATACCGTTCATGTCCCTGACCATAGACAGAATTTGAGGTATTTAACCTACCAGGCATGACCACCTCCTGAAACAAAGCGTCTAGGTAACACTCCGCCTCCTGGGTGTGCCGCAGTGTTTGAAGCTCAGATTCCAGCTCTTCAACTCTGAGTTGAAGTAGGTCCAGCAACCAACACTTGCTGCAGATGTGATTACTGTAGCCTGCAATGGGATCTGTCAGCACCCACACCATACAGCTACAACACATCATCTGTCAGTCATCTCTACTTTGTTAATTAATTTATTAGCTAGTTAATCCCTAGTTAATTAATTTATTAATTGGTTTTGCAGGTTTATTTTAGGACAATTTAGGACAGATTTCCTACCAGCCAATCAGGTCACAGTTCTGCTGTGACATCACCTTTTTCAGTTTGGCTTCAGTTACTCTATGCACTCACTGCTCCGTGCTCCTCCCTCTGACTCCACTCCCTGGAAACTTGCGATATTACATTATAGCGTGTGGAACTGTAGGAATCCCAAATCCATACTGAGCAGTGAAGATAGATTTGTCGCCTTAGAAATATACCTTGCAGTTGCACAATTTAATGCATAGATGGCACAGTGATACTACAGCAATGTGAAATGATTTTCTGCTGCTAATGGTGAAGAAACACTTAATAGTTGAAGAAACACTAGCCAGATTTAACAGCCTTACTCAATTAGATTAGATTAGATTAGACTAGACTCCCTACAATGTGGGAACAGGCTCTTTGGCCCAGCAAGGCCACACCGCTCTTGAAGCGTCCCACCCAGAACCATCCCCCTATAATTCACACACCCCTGAACACTACGGGCAATTTAGGATGGCCAATCCACCTAACCTGCACATCTTTGGACTGTGGGAGGAAACCGGAGCACCCACAGGAAACCCACGCAGACACGGGGAGAATGTGCAAACTCCGCACAGACAGTCGCTCAAGGCTGGAATCAAACCCAGGTCCCTAACGCCGTGAGGCTGCAGTGCACTGAGCCACTGTGTTGTTAGGTTTGTACATAATTCCAGTCTCAAACTATATAACAGGCTGATAAAATCCTTTGAAGGGACCTGCAAGGCATTGAATGGCCAAAACAATCTTATTACTACAGTCAGAGCACCATTGCTATGCCAACTGCAGTGATTCAATAAGGTACACCAGCAACTTTCAGCGCAACTACAAATGGGCAATAAATTAACCACTGGCATGTTCCAAAAGTAAATTTTAAAACGCACTTGCTTCAATCTTGCAAATTGTCCTGATGAGTTCCAGACAAAACGCTTTAACAAAATGGTCCTCTTTTAAAACATATTCAAAATATAAATCACAGTACAGGTACCATTAACATAGTAAAATGTCTCAAGGGGCTCAGGGAGAATTATCAAACAAAATCCAGCATTAAGCACAGAAGGAGAAATTGAGAAAAATGACCTAAAGCTTGATAACAGAAGTAAATTTTGAAGAATGCATGATGAGGTAGAGAGTCAGAGAGTGTTATGAGGTGCTGCTTCACCAATGACATAGGTCAGCAGGCACAAGATGATGGTTGAATGAGAATTGTCATGTGCAAGGATACAATCTCAATTTTGGATGAACTTAAAGTTATGAAGTGTGGACACAGGGGTTAGCCAGGATTGTATTCAAACAGTTTAGAGATAACTATGGTAGAGAAGAGGGCTTCAGCAGTTAAGCTGATGCAGAGGCAAGTTAATGTGATGGAAATAGATACTCTTAGCAATGGTGCAAGTATGTAGTGGGAATTTCACCTCAGGATCAAACATAACAACACCAAGGCAGTCAATTGTCTGGTTCAGTCTTATTCTGCAGCAGGGAAGAAATTGGTAGCTTATGTTAGAGGTAATGGTCTTTCCAATATTTCATTGGAGGAAATTTCTGTTCATAAATACTTTATGTCAGACAAACAATGAGAAATTTGTGATAGTGGAGGGGTCAAGTGAGGTGATAGTGAACTGAAAGTAGGTGCTGTCAGCAAACATATAAACATGTTTTTTTTCAGACAGTGTCATAAAGGGATTGCATACTGTTGAGAAATTAGAGAAGACCAAGTATAGATCCGAGAATGGTATGAGCTCCCCAAATTTATACATATAGAATTAATGTTTAGAGATATACTGATTTGTTTTTAAAAGATCTACTGTCAGCAGGAAAGTCTTAATTCATAGATCAGTAATCTATTCTCTATGTTCTGTAATAGAGTCGGTTCTAAACCAAGACTTATCCATGAGATTATTAAGCTGTGTGTCTGAAGGAATGGTAGCTGAAGGTGTCAATGCCTTTCTTATATTTATAGGCCAGGGTTGGGTTGGACAAGGCTCAGGAATCCCAACTTCCTTTTATGATTGATAGGCTACATCATATTGCAGGCTGAAGAACATCTTGAAGGCATGGATTTACCTGCAAATATCACATAATTTAACCTGCCAAATTGGCTAATTTCTGAACATGTTATCTGAACTTGTAGCCCCTCCAGGTGAAGTGACCTGCAAACTGTACTTTACAGTATGGTAACTGAGATTGTACAGTATTTAAACCTCAAGGACACACACACAAACACACACACACACCACAAACAAATACATACAGAATAAACCCATACATACCACAAACCCCCACACTCACATTTGAATTTTCAAAAGTATCTTTTGGAAGGTCTCCTCAAGAGGCTCCATTTTCATGTTGTTCCAGAAATTCTGGTCATATCAGGATTATGAAATATTGTCATTCCATCTGGAACCAATGACTTTCCCTTTCGATAGCAAATTATCTGCCTGCTGTCAGCAGCATGGCTTGGATCTCTGGAGCCAGGTTTTCCTCAGCTGCTATATATCTGGTTGTCAGCTACTCTATCTCTGTCACAATGACAGAACCACTTCATGTGTTAAAAACTGTTGTACAGTAAAGCTTCTGATTGCACAGTCACATTCTTTCCCATCTTGGCTATGACTGTGTACGGCCTGAGGTAAAATGGCGCATCCATTTTATCTGATTCTCCCGGCTCACCATCACATCAAACTGCCTAGCTTCCTTTCTGTGCTCTAAATAAAACTTTGCAGCACTCTTTTTCTCAGCATGATCTTGAACCTCCTGATCAACACTGATATCTCTCAGCTTATTGGAGCAGATTACCCATCCAAACAGTTCAGCTTTCTTTTTCCTATTGTGCATAGGATTGCCCTATATTTGTCCATATTTGACATTAACATCTTCCATTCGGAATCGTCAGCCTGAACAATCCTCATCCATTTCTCTGAAGATTGGTTTTTGTTATTCCACTTGTGCACATGCCTGTGGCCAGTTAGGGGGTCACTTGTGAGATGGATTGTGGCCCATTGTCTGAATAGAGGGTGACTGGTTGACTATACCCTTTAAATAAATTAGCGAATGCGGAAACTATATTTCCTCTGTTGTAGTGAGAGAGAACCATTGCAGAGCCAGAGCCACAAATAGTGCAGACCAAAGCCACTCTTGGTTGGGAAGTAACAGAGGAGTGGGCTAACAGCTGGGAAAGATCTAGGTTGACTAATTGTGCAAAGTCCCTGAGTTCACAGAGGTCTTGAGAAGGAGGAGGATCGTTTTGTGGCTGGGAGGCAACATTGTTGTTTTACATGGTCAGGAGAAATTAGTGTAGGAGTTCCTCCAAGCAAACATTGCTGGCTGATTTGATATCACAAGTTAAACACGACTAAAGTATCCTGATAGATTTTCACCAACAGACAAATATCCATCATAAATAGTTCATTCCTCTCAGTTACACATTTCCATTGATGTTTATAAGGATTCACTACCAGTGGAACAAAGAATCCCTGTTTGGTAATGTGTGCAGTACATGTGTTGACTTTGCCAGTTACACAAGCAGTCAGCACTAGTATGGGCTCTCCTGGTGGTAGTGGATCCATGAAGTCAGCCATTACATCTTCCCATGTAACTATGTGACATAAACTGGTTCTTCTTGATTGGGTCTGCTGACAAATTGACATCCCTGACATGTTTTTAAAACCTCTGCTACATCTTTCTCTATCCCTGGCCACCATCTGATGATTTGTAAGTTTTATTTAGGAACACCACTGCCTATGAGTTAGTGTCACCAATTTAGATCTAAGCTTTCGATGCACATCAAATGTGATGCCTCTGAGAACACATTTCCAAATTGTGCACAGTTCAAGCAGCTGCTTGGTCTGCTGTGCTCATCCAGCTTCACACCAGTTTCACGTGTTATCTCAAATTCTCCAGTTCCTACTATCTCTTGTGCACAGTTCATTTTGTTTAGCAAAGCATACATTGAAAGGCAATTTTCCCCATTTCTAGCATTGGTTCTCCCTCATAGCATCCAATTCTAGATCTTTATCTGACTCGATTTCAATCTCTCTAGTTGCTATTTCTCTGGGAATAGCACAAGCTGCTCCAAACCAAGTAATGATTCAGCTTCTTCTTGCAATGATCTGTGTGTTTGATTTTTTTTCTCAATAGTCATGGTAGTGGGTCTGCATTGCTCATCTTTCCTGCAGAGTGAACCACCTTGTAGTTGTACTGCTGAAGTCTCACTTCCTAACCATTGATTCTGGCACATCTCAGATCTGAGAGAATAAATCAGTTCTAATAGTTTGCCAGGTTCAAACTTAATTCCAAACAAGCAGTGTGGACAGGCAAATGATTCCACACGTACTTGTTTGATATTGTGGTAATGTCACTCAACCAGCAATCCAGAGGCCTAGGACACCCAGGCGACACAGGTTCAAATCACACTCTGGCAGCTGATGCAATTTGAACCCAATTCACATATCTGATTTGGAAAGCTAGTCTCAGTGATTGTGATCAAGACACCAATCATTAGTTGTTGTAAAAACCCACTGACTCACTGTTGTCCATTATGGAAGGAAACTGCAGTCCTTACCTGGTCTTGTCCACATGTGATGCCCCACAACAATGTGGTTGGCTGTGAACTGTCCTCTGAAATGGCCTAGAAGGCCCTCAGTTCAAGGGAAACACATCGGTCTGATCAGTGATACTCGTATTTCATGAAAGAATAAGAGATCAAAGAATCCCGACAGTGTGGAAGCAGGCCATTCGGCCCATCGATCCACACGACTCTCCAAAGAGCATCCCACCCACACTTATCCCCCTACCCTATCCCTGCATTTCCCATGGTTAATCCCATAAACGGCACATCTTTGGACTATGTCAAAGGGTTTATTTCTCCAACTAAGAATATATTTCTCCATCTGTCTGAGATCTGCCTGCATTGGCAATGGTTCTTGAACAATCAGAATGCACAATGCTGTTCCTAATCTTAATGCACTATCTCTGCTATGATGCTAGTGGGCACATTTAGGTCACAGCATCCCAGGGTTTATGCACTGGTCAAGCCGTCTTTCAAAGCTTTGAAGGCAGCTTTCTGTACTTGATCAAATCTGAACAATATGATACATAAAGCAGAGGACCACAACCCCCCATCATGCATTAATCAGATATTGGTATCGTAACTAGATTTCTGCTCACCAGGGCTGTCTTGAGTAGTTCCTGGGCACAGCCCTTTGACGCCAAGGGTGAAAAAAAATGATCCATTGGTCAATCTTTTCAGATGCAATTACCTTTCATTTGGGGAACAGACTCTAGTATCCACTCAAAGCTTATATTGAAAGTCTATCCCTGATTCAAAAGGCAGGAATGTGACTACTAAGCCAAGGGTTCACTTATATTACTGGTTACCATTCCAAAATATAATGCATTTCCTACCAATAAAAACACAACATCATACATGGTCCATAGATTTCTGACCAAGATTTGCTGGAGGAAAATGAAAAAAAATTCAGGATAATTTTTGCATTGTTATCTCATGAGTAAAGGATTTGGAAAAAAAACAACTGATTGGAGATAATTCACTCTGAGCTTGCAATGGTTCCACAATATAAATATCAATTTTTGCTGATCTCCAGAACCTTGTGAACAACTTCAAGACTCAGTGAGTGGTTCTACAAAGGACAATCAAATGATGCATGCACGTGTAGCTCCCAAGTTTAATCAAAGCAAAAAAATGCTACTCGCATTTTGAGTCAAATAGCTCAAGAATGTCATAGGTAAGTCTTGACTGAAGAACTAGGTTACGGCAAAACACAATGGATGAATTAATTAGACACTTTTAATATATTAAACTAAATAACTCATTCATTGTCCTGGCATTAGTAGATTCATAAAAATTAATATTTCTATTCTCTTTTCCCCAAACTTTGGAAAATTAAGCCTCCCTTGTAAAGCACCTGTATGTTGCACCAATACCTGGCTAGTGGCCTCATCTTAGGGCCCTTCAATGTCTTAATCCATCTCTCTGCCCATCCCTCTTCAGGGAAGTGCTTCCTATTTACTTGATGTTGCCGATCACAGCTTGGCTATGAGTATACAGAGAATCATTTGTACCACCTTAATCCAATCAAAAGCGTGACATAAATTTGTTTAATCACAGGGTCAGATCATCAGGTTAAAGCTTTCAAATTCAAATTTTTGACAGAATTCTCAACCAGGCTGCATCATTTGGGTAGATTTCCATAGAAAATGTCAAAAGGTTATTATGAATAAATTGACACAGTACATGAGGAACAAATGCCACGGTTGTTTCCTAGTTCACTCTGAGCTGTTCGTACTTTGGAGAAGGGGTCCTGTTGAGATTAATTTAAATTCCATTAGTGGCAGCATAAGCACCATACCCGCTGACATATATCCCTGCAAAATAGGGTCTTTGTGCTATTTGGTTGTCTGAATCTAAACAGTGCTACAGAGATCAAAAACCTTTTAAGTTTTAAGAAGGTATGGGTTTCTTACTACAGAGGAATAGGCAATAAGTAACACCATCAAGATGACCAGAAGTCCCAAGAGATTACTCCAGGCTCTCTGTAGTGAAGAAGTAATCAAATGCATCTTGGGATTCAAACGCAGCAGATTCCACAGTTTAACAATTGCCAGCGACATTAGGAAAGCAATCACATATCCCAGACCAGAGTCTGTAATTGCAGTGTCGTAGAAATTTACAAACCTGGAAGTAACGACCAACATAATTTAGATTCATAATGGTTTTGAAAAATAATGTTTATATATTAATAACAGCCACAGTCATATTGAACTATTCTCGTGTTTAAAGCTGCAATTTGACATAGTTATTGCAGTTATAGGTTTGGAGTTGTGTCTTGCCAACTCAGAACGTTCTGGTAGAAATGTGGGAACAGCATTCCTGATCATGTAAAAGATTCTGACACACTTTGAAGAAAAGCACAACATGCTGACCAACAATGAACCCTCAACTAATTCAATGAAACCTGGATTCTCACTTACAAAATATTTTAGGTGAGATAAATATCAGTAAATAGAACATGTACAACAGAGAATTGCTGAGGAGAGGAATGATTTCGCATCAAATTTAAAAAAAATGTTCAAACTCAATGCCTTGCAAAATCAATAACCTTATCTTTAAAGTAAATTGTAGTTCTCAATGTAACATTTGGGGATTATAGTTGATTCATTTTATTAAATTGCTGTCATAGTTCTCAATATCAATCATAACATAATTGAAATATTAAGGGCATTGACTAAAAATAAAGACAAATCAATCATTTAGTTAACTCTGGGGAAATATGAGGCATGCGAAAAAGGGACTTTTGCTGCTTAACAGTAGTTACAAGTTAGAGGCGGGGCTGGAGCCAGTAAAGGTGAGTGTAGGTGGGGAGGCAGGGAGGAGATAGGTCAGTCCAGGGAGGACAGACAGGTCAAGGGGGCGGGATGAGGTTAGTAGGTAGGTGGTGGGGGGTGGGGGTAGGAGTTGGGAGGAGGGGATAAGTGAGAGGAAGAACAGGTTCGTGAGATGGGGGCGAGCTGGGCTGGATTTGGAATGCAGTAGAGGAACAGGAAATTTTGTGAAAGCTTGTGAAATCCACATTGATACCATTGGGCTGCATGGTTCCCAAGCGGAATATGAGTTACTGTTCCTGCAACCTTCAGGTGGCATCATTGTGGCACTGCAGGAGGCCCAGGATGGACATGTCGTCTGAGGAATGGGAGGCGGAGTTGAAATGGTTCGCGACTGGGTGGTGTAGTTTAGTGCGAACCGAGCGTAGGTGTTCTGCAAAGCGGTCCCCAAGCCTCCACTTGGTTTCCCCGATGTAGAGGAGCCACAACGGGTACAGTGGATGCAGTATACCACATTAGCAGATGTGCAGGTGAACCTCTGCTTAATATGGAAAGTCATCTTGGGGCCTGGGATGGGGGTGACGGAGAAGGTGTGGGGGCAAGCGTAGCATTTCCTGTGGTTGCAGGGGAAGGTGCCGGGTGTGATGGGGTTGGAGGGCAGTGTGGAGTGGACAAGGGAGTCAGAGAGTGTGGTCCCTCCGGAAAGCAGATAAGGGTGGGAAGGAAACAATGTCTTTGGTGGTGGGATTGCAGATGGCGCAAGTGTCGGAGGATGATGCGTTGTATCAGAGGTTGGTGGGGTGGTGTGTAAGGACAAGGGGGATTCTCTTTTTGGTTGTTATTGCGGGGACGGAGTGTGAGGGATGAGTTACGGGAAATGCAGGAGACACTGTTGAGGGAGTTCTCGACCACTGCAGGGGGGATGTTGCAGTCCTTGAAAAACTCATATTCCACTTGGGAACCCTGCAGCCCAATGGTACCAATGTGGATTTCACAAGCTTCAAAATCTCCCTTCCCCCTACTGCATCCCAAAACCAGCCCAGCTCATCCCCACCTCCCTAACCTGTTCTTCCTCTCACCTATCCCCTCCTCCCAACCTCATCCCACCCCCTTGACCTGTCCGTCCTCCCTGGACTGACCTATCTCCTCCCTACCTCCCCACCTACATTCACCTTTACTGGCTCCATCCCCACCTCTTTGACCTGTCTGTCTCCTCTCCACCTATCTTCTCCTCTACCCATCTTCGATCCTCCTCCCCCTCTCTCCCTATTTATTTCAGACCTCCCTTCCCCACCCCCATTTCTGAAGAAGGGTCTCGGCCCAAAACGTCAGCTTTCCTGCTCCTCTGATGTTGCTTGGCCTGCTGTGTTCATCCAGCTCTACACCTTGTTATCTTGGGTTGAAAAGTAAATTACTTACACAAACTGGAGTTTGAAACAAGGGAAAAAAACAAAAGGTTGCAGCAACATAAAATTGTAAATGTTAGCAGGAGTGCAGAAGTGCAGTTATATTTATCTTAACAAGGTAGCCTGATCCTTTAAGAAAGGAATGGTTTTGCAACAGACTTAAAAAGCAGAGATTTAAAACCTAACCATTGAGAGAAGTTCCAAGATGAATTGTGAAATTACTGTCTGATAGGCACCAGTATTTATCCACAACCCAGAGGTGCAGTTCAAAGAACATTTATTCGCACAGGGTGGGTCAATAGTAAGTACTTGCTGCCCCATATACATTAAATCCTCAAGAATGTTAAAGTATTTCTTTTGACAACTTTTAAAACAATTGCTGCACCAGTCCCCAAAGCACAATTCAGCTGCTACTTTCTTTGTCAATCAGGAATGAAATTTATCTTTTGAAAGGAAATTAATCAAAACATTTTTTACTAGACCAACAATGTATGCTCATCCCTACAATTTGTTAGAGCTAAAGCGTAAAGTGCTTCATTTCTGCAGCATTAAATTTTAATTCTTAAAACAATGGGTCATATCATCCTGCAAGCATTATGTCTGGGCACAGACCCTGGCAGTAAAACTTTATGTCCACTGATTGGAATATATCTTCAACAATATGTAGGGTATAAGAATTTGGCTACTCACCTGTCCTGATTTTGCAAGTAGTCATTCATAACTTGAGTTCCAAGGACAGTCCGTTTTATATACAGTCCAAGTGCACTGCAGCTGCACAAGATAATGGCTAAATTAATCAAGTTCCATTTGTCCCAGAAGTACTTCATTTTTTTTTGCTTTGGGAGTTTTCCCTGAAAGAGGACAAAACACAGTTTGAGTCAATCTGGATAGATTGAAGCTCTTTCTTCACAATCACAACATTGGGTCAAATTGTAGTTCTGACCCTTTTTATGTCTTTTTTTAAAAACATGCCATTTTCTTAAAAGTTCTAAATTCACTTATTTCTGCATCTCTGGTTGATTTCTGTTTTATAACTATAGGATTCATATCATTACAGTGTCTTTACTCAAAAATGAGGCAAACCCTCTGTTGTTACAGCTGGTTAATGAAGCACTTAGTTTAATCAAAAGAGTTGTGGTTTGTTGATGAAATAGCTGGTGTTAGGAAGGGCTTGAAGTAGGATTGTTACAAATTAGCCTCATCCCTTGTGGCAGGAAAGAAATTTGGGTCCCACAGAGGGATTATTTATCTTTTGGAAAAATTGTGCCCTATATATATAGTTTTTTTAATGTTGTGTAGTGGAGACATTGTAAAAGAGTGATAGCCCAGCCCAGAAAAAAAATTCCTGAATCATGACTGTGGATGATAAGTAGTGGATCAAATCTCTGGATAGTAGCATATCAATGTTTAACCTGCTGACCTAAATGGTCTTCCTCTGACTTTTTTTAAACTAAGTAGGTTCACGCCTCCAGTAAAGTAAAGTAGTTAATCTGCAGCACTTCCAGGTTTTGTTTCAAGGTCAGAAGTCACATGACACCAGGCTATAGTCCAACAGATTTATCTGAAATCACAAGCTTTTGGAGCGCTGCACTTTTGTCAGGTGAAGGTTTTGTTTCAGTGTAGTTGATTATCATTGGCATCACCACAGCTCCTTTAAGTGCTATCAATGTTAGTTTTATGAAATAATAAAACAATATTTCCACAACCAGTTGATTAACATTTCTCCCTTAGACTTCTACTTGGAACTCAGACTGAGAAAGAGATTTGTTTTAATTATCAAGTGATTAATAAGCAAATTTCAATGGTTGTCTGCCCCACTGCATTGTGCTAGAGAAGGCCTGTGCCATTTTAATGGTGGGACTTGGCTGAAGTGTTTAGCTCACTGGTAAATAGGTGGCTGCTGCACAGGCTCAGAATGAGAGAATTGGACAATATAGTACTGTATGTGTTTCTGGGTGAAGCAGAGTGGGACTATGTATGACATGTTCCATCACTTGCTTGCACAAATTAAAAACAGGGTTCTTCATACATGGCAGAAACATGCTTTGCATGGACTATTCCTTCAGAAGGATAGGCACCCCAGCTGTCCTTCATCTGACCTCTTTCTAGTTTTGACGGAATCACAGAAGAAAATGGCTGGTACATTTTTTCTGGCAATTTTGATGGGACAGCCCACTGTGTTAAGGAGCCACTGTACATCTCTCCCAAAACATTCACAGTCTCTTGTTCCTCTTATAAAGTCCAGTCTGTCACTGGTCTTGGGTGTTCAAATGTATTCCATCCAAAACAATCAGATTGAAATAAATGCTGTGTGACTAAACAAAGAATCACAGCTTATCAAACCTCTCCCTTTTTACTCCATTTGCTTGTAAGCTTTGATCCAAGAACAGGATTTAATATTAACACCTTGATTCAAATTCTAAAGATTTACCAATTACCTTGGCCCAATAAATCTAGGTACTCCACTACCAAATGACACATCAGATTGCAAGGCATTTTACTGCATATTTACCTTTGTATAAAACATGTGCCCAAAGCATTGCATTAAATGAATGATTAAATCATTGACTGATTAATTTTAATGTTTGTTTGTAGAAATCACAATGTAATTATAACATGTATTTATTCGGTAGTAATTTATGAAAAAGATTAAACTTATTGAAGTGATATTCAGTTTCATCTTAAGGAATTCTTCTCTTCTACTATAACTACGAGTTAGTAACTTAGTTATTCATATTTGTTGCATATTTCCAATCGGGGAGCATGATTGCATCCAAAAGGTTGCTCCCACTGAATGTCACTGGTCATAGTTAACATAAGTTTCCTAATTGCCAGACAAAGCATCATTTCAAAGAATACTTTTCTAGATTGGTGCTGGCTGGAGATTAGTAGTCAAGTACATTGCAGATGTAAATACAACTTTCACAAATTCTCAAACCCAAACAAGGCTGAATCATTTGCTAAAGCAGAGCCCATACACGGGATGGTTCCATTCCACCAGCCACGTACAGAATGGTTTTACCTTGCTGTTAATATCAATGGCAGGTAACACATATTAAAAATCAATTACTAGTGACATATGAAGATGGGACATTGCATAATTTCCAGCTGTCAATCTGATGATTCTCTTGTCACTTCAATGAAGGTTCACTCAAGGAAATCAATTATTCTTTCTTTTCATTTTGGTGCATCCCAAATGTGAAATTAAACTGAATCTTGATTAATAAACCCAATTACAGATGCTTCATATGAAGTCAGTGATGGAGAGGTGTGTAAAGAGGCTGACTTTACAATGTGCTCAATTGTCCTGTAGACAGCTCACACTGTTCTCTCCAAATGTTGAGATCTTTTGATAACAGAGCCTTCTGCATTTGAATCTGTCCAAGTTTGTTTTATTTTATTCCTCCCCATATAGTGGGAGCTACCTTACAAACTCTGAGATTGGCTTTCAGAGTGGCTTTCTATCTGAGTTTAGGATGTTTCATGGTGTGAGTTCCTGTGCTCAATTGGTGTGAATCACCACCTTTGGTATCAGAAGTCCTCTATGCAAAACACATGGCTGACCCAGCATTGTTGACTTCTGATGAGCACATTGTTGATACTAGGCATGAAGCACTTTGTAAGAATTCTTTGTCTTTTATGTCCTGCCGCCACATATTGCTGATAGAGCTTAAGCAGCAAAAATGTAAGGCATCTAATTGCGTAATGTGGAACTGGTACATTGTCTGTGCTTTATAGTCACAGAGGCATGATGTGAGAGCCACTGACTGAAATCAGCTTTTCAAATAAATTTCATGCTTTCTCCCAAGCTTGTGAATTTACAAGTCAAATGCTTACCTTGCTTTTTCAAGGGGATAGGTAATTTTTCATTTGTGAGACAATGGGCAATATTATTGCACAACTTAGTGTTGTGGGAGATGAAATTCCCAAAATAACATTATGAATTGAGTTAAATGCTTCTTTAAAAAAAAGCTCACTCATGAGATATGGGCATCTCTGGCTGGCCAGCATTTATTTTGCCTCTTTAGTTGCCTTTGAGAAGGTGGTGGTCACTGCCTGCTTAAACTGCTGCAATCCAAAGCTGTAGGTAGATCCTCAATGTCATTTGGGAGGGAATTTCAGGAGTCTGACCCAGTGCCACTGAAAGAACAGCGATATATTTCCAAGTCAGGATTGGGAGTGACTTGGAAGGAAACTTGCAGGTGTTGGTGTACCCATGTATTTGCTGCTCCTGCCCTTGTGTGTGTTTGGAAGGTACTGTCTGAAGTGTTTTGACAAATTTCTGCAACACATCTTGTAGATGGTACAAATTGAAGAATTTAAAGGGTTCCATACATTTGGTACAGGTGTAAACCAGTGAACCAGAAGCTGACATATGTAGGACTCCTCTATTCATCTTCGATTCGGCTCTCCCTCTCTGCCTATTTAGTTCAGAACCCTCTCCCCCTCCCCCTTTTCTGATGAAGGGTCTAGGCCCAAAACATCAGCTTTTGTGCTCCTAAGATGCTGCTTGGCCTTCTGTGTTCATCCAACTCCACACTTCGCTATCTCAGATTCTCCAGCATCTGCAGTTCCCATTATCTCTCATATGTAGGACCTCACAGGGCTAGGAAACCCATTAGCTTCTTCAGATTAACCTGGAGCCAGGGTATTATACTCCATGGCCACAAGGACATTTCCGTAACCTCACTCTGTATAAACAAAATGAAAATGAGTCTGACTATCATAATCATTGTGGTGTTTCCCTTCGGTCCACAGCAAGAAAACTTCATCCAGTGGTTAGTCTCAGGGGTTGCCTCTGATTTTACAGACTCAATGTATCTCTGTGGATTTCATGCCAGATGATGAAAAGTCGATGGAATCTTTGTGGTACTTCAAATTCAGAAAAAAGTCCTGCAACAGATCAGGAAGATCTACATGGTGTTCATTGGTCTGATCAAGGCCTTTGACACAGTGGTCCTTGAGGCCTGTGGGAGGTACTAGATGAATATAGCCCTGAAATGTTGATCAGGTTCATCCACTTATTTCATGATGGCTTGATGTCCAGTACAGTGCAAAATGGTGTTATCAGATGTTCTTCTTCTCAATAAGCAATGCTGCATAATGCCCCCAGTTCAGTTTGCCAACTACTTCTCAGCCATGTTCTTATAAGCACTGGGTTTACACAATTGGCTCAGGACAGGTGACAGTTTCCTCAATCTGCAAACGCTAAAAACTCAGATAAAGATTACAGGACAAATACTAGTGAATTCTTGTTTGCTGACAGCTGTTCTGTCATAGTGTACACCCTGAGGGACATGTATCTGCTTCTTGACATTCCAGGATAATCTCTTACAAAAACATCCGAGGCTTATATCAAGTTTGTATATTGTTTTCATAGACACTTCAGAGAGTATTACTCAGTTTAAACAGCAGACAAAGGAATCATTACCAATATCTTCAAACAATATCATTATGCAACATAATCTTCAGGATTTTACCTCAAATTCACTAAAAAGCCAATTTTCTAACTTCACGTTCCATCTACCTGCTTAACCATATAATAAATAACAATGATGATGAGGACAAATTGTGCCCCAATAACTGCAGAATAATTCTGGTCTACATAGTGATAGAGGTGGATAATTTCCATTTCCACATTACCAAGGAAGACACCTGAAAAATTAAGTTTATAAATGATGAGGGTTTCAACATGTTAAAGGTTGGTCAAGTGTTTGTGTACTGCTCACCATTAAATACAAGAACATAGTGTTAAGCATTACATGACTTGAACAAAGGTTTTTGGCTGCATCATTTCATTATAACTATTTCAAAAAGATATTCAAAATTAACTAACATTCTGAAATATCAAGGACAGAGTACATATAAGTCTTAGATCACAGGTTATTAATCAGCTGTTCCATATCTTAAATAATTTAACATTAGGATTCTACAGGGTATATCCATGATGAAATATTAAATTAATTCAAGTATTCTGAAGGCAACTTTCAAAATATGATTACTTTAGAGCACAACATTTAGTCAATCTTTGAATTCTTCAAAAATTCTTCTAGAAACAGGAGTCAAAATATATGCTGAGTATAAAATGCAAAATGCTGCTGTTGGTGTAGGGCATCACAGCTAATTCATAATCAGTTGCTGTGGCACAGTTTATTGAATGAGTTAATTCTACAAGAATGCTTTTACCTATAATCAAACCATTTTAGAACCATAAAACTCATTGTCATTGACATCTAAAACAAAGAATTAATCAAATTCGCTGCAAGTCATTTCAACTGTAGCACCGTCAGGTGGATCCTGCTCTGGACTTGATGCTTTTATCCTCAGCATCATCCCTCCATAACAAATCTTCCTCTTCATCAGTTGAATTGAATATTCTATATTTTTGAACAATCTGATAACACTTTGTGCATGATGAGCATCCCACAATTTGTTGATTGAAACTTTACAAAACATCAAGTGGCATTTCCATTTTTACTGAACCATCCACCTATTTCATTCAGCATGAATATGATCCTGGAGGAGACAGCTATGCAAAGATTGACCAATGGGTGTTTGAGCCCAGGAGGGCTGCAACATGGGTGTTATTTCTTTCCAGTTAGCCCTTGATCTCATTAGGTCTATTACATCTGAACATATTCCACATAAGTTTAATTCATTATATAGACCATCAAGCACCTAGTTCATGCATTATAAATTCATAACTTCACTCTATCCTCATCCAATCATTTCATGGATATACACAAAACCCCTCACAAAGCACTTAACTTTGATGTAGGGTCTCTCGGTTGGGAGAAGTGCCTGACAATCAGGGGCACCCCTGAAAGGCAAACTTTTCAGCATGTGTTGGATGGCATTCTGAGGCTCAGGAAAACCACGTGGCTCCCATGTAATCCCTGAGCCACCAGTGAATTCTAAATTTTTATAATCAACCCGTTCAGAGATGTTACTACACGTCTCTTGAGCAGGCAGAACTTAAATCCGGGCCTGTCAGTCTGGGGTAGGAACGCCACCACTGCTATCCCACGAGCCTAAATGAAGTCCTTTGCATCTGTCAGTTCCTGCCTCCAAATTCAACCGGAGGTTTTCCTGTCACCAGGAGTCTGCTATCTGGACGACTCTTTGATCAGGCCGATCCAGCCTGTTGCTGTTTTGAGAGCTGGGTTAAATTCTGTCCTAGACTGTTACCCCTGAAACATGGTATTAATGATAGGTGTCCATTGCTGTCTCTTAATGGGAAATGTAATCACAGCAGATACAGTTATAATATATGTGTGAAGCAGTCTGTAGACGTATGAACCTCACCCCTCACAATAAATTTCCTAAGTATATGCTATTTGTGTAGAACTTACGACAATAGGTCTCTAAAGTTTATATCTATCCTCCACATGACATTTGTCCAAATTAATGTGTAAATATCATATTCTTACTTCACATAGCTGTCATGTCAGTTCTTCTCCTTGTGCCATTCTCTGAGTAGCTGATGTATAATATATAGCAATAGCTTTGTCTCTTACCTATAGCATTCATCTCCAGCATCAGTGTGACTACACAGAATAGGTTTACATTTGCCTTATAGACTGTGAACTCCACAAAGATGGCTCTCGTGTACATATCAACCCAAATGTTTTCTTTCAGGTAGTTAATAACTCTGTGGAGAAAAATACACAACAGCAATTATCTCATTGAAATATTTGAGATAAATTGACAAAACATGTATTCTAGTGGAGAAATCTACAATTGTGTATCAAATAAAACACATGAGCCTAAAGGAATGGCTTTGCCTTTTTAGGATGTTAATGGCTGGGAGTGAACCAGCGAGGAACAAGTAGGCAACAGTCAAGCATATAATGTGATTGGCCCAGAAGAGAAAAGACAGCTGGAGCTTGAGCAGTATCTTTAGGGACTTCCTGCTGGGAAGTGTTTGGATTATTGGCTGTGACAGATTCAAGCTTGGCTACAATGTCAACAATGAATGGACAACTTACTAACACAAATCTCTAGTCTTGGACATGAAGATTAGGCTGCACCTTAGTGATGCGGAACCAATGTCCAATGACAAACAACAGATCCATGAACAGAAAATCAGAAATACTTGAAGAAACTTGCAAAAAACAATTGCTGATGATCTTTACTCCCACAAGAGATGTGTTGAAAACTTGAAGACTTGAAGTGAGAAAAAAATCATGAATTAGACTCAGTATTAATCCAATCAAAAATGGAAAAGCTGCCAATAGGTTCTTACAACTATTCAGAACTGCAGCAATTAGTAAACTCTATCAGGAATTGTCCCTTTAGTATAGTCTTACCATTCATACTTGCATAATTGACCTGGATAAGAGCCAGACATCATACACTTGATAATAAGATATAATTGCGTGGGAAATCCTTGCATTGATTGGGGACTGGATGGTATTCAAGATGTGGGTTTCAGAAAGGTTTAGTTCTTAAACTGTGATTTGCCAGGCAGTATTCCAAATGAAAACTATACCCTTCTCTTTTCAATTCCCTCAACACATTATTCACAATTTCCTGCACCAGATGTCTCAGACCACATCTGGTGGAGTGAATGAATCCAACAGATAGCATGCTGTTTGTTAATTCACAATGCAAACCTAGAGGGAAGTCTTAAAGCAGATGACTTGTGCTCTGTCACTGAGCTGTAACTATTTCCAGAAAGTTTTTGTTCAGAATAACACAGCTATTTCATTTTGTTAATGCATAAACCAGATGCAGCAGTAAAGTTTGTAGTATAGTCTCACAGAACACAGATGTGGTACACAATCTGGTCTCATTTATCTTTCTATTCCCAGGATTCATTGCATGAAGGAAGAATGTTTATTGACATTATGCATGACAGATTAAGTATAACATGGATAAATGAGAGGTTATGTACTTCAAGAGTGAAATCAGGAAGGCAGATTATCTGAATGGCGACAGATTAGGCAAGAAGGAGGTGCAAAGCAATCCGGGTGTCCTTATACACCAGCTGCTGAAAGCAAGCATGAAGGTGCGGCAAGCAGTGAAGAAGGCAAATGATATGTTGGCCTTCATAGCAAGCGTTATGCAACACAGAAACAGGCCCTTTGGTCCAACTTGTCCATGCGAACCTAGTTTCCCAAACTAAGCCAGTCCCACTTTCGTGTGTTTGGGCCATTTCCCTCCAAATCTTTTCTATTCATGTACCTATCCAAATACCTTTTAAATGTTGTAATTGCACCTGCATCTGCCACTTCATTCCACATTTGAACCACCCTCTGTGGGGGGGGGGGGGGGGGGGACTGTCCCTCAGGTCCCTTTTAAATCCTTCTCCTCTCACCTTAAAAATATGTCCCCTAGTTTTGAACTCCCCCACCTGAAGGCAAAGATCTTGGCTATTCATCTTA
Organism: Stegostoma tigrinum; assembly: GCF_030684315.1. Taxonomy (NCBI): domain Eukaryota; kingdom Metazoa; phylum Chordata; class Chondrichthyes; order Orectolobiformes; family Stegostomatidae; genus Stegostoma; species Stegostoma tigrinum. The sequence goes on from NC_081369.1 coordinate 41,103,808, forward strand.
TCTATGCCCCTCTCTAAGGTGACCCCTCAACCTCCTATGCTCCAGTGAAAAAAGCCTCAGCCTCTCTTTATAACTCAAACCCTCCAGTGCCGCAACATTGTGGCCAATCTTTCATGAACTCTCTCCGATTTAATAATATCCTTCCTGGAGCAAGGCAACCAGAACTGTACACAATATGCAAAAAGTGGCTTCACCAACATCTAGTACAACCTCAACATGATGTCCCAGCCCCTATACTCAATGATAGTACTCAATGGGAAATGAAGGTAAACGTGCTAAGCGCCTTCTTAACCACCCTGTCTGCCTGTGTTGCAGCTTCCAAACAACTGTGTACCTGAACTCCTAGGTCTCTCTGTCCTAAAACATTACCAAAATCCATTGCCATTGCAATTAATTTTCTAGATCTTGCCCTGTTTGTGTTACCAAAATGTAATACATCACATTTATCCAAATTAAACTCCATTTGCCACTCCTCAGCCCAATTGATCATAGTCCCTTTATAATCTTAGATAATTTTCTTCACTGTTGACTTTGATTGTAATAAGGTCAGCCAGGTGGACCTCATAGAATATGAGTTCCCTGATTGGGGCTGCTAATATGATCCAATTAGGGAGCTCTGGCTTACAGATTATAACAGGAATGTCAGAAATCTTGATCACTCAGAGTTGGCTTTGAGGGAGCTGGATCAGTATCAAGGACTCTCTGGGTGTAAATAAAGGGTGACTTGGTGACGGGATATCAGTCTCTGTGGAGTAATTTTAGGCTATATCATCGATTTTGACGTCATCCACAAATCCACCGAGCATGCCTCCTAATTTCTCATCAAAATTACTTAAATAAAGGAGAAACAAAAGTGGACTTAGCACTGATCCCTGAAGAACACCACTGTTCAGAGGCCCCCAGTCCGAAAAACAACCCTCCATCACCTCAAGATAACAAAGTGTGGAGCTGGAAGAACACAGCAGGCCGAGCAGCATCTTAGGAGCACAAAGGCTGATGTTTCAGGCCGAGAACTTCATCAGAAATAGGGGAGGGGAAGGGGATCCTGAAATAAATAGGGAGAGAGGGGAGGCAGAATGAAGAGGGATAGAGGAGAGATAGGTGGAGAGGAGCCAGACAAGTTAAAGAGGCGGGGATGGAGCCAGTAAAGGTGAGTGTAGGTGGGGAGGTAGGGAGGGGATAGGTCAGTCCAGGGAGGATGGACAGGTCAAGGAGGCGGGATGAGGTTAGTCGGTAGGAAATGGGGGTGTGGCTTGAGGTGGGAGGAGGAGGTAAGTGAGAGGAAGAACAGGTTAGGGAGGTGGAGATGAGCTGGGCTTGTTTTGGGATGTGGTAGGGGGAGGGGAGATTTTGAAGCTTGTGAAATCCACACTGATACCATTGGGCTGCAGGGTTCCCAAGTGGCATATGAGTTGCTGTTCCTGCAACCTTCGCATGGCATCGTTGTGGCACTGCAGGAGGCCCAGGATGGACATGTCGTCTGAGGAATGGGAAGGGGAGTTAAAATGGTTCACGACTGGGAGGTGCAGTTGTTTATTGTGAACCAAGTGTAGGTGTTCTGCAAAGCGGTCCACAAGCCTCCGCTTGGTTTCCCCAATGTAGACAAGCCACAATGGGTACAGCGGATGCAGTATACCACATTAGCAGATGTGCAAGTGAACATCTGCTTAATGTGTAAAGTCTTTCTTGTGGCTGGGGATGGGTGTGACGGAGGTGGCGTGAGGGCAGGTGTAGCACTTCCTGCGGTTGCAGGGAAAAGTGCCGTGTGTGGTAGGACAGACAAGGGAGTCACGGAGAGAGTGGTCCCTCTGGAAAGCAGACAAGGGTGGGGAGGAAAAAAATATCTTTGGTAGTGGGGTCGGATTGTAGATGGCGGAAGTGTCGGAGGATGATGCGTTGTATCCGGAGGTTGGTGGGGTGGTACGTAAGGACGAGGGTGATTCTTTTTTGGTTGTTATTGTGGGGACAGGGTGTGATGGGCAGACGAACATCTGCTTGACAGGGGACAGGGTGTGAGGGATGAATTGCGAGAAATGTGGGAGACACGGTCGAGGGCATTCTCGACCACTGCGGGACCATACTCTCCGTGACTCCCTTGTCTGCTCCACACTTGCCTCCAGCCCCACCATACCCGGCACTTTTCCCTACAACCGCAGGAAGTGCTACACCTGCCTCCACACCTCCTCCCTCAACCCATCCCAGGCCCCAGGAAGAATTTCCATATCAAGCAGATGTTCACCTGCACATCTGCCAATGTGGTATACTGCATCCGCTGTACCCATTGAGTTCTCCTCTACATCGGGGAAGCCAAGCGGAGGCTTGTGGACCACTTTGGAGAACACCTACACTCGGTTCACAATAAACAACTGCACCTCCCAGTCATGAACTATTTCAACTCCTCCTCCCATTCCTCAGACGACATGTCCATCCTGGGCCTCCTGCAGTGCCACAACGATGCCACCCGAAGGTTGCAGGAACAGCAACTCATATTCCACTTGGGAACCCTGTAGCCCAACGGTATCAATGTGGATTTCACAAGCTTCAAAATCTCCCCTCCCCCCACTGCATCCCACAACCAGCCCAGTTCATCCCCGCCTCCCTAACCTGTTCTTCCTCTCACCTATCCCCTCCTCCCACCTAAAGCCACACCCCATTTCCTACCTACTAACCTCATCCCACCCCCTTGACCTGTCCGTCCTCCCTGGACTGACCTATCTCCTCCCTACCTACACTCACCTTTACTGGTTCCATCCCCGCCTCTTTGACTTGTCTGTCTCCTCTCCACCCATCTTGCCCTCTATCCATCTTTGGTCTGCCTCCCCCTCTCTCCCTATTTATTTCAGAACCCCTTCCCCTCCCCTATTTCTGAAGAAGGTTCTAGGCCGAAATGTCAGCTTTCCTGCTCCTCAGATGCTGCTTGGCCTGCTGTGTTCATCCAGCTCTACACCTTGTTGTCTCGGATTCTCCAGAATCTGCAGTTCCTACAATCTCTGATATGATTTTAAGCCCTCCGTCACCTCCCTCTGTCTCCTACTGTCAAGCCGATTTCGTATCTAATTGGTAAGCTCCCTCTGAATCTCACGTGATCTAACTTTACTAATTAGTCTGTGTGGAACCTTGTCAGTGGCTTTACTAAAGCAAAAGTAGATAATATCTATCATTCTGCTCTCATTAATCTTTTAGGTAACATCCTCAAAAAAACTGAAATCAACTTTGTAAGGCACTATTTCCAATGCACAAAGCCATACTGATCATCTCTAATCATTCCTTGCCTCTCTGAATGAGTGTAAATCTTATAACTCAGAATTCCCTCCAACAATTTACCCACCACTGATTTCAGACTCACAGGTCTAGAGTTCCCAGGCTTCTCCTTACAGCTTTTCTTCAATAAAGACACAACATTGGCAACCTCAAGTCCTCTGGCACTTCACCCGAGGCTGTAGATGATATAAATATCTTTGCTGGAGCCCCACAGTTTCTTCCCTAACTTCTCACAAAGTCCTGGAATTCTGTCCCAGAGAAAGTGGTTAAGGCCAAAATGTTTCTGAGAAGGAGATAGATATAACTCTAAGGCCTAAAGGGTCACAGGATATGAGGGGAAAGCTGGAACAGGATATTGAGTTGGATGATCAGCTGTGATCACATTGAATGAGGCAGCATGCTCGAAGGACTGAATGGCCTATTCCTACCTCTATTTTCTATGATTCTACAAGAAAAACTGTCCCCATTCTGATTAAAAATGTCATTGTTATCAACAGGATTCTCGTGTGGGCATGCAAATTATTCAAAGCAATTGGAGCATTTTGAGTAAATAATGAAGTTAAAACCTTGTGATTTCTAGTAATTCAGATTCAGGCAAAGCATTCTGTAGGTGTAAAATACAGCAAGTGTAATTACACATTGGATGATCAACTTGTATCAGGAATTGTTAACTGTTACAGCCCATGGCGTGAAGATGCCAAACCAATGAACAATTGTAGGTGAAATGTAAGGTGCTGCATTTTGGGAAGGCAAATCAGGGCAGGACTTACACACTTAATGGTAGGGTCCTGGGAAGTGTTGCCGAGACCACGGGGTGCAGGTTCATAGTTCCTTGAAAGGTGAGTTGCAGTTAGACAGGATAGTGAAGAATGCATGTGGTACGCTTGCCTTTATAAGTCAGTGCATTGAATATAGGAGTTGGGAGGTCATGTTGCAGCTCGAGAGAACATTGTTTGGGCCACTTTTGGAATACTGCATTCATGGAACATAGAACATTACAGCACAGTACAGGCCCGTCGGTCCTCGATGTTGTGCCGACCTGTCATACTGATCTGAAGCCCATCTAACCTACACTATTCCATATACGTCCATATGCTTGTCCAATGACAACTTAAATGTACCTAAAGTTGGCGAATCTACTACCGTTGCAGGCAAAGCGTTCCATTCCCTTACTACTCTGAGCAAAGAAACTACCTCTGACATCTGTCCTATATCTTTCACCCCTCAATTTAAAGCTATGCCCCCTTGTGCTCGCCGTCACCATCCTAGGAAAAAGGCTCTCCCTATCCAACCCTGTGATTATTTTATTCAGTTCTGGTCTCTCAGCTATAGCAAAGATGTTGTGAAACTTAGAGTTCAGAAAAGATTTACAAGGATGTTACCAGAGTTGGAGGGTCTGAGCTATAGGGAGAGGGTGAATAGGCTGGGGCTATTTTCCCTGGAGTGTCGGACACAGAGGGGTGATATTATAGAGATTTATAAAATCATGAGGTGCTTGGATAGGGTGAATGGTCAAGGTCTTTTTCCTGAAGGCAAGGGAGTCCAAAACTAAAGGTCATAGGTTTAAAGTGAGAGGGGAAAGATTTTAAAGGGGCCTAGGAGGTAACGTTTTCATGCAGAAGATGGTGCATGTATGGAATGAGCTGCCAGAGTAAGTGTTGGAGGCTAGTACAATAACAACATTGCAGGCATCTGGATGGATACATGAATAGGAAGGATTTAGAGGGATATGGGCCAAATGCAGACAAATAGAATTAGATTAATTTAGGATATCTGGTCAGCATGGGTGGGTTGGATGGAAAGGTCTGTTTCCATGCTGTACAGCTCCCTGGCTCGATGTGTGATGGCAGTAAGACAGATTATAGCAAGTGATTGTATTAGGAAAGGTTGGTCTGATTGGCTGTACACTCACTGGAGTCCAGAAGAATGAGAGATGATTTTTTTTTTTACAGACATAGAGGTCTACAGCACATAAAAAGCCATACAGCCCATCAAATCTGCAGCAGTCAAAAACAACCAGATTCCAGCACTTGGCCCACAGCCTTCTATGCCTTAACATTGTAAATGTACATCTAAATGCTTCTGCTCTACCACCTTTACAGGCAGTGAGTTTCAGATTCCAATCCAAACCTCCTGCCCTGTACCTTAAGTCAATGCCCTGGTCAGTGATCCCTCAACCAAGGACCAAAGTTTCAACATTGAAACAAGAGATTCTGATGGTTTGACCAATGTTCCCTTTAAACTGCGCAGCCACGTAGACGGTCAGGGGGTCCACATGCAACCATTGACACACATGCCGGGCATGGTCTTTGGAGCTCTCCTCCATGCCAGGAATAATTGGAGGATATGAAGGTTCAAACAGGTAGATGCCGCAAGGATGCTTCCCTTTGTGGAAGATGTAGAACTAGCAGCATTGTTTTAGAATAAAGGGTCTCTTCTTTAAGACAGAGAGGAGGAGGAACTTCGTCTCTCAGACTTTGGAATTCTCTACCCGAGACTACTGCAGTGGGTGAGTAATTAAATATATTCAAAGCTGCAATAGACACATTTTTGAATTCTAGAGGAGTCAAAGGTGGTGAGACACTGAGCAGAAAGTGTAGTTGAAGTCAAGGCTGATGGTGGGGCAGATTTAAGGTATCATATAATCCACCCCGGCTTCTTTTCGCTATGTTTTTATGTCTTTCAGTAGAAGTATACAGATAGTATTTCTCATTCCATAATTGACATTCCATGCAAATAGAATGATTTAATTTTACTTTCTTTCTTTGAAATAATAATTACCTTGCTGCAGTTTTGTTTACTGTTCCCAACTCAGCAACAAATCTGCCTCCTCGGTAAAGAGCGAGCTTTCCCCAAACTGGATATACTTTCAGCTGTGACTCACTCTGATAATGCCAGGCAGAGTCTAGTAAGAGGGGCTCTGTGTTCAGACCAAAATTCCCTTTATTTCCAAAGTCCGACATTTCTTCATCACCATAGGAGTAGGGAGCACGACACTCTTTAATATTATCTACCAATTTTGTTGGCACAGGGCAAGGAGCAGGTTTTATTCTGACCTGTCGAATGCGAGGACTTCCGAGCAGCTTTGAATTCCCATCAGTGATAAATCCTGTTTAGAAAATACACATTGACTTTCAGGTCACTCTGAAGGTTCACTTGCAATTTTTAGTGTGGTGACTTAGAGAATGAATATCAAATGTTTGCGATTGTTATATTTTTTAGGCACATTATGCAGTATGCATGGTACATATAATCATAATATAATGCCAGCATTACAAACATTTCAGACATATTAACAAGGCTAATTCCAGAAGTGCAGAATGCATGATCAATCTCAGCGTCCTCTTCAGGCCCTTAAGATGACAGATTAAAATCTTCAGTCCATTTGATTCACTCCACTCGCTATCTAAAAATGGTTGAAAACACTACATTCTGCAATGGGCCCTGCCAACAATCTGATAATAGTACTGAAGACTTGAGCCCCAAAACTAGCCGTGCCTCTAGCCAAGCTGTTCCAGTACAACACTTGCATCTACCTAATAATGTCAAAAATTGCCCAGGTATGTCCTTGTCCACAAACAGAAAGGAAAAAAATCCAATATGGTCATCATTTTAATCAACAGTAAAGTGATAGAAAATATCATTGACAGTTCTGACAAGAGTCACTTATACACAGCAATCTGTCACTGAGGCTCAGTTTGGATTCCACGGGGCCACCCAGCCCCTGACATCATCTCTATCTTAGTCCAAACATGGACAAAATCCATAGACTCAAGAGGTGAGCTGAGAGTATGTGCCCTTGACATCGTGCCACCATTTATCTGAGTGTGGAAACAAGGACCCCGGTAGAATTTAAGTCAATGGAATCGAATAAGTATCTCTTCTAGTTGGAGCTATACGCAGCTCAATACATGATGATTATGGTTAATCTCAGACCTAGGACATTACTACAAGAGTTCCTCAGGATAATGTGCTAGGACCACCCATTTATGATTGCTTTTACAATGAACTTCCCACCATCACAAGCTTAGAAGTGAAGATATAATTGCACAACATTCAGTTCCATTTGCATTTCCTCCAATACTGAAGCAGACAATGTTCATAGGGAGCAAGATTTGCACAACATTGAGACTTGGATTGGGTGGATACCATTGACAAGAAACTGAACTGAACTGGACATATAAATATTGTGATTGAATGAACAGGTCAGAGATAGCAAATTCTGAGGCAGGTAACTTGTGTCCTGACTGCCAAAAAACCAGTTACAAGGTACAAGTCATGGATGTGATGGAACACTCTCCAATTTCTAGGTAAATGTGATTCTACCCACATTGAAGAAACTTCACACCATCCAAGACAAGCGGTCGACTTGAATGGCACCATATCTACCAAATTAGAAACTCGGTCCTTCCATTACCCATCACAGCGGCAGCAGGCCATGTCGTACACAGGATGCGCTACTGCAACTCACCACAGCTCCCAAACATGTATCCCACATCATCCAGGACAAGAGCAGCTTACTCTTGGAGATACCACCATCTGTAAGCTCCTCTCCAAGTCATTCACCATCCTGACTTGGAACTGTCGCACTGACTCTTTCTTATTGCTAGGTCAAAATCCTGGAACTCCTTAACAACACAGTTGTTATTCCTGACCCCAAAAGACTGCAGTAATTCAAGAAGGCAGCTCACCACCACCTCCTTAAGCGCAATTAGAATAGACAGCAAATTTTGAGCGTACCAGTGATAGCTACATCACAGGAAACAACAAAAGAAAAGGAAAATACTAGAGACAAATATATTAAGTAGTATTAAACATATTTTAAAAAAATAACAGATCAAATGCTGGATCTCAAATTTTGCAAATTTTGGATTGAGAATCTAAGGACCAATACAAATGTATCCACAACATGTTTACCATGGATTCATATTTCTCTTTCAATATTATCTTAGGATTACCTTCATATGGCCCATATAAGTTGGGTAATAAGATTTCATCAGCCCAGATGAAAAAGTCATCAACAGCCAGAGATCCATTGAACTTCTTGGTAAAGCTATCATTGAGAGCTTTGTTTAAATAAAATGAATGAGGACTTCACTCTCCGTAAGCAATAATTGCCAACGCCACCAGAAACCCCATGAGCTAGAATGAGCAAAAAATGTATGAGAGAAATCAAAGAACCTAGTTTCATTTTTATCATGTAGGTAATACTAACTCAAAAATCAAAATTTCACTTGTATGGGTGGAGAATTCTACTTTATTAGATATCTGTGGTTCATAAATTCTGATTTATTCATCAAATCAGTCTGGTCATCAACAAGTGGACAAAATACGCAAAAGTGATGAAAGCAGCAACAGTTTGGCCAAAATGTGAAATGTTAAACATTCAAGCAACCAATGCCACATTTGAAAGAGCAATATTCCACCCAATTCTACAATACTCATATTTTTAACAATTGCTTGATTTCGTACTTCAATTAATAGTCACATGATCTACTCAGCTCCAATATAGAAGATATGATCAAATGCCAGCAAATTGACCTTTTGCAAAATAACAATACATTGATTTCACTGTCTGCAGTTTCCTCTGTTTCTTTCTCTAAATTCTTTTTTCTCTGTCTCTTCTTTTTCAATCATCTCCAGTTCTCAGTTTTTCTCTGCCTGAATGTTCTTTTCTTCAGATATTTTGATTCCTGTCTCATGTTCTCTCTCTCTCTCTTACAGTCAGTTTTGCCTACACTATGCATCTTCTTCCATACATTTCCCACTCTCTCTGTATGCGATCCCCATGTTAGCTTCATTAGTTGGCAGCACACTTAGAGAGTGTCAGGTTAAAGCTCCATCGACAAAAGGACATCGAAGGCTGAGACTGTCAGTGGGGTAGGAAGGAGAAAAGGAGATTGTGTTATCTTTCAGACGAGGGCTTCAACCATACACTTATTTGCCTGTTCAGGTGGACATAAATAATCACGTCACATTTTGAAGCAAAGCAGTACAAGTCTGACACTCTCAGACCATGGCGACATTGATCTTCAGACTTCCAGATTTTCGATAGGGGATTTGTAACCAGACCAGGATTAAATAGGCAAACCTCATTTGCCTGTTTGATATTCCCAGATAGCTAACTGTCAAAGACTGTTTCAATTTCAGCTTGCCGTGACTCCCAGGTAGAGGTGGGCTGATCTGGAAAGGTGAGTCAGTGACCAGGAAGGAGGTGAAGGTACTGATGAGAAATTGGGGCAGCAAATGAACAGCAGCTGCTGGTGATATTAGCGCATTCATTCAACTTCTACCTTAGGGCTTTTGTGGTGCAGTGGTAGTGTCCCTATTCCAAACTAGGAGGCCCAGGTTGAAGTCTCACCTGCTCCAGAGGCATGTAATACCAGTCCTGAACAGGTTGATTAGAACATATGTCAACTCCTAGCTTTGTGTTCTTTACTGGTAAAGACTGACAGCAATCTCTTTAAAGATGCTGCTTGAACTGCAAACCATCCATGATGGCTTCATGCAGAGCAACTTAATTGTATAAAGGGAGTTTGTGTGTAAGATATGGTCTCTTAGTGGCTGAGGCAAAGGCCATGATATCTATTTGAGGCACAGGTCCTGGTTCTCTTTTGATGCCTACAGCAATATTGCAGGTGGACATGCACCTCAGAATGTGATGCCTAGTGTGGTGTTTGCCTGTAAAACAAGTCAGTCATCGCCTTTTCAATTGAATATTAAAAATGTCCAGTTTTTGGACAACTGGATTTTCAGGGTCTGAACCTATTTGCTCTTCAGATGTCTTGAAGAATATTCTTCCCTTGGCTACCATCAACATTCCCTCGGGATAAGTGAGATCACTATGCAGCCACTTATGGATTTGAATCTACCTCGTCACAAATTTTCCGCAGTGGGCAGAGGAGAGAGGCCCATTTGAAGCCCACCACATCCTATTCCTTGATTGGGAAAGGAGTGTGTTTCTATTTGGAGGTCCTCCACCACAAGATATGCCTCACTCTGGGTTTCTCCACACCCCTTAACTACTAGTGAAAACAAAAAATGCTGGAAATCACAGCACCCACGAAGAGAGAGCAAGCTAATGTTTTGAGTCGAGGTGACTCTTCACGCACACTGCAGAGTCAGAAATTCCACCTTTTGGATGATTAAACCTCATATCAGCCTACATTGACCAACAGATTGAAAACAGCCCATGGACTATGTCAAAGAACAGAAGATAATTCTTCACAATATCCTAGCTAATAGTTGTCTCTCAATCAGCAAATAAAAATCAGGTTATTTAATTACCATTACATTGTTGTTTGTGATAGTTTGATTTGTGTTAACTAGCTGCATTATTACCTTCATTGCAAGAGTTACTACACATTAAAAAGCATTTCATTGGCTGTAAAGCACTTTATGATTTCTAATTTCATTGAAAACATAATAAAAATGCAGATCTTTCTTCCTGTAAATTGTCTGTAATTCCAAGTTATCTAATTTTGGCCTTCAAACCTTTTATTTAATCTTTCCTTCTGAAAAATTATTGCAATTTGTAATCATAAATAGAAAGTATATTTACATACCAATTACATCTTTAATAAAACCGTACATTTTCTTTTCCTGGAGGTGCAGTGCTTTCATTTTCTCCACATGTTTCAGAGATGGTGGCTTGTAAATACCAGCTTCTGACCTTTTTGTATAGTTGGGAATTATCACATCGAGATCCTCATATAACAAAACACTTTGCGTGAATTGGTTGAAATGGTGGACGTAGAAGATGTTTCAAAGTGAGATGGTAACGTAGGCACTGATATGACTGATATTTGTCCTCATTTATGCTCAGGTTGATACTTCTTGAGCATTTAAAATGCATTCCTGACATTTATGATGTCGTGTAACCACAACATCCATTTTGTTTTGGATTGAAATTCCTGGAATGCTTGTGAAAGCCCCATGATCATTAAGGAAACTGTAGCTGTCAGACCAGGACTTTGTAGGCAAGGACTACCGTGGTAATGACACAATTAAGAGAATTTCTACCACACATCAAATATTTTGTGAAGCTGCAATTTCAAAGGTACAGCACTTTGGAACAATGTTTTGTTCTTGATTACAGCAAATTAACCTTTACTTCAGATAATTTAGTAAAGTCAAATTGAAGTGTGGATGCATGTGATTTTTCTTATCCTCTCTACTGAGTTGGGGCTTCTTCATACTTCAGTTCCAGTGTGCTCCACACAGTTTTGTCTATAGTGGTGAGCCTTCTGAATGTACTCGTTTGTCAGAGTGTTGAGGCTATCTTTTTACTCCTGGGCTACTCTTTCCTGTTGGAATAAATAACTCTCCTGATCATTAAAATCACCACCTCAGACATTCACCTTGTGAGCCTTATGATGAATGGCATACCCAGACTAAAGCTGATAAATCCAAGTTTAATTAAAAGGAGATTGAAACCTACACTATAATCAGTTGAAAAACCTCATGAAACCTAAAAACTGAAAAAAAAACTGCAGATGCTGTAAATCAGAAATAAAAACAGAAATTGCTGGAAATGCACAGGTGTGGCAGCATCTGTGGAGAAAAATCAGAGTTAACTTGAGTTCTGAGGAAGGGTCACTAGAATCAAAACGTTAACTTGGATTTCCCTCCACAGATGCTGCCAGACCGCTTGTGCATTTCCAGCAATTTCTGTTATTGTTTTCCATTATAGCCTGACTGCTATTTTTGTTTTCAGTGCATGTTAATATGATTCAGACTCTCAATTCATTCAATTACAATCAGTGGAAAACATTATCTGGATGATATCTATCAGGTGGTTGCAATAAATTAAATTCAGAATAGAATTCTAGATCATGCCATTGAAGATGACATGTTTTATACTTCAATTTAAAACAAACTCTGTTTGCAGGCACTTCAAAGACACAGTGACATAATTTTTAGAAATAAATAACATTTCACTTGAGCTCAGAACATTTAGTTGTGCACTCATAAATGTTAAGTGTTTAAATGAAAGACATTGAATTGAATACTCCTCTTCCCATTTGATATCAATCAGGTGCACTTACTCCCCACTGAAACCGATCTTCCTAAAACAGCATTCAGTATTCTTGCATAGTGTGTTCCCTTTGGGACCTCAGCAACAAAGGCAAGCTCAGCTGACTAGGAAAGTACAGATGGGTACGGCAGGCCGCACACTGCAATACTAGAAGTAACAATACCATTTATCTCCTGGACAGAAAGGTCCCAAAGTTCAGAAGACTAAATTTAATCTTGGACATGTGGATCTAGAACTCGAGAGCACAGTCTGAGAATTAGGGCCAGGCTATTCAGGAGAGATGCTAAGAAGCACTTCTACACACAAAATGAGAGAGATGTTTGGAACACTCTTCCACAAATGGTAGTGGACGCTGGATCAGTTATTAATTTAAAATCTCAGATAGATGTGTTGTGTTTAGTTCTGGTCACCTCATTACAGGAAAATGTGGAAGCTTTAGAGAGGGTGCAAAGGAGATTTACCAGGATGCTACCTGGACTGGAGGGCAGGTCTTATGAGGAAAGGTTGAGGGAACTAGGACTTTTTTTATTGGAGCGAAGAGGGGCGAGACGTGACTTGATAGAGGTGTACAAGACGATGAGAGGCATTGACAGAGTGGATATTCAGACTTTTTCCCAGGCCAGAAATGTCTATTGTGAGGGGGCATAATTTTAAGGTGATTGGAGGAAGGCATAGGGAAGATATCTGAGGTAGGTTCTTTATGCAGAGAGAGGTGGGCGTGTGGAATACGCTGCTGACAGTGTTAGTGGAGACAGGTACTTTAGAGACTTTTAAGCGACTCTTGGATAGGCACATGGAGTATAGTAAAATGTGGGATATGCAGGGTAGTTTGATCTTAGTAGGATAATAGGTCGGCACAACATCGTGGGCCGAAGGGCCTGCACTGTGCTATACTGTTCAATGTTCTATGAGAGATATTATAGGATATCGCCTAAAGTTAGGTCTCTGGAGTTAGGCCATAGATCACCCATGATCTCATTGAATGGTAGAACAGGCTTGAGTGGCTGAATGGCCTACTCCTGTTCCTGAGTTTTGGGACTTAAGGAATGGAATCCTTCAAAGCAGAAAGTTTGGATGCCAAACAGACTCATTGACACAAAGGGAAATGGTAGGCGCATACAAAGATAGAGCTCCTTTGTTGTAAGTGAAAATGACACCGGAAAGGAAGGGTGTTATATATGTCACATTCATAATTCAGTACAGAATTAAACTGCATATGATAAAGTAAAGAACTTAGAAGTTCTAAGCTACTAAAAAATTTCTAAGTCACTAAAATCAGAATTTTGTATCTATTTTACTAGAGAAGAGGTTGCAACTGATGTCACAATAAGAGAAAGGGGTGATGTTAGAGAATTTATAGCTGTTAAAAAATATATGGAGGAAAGGAAATGACTGAAAGAGAGTTCCATTTAAGGGACACAGGATCAGTTCAGACCTGTACCTGTCATTTCGAAGTTTTACATGTGTGCCTCCTGTCTGGTTGAGATGCTCCTTGTGTTGTTGCAAAAGGAAGTATGGAAATTAGAAAGGTTTTAAACATAATCTTCAAATCTACCCAGATACGAAAATAGTGACCAGAGCACTGCAAATTTCACACTCTGTTCAAAATAGGGAACAGGGATTCTCTCATGTGTGTCAGCCTAACATCAGGAATGGAGAAACATTAAGAAGATTAATCAAAGACAATATAATAGTCTTTTGAAAAAATATGGTTTAATAACCAAAAGTGAACACATTACAGAAAAATTATGTTTGACAAGTTTGATTGAAATTTTTGTTTTGGAAATGGTGAGGGTTCACAAGAGTAGTTGATGCTGATCATATCACTTTTGATAAGGCATTTCATTGACTTGTTAGCATCGACAATGTCAAGAGAACACACAGGCACAAAGTAGAATCAGCCAAAAACTTAAAAGTGCAATTGGACAAATATATGAAGGACAAAGAACTGATGGGCTATAGGACAAGAAAATTGAAAAGCTTTTTCAAAGAGCTAGTACAAACACTATGGGCCGATGGGATTTGTTCTGTATTGTATCATTTTGTGATTTTATGAAAAAAGTGCAATGACAGACCTTGTGCTACGACCCTTAAGGACCATCAGCATCTCTGTCCTTCCATTCCTTTGTGCCAGCAGCAGAGTGCTGGTAAAGTAATGGGATTTTGAGTTTCCATGTCCCTCCTCTCTGTTACATGTGTCAGGACAGTCACGGCATAGTCACCAGCATTGCACGTTGTGAGACATGAGACAAAAGAAGGAAAATCTTAGTCGGTACAATGATGCAAAATTGGCCTCCCATCTGCGTTGCCCTGTCTATCCTGCACTGGAAAGTAGAGGAATGTTCAGATCTTATATTGTCAAGGACACAGCAATGGAGGTCTGCAAATCTCCACTAAATGTGCTATATCTGGAAGAAATTCAACTGCATCTTTACATTATTATTCACTGAATCACTAGCACTGGACACACTTCATGCCAGGTCTATCACCAGAATATTCTTTGTCTTAGGTAAACTTACTCATGGTAGAAAGCAAGCCTTCACTGTAGCTTTCTTCATGTTCATTTCTCTCAATCTTTTTGACAATAAGAGCAATGAAGGCAGCAACAAGTAAAACCTTAACAGAACGGCAATTTAGACAAGTTGGTTACAATGTCTCCGAAATGAAAGGCACTTAGCATTGGCGCTGTGCTTTAGAGATTGAAACTGCCTCGTAGATTTTATTGAAACCTCTACTTTAAACTACTAACTGAAAATGCACATCCAATCAAGGGCATAATTCCATGCCCTCCTTTAGTACTTTGTCCTGATATGATGACAGAAGCATAGGAATTTCCGGTCCTAGACCAGCTACATGACCCCAGGCCATACCTAGAGTCCCCTCAACCTGAATCAGGTTGGGATTAAATCAATGTTTTGAAGGAAGGACTTGTTTGGCTTCTTCGGCCTGTCCCTAAGATGTGCAGCTGCATTTGTTAGAGTTAGAAAAATCTTAACATAAATAGAGAATTCTAAGCATCAGCACCCTCCCACCACAGACACTGTAATGCTCCTGAGGATCTCCATGTATGCCCAGGAATATAGGAGATCCCAAGCTGAATCACAATGTGACTTTTTCAATGTCACAGTGGGAAAATCCACTGCTACACTTGATCCAGACATCTGTCTGGAATAAAAAGGGAATTTCTGCTTTTGCCCATCACCATCTTCCATTCACAAGTTGATCTTGTTGAATTAGCTGAGCTCAGCTGGCTACTTTGATAACCCCTTGAAGGTAGTCATCCCAATACCATTTGAATCAGTGCTTGATTGATGTGTGTTTTCATTTTTACCACATTTATGGGGTAGTTTCCATTATCTGCTAATTCTGCTATTACCTTTAATGGCTGTATGATGAAAACACTTTCGATGAAGCTGACAATCATGGATTTGAGCCATTGGATGGACTTCTCTCTGCCATAATCGAAACTGTAAAGCATGGTGAAGAATACAGAGACACTACTTGTGACAAACACCAGGAGCCAGCCAATATAAATGAACCACTGAGGGAGACCTTTTGAAAGAGGGCTTGTTTTCTTATTTCTGTATGTAATTTCCCTGTCCAATAAAGTACAAACTGCTTGTGAAATTAATTAACAAATGAATAGTAACAATAAATTGCAATTATGATTTATGATGAATGATTTTTCAGCAAAGCAGTAGGGAAGAGTGATGGATGAACTTGCATACTTTAGGGCTCAGGGATGAAAAAGGGTATTCCTATTATATTCATAATCACTCACAAATCAATTACGCAGAATTCCTAAATACTCACCATCAGTTTTAAGAATTGCTTCAATAGTATAATACATGTATTTCTGAAATACCAGTAATGGTATCCCATACCTCTTAGTACTGCGGTTATCATCTGCAGAGCTAACTGCTGCTTTGATGAACTGTATTATCTTCTGCACTTGATCTGTAGCATGTATGAGTCTAAGGATTCTGAAATGTCTTTAGTCCCATCTCCTGCAGTTCAGTTTCCACATAGTTTAGCAGAAGGCTCACATAGTGTAAGAAGTGTTTCATCATTTGATCTGTTTCTTTATCAGGATCGCTGCACATGGAATTATTGTCTTCAGTTTGTTCAGGATTGCTGACCATGGAATTGCTATCCTCATTTTGTTGATCAGGACTACTGGCAGCTGAAGGATCATTTTCTAGAAACACAGCATTATCCATCATGTTGGGAATAGAGGAGGGGTGTTACTATATATAGCCCTAGAGGTCTACAGCACAGAAATATTCCTCAATTCCCCTCACTGTTAATCTTACACTTAAATACATCTATGGAGTTTCAATGATTTTGAGTTATAAAGAAAACACAACAGAAAGTACACATTTGCAAAGAAACACATTTTAACAGATACTTCAATGTCACACACTTTGACCCAAATCTGACATTTAAAATGCTGGCAGTAGATTGACAACCAAAGTTCTGCAAGCCTCAGCACATAACCACTACCAAATCCTTTCACGGTCAATGCAATGGACTAGCAATGTAAACTTCAGGATTGCCATTTGTGACAGGACATGCCACATTAATTATGAGCTATGGAAATATATCAGAAATATATTTAAATCGATCATTTGCACCAGTTCTTTAAAGTGGATTCTGTGCATTGTGAAAATGCAGTCCAGTTCTTAAACTCTTTTCAGAGTTTATTCAGCAATCTTGTGTTCCCAGCATGGAGCCCGAACCAGTTGGAGTTAATTCTGAGAAGCAACAGCACAATCTTGTACCTTTGATCCACCTCAGGAGTACAGGATTATTCAATTTATCCTTTGTATCTCCATGTAATCATGTTCGGTTATTCCCAGTGTTCCCTGGGACCAGTGGCATGATTAATTGTATAACTAAGGTTGTAGGTAGGGTATTAAACAGATTAATGGAGGGTAGCGTTTAAAAAAAATCAAAGTGAAGCAACAGAGCAGAGATGCAGGGTAGCAGAGAGGTAAATGATCATCAAAGTATAATGTGGAAGGATAGAAAATATACACACATATACACAGAAGAGTCCAGTAGAAATTAAAACCAGAGTAAGTCATAATGGTAAAAAGTCAAAGCTTAAGGGTCTTTCTCTGACAACACATAGCATTTGACATAAGGTGTATTTGTTGAGCGCGCAAATACAAAAAAATGATTATGAATTGGTAGCTCTCACAGGTGACCAAGACTGGAAGCTCAATATTTAAGGATATTTGACATTCGGGAAGAGTAGGCAGAAAGGAAAAGTGGATGAAGTAATTTGTTAATTAAGAATTGTATCAATGCCAGACTGATTCCTGGCATGGCCGGACTGAAATAATGAGAGAGATTGAATTTGTTATGAAAAACCTATAAAATTCGAACAAGACCGTGGTAAACATGATGTTCTCACTGTATAGGGAGTCCAGAACCAGAGGTCACAGTCTAAAGTAATAGGGTAGGCTGAGGAGCTTACCTAGACGAGAAATGTTTCCATCCCAGACAGAATCCTGTTGAAGCCAAAACAAAATAATCAGAGGGTTAGATAGGGTGGTTAGGGAGAGCCTTTTTCCTAGGATGGTGACGGCGAGCACGAGGGGGCATAGCTTTAAATTGAGGGGTGAAAGATATAGGACAGATGTCAGAGGTAGTTTCTTTACTCAGAGAGTAGTAAGGGAATGGAAAGCTTTGCCTGCAATGGCAGTAGATTCGCCAAATTTAAGTACATTTAAGTCGTCATTGGACAAGCATATGGACGTACATGGAATAGTGTAGGTTAGATGGGCTTCAGATTGGTATAATAGGTCGGCACAACATCGAAGGCCGAAGGGCCTATACTGTGCTGTAATGTTCTATGTTCTATGTTCTAATGCAGTAGTGAGTAGAGATATAGATTTACTAGATCAACACGTGTAATCAGTTTTGGTGGAAATAAGGACTAGCAAGGGAAAGAAAAGGCGAAAGTCATCCATTGGTCCTTGTAGAATTGTTGCAGGACGAAGTGTAATCAGGAAATAATAGAGGCACCTAAGAAGTGATTTTAATCTGCTTATTGACTGGACAAATCAGATTGGCTAGAACTACACGGAAGACAAATTTGTAGAAGCAACAGCGCAGTGTCGCTTTGAAAGGGGACAGGTCTTCAGCATCCACCACCTCTGTTGTCAGCTTGGGCCTGCATCAGACGGCAATGATCCTGACTCAGGCCCATCCCCGACTCCCTGGGGAGAAAGCTATGGTTTCATTCAGAGTGTATGAACATGGAGTTAGCTCACTTCTGGGCTAGAAACGACAGAGTGGTCTTTAATCCACCTATATCCCTAGTTTCCATATCCCTTAACACTCCGACTGAACAAAACTCAGTTTTGAAATGTTAATTGATTTTACTGTAACAGTTTGGGGTAGGGATGCGGGTGAACAGACAGAGAGAGAATTCCAGATTTCCATTCTTTTGAATGAATACTTGCTCCATCATTTTGGTCCTAAATGCCCTATTTCTGATTTTAAAATACAAGTAATCATATGCACTGACCGTTATCTGGAATAGCAACCTCTTGAGTATCAGGCTGTTCATTACAGTGCTGAATAATGTTTGCTATTAATACCAGTAACTTATTTATGTCATTTGCATTTCTGATATCATCTTCTAGTGTTGGCATTGCATCTTTCAATTTTCCAGGCAAAGAACTAGCAATCCTTTTGATGTCCTATAAATAAAAAGAAAAGATTAAGATTTAGAGATCTAACTCTGCAACTTACAATAAGCAGAAATAGCCACACTTCTATTTATATGCTGCAGTTCTGGTGATGGATATTGATACCTAATGGAATAATATTTCCGCTGATCAAAGCCTAGTTGGCACTGTTGTGCCTTAGCTGGGGGTAGGAAAAAGTGCGAGAAATAGGGAAGAAAGTCAGGGTCTGGTGGATGCACTGCCTTGCACTGCTGCTGGCATTTTACCAGTGGCAGGGAAAGTGGAAGGCAGCCTTCCCATTGGAGTTTAATGAAGATCCTTAATGGCCAATTAATGCCCTGTTAATGTCCCCTTCTTGCCGCTGCTGGCATTTTGGCAGCAATGGGTGGGACCTCTGTCATGTAGTGTGGTCACCAATTATACTCTGGCAGTGACCTTTCAGGCTTAGTGAGGGGGGCAAGGGTGCCTCTTGATAGGGTATGTGGTGGCTATCCTCAAAGACACAGTAGGTATGCTCTTGATAGCATAATTCATGCCATCCCACTACTCCCACCACTTCATGTAGCCCTTGAATACCCCATTCACTTACATCCAGGTTGGCATCCAGAGGACTATTGTGGAGAGGGTGCAGTTCCAGCAGTGCCCACCATTCTTGGGGGCAGTGCTAAGACTAAAGAGCTGTTTGCCAGCCAATTGGCTGGCAGTTTTTGCAGATGTGAGCTAGCCTGTTAAAAGAGATTGGAGCTCTGATATTATGACAGTCTTGGTTCAAACATGGACAAAAGAACTGAACTCTGTTGGTAATGAAAGAGTGCCTGCCATTGACAACACCGCCACATTTCATCGTGTGGCATCAAGAAGCTCTAAAATAATGAAAGTTAATGGGAACCAGGACAGGCCCTTTGCATTACCTTGCACAAAGGAAGATGGTTGTGGCTATTAAAGGTCAGTTATCTCAGTCCCAGGACAGCTCCATAGGAGCTCCTCAGGGTAGTGTCCAGGACACTACCATCCTCAGCTGTTTCTTCAATGACAACTCCTCCAGAAATAGGAATGCTCATTGATGAATGTATAATATTCAGCACCAACCTTAATTCTTCAGGGACTGAAGCTGTCTTGCCCAATTGTAGCAAGTTCTGGACAATATTCAGGCTTAAACTAACAAGTGACAAGTAACATTCACACAACTCAAGCGTCAGACAATTATCATCTCCAAGAAGACAGAATGAAATAATTTCCCTTGGACATTCATTGGCTTAATCGTGGTTCAATTTCAAAACCAGGGAGCTACCATTCACTAAAAACTGAACTGGGCTAGTCAAATAAATGCTGTGGTGACAAAAGCAGTGCAGAGGCTAGGAATCCTACAGCAAAAACTCACCTCCTGACTGACTAAAGCCCCATGTCCACCATCTACAAGGCACAAGACAAGAATACGATGGAATGCTCCTCAGTTGCCTAAAAGACTGCAGCAGCAAAATCACTCAAGAAGCGTGACATCATTCAGGACAAAGCAGTCCGCTTAATTGGTATAAACATGTACTCCTTCTATGATTGATGCTCAGTAACAGCAGTGTTTACCATCTAAAAGATATCATACAGAGATTCATCAAGACTTCTTAGACAATGCCTTCCAAATCCACGGCCACTACCATCCAGAGGGACAAGGGCACGAAGTACATGGGAACATCAGCACCTGAAATTACCACCCCCACCCCCACTCCACAACTCCCCAAACTACTGACTCTGCCATCTTGGAAATAAAATGACATTCCTTCAATGTCACTAGGTTAGATACTGAAACTCACTCTGTCAAAGCACTGTGGGTGAACCTGTACAAATGGATTGCAGATTGTTCAGGAAGGCAGCTCATCACCACCTTCTCAAGAACAATCACCACCTTCCTGTTCCTCTGATACTGCTTGGCCTGCTGTGTTCATCCAGCTCTACACCTTGTTATCTCAGATTCTCCAGCATCTGCAGTTCCTACTATCTCTGAAACATCTTGGGCTGCAAGTGTCTTTTGGAGGCAGGACTTTGGAGTTGGGGATTTTTCCAATGTTACACTCCCACATTTGTTTTAGCAGGTCGGTCAGGTGGGATTTTTATCTATTGGAGGGATTATCAGCCCAAGGAAGAGACAGAAGCAGGCTGATGCCAAAACAGCTAGTTAAAACTACAGCTCTATGCATACAAATAGTGACTGTGTTTTACTGCTTAGCATAAAACCCAATCCCCATTATTCTCTAACAGCCCTGCCTTCTCATGTCTATCTATTTCTATTTCCCTAACCCCAAAATAACCCCAATACCCTCTTCCTCTGCCCTACATACCGCTTGCCCTTCTCAAACCTCCATCCCATTCACCCAGTAAAAACAGATTTCACATGGTCCACAGTAACATTCAATAGTCACACAACTGTTAATATCACTAGAATAGGCACTTGAAAAACCTTTGTTTTCTTCGTAAGCTTATAAATCTCTCAAAGCCATCAAACGCGCATTCCCGTGAAATTGAATAAAACAAATTTTGTACTTAAGAATTTACCTTGAAGGCAGCCAAGCCACCAAACAAACATTTCTCACAAGCAGCTGTAAAAGCAAACTCTGAATTTTAGAATCCATTAGTGCTTGGTAGCCAAACCAAAACTTACACATTCCTAAGAGATAACCGGGAAAATAAAAACAGCACTTCAGGATCCATTACTGCCTTAGAAAGCAGATAAAAGCTCAAACACCAATGAATCAAAACTTTCAAACAGCCAAAGAGATGGTTGAGCTGTTTTGCAAAGAGTAAGTAAAAGCCCCAAGAGGGTGTTAACAACAATTTTGGATCTCATGCTAAGATAGAATTTCAATATTGTACCATGCAGAATAGTACTTTATTCAATGGATAATGTATGTAGTATTTATACAATGCTATTCCTTCACTTCTTAGCTTGCCAGTTGACAGAAATAACAAGCTTGCAACTATTATTTCATGATTACTTGCATTTTCCAATCATTGTCACCATTGATTTTGATATAACTCAGAAAATGGCATTTCAGGGTGAAATGTAAAGGAGACAACATCACTTTTACACATGTTTTATATTCATCTCACCTCCAGTCCATGCTTTACACCTCTACTCTGCAGCTGTGAATTAGGAAGTTTTCCAAAATGCAGCTGCTTTGATGAAAATTGTAAAATTTCTGAAATGCTTATGCCAAAATGATGCCTCATTTTTAAACAATAAGGTGTACAGCTCAAACCGATGACATTAGTCAGTACCAGAAATGGAACTGGGATTTCCAGATATACACCTGGCCCCCATTCTGTTTCATGCCTGACTCCAATTAGTTCTGCACATGACTGAGAATACTGCGCTTCATTTTGGCACGTGGAATTTTACAAAGTATTGTCAACAAATATCAGACTAGTATGTGTGGAATGAGTCATATAGGGGAGAAAGAAAACAATTCTCACCATCATTACATTCTCAGGGGTTCGCCGACATTCTGAGGGGTCATCAGAAGCTGGCTTATTTAGCATTTAACATAGACATAGAACATAGAACATAGAACAGTACAGCACAGAACAGGCCCTTGAGCCCACAATGTTGTGCCGACCATTGATCCTCATGTATGCACCCTCAAATTTCTGTGACCATATACATGTCCAGCAGTCTCTTAAATGACCCCAATGACCTTGCTTCCACAACTGCTGCTGGCAACGCATTCCATGCTCTCACAACTCTCTGCGTAAAGAACCTGCCTCTGACATCCCCTCTATACTTTCCACCAACCAGCTTAAAACTATGACCCCTCGTGCTAGCCATTTCTGCCCTGGGAAATAGTCTCTGGCTATCAACTCTATCTATGCCTCTCATTATCTTGTATACCTCAATTAGGTCCCCTCTCCTCCTCCTTTTCTCCAATGAAAAGAGACTGAGCTCAGTCAACCTCTCTTCATAAGATAAGCCCTCCAGTCCAGGCAGCATCCTGGTAAACCTCCTCTGAACCTTCTCCAAAGCATCCACATCTTTCCTATAATAGGGCGCCCAGAACTGGACGCAGTATTCCAAGTGCGGTCTAACCAAAGTTTTATAGAGCTGCAACAAGATCTCACGACTCTTAAACTCAGTCCCCCTGTTAATGAAAGCCAAAACACCGTATGCTTTCTTAACAACCCTGTCCACTTGGGTGGCCATTTTAAGGGATCTATGTATCTGCACACCAAGATCCCTCTGTTCCTCCACGCTGCCAAGAATCCTATCCTTAATCCTGTACTCAGCTTTCAAATTCGACCTTCCAAAATGCATCACCTCGCATTTATCCAGGTTGAACTCCATCTGCCACCTCTCAGCCCATCTCTGCATCCTGTCAATGTCCCGCTGCAGCCTACAACAGCCCTCTACACTGTCAACGACACCTCCGACCTTTGTGTCGTCTGCAAACTTGCTGACCCATCCTTCAATTCCCTCGTCCAAGTCATTAATAAAAATTACAAACAGTAGAGGCCCAAGGACAGAGCCCTGTGGAACTCCACTCACCACTGACTTCCAGGCAGAATATTTTCCTTCTACTACCACTCGCTGTCTTCTGTTGGCCAGCCAATTCTGTATCCAAGCAGCTAAGTTCCCCTGTATCCCATTCCTCCTGACCTTCTGAATGAGCCTACCATGGGGAACCTTATCAAATGCCTTACTGAAGTCCATATACACCACATCCACAGCTCGACCCTCATCAACCTTTCTAGTCACATCCTCAAAAAACTCGATAAGGTTTGTAAGGCATGATCTACCCCTCTCAAAGCCTGATACGTCAGTTGATTTGGGACGAGTGTTTCAAAAAATCTGCACAATTGTGAGATTCACAGGAAAAATGATCAAGGCGCTTTCAACTCCAATGATTAGCTCCCGCCAAGTGACAACGTGGTTATCTGTAACAACAAACTATCTAGTTAAATTCAAAATATAGCAATGTACCAGCTATGATTTCTTTTCCTGAAAATTCTTGAAAGTAATAAAATTTGTACTTGGCCAATTATGCCTTAGTGGGTTTTATTTAAAAAAAAACTTTTTTGAATTTACAGTGAGTTTGAAATAGTTAAACACAGAGGTGCCTTGTATTTGTCAAGTTCAAAACTAATAGATTGCTATTTAAAACAATGGACTATGTATGGGGTTGAAGATACTCAGCCCATGGTTGAACACAGAGAAGAGTATGTAAACAGTCTGGTTCAGCCCAAGACAATAGCAAGAGATGAGGGTAGAATAGAAACATAAGTAAAAGGAGTAGGTCATTCAGCCCCTTGATTCTGTTCCACCATTCAATGAGATCGTAGCTGATCTGTGGCCTAACTCCATAGCTCTTAATATACAAAAACAAAACTTAAATAAAAACAAAATTTAACAAAAATTGGGGCATTGGTTAATACTGTTGCCTCACAGTGCCAGGGACCCAGGTTTGATTCCACCCTCAGGTGATTGTGTGGAGTTTGCACTTTCTCCCCATGTCTGTATGGGTTTCCACCAGGTGCTTCAGTTCCCTCCTACAGTCCAACAATGTGCAGGTTGGGTGGATTGGTCATGCTAAATTACCCATTGTGTTCAGGATGCATAGGTTAGGTGTGTTAGCCATGGGTAATGTAGAGTTATAGCGTAGGGAGAGGGGTCTGGTTTGGATGCTGTTCGGAGGGTTGGTGTGGACTTGTTGGGCCAGATGGGATTCTATGAAAAAAATTATCTTTCTCTGATTTAACACCAACAGCGTGGCAGATGGAGTTTAATTTAGATACATGTGAAGTGTTGCATTTTGGTAAGGCAAACCGGGGCAGGACTTATACAGTTAATGGTAGGCTCTGGAGTGTGTTGTCAAACAGAGAGACTTTGAGGTGCAGGCTCATAGTTCGTTGAAAGTGGAGTCACAAATAGACATGGTGATGAAGGTGGCATTTGGTTTGTTTGCCTCCATTGGTCAGATAACTGAATATAAGAGTGAGGAGGTGATGTTGCATCTGTATAGGGCATTGGTGAGGCTATTTCTGGAAAATTGCATACAATTCTGATCACCCATTTAGGAAAGATCTAGGAAAGATGTTGATACACTTTAAAGGGTGTAGAAAAGATTTCCAAGTATGTCGCTGGGACTGGAGGGTTTGAGTTGTGTGCAGAGACTGAATAGGCTGGGGCTTTTGTCCCTGAAGCATCAGAGGCTGAGGGGTGACCTAATAGAGGTTTACAAGATCATGAGGGCCATGGGTAGGGTGAATAGCCTGGGTCTTTTTCTTAGGATATGGGAGCCCAAAACTAGATAGTGTATGTTAAAGGTGAGAGGGAAAAAATTAAAAAGGACATGAAAGAAAACATTTTCATGCAGACGGTGGTGCATACATGGAACAAGCTGCCAATGGAAGTGGAGGAGGTTGGTACAATTATAACATTTAAAAGATATCTAGATGAGTATATGAATAGGAAGGGTTTAGAGGGATATGGGCCAAATGCTGGCAAATGGGACTAAGTCAGATTGGGATATCTGGGAGGCACAGATGAGTTGGACTGAAGGCTCTGTTTCCATGCTGTATAACTCTATAACTGATACAGCATCAATTGCTGTTTGTGAAAGAGAGTTCCAAACATTTACTAGCCTTTGTCTATAGAGTCGCTTCCTAACATCTCACGAGTGATCTGGCCCTAACGTTTAGACTATATCACCTAGTTCAAGTATCTTAAACCAGTGGATTTTTAAAAAAAATTCATTCATGGCTAGGCTTGCATTTATTGGCTCAGTGGTTAGCACTGCAGCCTCATAGCACCAGGGACCCGGGTTCGATTCCAGCCTCGGGCGACTGTCTGTGCAGAGTTTGCACATTCTCCCTGTGTCTGCATGGGTTTCCTCCGGGTGCTCCAGTTTCCTCCCATAGTCCAAAAGATGTGCAAGGTAGGTGGATTGGCCATGCTAAATTGCCCGTAGTGTTCAGGGGTGTGTGGGTTATAGGGGGATGGTCTTGGTGGGATGCTCCAAGGGGCGGTATGGACTTGTTGGGCCGAAGGGCTTGCTTCCACACTGTAGGGAATCTAATCTAATTTCCCCGGAGTCAAACACATCGCGTGGAGTCATTTGTAGGCCTGACCAGGTAAGGGTGGCAGTTTTCTTCCCCCAGGACAATTGTGAACCAGGTAAGCATGTTAAATATAGTAACCACATGTTGCAGGACTTGCCTCATGAGACAGCAGTTCCTCAGCTCTATTTAGTTGGGAGGATTCCTGTAGCCGGGTTAAATTTCAAATGATGAGTAAAGACAAAATTGAGCCACACAGCCTCATTATAATATTAAAAATCTGAAAAAGCCATGTGGATTGATATTGAGTTGCTGTCAGAACTGACACCTCTCACACTTCAATAATCCACCCTCCCTAACTCCAGCCAATTAAAAGAGAGTAAGCGTCATCCTAATCTTTCTATGATCGGATGAATTGGATGGGAATCATGTCAGAGAACATCCATTGAGTCAGATATTGGATGAAAGATGTGGGAGGGGAAGACTGAAGATGAAAAATGTTCAGTTATCCAGAGGAGAGATAATTCACTCTGCCTAGTCATGAAAGAAATGATTGATGACTCTGGATCAAGACCTAACTTGTTTACACACATCTCTATATGCCTCCTTAGCTAAAGTGAAGATTTATTTTACAATCTCATGAGGATGTGTTGGTTGGAATATCCAGATTGCTTTCAGGCTGAAGAGAAGATAAAATCTTTCTTAGTTAAAAACTAACTGCACAGAATATCCTGATCAATTTTCCATGTTCAAGTTGTAAAAATTAATTTTCAACCATCTTTCGTCTTTAGATTCAAATCCAGTTCAGATTAATGGAATGAAATTCCCTTCTGTCTAGTGAGTGAAAAGGCAATGTGCAAAGTTACCTTTCGGTCAGCCAACCCGAACATAATGGACATTAGTCCAAAATGCTAGCTTTCCCGTACCCTGCAGTAAGATGGAACTCAAACTCCAAAGCTGTTATTAGGGTGCCCCGTTCAAAACAACTATGGACTGGACATTTGCTGTTACAGTGTATTACTGCCCAAGCACTCTGTCTGTGGCTCATCATTGGAAAAGTGGATTTTCTGAATTTAATCTTCAATGGTTATCTTTACAAAGATAATTCACTGGTGCAATGAGGGTGTTCCTCTGATGTTAAAAGAGTAACTATTAATTTATAGAGTGCATTTCATGTCCTCAGGATAGCTCAATAAATTTTACAGTCAGGGAATTAATTTGAAGTCAGTAATTTATTTTCAGAGGAGAAGCACAGCCGCCAACTTGCACAAAGCGATGGGATAAGTTATCAGTTAATTTTAGAGCAAAAAGAAAGGTTTAATCTAAATTTCAAAAAGGAATGCACTTCATACCCTCAGCATGGTTGGCTATTAAAGTTCCTCATAGTAATGGATTAAAAGATATTTTGCACAGAACGTATAATGTATTAATTCAGGAGGCTTAAACTCCTAACTGAATACTTAAAAACATCTTACAATAAATCAAACTAACAAACAATAGCAAAAGAACTTTTTTGTTTTTTTTTCTTCATTCACTCACAGGATGAGGGTGTTGCTTTTAGGCAGCATTTATTGCCCATCCCTAATTGGCCAGAGGGCAGTTGAGAGTCAGCTACATTGCTGTGGGTCTGGAGTGACATGTAGGCAAGACCAGGTAAGGATGGTAGTTTGCTTCCCTAAAGGGCATTTGTGAACTAGATGGGTTTATCCCCAACAGTCAGCTACGGATTCATGGTTATCACTAATTCCAGATTTTTTTTTATTGAATTCAAATTCCACTGTCTGTAGTGGGGTTTGAACCCAAAATGTTAACTTTGTGTCTGGATTAACAGTCCTGCGATAATGCCACTAGACCATTGCCTCCCCTCAAAAGAATTAGCTGGAGGCTAATCTTGACTATTGGTTTAGACTACTAGAACTTCAATTTCATGTTTAAATCTTTTGAACGCTTTGATTACAGCACCCCTCTGTGAGTAACTCCTCATTTCCATTCATCTTTTATATAATTCTCATATGTATTTTAGTGCTGAAGTTGGAAAGCAAAGTTCTTCAAACAAATATAAAAAACATTAAAAACATGAAAAATTATCCGGTGCAGCATATGAGAAAAGATCATATTCACTTGTATCGCCCTCCACAGTGAAATAGCCCACTAAGCTTGACTGGCCACATAATGCATGAATAGCAGATGCATCGGAAAGTTATTGGGGGAACATTTAAAAATGGTGCAATTACAATTTACAGGGCATTACCTTCAGGTGAAAACTGGCAAATGAAACCCCAGAGTGCTTAAAATGTGTGCTAGAGTTAGTCAACATCTGAAAGAATAGATTGACTTTTCAGGATGCACCCCTTGTCAGAACCTATAAGTGTTTGTAACATCACATGGTTTTAATTGACATCTTTTATTTTTATTTTCACCACTAAATAATTTACTGCAACAGATTGCTTACCTGATTGCTCATCCTGTTCAGTCCCATTATCAGCTGTCCCCCAGAACATGATGTTGGTCAACATGGTACACAAGAGGAGAGAGAAGCAGCAGGAGACCCGCTGCACTCTGGTGAAGGAGCTCCTTGAAGGTCGAGCAAACACCGAAAACCAGATATGTTGATCAGTGAAACTTTCAGATGTCTTCATAAAGAAAAGATTCCTGGAACACATTGAACAGGTCAAGTATCAGTTATGAATTATTTCAAAGTATCCTTACTTGAACATAAGTTTAAAAAGTATGTTGTTTATGTTAATACTATAGACTAGGTCATTTGAACCATGTCAAAGTGATATCAAATGTAATATTAGTCACACATTTGACATTAAGTTATATTTGTTGGAAATGCAAAAATAGGAACTTCACAAAGTCAATATCAAAATTTCAATTTACAATTGCTTATAGAGCACTTTACACAGATCATTGTGAGATGTACTAGCTTCCTTTCCATCTCAGAAAAGCAAAATAGTGCAAATTCTAACAATTATAAAATACAAATTACATAAATAATCGCCCCATCAGCAGCCGAAAAAGATAGTATTTCAACTGAGTATTAAATTATATCTGTTGACTTTTTGAATGCTAATGGACCTGTCCAGCAATTTCAATTTTAACAATCTTGTCAGTGTTGTAAAAAGAATTGCAGATGCTGGAAATCAGAAACAAAAACAGAAATCACTGGAAAAACTCCTCCATTCTGCAGCATCTGTGTTGAGAAATGAGAGTTAACATTTTGGGACCAGTAACCCTTCATCAGAACTGATGATAACAGAGAAAAAGTTGTTTTTTTATGCAGAAGGTAGGTAGGGTAGAGGGGATAAGGAGTAAATGATAGGTAGAGATACAGCCCAAAAGAGAAAGAAAAGCAGTTGGACAGAGTGGGAGTGGAAATTGGTCAGCCTGAGAGAATGAATAACTGTTACTAGGGACTGCGTGTGACTAACAATGGGGTGTTGGTAATAGCAGACCATGTGATAGCAAGACCTAGTGTGTGCAGGTGGGGGTAAGTGTGGGGAAGGTGTCTCAAACTCAGAAGTTGTTGAACTTAATATTAAGTCCAGAAGGCTGCAGAGTTCCCAAGCATAAAACGAGGTGCTGTTCTTTCAGCTTGTGCTGAGCTTTACTGGAGCACTGCAGCAAACCTGAGACAGAGATGTTGGCCAGGGAACAGGGTGGTGTGTTAATCTGGAAGGCAACTGGAAGCTCAGGGTCTTTTTAGCGGACAGATTATAGGTGTTCTGTGAAGCAGTCACCCAGTCTACACTTACTTTCGCCAAGGTAGAGGAGACCACATTGTGAGCAGCGAACTGAGTAGACTGGATTGAGTGAAGTACAAATAAAGAGCTGCTTCACCTAGAAAGTGTGTTTGGTGTCTTGGATACTGAGGATGGATTAGGTAAGTGGGCAGACTACCCCTTTTGCAGTGGCAGCGGAAGTTGTCGTTGGGCTGTGTGAATGTGTTAGGACTGAAGGAAGAGTCAACCAGGGTGTGCCAGAGGGAACGGTCTCTGCGGAAGGCTAACCAGGGAGGGGAGTGGAACTCCTGTCTGGTGGTGGCATCACACTGGAGGTGGCACAAAAAGTGGCTAATGCTCCTCTGGATGTGGATGCTGGTGGGATGGTACGTGAAGACACTTTTCAATGTTATTATCTATTTCATCAAGGACATTGAGGGCTATTGCTCTCCTGTCTAAGTTTACTTTGTATTACATGCTTTTTTTGTGAGCTCCAGTAAACTAGTTGACAGTGATCCTGGGCAGATTTTACAATAGTGTTGACAACACATGAGGATCTAAAAATACATTAGTTAAAACCTCACCAAAGGGAGAGGTAGAATTTGCAAGGGCATTACAGTTCCATTAAGATGATCCTGTGGATAGCATAGATTATAATTATAATTCTCTCTCAGGGTAAAATTTTATGCAATGTAAAACAATTAAACTCGAACCAATTGATGCAATAACACCCTTCTATCTGTTCATTCAACGCTGCGATGAAAACGTGTTCTGAGTTGATATCGACAGTGCCCTCGATTTATGTTGTGCCTTGAATGTAGAAAAATGTCCCTTTCACAGAGGGGAATCAAAGACAAAAATTGATAAAGAATCAAAGAGAAAGATGATGAGATGACTGAAGGAAATGGGTTTCAAAGGAGATTCAGAAAGTGATCTAGACAGGCTGCAGGATTCAGAGAGGGAATTCTAGAATGTGAGGGTTGAAATGACTGAAGGCAAAGGGAAGTAACGATTCAAAAGAGTCCAGAATCATAAGAATAGAGAATTTTGGAGATGGTTATTAGGCAGAGAAAAGTGACAGAGATTGGGAGGGGAAAAGCCACTAAGGGATTCAAACATAAGGATGAGAATTTTGAATCAAAAGCAGTAAAGTGCTATGGTGCAATCCTCTGAGCCAGAAGATCTGGGTTCAGGTCCCATGTACCTTTGGACCTGATGGCCATGGGAAAGTGAATGTATTTCATGGCCAAATAGGTAAATGAATTCCTGATGTTAACTTATTCATTAATGGTGTGCTAACTGAAACTAATGTACCTTATCCACTGTTATGACAAAGTGTGAGCAAGGCCAGACATAGAGAAGGAAAACATGAGCAGAGCTATTCATATAAAATGTTTGGATTATACCTGAAATCTGTCATTTCTGCCTCGGAAGCGAGATGGAAAGTTTTGTCAAGGACACATTGTCCAACATCAACAGCTAACCAGCAATTGCAGAAAAAGTACCATTGCTCCCTTGTTTCTGAAACTTGTACAATTACATGATTGAAGTACCTGCAGATAATGAGACATTCAGCAGTTAAAAAAAGCAAAGAATTCATTCTGTTTTAAGTTAAGCTTCATCAGGTTTGACGCTGTCAGTAAAACAGCCAAAGATTCATCTTGTAAAAGAACACTGTACAGGACTGTGAAAGCACAAAAGAATGAATCAATTAAGTACATTACCAGGATGGGCTGGATCCTGAATTATTGTGCCATAGTCTAATGTTGGTGAGATTGCCCAGAAGGAATGGAGTAGCGAGGAGAAACTCATCCACTGAACCTTGCTGAAAGACTGGTTTCTTTGGGTCACTCAGATGATGAGAGTCACTGTGGCCTGCTGAACCATATAGTGTCAATACCACCTAAGCAAATAATAATAAAGCAAAGCGTTATGCACTCATCACCACAACTACTGAATTTCCATCTGTCAGCTGAGCACAATAATGGGCTTGAAATTTAGACATTTTCATGAGGAAGAAAGTAAGATGAAATTTGCATCAGATCCAAAAGAGGAATTTTCTGGTCCTAGTGACAAAAATCCAGGAATATCATCAAATGTGTACAAGAAAATTTGGAAATTGAGTGGCACATCTACAGATGCCCGTCCATGTGGTCAGTCTCTGGTTGTATTGAGCTGCCACATTACCATCAACCACATTGCACTGTTTTTGTTGAGTTCAGGTGAGAGGTAATTCTGCTGTGATTTGTTCACTCATCAAGCTGGTTCATTAGTTCACAGACGTTTCATTACCCTGCTGGGCATCATCATCAGTGCA
Organism: Stegostoma tigrinum; assembly: GCF_030684315.1. Lineage (NCBI taxonomy): Eukaryota > Metazoa > Chordata > Chondrichthyes > Orectolobiformes > Stegostomatidae > Stegostoma > Stegostoma tigrinum. The sequence continues at coordinate 41,135,890 of NC_081369.1, forward strand.
GCCTCCAATGAAGTTCTGTTGTATTTTCCCGCCTGGTATTTAAACTCCAGGGTCCATTGGAATTGATTACCCCATTTCCGGTTTTTCCTCACAGTGGGTTATATATGGTCTAGCTTTATGTGTTTGATGATAGATATGTCTTGCAGGCTCTTCACTTGTGTGTCAAAAATACGATTTGTCATGGAGTTCTGGGAAGCACAAGTTATAAAATCTCCTTTTCTGTTCCTAGGCCCAAATCCTGAAAGTCCTGACCGAACAGCAATTACCCAAGGAAAAGACCTAGCTTCTCAATGTGTAATTAGTGGGATCTCACCAGCATTGTTCAAACTCAAGAAACAAGTCAAAAAATGTATGAATCAACTGGTTCTACCAGCAACTGCAATTTATGAAAAAATATTTTTGCCTCTGATTATAACAATCAATTCTTACTTGATTTGTTCCTTCAGAGATTTCAGTAGCTTATCTTGAAGCACGAATTACTCTCTTAACATTTCATTTTAATTGGATTTTTATGGTATTTGCCTATTTTTCATTTTCCAAACCTTTGATGTAGTGCCAGCTCCTCTTCGGTGACCTGTGAAGACTTTTACCAAGTAATGGTATTTGGCAGATGGATCATTATCTGCAAGAACAGTTTTCTTCACCTAAATGAAAGGCAAGTTTTAAAGTGATACAATGGAGTTACTACTAAATAGCAATTCCAAGGTTTTAATACAAAACTTATTTTTAAGGTTGTGCAATGATTGATGATCAGATTGTTGTTCTTAGTCAGGGTTGTCTAACTCACAGCCCAGAATCTGACCATCTGCTCTCTACACAGTCTGTGAAAAAACCTTTCTGCATGCAGGTACGTAGCAGTGACTAGTTGGCCATTGGTGCTACGCTGCCAGCACCCCACAGGAGGGCATAGGGTCAAGCTGGCAGACCAGGCCAAGGAGGCCAGGAGGTGCAGGTATTAGAACAAAAAGCGCCTGCCTGCACAGGACAGCCAAAGTCGTAGACAGGATGAAGTGAGGAAGCTTCTTAACACCTTCACAGCCATTCCAAATTCCACCTCCATAGTAAAATGTCTGAACCTCTCAGGTTCTGGGAAGGAATTACTGGGGTAGTGGGTCAATGAGAGTCATTAAGGGAGCCTAGAGGATAGTGTGCGCTTATGACAGTGAGAATATCAAGACTGAGAGTGAACTAGACACAGTCTAACTGCTCTCTTCAAAAACTTGTCCACAAAGTCAGTTAACAGAGCAGGAAAACTTAGGCTGAAAGACTCTGTGCTTTTGACCTTGATTTTGACATGAATTCCGGCAAGGCTAGCTTGGAACGTGCATGTGCAGAGATGAAAGTCAAGTCAATATTAACTAAATCCAACTCCTTAGCTTATTCCCAATTCAATCCCTAGTTCCTGGTGATGAAAACCTAGAGCCTAGTCTGTCTTCATAAGCAAAAATGGCAAAAAAAGTCTAATCAATTTTATTGCTTGTTAATTTTTAATTGTCATTTTTACAGATTACACTTTGGTTTGACATTTTTTTTTAAAAAACTTAATGTTTAATTTTACGCCACATTTTAACTTTCCAAAATTTGCTGATCAGCACCTAGACTGAGGTGAGAGGGAAAGAAAGGTGATTCAGTTGTGAAAGACTTGGCAACCCAATTCAAATCCTTGAACACTTAAGATGTTGGACATTAGTTCATCACAGACCCATGATCCTCAGGTGGCTAGATTTTGATTTTAGGAGGCTCTTGGAGAAATCTCCATGCCAGTGAATCACATCACTTAATAGAGGGAAAATAGACAAAATATGGAAAAATTTAGAAGCTGTCACCAAACTATGGTCATCAAGGCTTCAGAATAGGCTGACTTCTCCATTAATCTTTGGTGGCTGGCACTGGAAATTGAAGTAAATTGAAGTAGAAGCCAAATAAATAGAATAAGCGTGTACTGTTCTTACCGTAAGTCCAGAGTTGCCGACAGTTAGGAACAATAAGAGATGACACAAAACTCAGAATTGTGAACCATGCAAAGAATAGGACAAGACTTCAAGATGGCTTAACCAGGATAATGGAATGGGAAGGCATTGTACTTTTAATGTAGAGAACTGTGAAATGATTTGTTTTGGCAAAAGGCATCCATTGACTCACTGTGTACTTCCTCGGGAAAACAACTAACATAGTCAAAAACCCCTCCAACCCTGTTTATACACTCGTCCATTGGGCAAAAGATGTAAAATTTTGAATAGACATACAAATAGGTTCAAGAACATCTACTTACTCACTCTTATCAGACTTTAGAATGGACCTTTCGAACATTAATTCTGATCTCTCTCTCTCTCTGCACCTTCCCTGCAGCTCTAACACTGTATTCTGCACACTGATCTGCTACCCTGATGCACTTTATATAATACAATCTACCTGCAGAGCATAGAAGACAACACACTTCACTGTATCCCAGTACATATGACAATAATAAATCAACCAAGAGGAACGAGAGGCAATCCAAACTAAACCATACAATTCTATGCATGATCATAGCAGATTTTAGCTCTGCAGAGAAAGTGGCTAATAGGTATTTGGGATCCTGTTTTTTTTAAAAACACACGCATTGAGCATATACACAAGTTACAATAATTCTTTAAAACACTGGCTCAGCGGTAACTCAAGAATTGGGTGGAATTCTACCAGCCTTAGCATAATGTAGGTAATGATGAGAATGTGAGAATGAACAAATCTGATTGTCAATGTTAAGAAAAAAAAACTGTTCTTTTCCCCTTGAGGTTTTAACATTGAGTTTGAAATCTCACTAATAAATGGTTGCCATCTTATTTCATGCATTTTTTACCTCATTAATAGCTACTCTCATCTTCTTTCCACACAGTTCACATGTACTGGCAGGAAATCTGATGGCATTAATTTCTGGCAGGAAAGTTAGTGTGGCTCCGAGGCAGAAGCTGTGTTTGCCATCGTATCATTTCACACTCTATGGAAAGCAACTGCTTCCATCCTTCGTCAACAGGAATTTACATTGACATAGTACCTAACCTCACCACATCCTCATGGCTGATCTCAGAGTAATTTACAACACACTTCCTGACTATTCACAGACACCTTATATTACAATGTTCCTGCCAGATGCAGGGCACATACGCATCTCATGCAGATACACAGGATGCATTTTATAACATTTAACTTACTTCTTTGACACTTACTTTGGACTTGTCAGTTCACAGCATCTCTACCTTGCCTTGCCTTGTAGAGCTGACAGAGATTCAGATAGTTGTCATGGTTGTTCCTACTGTAGGAAAGGGGGACTATGATCAGTGAGTGGCTGTCAGCACACTCAGGAAAACGCGTTGTGTGATCCCAGTCCAAGGAGGTGGCCCAAGTCAGTCAGGTGTTCGGTGCGATCAAGGTCTGGGGATCAGTGTCCTTCCAGTGTGAGGAGTGGGTCCATGATAGTCCTGTGGGCATGAGAGCTATAGAGACATTACTCGGGGCTAAGCTATGATCAATCATGAGTTTTGAAGTTTTGAGCCCATGCGGGAGCAGTCCATACAAGGAAGTGAAAAGTAGGGAAGTCAAGTCTGGTGATGGTCTGAATTAGGCTGGGTAGCTGATGGGAGAATGACTTTGAAAGGGAGCAACTCCAAATCTATGGGTCAGCACTGTTGCAGCATTGGACGGCTTGGGTACAGTGGGGGACAGGAGGTTTACAAAGATACCAATGCCCTGGCTTCAATGGGGGTGAAACAGTGAATCATTATGGTATGTGCAACAATGTAGTAGACAAGGGGATGAAGTGGAAGTTAGGGGATATTAGCCATTAAATCCAAATGTGGAGAATGCAAAAGCAGATGGGATTGCCACATCCTGGAAGCTGCCATTATGCTTATATTCTTGATAACTCAAGTTCCTGCATCATTCCAAGGGCTGAATACCATACATGGATGGCTACTGGGCAACAAAAGCTGTCCTTTCCGGATTGGTAGCTCCTTTATGGAGCTCACTGACTGAAGCACAATACAAGTACAATGCAGCCCAGTCTCTACTGGGGCCATTGTGGAAAAGACAAGAAGGCTCCTCAAGATGAGGGTCAGATGTTTGAAGTGCTCTGGTGGGGCTTTGCAGTGTACTCTGCACAGAGTATGGTACATAACCCTGTCATGCTGTGACCCTGTACAACTGGAGCAGGCAAAGAAATATAGCATGTCATGGATGCTGAGGAGCAGAGAGAAAGGTAGCAGCGTTCCAAGGAGGAAGAGGACGACATTGTGCAGGGTGGCTTTCTGGATAGAATGAGGAGCTTCTCTTCAAAGGGGATGAGGAGCTGAATTTTAGCTACTCAATTTGGCCCTTTCTGCTCTGTTGTGGGACACTTTAATTATGCAATGAGGCAAAAGAAGGGATTGAATGAGATGAAAGTAACTGGACGGACTGTTAGCAGCCATAATGGAACAGCAGATGTGCTGAGGCATCCCAAGTGAGTATATAAGAACGTAAGAACCAGAACCCAATGTGCATTGGGCACAAAGTGTTAGTAGCTTGGGATTGAGACAGGCGAGAGATGTTAAGTGGCAAAGCTAGATGTCATAATGGCGGTAGTAGATCATGAGCCTTGAGGGAGGTAGGTGCAGTTGTAGTCAAGGGGTAAGGTATCAGAGGGACAATGGGGCACTATCCTGGTAAAGCAGAAAAGATTGCTGATCTTCTTGCAGCTCTAATGGGCATATCATTTTGTCCGTGAAATAGCAGCCCTGGGCAGAGCTATCTCAGACCAGGCTGGCAGGCTCCGATGTCAATGGACTCGTAGCACGCCATCCACCATGACTCCCGGTCTCTTTCTGCAAAGAAGGGTACTGGCTTTCCCTTCCTGAGACAGCTCAAGGGAAAAATGCCGAAGCAGCAACGTGTGAAGGACAGTGATTAGCTTGCATTTGGAATGGTGCACTGCTGGTCTTTAAATATTGTGCCAAGGACATGAGCAGAGTGAGGTCCTGGGACCAGTGAGCACGTCTGCTCTGCTACCACATGATTGCACAAGAAGGGCACCATTGAGTCCACATGCATCATAAATAAGGTGAGCAGCAGGAGACTGCATGGGAAAAGTTCCGAGAAGCCTTGAGAGAAAGTCTGCAAGAATCTCCCCAAAAGAACACTTGGCCAAAAAAATGCAAAATTCAGCCCATTATTTCCAATTCTAGGCACTTTATTTGAGGAAGGATGTGAAGACTTTAGAGGGTGTACAGAAAAGATTTATGCAAAATGATCCCAGGCATGTGGAGTTCAATTATGTGGATAGATTGGGGAAACTGGCACTGTTCACCTCAAAGAGAAGATAAAGAGGAGTTTTGATATCAGTTTTCAAAATCAAAAGGGTTCGGAAGGCAATTAGAGGAGAAACTAATTTTTTTTTGCAGCAAGTAGTTAGGACCTGGACTGCCTGATGGTGTGAGGCAGATTCAATCATAACTACCAAGAGGAAATTGGATAACCATATGAAAATATAAAAATGGTAGCTGGTCTGTGGAAAAGGGCTGAGGAGTGGGACAAATGAAGTTGTTCCTGCAGAGAGACAGCATAGATGTAACATGCTGAATGGCCTCATTTTGTGCTGTAACCATTCTGTGATTCAATGATAATAACAGCAGAGCTTATCACTCAGAAAATAACAATTTAAAAATAAACACTTAATCTAAGTAACTGGTGGCTGGAAAACTTTGTAACACTCTGTCATGCAAAGTAAGTGAAATCACTAGTGTCTGCTAACATCCAGCTATTTAAAACAGGGTCCATGTGGACCCTTTTCAAGACTTACGATCAAGAGCACACATGTAAGCATTTCACTGAAGTCCATCGTGCATGCTCCACAATGTCAGCATACACAGCCCTTTGTAGACATCAAGATAGTTAAACAATACACTACAATGTAATCATTTGCATAATGCTTGAACGTTCTGTTCAATATTATGTTCACTGAGGTAATTAGTAAAGTTTCTGTTTATGTATAATATAGTATATACTAACATTAAGCTGGCATGCACTGCCAGTTTAACAAGAAATGTTAACACTATACCGTCTCATGTTACTTGTAAGATTTTGAAGGTTTATAGTATTTTCAAATTGTCAGGACACATCGATACATGTAGTTTAAAATAGAAAATACTACAACAAACTCAGTTAAGCATTAATATAACTTTGTTACACCCTTTTTTAAATTTGTAATTCAACTAGATGGTAGTAAATAAAATCTCAAAGTTGAAAGGTCTTATAAACAGTTTTCTTACCTTCTTTAAATCCTGTCTGTCTTTCATTCGAGCCCAAACGACTAGGATGATATAAACTCCAAAAACAGCAGCCAGGCATGAGACTACTACAGAGTTGTCTTTGATTTGAGAGAATAACTTGACAGTTTCTGTGACATCCACCGTATTGGGCAAGAGCAGGAAAGGAATAGCAAACAAACTGAAATGGTTGCAAAGACACTGGATTTTATTTAGATTTGATTTTGGGCCCACCTACATGATAAAGATAGAATAAATGTAAATCATGCTGTCCCTGCATGAAAAGCAAATGCTACAATCAAAACTTCTAGAACTTTCTGGAGGAGTCTTCTGAGTGGAAACTGGAGACTGGCAATTAATTACAAATTCAACAATAATGCATAGTAGGTAAACTGCATTTTATAAGTGAAAATATAAATTTTGTCCTAATTTACAGTTCTTTGTGTTTGAATTTCTCCAGAACAGAAATTGTGATTGGTCCCAAACAATAATGGAGGGCAATATAATGCTCATCACTCAGATAATGGGAACTGCAGATGCTGGAGAATCCAAGATAACAAAGTGTGAAGCTGGATGAACACAGCAGGCCAAGCAGCATCTCAGGAGCACAAAAGCTGACGTTTCAGGCCTAGACCCTTCATCAGAGGTGGAGAAGGGTCTAGGCCCAAAACGTCAGCTTTTGTGCTCCTGAGATGCTGCTTGGCCTGCTGTGTTCATCCAGCTCCACACTTTGTTATCTAATGTTCATCACTCAGCAGGATTTCAACATAGATTGGCAACCTTACAGATCTCCACATGGGCAGGAAAACAATATCTCTGAAAATATTAAAAGGCTGAAAAGGTTCAAGTGTATCTTGAGCTGGAGGAAGGCAGTATGGTGATAGATAAAAGAGATGGAAAAAGGACACCTCAGGAGAATACTTCCAAGAAACTTACGATGGAGTGAGTGAATGACATAGCAGAGGTTAGTTCAATAGCCCTCGGGAATGTATGTCAGGATTGCAAGGTGAATTGACGTTCACACAAGATTTTCAAAGCAGCTAACACACCAACTTCTGCAGCCTGATAATGAACCCCAGTGCTGCATACCTACAGTGCCAGCTGTATTGGGAGTGGCTGCAGAATACAACAGAGTGCATTGTGGCTGAAGCAGACGCTGCAAGTCATCATACCACTGAGACCCGGCAAAGACACAGTGGGACATGAAGACGCACAGTATGGGAAAAGCACTGGGGGGAGGTGGGGAAGCTCAAAGATTTCCTTGGAATGCAACAATGCACTAATGCCTTTGCAAATACTTTGTCAAACCAGAGGTATGCAAGGCTTCGCCAGGAGCCATTTTTGGCTTTTAACGTCATCGTAATGTCCAAAACACAGGTGTAATACTTCCAATTTTTGAACCAAGCAAATTAGTGGCACTTGGACTCAACAGCTGAGGCTATCTGGGAAGAGATGGTATAATGGTTTCAAAAGCAGAAACTATTGCCCAGGCAGCAAGTAACCGGATTTCAGAAATACTTTCCAGAATATATGACTGCAGCAGATTACCAAGTTAGGGTGTGTCAAGAAATAACAGATCCAGAAAGCATGGATGACCGTTTAATGTCACCGAGCTTGGCAGTGGGGCAATGAGGTGAAGATTCAGAATGCAGCATTCCAAAGGAATTGTAATTGACACTTTGTTCACTCAACAGGAGCTGACTAACTGCCTCTTTGAGTAGGACAGTTTGCATTTGCCCTTTTGTCAAGGTACACTTTTTATTTACTCTATTTTCCTTGTTGTTTTGCAGAGGACAATGATCTACTACCAGCTAAATATACATTATTTTGTACTTGGTGAGTATACTTTGGTTTTCCTCATGTGCTACAAGCCATCTATAAGCACATGTCTGTGTCAAAATGGATATACTATTCATATTGCACCACCTGACTAGAGTAAATCTCATCAGATTTAGTCCCCAGTGAAAGCATGGCAATGGAAATTCTCAGAACCCTGCATTTTGCCAGCACGCAAACTAATATAGTGCTTCATGTGATATAATACTGGCACTTTGATAATTAAAAATAAATTCTGCTCCAGAATCAGTCAGTTCCACAAAACCTCATAAATTTGGATGCAACGCTGTTGCACAAAATGCCAAGATCTTAAACATTCAATTTTTTTGCCAGCTGATTTCACACTCTGCAATGCTGTTTACTATTCCCAGCAACGATTTGTTTCCTTTATTGTAGGACAGCTCCTGGTGGACAGTGGCTGAAACACTGAGAAGGTGCAATCAGAAAAAGTGATAATATTTAATTTTGCTACATAATGTTGTAGTAATGAACTACTTGGAATAACCATATTTTTGACGGTCACAATCTGTTGCTCGGAACCGAATTAATCAAAAAATGTACAAGACTATTGTCAATTTTGTACAGTGTTGAGGTTTCCTTCACCTTACCTTACATCCATGTGTTGACCATTGATGCTGTATCTCATCCCAGTATAAGCATTTAGTACTGATGGTACTTATAGTGAAAGTTATGTTGGCCTCTGAAACATTTGACAGTTGGAGGGGTTTGGCTGCTAAATAATAAGTACCGTTCCTGCCCATTAACATTTCAGGTGTTATAACCCAACTGTAGGCTGCAACTGGAAAGATAAATAATGGAAAATGTGTGATTTACAGTCACCAGCTAAGATTCCAAATTTAAAAATAAACAAGTTAAAGAAGTGTGATTGTGTATACAAAGACACAAACTGAATCTGAAAATACCATCACAGAAAATAGCAGCATAGAAGAGGCCATTTATCCAATAGGCCCTGTTCAAGCTCTTTGAAAGAGAATCCAATTAGTCACAGATTCCTGCTCTTTGTATTTAGCTGTCTCAAGGTTCCCTTTTGAAGTCCATGATTCACGCAATTCACTTTGAAAGTTACCATCGAATGTGCTTCCACAACCTTTCAGGCAATGTACTCTTGAAGACAAGAACCTGCTACATTATTATTAAACCTATCTCCCGCATCTTTTACCAATTTTCTTAAGACTGTAAAGTCTAGAGTTATTGTCTTAAATCATCTTGCGAGTGGAAAGAGTTTACTTTCCTCATTCATGGGACATGGGACATTTATTGCCCATCCCTAGTTACCCCTGAGAAGATGGTAGTGAGTTCCCTTCGTCAACTGCTGCAGTTTGTTTAATGCACATATACCCTCAAAGCCTTTAGCGAGGGAGTTCCAGTAATTTGAGGTAGCAACATTGAAGGAATGATGATATATTTCCATGTCAGGGTGGTAGGTAGCTTGGAGGGAATCCTGCAAGTGGTGATGTTCCCATGTATTTGCTGTCCCAACTTGCAATTCCCTCTTCATGCCAGCTCCTCATAGCCATCATTTCCCTGATATTTCAAAATCTGTATAACTATTCTTTAAATACTTTCAGTGATTTAGCTGCTATAACTCTCAGGGGGGAGAATTCCAGGCATGAAAAGTTCCATGCTCAGTGTTACAAGCCATGGTCAATGGTACAACCAGGAAACACTTGGTGCTAAAGGTGCAAGTGCTAGAACTTCTTTACTAATGAAAGAAGAGGGTCAGTGTTTCCTTTAAGCACACAAAAGGAAAATCATATATCTCATATCTTGCCAAGACATATCACTCATTGAAATGGAAAATGGGAAGCTTCTGAAAATAATTGAAGAAAATAAAAGCAGGATTTGAAGGTCTGGTGAAATGACCAGAAGTCTCTCGAGCAGTTCTTGCAGTTCTCCAATACCCTTTTGCAGAGAGAGCAACCTTGCCCTACTTTAACTCCATCTCTTCCTCAATGAGCACAGAGAGGCCTTTTATTCCCACTTCATGCCCCCATGCTCCTTGGACAGAATCTTGGTATTGTTGAGGTCTCACTTGCAAGCTGCCTCATTGCAGGTAGGTGACTAAACCACAAATTAATCAGACAGTGGTGGGACCAGAAGCAGGCAATTAATGGCCAGCAGGCTTGTGCACTCGGTAACTGAGTAATGCAGAGTTGAGGTCATGGAGGAGATAGGTGACATGGGGGTCAGAAACAAGGGTAGGGGACAGCACTCTAAAGGCCCGCTTCCTGATGTTAAGTCCTATAATCGGGGACTGAATGTCATTGATCAAGGGATCCTCTCTCCCACCTGCACCCAAGATGAGGGTCAGCCCACACTGCATCACCCATCCTGCACCACCACATGGTGACAGGCAGGGGTCGTTATTTGGCCACCAAAGGCCTCACTTGATAGAAGGATGGGAAAGTCAACCACGGCCCCAATTCTGGAACAGACAAGCAGCCAGCAGAGTTCAGATACATCACCATCCTGTTTAATTAAATATTCTTCCTACCTCCAAGCTTGCGACTACTGGAAGCAGAAGATTTTGCTCCTATGTAATCATTTGCCACGTGAAATATTTAGCCTATTCCTCCTGTCTTACTGCCTCTTTCCTCCCATTTTCCTCCCCTTTTCCTATTTGCTAACTGTCTATTTCCTACCTGTCTCTCCAACTGTTAACCATCATTCTGTTTTCCTTCCTCGCCTTTATCTCTGCTGCCTCTCTCTTCTTCAACATTCTCTCTGTTCTGTCCTCTATACACTCTTTTATATTCCTCTTCCTGTCCCTCTCCACTTTCCTTCTTGTCCCCCAATCATCCCTTTCCTGTTCTTTTTCATTCACCTTCCTAAACAGCCAATACTGACTAAATGAACACCACACTCAATCTTGTGATCAGAGATAGTAGGAACTGCAGATGCTGGAGGATTTGAGATAACAAAGTGTGGAGCTCGATGAACACAGCAGGCCAAGCAGCATCTTAGGAGCACAAAAGCTGATGTTTCGGGCCGTCTAGGTCCTTTTGTGCTCCTAAGATGCTGCTTGGCCTGCTGTGTTCATCCAGTTGCACACTTTGTTACTGCACTCAATCTTTATTGCCAATAGCTTAATTTGTGAAACTGTTCTCAACCTCTCAGAACTATATTCACTTTCATGGTTTTCACTGAAACAAAATCAACTGGTATCTATTATTTTACCATTGTTGGTGTTCTGTGGAATGAAGCTTTCGTCAAATTCATACAGTGTTTCATTGGGCTTAGAAGCATGTTTGAAGTACAGTAGTATTGAAGTAACTGGCTTGCTTTCTACAGAGATCACAATGGCTGAATCTGGATCAGTTACACGGAACTTATGGAAAACTAGGTTCATGTCAGTGGTATATGTAGCTGGGAAAAGTTGAGTTGAGCTCGATCTGGGTAGTAGAATCTTTGAGATGAAAAGAAAGACAACACTTAGTTACACTTCAATATCAAAAGACAGTAAAATATAAATTTGTAAAATAAAAATGAGAAAACAAAAATGAATTCCAATATGATTGTCACTTCCTGAAATTACCTCAACGGGGTCTGACAAATCCTTAATCTTCAATTCTGATCCTTCTGAAAATAAAGATAAATTGCTCAAAGGTCCACTGATATTCCTTTGCACATTCCATGTGCGAGGACTCTCCCTAAAATTAACCATCTGAGGAACATTTGGGAAAAAATACAATTAAAAATCATAGAAATCTTACCAGCAGATTATGCATTCTCTGTTATCACCAAGATAAACACAATCCTTAAGCATATGATCTAAACAAAATAAATTGAAATAAACTGCACACTATGAAATATTTCTAAGCCTAGCCTACTTTAACTGATTTATGGCTGTTGTTTATAGACTACCAAATTGGTTTTCCCACAACAATTTTCACCAAGTAATATTCTCCATTTGCTCCATAGCTACAAGAAACAATTCTGTGACTATATCATGCATAAACATGAAATAATATCACCGACCATGGTTCCTACTCTGGATTGTACATAAATGATCCTAAAAGCATACTAAACTGTTCATTTCTACATGTGTGCTACATTATTTGGCACAGTGATGGCAATCTCGTTGTATATAACTCAAGAGACAAACTCTTATAAGTGTACAATCAATGTACCAGTGAAAGACTTGTGGGAGAGGCCCAAGTAGGACTGGAACAAGGAATGTATCTTGTACCACAAGTGATGCTTATGGCCTCTGATGTGGCACATCTTAATGTACAATCATTACAGAGGCTTGGATGTGCTTGAAACAGCAAAACATTGTGTTGCCCGAGCGAATTGCTGATCTGGGAAACAACAGGCAACACACACACACACACACACACACAAAATACGGGCACGGAAATCATGGAAGGGAAATATTTGACTATGAAAAGGACGACTCAGGATAGAAGAACAGTGTAGGCCTAAATATATCTGTGCTGTTGGGAATATAATTTAAACAAAGTAGATGTAGAGACGTGTCAATAAAAGGATGGTATTGTAAGAAAGTGAAGGATCAGGTTTGACAAACAAAATAGATGGATCACTTTGCAGTCATGGAGTTTGGAATGGTATCATCCCTCCTAAGCATCAAGAATGAAGAGTATTACAACATGGGTGGAAAACTTCTGAAAAAGGAGAGAAACTATCCACAAGCCATGTTTCACATTAATAACCAATGACATAGAAATGAATAGGTTGAAGACCTCGCAACACAGTTTGAATAATTATATTCTAAACTGCAGTATATCTCAGTAAACTCAGGATTACTTCTGATGGTGGGTACTTTTATATCTTTTGCACCCTTCCCATGGAGTAGGATTCACAAATCAATTACAAACTGGCTTGTTAGATGGGGAATGAGAAATTGAGACAGGCAGGCAGCAGCACATAGAGGAGCATGTGAGAGAAGGACCCACAGCCAGGAAACAGCAACATGGGGGAACAAGCAAATAAAGAATCCCAAGTCAGGCAGTCATAGATAATTTTCTAATCAACCTGCTTCAAGATGTAGGTAAGACTTGAACACAAGCCTCCTGGATCAGAGACAGGGACACTACCACCATGCCACAGAAACAAGCAGCCATATACAGGGCTAGATTTATGACCTGACTGGTAAGTAATGGACTCGAATTGGCAGAGGCACTGCTATGAGGAATGCTGCTATTAATGCTGATTGGCAATTAGCTGTTAACTCTTGTTTCAATTTTAAACCAGGCAGGTCAGGGCTCTTGTGGTGCAGTAGTAGAGTTCCCACCTTTGAGCCAGGAGATCTGGGTTGAAATCCCACCTGCTCCAGAGTTGTGTCATAATGTTTCTGAACAGGTAGATTAGAAAATATAATTTTTAAAAAATTAGCCTAGGCCCATTAACTCTTACTTGTTAGAGCATTGCCCTGAGGAAATGAGCTATGAATGACTGTCATTCACTCTCTGGAGATACAGCCTTCTCCACTCTCTGACCTGGTGTGTCCCCCTGAGGATGCAGTGCTCTTGCTACTGCAACACAATGATAGTTGTTGTTGGGCCCTGAAGTACAGAAACATATTGTAAGATAATAATGTCTATCCATAACAGCTGCCTACTGAACATTAGTGAGGATGAAAGTTGCATGTGGGAGTAAAAGAGAGAAATAAGCAACGTTTACACAGCCACAGCATGTTACCACTTGGGTAGAAGGATACTAATTCACCAAACAATCACTTCCAATGAGACATTTCATTGATCATAGCCTCCAATCACATACTTACCCTTAACTGAACCGGTTTGTCTGAAATACTCTGAAGATCAGCAGAATCTGGGAAAATGCAACTAAATGAATTTGCTCTAAGGTATCAACCCTGCTTCCTTTTAATTTCTTTGAATCATACCTGAAGTAATAACAAAAGAGAATTATAGAGCTTCCTTTATATGAGCTGCTAAAACTATGCAGCAATTAAAGTAAAGGATGCTGTCCTTGACAAAAAGGCTATCATTCACTTTGTACTGTAACAGTACCACTTCAATAAAGCATAATTCATTGTCAGGAAGGATGTTTGCACCCAGTTGCTGGTTCAATTTTATATTCACCAGTAATTCAAGAAGTCGGCTGTTTTACAATACTTTACGTAACAATTTTTCACAACTCAAATTTAACCTGTGCCGACAGAATCTCCTCTGTCTTTTAATTATCGCAGACAAAAACTCTTTTTAGAGTCATGCAGTAATACAATGTTACTGGGAGTCCTACTGGTACAGGTTCTTTACCTTTTTAACAATGTGCTGAAGGATGATGCCTGGAAAACAGTTGGAGGGTCATCTTCATGAATTTGACTCTCAAGGGATGAAAATATTTTATCCATAGATGACAGGAGAACTTCAAACATATTTGCCATCTAAGCTCAAAATCAAAAGTAATAACGGAATGCATTTTGTTAGAGTGAACATTTGAAACATCTTTCCAACAGCTTCAAATCATATTAAAGTTGGCTATTCAATTTCAAAATGTGAATTTTACAGCGTTGAAATAGTGTGGCCTGTTGTCTTCCCTCTGACCCGATCCCTGCTGGTGGCCTTAAATGGCCAACTGATGCCCACTTAAGGCCCTCATCCTCTGTCGCTTAGGCTCCATTCATGGTGCTCCCTGGGCCTTTTGGACGGCCCCTCAAATATTGATAACTCCCCAGACAGTCCCCAGCTCTGCAAGAGGGGAAGCTTTGGGCAGGAACATGCGTACCCTGTAAATCCAGCCATATACCTTACTGTTCCTTTGTTCCACAAGCTCTAGACTTTGCTCACACTTTATCCCTACCCTTATCAATCCTCTCTGGTAGCACTTCAAAAATCCCAAGCAGTCCCCAGAGTCGATTCTTAATTAAACTACGATTGGCTCGAATGGCTAGGAGCTTTGGCTTGAATTGGAATTTCTAAAAGTTATCCCAGGAAAGAGGTTGAACTGACTAGTCAAGAGGGTTCATGTGGCGCAGTGGTAGTGTCAATATCCCTGAGACAGTAGACCCTGGTTCAAGTCCCATCTACTCTAGAGGTGTGGTGTAACATCTCTGAACAGGATTATCTAAACCAACTGGCCTGCCATCGCTCAGTTTACCATAACAACTTGCTTTGAACAACGGTGTAAGTTGCATTGTCCCAGTTCTCTGACACCACTTGTGAGTCTGAGGATTGAAAAGTTATAGCCAGTGCCTCGAAGTTCCCTCAATCCTACACTTCAGTAACGTGTTGCATGACAAGAGCCATTCCCTGCCTTTGTTGTGCAACCCTACTGTCCCCTTTCAACAGCAACCCCTGCCACACACAGCCACCCACTCTCATCCTAATTTCAAAAGCAGAAAATACTGGAGAAGCTCAGCAGGTCCAGCAGCATCTCTGGTGAGAGAAGCAGAGTTAATGTTTTGATTCTGATACACGTTTTCTTCAGAGCTTAAGGTAATGGGAAAATTGTGTTTTTTCATGCTGTTTATGGGGGTGGGAGGAAGTTGAGGAGGAGGAGAAAGAGGAACTCATTGAGGAAGAGGCCAGGCTATGAAAGCTGTAGAATTTAATATTAAGGCCTAAAGGCCGTAAAGTGCCTAAGTGAAAAATGAGGTCTTGCCCCTCAAGCTTGCTTTGTGCTTCATTGGAAATTCTTGTAGGCCCAGGACATAAATGTTAGCAAGGCAGTAAGGCAGTTTATTGAAAGGGTAATCAACTGGGAGGTCAGAATCATTTCTATGGACAAAATGAAGGCATTCCACACAAGTCTGTGTTTGAGCTCACCAGTGGAAAAGAGAGCACATAGTGAGAAGCACATACAGTGGACCAGTCTGAAAGAAGTACAAGTAAAATGCTGAAGAAGGAGAAGGTGAATGGGCAACGGGTATGTATAACTTCTGCGATTGTGTGGGAAGGTGCCATGGGAGAGTGAAAAAGCATTAGGCACTATGGAGCAGGCCCAGGGCTAAATGGAGGGAACAGTCCCTGCAGAATGTTGATGATGGAGGGGAGGATAGGTGTGTAAGGAGGTGGTATCCAGCTGGAAGTGGCAGAAATGGTGGACTATGATCCTCTGAGTACGGAGACTCTAGGTGGGGTTCAGTAAGGATAAGAGGAACCCAAACCATGTTCTGGGAAGGAGGGAGAATGGGTGAAGGCAGAAGTATGGTAGATTGCTTGGATGCTGTTGAGGGCCCTGTGAGCTAAGGTGGGAGACAATCTTCAGTCATGTCATCCAGTGGAAGGTGGAATTATTTAAACAGATGTGAAGGAGACAGAATAGAATGGAATCTTCACAGGAAGCCAGGTGTGAGGAAGTGTAGCAACTATGGGAGTCAATGGAGTTGTAATGGATATTGGTGGACACCCCATTCCTAGGAAGTGGAAATAGAGAAGTCAAGAATCTTATCTGTTTTGATTAAGTCACCTCTGACTTTACTAAACCTGAGAGAGTTCAGGCCGAGCTTTGTTTTGCTTTTCCTCATAAGGCAATGCATTCATTTTTCTGTATTAGTCTAATAAACCTCCTCTGAACTGCTTGTAATGCATTAACATTCTTCCATTATTTGGGTGACCAGTACTGTACATGGTTCTCCCCAATGCCCTGTACAACTGAAGCATAACATCCCTACGCTTACGTTCAATTTCCCTCACGATAAACCATAACATTAGCAGCTTTCCGGTTTGCCTGTTGTTCCTGCTTACTAATCTTCTGTGATTCATGCACTAGGACATCCCAATCACTCTGCATTTCAGAGCTTTGCAAACTCTCACCATTTAGAAAACACATTTTCTTTTTATTCTTTCCACTGAAATGGAAAATTCCACACTTTCCCATTTTGTGTGTTATTTACCAGATCTTTGTCCACTCACCTATCCTACCTATGTCCCTTTGTAGGGTCCTTGTGTCCTCTTCACAATTCAATTTCCTACCTACCTTTATGTCATCAATATATTTAGCCCATGGTCCCTTCATCCAAATTTTTTTTTAAATTGTAAAGAGTTAGGGCCTGAGCACTGACTTCCATGGCACAGCAATGTGACATTGTGCCAGCCTGAAAAGGACCCAATTATTCCTATTGTCCTCTTCCTGCTGGTGGCCTCCACACTGTCTGATCCTTGTTGAGCCTGCATGAATAGAGGCATCACAGGTGCCTTGCCAGTTCTCTAGCCAGCTGATGAAAAGTCACATTGCAAAACAAGGTTCTGGTTCCTCTAATGAAGATGAAACATGTTATGTGTTCCACTGTAAAATTAAATGGATACCACAAGAAGAAACACTGCACTGCCTTCTCAACGAATTGATTTCATTTTAATTCTGAGCCATTCAATTCTAAACATTCAAGAATCATTACCTTTTCTTCCTCCACATCAAAATCATTTGTTGCCGTGGAAGCAATTAGAAGATTATTAACTGCATAAAGACCAGTTTTTGCTCCATGGAGCTTCCACAGTTCATCACTTGGCTTTACACGAGGAAGATTCTGCAACTTGTCACTCAGGGTCAGGAGTATGTTATTTGCTTCTTCCTGAGGAGAGCTTGCAAGCTTTCAAAATAGAAGTTTGCTGCAATACATTCCTCTGGCAGACCCAGGTATGATGCTGAACCCTTTTAACATCTATCGTTCAATGGAACTTTGTGTTATTCCACCCTGGAGTTCTCAACTAATAAACTAAAAAATTCACAGAATTTGGAATTTTGTATTCAAACCAATAGGTCTTCATCTGGAATCTTCACTGCTGGGTTTGTGTATCTAGGGTTAGATCCCTTCATGTCTCTCCCATTAATGGGTATAGGGCCACTGGGGGCATATCTGCAATGGCCACCACTGCAGATGGAAAGTCCATTGAAAACAAGAACTGCTGCCGTGATTGTGGGCACCCTTTCTGGAACCAACTCAGTGCAGCCATTTTCATAAATATGCACATATGATTGTGGTTTGTAATATTACCATTGTTTGGGAACTTGGGTTCTAAAGTAGCAGTAACGGAGATTGTGGTTTTCAGTACTGTGAAGGTCTGACTTTTGCTTAAGGAAGGATCAAAGCCATTTGGCACAGTGAGCTAAATGAGCTAAAGCTTTCCAAGAAATCAAGCTACCTCAAAAAGCTACCCAAACAGATTATTACTTAACCAAATTGCAAAGATATAAATTACAGACTATCAAGTCAGATTATACTTTAGAATCTAACTCGTCTGGTATTACCATCAGTTGGGATCATAATACAGGGGATATTAATAAAAAAATCTTTTCATGTCCAGAACCCCATATGGCCCCATAACTGCTGTCCAACAATACTCATGACCGTAAAGATAACCTTTTAGACAGGAACACAGACAGATCCCGATCCTCTTTGTGACAGTACCTTGGAAAGAACTGGTAAATAACTTTCCTCATCAGCCATGTCAGACATGGTAATTACACAATAGAAGGGGATGACCTAAGTTCAGGAAATCACAGTGGCAAAACATTTTGGATAGAGATCAGAAATGATAAAGGTTTAGGTCCCCTATCAGTAAACACATAGTCAAGTGGGGCAAAGAGGAAGAAATGATAAAAGATTGTAATGAAGGCACACCAATATTCATATGATATTTTGATCTACACATCTATTAGAAATGTCAGATGTGAAGACCACAAAATTTATTTGCGATAGTTTCTTACAACAGCACGTAATTGAGCCAACAACAGACTAAAGCAACTCGTCGTAATGCAACAACATAGGATTAATTATCTTTCAATTAAGCAGCCCCTAGGTACTAACAACCAGTGTCATTGTATTTTGCATTCAGTTTGAGGGAGAGAAGGGTTGGTCCAAGACCAACTTTTCAAATTTAATTAAAAGCAATCATAATGAAAGCAGAACTGGCTCAAGTTAATTGGCAAATTAAGCAAAAGGATTGGTCAATAAAAATGCACTGGCAAATACTTAGAGGGATATTTCAGAATATGCAGAAATTATTTATTCCAATCAGTAAAAAAAAGCCAAAGGATAGACCCACCATCCATGGTTAATATAAAATCTTAACAATAGTATTAAGCTAAAATAAAAGAGTATATCATTAAGGCAGGTAGGAGGTCAGAAGGTTGGATAGAATTTTAACATTAGCAAAGAATGATTATAAGGAGGACAAATCAGTGCGCAAGAGAAAGCTCACCATAAATATAAAAGCAGGTAGTGAGAGTTTTCTTTATAGACATTTAAAAGATGATAATAATTAAAGTGAGCATTAATCTTGTAGAATGTGAGTCTGGAGAATTAATAATGGAAAATAAGGAAATGCCACATGAATTGAACAGGTATCGTGCATCATTTGTCACTATAGAGGAGTGATCCAAACATTTTAAGCAAAGCATCACTTTTTGAATTTAAATGCAAACCAGGAAAATAGAGAATAAACAGTTTATTTTCTAGTGCTATATAAACCTAAAACCAAGTACATAATATTATTCATTGTGTCCTCTGCTCACCAAGTCTCAGAGAAACACACGTGACTGTACATTATCTACCTGTGCCTTGAAGTTTGTGTTAAAGGTTGGGACTGCCAGTAGTGTACCGTCCATCAAATGGATATCTGGGAGATGGTGCGATTTGTGGGTTTTACTATCTTTATTTGAGCGAAGGCTGTCTCATAGAGGAGTGTGGAGTCAAAGTAAGTTTTCACTTTAAAAGCACAGAATGTAAATGTGGATATGTTACAAATCCCCTAAACTGACATTCAGTTCAATGTTATTTTGGATTGTAATTATATTCAGCAACTCCACTGCTTTGATGGGATTTTGTAGCCAACTCATCAACGTCTACTTGAAAGAATGGATTTGAGACAAACATGACAATTAGTTTAATCACATTTCTGAAATTCCTGAAATTGTTTGTTGAATTTGAAGTGCACAAGGGTATTCAGGATAGCACTTCATTTTTTAATCTTTGATTTCTTCTCTAATATTTTCTCTAAACTCAAAGCATTGCAGCATTGTTTTTATTGGGAGGACCATAGACCTAGCTTCAGTCTGAATACATTCACAGCACTGCTCATGTCTAAGTCTCTACGCATTCCCTACAGTTCATAGTTCAGTTTGTTCAGTTTTGACATTAGGTTTGTAAAAAACCCAAAGATGAGTAACCACACATTGTCAGATAGCTCACTGAACACATCATTCCTTGATTCAAGAAAAGTGACAATTTCAGGTATCAGGTCTAAATATCTTTGCAGGACCTTCCATTGATTTAATGGCATTATATCAGCATGGAGGATTAATTCAGTGCAAGCAATACCGAGTTCAAATAGGAATTTAAATCTGCGCTGTAACAGGGTTGCTGGAATTGAGTTTACAATGTTAACAACGTTTGTTACATGAGAAATATCCACAACTTTACTCACTAATAGTTGCTGGTGGATTATAAAGTGGGAATTGACAAAACAGGTGAAATCAAGATCTTATCTGCAAAATCCAACAAAGCTCGTATTTGTGCCAAGCATGGTTGATGCACTCGTTGTGACAGAAATCAGTTTCTTGCTTCAAATGTTTTTCTCAAGAAGCACTTTCAAATTCATTGCAAATATTCTGACCCTTTGTTCTTCCTTCAAGGGGCAAAAGGCTGAGAAAATTTTCTTTATTTGTTATGTCCTTAAAAACTGTACACACAAAAACAGTCAGCTGGTTTGAGAGAGATAATGGGAACTGCAGATGCTGGAGATTCCAAGATAATAAAATGTGAGGCTGGACGAACACAGCAGGCCAAGCAGCATCTCAGGAGCACAAAAGCTGACGTTTCGGGCCTAGACCCTTCATCAGAGAGGGGGATGGGGGGAGAGAGGGGGAGGCGGACCGAAGATGGAGAGTACACAAAAGCTGACGTTTCGGGCTACTCTCCATCTTCGGTCCGCCTCCCCCTCTCTCCCTATTTATTCCAGTTCCCTCCCCCCATCCCCCTCTCTGAAGAAGGGTCTAGGCCCGAAACGTCAGCTTTTGTGCTCCTGAGATGCTGCTTGGCCTGCTGTGTTCGTCCAGCCTCACATTTTATCAGCTCGTTTGTGGTGGTGATGTCGACTGATTCATTGGACTGCAATGAGAAGTGGTCTTTATACTTCAGATCCTGCTGTCATTGCTGAAAGATGACTTTCAACAAGGGTTCTATTGTCTTGCTACTGATGAAGCACCAAGTGACATTCTCTAGATTGCCATTATCATTTCTTCTTCATCAGCAGACTTTGCTTCTTTAACTATTTCACCGTCTGTGAATTCTCATGCTGCTGTTCAGACCTCCCGGTCCAGGCATGGCAGCAGCTTCTGAAACTGGAAGTCCTAGCACTGGCATGCCAAGGCCATGCAGCCTCGAAGGAACATTGCTGTGAATGATTTTTGTGTGTTATGCCAGAGGATGGCAAATATTAAACGATGCTACCTTGGAAGCTTGATCTTTTGCTGCTGGTTTGGAAAATAATGAGATTTCAATACAGCCTTTAGCTTGTCAGCTTTGTCTGAAGAGTGCTGTTCAAAAGAAATCTATCCTTGACTTTATTGTGCAACATTGTGTGCTTTTATTCTAATTCCCCATTTCACTTATTAATATAGTTTGGTGATATATAAAGCAAGCCCTTTTATCTTTTACACTTGTGAACAGAAGTTCATTTTCCCATTCTGTGTGTGAAAGTTGTGCATTTTTGGTTTTTGAGGCTCCAAGATGACAGCGGAGCAGGAATCTGGGGCTCATCAGCTCCTGTCTGCTTTCTTTCTCATTTCTTTTCTTCTTTATGCTTTTGCTCGTTTTCTTCTTTTTCCTTTAAAGCCTGGAGAGTGGCAGGTGACGGAGGCGTCCTCTAGCAGCAACACCAGGATGAGCTCTATCCCACCCTGAGGTCTCTTGTTGAGTGAGGAGCAGGTCCCAGGATGACTACCTCGGTCCAAGCTCACAGGCTCAGCTGGGGCTCCATGTCAGCGCTGGACCCAGGCTCCTGAGCGAGCAGAAGCATCAGTGAAAACGACGGCAGAGGATCTCGATGACTGATTACTGGTGGCACCAAGTGGAGGAGTGTTGGATGGGGAACAGGAGGTACAGAACACATGCACCTTCAGACCCATGGCTTCAGCTCAGATGTGGCAGTTCCAATTGTGGCTGACCCCAGAGCCCCTTACAGAGAGACTGATCAATGTCAAGCAGCGACTGGAGGAGCAGCAGAGGAGGAACAAGAAGAAAACAGATAGATAAACTCTGTTGCAGATACAGCTTGCATAGTATTCAGTGTTTCAAGATGGCACTGGACACCGCATGGCAAAACTCTGCGAATTACATGTGAGAAAACAGAAATGAGGCATTTTTTTCTCCCAGGAGGTTATGAGTCTTTCAAGCTCTCTCCTTGAAATGGTGCTGAAATGGAGTCCGTGAATATATTTAAGACAAGGATAGATATATTTCAGCTAAGCAAGGGAGTGAAAGATTATCAGTGGTAGGCAAGAATGTGGATTTGAAGTTATAATCAGAATAGTTATGACCTTATTGAGTACCATAGTGGTATGAGGGGCTGAATAGTCTATTCCTACTCCTAATTTGAATATTTTTATGTTCGAATGTAATATGCTAAATCAAAAAATTTCAGCCCAAAAATACATATTCCTGGAATAAAGTGTGAAGCTGGATGAAGACAGCAGGCCAAGCAGCATCTCAGGAGCACAAAAGCTAACATTTCAGGCCAAGACCCTTCATCAGAGAGCTCTCTGATGAAGGTCTAGGCCCGAAACATCAGCTTTTGTGCTCCTAAGATGCTGCTTGGCCTGTTGCGTTCATCCAGCTTCACACTTCATTATCTTCGATTCTCCAGCATCTGCAGTTCCCATTATCTCTATTCCTGGAATAATCTTTAATTGAAACATAGTTTGATTTATTCAATCATTGTAAACGAGTGCTCTTAACAATAGTTTACAAGTTACATGGCCTAAAACAGTGCATCTTCTAATGAAACAACGTGTGTATATGTATGAATGAATACATAAAATGTGTGCATAAGTGATCGCACATCAGGTAATATACTTACTGTACTTATTATCAATGTAAAACAACCTCAAAGGAAGAGCAAGAAGGCATCTCAATAATAAACAGCCTAAAACTTACAAGTAATAATAACTTCTTTTTAAATGACTGAAACATTACATTATTCTAAGGCATGTGAAATACCCTCAGAGTTTTGTAAAAGAAAGATGTAATTTGCAAGTGAATGAAGTATTGTTCCTATTTTCATCATTTTAACATTTAACCTGTTAAGAATACATGTTTTTATGTAAGGACTATGTGGAACTGGAATATGAAAGGATTTGGACTTGCTGAAATGGAAGGGTTTTGAATGGATATGAAATTTCTGGGAGGTATGCTCAAAAATAATTACTGAATAGTCAATCTAGTCTATTGTATCCACTGCTCACAATATGGTCTCCTTTGCATTGGGGTAACAAAGCGTAGACCAGATAACAGCTCTGCAGAACATCTGTGTTCCGCCTGCAAAAAAGGCCCTGAGCTTCCAGCTGCCTGCCCCTTTATCCTGTTTCCTGACCAACATCTCTGTCTCACGCTTTCTGCAATGTTCCAGCAAAGCTCAACGCAAGCTGGAAGGACAACACCTTGTTTTCCACTTGGGGACCCTGCAGTCCTCCGGACTCAATATCAAGTTGAATAATTTTAGAGCTTAAACACTCCCATATCCTAGTCCTCTACCCCACACAACAGGCCTTGTTAATAGATAGTGACTAACAATAGGTAGTGTGTAATGGTAAACTAACAGTTGCTATGAACAGCTATTTACTCTCCTAGCCAGATCGTTATCCACTCTTGTCTATCCAACCATTCTTTTCTCTCTTTGCGGTCTATCCCCACCTACTGTTTACTCCCTACTGCCTCCCCCATCCTATCTTCTGCATATAATCCAAAATTTTCCAAGCTACCCATCTGTTCCAAGGAAGGATCACCAGATCTGAAATGTTAACTCTTATTTCTCTTCACAGATACTGCTAGACCTGCTGACCTTTTCCAGCAACTTCTGTTTTTGTTTCTGATTTACAGCATTTGCAATTCTTCTGGTTTTATTATTACAAAGGTCAATTGCCTGTATTGAACATTGACTTGCAACAGGCTCTGAACTACAGTTGCTGTTTCAGTACAAGGTATTAACTGAACTAAAAGGCCTCTAAGGAGGGAGCAGCAGAAAGAGTGATCTCTCCTGAAGAAGAAATCTTACTGAAGAACCTGCGTGGGTCTGTCTCAGTAAATTTTCTTCTGGAAGCCTGGAAAATGTTCCAGAAATCAGTATCTTTAATCTCACTTAAATTCTGCAAGTGGAAATGTTACTGCCATTCAAAGATTAAGTCTAATGGACTCTCATCTGAAATGAAGTCTGATTCGAGAATCTCATTCATTCTGGAACTGTCAGCATTGCAACCTCAATGTCAGGACATCAACAGTGTGAGATGTCCTCTCTTTTTTATTCTTGAGTTTGGACCCTTATGCAATTGGAGTCATTTTCACATTATCCTATTTTGTCAAAACGCACATTATTGCTGCAAAGTTCTATCATCTTTTCTGTGTTGTGAGTTTGTGTGTATGGAATTAAGGAATATAGATTTAGTTTAATTCCACATAGTTGTACTACTTATTGCAACAGCAAGTCGGCTTCTGAAAAAAAAAGTTATTTTTGAGTTTATTGAGAAACCCAGTGAATGTCTCCTTTTGTTCTGGAGAACAGCAATAACGAGAAACAAATTGATCATTTTAGTGATTCAGTGAAATATTTACATTTTTGATACAGCTCATGGAGTAGTGGGGCTCGATTATCAGCTCGCTCCCTCCATAAGAATCATAACAAAGGGCAAAATACAAAGCCGATCTTACCTGTGATGTAACAGACAGTTTGTCAGGGTGTGAGGTGATCGCATCAAGGTAAGTATTTGCATTCTCTACTCCCTGTAGGGAGGATGCATTCATTGCTATCCCAGAAAATTTCTGAAAGGTATCCTCAATTGCCTTATTACAGAAAGTAAAACAGAAGCATTTTTGAGAAAATAATAATTTTGATTCCTACTACAGAATGATGAAAGATGAGAAGGGAACAAATTGACAATGTTAGAAATGCAGGTCCCTTTAAAGGTAAAACAGAATAATTTCAGAGTCAGGTAAGAGCAGGGAATGCTCACTGGTGTTTGTACTTAGAGCTGGGATTTTACCCAGTAGGGGATTGGGCTTCTGGATGGTGGCAGGATCAGAAGGGAAGCATAGAACAAGTACTTGCAATAAAAGATAACAAAGTGTGAAGCTGGATGAACACAACAGGCCAAGCAGCATCTCAGGAGCACAAAAGTTGACGTTTCAGGCCTAGACCCTTCATCAGAGGGCCTGCTGTGTTCATCCAGCTTCACACTTTGTTATCTTGGATTCTCCAGCATCCGCAGTTCCCATTATCTCTACTTGCAATAAAATATTGTGTAAAAATAAAAGAACAATAAATCTTTGAAAGTATTTTACTGACAGATGTGGTATAATGATAGCTGCCTGATGCAGTATAATGATAAACATGAATGAGATTGGGAATTGTATTATTCATCACAGTAGCATGACAATATGCATACTCTTATCTGAAACACAATAGAAAGGAAAATATCATTATAAATGCACTCAGTGGACAGCCATAAAATTTAACTGAAATGAACTGTAATGAATGGTAAGGTGCCATAAAAAATTAATATCTTGAGGAACCAGATAAGAGAGGATGAAATGTTTACACAATATTACCATTCTGAAACAGCCAATCAGAAACTGGAATACTTCTGATTGCAAAATAAGCATGTTTATATTGTGTAGGCTGTCAGTCATTCACAGGATTCAAAACATCAACTCTAGCAAATGGAAAATTTAACTTTAATAAGTACTTTTTAAAATGTACATTCATGTCCTACTTTTAATAACAAATGGCACTTTACCTTTCCTGAAGGTGTCCAAGGACTATGTCCCAGTTACCCTACCTTCCAAAGAACTCTGACTACTTTAGATGTTCTCCTAACAGACCTAAAGTGCACAAGTCACTTTTTGACTGTCATGTGCATGAAAATTTTGGCAGCCAGAAACAGCTGTACTTTAACATGTGTAGATCTGTGAACTACAGATATGCAACTTGGAGCCTGCCCCAATCCCCAACCCCCACCAAAGATTATTTCTGCCATTAATGTTTGTGACGCTATTAGTGTAATCAAAACAATTTAATATTTCAAATTTTCTGTCAATATCTGTATATATCACTCAGTCCCTTGTCAACATGGAAATTTGTTCACAAACACGACAAATGAAAATCACATTCTACATTCTTTACCTGCTCGAGGTTGGGAGTGTTAGTGAAAAGATCTTCAGAATTTGGAAGTGTTTTCAATAAATGTTTGGTTGCATCTGAACCTTGCCTTGAGCATCTTGTCGTACAAAGTTTAATGTTCTGTTTCAAAAATAAATAAAATAGTTCACCTTGGTAAACTTGCAACTGTAGTTTACTTATGCAGTGATCTTAAAGAAAAGGAGTCAGATTTTTGTCATGGTGTAGACACTCTTCATTATGGTGAAGATCTTAGAAATCAGAATTTCTACCATCAAACATGTCATTTCTGGTTTCATGGGTGGGGTTTTGGTGACAGCCCAGGTTTCACACATCCACAGAGTTTGTGGAGAAAGCTTGCCATTATTAGCTGTCTCAGTTTAAATCCCACATTGGTATTCCTACCGCCTAGAATCCTGAACAGACAGCAGACCATGTCTGTTACAGTGAATTTATTTCAAAGAGCTGGGGGATTCCCTTGGAGAGCTGACCTATCCTTATTAATATCGCCTCAGGTCACTTTGCAGAAAGGCTGGTTCAGGTTCACTTTAACAACTGTCTATTTCCAGCAACACGCCAAAGAAAGTTTGTACTGACTCATTGGTACTGGCACAGTATGGTTAGTAAGTTTGCAGATGACACTAAAATTGGAGGTGTAGTGGACAGCAAAGAAGGTTATCTCAGAGTACAATGGGATCTTGATGGGCCCATGGGCTGAGGAGTGGCAATGCGAGACGCTGCGTTTTGGAAAGGCAAATCAGGGCAGGACTAACACACTTAATGGTAAAGTCCTTGGGAATGTTGCTGAACAAAAAGACATTGGAGTGCAAGTTCATAGTTCCTTGAAAGTGGAGTCACAGGGCGACAGAATAGTGAAGGCGGCATTTATTTCCAGTGCATTGAGTATAGGAGTCGGGAGGACATGTTGCGATTGTACAGGACATTGGTTAGGCCATTTTTGGAATACCACATGTAGTTCTGGTCTCCCTACTATAGGAAGGATGTTGTGGGGCTTGAAAGGGTTCAGAAAAGATTTACAAGTGTATTGCCAGGGTTGAAAGGTTTGAGCTTTAGGGAGAGGCTGAATAGGATGGGGCTATTTTCACTGGAGCATCAGAAGCTGAGGGGTGACCTTATAGATGTTTATAAAATCAGGAAGGGCATGGATAGGGTGAATAGCTAAAGTCTTTTCCCCAGCATGGGGGAATCCAAAACTAAAGGACATTTGTTTAAGGTGAGAGGAAAAAGGAGCAACTTTATCGTGCCAAGGTTGGTGCGTGTATGGAATTAGCTGCCAGAGGAAGTGGTAGAGGCTGGTACAATTACAACATTTAACAGACATCCAGATGGGTATATGAATAGGAAGGGTTAGTGGGATATGGGCCAGATGCTGGCAAATGGGACAAGATTAATTTAGGATCTCTGGTAGGCATGCACAATTTGGACTGAAGTATCTTTTTCCATGCTGTACAATCCTATGACTGTAGGATTCCTGTTATTGAATTAGTATAGCATAGATGGTTTCACCAGGGATGCTACCATTTGGTGCTTTCCATCTTATTTTAATTGACTGCCACAACAGTTTTTTAATGGTACAATGAATTCCTGTAACTCAGTTTTATTCACTCATGGGATAAAAGCTCTGCTGTAGGGTCAACATTTATTGTCTAATCATAGTTGCCCTTGAGAAGGTGGTGGTGAACAGCCTTCTTGAAGCACTGCAGTCATGGACTGTAAGTACACTCACAATATTGGTAGGGAGGGAATTCAAGGAGTTTGACCCAGCGATACTGAAGGAATAGCGATACATTTCCAAGTCAGGATGGGGAGTGGTGAGTGGCTTGAATGGTAGGTAGCAGTTGGTAGTATTCCTGTGTATCTGCTGCCCTTGTTCTCTGGCTGCAAGTATCCTGCGTAAGGAGACTTGGTGAATTTCTGCAAGTTGTAGACAATATATAACACCATTGCTGAGAATTGGTGGAGGAGGGAATGGGTGTGGTCTCAATCAAGGGAGCTGCTTTGTTCTGGATGGTGTCAAGTTTCTTCAGTATTGTTGGGGCTGCATCCAAGCAGGCAAGTCGGGAGTATTCTGTCACACTCCTGACTTATGCCAATGTAGATAGTGGACAGACTTTGGGGAGAAGGAGGTGAGTTAGTTGCTGTAGGATTCCTAGCTTCTGACTTGCTCTTGTAGTCACTGTATTTCTACGGCTACTCCAGTTCAGTTTTTGGTTAGTGTTAACCCTCAGGACGTTGATGGTGCGAGGTTCAGTGATAGTAACACCACTGAATGTCAAGGGGAGAGAGCTAAATTCTCTCTTACTGGAGATGGCCATTGCCAGGCACTTATGTGTCATGAATGTTACTTGCCACTTGTCAGTCTGAATATGGTCCAAGATCTTTCTGCATTTGAACATGGATTGTTTCAGTATTTGAGGAATCATGAATGGTGCTGAATATTGTGCAATAATCAGTGAAAATCTCCACTTCTAACCTTATGATAGAGAGAAGGTCATTGATAAAGCGGCTGCAGGTGTTTGAAACTAGGGCACGATCCTGAGAAACTCTGATTGAGACTTCCAGGAGCTGCAGTGACTGATATCATTGATTAGTTTATTTCATGGCAACTGTTAGATTTCCCTTCTCACAGATTGAAGGAACTTCCCTTACAGAGGCTTCTGTGGCAGTAATACAAGGAGAAATGAAGAAGCTCTGGCTGTTATGGAACTCTCCCTTGGAGGTGGCTTGGCACATTATGAACAATCACCCTCAAATATACTGTTCACTAACAATGCACCATTCTATGTCACCCTGAAATCACCTATTCAACTAGTCATAGATTATCAGCTTCTCTATCCCAATAACTACACTGTAGATTTTAACTAAAAATATGATCAGCTCTCATTACTTACATTGGGTAAGGATCTTTTCCTAATGGCAGTGCTCCTGTTAGAGAAATCATTTGTAATCATTACATGGCCCACAATAAGCTGCTCAGAAGATATTTGTAGCAGTTACCATCACAAGAAATGTACCTGAAATTGGTGGAGAAAAGAAAGTAAAAATGGCAAGCTGAAAGTAAGGATGCAACATACCATTCTCAAAGTATACATTATTTTAAAAATGTCCTCCCTTTCCTAATTTACTCCATTCTGAAACACAACATTGATACCGATTAATATTCGAGTGTTTGACTGAGAGGTGGGAAAATGGGGCCTTTGAGACTTCTTACGCTCATTTCATTTTACAATGTGACCAGTGCCTGAGCACAGTGCAAATCCATGACTGGACTATTGATAAATGAGCAATTTCTAAATGGCTAACAGTATCAGCCTTCAATGGAACTCAAAGCCTTGTATTTATTGAGTACCTTTAAGGTAGTAAACGCTCTAAGGCATTGTACAGGAGTGTAATCAAGCACACTTTGACACCAAATTGCAAAATGGGATATTAGAGTACCTGATGAGACCTTTGAAAGGTGTCTTAAAGAAGGAGAGTGACTTAGAGGCAAAGAAGTTGAAGGCAAAAAAACCAAAGCTGAGAGTTTAATTATCTGAATATATAGCCATTAATGGCAGTGTTCTTAAAATTGGGATTGGGATGCTTACAAAGCCAAAACTGGAAGAATGCAGATTTGCTGTAGGCATACAGGAGGTTACAAAGATAAGAAAAGTCAAAACCATATAGGAATTTGAAAACAACGGTAGGAATATGTTTTGTTGTGTTCTACAGTGAGTATGCTTTTAAGAAGCATGCTCATGATGTCATCACGACATCATAGCATGTAACCTAAGGGCATTAAGATCTCATACTCTATCTTACATCAGATCCCTTAAAGCATGATGGTCTATTGAAAAAACTCCACCACTGTAAACTAAATCGATTCTGGCCCAGACACTTAGGCGCTTAAGGCATGTAACATTTGTACATAGTGGTTGCAGCGGTGTATCTGTTAGATTCTTCAAAACCACAATATCCACACCCAGTTTCTTACATTATAGAAGATACATAAGATTTCTAAGATTACATTCATCAAAAGAAGGAAAAGAAAATAAGGTTGCAGTGTTGTTCTGAGCCGCAACACAATGCAAGTAAAATTTACTTAAGAAGCTTGAACAACACTGTTAGCCAGTGTACATGGTACATTCCTAACAGGTTCTGATAACAGCAGCTGCAAAGTCTGTGGTACTTAACTGAAGGAACAGTTTTAAATTTACACTGACAATATCAGGGACACATCATTGACAGTGATACAGTCTAATGTTTTTAAGGTGGGTTCATGGGCAGTGGAAACCCATTTTGACAGTCTTCCAAAGACAGGTTTACTGAATTATAAAATAAAAACCATAAGAACGGTGAATGCTGTAAATCAGAACCAATAACAGAAATTGCTGGAAAAGCTCAGCAGATCTGGCAGCATCTGTGGTGAAAAATCAGAGTTAACATTTCGGGTTCGGTGACTCTTCCTCAAAACTATTCATATTCTATTTCTATTTTTGCTTACTGAATTACAGCTGTCCAATGTAAGCTGTTCTATTTAACAGGTCAAGTAAAAAAAAAAGAGAAAAGAGGTCTAAAAACATTGCTTGCCATTGGCAAGGAGAGACTTCTCAAAAATAACTTGTCCAGTCATTCCTTGGATGGTCAGAAAGGTCTAGAAAAGTTCCAAAGACATGCACAAGATCAGACTAACATCAATCTTAACAGATTTCAACTAATGCCATGCAGCTATCAACTCCATTGATTAGCTTGTCAGAAGTTACCCCATCAAAGGGCAGGAATCTGAGTCAGAGAAGCTCATCGAGTTTGTCATCACATCTGCACCAATGCAACACACCTTTAGGAAGGCTGTTTTGGGCAAGGAATAGGGCCAAACCTCAGAACGAAACACACATGTTCAACAAGCCAATGCACCACAACACTGGCAACAAGGAGATATTTAAGAAGGTTCACAAGTGCAAACACCTCAATGAGAAGGGGTCTGGAGAAAGGTGACTGGACCTGAAACATTAAATCTGCTTTCTCTCCACGTATGCTGCCAAACCTACTGAGCCTCTCCAGTGATTTTTCATTGATTTTGATTTTCGGCATCCACACGTCTTTGTGGTTCTTTTATTATTTAGGTTCTCCAGGGTGATTGTTACCCAGACCAGAAAAAGGTGAACTTTCAACATGCTCTGAAATACTCAAAACCACAGCAGGCCATCAATGAACATAAAATAGTGCAAACAGGATGGAGTCCTGATTGTGGATGATCATACTTGAGCTGTCAAGCATTCAAAAGTGATCACAGCTTGTTAACTTTGTGTATGCAGATGTATAGTTAACAAACGCAGCTTCCTACATTTATAAACAGATCTTAATGTGTATTTTAAAACATTTTCCCAGCACCTTCCTCACTCTTTCCATTTCAATTGGCAGATAGCATTTCCCTCTGATCGTTCTCTGGCGTCTGTG
Organism: Stegostoma tigrinum; assembly: GCF_030684315.1. Taxonomy (NCBI): domain Eukaryota; kingdom Metazoa; phylum Chordata; class Chondrichthyes; order Orectolobiformes; family Stegostomatidae; genus Stegostoma; species Stegostoma tigrinum. The sequence goes on from NC_081369.1 coordinate 41,167,793, forward strand.
GGCCCATTCTGTGAGGGTGACCGCCCCCCCCACAACCGCAACAGCCCCCCCCCCCCCCCCAACCCCACGGGCCCACATTGCTAAGGTGTGGCCCTGGGTCTGCTCTGGCACGGGTGGTCCCTGACTTACTCTAAGATTGAACCCAGGGCCCACTCTATAAGGGTGATCCCTACGTTCCATCTTCCAAACCTATGACCTAGATGTTTGAAGGCAGCAGATGAATGTGAATACTAGCATCACCAAGTCACGTGTCATCCTGAATTCACTGCCATTGGCTCATTGCCTGGAACACCTTCCCACACTTCCTGTCTACTTTACCAAGAGGAGGAAAAGGTAAAAATCAATTGTGAATTTAAAAAAAGTTTGAGGAAAGATCTACCATCCAATAAATGTCTCAGAGCCACAGTCGTGTAGTACATTCCAATTTTCCATCAAACTACCTTCTAAAGTACAGGGAGACAAGACACTCAAAACTCACACTAGCCCTTTCTTACCTTCTGGACCGAATTTGTACCTGCACTCTAGCCCCCTTACCAGCCACCCACACCCACCTCCCAAGTTCAGGGCACTCCCCATCTTCTCCCCCAAATTCAGGGACCAATGCCCATCAGAGGCAGGGCTCACCCCAACACCTCCAGGTTCAGGGATCACCTCCACCCCATCTCTGACAATAAGAAGTACCTATGATTCATTTTTTTTTAGTATCTAAAGAGATGAACTTGGCCGATGTCAACAAATAATTTTCAAGTGCATACAAGTCTGAATGCCAAAAGCATGGCAGCATTGCCCATAATCATGCCCACGACAAACCAGGAACCTGTGCATATGGAACTCACAAAGCACTATCATATGAATCTACGTGCTGGGCATGGATGAACTGAGATTATCAATACTTGTGAGTGTGTGAGAGGTTTGACAAATGTATCAATCCTGGTAGCAGCTCCATGTATATACTGCCTATCCACTCCCCAGACGAAAACCCGAATAGAATTGGTCACAGTGCAAGGATCACTTCCCTGAGGGTTTGCAAAGTTTGATGACACACAAAGAGCATGACTACTGTTGACAAGATGAACATGAGTTTCGTTCTATTCGATGTCTCAGAAAATGACAAACCTTATCAAGACATGTACCAAGTGCAGTAAAGCCTGTCTTGATGTCAGAAGCATCTATTTCTCTGAATCTATTATGTAACTGCCACATACTGAGGCAACGTATACATCTCAGCAGACTCCTGCACTTCAATGCTGCAGCACCATTCACGACCAAACCATCATCTCCAACACCATTCACGACCTCATCACCTCAGGGGACCTCCCACCCACCGCCTCCAACCTCATTGTTCCCCAACCCCGCACGGACCGTTTCTATCTCCTTCCCAAAATCCACAAACCTGCCTGCCCTGGTCGACCCATCGTCTCAGCCTGCTCCTGCCCCACCGAACTCCTCTCCACCTATCTGGACTCCATTTTCTCCCCTTTGGTCCAGGAACTCCCCACTTACGTCCGTGACACCACCCACGCCCTCCACCTCCTCCAGGACTTCTAATTCCCTGGACCCCAACACCTCATATTCACCATGGACGTCCAGTCCCTGTACACCTGCATTCCGCATGGAGATGGCCTCAATGCCCTCCGCTTCTTCCTGTCCCGCAGGCCCGACCAGTCCCCCTCCACCGACACTCTCATCCGCCTAGCTGAACTCGTCCTCACACTCAACAACTTCTCTTTTGACTCCTCCCACTTCCTACAGACTAAGGGGGTGGCCATGGGCACCCGCATGGGCCCCAGCTATGCCTGCCTCTTTGTAGGTTACGTGGAACAGTCCCTCCTCCGCACCTACACAGGCCCCAAACCCCACCTCTTCCTCCGGTACATTGATGACTGTATCGGCGCCGCCTCTTGCTCCCCAGAGGAGCTCGAACAGTTCATCCACTTCACCAACACCTTCCACCCCAACCTTCAGTTCACCTGGGCCATCTCCAGCACATCCCTCACCTTCCTGGACCTCTCAGTCTCCATCTCAGGCAACCAATTTGTAACTGACGTCCATTTCAAGCCCACCAACTCCCACAGCTACCTAGAATACACCTCCTCCCACCCACCCTCCTGCAAAAATTCCATCCCCTATTCCCAATTCCTCCGCCTCCGCCACATCTGCTCCCACGATACGACATTCCACTCCCGCACATCCCAGATGTCCAAGTTCTTTAAGGACCGCAACTTTCCCCCCACAGTGATCGAGAACGCCCTTGACCGCGTCTCCCGTATTTCCCGCAACACATCCCTCACACCCCGCCCCCGCCACAACCGCCCTAAGAGGATCCCCCTCATTCTCACACAGCACCCTACCAACCTCCGGATACAACGCATCATCCTCCGACACTTCCTCCATTTACAATCCGACCCCACCACCCAAGACATTTTTCCATCCCCTCCCCTGTCTGTTTTCCGGAGAGACCACTCTCTCCGTGACTCCCTTGTTCACTCCACACTGCCCTCCAACCCCACCACACCCGGCACCTTCCCCTGCAACCGCAGGAAATGCTACACTTGTCCCCACACCTCCTCCCTCACCCCTATCCCAGGCCCCAAGATGCCATTCCACATTAAGCAGAGGTTCACCTGCACATCTGCCAATGTGGTATACTGCATCCACTGTACCCGGTGCGGCTTCCTCTACATTGGGGAAACCAAGCGGAGGCTTGGGGACCGCTTTGCAGAACACCTCCGCTCAGTTCGCAACAAACAACTACACCTCCCAGTCGCAAACCATTTCCACTCCACCTCCCATTCTCTAGATGACATGTCCATCATGGGCCTCCTGCACTGCCACAATGATGCCACCCGAAGGTTGCAGGAACAGCAACTCATTCCGCCTGGGAACCCTGCAGCCATATGGTATCAATGTGGACTTCATCAGTTTCAAAATCTCCCCTTCCCCTACTGCATCCCTAAACCAGCCCAGTTCGTCCCCTCCCCCCACTGCACCACACAACCAGCCCAGCGCTTCCCCCCCACCCACTGCATCCCAAAACCAGTCCAACCTGTCTCTGCCTCCCTAACCTGTTCTTCCTCTCACCCATCCCTTCCTCCCACCCCAAGCCGCACCCCCAGCTACCTACTAACCTCATCCCACCTCCTTGACCTGTCCGTCTTCCCTGGACTGACCTATCCCCTCCCTACCTCCCCACCTATACTCTCTCCACCTATCTTCTTTACTCTCCATCTTCGGTCCACCTCCCCCTCTCTCCCTATTTATTCCAGTTCCCTCTCCCCATCCCCCTCTCTGATGAAGGGTCTAGGCCCGAAACGTCAGCTTTTGTGCTCCTGAGACGCTGCTTGGCCTGCTGTGTTCATCCAGCCTCACATTTTATTATCTTGGAATTCTCCAGCATCTGCAGTTCCCATTATCTCTAATGCTGCAGCTCAGTCTTGTTTAACTATCATTGAATGGCAAAGCAGACTTGATGAGTTTAATGGTCGACACCTGCACCTACATCTGATAATCTTATGGGCTGTTTATTTGCTCTCATAGCACTTGCTTACTCACTCAGCCTTTCTGGATGCTCACCGCTTGTCTGCTTTGGATTTCCTTGCCTTGCCTTTTTGCACTTTGGCCATTCAGCCAGAGATACCAGCCTCAGAGTATTGCTGTGCTGTTTAATACACACACAATTAGCCACGCTTGTTAACAGTTCTCAGTCATAGAGTCATAGTCACATCAAGCAAGGAAGCCTACAAACAGGGGTTCTTAGCACAGTAAATCAAGGGCAAGTTTTGATATCAGTCCAGGATCTTGGACACGATCAGTCTGCGTTCAGGGCAGTCACAGTCAGGATCCAGCCACATATGGGCATGTTATATAGCCCAACACATGTCTTAGCTTTCACTATCATATTGTAGGCTACTTTCCTCATGGAATGATAGAGGCAGATATTAAGGGAGATGAAAGTGTGTGGTACAGTGTTACTGTTAGTGTAGGTGGGGAGGTGATCTGAGTGAGTGAATAGATAGCACAAAGAACATGCAGAGTTAGTGGTGTCAGAATTTGGGGTGGGTGACAGTGAGTAAGGGAATATGTTGCAGGTAATAGTGAGAGTGGTGGAGTATCAGCCTTAATAGAGGTGAGCAGTGGGATGGTACCACTTACACCGTTGGAGTAGAGAAAGTCATTGACTTTCTTTCTAGAGTCTGGGTATTCCTCCAGCCTAAGACTGCAGTAATCTGGGCAGTAGCCTCAGACCAGGCTGGCAGGGTCTGGTGTTGTGGCATCCACTGCTGGTCCTAGGGAGAAGGAAGTCTGCGTCTGGACCAACACATCCAGTAGAACTTACTGGTCCCTGATTGCAAAGTGGGGTAATGACTGCCCAGTCTAGAGCATAATCCACCCTATAGATAGGGCGGACAGTGAGAGCCTTTTTCCAAGGATGATGACTTCAGCTTGTACGAGGGGGCACAGCTACAACTTGAGGGGTGATAGATTTAAGACAGATGTCAGAGGCAGGTTCTTTACTCAGAGTGGTAAGGGCGTGGAATGCCCTGCCTGCCAATGTAGTTAACTCACCACATTAGGGGCATTTAAACAGTCCTTGGATAAGCATATGGATAATGATGGGATAGTGTAGGGGGAGGGGCTTAGATTAGGTCACAGGTTGGCGCAACAGAGGTCCGAAGGGTCTGTTCTGCGCTGTATTTTTCTATGTTCTATGTTCTATAATAAGGAACTGTGGAAGGCAGCTGCAGCCCAACCGTGCTTATCCCAGTGCTCAAGGGGTTCTTAAATGAAGGCACTGGAACCAGGGATGTTGGTCAATTCTGCAGCAGTGGTGAGTTGTTCTGGGAATGCTGCATGGTAAAATGGAGCAAGATGATGTCATGGAGTGAGTTAGGTGAGTTTTGTAAGAAACGTCAAAAGATCCAGCTAAGCCTCATGGAGAAAAACTTTGTGAAACTTGACGAAGCTTGCTGTAAAAAATAAGGTTCAGCCACAGGGATGTAGCAAGTTTACTTGAATTTTCAAACCGTGGGGGTTGGTGGATAATGTGAGAAAATGGGAGACTGTCCACTTTGGGAAGAACGGAAAAACAGAATATTTCAATGGAGTGAATTTACAAAATGCTGCAGTACAGAGGGATCTGACTGTTCTTGTTCATGAATCACAAATGGTCAACAGACAGGCACAGAGTAAATGGAATGCCAATGGGATATTGACTTTTATTCTAAAGGGAATGGAGTATAGTAGTAGGGAAGTCATGTGGTTGTTGTACAGGGAACAGCATATCTGTAGTACTCTGCATGGCTTTGATCTCCTTATTTAAAGAGGTGTATAGCTGCATTGGAGGCAGTTGATAGAAGGATCTGTTGGCTGACTCTTGAGATAAAATAAGTGACATATGAGGGAAAGTTAAGCTATTGGGCCTATACTCATTAAAGTTCAGAAAAATGCAACATGATCTTATTGAAACATACAGGATTCCAAGAAGGGTTGACAGGATAGACGCTGTGGGCAATGTTACCTTCACGGTGGATCCAAAACCAACAAAGTTCCAATTCAAAACGTAGGGTTTCCCATGTAAGACAGAAATGAGGAGGAATTTAATCTGTGGAATTCTCTACCTCAGAGCAGTGGTCATTGAGTATGTTCATGGTGGAATTAGGCTGATTGTTGATCTACAAGGAAGTCACAGATTATGGAGGGAAGTGGAGTTGAGCAACATTCAGGTCAGCTATCATTTGTTGAATGGCTGCAGCTATTATTAATTGAATGGCTGCAGCTATCATTTATTGAATGGGTGCAGAAGTCTTGAGTGGCCAAACAACCCATTTTTCTTCCTATTTCTTGTGTCCTTTTGTTCAAGAAAAGGATGTAAGAAATGGGGCAATCAATTTAGTGACTATTGCTATTTATAAACTTAATCAGTAAATAATTCATGCACAAATTATGGAGTTTTGTGGGTTGTATCATATACTTAAATTAAAGTTATGTTACATAACTTATTTCTGAAACAAAAATTAAACCTAAAAGCAATGCAACATTTACCTTCCTTCTGCATTGGAAATGTATAGACTGGAAGATTCCATTAGAACTCTCCACTGCATAAGACAAAATATTGTAAGCATCGACAAAATCAAATTGCAAACTTATTGGTGAACCCTGAGATACAGAGACCCTCATGGTGACATTGTTGCCCAGTTTCAGGGCATGTGACTCTAACTCAGCCTTCAAACCATAGATCTTGAGAAGAAGGTGAATTATCATGTTCTGAGATTTCTCTGTGGAGCTATTTTTTGCACAAACAGTCACACTATGTTGACCTGGTCCAATAAGGGATTGCAAAGACTCATCTATAACAATAACTCCTGGTATCAGTGTCGATTCGCGAAGAGTGGTATTTCCAATTGATATTGTATAGGTCAAATTGAAACCTGCAGGGAAAACAATTATAAAAATTATATGTAAGACATACATATAGAAACCAGAGCAGTTACTAAATTTCCTTCACACGTTTTAATATTTATTTTTGTAGGTTATATCAATTAACTGCATGATTCAGTTCAATCTATGCTATTTAAAATCAAAACTGAACCACCCAAGTCTTCTGCAGTCAAGTCAATTGCTTCAATAATTTAAGTTTATTCAATAAAGCTCATGATCTACTGCATTATCATGTATTGATTTTGTACTGCAAATGTTACAATGAAACCAGTTCACCACGACATTGGAAATGCTTGATCCAAAGGAAGAAAAGCAAGAATTTTAAATGAAAAAGACAGAAAAGATCAAAATATCTCCCAACATTTACACTTACCATCACTTCTATTCAGTGATTATTCATTATGTTATCAGCATCTATATTTTAAATATTCAAGAAGGAAGGTAGAGAGAAAACAGAGAATTATAGACCAGTAAGTCTAAGTGGGGAGAATTCTCGAATCCATTATCAAGGGCTTTATAGCAGAGCATTTAGAAAACAGTGGCAGGATCAGGCAGAGTCAGCATGGATTTATGAAGGGGAAATCATTCTTATCAAATCTGTTGGAATTCTATGAAGATCCAACTAGTAGACTTGACAAGGGAGAGCCAGCCAAAGTGGTATATTTGGACTTCCAGAAAGCGTTTGAAGAAGTCCTACATAAGAGGTTAAAAACCAAAAAAACTGTGGATGCTGTAAATCAGGAACAAAAACAAAGTCGCTGGAAAAGCTCAGCAGGTCTGGCAGCATCTGTGAAGAAAAAAGCAGAGTTAATTTTTCAGGTCCTGTGACCTTTACTCAGAACCAAGATTAAAGTGCATGGGAATGGGGGAAATGTATGGAGATAGCTAGAAAACAGGTTGGCAGAGAGGAAACAAGGAATAGGAGTTAATGGGTCCTTTTCAAATTAGCAGGCAGTAACTAGTTGGGTGCTACAGGGATCGGTGCTGAAACACCATCTATTCACAATACATATTAATGATTTGGATGAGAGAACAAAATATAACACCTCAAAGTTTACAGATGATACCAAATTGGGTGGGAGGGTGAATTGTGACGAGGATGCAGAGATCCTTCAGCATGATCTCAACAGGTTAGGTGAATGAGCAAATCAATGGCAGATACAGCATAATTTGGATAAATGTGAGGTTATTCACTTTGGAAGCAAAAACAAGAAGGCAGATTACTACCTGAATGGTTATAAATTAGGAGACAGGAATGTGCAGTGCTGACCTGAGTGTCACTGTGCACCAGTCGCAGAAGGCAAATATGCAGATGCAGCAGGCGGTAAAGAAGGCAAATGGTATGTTGGCCTTCAGTGTGAGAGGTTGAGTACAGGAGCAGGGAGGTGTTGTTGCAGTTACACAGGGCCTTGATGAGACCACACCTAGAATATTGTGTGCGGTTTTCGTCTCCTTTTCTGAGGAAGGAAGCTGTTGCTCTCAAGGGAGTACAGCGAAGATTTACCAGGTTGATTCCAGGGATGGTGGCTCTAATGTATGAGGACAGATTGACTAGGTTAGGATTGTTTTCGCTCAAGTGCAGATGAATGGGGTGGGTGGTGATGGGATCTCATAGAGACTTATAAAATTCTAACATGGCTGGACAGGGCAGATGCAGGGTGTGTCTGGAACCAGGGGTCACAGTCTGAAGATTTGGGGTAGACCATTTAGGATGGAGATGCAGAGACATTTTTTCACCTGAAGAGTGGTGAGCCTGAACACTGAATGTATTCAAGAGGCAGCTACATATAGCACTTGGAGCGAATGGGTTCAAAGGATATGGGGAGAAAGCAAGATTGGGCTATTCAGTTGGATGATCAGCCAAGATCATGATGAGTGCTGGAGTAGGCTCAAAGATTGAATGGTCTCCTCCTGCTCCTACCTTCTGGTGTTTCTATTTTTCTAGGTTTCTATGTAATACAAGCTACCTCAGTGGCTATACGTTCATTTCAGTACATTCTTAGATCATGAACCACATGGGTCAAGTATCTATTCAACTTTTGGAATTGTTGTGTCAGATTAGACTGAGTAATTGCCCAGGCAAATTAGGTGGTTGTGTAGTACACCATCAATAGATTTTCAAAGGATAAGGAGTTCTTGTGAACAGATGCACCTGCAATTCTTATACATAGTTGGTTTGAAACCAGTGTAGGACTGAAAATATATATTTAGGGTTTATCACATATTTTTTGTATGTGTTCCACATACTTACTATAGCTTAAATGTATCTAAATATCAACACTACATGGGATAAATCAGATAAAACAGAACTAATGATGATTTGGCATACTCTTTGTGCAACAGCACTTTCCAAACCCTCAACATCTAGCACCTGAAAGGACAAGGGCAGTAGATGCATGGTCAAATCACCACCGGCATGTTTCCCCTCCAAGCTACACACCCCATCCACTCTTCGATTTATATCAGTGTTCCTTCACGGTTGCTAGATCAAAACCCTTCCTAACAGTATTGTGGGTGCACTAGCCACATGAACTACAGCAGCCCAAGAAGGTGCCTCACCTTCTCAACAGCAATTGAGCATGCACATAAATGCCGATGAATGAATACATTTTAACAATGAGAATTCAGATGAAATGTCATTAAGCTGGAACATTGGACAAAATCCAAACTGAAAGAGCCAAGGATGAGATAAAAACAGAAAATACTGGACAAACTCAGCAAGTATGGCAGAAATTGAGGAGAGAGAAACAAAGTTAATGTTTCAAGTCTGATATGACTCTGATGAAAATTTAGCCCATCAAGTTTGCATCAGTCAATCAATTATGGTTCTGGCCAATCCTGCATCTCAATGTCACAATCCTGCCCTCTTCCTTCACCCGTTGGTGCCTCTAGTCTAGAAATCAGTTTATTTCTTAAATATTTTCAGTGACTTGGCCTTCACTGCTTCTGTAGTAGAGAATTTCAGATTCACCACTTTCTAAGTGAAGGAATTTCTCCACATCTGTCAGATATGGTTTACCTTTTATGAGATTGTAACCCTTAGTTCTAGATCCCAATTTACGACCATGTAATTAATATTCTACCCATGGTTTTCCTACTGAAGTGGATAAAGTATGTTATACTACACCTGCCACGTATTTGCCCAGTGTTATGACACTGAGACAGAAAGCCAAACTAAATCAGCCTTTCTACCACTGTATTCACAACACAGTAAAATTAAAACTGTCAGACACCTAATAGTCACTTCAATGGTTTGAATAATCAATCTGACTTTTGAATAATTGATCCCAGACTTTGAGAATAATTAATCATTTGTATCTTAAACATAAGACTTAACTATTTATTAAATATGCAATATCTTTAACAGAGAGAAAATTAAACAACATGGTAAACTGATGCGTGTCTGTGCTTTAAACCTGAATGTTTATTTTTAGCCCTTATTCAAACAAAAGACAAAAACAGACAAACATACACAGTTAAGGGATAATTAAAATAAAATAACAGAACTGGCCAGATTGTTGAAATAACTTTCACGATGTGTTGTTTCAGAGGCACAAATGTGTAAGTTTTGGTTGTTTTTCTGAACTGCCAATAAGGGTCACCTTCTCAGTTCACCCGGGCAATAGCAGCAATACTTTTAACTCAGCTTTCTACTCTTGGGCTTCCAAAAGCCTGTGAGGGAGATTAGGCAGGGAGGTTTCAAATATTCATGATGCTTTGTCAGCAGCCCAGAACAGCAGTTAAGAGTTGTGTATACTAGACTGAGACTGTGACACTGCGAGCCATTAGGTTTATTCCCCGGCTCCAACACAATTTTGGACTTGCCGATTGCCCAAACATCTTTGCTGTTCTTACATTCAATGGAGGGCCATCATCACTCTCCAACCACGATGGGCTGGGAAACGCAGAATTAGGGTTCTAATCTTCTAAATGAGTTAAACAGTACAGAAAAGCAAATTTTGCCAAGAAACAGGTTTGAGACTAAATGCTACCATTCCCCAGCAAGCCTCTGCCAACTGTGAGAACATTACTTTCATTCGCATTTTTGCACATTGATTTCATTTGTCTCTCCAGAGTTGCTACCTGAGCTGCTGAATTTTTACAATATTTTGTTTCTGCTTCTGCCTTGCAGCACCCACAGCATTTTGCTTTAGATGTTAAATTAATCTTTGATTAGTAGCAACATTTCTGTTTTCCAAACAACTGCAATAACAATCACCCAATTAAGCCATTGAAGCAAAGGTTAGCTATGAATTCACTCTTTATCTTATTATTGCATAAGTAGCATGACCTATCTCAATAAACAAAGAGGACGTAGGACCACACAAATACTATCAGCCAGGATATTTACAGGACAGAGTTACACTGTCATGCAAATGCTATCAAAACATGAGAAATACAATTAGAAATGCATGTTAATAAAACAATAAACATTTGGGAGATTAGTGCAATGTTTGGATGTGATAGGAATTTGTTTTTCACATAGTCTGATAGCTCTTTGGTGTATAGTTTCATGGAAGGAAAATCCTGACCGATTGGATATGAAAGATGGTTTCAGCAGTGGATGAGCTGAAATGGGAAAAAGTTGGGCAATGTTATAAAGATGGGAATAAACAGTCTTTGCGATGACACCAAAATGTAGTCAGAAGCTCTACTTGGTTTCAAATATGACACCAGGATAAATCTCAGACCATTGCCAGGGAGAGAACATAGGAAATAGTTAGGAAACTGAATTTGGAGCAGGGACTAAAAATTACAATCAGAGATAATGGGAACTGCAGATGCTGGAGAATCCAAGATAACAAAGTGTGTAGCTGGGTGAACACAGCAGGCCAAGCAGCATCTCAGGAGCACAAAAGCTGATGTTTCGAGCCTAGACTCTAGAGAGGGGGATGGGGAGGGGATTCTGAAATAAATAGGGAGAGAGAGGGAGGTGGACTGAAGATGGATAGAGGAGAAGATAGGTGGAGAGGAGAGTATAGGTGCGAAGGTGGGGAGGGGATATGTCAGTCCTGGGAGGACGGCCAGGTCAAGGAGGCGGGATGAGGTTGGTAGGTGGGAAATGGAGGTGCGGCTTGAGGTGGGAGGAGGGGATAGGTGAGAGGAACAACAGGTTAGGGAGGCAAGGATGAGCTGGGCTGGTTGTGTGATGCAGTGGGGGGAGGGGATGAGCTGGGCTGGTTTTGGGATGCAGTGGGGGGAGGGGGGGGGTTTTGAAGCTTGTGAAGCCCACATTGATACCATTGGGCTGCAGTGTTCCCAAGCAGAATATGAGTTGCTGTTCCTGCAACCTTCAGGTGGCATCATTGTGGCACTGCAGGAGGCCCATGATGGACATGTCGTCTAAGGAATGGGAGGGGGAGTTAAAATGGTTCGCGACTGAGAGGTGCAGTTGTTTATTGCGAACTGAGTGGAAGTGTTCTGCAAAGCAATCCCCAAGCCTCCGCTTGGTTTCCCTGATGTAGAGGCAGCCACACCGGGTACAGTGGATGCAGTATACTACATTGGCAATGTGCAGGTGAACATCTGCTTAATATGGAAAGTCATCTTGGGGCCTGGGATGGGGGTGAGGGAGGTGGTGCGGGGGCAAGTGTAGCACTTCCTGCGGTTGCAGGAAAATTACAGCCTGCTTTTTTGCCATACTTTATTGAAGAAAGATTCTGCTCATCCAATTCTATATGCTGGATGAACAGTCTCATAATTGAGCAACAGTGGAAGAGTCAAGAGGTGATTGTCAGGTCAAGCTGGGTGTAACAAAAATAATTCTTTTACTGCTAATTTAAATTAAAACGTAAAAATTCAACACAAACATCTAATATCAGTTTGTAATGTATCTGAAATAAGTTATACCTTTCTCCTTTTCTGTCTGAACCCACAATGTGTCTCCATTTCGAACTGCACAGTTAAGAATTGTGTCCAGTAGGCTGGGGCTGTAACACTGCAACCCATTAAGTTTATTTCCTGGCTCTAACACAATTTTGGACTTGCCAATTGCCCAAACGTCTTTGCTGTTCTTACATTCAATGGAGAGAGAATAAACGCCTAAAGCGTTGTACAGGTGTGCCATTGTAAATGATCTAATTAAAGTAAAAACGGGAACAAAAGTGAAAGCCAATGACAACAAGAACAAATCAATATTTTACTTAGTCATTCACTTTATCTAAAAGTTTAAATATTTAAAGCGTGGTTGTGTGAATAAATTAATAACATGATAGTCCTTTTATACCTTAAAGTATATAAGGTTGAGTTTATGTGGAGGTCAGTTCATTACATTTGTTTGTTCCTATTCATTCAGTAAAGGTGATTTTATTAAATAGGAACTTAGGAAGACGTATGAGCCTTTCAGCCCATCAGCCTACTCTGCTATTCAATTAGATCATGGCTTATCAACTGTCTTAACATTACTCAATCAGAAAATAGATCTTCAATATCTTCACTTATTCTCCTCTTTCAGTTCTGCATTTGTGATTCTCTGACTTGTCAACTTCGATTTCTGTCTTGCTGCCATACTTTCATTTGTTTCTCACGTTTCTCTGTTTTTACTTTTCTCTCCTAACTCACTTTTGGCACTCACTTTCCTCACTGATTTCTTTTTCTCTTTCTTTTCAGTTTTTTCTTTTTGCTTGCGTCGCAAGTTTGTGGCAAATAGAATAAAGAAACTAAAGAAATAATAGTCCCCAGTCAATCTGTAATGAAACCAAACCACATCATTCAATCAAGCAAGATTGTGTTATTTATGTGCCAAAACACATCACCCAAGTTTTAAGACCTATGAAAAATAAAGAAAAGCACATTTTAAAGTGTTAGAAGATTACTTACTGTTCTTGACGATAGAAGTAGTACATTTTTCCATCTCCTGTATAAACTGTACATGAGAATTTTTCTGGGTTTGGATTGAACTGCCACTCCAATGGGGGCATGATATGGAAAATTGAATAAGTAGGTGGCATCTTGGAGTCTATACCGAGCACAAAATTCACATTACACACTACATTGCAAATGGTTTTTGTTAAATTACATAAAGGTCTTTATTGAAATATACAATTATTTGTGATAATTACTATTTACTGACTGCTTTAGGATCCAGACATAAAATTAGCTTGCTTTACTTCACTCGTACTATTTGCAAAGATAAATACATAACTATATGCTATTGGGATTGATGTGTGTTTAGTTTGTAAAGCAAGGTGTTAGATTGATATCTGAAATAGCATCAGGTCAGCACAAGTTCACAGCACAGAAGAATATCATTTGGATCATTGCTAGAACAAATCATCTTGCCTTTTACCTTTCTTCTGCACCCTTGCATCTTCCTCTGTTTCAAATTTTTAACTGTTTTGTCCCATTCAAATGAGGCAATGGTTATTTTAATAATGATTAACTAAATTAGGTGGAATATGATAACACATTGCACCTGTTTGATTTTTACATTTAATTGAATTCTGTGCTAACTGATGCAGACTATTTTGATATAAGGAATGGAGCTCTTTCTTATCACAGGTGCCTGTTTTGGTGCCATCACATACCATATGTGAAGGGGGTCAGTTATTTAAAGTTTTCAAGAAGATTTGTAGCTCAGGTTGTAGATGAGGTTGTGGCCCTGCTTGCAGAGCCAGTGGGTTTGGTTGCAAACATTTCATTAGGTGCACGGTAACATTGTCAGTGCATCTCTGGTGAAGCGTTAGTGTTCTGTCCCGCTTGTTATTTATATGCCTCAGTTTGCTGGGGTGGATGCTATTACTTCCTGTTCTTAGTGGTTTGTACACAGGGTCTAATTCAATGTGTGTGTTGATGGAGTTCTGGTTGGAATACCAGCCTCCAGGAATTCCCTGGCGTGTCTGTCTGGCTTATGCGATTATGGATGTGTTATCCCAGTCGAATTCATATCCCTCGTTGTCCATGTGTAGTGAGATAAGCGACAACTGGTTGTGTCTCTCAGTGACTAGGTGTGTTCATATCTGCAGTCAGTTTTCTTCTGGTTTGGCCTATGTAGTGTTTCTCAGTTTCCTTGCATGGGATTTTATAAATTACACCAGTTTTGCTGGTTTTGGGTATGGTATCTTTTATGGTCGTCAGTAGCTGTTGTCAGGTGGTTGTCGGCTTGTGGGCTACTCTGATACCTAGGGGTCTGAGTAGCCTTGTGGCCATCTCTGAAACGTTCTCCATGTACAATAGGGTGATTAGTGAGTCTGGTCGTGTTGTGTCTTCCTGCTGTGATACGTCTCAGAGGTTTCAGCAGATTGTGCTTTTTGGGTATCCATTCCTTTTGAATACTCCGAATGGGTGCTCCTGTTCTGCTTTGCGTAGACCTGGGGTGCTGCAATGTGTTGAGATTCATTCAAATAATGTCTTGATGCAGCCCCGTTTGTGGATGTCTGGGTGGCTGTTAGTGTAATTGAGTATCTGGTCTGTATGTGTGGTCTTTCTATATAATACTAGTCTGGAGTTGCACGCTGTTATTGCATTCAACCATTATGGCCAGGAAGGGTACTTGGTTATTGTTCTCTTCTTTTTTCGTGAATTTTATCCCAGTATGGATGTTGCTTATGTATCGGTGAGTTTCTTCTACTTCTGTATGTTGAATAATCACCAAGGTATTGTCTACATATTGGACCCAGAATTTGGGTTGTATAGTGGGCATTGCTGCTTCTGCAATCAGTCCTGATATTGGGGATCTTATTAGTGCTCTGCTGATTTGTTTTCATATGTTGCTGTTGAAAGTGAAGTGGGTTGAGAGGCACAAATCTAGTTGTTTCATGGTGGTGCCCCTATTGATGCTCTTGGTGTCCTGGGGTGCCTGCCTACTTGATTTGTTCAGTAGTGTGGCAATTGTTTCTTTGATCAGGTCAATGCTTATGGATGTAAATAGTGCTGTTACATCGAAGGATATCATCATCTCATCCTCTTCTATCCTGGTGTCCTTGATGATGTCGAGGAATTCTTGAGATGAGAGGATGGAGTGGATAGTGTTGTCCACTAAAGTATTTCTATTTCTGTTGTAGCTCTTTGGCAAGTCTATATGTTGGTGTGCCTGGTAGTGAGACAATGGGTCTGAAGGAGACCCCTAGTTTGTGTGCCTTGGGGAGGTCGTAGAATCGGGGTGCGTTGGATCCTGCTGGCTTCATTTTTTGGTAGACTGTCTTGCTGATATCTTGCGAGTTGTGTAATTTCTTCAGGGTAATTGTAATCACTTCCCTAACTGTGGTGTTGGGTCTATTGCCATCTGTTGGGGTAGGTTATCTCACTATACACAGACAATAAGGGACACAAGTTTGACTGTGGCAACACATCCATAATCGCACAAGCCAAACAGAGACAACGTCAGAGAATTCGTGGATCCTGGTATTCCATCCGGAACTCCATCAACAAACACGTTGAATTAGACCCTGTGTACAAACCACTGAGAAACAGAACCAGAAATAATACCAACAACAGCAGCAAACCGAGGCATATAAATAACAAGTGAGACAAAACACCGATGTTTCACCGGAGGCTCACTGGCTATGTTACCTAATGGACTGACAAAATATCTGCAATCAAACCACTGGCTCAGCAAACATGTCTACAACCGCAGGATCAGCTATCTCAATTGGCTGGAAAACTGATTTGTGACACCAACAGCATGGGTACAATTCCCACACCAGCTGAGGCCACCGTGAAGGACTTTCCTTCTTAACCTCTCCCCCCACTGAGGTACAGTGACCGTCAGATTAAACCACCATTTCTCTCTCTCTCATGGAACAGCAGCCTTACAGTCTGATTGGGCAATGACGACTTAACCTTTACATTGCTGCCTCCCGCTACCAACCACTCTGGATATCTCTTATCTTTTCTAATATCAAAATAAACATTACAATACAATGTCCACTATCCCTCCACTGACACTTGAGCTAATTGGTGGACTTCATTTCCAAGAAGTGGTTCTAGTAGTGCTTCCTCTTTTGTTGGATGGGCATATTCTGCTCTGCGGAATTTTCCTGATTACAATCTGAGATTTCTTGCCCCTCTCTACAATTAACACTACCATCGTCCCAGTCCAGCTTCACTTAAAGCTTACCCATAATAAATGCACTGTATTGCTTGCACTCCTTTGTATTTTCCTTGCAGATTAGTTCCTGTACATCTTTCTCAATAGTCAGTTGTCTGTAGACTACACTGAGCTATACAATTGCGCCATGCTTGCTCTTTAGTTCTAACCATATTGATCTGTCCTTGACCAGCCGAGGACAAGTTATTTCCCACATACTGCAGTGTTCTCCAGAACCAAGGCTGCCACTTCTCCTCCTTTTCTGCCTTTGCTGGGCATATAGTAACCAGGAATATTTAAGACACCATTTCATCCTTTCTTCAGCCAAGTCTCTTATCATCACAACATTGCAATCTATGCCAATATTACCTATTATTCTCCATGCAACCACATACTTACAGTGTAATACTGAAAGTTCTAATTTCTCCTGTACTCTAACACCACCTATTAATTTACTATTCTCCATTTTAGCGCTTTCTGTCTCGCGGCATCCCATACGTACTGGTATTACTCTCTGTTCTTCTCACCTGGTTCCCACACCCCTGCAATTTTAAATTTAAGTGTCTCTGCAAAATGCTCTGCAAGAAACTGTGAGCTCCATTCAGCAGCTACCACCGAATTTGTACAGGTCCACCCCAGAACCAATCCCAGTGCCCCACGAATTTGAAATACTCCCGCCTGCACTATTTCTCCAGCCACGTAGTTACCTGTCTCATTTTCCCATTTCTGTATTGACTGGCACCAGGATTAATCTGGAGATCCTGCTTTCTAATTTTCTACCCACCAGAGCAAGAGGGCATTGCCTCAAAATAACGGGCAGCCGATTTAGGACGGAGTTGAGGAGGAACTTCTTCCAAAGGTTTGTGAATCTATGGAATTTCCTGCCTGGTGAAGCAGTTGAGGCTAACTCATTGAATATTTTTAAAGCAAAGCTAGAGAGATTTTTGAACAGTGAAGGAATTAAGGGTTATGGCGAGCGAGCAGATAAGTGAAGCTGAGTCCTTGAAAAGATCAGCCATGTTCTTATTGAATGGCAGAGCAGGATCAAGGGACCAGATGGCCTACTCCTGCTCCTATTTCTTTTGTTCTTATGTACCTAGCTCCTTAAATTCTGACTGCAGAACTACATCCCTCTTCTTACCTACATCACTGGTACCAAAATGATTGTGCAGATGGAAGAGCTGCACATTCAAAAAAAGGAGAATCTTCAGACAAGATTCAACAAGGCAGAATCCATAGACAATGTCAAAAAGCAATTCAAACCTGGTAAGAGACATACCACATCAAGTGTGATTGATGAGCTCCATAGAGCTGGACCATCAGTCACAAGGCTTTGGGTACAATAATCTGTTGCAGCAGTTCCAGATTGGCATTCATTCATTGAGCAAATGAACATTGGACCCTCTGTGATTAAAGTGGAGGGTAAGGGAAAACTTTTCAGGCTAGAAAAGTGACAAGTAGAGACTTTCTTCCAGCTCAGATTGAACAGGTTCCACAAGGCAAAGCTTTAGTAAGGGAAATCAAAAGCTGGAAAAGCAATTTGAAATGAGGTTCAGATCCAGGAACATTACAAAGCCAGAATTAAAACAATAAATGGGCATTTTTCAAAGCCTGTGCTAACATTAAATGGAAGAAGGAAATTAGACGACTACTGAGGCCACAGAAAAGGCAGGAGATCCATCACTTAAACTGCATTGAAGGCAGGATGCATCCAATCAGAATTCAATTAGTAGACTCATCCATGCAAAAACAAGTATGAAAGCAATGGGGATTACTTTTTAGAGCCATAGACATGAGCAGTTATCTGCAAAAAAGTAAATTAAAGGAATGGGATTCATCTTATAAAGCTGCAAATAGTGAAAGTCATTTACTGAAACTATATTTAGAACAGGAATTGCCAGTTAAAGCAGCAGGCAATGGGATTTATTCTGGAAATAAATTAAGGAAACAGAAATCATTTATTGAGGACCATCAGGATTCATCTGAGAAGATACAAAATAAGGTTCCAGTCCTCAATTTTACTCAGAAGATGGAAAGCCTCCATTGTGACTGCAGAAACATGGTAAAGCCATCCAGTGCAGAGGTACACAGCAGCAGGATTGCTCTTATTCAAAGTTAGAAGCCTTTAAATCAAGGAAAGTAAATAATCACATCGGGAATACATGGCATCAGAAACAATATTGCCCAGAAGACGTAATATCAGAAATGACCAAAGATATCACAGAGTTGCATACTTTGAAGAGATCAGTTCTTGAGATACAGAATAATTTTCAAACGAGATGCTAAATCTGTAGTTGAACAAATCAAAATACTTCTACTTTCCATTGGGAGTTCGGTTGATGTTGTTACAGTGCACAATTGTAAAAGAAGCAATAGATTATTTTATGAAAATGCAAGATATAACAGAAGAATTTAACAGACATTCTACAAGAAATTCTGGGCTGAACTCACTTTATCAAAGATTCCAAGAAAGGCTTTTCTGTATGAAATAGGTGATCAACACCTATCCTTTCAGCAAGATGATTTTATGTCAATGGGCATCTCAATACTTTTACACCCAATACAGGGGTGAGTGTCCCAATATTAGCAGATAGTGTACCATGCTTGAAATCACACTGTCTACAGCCAACAGCTGTGTGACTACAAGCTCCAGCAGGCATAGAATTTAAGATTAAAGGTATTCTACAGACAAGACAAGGGACAACAGATAAGAGATCTTACACCTTTCACAATCAAGGATTATCACTCATGAATGTTAATGTCATGATCTCAACATTTTCAATTGCCTGGTCTGGCAATCCACGATACCAAATAAATGAAATTGTCTTTTAATATGGCAGCTGTTCCCCAGAAAGGTAACCCATGAGATTACCCTGCAGGCACTGCATTACAGCAGGTTTCTGTTCCAACAAAAAAGACATGCTCCATGATGGAAATCCAAGAGTCAAAAAGTCTTCCAAGCGTGGTCAAAATGTCCCTAACTTTATTTCCTTGGAGCTAGTCACTCTGGTTGATAGCCCCATAGCCAATATTCCAATTAGCAACTCCTCACTGAATAGGGCACATTCAGGGGCCCAGACCCGGGGGGGGGGGGGGCAATAAGGAAATTGGTGCCCTTTCCTGCTCAAGGGCTGGGCAGTGTAACCTGCCAGGCTTCTTACTGTCACTGACACTTCCCACCAGCCTCAAGATTGATGCCAGATGGGAACACAAACGTTGAGTGGCCATTCAACCTCAAAACCGGGTGCGCCCCCATTAGGTCTTATTCACCGATCCCCTATAAAAACTGCCACCAGCAGGTGCACTGGCTGCAGGAAATCCACCTGGACAATTTTGAGTCCCACCTCACAAAACTAACAACGGGGCCCATTAAACAATATACCTTCACATTTCATTATTAACAAGGTCTTCTACCATAGTTTAGAACCAAAGCATTCATACCAAATTCACAGATGAAAGAAAACATGCTGTTACAGTTGGTTATGACCCACTTCAGGTATCCACTTGTCTTGCAAATATATTCACAATCTGCTGGAGAAGAGGATGGCTGCACAAGCCAGTTTTTGTAGGTCAAGCAAGATCCATCTAACCAAGTAAGAGCTGAGAAAAGAAACAATTCAAAAGGTTTTGTTTCAAACAGTAGGCATTTTTTTCTGCCTTAAGTTATGGACAAGACTTACAGACTTTTAAACTTCTGAATAAATAGTTGGCTAGGAGGACTTTCAAGATTTTTGCAACTTTGTGGTTGGACACTTCCCACTTTTTGATGCAGGTTTGTTATGTCAACAGATTTCTGAGCCTAAATGAAATAATAACTACATCCATTTATTAGCGAATATATTGCTTTGATTGAGTCATTTTGCTAATGCCAATAACTTAAGGGCCTGCATCAACTATAAATTGAAAGTTGAAACTCATGCAACAAATACTTCATCAAAGAAAGTGATAGGACAACAATATGAAATTTGTGTTAAACGTTTTGCGTCCAGTGACCCTTCCACAGAACCCCTTCTGAGGAAGGCTCACTGGATCCGAAACGTTAACTCTGATTTTCCTTCATAGATGCTGCCAGACCTGCTGAGATTTTCCAGTAAGTTTTGTTTTTGTTCCTGACTTACCGTATCTGCAGTTCATTCAGTTTTTAGGATGAAATTTGTTCTGGTTTGGGTACCACTTTTTGTTTTATGAAGTGATTTGTAAATAAATGGCAGTCTCTCTAAAACAGGTAAAGAATTTGCAGAAGACAATGTGTCAGGAGGAAGATCTGCAAGATTAGAAAATTATATCTAGAAAAGCATCGAAACAAGGAATTTCCTATATCCAATGAATACTACCTTCATTAATGTATATAAGATAGCATTGATGGTTGAAAACCATGTCTATTTGTTAACACTGTGAAACAAAAATGATGAAATTCACTTGAAAACAAACATTAGCAGTTGCTTGACCATGGCACAAATGGCATACAGATTTCTTGGCCTAATGCGAAGAATTTATCAAAAATTTTTCCTTGAGGTAATGCTTCTTAGCATCTCACATTATGGCTTATTATTACCTATAGGCCATTTTGGTTATAAAATTCAGGGGCACACTTCCAGATTGATTGCATAGTTGCCCTCAGGAAAAATGAGGTGGGTTCTGTAAATGTGCAGCAATCTATTCTGAATATTTATCACCCATATAACGAAGGTAAAATCTTAACTTGTACATAGTTAATGCAAAGCCAAATCAAATTGTGCAATTATGTTGCAGCATTTCACAAATACAGAAGGACATTTTCAGACACTTTAATTAGATGAAATTCATAGAATGCCTACAGTGTGGAAACAGGTCCTTTGACCCAACAAGTCCACACAGACCCACAGAGCATCCCAACCAAACCCATCTCTCCTATAACCCACCTAATCTACACATCCCTGAACACTATGGGGCAATTTAGCATGGCCAATCCACCTAGCCTGCACATCTCTGGACTCTGTGGAGGGAAACCGGATCACCCAGAGGAAATCCACACAGACACAGAATGAATATGCAAACTCCACAAGAACAGTTGCCCTATGATTTTATGATTCTAAATTAATTAATGGAAATGTATAGATTGGATCTAAAAGTTAAAGTTCTAAATTGGAGGAAGGTCAATTTTGACAGTATTTGGCAAGAATTTTCAAAAGTTGATGGGGCAAATGTTGTAGATAAAGGGACAAGTCGGAAATGGGAAGCCTTCAAAAATGAGATAACGAGAGCCCAGAGATGGTATGTTCCTGTTAGGGTGAAAGGCAAAGCTGGTAGATGTAGGAAGTGTTGGATGACTAAGAGAAATTAAGGGTTTGGTCAAGAAAAAGAACAAAGCATATGTCAGGTATAGACAGCTGAGAGTGTATCCTTAGAAGAGCGTAAAGGCAGTAGGAGTGTACTTAAGAGGGAGGTCAGGAGGGCAAAAAGAAGACATGAGTCAGCTTTGACAAATACGATTAAGGAGAATACAAAGGGATTCTACAAATACATCAAGGTCAAAAGGGTAACTCGGGAGAGAATAGGGCCCTCTAAAATTCAGCAAGGTTGCCTTTATGTGGAACTGCAGGAGGTGAGGGAGACACTAAATGAGTATTTTGCATCAGTGTTTACTGTAGAGTAGTAAGGGAATGGAACGCTTTGCCTGCAACGGTAGTAGATTCGCCAACTTTAGGTACATTTAAGTCGTCATTGGACAAGCATATGGACGTACATGGAATAGTGTAGGTTAGATGGACTTGAGATCGGTATGACAGGTCGGCACAACATCGAGGGCCGAAGGGCCTGTACTGTGCTGTAATGTTCTATGTTCTAGAAGGATATAGAAGACACAGAACATGGGGAAATAAATACCAATATCTTGAAAAATGTCCACAATACAGAGGAGATGGTACTGGATGGCTTAAAAGGTATAAAGGTGATTAAAACCTCAGGACCTAATCAGGTATGGACTAGAACTCTGTGTGAAGCCAGGGAAGTAATTGCTGGGCCCGTTACTGAGATATTTGTATCATTGATAGCTACAGGTGAGGTGCTAGAAGACTGAAGGTTGGCCAGCATAGTGCCACAATTTAAGAAAGGTGATAACAAAAATCTAGGGAACTATAGGCCCCTGAGCCTGACATCAATGGTGGGCAAGTTGTTGGGAGGGAGTTCTGAGGGACAGGACTTACATGTATTTGGAAAGGCAAGGAATGATAAGGGATAGTCATCATGGCTTTGTGCTTGGGAAATGGTGTCTCACAAACATAATTGAGTTTTCGATGTAACAAAGAGGATTGATAATGGCAGAGCAGTGGACTTGATCTATGTGGACTTCAGTAAGGCATCCAACAAGGTTCCTCATGGTATACTGGTTAGCAAGGTTAGATCGCATGGAATTCAGGGAGAAATAGCTGTTTAGATACAGAACTGGCTCAAAGGTAGGAGAGGATGTTGGTGGAGGGTTGCTTTTCAAACTGGAGGCTTGTGACCAGCAGTGTGCCACACGGATTGATGTTGGATCAATGGGCTACGCAGCATCAGAGGAGCAGGAAAACTGGGACCCTTTTTCAGAAATGGGGGAGGGAAAGGGGCTCTGAGCTTACAACCCACTGGTCTCAATGCGAACTTACTAGCTTCAAAATCTCCCCACACCTGGCCTCATCCCAAGACCAAACCTCCCTCTCATCCCCAACTCCATGACCTGTCCATCTTCTCTCCCTCCTATCCGTTCCTCCCACCTCACTGGCCAATCCCCCCACTACCTACCTGCTATCACCATCCCACCTACCTTTCCCAGCCCAACCCCCCTCTATTTATTTCAGAACCCCCTTCCCCTCCTCCATTTCTGAAGAAGGGTCCCGACCCAAAAGGTCAGCTTTCCTGCTCCCCTAATGCTGCCTGACCTGCTGTGTTCTTCCAGTTCCGCACTGTGTTATCTCAGACTCCAGCATCAGTAGTTCTTAATATCTCTTGGTTCTGGGTCCACTGATTCTCATCATTTATGTAAACGATTTGGACATGAACATAGGAGGTATACTTAGCAAGTTTGAAATTGAAAGTGGGGTAGACAGCAAAGAAGGTTACCTCAGAGTTCAAAGGGATGTTGATCAGATGAGCCAATGGGCTGAGGAGTGGCAGATGGAGTTTAATTTAGATAAATGTGAGGTGCTGCATTTTGGAAAGGTAAATCAGGCGGGACTTACACAATCGATGTTAAGGTCCTAGGGAGTGTTGCTGAACAAAGAAGCCTTGAAAGTAGAGTCACAGGTAGATAGGATAGTGAAGAAGTTTTGGTATGATTGTCTTTATTGGTCAGTGCATTGAGTTTAGGATTTGGCAGGTCATATTGTGGCTATACAGGACATTGGTTAGGCCACTTTTGGAATATTGCACGCAATTCTGGTCTCCCTGCCATAGGAAGGATGTTCTGAAACTTGAAAGATTTCAGAAAAGATTTACATGGATGCTGCCAGAGTTGGACAGTTTGAGCTGTAGGGATAGGCTGAATAGGCTGGTGTTATTTTACCTGAGGTGTTGGAGGCTGAGGGGTGACCTTATAGAGGTTTATAAAATCATGAAGGTCATGGATAGGGTAAATAGACAAGATTTTTCCCCAGGGTGGGGAAATCCAAATTAGAGGATTTAAGGTGAGAGGGAAAAGATTTAAAAGAGACCGAAGGAGCAACTTTTTCATGCACAGAGAGGTGCATTGCAAGGAATAAGCTGCCAGAGGAAGGTAGAGGCTGGTATAATTACAACATTAAAAAGGCATCTGGATGGGTATATGAACAGGAAGGCTTTAGAGAGATGTGGGCCAAATGCTGGCAAATGAGACTAGATTAATTTAGGGTATCTGGTCTGCATGGATGAGTTGGACCAAGGTGTCTGTTTCCGTGGTGTACATCTCAATGACTCTAATTGCTTACAATTGTGCTTCAATTTCTATTTAAGTGATTTTATAGTCAATGTAGGGCAAGAATCAGATACCCATGCCTGATATTTGCAGTTTGAAAAGTCTGTTCAGTAAGTATTGTACAAAAAGCAACTACATATTGATCAATCCACTGAAAATCCTCAGCCTAGTCCTAACTGAAACCAAATTCAGTGCCCAAACTACCTAACTGTAAAAATCTCAAAAATATCATGTCTCGCAGCTTTATTATCCTGTCAAATTTCTATGAATATTTGCCTCAAGTAATAGTTCATCCAATGTAGTCGATTTTACATCATACTGCATTGTTGTATAAATTGATGCTGAGGGCTATATTCTAGTTATATTTTAGTATAGATATAAACTAAAGCTGTACATTTCCGTGAATTAGGTAGCTGCTATATTTGTTTTGTGTTCTTTACGCTAACCACAAAAAAGTTACCCTTTGTATAACGCTGGACAAAACTAAACTACATATGAACTGTACAAATGTGTCGCATTTCAGAAACTCTTACACTTGTAGAATGCTACATAGTAATTGCCTGTTGCTACTTCACTGATGAAAAAAATGAATGTTACTTCATATAAATTACTGTAGTGCTACTCTATTATTTATGGGATACTTTCAAACTGAAAAGATAAAGTTACTAATGTTTGTTGTAAACCATTTTGTTTCACTTTTCATTACCTTAGAAATACCACCGTGCAGTTTAACAGCACTAACAGAACAGCACAGAAACAAACCAATAGATCTAACACATTTGTGTTGCGTTCATGTTCCACATTCGCGTATCAGCAACTTAAACACAGCACAATAAATGATCAAGCACATTCATAGTCCCAGACAAGCAGCAATCTAGACCAAGGTGTGTCAGACAACAGATGTTAGCCTGTATTTAAATTCTTAATTCTCACTTTTAGTTTGCTGGCATTTTCTTTACATTTTGTGACTATGCATCTCTCACATAAAGCCCTTAAACTTGCATTTAGTTCTTGTTTTACATTTCTTACCCATGTCATTAGATTTAGGAATGAAATCATGTACCAAATAAGCCAGACCAATCCATCTATTCGTATTATCTGTGATGTGGTCACTCAGAAATGTATATATTACACTGTCCTTAATAAAGGCGAGATGCCCACCACGTTGCTTGCACCAACTCTGGGCACTGGAAAAGTTGAGCGGCATTGGCACAAATTCATAGCATGAACTTCAAAACTCAATCTGATTTTTCAGGCAAGGTATCGCATCAGTCCGATAACAAGCGTAAATGGCAATTACAAGAAACAATCGGAACTCCATACTGCGAACTTCAGCAATATATAAAGATCTGATGTGATCTCAAGAATTATTTTATAAGCCATGTGGTTCCGCCCGGTAATAAAGAATTAATTCATGCATGTCAGACTACAATGATGGCTCAAATTTCTGAACCTGAAGTCCGAGATGTATTTTGCATATTTTCTTCAGTGGTCCATGATGTCAAAGGAGGAACACTGAGCCAAAAGTACAGTGGGCCACAATGCATTTTATAAAGTTACAGACGGATAATCCAGACACAGCTTCAAAGTAAATTACAAGTGAAAGGCAAGGAGATGTTGGTCTAAGCCAGTATAAAGCAGATTCAGGACAAACGATAATTATGACATTCAAGAGGAAGTTGGATACTGTGACACTGGGATGGCAGGTTTTCATGGGGAAATGGCAACTCATTTCTTTGTATCTCAATTTTCCTTTTCGTAATTCTTCATCAGCACGTATGATGGTGAAGCACAAATCAAAATAGTGACATTAGGCCTTAGTTTGCATTACTGATTAAAGCAAGGCATCTTTGTCTTTCTTGGGAAGGTGTTACATCGACACAGCACATTTTAAAACATTTCCATAAAATCAGCAGGTAGTCCTTATGCAGCTGTAAGTTTATCACTGATTAAAGTGCAATTTGAGAAAAATCTATGAACAAATACACATACAAATCTATGCATTTCTCAGTTGAACCATTTTCTTTTACATCCTGACTTGAGTCCAAGTCCATATCGTGTTATTCTCTGTTAATTTAGACATTTGTTTGTTCGATTTGTGACATCGATTCAATCAACATTTACACAGCAATAGGACACAGCAAGAACTGCAGATGCTGGAAAGTCAGAGACAATAGAATGTGGAGCTGGAGGAACCCAGCAGGTCAGACAGTATCAGAGGAGCAGGAAACTCGATGTTTTGGCTGGGGACCCTTCTTCAGGACCTGTATCACTATCACTCCACACTATATCGACTTCACACAGTCATATGAGATAATGGGAACTGCAGATGCTGGAGAATCCAAGACAACAAAGTGTGAGCTGGATGAACACAGCAGGCCAAGCAGCATCTCAGGAGCACAAAAGCTGACGTTTCAGATGAAGGGTTTAAGGCCCGAAACGTCAGCTTTTGTGCTCCGGAGATGCTGTGTTCATCCAGTTCACACTTTGTTATCATATAGTCATATGTTTTTTTTTCAAAAGTACAGGCATCAACAACGGGCGGCTTTGCTGCAGTGGAAGAAATCAATTCTATTCTATCTGACCTCTTGTTTATATTTGTCCCATTCTCCTAATCTTTTCCCATTTACTTTTCAGTTCATCTCCAAGAACTTCTACGTATTCAATTACTTTTCTTCTCATGAATTTAGAAGTATCTATTAAAATGACATGGCCTCCACTGAATGAAAATATGATCACTTCTTACTTCATTGAAATTCATGACTAGTTTTACCATTGTTCATAAATGTAGGTTGTTACATGAGCTGAATAGCTCTATCACTGACAGGTAGGATGGCAAGTAATTCATCACCCTCCAGGTGCTTCATATTTAATATTCAGATCTGGCAGCATCTATGAAGAAGTCAACATTTAGAATCCAGTGTGATTTCTTAAGAACAATTTCTTTGTGGACGGATGCTGCCATACCTGCAGAGTTTCTCCAGCATTCTCTGCTTGTTTGAATTTCCAGCATCCACAATATTTTGCCTTTATATTTAATATTGTTTGGAAGACTTAAGTTTTGAAGGATTGTGGGGAAAATGTATTTAAAACTTTGTGAACATGCCTGCAATGGTCTCTTTAAAGAATCTAATTGAAAGTTCACTGGAGATTTTTCTGAACAAGACTTTCTTGATATCAAGCATGCGAACAGCAATACTGTAATCTGGGCAGACTGAAAATATCCAACTCTTAAAATTGTGATCAGAGATAATGGGAACTGCAGATGCTGGAGAATATGAGATAACAAAGTATAGAGCTGGATGAACACAGCAGGCCAAGCAGCTGCTGCTTGGCTTACTGTGTTCATCGAGCTCCACACTTTGTTATCTCCAACTCTTAAAATTCCTATTTTTGCATTATAGGTGAGGGAAAAGGACTCACATTTGGCCAGGACAAGGTTCTGGAAAGTCTCTGTGCCTTTTGAAAATTGTCACCAGGAAGTTAATTGTTTCTTCTTGTACCCACTGTTTGATGATCAGATGAGATTGACAGCAATACAGCACTTATTACAACACAGACAGCTGAATCAAATCAGGCACATCATCCCCGTATTCAAAAGACCACAAAATTAAAGACAATAACTCTCAAAATTAACCTCAAAGGTTCCAAACCAGACTCTTTGAATAACCAGCACAAGACTTTGTGAACAATCAACACACTAAGTTTGTAGTATTAACATAAAAATTTAACTATTAATAACAGTAGCTTTGGCAGAGCAACATTAATGACCTAAACCCAAACTTCTTTGATTCCAGCCTCCATTCATTCAAAGATGGATAAAGAGACATGGGTAAGGGATTAATAAAAAGAATAAAATGATATGTAACCAGCCAGGCCACTTACACAGTCTTCATGATCTGTAATCTCTCAGAGATATGGGATCATATCTTCATTGGTTCAATCAATATTCTAATGCATGCAAACAGCTTCCAGTAGTCTGAGCAGCGTTCACTTAATACTTATAACTGAGACTGAGTTGATGAGGGGGGACAAACAGGAAGCAATCAAGCCTCCATCCTGTAGTTCTTTTTTACAAGCACAATCTTCAGACTTCAACAAAGTCAGAAAAATCGCTATAAAACCCTAATTCAACCACACTTAGAATATCATATTCAGTTCTGGTCACCTCATTATAAGGAGGATGTGGAAGCTTTAGACAGGGTGCAAAAATTTACCAGGATGCTGCCTTGACTGGAGGGCAGGTCTTATGAGGAAAGGTTGAGTGAGCCAGGGCTTTTCTCATTGGAGTGAAGAGGGATGTGAGGTAACTTGATACAGGTGTACAAGATGATGACAGGTATAGATTGATTGGATAGTCAGACCTTTTCCCCAGGTGAAAGTGACTGTTACGAGGGGGCATAATTTTAAGGTGATTCGATTCGAGGAAGGTTCTTTACACAGACTGGTCGGTGTGTGGAATGCACTGCCGGTGGTGTTAGTGGAGTCAGATCCATCAGGGACATTCAAGTGACTTGTACAGGCACATGGCTGATAGTAAAATGAAGGGGATGCAGGGTAGTTTGATCTTAGAGTAGGATAATAGGTTGGGATAAAATTGTGTGCCAGAGGCCTGTACTGTTCTATGTTTCTGTTACCAGTTCAAAGTCTGGTCTCTCCCTACCAGCAGTTAATATTCAACACCTGCCACCTGAGCATAATGGGTCTCCGGAGCAAAGTGTCTGTGGAGTACTTTTAACAAG
The DNA here is from genome assembly GCF_030684315.1 of Stegostoma tigrinum. Lineage (NCBI taxonomy): Eukaryota > Metazoa > Chordata > Chondrichthyes > Orectolobiformes > Stegostomatidae > Stegostoma > Stegostoma tigrinum. The sequence continues at coordinate 41,196,909 of NC_081369.1, forward strand.
AATCAATTTGCAATTAACTTCCATCAAACAAGTATCATTTTGTTTGTTCTCCACTTTAGAAAAAAGACAAGCTACTGTTCACAGTCCGAAGGTCACCTTCAACTCTCCATTCCAAACCAAAAAATAATATCACAACACAATGTTTTGGTAAGATCAAGGTGTATATTTCATAATGTAACACTCAAGTGCTGTCAGGATAGCACACACATACATCATTTTACAGTGAAAACAGAATCCACCATACTTCCCACAGTAATGTTATTGTAAAGCAAAATAGCATGGGCACCAGCCTGCTATGCTAATGACCACAGCCCAAGGTTGGAGTAACAAGTGACAGGACAGATTGGTGGGCACAAGGGATTTCAGGATTCCATTTTCTTAAGCTAGCAGATGGGAGGGAGAGTCTATTATCAGTTGTATAAGTGCATTGTGCCAATATACAATGTTAGATAGTGAACATCCATATTGAACTGGTTCAGAGCTAGTAGGAACTGCAGATGCTGGAGAATCTGAGATAACAAGGTGAAGAGCTGGATGAACACAGCAGGCCAAGCAGCATCAGAAGAGCAGGAAGGCTGACGCTTCGGGCCTAGACCCTTCCTGCTCTTCTGATGCTGCTTGGCCTGCTGTGTTCATCTAGCTCTTCAGCTTGTTATCCACATTGAACTGACAGGTACAAAAAAGTCTGGGTGCCATTGAATTAACGGAACTTCAGAGAAGTTGTTTTTATTCAGCAATGTTTAAACCTAACAAAGAAAATTATGTAGACCAAGATTGCATACATTTTTGTAAAGGACCCCAACATGACAATTAATTCTTTTAAAACATTGTTTAATTATGAGCATAAGAATGGAAAATTAACATCTTGCAAGGCAAAAATTTAGATCAATCTGTATTGGAAGTATAGTTATAGTGATTTATAAGAACAATTTATTACTTCCACTAAACAGTTATTCCTGACCCATTAGTAACTTGGGACTGCCAGATAAATACTGGCCAGATATTTGCTGTTTGAAAGTTATTTTGAATGTGTCCAACCCTTATGTACATTGAGGCATCATTCCTGGATGCATATACGTGTAAATCAACTTTACAAAACGATTACTATTTCACATGTCCCAAGATTGAGTTCATTACTATTGCTGCTGTGTCTAGTTTGTTTGGTAGCTACTATAAACCATATAATTATAAGATAAAATGCATTAATTAAACAATATTCAATCATTTCAAACTCTTAGAAAGTTTACAGTTTTGCTCCATTAAAAGTTTATTAAAGACAAAATGTGGAAGCCGATGCAGGGCACTATGACGCCTTGGTCACTTGTCTGCCTTCTATTATTTACCCTGTTATATACACACACCTAGATACACTTACCCCTCATTACAGACCATACAAGGTATTAGCATGTTTCTGTTGGAGTGTTCACGCACATTCCCCAGATTACAAATCTTCTGATTACAGGAACCTAGAGACATAGAGGCTACTCAAAGACTGTTTGTGGCATTTGGTAAGAAGTGATGTATTTTCTCTCCTGTTTTGTCTGAAGTAATTTCGCTGTATCACACACCTTCTCCATTGAAAAGCATAGGTTAGTGTCTCCAAGACCAACTGCCTCAATTATGGGCTCCCAATGAGTAACTCTGGTTTCCCACCAACACCTACAGACATCACCCCAATCAAAGACTCAATTTACAACCCTGACTGAATGCTCCAGTCTTGGATGCTTCTGATTGGAACAAAGGCTATGAACAAAGTCCATAGGTACTGTAAGGCAACAGCAAAAGTACTGCACCATGGAGTCAGAATTCTATCCATCCTTTTAGCCATGGGGTGAAGCAAGATGTCTTCTAAAACAAAACTTTCAGACAACTACTTTATGTTAAAAATCTAATTGAGAAAAACAATTAGATACTCAGTATGTGGAATCCAATGTGTAACCAAAAACTCACTGATTTGATATGTTCCACTGTCTGTTAGTATTTAAGCCATACATAAGCAATGCATTTGTTATTGTTAAAAATAAGACAAGGAATTGCCACAGCATTGAAGATACTCGTGAATAAGCTTATTAAGATTTTAGTCTTCACAGACTACCTAGATCATAATTTTAAAACTGCAACATGAAACTTATTTTTTTAAGCTATCTATTAAAACAAAAATCACTTAACAAATTAAACTGGAATGCTCATAAAGTTGATAATGGAGACATCTTCCAAGCATCTTCAGCAATCATTGATAAGTATATCAAGCATACCATTGACTACACTAGAAGTTCAAATTTTATTCTAACATGAATGAATCATAATGACAATGTTACAGAAGCTTTATTACAGATGAGTTTTAAATTAGACTTTAAATAATATTGGGTGTTCCCATCCGTGAACAGGAAGGTGCAAGTTACTTTTTTTGGAATACACAAGATACTTCATCAAAGACCAACTGAAAACAACTTACCCCTTTACTGAGTGTTACCAACTGACAATTGCATTTTGTCAAGGAAACTATTTCTCTTACATTAGTCTCAAATCACATGCAATCTAACTATGTAACATACTGTTTATTCTTTCAACTCCACCTGTTGTCCCTGATTATTTGGAGCATCAAGAGAGAAAGAAAATCAGACTCAAATTACAATGTCGACGAGTCATTCCCAAAACTGGATTTGAGTCCATGTTCAACAATAAACTCTATGTTTTGCCAGAACTCCTTTCCCCATAAATATAACCAGGGACAGGATCAGAATATTATCTGCAAGTACGGTATACCAACTATCAAGAGACACCCAAACAATATTTTAACAAAGGAGTGTTAATATACCAGTATACATAGCATCTGGTTCATTATAAAGCTTACAGTTTCTTGAAGAAATAGACCAGTGAATTTAGAATTACCCCCATGAAAATTAAAGTACAACATTATTGATCAGTAAATTAAGTTTTCTTCTTCAAGTCCTCAAATCTACGAGACAGATCGTCAAAATCAATATCTTCTGAAGCTGTGGAAGTGCCACCAACAGATGCTGTTGGTAGGGTGTCAGGCACAGAGGGTAATTCGGGTATTGTCACGTTATCATAAACAAAGTTGCTTGGAGTAGCAGCAGGTCCTGGCAACTGTCGAGGTGCCGGTATTGGGACTGAAGGGCCTACACATTACAAATAATTTTTAAAAATTAACTGCAGTGTCACATCAGCCAACATTAAATCACAAAAAATATTTTCAAAGTGCATAAATGGATCAAATCAAAAATCTGAATTGACTTACCAGGAAGCTTGGGAGAAGGCAAATGAGTGTCAGTATTGTTGACATCATCTATCTGTTAAACAATATCAATTATCAGTAATATAATCGAGTCAATTTAACTGTAGAAATGTCACTATGCAAGCTGTGAGATGGTATAATAGAAGCATATGCTTTAGGAAGGTTTTGGCATTAATCCAATTCTGAAGCAGCCCAATTGGCGGTCTGGAAGAAGCTGTTAATGATAAGTAAGTCTAGATTGTTTCACTGGACTCACTCAGAAGCATTTATCAAAAAAATCAATAATCTGAAGCAGACCTGATAACTAATATCCAAGACAAGCTGTCCACAGTACATCAAGGCAATGGCTCAAATATGAATGACCCAGTCTGAACCTAGTGTTCACTAACAGAACCTAGCAGGTTAGACGTCAGAGGCTGGAAACTCTTCCCACTCAACTCTATATTATTCTTGAAGGTGATGCTCAACACATGAGCTGATTTCATTCAAGTAAGCACCAGTAATTCCAAACACAAAGGGGGATCTAAAACCTGTCTCTCCAAGTACATCACCTGATCTGGTTCCTACTGAACAGCCAACCCTTCAATCACCTTCAGTGCTCATGATCTTTTCCGATACTGTTAATACTTCTGTATAAGAAAATAGGAAATGCAAGAACAGAATATTTTCCGAAGGTGAGTGACTAAGCAAATATTATTGTGCAGAGGGATTGCCAGGTGTCTTGGATCAAAGAAAGTCAACCTACAGGCACTCCAAACATATAGGAAGACAAATTACACCTTGGCCTTTGTTACATGAAGGCTCAAATGCAACAGCAGTCGGATTTTGCCGAGACCATCCCTTGAGCAGTTTGCAGTTTTTGTCCCTTTATCAAAGGAAGGATATTCTTGTCAGAGAGAGTGCAACAAAGATTCACTAGATTGATTCCTGGGACTAGATGATTTTCTTATGCTGAGAGATTAAGCAGAATGGACCAATATCCTTTTAGATTTAGAACAGAGGTGAACTGAGTAAAACATCTGTTTTTGTTTGCTCAGAGAGAGCAAGAATTGCAGATGCTGGAGTCAGAGACAACAGTGTGGAGCTGGATGAACACAGCAGGTTAGGCAGTATCAGAGGAGCAAGAACGCTGACGTTGGTGGTGGTGGGGATTGGTTGGTGGGAAGGGTAGGGCAGGTACGTGGGGAAGAGGATGGACAGGTTGTGTCAGGTCAAGGAGGTGGGGATGAGAGGGAGGGTTTGGTCATGGGATGATGTTGGGGGTGGGGAATTCTATGTTCAGGCCATTGAGCTGTGGGCTCGAAGCGGAACGAGGTGTTGTTGCTCCTCCAGTTTGCATGTGGCATCACTGTGACACTGGAGGAGGCCCAGGTTGGACATGATATCAAGGGAAGGGGAGAGGGAGTTAAAATGGTTGATGACTGGAAAACGTTGTTGATTATCGTGTACAGAGCACAGATGCTCCACGAAACAGTCCCGGAGTCTGTGCTTGGTCTTGCTGATTTAGAGGAGACCACATTGGGAGCAGCTGATACAATAGACCAGGTTGGAAGATGCACAGCTGATTCCCTGAAGGATATGAAAAGTTTGCTTTGGGCCTTGGATAGAGGTGAAGGGTGAGGTGTAGAGGCAGGTGTAGCACCTCCTGTGATTGCAGGGAAAGATCGCTGGTGTGGCGGGGTTAGTGGGGAGTGTGGAGTAGATGAGGGAGTCGTGGAGTGAGCCGTCCCTACGAAAGGCAGATAGGGGTGGGGAGAGAAATATCTCTTTGGTCATGAGGTCTGATTTTAGGTGGCAGAAGTGGAGGAGAATGATGGGATGGTATGAGAGGACCAGGGGGATTCTGTCTTTATTTTTGTTGGGGGGGGGGGGAGGTTGAGGGCAGAAGTGCAGGAAATGCAAGAGATGCAGATAACGCATTTTTGATCACCAGAGGGAGGAAGTTGTGGTCCTCACAATAGAAGGACATCTGGGATAAACTTTCAACTACTTCTTTTTAAACATTTGGAATGATTCAGTGCTAGGGCTTTCTCTTTCTATGAGCCAACCTGGATTTTCCTATATTAAATGCCCCAATCAAACAAGTTGTTAGAAAGTCGATATTAACTCATGAAAGAAATGAATGTTACTTCCATCAACTCATTAAACTCCTTGCATAGAATTGCACATTATGCAACACACAAATAGGTATTTAGCCCAACTAGTCAGTGACAGTGATTATACTCCTTATTGGCCTTTTTTCTTCATCTAACCATAGTTCTGATTTTACACAAGGAAGCCATTTATTTCCTGATCATGTTAACAATAGCTTTAGAAAAAAGGCAAGCTCGTTAGTGAAATAATTTTCTACATTAAATACGTACATGCTCAAAAGGAATAAATCAGTGAGACTACATTAAAACACGTCAGTATCCTGGCATACGCCCCAGAAGCATTGAGGTAGATCGAGAAGTGATATTGATGCTGGGCTAACACTCCAGCAACCTATGTTATGTTCTGCGACTTAGGTTCAAATCCCACCAAGGCACACAGTGGAATTTCAATTCCATGAAAATCTGGAATTAAAAGTTTAATGCTAACCATGAAACCACTGCATAGTAATAATCTGGTTTACCAACGTCCTTGAGGGAAGCAAGTGTCATCTTAATCTGGTTTCGTCTACATGTGACTGTGAACCTGCTGCAATGTACTTGGATCCTCACTGTCTGCTGAAACGGCCAAACAAGTTACTCAGTTATATCAACTACTAGAAAATCAAAAAACACAGTGGTACTGGATAGGTCATCTTGCATCAACTTAGGCATTACAAACAATGGCAAACACAGGCTTAGTGTCTGCAAAGACACCCTCACTAACACCTGGGGTTACAGCTAATATTGGGAGAGCAATCTCAGACACGTCATGCAAAAGCGTGACAGTCACACTCTCAGAATCTTACATTATACACAATGTCCCAGACAATGCCATCATGATTCCTGGGTATGTCCTGTGCCATAGGTAGGAATTGACAGTGGGGTAGACAGAATTGCCTTGCGGGTCGTTAACATTGATCGACCCTATGAAATCTCATGGCATTAGATCAAACATGGGCAAGGAAACCTCCTCTTGATTACCATATACCACACCCACTTAGCTAATGAATGAGTGCTCCAGCATGTTGAACACCACTTAGAGGAAGCACTGACAGCAGCAAGGAGAGAGAATGTACTCTAGAGTAGGGGACTTCAATGTCTACCACTATTACTGGCTGGGCTGGTCAAGTCTTAGAGTCCTAGAGATGTACAGCGTGGAAACAGACCCTTTGGTCTAACTCGTCCATGCAGACCAGGTATTCTAAATTAATCTAGTCCCATTTGCTGACATTTGGCCTGTATCCCTCTGAGCTCTTCCTATTCATATACCCATCCTGTTGCCTTTTAAATGTTATAATTGTACCAGCCTCTACCACTTCCTCTGGCAGCTCATTCCACACATGCACCATCCTCTGCATGAAAAAGTTGGCCCCCAGGTCCCTTTTCAAACCTTCCCCTCTCACTTTAAACTTCTGCCCTCTGGATTTGGATTCTGCCACCCCAGGGAAAAGAACTTGGCTCTACTGCCTATCCATGCCCTTCATGGTTTTATAAATCTCTACAAGGTCACCCCTCAGCCTCTGACACTCCAGGGAAAGTAGCCCCAGCCTATTTAGCCTCTCCTTATAGCTCAAACCCTTCAGTCTTCACAATCTTTTCTGAACCCTTTCAAGTTTCGCAATATCTTTCCTTTATGAACTGAGTACTTTACATTTTCCAATGCAGGTCCTTGCATTCCAGAAGGCTTTACCACCAGAACTTTGTAACAAGCACAAAGAGATTGCTTGGCTAGTAGTGAGAGGGGAACTACATGTGAGAGCCTTCTTGTACGCCTGGTCTGTCTGCACCACCACATACTTCCCCAAAATGGCTTGGGGGTGGGGGGAGTAGAGAATGATACTGTCGCATGTCTACTGCTGGAAAGTACCTTTGGAGAAAGATATTGATTTTTGTCGAGATTGATTCCAAACAGGTCTGTGACGCATGCCTGTACACTGTGTGGTCTGTTCCCTGGAATACACACCAAGATAGTCATCGACTGCACCCAGACGACCACCAACTCAGTGAAAGATGTTCTTTGGTCTTCCAGAACCCGAGCAAATGTTGCAGACCAGAACATTCCAAGATCCAGGACTACATGCTGAGGGACACACTGAAGCGTGGGGCAGGTACTACCGAGATGCAGTGGGGAAGGCCAATGTTGGAGATCTTTCTGCCGAAGTTAAATGGTGGTCTGTTCAGTTATTGGACCCTCCCAGTGCATCAGATGCATAATATAATCTTTTACAAGTAGATGATGCCTTTGGTTTATTCGTCAGATAGTCAAACTCCATGTTTGCTTGTTTTCTCATGCTACTGTACGGAACTGAACTGCGTTTGACTATATACACACACACACATATATATTTGATACTTTTGTGAATAACATATCTCAAATCATAAACTGACGAGACTGCAAACTAGTGGTATAAATACTGTGGTTACAAAATCAAAGGCCAAGAATACTGCAGTGAGCAACACCGGACTCCCCAAAGCCTGACCACCATTTACAAGGACAAGTTAGGAGTACCCGCCAATTATCTGAGTACTTGGCATTGCAACACTCAAGAAGCTTGACACAATCCGGGCAAAACCTTGACTGGCACCACATTCACAAAATCCACTCCCTCCTCAACCAACAGGCAATAGCAAGAGTGTGTACTGTCTACAAGATACACTGCAGAAATTCACTAAAGATCCTTAGACAGCACCCTCCAAACTCACATCCACTTCCATTTAGAAGGACAAGGGCAGCAGATGCACGGGAACACCACCTCCTGCAAGATCCCCTCAAAGCCATTCACCAACCTGACTTGGAAAACACATCATAGTTCTTTCAGTGTCACTTGATCAAAATCCTGGAATTCCCTCCCTAACAACATTGTGGGTCTATCCACACTGACATGAACTGCAGCAGTTCAAGGAGACAGTTCACCACCACGTTCTCAAGGGCAACTAGGGACAGGCAACAAATGGTGCTGCTACAGTCACATCTTTCAAAGATAAAGCAGCTAGACTGTCTGCAGCAGTAGACGGGGGAACGAATAAGAGGGGAAAACATCAGTGACCTCATCCCTAATGACCTGCTTGCTGCAGGCTATGACCATATAGGCAAGAATGGCCACTCCCCTGTCCAGACACAGATGAAGTCCAATCATCACATTGGGGGATAGACTTCAAATAGAGCTAGTAGTTCAACACTGTGAAACCACAAGACACTGTGGACCATCAGGAGTAGCAAAGTTGCACTCCAACACAATGTGTAACTTCATGAAATGGCATATTTCCCACTCTACCAATACCATTAAGCCAGGGAATCAACTGTTTCGGTGAAGAGTTGAAGGAAACATTCCAGGAGTTGGGCCAGGTATACCTGAAATTAAGGTACAATAAAGCTGCAATAAAAAATTACTTGTGTGAGAAACAGCATATATGTGGCAAGTGACAGACAGAGCTAAGTGAGTGCACAACCAACAGATTAACTCTAAACTATGTAAAACTGCCACATTCAGTCATGAATGGTAGTGGACAACTGAACATCACATTGGAGGGAAAAGTTGCACAAACATCCGCATTCTCAATGACAGGGGAACCCAGCATATCAGCACAAAAGACAAGGTTGCAACATTTGCAACAATCTTTAGCCATAAAAGTTGAGTTTAAGATCCATCTCAGTCTCCTCTCGTGGCCCACAGCATCACAGTTACCGATCTTCAACAAATTTGATTCATTCCCAGAAATATCAAGAAATAGTTGGAGGTACTGGATACTGAAAAGACTATAGGTTCAGATACCAATCCACAACAATTCTTAAGTCTTGTACTCCAGAACTTGCCAAATTCCTAAGCAAGCTGTTCCAACGCAGCTACAACTGTGTCAAGTGCCCAACAATGTGGAAAACCGCCTACATATGTCACAAAAAGCAGGTCAAATCTAATCTGACCAATTATCAACCCATCAATCTACTCTCGATCATCAATACAGTGATGGTGTCATCAATAGTGCTACCATAACATGCTTGTGCTACAATGGCCTGCTCACTGATGCTCAGGGTTCTGCCAAGGGCTCTCAGCTTGTGAACTCATTACACCCTTCGTTCAAATAGAGACAGAAGAGCTGAATTCCAGATGCAAGGGGAGAGTGACTGCCCTTACCATTAAGGCCATGTTTGATCAAGTATGTTGTCGAGGAGCTGGAAAACTGGAATCAATGGGAAGCAAAGGGGTAAACTCTCTGCTGGCTGAAGTCATATCTAGCACAACAGAAGATGATTTAGTTGTTGGAGGCCAGTCATCTCAGCTCCAGGATATCTCTGCAGGTATTCCTCAGGGTAGTGTATTCAGCCCAACCATCTTCAACTATTTACCTGTTCACTGAACTGTGATCAAACTTGTCTTAATTTTACGTTTTTTATAATTATTTATTATTTGTGTCATTACAGGCACTGTGGTAAGGTGATTTATAAAACTTTTCACCATATTTTCCATGTAAAAATACATATGACAATACATTTATATTCTCGGCTATTTCATCAATGGCATTTCCTCCAATAATAAACTCAAAAGTGGGACACAAGTCAAGGTGTGACAGAATTCTTGCCACTTGCTTGGATGAGTTCAGCTCCAGCAAACCTCAAGAAACACCTCCATCCAGGACAAAAAAAGCCCACTTGATAAGCATTACATCCACAAACATCCACTCCTTCCACCAACACTCAAAGCAGCACTGTCTACTATATACAACATACACTGGAAAAACTCACCAAGGCTCCTTAGACAGCACATATTTAAAATTTCAACCAATTAGATCTGCACTTACAACTGCTAATTTCCTGTGCTGAAAAGGTTGTTTGGTAATAAAATAGAGGTTATAGGGAGCCCGTGGGAAACTGAAAAACCAACACTTAATTTTTTGATAGTTTACATTCCTTAAGCATAAGAGTAGGAATAGTGATTCTGCAACATCAAGCACAAATTGAGCATGGCTTCTTGCAATGGTGTTAGTACTATTAGTGCATGGCTGAAAGCATTTGAAGAAAAATTGAAACATCTTTCCTGATTATCCATCTCCCCAGTTGCTATTTTCAGGCCTTGCTGTTGCAAAAGAACCTCAGCAACTTACAGATTCATATGTTGGTGGTTGCGTTGGTATTGGGGGTGGGTTACCCCCCATGTTAGGTGGCTGGAAGTTGTTGAATGGCTGGTAAGTGTCCACTGGCAGATTGTTATCCTAGATGAAATTTAAAGAAAAAGGCAAGATTCAATCAAATATAATGTCAAGCATACCGTGCCTCCCATTGCAGCTTTGATTGGTTTGTGGTGATTATCACAGTCTACGAGCATTTGGATCTCTGCACTATCAGATCAGCAGGATTATGTAATTTGGCTTTAACAATTCTTGATCACTATATCTTAACCAGCTTCATTGGGGGCTACTATTTTCCCACCTTCCCTCTCCACTAACCAAGGCACACACGCGCACACACACACAAAGCAGTAGACCAGGGATATACAATTTCATCCCTCATCAGCACCATCCAAAATCACTGATTTCAATCATAAGGCATGTTCATACTGCAAATCACACTTCACCAGGCATTTTCAGCAGACTCAAATTGGATCTTTATATTTGTTTCATATCTTGGTCACGTCAGAGATATACACCAATTGTTTGACCCTCACCCAAATGACTCTTATATAGAATTAGATGCACTAATATACTCAATGTTCCACCTCCATTTCATAAGTTCATTAGGAATTTAAGAGATCAACTATGATCGATCACACTCCTTCCAAACAGTTAGCTTCACAGCAGAAATGAAGCATTTACTTCACTAAATATTTTCTATTTTTAATACATTGCAGATTACGGATTAGCAGATGAACCAGTAACCACTGAAAGGATATATTTCATACTTTGAAAATCAAATACATATTTTCATGCAAATAGTGTCAATCATCATGTCAAGACTTAGCAATCTAAAAGAAAATAAGTCTAGACGAAGCAAAAGAATAAGTATTATCCTTTGCCAATGGAAAACACACCACTCAAGCAATGTAAATATTTGTTTTGTTTAAAGGATTTAGAACCTACACTACAACCGCAAGTCTCAGAAACAAGCAGCTTATTGCATGTACCCAAAAAAAACCCTTAACAGTACGGGTTGCAATTACATTTGATTAACTGCCAACTAACTTTTCAGACCCTTTCAGGAGTTTTTTGCACTCCCCACCCCAATAACTCATTCCAAGTATATACTTCCAAACTAAAATAAAATAAAATTAAAATCAATACAACTGTAACTGGTTTAGAATTACAAACACAGTATTCAAGTTAGCAAAGCAAAATGTTTGAGAAACCTGTAAAGGCATAAACAGACTTAACATTTCAAGTCTGATGTTGAAGTTTTATTTTTAAGATCTCAGCATCCACTGTATTTTGCTTTTATGAGTTAAGTTGTACTTTACATTCATGACCAAAACTCTCCTGTCAAGCCTCCAGCCTTCACATCATTTTATCCAAACTTCTGCTGTCCACATCCAATACTACAGCATTCCATTCATCATCCGTGTTTTTCAGAATCACATTGGCTTCCGGCGCCTGATATGATGCATTCAAAATTTTAAACTTTGTGATTAAAGTCCTTCATGACTTTCTCTTCTCAACTGACAAAAATCGTTGCACGTTTAGCTCTTTTTGCATTCCACTCCCAGTTTCTCCAACCAGTTAGTTTCACAAATGCTGCTGTTGCCATCAATTGTCTCAAAACTACAATTTGAAATTTCCTCTTTACAGTCTTCGGTCCTCCTGCTCCATATTTAGGTCTCTAACTAAATCTCCCCTATTTTATCAAGATTTTACATCTAATATCTTCTGTATGTATCTCACCAATCATTTTTGTCTGATCATATTTCTGCAAAGAGCCCTTGGGATCCTCCTTATTTAAAAGATACTAATTAAATCAAAGTTTTATTTTGATTCTTTGGGCAGAGCTGAAGGAAACTCGACACAGTGTTAGAGGACAAACTGTTCAAAAAGTACTTACTGGTCCTTTCCTTGGTGGGTATGAAAATGGTATAGATGGTGTTGGCATTGGCATAGGCATAGGCATACCGCCTGCAGTATGTGCTGTAAATCCTCCACCACCTCCCCCTCCAGGGCCACCCTTTTTATCACCATTATCCACATCAATCAAATCTGCTTCCACTCCAGCTGGGACCTCACCCTAGAAGTAATAAACATTTCAATTAATGAAAAATAAAATTGTACAACATAAAGCACTAAACATTTCAAAATACTTACCCACAAGCCCAAAGATTTACAATGCACATAGTATTGGAACGTTCTTTTGAAAACACTCATGCAAAAGGCAATGGAAAGAGCACAAAAATCACTAAAAGTCATGCAGGGTTGAAAAACAGTAATGACGTTAAAGCCAGAGTAACATAATATTTAACAGAAAGGTTTTAACAGAGTTAATAGGAGGAAACTACGAGATGAGTCTAACTAAAGAAGGAAGGCAATCAGAAGAGTTTCAGTTAGAGAGCTCAGCAGTTTTTTTTAAAATGCAGGAGTTATTATTTAGATTCCACTGCCTAAAACGGCTTCAAAATAGAACAATGTAAATAATTAGGGATGGGCAGTAAATCCTACGTCCTCCCTGAGAAAAAACTGAAAATACTGCGACAAATATTAAGAAAATGAAGGGCAATGGGAAAGAGCAGAGGAGTAGAACTAATTGGATTTTTCTCCGCAAAGTTCCAGCGTAACCAGTGCATTGAACTTTCCATGCTGTATAATTGTTGTGTTTCTAAATAATCAACTTGCAGGGAGCTTCCAATCTCAAATAACTACAGAAGTTCAAGTTTGCTGAAGTGAATGCTCATCTCATTGCCACAGCAGTTAGAAAACAATCTACATTTTATAGCTAAAGTAGAAACTGCAGATGCTGGAGAATCTGAGATAACAAGGTGTAGAGCTGAATGAACACGGCAGACAGGCTGACGTTTCGGGCCTAGACCCTAGGCCCAAAACGTCAGCCTTCCTGCTCCTCTGATGCTGCTTGGCCTGCTGTGTTCATCCAGCTCTACACCTTCTTTTCTCTTCATGTTATAGTATTAGAATTTAAAACCATTAGCTTATTCTTCAACATTATGATTTACTGAAAAATCAGTAAATTCAAAGCATTAATAAACACAAAGATCAATGGTATCTTCAGGATATGGAAGGTTGTGTCCAGTGGTTCTAAACCTTAGGTGAGTCTCAGTAAATTGTTACACAGATATAAATACTATTCAAACAGACAGGCTTTAAAATGAGATAATGGGAACTGCCGACGCTGGAGAATGCGAGATAACAGTGTGGAGCTGGATGAACATAGACCAAGCAGCATCTTAGGAGCACAAAAGCTGACATTTCGGGCCTAAATCCTTCATCAGAAAAGGGGGAGGGGGAGAGTGTTCTAAAATAAATAGGGAGAGGGGGAAGGCGGATCGAAGATGGACAGAGGAGAAGATAGGTGGAGAGGAGACAGACAAGTCAAAGAGGCGGGGGTGGAGCCAGTAAACGTGTGTAGGTCGGGAGGTAGGCACAGACAGGTCAAGGGGGCGGGATGAAGTTAGTAGGTAGGAAATGGAGGTGTGGCATGAGGTGGGAGGAGGGGCTAAGTGAGAGGAGGAACAGGTTAGGGAGGCGGGGATGAGCCGGGCTGGTTTTGGGACGCAGTGGGGGGGGGGGGGGGATTTTGAAGCTTGTGAAATCCGCATTGATACCATTAGGCTGCAGGGTTCCCAAGCGGAATATGAGTTGCCGTTCCTGCAACCTTCAGGTGGCATCATTGCGGCACTGCAGGAGGCCCAGGATGGACATGTCATCTGAGGAACGGGAGGGGGAGTTGAAACGGCTCATGTCTGGGTGGTGCAGTTGTTTATTGCAAACAGAGCGTAGGTGTTCTGCAAAGCGGTTCCCAAGCATCCACTTGGTTTCCTCAATGTAGAGGAGCCACAACGGGTACAGCAGATGCAGTATACCACATAGATAGATGTGCAGGTGAAAATCTGCTTGATGTGGAAAGTCTCCTTGGGGGCTGGGATGGGGGTGAGGGAGGTGAGGTGGGAACAAGTGTAGCACTTCCTGCGGTTGCAGGGGAAAGTGCCGGGTGTGGTGGGGTAGGAGGGGAGTGTGGAGCAGACAAGGGAGTCACGGAAAGAGTGGCCCCTCCAGAAAGCAGACAAGCTTGGGGATGGAATAATGTTTTTGGTGGTGGGGTCGGATTGTAGATGGTGGAAGTGTCGGAGAATTTGTTTAATAAGAAGGTAAACTGAGAGGGGCATTGTAAAGAATTGCAACAGCAACTTTCATAGGCTTAAAAGATGGAATTGCACAATTACTTGGTGTACATAACACTTTCAATTTCCTTCTTGAAAAGAGCACAAACCTGGCTTAGAAGAGGCACAAAAAAAATTCAATACATTGCTTCTTCAAATGGTGGTGGTACTGTGTCAAGAAAATATTTACTAGGCTCAGCCTATATTTTCCCAGAAATTAGAAGAATGAGGTACAGTAATCTCACTTAAACACACAAAATTATTAAAGGGCTGGCTGGATACTTGTTGACAAGTCTGGAACTGCTAACCACAATCTCAGAATACGGGGTTAGTGTCACACAATCAGTTGTAACAGACCCTTTGGTCCAACTCATTCACGCCAACCAGATATCCTAAATTAATCTAGTCCCATATGCCAACATTTGGCCCTTATCCCTCTAAAGGTTAGATTAGATTCCCTACAGTGTGGAAACAGGCCCTTCAGCCCAACAAGTCCACACCACCCTTTGGAGCATCCCACCCAGACCCATCCCTCTATAACCCAGACACCCTGAACACTACAGGCAATTCAGCATGGCCAATCCACCTACTCTGCACATCTGTGGACGGTGGGCGGAAACCGGAGGACCCGGAGGAAACTCAAGCAGACATGGGAACAATGTGCAAACTCCACACAGACAGTTGCCCGAGGCTGGAAATGAACCCGGGTCCCTGGCGCTGTGGGGCTGCAGTGCTAACCACTGAGCCACGGTGCCGCCGACTAAAAACCCTTTCTATTCATGTAACCATCCAGATGCCTTTTAAATGCTGTACTTGTACAGCCTCCACCACTTACTCTGGCAGCTCACTTATACAGGCACCACCTTCTGTGTGAAAAGGTTGCCCTTTAGGTCCCTTTCAAATCTTTCCCCTCTCGCCTTAAACCTATGCCCTCTAGTTTTGGACTCCTCCCCTACCCTGGACAGACCGCCTTGGCTATTCACACTGTCCATGCCCTTCATGATTTTATGAACTTCTATAAGATCAGCCCCTCAGTGATCGATGGAAAAATAGCCCCAGGCTATTCAAACTCTTCCTTTAGGTCAAACGATCCAAATTTGGCAACATCACTGGAAATCTTTTCCGCACCCTTTCAAGTTTAATACCTTTCCTATAGCAGGGAGACCAGAACTGAACCAGAAATCTATTCAGGACCAAAATTAAGAGAAATTTATTCAAAATGTAGATGTTGGTGTGCTCGCTGAGTTGGGAGGTTTAATAGCAGACATTTCGTTCCTTTACTAGGTGACATCTTCAGGGCTGTGGAGCCTCCACAGCACTGAGGACGTCACTAGTAAAGGGATGCAACGTCTGCCATCAAACCTCGCAGCTTGGCGAACACAACAGTATCTACAACCAGCACCCGAGCTACAAATCTTCACTCAAACCCTTATTCACAATGTATTACTAATCTTTGGAATTTGCTGTGGACACAAACAGGCAAGTAGACCAATTACCCCCTTGAGCCTGTACTGCCATTTAGAGACCACAGCTGTTATTTAAGCTATTTTTGCCTCTAAATATCCTTGTAATAATAAATCTCAAATTTAGTACTTGCAACTGAACAATTGTCACCTGCGGAAGAAAGTTCAACCTTATCCCATCATTTGCATGAAGAAGTGATCCTAATGTCACCTCTGAATGGTCTGGTTCTAGCCTTTACGCTTTGATCGTCAATGAAGCACCCACTGAGGAGAGACGGTTTTTAAATATCCACTCCATCTTGTGTCCAGATTAAATGGAAAAGATCATCAATCACCCTTAACCCTGTAAATTTCAACGAATACAACCCTCCCTCTCCTTGCATTTAACTCTATAAATCCAGTTATATCCAAGTAAACTTGTGCTGTGCTCTTTCCCAACCCAATATATCCCCTCCTAGGACATGATGCCAAGCTCTGTTCAAAATTCTCAAGGTACAGTTTAAACAGAGCTTTGCATAACTACAGCACTACTTTTACAAGTAGTTGTTCAGGTCATCTAGATACAAGTGCCAGGACTCCATTAGCCTTTTTGCTTATTTTCTGCACGTGTTCATGCCATTTCATTGACCTGAGCACCTGAACCCCATGTTTGAATAGACTTCACTTTTTCTAATTTTTTCACCGCTTAGCAAGTATCAGGTTCTATTCTTTTCAAATCTAAAGTGGATGACACATAGTTGCCTAGACTGAAATCCATTTGCCAGAGTTTTGGCCATTCAATTAATCTAACAATTTATCCATGTAACTTAATGCCTCCACCTACAGGGCTTACAACTGCCACTTATCATTGTGCCATTTGTAAATTTAGGCACGGTCTTCCATCCTATCATCCAAGCCATTAATAAATATGGTAAATAGTTGAGGCATCAGCACAAATCCTTGCAGGTCACCACTTACCTCATACAGCCAGTTACAGTACTTTTCCAGTACGTCTGTTCCATCACCTATGTGCAGTCAAATTCCTAATCCGATCAATAATTACCTTAGTTTCAAATTTAGCAAACAATATTTTAAGGAGGCAAACAGTCTTTGCAGTACATTCAGTTTAAGCCTGTGCCATATCTCACCAAGATCAATCCAACTGATGCCACTTTCTCAGTCGTCCGCAATTTCCTCATACTCAATTCTCCTGTAGAAAAAAAGATTTGATAGACTCTACTGCCCTCTCAGCAGCACTTTCTTGACTACAGCCATTCCCTGTATTAAATAAATTGTTCTCCATGTTATCTTTGGTTCTTTTGTTAATCACCTTAAATCTGTATTCTCTAGTTCTTCACCCGAGGGGCAAGTCCACATCATTAACATACATCGACATTCCCACTCCTTTAGTCAGCTCTTCAAAAATTTCAAATCAGTTTCAGTAGGCATGATCCATTTTTAACAAATCCATGTCGGTTTTCTTTGATCAGGTGAATGTTTTTCAGTTATTGAGCAGGACATATTTATGACATTGAAAACAAGTTGTGATTTGGAGCAACAATACCTTATAACTGTTGCAATTGGAAACTAGTCAAAAGAACAGCCTTTGTACATACCATGACAACAGCATCAGGCTCATACGGAACATTGTAGTTCTTTGCTATCTCGATTAAGTATCTCTCCACAAGAATTTTGGGTGGTGCCTCAACACTTAGCTTGAGCATAAGCTGAAAGGGAATTCAATGAATGAGAAACAATGCAAAAAGGTGAAATCTTGGAATTCCAAGAAACTACCACAGTCGTTTATAAAGGAAAAATGCAAAACAAAATTAACTATCACTAGATTAGTGCAGGCTATCAAACATACACAGCTTGCATTTTGGGTAGGAGGTAGAAAATGGCAGTGTGGATTGGGGAACTATCAGGTTGGAGGCGGTGGATGAGGTTGTTGATGGTCTGGGAGATAATGGCTTGGAGATTGAAATCCTGATACAACCTATAAACCCAACTGCCCCGGTCAATCATTGTCTCTGCCTGATCCTGCCCCATTGAGCTCATCTCCTACTTTCTTTCTCCTTTGGTCCAGCAACTCCCTACCTACATTTGGGATGCAATCCGTGTCCTCCAGCTTTTTCAAAATTTTCAATTCCCCAGCCTCCAACATCTTCACCATGAAGGTACAGTCGTTGTACACTTGTATCTCCCACATGGAAGGCCAAAAAGCCCTCCACTTCGTCCTCTCTCGTAAGTCCAACCAGTCTCCCTCCAACGACACTCATTCGTTGACTGACCTGGTCCTCACTCTGAGCAATTTTGGAGCTTACACCCCAATGGCTTCAACATTGACCTCAACAACTTCAAAATTCCTCCACCCCCAGCCTTATCCCATGTCTAGCTTGCCCTTCTCTTCATCACCCTGAACTGACCTAACCTATCCATCTTCCTATCCACCTATCCACTCCACCCTTCCTATGGACCAATCACAATAACCCCCTAGCTGCATCCACCTATCATCATCTCTCCTACCCTTCCCCCATCCCCCCTTCCCCTCCTCCTGTATCTATTTCTGGGCTCCTCTCCCCGTCCCCAGACCTGACGAAGAGTTTTGGCCTGTAACATTGACTTTCCTGCTTCCCTGATGCTGTCTGACCTGTTGTGCCTCACTTTTGTCAAAATTTGTCTTTTTGCAATGAAGAGGTAGGCAACCTCTTTCAAGCAAAGGATTTTATAAAAAGCTAGATTGCATTTACCCTTTCATTTACAGTCCCTATTTGGTTTGTTCTGCAAAGTTTTCCATACTCCTTGCTGTACTTGGCACACAGCTGATCTGAGACCTATAAAAGAAAGAAAACATTAAGTATTGCTGTGTAGATCAAAAATCCTAAAAGGGAAAATAAGAAAAACTGAATCATCTGGAAGTCTCAAAATAATAAGCAAATGGCAGCATTGCAGTATTTCTTGGTAAAAGGTTGTTTTAATGGAAATCATAGGATTCTTAATACAAAGCAATGTAATTGAAAACTTGTCTGATAAAAACAAAGAATCATCATAATCTAAGCAAAAGGTAGCCTTTCAGGGAACTTCATGGTTTATTTGTATCTTCGCCCTTTGGAAACCTATAATATTCCAACAGGACCAGACAGGGGATTCCCGATAACTGGGGAGTCCACAACTAAAAATCACAGTCTAAGGGTGTGGCCAGCACATTTAGTACTGAGATGCGGAGAAATTTCTTCACTTAGAGAATTGTAAGCCAATTGAATTCTCTGCAAAAGAAAGCAGTTCAAGTCAAAACATTGACTATTTTCAAGAAGGAGTTAGATATAATTAGCGAGTTTTGAGAAGATTTGTAGCTCAGATATAATTCTTAGGGATAAAGGGATCAAAAAGTGCATGGGAATAGTGATCAGAGATGGATAATCATATTGAATGGGAGAACAGGCTTGAAGGGCTGAATGGACTACACCTGCTCCTATTTTCTATGTTTCTAATAAAGGGCACGATGGTAGATAGGTTGTCTATTATTTTAATAATTATCACAAAGTGTATAATACATTTACATTATTTTGAGGCACAAAAAGAGAACAGAAGAGGTGATTTAAACATAGTTAACATGAAAAATTAAAGATTATAGGAAGGGGCTTATAAAGTCACTAAAAAGTAATATGCTGAAAGATTTGAAGGATTTTAGAATTCAACAAGGGGGACCGAGAAGTTGATAAAGGAAGAGAAAATAGAAATGAAAGTAAACTAGTGAGAAAAATGTAGACTGTAAACAAAAACAAAAAAAGCACAGGAGAAACTCAGCAGGTCTGGCAGCAACTTGGAGAGAAAACGGAATCAAAATTTAAGAACACTATATTCCTTGCATAAATTCATGTTGATTCAACCCAATTCTACCATTATTTTCTGAGTGGTTATCATATCCTTTACAATGGATTTAAAAATTTTGTTTGCTACTGGTATTAGATAAATAGGTCTGTCACTTCCTTATTGTTATGACTTTCACCACTTAGGAATGTAGATCGTCAGGTCCAGGGTATTTATCAACTTTCAGGCCCATTAATTTCTTCAATACTTTTTTTTAAAACTGATACTAATTTGTTAGTATAATACGAATGGGTTAGTATGCAAATCACATGAAATTCATAAATCATGAAAATCTATATGCATATAAACATGAAAGTGAGTAGTACTTACATAAAAGGAGTTTTACAGAAATTAAAGCAAGAAACAATGCCAGTAATAGTCTAGATCCATTGAAGCAAAACTAAAAATGATTAAATACAAAAGTTGGAAAATTATTGAAAATAATGAGATTCCTTTGTTTAACGGAGTCACAGCATGCTAAGTTTAATTTCAGGGTTAAATCACATCTTTTTTGAAGCAACGAACTACGAAGGTTTTTTAACTACTGTTCTCAAAGCCACAAAATTTACCTTCCCGGACTATTCACTCATCATTTTTAAATGTACAAAATGAAATTATTGAGCAAGAAAAATGATACATGGTTCAAAAACCAATGAGAAACAGATCAAAATTTAAGGTAGAAAAGTCCTGTGTAATATTTTGGAAAAATGTAGTTTTGTTTATAATTCTACCTCCACTTTTCAGACGTAGAATCAAACATGGTAACTCAATTCAATAATGACAATTTACGATTATTTGCAAAAATTAAACCTGCAGCACATGTGCTAGAGATTACAAGATTAACTTAAACATAACCACAAATATCTTCAATTTAAAATAACTTGGGCAATGTAAGAAGCCATCCAAATAAACATACTTAAAGAGCATTCTTCTGCCAAAAGAGTTTCCTCCACCAAAATACAGGTATTTGTTGAATGAATTGTATAATTCACTTATTGATTGTATGCTATCACTAAGGTACTGTGCTCAAAGGAGCATAGGTCAGAATATCACTCCAACTGTCCTCGGTCTGATCCATGCTCCCACTGAGAAGGGCTCCTTAAGGAAACATAGGATTACTGAACATGTCCTTGTAACCATCTAATTTCTAATTTTACGTGTAAAGCTAGCATCAAACCTAACTCTTAAGGTTAAAAAATCAAATTTCAAAATTCAAGAAGAGAACCAGAAACAGAGGTAGTTTCTCAGCCTGCCTTAGTTTCTCAGTATGCCTTGACGTCAACATGGAAAATATAATGAAAGGCACAGAACTTATTGTTTTCCAGTTAAGGTGAGTGAGAAAAAGGCTACAATTACAAAGAGATTAGGATATGAGTAATTGTGTTCAGTTCCCTACAAAGTGAATCTAGGCAAACTCATAGCACTCACACGTATCATTCTTGAGCTAATAAGGAAAACAAAATAATTTATTCACAAATACTTTATACTGTACAAATTCCAATGAACAAATGTGGAAATAAGTATTTTCTAGTGCTCTACTTGCAGTCACTAACTGACAACTTAGCACAAGCATCTCACAGCAAACTTGGACATGCAGAATACGTGCAAAACAGCAGCAGGATATTGCAGGCTTGCTACCTCCACCACCAATCACTGCTACTTACTATTTTCAATTCTGCTACTTCAGCATGAAGCCTTGGGGCAGCCCAGATCAATGTAGAGACTGCCTCTGCCAGACCTGTATCCAGTTCCCTGAGTAAAAAGGGACAGATGGAAACCACAACTCATCAGTAGTCCACTTTAAAAGATTACTTACAACTCTCAATTCGGCAACTTCAGTCTGGAGACGTGGGGCAGCCCAAATCAGAGTGGAAATAGATTCACTGAGGCCAGTGTCAAGTTCCCTGCATGTACACGGAGGGAAAAAAAAATGTAGATTTATAAATAAAACATATCCTTTTGCAACTTTTTTGTAACAGATTCTTCACTTTATCCAACTTTTTAAAAAAAGTCAGTTGTTGACCCACAATTGCAAATCAAATTGAGAAATCACCTACGGGGTTTGTTTTCTCAAAATGAAAGGCACAGGCATTTCTAGAAAGGATACACCCACTACTCAATCCAGAGCTGTTTAGTTTGGCAAATGCAATGCTTAGCTTCTATTCTCCAATATACATGTGTTCTACCTGTTAAAACTACTGTTTATAAGCTTGCCTAACTCAGACCTTATTCTTCACGGGAGAACAGCTTGTAAAGTTTCAAGCGGGAAGAACCCCAGACGCACTGGCATTTTTACTTTTCCAGGTGCCGTTACTGAAGTAGGCCCGTCAATCATTACTAATATCCTGGAATACAACTGATCTAACTGGTTTGAATATTACATGCCTAAGTTTGCAACAAATACCTAACCTAGTTTATCTTCCCTTACCCCAACAACTACTTCAACAACTACTCACCACACCTCCATTCCCCTGTTGGGAAGATCCAAAACACAATATTCTTCAATAGCTAGTTGTCAGGCAACTGTTGAGCACTGGTTTGAACCTGTTCTAGGTGGTCAAAAGTAGAACAACTCTTACTTCTGACAGAAAACCCAACTTTGAACCCTAACAGAGTACTGCTTTGCCTCAGCAAATAAAGAATGGTGGTAAATATAAACATGCAACTAAGTGCAAAATAATCCATCAATTTAGGCGAAACAATTTGATAATTCTAGTATTCAGACATTGAAGTAATAAATATATGCTTCACGGAAAAACATGATACAATTAATAAACACCATAAATTATTTCACTGTTAAATTCTTTTTCAATTATACTGGGCTTCTGTCAACATTAAGAATTCATTAACACAGGAAAATAATAAATGATCTGCCCAAAGCATGAACACGGTACCAATTGTTAGTACTAAGATTTTCAGAGAGGTGGCTAACAATTGTACGATTTTGGCAGAACGTCTAAATGTCAGCAACATCGCTGCAAATGTTCTATTACACATTTAAAATTAGCATCATGTGACTTTTCACCTTTCAGTCAAAAGTAACACTCTAACACTTTGCTTATTAGCCACATAAGGCACTTAAGAGTAAAACAGCATGCACAACCAAAA
The DNA here is from genome assembly GCF_030684315.1 of Stegostoma tigrinum. Lineage (NCBI taxonomy): Eukaryota > Metazoa > Chordata > Chondrichthyes > Orectolobiformes > Stegostomatidae > Stegostoma > Stegostoma tigrinum. Next base: position 41,220,025 of record NC_081369.1, read on the forward strand.
GTCTGCATGCTTGATGCAATAGTACAACTGTATCATGGTTACATACTTCATTGACTGGATCATCCCAAAGCGTGCAAGCAACAAATCACAGTACAGTTCCAGAATTTCCATTGCTTCTACCAAGTAGTCCTCTCGAATGATGTGCTCAACACGGATTCGGGCCCTTTCATCCTTCCCAGCTGAAAGGTAATCTGCAATTTCTTTCCTGGCTTTCTGCGCTAACTCAGCTGTAAGAAACCAAATAGTAACAAATGGTGTACTGTTTTTTAATTTCCATATTTTAATCAAACATTTAATATTTTACATAACAAGTAACTGAACCTCAAAATACAGTACAATAAAGCTGGACAAGTAACAAGTCATTACGCATCAACAGTTACAGAAGATCACAACAAATGAGTCTACGTTTGAAGTTTCAAATGATTCTTCCAACAACAAAGGCTGATTTAAACACAGTAGAAATTATTAACGAGCAGTGTTGGTGTAAGTTGTCAACATTTTGAAACAAAAGAAACCCAAATATAATTCATATTAAATTAACGTGGCATGTTCTATTGAATGAATTAATTCTAAAAGGATATCTTTACCACAATTAAAACGCTATAAAAATGTTACATTCATGATCTTGAGCATCCGCTGCAAAGTATTCACTGAATTTGTTCTGAGTCATTACTGCAAATGACACCAACCCCTTGGAACTCAACTGGTTGCAGGTCACCAAACTGAAAAAGAAACACTTACCTTCACTTGCTGTTTCCTGTCCATTAGCCAATTCTTTATCCACGTCATTGTCTTAATTCATTGTTAAAATCAAGTGGAATATCTAATTTATTCTAATGATTGTTGTGTTCTAATAGATCACAGCAATAGTTAACAGCATACATATCAGCAACTCTTATGCGAAAACAATTTCTTCAGCAATTACCTATTCTATTATAACCTTGATCTTATCCCATAAGAATAAGCACCAACAAAATAGCTACACCAACTACAGCTTTAAAGCCTTTGCTGAAAACAGAATTTGATATCTCAGAGGCTTGGATTCTTGCAAGTGATTCACCTCCTGACTCTAAAACCACAAGTCAGGAGTGTGATGGAATATTCCCCACTTGCCTGGTCGAGTGGAGCTACATCATCAACAGCCAGGACAAGACAGCCTGCTTGATTATAATCACATCCACAAACATTCACTGCCTCCACGCTTATTAGAAACAGCATACCTCATCTATATGATGCACTGCAGAAAATCACCAAGGCTGCTTGGACAGCATTCCCAAAACCACAACTATTTTCTTCTCAAAAGGACAAGGGCAACAGATACAGGTGAACATAACCAACTGTAAATACTCCTCAGTAACACTCCTACTTCCAAATTTGGAAGTAGTGCATACTATCTTTCCTTCAATGTTGCTGGCCAAAATTCTGGAACTCCCTCTGTACTTGTGGGTATTTAATTGTGGATGCACCTATACCAAATGGACTGCAGCCATTCAAGAAGGCAGCTCACCACCAGCTTCTCAAGGGCAAATGGGGATAGGAATAACTGTTGGCCCAGCCAGCAACGCCTGCATTTCATGAGTGAATTTTAAAAATCCATATGCATTGCATTTAAGATGAATCTGTAATAATTCCAATAGTTTTCCAAGAACTGATTCTGACAATGATGTAGGACATTCATTGGTTCCCGTCTTTATGGAGCATGCATCTCCAACATCTTCAGACTGAATGAGATAATAGGAACTGCAGATGCTGGAGAATCCAAGATAATAAAATGTGAGGCTGGATGAACACAGCAGGCCAAGCAGCATCTCAGGAGCACAAAAGCTGACATTTCGGGCCTAGACCCTTCATCAGAGAGGGGGATGGGGTGAGGGTTCTGGAATAAATAAGGAGAGAGGGGGAGGCGGACCGAAGATGGAGAGAAAAGAAGATAGGTGGAGAGAGTATAGGTGGGGAGGTAGGGAGGGGATAGGTCAGTCCAGGGAAGACGGACAGGTCAAGGAGGTGGGATGAGGTTAGTAGGTAGATGGGGGTGCGGCTTGGGGTGGGGGGAAGGGATGGATGAGAGGAAGAACAGGTTAGGGAGGCAGAGACAGGTTGGACTGGTTTTGGGATGCAGTGGGTGGAGGGGAAGAGCTGGGCTGGTTTAGGGATGCAGTTGGGGAAGGGGAGATTTTGAAACTGGTGAAGTCCACATTGGTACCATATGGCTGCAGGGTTCCCAGGCAGAATATGAGTTGCTGTTCCTGCAACCTTCGGGTGGCATCATTTTGGCACTGCAGGAGGCCCATGATGGACATGTGATCTAAAGAATGGGAGGGGGAGTGGAAATGGTTTGCGACTGGGAGGTGCAGTTGTTTGTTGCGAACTGAGCGGAGGTGTTCTGCAAAGCGGTCTCCAAGCCTCCGCTTGGTTTCCCCAATGTAGAGGAAGCCACACCGGGTACAGTGGATGCAGTATACCACATTGGCAGATGTGCAGGTGAACCTCTGCTTAATGTGGAATGTCATCTTGGGGCCTGGGATAGGGGTGAGGGAGGAGGTGTGGGGGCAAGTGTAGCATTTCCTGTGGTTGCAGGGGAAGGTGCCGGGTGTAGTGGGGTTGGAGGGCAGTGTGGAGCGAACAAGGGAGTCACGGAGAGAGTGGTCTCTCCGGAAAGAAGACAGGGGTGGGGATGGAAACTCCTGCAAAAATTCCATCCCCTATTCCCAATTCCTCCGCCTCCGCCACATCTGCTCCCACGATAAGACATTCCACTCACGCACATCCCAGATGTCCAAGTTCTTCAAGGACCGCAACTTTCCCCCAACAGTGATCGAGAACGCCCTTGACCGCGTCTCCCGCATTTCCCGCAACACATCCCTCACACCCCGCCCCCGCCACAACCGCCCCAAGAGGATCCCCCTCGTTCTCACACACCACCCCACCAACCTCCGGATACAACGCATCATCCTCCAACACTTCCGCCATCTACAATCTGACCCCACCACCCAAGACATCTTTCCATCCCCACCCTTGTCTGCTTTCCGGAGAGACCACTCTCTCCGTGACTCCCTTGTTCGCTCCACACTGCCCTCCAACCCCACCACACCCGGCACCTTCCCCTGCAACCGCAGGAAATGCTACACTTGCCCCCACACCTCCTCCCTCACCCCTATCCCAGGCCCCAAGATGACATTCCACATTAAGCAGAGGTTCACCTGCACATCTGCCAATGTGGTATACTGCATCCACTGTACCCGGTGTGGCTTCCTCTACATTGGGGAAACCAAGCTTGGAGACCGCTTTGCCACCTCCGCTCAGTTCGCAACAAACAACTGCACCTCCCAGTCGCAAACCATTTCCACTCCCCCTCCCATTCTTTAGTTGACATGTCCATCATGGGCCTCCTGCAGTGCCACAATGATGCCACCTGAAGGGTGCAGGAACAGCAACTCATATTCCGCCTGGGAACCCTGCAGCCTAATGGTATCAATGTGGACTTCACCAGTTTCAAAATCTCCCTTCCCCAACTGCATCCCTAAACCAGCCCAGTTCGTCCCCTCCCCCCACTGCACCACACAACCAGCCCAGCTCTTCCCCTCCACGCACTGCATCCCAAAACCAGTCCAACCTGTCTCTGCCTCCCTAACCTGTTCTTCCTCTCACCCATCCCTTTCCCCCACCCCAAGCCGCACCCCCATCTACCTACTAACCTCGTCCCACCTCCCTGACCTGTCCGTCTTCCCTGGACTGACCTATCCCCTCCCTACCTCCCCACCTATACTCTCTCCACCTATCTTCTTTTCTCTCCATCTTCGGTCTGCCTCCCCCTCTCTCCCTATTTATTCCAGAACCCTCACCACATCCCCCTCTCTGATGAAGGGTCTAGGCCCGAAATGTCAGCTTTTGTGCTCCTGAGATGCTGCTTGGCCTGCTGTGTTCATCCAGCCTCACATTTTATTATCTTCAGACTGAATTGCGGCTTCTTACATTCTCATCAGTTTTTCCCTAATACAGATTTCCCTCACTGCAGCACAGTCATTTGACCAATTGACAAATGCTACGACGTTTAGCTTGACACGAGCTTAGAACTTCATTCCCACTTTTTGAGGACTTATTCTGTTCACCAGGCCCAGCTTGCAGTGTGGACATGTCTTGAATTCCTGCACATTTTCTTGGCACCGTATATGGTCTATTGATCCCAACTGCTGACTCAGCATTTCTTCATGGAAAAGAGTATGCTAACTTATATGCCATGTTTAGAATCAAACATGAATCTGGTGCCAGAACGATATGGTTGCCTTATATGCCAGATGTATTTTTACATCATAATCTAAGGTGGACCACAGTGGTTTAGAACATAGAACATTACAGCACAGTAAAGGCCCTTTGGCCCTCGATGTTGCACTGACCTGTGAAACCAATCTGAAGTCCATCTAACCTACATTATTCCATTACCATTCATATGTTTATTCAATGACCATTCAAATGCTCTTAAAGTTAGCGAGTCTACTACTGTTGCAGGCAGGGCATTCCACACCCTTACTCTGAGTAAAAGAACCTACCTCTGACTTCTGTCCAATATCTATCACCCCTCAATTTAAAGCTATGAACCCTCATGCTAGCCATCACCATCTGAGGAAAAAGGCTCTCACAGTCCACCCTATCTAATCCTCTGATCATCCTGTATGTCTCTATTAAGTTGCCTCTTAACCTTCTTCTCTCCAACGAAAACAGCCTCAAGTCCCTCAGCCTTTCCTCATAAGACCTTCCTGCCATATCATGCAACATCCTGATACATCTGCTCTGCTTCCACATCCTTCCTATAATGCAGTGACCAGAACTGTACGCAATACTCCAAGTGCAGCCGCCACAGAGTTTTGTACAGCTGCAACATGACCTCATGGTTCTGAAACTCAATCCCTCTACCAATAAAACCTAACACACCGTACGCCCTAAGAACCCTTGCAACCTGGGTGGCAACTTTCAGGGATCTATGCACATGGACACCGAGATCTCTCTGCTCATCCACACTACCAAGAATCTTACCATTAGCCCATACTCTGCATTCCTGTTACTCCTTCCGAAGTGAATCAACTCACACTTTTCTGCATTAAACTCCGTTTGCCACCTCTCAGCCCAGCTCTGCAGCTTATCTATGCCCCTCTGCGACCTGCAACAACCTTCCACACTGTCCACAACTCCACCAACTTTAGTGTCATCTGCAAATTTACTAACCCATCCTTCTACGCCCTCATCCAGGTCATATGGCCCCAAAACAGATCCTTGCGGTACACATTAGTAACTGAACTCCAGGATGAACATTTCCCATCAACCACTACCCTCTGTCTTCTTACACTAGCTAATTTCTCATCCAAACCATTAAATCACCCTGAATCCCATGCCTCTATTTTCTGCAATAGCCTACTGTGGGGAACCTTATCAAATCAATCTCCTCCCTGGCTTCCCAGAGAATCCTAGGATAAATCCCATCCAGTCCAGAGGAATCCCAGCTCTAATAAATACAAGAAATACTTTATGAATGAGCTATTGAGGACACTTGGATAACAACAATTATCTATATCAAGCAGCAAAATCACTAATTATTTCACAAAAGGAAAAGTACTTACTTTTCTTTTTCTCCAGTAGCTTGAGCCTGTTGATGACAAGTCGTAGGTTGACCCGCAACCGTTCAGGTCTAAATCCTGATCCTAGCATGACTGTGCTTTGAAAACTGAAACAACCTTGCAGATTCTTTAAACGGAAAACTGTAAGAAACCAAAAAAAAATGTTTCAGCTAGGTTTTAACATTCATCCCACATCCAAATGATAAATAGTTATGCCAGCTATCAACAATTGTTTTGGTTTTATCCTTCCAGCTCTTTACTAGTTCAACTTACCAATGAATCCTGTTCTAGTATATTATTGTTTTCCCCGGTCTTATCCAAACTCATCTTTGCAAACTTATTTAGTACCATAATTCAGGGTGAATGTCACTTTCCTCTGATTAATGCTGTCCTGTAACTCACTCCTCAGTCTCCTAATCATTAACAACCTTCTCAACCATTTCTTTCATAAAACTGGAACTGTTTCTCTTGGTTTATTTTTGGCTTGGCATCCATGTTCCTTATGCCCAATCATGAGACACTTTGACAAGTATTTTCATGCTTAAATTAAACAATGTTCTCTTACATAGAAATCACAACAAAAAAAAAGACCATTTAAACTAACCAGTCAGCGTTTAAGCTTTAAGAGCAGCTGGCCTTATCACACAAGCCCATTATTTCTACACCTTTCCTTCAACCATCTATTCTATAATGCAAACTTTCTATTTCCATCATCAATTCTGCACGGACATTATTTTAAACACATGATCCCTGATTTCTATATCCCAACCAAGAAAGTCTTTTTCAATTCACTTACAAAACTTTTAGACCCTCCCAATTTTAGTGTAAATAGTCCCAGCATCTCAAGTCTCTCCTCATAATGCAGTTCTCCATTCCAAGTATCAGCCTAGTTACTAAGCATGTGAGAAAGGTCTCTTTTCGTAAGTGGGATTGTTTCTTTCCACTTCTTTTACCACTGCAGTTAGAATTTGAATAGAGAAAAAAAATCAGCAATGCATACCACGGGAACAATTCACTACCCAGCTAAATAGGTTGCAAGTTGCTGATCTATTTCAATAGGAGAGATGTTGGTGTAGTGGAAATGTCACTAAACTAGCAATCCAAAGATGGCTAATGCTTTGCGGACAAAGCCGACTATGACAGCTCATGGAAATTAAGTTCAATTCATAAAACCTGGAATGAAAGCTAGTCCCAGGATTAATGGCAATGAAAACTATCATTGTGCAGTCATCATAAAAATTCATCTGGTTCATTACTGTAATTCAGGTAAGGAAATTTTCCTTCCTTACCTGTTATGACATACATGTAACTGCAGCCAACAGGGATTTGAATTAACCACCCTCTGAAACAGCCTGGCAAGCCACTCAATCCACAGGCTATTAAGAATGAGCAACAAACACATGACTTTTCAACAGTATACACACTCCACAAAATAATCATTTTTTAAAAATCTAATATTCAAGTATCTTGCTTTCACCCCATGAACCATTTTCAGTTATAATGCAGGCAAGGGATAGTCAATGTGAACAGACAGCAATGAAATGATCTGGGGGCAGATTGAGATACATGAATTCTTCACTCTTCCCCAAATAGCACATTGGCATATTTCATTTTCATTCCAGAGTTCATCCAAAAGCCAACAGTGGGGTTCGGTGAGGCGTGCAGATCTCCAGAGTGGCGTTTGCGCTCCGCAACCGTTTCGCCGAGAATTAAGTGAGAATGTGACAGTAACCCAATATTGATCCAAACAGTACTGCTTTTAATTCTACTTAAAGCAGCATCAACGAAAGAAACTGTTTTAACAATAACCCTTAACACCGACAAAAGAATGTAAAAGTTTCTCCAGCTCGATCAGAGCCAGCATCAAAGCCAGGCTCCCACAGTTCGTTCCTGTGATCAGTGCTAAGTTAAAATCGGTTAAACCGGGTCTAACCCTCAAACTTTATTTACAAGACTCAGGCTTCAGTAAGTTATTCACTTTAGGCCTTAACAGCCGCTTGAGCATGGAAACACGGAAATAAGTTGAGGGATGCTAAGAAACGGCACTCAGAGAAGTGTCTGAGGCCCAGGGTTTGCCAGGAACACGACGCCGCCAGACCCGGTCCACTCAGCTCAGCCAGGCTGGGCCGGTGCAGCGAACACCCCCTCTCTCCGCCGACTCACCCACTCACCTAACGACCCTCAGAAAGCACCACAGTCACAGCCTCTGTCACGTCACCGATCACCTGATGGAACCTCAGCGACGTCACCGATCACCTGCCCCCCACAGCTGCAACGCCGGATGTGACGCAATGCCTTTTTGACTGGGGTTGGTTCCAACGGTTACATTTTGGCAAAGTTTTGCTAGATTACGGGGTTGTGTCTTATTCTTCAATAATCTGCATTTCGTGACAATTCAGATTAACAAGAGTTAGGGTGAAAGTGTATCGTATTAATATGAAAAAGCGCAGAGAACTGTGGCAATTGAGAACTGTAGAATATCACGGGTATTGTTGTAGCTATCGTGCCTGGTGTTGTCCGGAGATGGTGACCGCTCTTTTATCCTCAACACTTTTGCTGGCGAAGGAATATTGAACTCTCCGCTCATGAATGCGGTTTTCTCTACATTAGGAGAGCAAATACAGCTTGGGCGGTATAAAATCATTCATTCTGAAGGCATTTCTGTGACCAAAACACAGTTTGAGGACAAATGCACAAGTAATATCAAGATGTACGGAAAGAGACTTTTTTAACTTACAAGAAGAAAGAGAGAAGCAAAAGTGAACATGTGTCCAGCCTCCTCCTCAAAGGGGTCAATAACACAGGAACCAGGAAATGGCAGAGGATTTGAATAAGTACTTTGCTTCAATGTTCCGTGGTAGGAGACACTAACAGCTTCCCATGAATACTAAATATTCCATGGGCAAAAAGGGAGAGGAAATAAATGCAATAATTATCACTGGATAAAAAGTGTAGGGGGAATTAATAGGACCAAAGACATAAGTCCTATGGGCATGATGGAATGCATTGTAGGATATTAAAGGCAATAGCTGCAGACACAGTGGAAGCACTAATAGTAGTCTTCAAGAAATCCTTAGGCCCAATATCTTTGCAGCTTTTATTGGGCAACTCCTAGAGTTTATTGTGTCATAGCAGAGAATTTAGAAATGTATAAAGTAATCAAGAAAGTCAATACAGCTTCATCAGGAGAAAATCATGCCTGACAAATTAGCTACAATTCTCTGAGAAGGTAACGTGCAGATTAGATAAAGGGGAAGTAGTGGGTGTAGTGTACTTGGAATTTCAGAAGGTGTTTAGTAATGTAGTACTAAACGCAGTTAAAAACCCATGATGTTAAAGATAGTCCATTAACATAGATGATTGGCCAACTAATAGAGTTGTGACCAGAGAGTATTTTCAGGATGGTAACCTGTAACAAGTGTGCACAGGAATCCGTGGTTGGACTACAATTATTTACAATATAAATGAGTTGGATGAGGCAAGTGAATGTACTATAGGCAGGTTTGCAAGTGGAAGAAAATTGGGTGGGTAAGCAGACCACACCAAAATTGGTGGCATAGTAGACAGTGAAGAAGGTTCTCTAAGATTACAAAGGAGTCAGTGGGCTCAAAAATGGCAAATGGAGTTCAATCTGGATAAATTTGAGTAATTGCTCTTTTGGTACAATAAGCAAGGCTAGATCTTTTACAATTAATAGTAGAGCCTTGGATATTGTTGTAGAACAAAGGGACCTATGGGTGCAGGTACATAATTCTTTGAAGTTTGCATCACAAATAGATGATTAAAAGGCGTTTGGCACTCTTGCTTGCCTTCACTGCTCAGTATTTGAGTATAGGAGTTGGGAAGTCATGTTGAGGTTATACAGGACATTGGTGAGGCCTGTTGTGTAATAATGTATCCAGTTCTGGTTGTCCAGTTATAGGAAGAATATTGTTAAGCTGGAGAGGGTTCAGAAGAGAGTTACCAGGATGTTGCAGGGTATGAAAGGTTTGATATATAAGGAAAGTCTGAATAGCCTGTGTCTTTTTTCATTGGTGGTAAGGTGTTTGAGAGGTGACCTAATAGAAGTTTAGGAAATAATGAGGGGTATAGATAGAGTTAATGATAGTTGTCTTTTCTCTAGAATGTGGGATTTCAAAACTAAACAATGCATTTTTAAGGTGAGAAGAGAGCGATTTTTAAAAAATACTTAGGGGGCAATTTTATTCACAAAGGGTGGTTCGCTTGTGGAACGAAGTTCCTGAGGATGTGGTGAATGTGGGTACATTTACAACATTTAAAAGACATTTGGATAGATATATGAATAGGAAAAGTTTGGATAGATATGGGCTGGGAACTAGCAGATGGGACTAGTTTAATTTGTTATTATATTTGGCATGGATTGGTTGGATAGAAGGTTCTGTTTCTGTGCTATATGACTATGATGAGGATGTCACAAATAGTCTGCAAAGGGATATTGACAGGTCAACTAAGTGGGCAAAATCTTGGCAGATGGAATATAATGTGGGGAAACTTGACGTTGTGCATTGTCACAGGAGGAATGTAGGAGCTGAATATTATTTTAATGGATAGAGACTGCAGAAAGCTTCAGAACAGAGGGTGTTTAGAGTCCTCATCCATAAATCGTTAAAAGCTTGTATTGAAGTTCAGCAGGCAATAAGAAAACCAAAGGAATTTTGTCAAAAAACACAGAACACCAGGTTATAGTCCAACAGGTTTATTTGAAAAAACTAGCTTTCAAAGCGTTGCTTCTTCATCGGGTGTAGTGAGAGAGGCATTAGGACACATAGTTTATAAGTAAATTATCACACAATTGATGCAAATGCATTGAATAAACCTAAAATGGCTGGCTGACTCCCTCAGTTAGTTTTGATTGACTAAAATGCAAATCCTAGAGTTTGTTTCGAGTCACTTTCTCATGTTAACTAAAAGTTTTCATAGTGTATCTCAGGTCAGGCAATGCATTTTAGATGTGAGGCCTTGTTTAGAATCTGTCTGTATTTCAACCTGGAGCCAGACTGGTTTTATTTCCAAAGCAGGAATTTGTAAAATGCCCCATTGACTGACTGTGTCTACAAATTGTGCTTTTTGAACAAAATAAAAAGTATCTGCAAATGCACATTCACCCCATAGGCGTGTGTGTGTGAGAGAGAGACAGAATGTGGTGGGATCACCTGTCGTGCAACATGAACCCAAGCTCATGGCTTTACACCAGATAGATTGGTGACATTTTCTTCCTTTGGACTCATGGCAAGGAATCACTGAAACAACTACATACTAATATCAACAAGTTTCGTCCCACCATCAGACTTACCAAGGACTACTCTTCAGAAACAGTCTCATTCTTGGACACATGCATGTCCATCAAGGAGATACACCTCAGTATCTCAATCTCCTGCAAACCTACGATAGCCTCACAATGCTATACTTCTTTAGCTTCCACACTAAATATATTTTAAAAAGCCAACCCCAACGGACAAACCTTACACATTCACAGGATCTGCTCAGGTGAGGAGGAACACAATGGACACCTGAAGGTTTTGAAGGACGACCTCATTAGGACTGTATACGATGCTCAACTCATTGATTGCCAGTTCCAATGGCCCACAGCAAGAAACGGTAATGACCTCCTCAGAAGACAGACGCAGAATATGACAGATAAGGTACCCTTCATCATCCAGTACTTCCCGGAGCGAAGAAACTACACCATGTTCTTCGCAGCCTGCAACACATTGATAACAATGAGCACCTCACCAAGATCTTCCATACGCCTCCACTTCTCGCCTTCAAACAGCAACTAAACCTTAAACAAACCATTGTTCGAAGCAAACCACCCCGCTTTCAGGATAACATCGACCACAACACCATACAACCCTGTCATGGCAACCTCTGCAAGACATGTTAGATCATCAACATGGATACTACCATCACATGTAGGAACACCCACCACGTGCATGGCAGATACTTGTGTGACTTGGCCAATGTTATCTATATCATATGCTGCAGGAAAGGATGCCCTGGGGCATGGTATATTAGCGAAACCATGCAGATGCTACAATGACGGATGAATGGACACTGTATAACAAATGCTAGACAGGGTTGATCCTTCCCAGTAGGAGAGCACTTCAGCAGTCAAGGGCGTTCGCCTCGGATCTCTGGGTGAACATGAGTTCTGGATACACAACAATGTGGAGTCGCCGAGCAGAGGCTAATTGCCAAATTCAGTGCCCATGAGGATGGCCCTCAACCATGATCTTGGGTTCATGTCGCACTACACAAACACACGTACATAAACACATTCACACAGACCCTCTGTCACACTCACTGTCTTGCCCCATAGAGGTCTATGTGGTGAATTTTCATTTGCAGATTTGTATTTGTGGGTATATTCTATTTAGTTCAAAAAACACCCAATTTGTAGACATAGTCAGTCACTGGGACATTTTACAAATTCCTGCTTTGGAAATAAAACCAGCCGAAATCAAGGTTAAAACACAGAATATTTCTAAACAAGGCCTCTCACCTAAATTTCATTGTCTGACCTGAGATGTCACTTGTTGTATACACTGATGAAACCTTTAGTTATCGCGGGGCAGTGACTCAGAAGAAATTCTGGGATTTGCATTTTAATCAGATGAAATTTGCATCTCCTTGCTAACTATTTAAAGATTCAACAGGAGGGAGTCAGCCAGCCATTTTATGCTTATTCCATACATTTGCATCAGTTGTATGATCTTTTACTCATAAATTCTGTGGCTTAATGCTTCTATCACTACACCTGATGAAGGAGCAACACTGTGAAAGCTTGTGTTTTCAAATAAACCTGTTGGGCTGTAACCTGGTGTTGTGTGATTTTTGACTTTTTCCAACCCAGTCCAATATTAACACCTACACATCAAAGGAATTTTGGCTTTTATTTCAAAGTGAATAGAGTACAAAAGTAGGGAGATTTTTTCTAAAAATGTATCAGTCATTAATCAGACTTGACTTGAATACTATGAACAGTTTTGGGACCCTTTTCTAAGGAATGGTATATTGGCATTGGATATAAGGTTCACTAGCCTGATGCCAGATATGGAAGGAGAGTCTGTTGAGGAGAGGTTGTGTAATTTGGGCCTGCACTTGTTGGAATGTAGAAGAATAAGAAGCACCTTTTTGAAATATGCATAATTCTTGGAGCATTTGGCAAGGAGAATGCACATAGATTCTTATACCTTATGGGAGAGTCTAAGGGCAAAGGGCATAATCTCAGAATAAGGGGTGATATGGAGGTGCCAGTATTGTACTGGGGTGAACAAAATCAGAAGCCCTATGACATCAGGTTATAGTCCAATAGATTTACTTGAAATCACAAGCTTTCGGAACACAGCCCCTTTGTCAGGTGCAGTGAGAAAGGAGAGCACACAGACACAGAGTTTGTAGGCAGAGAGACCAATAGATCATACAATTGGTGTGAATGGCGTGCCAGATAATAAGTCTCTGCAGGTGACCAAGAGTGTTAGAAAGCGAGTAAAGTGTTTATAAAGTCGATGTCAGTGCTGTGCTTTGTGGGAGTGTATCCCCCAACCAGGGACAAAAACTCAAAAGGCAGGAAGGATTCAGACAAGTGAGAGGTGTTTAGTCAACCAGAAACCAGTTAATGCAGAGAGAAGACCAAAGAGTCTTCCCCAAATCTGTTCTCGACGTGAGAAAACACTTCTTCCCTTATCTTTGGCTCAGATCGGAAGAGAGATCAATGACACACTCTGATTTTACAAAGAAACACAGCATTTTTATACATTTTGTTACAATAATCAAATACAACGTGGTCACTGTCCTTCCCCTTAATCCAAACACCCAATCCCAGGGGACACCTAATCAATTCTTAGGGACAGCCCCAGGTTTTCATAATCTCATGGTGTTTATGAGTCATTGTAATCTCCAGGACTTGGGATCTTTCAATGCGTCCGATCAATTTGCATTGCAAAAGTTATTAGTTACACTCTTTCTGGACTGTCATAGACTTTCTCATCTCTAAGGGCTGTTTTAATTCTGTTATTCCTGCTATTATGTGTGCCACCTTTATCAAACTTAATCATTCGTTTTATATTTCCCACCATTCCAAATATAAATAAAATAAAGTTAGTTTTAGCTAATAGTTATATGATTAATACCTGTTAAGATTAGTTATAAAGTGTAAAGTTATGCAGCTACTTTTACTGCTAGCACTTTATAGCTAATGAGTTGGATGCATCTATCTTGTTTGGGGTGTAAAATAAGGCGTGTCCTAAAGCTAATTAACTTGCACTTCTGGGTTTAAGTGCTTTTTCTCCTACTGCTTGTGTTATGTTCTGGTTATATGTTGAAACCTACTTCTGTGATTATCTGAATAATTCTTAAACTAGAGGCTATTTCTTAATTCTGTAGGTAAAAAGCTAATTATTACGAAATATCTTTATCTTTTTTTGCAGCTGTTTAGAGAATTAATCTGATGGGTTCATGAGCTAAGATTTACACCCCTGGTACTATGTCTTTAGTGGGTCAATATCATTAATGAGACTACAGTAATTTGTCTGTTCTTAGGCATCCTCTTATCAAAACGGTCTCAGATGATGGGTGGCAGGACGTTTATACGACCTTGGGTAGCTCTGAACAAGATAGTATTATGTTTCACTGTAAATATTAGAGCAGACCGCCCCATCTTGTTTAGTCCTCGTTGGCCATTTTCTGTCTTTCAAACATGGGCCGCTTTGGTGTAAGCAGGGACAGGTCACCCCTGTAGCTGCCGTGACAATAAGGCAGAGCGATGGGAATATACAAAAGGTGACATCTTAGGTCAGACACTGAATTGTAGGTGTAAGGCCTTGTTCAGAAACTGTCTCAGAGTTTTAACCTGGAATAAGTTTGGTTTTATTCCAATTGCAGGCTTTTTTAAGATGCCAATCTGTCTAACTGAGACGACAAATTGTGTTTTTTGAACAAAATAGAATGTATCTGCAAAGAAACAAAACAGCTTGGATGAAATGATTCACTCCATAGATTTATCTGTGTATGTGTGAGTGAGAGAGAGCGTGTAATAAGTAATCAAAACTGTACCAATTAATTAAGGTAGAGAGATCATAACAATTATCAAGGTGATGTTATCAAAACAGGAAAGTAAGGAACATAAGAACGGAAGAACTAGGAGCAGGAGTAGGCCATCTGGCCCCTCGAGCCTGCCCCACCTGATCTTTGAGACTCAGCTCTACTTTCCTGCCCACTCACCATAACCCTTAATTCCTTTACAGTTCAAAAATTTATTGAGCCTTGCCTTAAAAACATTCAGTGAGGTAGCCTCAACGGCTTCACTGAGTAGGGAATTCCACAGATTCACAAGCCTTTGGGTGAAGAAGTCCCTCCTGACCTCAGTCCTACATCTGCTTCCCTTTATTTTGAGGCGATGCCCTCTAGTCCTAGTTTCACCTGCTAGCAGAAACAACCTCCCTGCCTCCACTTTATCTATTCCCTTCATAATCATTTTTGTTTCTATAAGATCTCCCCTCATTCTTCTGAATTCCAATGAGTATAAGCCCAGTCCACTGAGTTTCTCCTCATAATCCAACCCTCTCAATGCTGGAATCAACCGAGTGAATCTCCTCTGCACCCCCTCCAGTGCTAGTATATCTCTTCTCAAGTAAGGAGGCCAAAACTGCACATAGTACTGCAGGGGTGGCCTCACCAGGACCCTGCACAGCTGCAGCATAGCCTCCCTGTTTTTAAACTCCATCCCCTGAGCAATGGCAGACAAAATTCCATTTGCCTTTTTAATTACCTGCTGCACCTGCAATCCCACCTTCAGCGATTCATGCAGAAGGACACCCAAGTCCTTTCGCACAGCAGCGTGCTCCAAATTTTTACCATTTAAAACATAGTCCATCTTGCTCTTATTCCTACCAAAATGGATGACTTCACACTTATCAATATTGTACTCCATCTGCCAGACCTTTGCCCACTCACTTAGACTATCTATGTCCCTCTGCAGACTTTCAGTGTCTTCTGCACACTTTGCTCCACCACTCACCTTAGTGTCATCTGCAAATTTTGCCACACCACACTTAGTCCCCAACTCCAAATCATCTATGTAAATTGTAAACATTTGAGGGCCCAACACTGATCCCTGAGGCACGACACTAGCCACTGACCGCCAACCAGAAAAACACCCATTTCCCCAACTCTTCGCTTTCTATTGGTCAACCAATCCTCTGTCCATGCCAATACATTACCTGTAATACCATGCAACTTTATCTTGTGTAGCAGCCTTTGGTGTGGCACCTTGTCAAATGCCTTCTGGAAACCCAGATACACCACATCTACAGGTTCCCCATTGCCCACCATGCAAGTAATGTCCTCAAAGAATTCCACCAAATTAGTTAAACATGACCTACCCTTCATGAACCCAAGCTGAGTGTTCCCAATGGGACAATTTATATCCAGATGTCTTGCTATTTCTTTCTTAATGATAGATTCAAGCATTTTCCCCACTACCGAAGCTAAGCTAACCGGCCTATAGTTACCTGCTTTTTGTCTACTTCCTTTTTTAAACAGTGGCGTCACATTGGCTGTTTTCCAATCTGTGGGAACCACCCCAGAGTCCAGTGAATTTTGGCAAAGATTTTACAGAGACAGAGCAGTTTGGCGGGATCAGCGGTAGCCTGATATGAATTCAAGATCACGGTTGAGGCTGTCTTCATGGGTATGAAATTTGGCTATGAGTCTGTGCTCAGCAATTCTGCATTGTTGTGTATCGCAGAGTCCATCATGGAGAATGCTTAACTGAAGATTGGAAGCTGAATGATCTTGACGGCTGAAGTGTTCCCCAACTGTGAGGGAACATTCCTGTGTGGCAGTTGTTGCGCAGTGTCCGTTCAACCGTCATTGTAACGTCTGCATGGTCTTGCCATGCCCTGAGGCATCCTTGCCTGCAGTGTATGAGATAGACAACATTGGCTGAGCCATGCCATGCACATGGTGGGTGGTGTTCCCAGATGTGTTAGTAGTGTCCATGTCAATGATCTGACCTGTCTTGCAGAGGTTGCCATGGCAGGGTTGTGTGGTGTTGTGGTTGATCTTGTCGTAAAGGCTGGGTAGTTTGCTGCAAACAATAATTTGTTTAAGGTTTGGTGGTTGTTTGAAGGCATGAAATAGAGGCATAGGGAGGATCTTGGCTAGATGTTCATCATCATTGACAACATGTTGAAGGCTGCAAAGAACATAGAAGAAATGTTTTAACGAAGATCTGTAGCTCGGGTTGTGGTTGGAGTTGTTGGTTGGTTCGCAAGCTGACTGGTTTTTATGCAAACTTTTCGTCTCCCTTCTAACTGACATTACCAATGCTATGTAGCCTCCATTGAAGCACTGTAGTTCTGTCCTGCTCTGAATTAATATGATCTGGTCTTGTATAGTGGGCAATCACAGCAGGTCAGGTAGCATCCACAGAGAGAGAGCAACCCAATGTTTTGAGTCTAGATGACTTTTCATCTGCTCTGCACAGTCAGCTTTTGGATGATTAAACCTCATATCAGAGATAGCAAGGACTGCAGATGCTGGAGTCAGAGTCAATACAGTGTGGAGCTGGAGGAACACAGCAAGCTGCATTGACCAACAGATTGTAAAGAGCCCATGGCACTATTTCAAAGAACAGAAGATAATTCTTCTTAGAGTTCTGGCTAGTCGTTATCTCTCAATCAACAAAAAAAGGTTATTTAATTAGCATTACATTGTTGCTTGTGATAGTTTGATTTGTGTTAACTAGCTGCATTGTTACCTACATTGCAAGAGTAACTGCGCATTAATAAGCATTTCATTGGCTGTAAAGCACTTTATGATATCCTAATGTCATTGAAAGCATCATATCAATGCAAGTCTTTGTTGATACAGACTTGACTCTTTTCCTGTATGTGCAGAGCCAATAACTTTAGTTAAGAGTGATGATCAGTCAACAAAATTTGGCGTCTCTGGGTGGGCGTCGACAAGAAGCAGTTTTACTGCTCCAATATAATAAAATGTGAGGCTGGATGAACACAGCAGGCCAAGCAGCATCTCAGGAGCACAAAAGCTGACGTTTCGGGCCTAGACCCTTCATCATCATCTCTGATGAAGGGTCTAGGCCCGAAACGTCAGCTTTTGTGCTCCTGAGATGCTGCTTGGCCTGCTGTGTTCATCCAGCCTCACATTTTATTATCTTGGAATCTCCAGCATCTGCAGTTCCCATTATCTCTGTTACTGCTCCAATGTCGGACTTAACCAAAAGTGTACTCAGGTTAACTGTTGTCTCAGACAGAGACAGTGGCTGAGCTTGAGGATAAATCTCTCTGTTGAATCAGCAGAGAGTCGGACCTGATCAGCAAAGAGCAGAGAGAACCAGAGTCTGGGTTTGAGTAAACAAGGTGTAGAACAGGATGAACACAGCAGGTTAGGCAGCATCAGAGGAGCAGGAAAGCTAACGTTTTGGGCCTAGACCCTTCTTCAGACTTTTCTGAACACACTTTTCTGAAGAAGTGTCTGGGCCCAAAACATCAGCTTTCCTGCTCCTCTGATGCTGCCTGACCTGCTGTGTTCTTCCAGCTCTACACCTTGTTATCTCAGATTCTCCAGCATCTGCAGTTCCTAATATCGCTGGGTTTAAGGAAGCAGTATTAACCCAGGATGACAAAGCAAAGGGAATTTCCAAGCTCTGGGAATTTGGAGAGTTTTGATTGGAGGGGACTCCCCCAAACATGTGTAATGGGGAAGTGGCTGCAATACAGAGAGTATGCTGGTCATTCCAGCAGTGAGGGAAAAACCACTGAGAAAACCTTTCGGAAATTGTCCAAGGGAATTTGTCAGACAGAAAAATTAAAAAACTGCAAAATGCTGTAGCAGTCAGAATGCTAAAGGACTTGGGAGAAAGTGAGCAGGAAAAACTGAAGCTACAAGCTGAGGTCAAAGACCTTCGAAAGGAGATAAGCAGGCTTACAGAAAATGCTGAGAATTATTTCACTGCATGAAACAGAATGGGATACGGTATGTGAAATGAGAGAGAAATAAAGATGAGGTAACATTTAAGGAAGATCTTGGGAGAAAGAGGCATTGAAAAAGAAGTGCAGTGATTTGAAGACTGCCATGAAACATAACACAGCCCAGGAAAGGAACAATGCAGGGGAATCGCACAGAGTATTTGAGAGAGATAGAGAAATTACGCAGCCACATCTTGGCTCAGCAAGGCATAATGTGTGCCTTCACACCCCCATCCTTTGAAGAGGAAGAGGGAGGAAGTAGAGATTTAGACTGTAGAGGTTTAGCAGCTGAAGCTGCTATGTACGGAGAGGAAGGTAACCAGGAATGGGACTCCCTGTTCTCTTTCAAGAGAAAAGTTGCGGGGGGGACCCAGCCTTGCCTGCTCCAATGGCTCTTGTATTGACAAGTCACACCAGAGAAGGTTCCACTTCCTTTGGACTATCAGAACTGATCAATATTGACAAATTTGTCGGCACATGTCAGCTCCAGGATGCTCCTCTGGAGCTGTTTACAGACTCCCAGAGAATGACACATAGGTTGGATGATGAGGAGGAGATGAGATTAATATTAATGTGTGTACACCCAAATGTTTTTTACGGCCCTATCAAGAGAGAGCTAATGGACATGGAACATTCACTCTGTTAATGGAAGCTGTTTTAATGGCCATGGCAGCTGATAGAGGTGATCATGTAGAATCACTGAATAAGTGTAGGCAGAGGAAAGGGGAGCACCCGACAGCTTTTGCTGCCCGAGTCTGGCCAGTGTTTCAGAATATTTGTGGGCTGGATTTAGATGGCCATAACCTACAGGACCGAAGAAGTTGCTACAGTTATGGACCTTGGTATCACATGGCACAGAGGACTTAAATAAAAGCTGGTGACCTGTTTGACATGACAGATGCCACATACACAAGAGCATGGCAAAGAAAGAGGAGAAATCCAAATAAGACTAACATATCTAGGATGGCACTGGCTAACAGTGCCGAAGGCCCTGAAAAATATGAAGAAAAGGGTCCATGCTGAGGAACCCCACCCACCTTCATGGGCAGCAGACAAACCGTGGGAAGTGATAAATGGTGTTTTATCTGTGAAGGAGTGGGGCACCATGCTGGAGACTGTCCAACCCCTTGGCAGGGTGGTGGGATAGTCAAGCACAGGCCCAATTCTTGCCACTAGAGGGACCCCAGCCCATGCCACAAAATGATGTACAGCCAATTGAGGCAACCAGCAAATTGTACCCCAGCTCACAATGACAAATTCAGGCCTCTCTGACATGGAGGTGTGATGCCAGAACAGACAGAACGGGAAGACCCCTGATGGATAGCAGTGTTGAAGGCCACCCTATCATTTTCCTTTGAGACACAGGAGTATCCTGAACCACCATAAACGCATGCACTTTACATCAATATACCTGGAAAATCGAAGCAAAAATTATTCTTACTGAGTTTACAGGACACTCACATGTAGGACAAGTAACTAGTGTACAGGTTGGACCCACACTCGTACAGCACTGGGCGGGTCCTGCAACGACACACCCAGCAGCAGGAACATTTCTTGGGAAGTGATTATGTGGTAACAGCCGGTCTTTATTTGGACCTAGTAAACTGTATGACTTGACAAATGCCAGGGATGAGCAAGGAACAGTGCATCACTGAAATACCACTCGGTCAATACAGAGAATGAGTTTGCACAGTGGGAGAAATGTGGGATAAGCTGTACAGATACTAGCAAGATTCAACACTCCAGGCCATACTAATAGGGAACCAAAATACTTTTGCTGCAAGCAAACGCAGTTGTGGGAGAATGCAGGGGGAAGTTTGCATCCAAGGACCGGCTCCAAAGCCACAAGGACGAATTTAGACATAAAAAGGGTTAAAAGTACCACCATGTCAGCAGATAACTTAATTTACCAGGGGATATCCCTTGAATGTTACATGCAAATGATCCCAAGAAGCTATTTGTATAAAAAAAAAGGAGGGGGTACTGGTAAAGAGAACACAGAAAATGAAAAATCACCCTTAAAAACCATTAGTCAGTTTGTAAGCTTATTTATTGAGCGACCATCAGGTAATGATGGCTGTGGTAAAACAGTGATTCATTGGGGTCAGTACTTATGAATATTGTTCATCGTCTGTTTTGCCTGTGAATAATCAGTTATTTTGCAACGTGCATTTGTGGGTCAGATGTACTACATGGCAACGGCAGCGACAATCTATGCCAAAGGTAAGAGATTGTAGAAGAGGCAAAGGAAATAATTCATCAACTGACTAAACACCAAAATAATTAGAACTCCTGGCGATAAGGCAAATGAGGTGTTGCATGACTCCTGATTTTGGAGTAAGTTTTGGAATTGGAGATCTAATGTTCAAACACATCCATGGGTGATGCAGTTATAATATTGATTTTATATACATTGGTAATTGTAATACTTAATGTGTATCAGCTCAGAAAGTGGAAAAGTGAAATTATTTGCAAGTTAGAAGTTGAAACTCTTAACAAAACAGAAGGGACGATTATTATTACAAAAGGGATTATGTGAATTAAGTAGTTGTTTGTTTTATTTTTAATTAACTAGTTAGACTTCTTAACATAAATGGACATACTGCAGATTTATCATGCCCACTAGGGGTCAATGGCAATCCCATGAGCAGATAGCAGAATGAAAGGAAAATGATGATTCTAAAATACCCTTGGATCAAGAAGAGAGAGCTGTTGGCCAAGGGCTGCTCACACATGAAAACAGCAGCTTTTGAACACAGGTTACCTGAGCCTCAGCCACTGTCTTGTACTGGCTGGAACCAGCTTGAATTGAGTCAACTCAGAGGAATGGTAGAAGATATAAGTCATTATTTGGTGGAAGAGTAATGAGGAAACTTTGGGGCAAGCCAAAAATGAAAAGACGTAGGCTCGCCAGGTGAACTAGAACCAATGAGAAGTTTGGGAAGATGAAGAAAAAGGATAAAAATCAAGTATTTCTGGCACTCCAGCAGCAAAAACTCCAGAGATCAACCTTTGCTGAAGCAGACGACCCTACGTTTGGAAGCGTTGAGATTACATGGAGTACCTGGGGAATGGCCTGGCCAGCATGAGCTCTTATTCTCAGGTATGAGATTTTAAATCCTTTGACTGTTTAGGTACACCTGACAAACCTAGCGGGTGTGCATATAGATTTTAGTCTTGTCTGATTGCATGCCTGCTTTTTACCCTTCCTTAACAAAAAGCTGTGAATTGTACGTCAATTTTAATGAACCAATAAAGTTGATTGTTAGTTGACACAGACTTGGCTGTTTTCCTCCATGTGAAGCCAATTACTGTTGTCGAGAGCAGTAACCGAAAAATAACATGGAGCTAACAAAGTGCGGAGCTGGATAAACACAGCAGGCCTACAGCATCTTAGGAGCACAAAAGCTGATGTTTCGGGCTTAGACCCTTCATCAGAACAGGGGGAGGGAGAGAGGGTTCTGAAATAAATAGAAAGAGAGGGGGAGGTGGATCGAAGATGGATAAAGGAGAAGATAAATGGAGAGGAGACAGACAAGTTAAAGAGGCGGGGATGGAGCCACTAAAGGTGAGTGTAGGTGGGGACATAGGGTGTGGATAGGTCAGTCCGGGGAGGATGGACAGGTCAAGGGGGCAGGATGTGGTTAGGAGGTAGGAAATAGGGGTGCAGCTTGAGGTGGGAGGAGGGGATAGGTGAGAGGAAGACCAGGTTAGGGAGGTAGGGACGAGCTGGGCTGGTTTTGGGATGTGGTAGGGGGAGGGGAGATCCACATTGATACCATTGGGCTGCAGGGTTCCCAAGCAGAATATGAGTTGCTGTTCCTGCAACGTTCAGGTGGCATTGTTGTGGCACTGCAGGAGGCCCAGGATGGACATGTCGTCTAAGGAATGGGAGGGGGAGTTGAAATGTTTTGCGTCTGGGAGGTGCAGTTATTTATTGCGAACCGAGCGTAGGTATTCTGCAAAGCGGTCCCCGAGCCTCCATTTGGTTTCCCCAATGTAGAGGAAGCCGCACCGGGTACAGTAGATGCAGTATACCACATTGGCAGATGTGCAGGTGAACCTCTGCTTAATGTGGAATGTCATCTTGGGGCCTGGGATAGGGGTGAGGGAGGAGGTGTGGGGACAAGTGTAGCATTTCCTGCGGTTGCAGGGGAAAGTGCCAGGTGTGGTGGGGTTGGAGGGGAGTGTGGAGCGGACAAGGGGGTCACGGAGAGAGTGGTCCCTCCGGAAAGCAGACAAGTGTGGAGATGGAAAAACCCTGCAGACCTGTTCTGTTTCCAATAATGTCCAGATGCCTAAGCATGTCCGTTGTTAGAAGGTGGGACATGTGGTCAAGCAATCATGGGCCCAAAATTGGACACTCTAAATTGACTAAGAGCCAGTGAAATCAGGCCTAATAGAAAATTGGTGAAACTAAATTAAACATCAACCAACAGCTATCAGCGGCAGAGAACAGTGGAAACCAAGGTCAAAGAAGTCACAGATAACAAGGTGTAGAGCTGGATGAACACAGCAGGCCAAGCAGCATTAGAAACGTCCAGAAGGGTCCAGACCAAAAACATCAGCTTTCCTGCTCCTCTGATGCTGCTTGGCCTGCTGTATTCATCCAACTCTACACCTTGTTATCTCAGATTCTCCAGCATCTGCAGTTCCTACTATCTCTCAAATAAGTCACAGATGTTCTGGGTTCAGTCACAACCAGCCCAAGGGTTGTGTACTGGAGAAGACTTGAACAGAATTTCTGGCATTTTGACTTTCAGCTAGTGTCTGAGGTTGTGCACTTTATACTTCCCCGACATGGCAACATGAAGAGTTTTAGTGTGACCCCATTGGATGCTTTGAACCTTGCTCATGACCCCATTGGCCAAAGGCTACAGAACATTTTGGGAAGATCCAGGGTAAGGTGGATAAAAACACACACCTGGAAGCTACAGGAGTGAAGACTCACAGCAAGACTCATGTTGGAAGACCGTGCAGCAACCCAAGGAGACCCAGGAGAAGATCTGCTTGACCTGTAAGATCCACTTCCATGAAAAAGAACCATGCCTAGAAGGAGATTCAGTGGTCCAACTTGAACATATGAATCACTGTGGGTAATATAATTTCTCAGTTGGATAGAGCTAGATAGAAATAAATATTGTGGGACTTTGGTATTTTTTAATAAGAAATATTTTGTTAATAAAATCAAGTTGAACCACATACTTTTGTTTCTTTGTCTGCCTGAGCAACAAGAGCTCTTGGGTAAAATGCTTTTAATACATAAACTGGTTGAAGTGTCCACAGCACACACAACAGACACTGTTCTCTAGATTGCTGGAAGGTAGTAGATCCCTGAGACTTATCGAGGGCACACAAAGAAAGAAATCCTGACTGAAAGGACCACAGTTCAAATTATAGCTCTAACTACAACTATGAAATCAAATATAAACAGTGCTGTGAGTGCAGGAACATTTAATTCAAGTACCTGACAGTTACAAGGAATTCTTGTCAAAAGGAAAAGTAACATTTTATTCCTCAAATGAGTCAAGTAAACCTATTTAAATTTAGGGATAACTGAGCAACACAAACGCTTTTAGTTGGGAAGGTTATGACATTTCCACCTGAGTGACATAAATGCTAAAGTTTTAATAAATGGTTTCAGCAGAAAGTATATACTTCCCTTTGTATATAGGATGCACATAGAGTGTGACCTAATGTCTGAAACAGTAACTGTCAGGGTTCTACATAGTTTAGCTATAGACGGGATTGACCTGTTCCAAGAAAATAATTTTGCTGCAAGAGCAGCATAGTATATAGCTTCTTCGTGAGCCACAGAAAGGACTTGTGATGATAAGGAGGCAGAGCAGTTACAAGAAAAAGTTCAGCATTGTTTTTTTCCACTCAAAAAATGGCCAAACAACATAGAAGATAGGAGCAGGTATAGGCCATTCAAGCCCTCAAGTCTGCTCCACCATTCAATATGGCTGGTCATTGAGCTCAATACTTTAATCCTGCCCTCCCTCCATATCTTTCGATTCCTTTAGCCCTTTTTGTAGTGGATATTGGTGGCCCCAGAAATGGAAACAGAGATGTCAAGGCAAGGAAGGAAGTAGTCGAAGATAGATCAGGTGAAGGTGAAAACAGGTTGGAAGCAAAATTGATAAACTTTTCCAAATCCGGATGAGAGAGGGAAGCAGCACTGATGATGTAATTGATGTACCAGAAGAAGAGTTGTTGTTGGGGGCCTGAGTAGGACTGGTATAAGGAAGGTTCCCTGTGCCCCACAAAGAAACAGCCTTAACTGGGGCCCATGCAGATACCCGTAGTCACACCTTTGACGTGAAGAAAGAGAGAGGCTTTAATGAGGAAGTTGTTCAAAGTGTGCAGGAACTTGACCAGGCAAAGGTGGGTGGTAGTGGATGGGTAGGGTTCGGGGCTTTTTGCCAGAAAGAATTATGGACTCCTGAGTCTATCCTCATGAGGAATGGACAATTTCATTTCCACACATTTTGCTCCTCCTTTGTGCAGCAGTGACAACTGTGGTGCCATAAATTTGGCTGGTGCTGTTTTCCACTGAGAGGCCATTCCCCTCAACAGTATTTCAGGGGAATGGCCACAGGGGATTCCTGCATTGCCTGTCTAGTTTTCTTACGCTGCCTGGTGGTCACCTATTCCCTTCCTGCCTGTGGAGTATCAGCCACCAGTGTGATCACCTCTCTGTACGTGCTATCCATGATTTTTCCAACTGCTCAGATATTTTGCAGTGTCCCCAACTGCCATTCCAGCCCCAAAACCTGGGTTTCCAGAAGCAGCAGTTGGAGACACTTCTTGCACATATGCTGCTCCTAGTCACTGGAACTGTGCCCAGCTTCCCACATAGAGCAGGACTAGCACACCACAGGTTGAAGGTCTCCTGGTAAGTCTTACTCTTTTAGATTAAACATTTTGAAATATGCTTAATGTCAAATAATATTGATTTCTTTAGGGCCTTTTTTTCCCGTTTCTCATTGGAAGTTAAATTGGCACTACAAACAGATATTTGATTATCTGAAACTTTCTTTGTGGATTAGGATAATCTGAAGAAAGTGTTCAATAAGATTTCTATGATCAAGGCTCAGTAAGCCGACTTAAACTAAGTAGTCCAAACATCTCACATTGAAGTTGAAATTGAGGAAGTTCGAGAACGCTACTACATACAGATTCAGAAGAGGAAGTAGAGACCACCTCACAGAACTGTGGATGAAGAGTGGATTATCTTTCATCAAATTGTGGCAAATTCCAAGTATATTCTGGAAATAAGAAGGATAGCCCTTGAAGTTCCTATGGCAGCACACTTCAGAATCTAAAACATTCATGCACATGTAATTGACTCTTTACTGGCCAGGTTTTCATAAGAACTTGATACAGTTTTTTTTTAATGAGCCACACGTGTCGGGTGGTGGGAAAACCACAAGATACAACTAAACCACTTTTAATTCCCATACTAGTTTCTGAGGAACCATTAGTCGTGTGTTGGCGGGTTATGTGGGGCCTTTGCTGAAAACAAGAGTAGCACACCAGTTTATTCCTTACTATCATTGATATGGCCACTCAATTCCCAAAGGCCACCCCTTAAGAACAATCACTGAACAGTAGAGAAGTTAACCCCCAGTCCTTCATTAAAAGGATCCATAGCTGGACATTTAGAAAACATGTCAGGATTGGACAGAGTGGGTGCAATGTTTTTTGGAGGGTTGTGTCGGCTGAATGGGATGAATGACCTTGCTTCCATAGCTTGCTGCTATGATTCTATGATTGGCCACCCTCTAATTCTTCAGCACCTCACTGTTGCTTTAAATGATACAAATATCTTGGCCAGGGGGTCCCTGCAATTTCTTCCTTAGCTTCTCACAATGTCACAGTGTACCCCCTAGAGCATGGAAACTGACCCTTCAATCTAACCAGTCTATGCCAACCATTTTCCCAATCTAACTAGTCCCACCTGCCTGCACTTGGCCTGTATGTCTCCAAACCTTTCCCATTCACGTACTTATCCAAATATCTTTTAAACATTGTACCTGTACTGTCATTCACCACTTCCTCTGAAAGTTTATTCCACACACAAACCATTCTCTGTGTAAAGAAAATTGCCCCCATATCTTTCTAAATCTTTCTCCTCTCACTTTAAAAATATGCCCCTTGGTCTTGAAATCCCCCACCCTAGTTGATCAGGTCCCAGAGACTGATCCACTTTCATGCTTTTTAAGACGTCCAGCACCTCCTCTTTTGTATGTGAACTATTTTCAAGACATCAGCGTATAGTTTCCCCGAGTTCCCTAGCCTCCATGTCTCAGTCCACAGTAAATATAAAATGTCTTTGTAACACTATATTATTGTTTGCCTGTCTCGCCTGCTTATGCTTGCCAAAATCTATTTATCCAGATATTGTCACCTTGTTGTATCAGCAGTTCCTTCCAGCCTTTTGCACAGGATAATTATTGTCTGATCCCCATCAGGAAGGATGTTCATACATTTGAGTGTTTCATGTGAATGGTTGTTGTAAAAAGTATCAAAATGTGGCACAGCTGGGGACTGCAACTTGTTGGTGTTAATAGTTGCAAGGGTCTGTGTCCTAATGACAGCAGATCAACTATATATATGACACTATGTTAAAAGGATGCTTTTGAAAGGACTGATTCTTGGTTCTTAGGACCTCTGGAATTACTAAAGCAGGACTGGAGCTAGATTTGGGGAGTTTGAGTCATTCTATTTATATTTACTTTCAGTTAAGAATGTTTGGACAAGTGGAACACACCTCTGGGCGAGGTAGGACTTGTATGCAGACCTGCTGATTTAGACAAAATAACTCTACCACTACACCACAAGAATCCTTCAATCTATTTATATTCAGGTAGGTCTTTGATAATGTTATTCACAGTGAGTTAGAACAATGTAACTAGAAAGAATTACTGGAAGGAACTGAGACATTCCAATTCACAAATAAATTAAAGGAAAGGAGGCCAAAATAGGAAAAGAGACATCAGAAGGGTGACTGAAAGTATTGCGGATAAGGTAGGTGTTGACCTTGGTAAAATGAAGGAGATTTACAATCAGCTGTTAATTAAATGAAATAATACTCTTTAGGCTCCGAAGTGATCTCAGGACATGCCAGTTTACAGCAATTAGACATTGTGACCTGAAACAAACAGGCTAGATGCACACAGCCTCACAGGATAAATATATATTAGATCTAAAAACAGAATCAACCATGATAGTGAATTGTATATCATGATGTAGATTATATTCTACATTTATCACACATTCCTTCAAGACATTTTGGTCACATAACTATAACTTTCTCACTACATTGCTATATATTTGCTATTCAAATAAAAGTCCTGTCATCTTGTCTTATTTGTATCAATTATGATTTTACAATAGTTTCTGCCATGAAAGATTATCAAAGGGAAAAGGATGAATAAAAAGAGAGACATTGTAGGTGAGACCACATATAGAATCATATAATGGTTACTACACAGAAAAAGACCATTCATCCCTTTGTACCCATTCCAGCTCACCACAAGAGCAAACCATTCCCATGATTTGTCCCATTCCTGTGCCTAATGCCAATAGTGCCATATATTGTTATCTCTTCAGATAATTAACCAATTATCTTTTAAAAGCCTCAAATGTGACGGCCTTTGCTATACTGTCAGGCACTGAATTCAAGATCCTAACTACTTGCTTCATTCAAAAGCTTTTCTATGTGACTAATTTGCTTCTACCGCCAATCACCATAAAATCGTGTCCACTGGTTCCTGACCCCATGGTAATGGAAACAGTTTTATTTCTTTCTATGTTGTTGAGACACCTCATGATTTTGAATATTTTTTGTACTTGATCAGTCTTATTAATTATTAGCTAGTAGAGACTAGCAAAACATTTGTATTGAAATTAATATATTTAATACATTGTACCATTTCAAATCCCCATCCAATGCCATCCATTTATACTGTGCAATTGTGTTAGCATTATACCTATTTTATTCTGTTATTGCATCCAATCACCATTCCACATCTCCATGCTGACACCCCCCCCATACCGTTTCACTCCATATTGCCCTTTCTATTAATGCCTCACTACCCTCCATGCCATGCCACCCCCTGACACTTTTACAAGGCTGGAACCCAGTAACCTAGCTACATGAGACAGGAGTGTGGAGCTGAGTACCTGAATCCAAAGAACAGTGAGAACTAAAACCCAGTAACATAGGCGAGAGAATGGCAAGAGCTGGAAATATCAACAAATTTTAGTAGGAAGGAACATCTTGATTAGTAATATTATTAGAATAACAAAATAACACCTTATGGGGATAACAAGGTGTAGAGCTGGATGAACACAGCAGGCCAAGCAGCATCAGAGGAGCAGGAAGGCTGATGTTTCGAGCCTAGACTCTTCTTCAGAAATGGGGGAGGGGAAGGGGCTTCTGCAATAAATAGAGAGACCGTGGGAGGCAGATAGAAAATGGATAGAGGAGGGGATAGGTGGAGAGGAGACAGACAGGTCAAAGAGGCGGATATGGAGCCAGTAAAGGTGAGTGTTGATGGGGAAGTAGGGAGGAGGCATCGTTGCTACCCGAAGGTTGCAGGAACAGCAAATCATATTCAGCTTGGGAACCCTGCAGCCCAATGGTATCAATGTGGACTTCACAAGCTTCAAAATCTCCCCTCCCCTGACCGCATTCCAAAACCAGCCCAGCTTGTCCCCTCTTCCCTAACCCGGTCCTTCCTCCCACCTATCCCTCCTCCCACCTCAAGCCCCACCCACATCTACCTACTGACCTCGCCCACCCCCTTGACTTTTCCATCCTCCCTGGACTGACCTATCTCCTCCCTATTTATTTCAGAAACCCCTTCCCCTCCCCCATTTCTGAAGAAGGGTCTAGGCCCGAAACATCAGCCTTCCTACTCCTCTGATGCTGCACCGCCTGCTGTGTTCATCCAGCTCTACACCTTGTTATGCTAAATTCATAAGTTTTGCATCCCATTTTGTGCTCAGCAATATGTGCAATGCCTACCAGTATCTTGCTCATTGTCGATTTTGCTTTCCAGAATATTCTTTTTATTATTTATTCATGGGATGTGGGCCTCAGTGCCGATGCCAGCATTTACTACCAATCATCAATTGTCCTGAAGAAAGCGGTGGTGACCTTCTTTCCTGAATTGCTGTAATCCTTGGAGCATAGGAACACCAATAGTGCTGTTAGGAAGGGAGTTCCAGGATGTTGACCCAGCAACAGTAAAGGAATGGCGATATAGTTCTAAATTAGGATGGTGTGTGGCTTGGAAATTAACTTAGAGAATCTGTTCTATGGCCTATTTTCTACATTTGCAGTGAGAACTCTCTTAATGTGAAGGCCTCAGTAAGCAAGAAAACCTTTTCCAATGGTTTGTATTTAATACATTGACAATACTGAACAGACACAACAGTAGATATTCTCATCAGTGATATGCCAGTTAAGTAATGTACAATTCATTGAAAATTTGTGGATACTAATTCATTCCCCAAATTTTCTTGGATGGATTATGTGCTATTTGATGCTTACACATTTTCATAATGTAACATTGTGGTGGGTAAAAAGATGCAATGAATTATTCACGAGAAGTCAGTCCTTTATCTTAATGTCTCAGAACTTCCTTCTAATGGAGTGTCATAGGAAATACTATACATGATGAGGTCATTTGGTGAGACAGAAATATTATTAGAAAGAGGTCATAACACTGTCATTGTCATGAATGGAAAATTATCATGCAGATTCCATGAGTAATGATGCTGGAAGTATGGTTACTTCCCTGAATTTCAAAACCAGAGACATCTGAATGGATTGTAAAGTAATTGAACTGGGTGTAGAAGCAGTTGTTTTACATTTTACATGTATATTTTCATTAACAGTTCATAAGTAATTAATTTTTATTCACATGCCTGAATCTTTGCCTTATCCAAAGCCCAACTAATGAAGTGCTTCAGTTAAATTGCATCAGAGACACCCCAAATTAGACACCTAGAATGAACCCTCATATGGGCCTGAATATGGACTCTGAT
This sequence comes from Stegostoma tigrinum, assembly GCF_030684315.1. Taxonomy (NCBI): domain Eukaryota; kingdom Metazoa; phylum Chordata; class Chondrichthyes; order Orectolobiformes; family Stegostomatidae; genus Stegostoma; species Stegostoma tigrinum. The sequence continues at coordinate 41,250,710 of NC_081369.1, forward strand.
GAGAAATGTGGTGGAATTGCACATGTTCCAAGAGGGTTATTTCAACTTCATGAACAAAATGCATTTTTTTGATTAAATTCCTCATGTCAAGCCCAGATTCTTTTCAGGCAGTGGAAGGATTATTTCTTGGTAATGGCCTTATTAACTGTAAATCTCACGTCATTAATATGTAGCTTTCCACTGCACCATTGGTGCAGGCAAACAAGACACCAATATTCTCAAGATAACAAAGTGTGGAGATGGATGAACACAGTAAGGGGTGTATGCAGTAGAGCATCAGAGGACGTGGATGCTTTGGAAGGGGGCATTATTGGCAGTAACCAACACTGTGGCCTCCACAGGGGTAATGTAGAGGATTAGAGTGGGAATCAGTAAGGTGTAATGTCAGGGCTCAAGGAACAAGGAAAAAAGGTGGAGGCACAGTTTAATGTAGTGAGTTTCCAAGTGATAGGGGTGGGTGAAAATGGACTGTCCAGTAGTGCGAGGAGAAAGAAGTCTTAGAGACTTTAGGGGACTGTCTGGAGACCAGACAAATCCCTGCCTTGATCTGCTGTTCACAAGATGCTAACTGCAACTGGAAAAATTGTTGGCAGTGACCAGAGTGGGTGGAGCCTGTGTTAGTTTGATAGGCAAGAGCAAAGGCACCACCTCTGTTGGATGCTAGGACAATGACAGGCAAATACATGAAACATGTACTTGTAAATTGCAATTACATTTAACTTGTAATTGCTTTATTGTCCATGTGCAATTAATGCAAAATTAATGTGTTTAGGGTGCAAATGCTGGTCAGAGGCAATATGCACCATGCCAATGGTCCTTGCAAAGTCTTAATGATGCAGAAGTTAGCAACAGTTGCTTAAGACAAATACTGACCAAAGCAATGCATAACTTGTAAAACTTGCAATGATGCTGTGGAAAGTAATCTGCCTAATACAGTGACAAGTTTCATGGGTGATGTGGGTCTGGGCTGAGAAGCGATGAGAGTACAATAGGCACTCCCTTTTTGAAGTTATGTATTGATTCACTAAGTTAGTGTACTTGCTTATGCTAAAGACGAATAAATTATGGAGACATGGCCCTTGTGATTGGGGTGCAGAGTATCTCACTGTTTGAAGAAGTGTGTGCAGCCTTCATCTACCACATATGCCACCATATATTGTTCAGAGAGCCAACAGCCTCTTCTACTCTTTACGTTGTCAACACAGGTCATCACCAGTAGGAGTGATGTATCCAGCCATAAGTGAAAAGTTGTTTGCTGTGGATGCCTTGATAAGAAGGTAAAGAGGATGTAGGAGCAGCAAGTCACCCGGGAGGCCAAGGAGAACCCATCTCGGGCAAATGTCACAGCAGCAAGCCCCTAAGGATACATCGGAGCCATGGGAGGACCAGTGCTTTGCACCACAAACTCTATTTCCCGGGGATGAGTGAGGTATAGTATCAATGCAGGCTTTTTTTTCTGGAACGCTGGCAGAATTTTGCTAGAGTGTGAATTGAGGGCTAAAGGAGTCAGAGGCCGTCCTCTCCTGGTGGCTATGAAGGTGACAGCCGCTTTAGACTTCTCTGGCCCTTGGTTTCTTCCAAGTACTGATAGGTGATGTGTGTGGGGCCACTCAGTCATGCACCAACAATTGCATCGGGACAGTCATGAAAGCCATTGTGCAAGAGCACTCTGTTCATTTTGTTTTCCCATGATGGAGCCAATGCCGCAGCCTGGGCTGTAGGATTTTGGTCATAACTGGCTTCCCTCAGATGCAGGGTGCCACTGACTGAGTGAGCCATATCACAACACTAAAAATTCATTAATAGGGAGGTGTTCCATTCCATTGTTGTTCAGGTGATCTGTGATCACAGATTCCACTTCCTGGAGATGTGTGCCAACTGCCCTGACTCCTACATTCTGGAGTACTCTTGTGTGCCTGGTGTGTTTGAGGGCCCCAAAGCTTTACAAAGCTCCTTCCTGGTTGACAAGGACTACCCACTGTGACCCTGGCTGGTAACACCATTGTGCACCTCTCTAGCTGATATGGAACACAGATATCATGCCACCCAAGCTCCAACTCGTCCATGGTGGAGCAGATGATTGAAAATGCAGTTCTATTTCTTGGTCAGACCTGGGTGGCCCTACAGTTTGGTCAGTGTAGAATGTGCCACATCATCCCAGTACGCTGTACTTAACAGAACTGGATCAGGCAACAAAGCCATGTGGCAGATGCTGAGGCCCCAGGGGAATGGGAGCAATCTTCTTAAAGAGGATGAGGACATTGAGGAGGAGGAAGCTTTCCTGATGCACAGCAGAGCTCAGCTGTATTGGGTGGTACAAGCTAGACAAAATCTAATTGACAGGAGGTTCCAGTAAATTACAGCTGTGTGCAACAGATCAGCATGGACTGTAAACTACTCACTGGCCAGAACTGTAGCCTCTATTTGTTTTACTTTTGTTTGCTTTTGCTGACTGTAACTAAAAACTCGTCCTTGGAATTGTCTGATTGCTTGCATGTATGCCTGAACAATGATGACATGCAGCTCATCAGCTAACATTCAGCTCAGATTAGTGGTGATCACTTGAGAGTATCTATATGAGATGTAGCTAAGGACAGGTAAATCGTATGGCCTGGTGTTTAAATGTTGATGAATGGGGTTTCACATGCAAGTGAGCGTCAGCCATGCCAGCTATGGGCCATGAGCTGTGAGGCTTAATGGCTGCAGTCCAATTATCTTGCCAGTGAATGCCAACACTGGATTGTCAATGCTTGTCTAGGTACAGTGACCTTTTAAAGACAGCTCAGCCACCAGTGTTGTTAATCTCTTGGGAGACATCCGGTAAGTGGTGAGTCCTTCTGGGAACAAAGGGTGGTAGAGTGGGGCTAGAATCAGGTGAGAGTGGCACCATAGGGGCAGGGTAGATAGTTAATGAGGCATGTTTGGCAAGATGCAGTGAGAAAGCTCACAAGGCTTCATGGAGAGAAACCCACATGAAACTTGACAAAACTGATACTTAGCCAAAAAAAAATTCAGCCTACGGTTTTTAATTGTAGGTGAATCTTGGATGGATGACATCAAGAGAACTTATGTGGACCTTCAAAGACTCTGGGGAGAGAGGGATGTTTGGAGTTGGGACTTAATTCACTTTAGGCCAGAGAGCTCCATTCATGCTCCTTCCATCTCCACAAAAATGTTAGAAAATGTTAAAAACATACCTGGTTTTGCAGCATTACATTTAGGTAGCAGTGGATACAATGTTATATCTCATTGTTTGTAAAAATTGAGATTGATTCTGCCTCTGTACAGTATAGGACTCTGCCATTTAAAAATTAACCTCCTGTCTAAAACAGGGCAGCAACTTGTTTACTGTGTGATAGCCCCTAAGAAATTGGCAGCAAGGAGATCTACTAGCACAATAAGTACGAGTTTTTTTTTGATTTGCTGCACTTTGCTCTCATCTGGGGAAGTGAATAAAAGTAAGCCATTCTGATCTGTAATATAGAATTGTTCATTTTGCCAATAGGACTTTGTAACCCGATTTTTGATTATGATTAACTTATTGGCATTCTAGAAAAACACATTGGTAACACACTTTAATTTGTAAATGCTAACACTATTAAAGAAACTTGAACTTTCCCCAGAAAGCAACAATCCTTAGTGGCATTATGTAATTTAATTCTGTATTGACCTGTGAATGGCAGCGTTATCTAATACCAGAAATTTTCCATTGATTCTGGCACTGGCACCACAAAGGCAGTGCTTCCGATAATCATCAGTTCTACAGTAGTTCCTGATAGTTTTTATTCTATTATTTAAAACAGTTATACAAACAGAACAACAAAATTTTACCATGATTGTACAGTGTGTAGTGCTGTTATTTAAAACTAAATTGGCCCGAGACCAACTTCAAAATAAGGCTGGAGTCCAAGAAGTGTACCTGTATCATATTGCACTTTGTGGTAGCTTCTTGTGCACACAAGTTGCCTGTGGCATTTCCTATGTCATAATCGTGATTATACTTCAAAAGTGTCGTCACTGTCTGTAAAGCAAATAGGGATATGGTAAAATTGGAAAAATAATCTTTGTACAGCTGTATCTTTCTTTTTAGACTTTATTGACACAAGAGCAGAATTTTGGCTTAAGCGAGGTACCCAATGGTATATTATTTTGTTTCAAAATAGTAACTGGTCACCTACATAAGACAAGAATTTGCAAATAATATGAAAAAGATTTGTTGTATTTACAAGTGAATATCATAATCCTATAAACAATGTTAAAAAAAACTCATAGCTTACCTCAGTATTCAGAACAATGTAAAAAAGGCATGAATAAAAGGCAAATTCAACCTATTTGTGTGAAAAACGTGTCTACATGGTCAGTCTCAAAACAAAATTTGCAGCCAGGATACAATTTGAAACTGTCACGTCAATCCTACCTGGTAGGGTATGGATTTATGTTCTGTGGGGGAGGGTGAAGAGGTTTGAGACAGAAATATAGACAATAGATTGAATGAGGGCAACAACTTTCTCAGCTCAGTTCTGTCTGTTTGGAAAATGCCAAACAAACTGGTTATGTCATGATTCCACTTGTCTGTACATTGTGCTGAACTCCTGGTGATTATCCAAGATAATAAAATGTGAGGCTGGATGAACACCGCAGGCCCAGCAGCATCTCAGGAGCACAAAAGCTGACGTTTCGGGCCTAGACCCTTCATCAGAGAGGGGGATGGGGTGAGGGTTCTGGAATAAATAGGGAGAGAGGGGGAGGCGGACCAAAGATGGAGAGAAAAGAAGATAGGTGGAGAGAGTATAGGTGGGGAGGTAGGGAGGGGATAGGTCAGTCCAGGGGAGACGGACAGGTCAAGGAGGTGGGATGAGGTTAGTAGGTAGATGGGGGTGCGGCTTGGGTTGGGAGGAAGGGATGGGTGAGAGGAAGAACCGGTTAGGGAGGCAGAGACAGGTTGGACTGGTTTTGGGATGCAGTGGGTGGAGGGGAAGAGCTGGGCTGGTTGTATGGTGCAGTGGGGGGAGGGGACGAACTGGGCTGGTTTTGGGATGCATTGGGGGAAGGGGAGAAAATGGAGGACTATCTGGACTCCATTTTCTCCCCTTTGGTCCAGAGGACTATCTGGACTCCATTTTCTCCCCTTTGGTCCAGAGGACTATCTGGACTCCATTTTCTCCCCTTTGGTCCAGGAACTCCCTACCTACGTCCGTGACACCACCCACGCCCTCCACCTCCTCCAGGACTTCCAATTCCCTGGCCCCCAACACCTCATTTTCACCATGGATGTCCAGTCCCTATACACATGTATTCCGCATGCAGATGGCCTCAACGACCTCCGCTTCTTCCTGTCCCCCAGGCCCGACCAGTCCCCCTCCACCGACACCCTCATCCACCTAGCCAAACTTGTCCTCACCCTCAACAACTTCTCTTTCGATTCCTCCCACTTCCTACAGACAAAGGGGGTGACCATGGGCACCCGCATGGGCCCCAGCTAAGCCTGCCTCTTTGTAGGTTACATAGAACAGTCCCTCTTCCGCACCTACACAGGCCCCAAACCCCACCTCTTCCTCCATTACATTGATGACTGTATCGGCGCCGCCTCTTGCTCCCCAGAGGAGCTCGAACAGTTCATCCACTTCACCAACACCTTCCACCCCAACCTTCAGTTCACCTGGGCCATCTCCAGCACATCCCTCACCTTCCTGGACCTCTCAGTCCCCATCTCAGGCAACCAGCTTGTAACTGATGTCCATTTCAACCCCACCAACTCCCACAGCTACCTAGAATACACCTCCTCCCACCCACCCTCCTGCAAAAATTCCATCCCCTATTTCAATTCCTCCGCCTCCGCCGCATCTGCTCCCACGATGAGGCATTCCACTCCCGCACATCCCAGATGTCCAAGTTCTTCAAGGACCGCAACTTTCCCCCCACAGTGGTCGAGAACGCCCTTGACTGCGTCTCCCGCATTTCCCGAAACACATCCCTCACACCCCGCCCCCGCCACAACCGCCCAAAGAGAATCCCCCTCGTTCTCACACACCACCCCACCAACCTCCGGATACAACGCATCATCCTCCGACACTTGCGCCATCTGCAATCTGACCCCACCATCCAAGACATTTTTCCATCCCCACCCTTGTCTGCTTTCCGGAGAGACCACTCTCTCCGTGACTCCCTTGTTCGCTCCACACTGCCCTCCAACCCCACCACACCCGGCACCTTCCCCTGCAACCACAGGAAATGCTACACTTGCCCCCACACCTCCTCCCTCACCCCTATCCCAGGCCCCAAGATGACTTTCCATATTAAGCAGAGGTTCACCTGCTCATCTGCCAATGTGGTATACTGCATCCATTGTACCCGGTGTGGCTTCCTCTACATTGGGAAAACCAAGCGGAGGCTTGGGGACCGCTTTGCAGAACACCTCCGCTCGGTTCGCAATAAACAACTGCACCTCCCAGTCGCAAACCATTTCCACTCCCCCTCCCATTCTTTAGATGACATGTCCGTCATGGGCCTCCTGCAGTGCCACAATGATGCCTACCGAAGGTGGCAGGAACAGCAACTCATATTCCGCTTGGGAACCCTGCAGCCCAATGGTATCAATGTGGACTTCACCAGCTTCAAAATCTCCCCTACCCCCAACGCATCCCAAAACCAGCCCAGTTCGTCCCCTCCCCCCACTGCACCACACAACCAGCCCAGCTCTTCCCCTCCACCCACTGCATCCCAAAACCAGTCCAACCTGTCTCTGCCTCCCTAACCTGCTCTTCCTCTCACCCATCCCTTCCTCCCACCCCAAGCCGCACCTCCATCTCCTACCTACTAACCTCATCCCACCTCCTTGACCTGTCCGTCTTCCCTGGACTGACCTATCACCTCCCCACCTATACTCTCCTCTCCACCTATCTTATTTTCTCTCCATCGGTCCGCCTCCCCCTCTCTCCCTATTTATTCCAGAACCCTCACCCCATCCCCCTCTCTGATGAAGGGTCTAGGCATGAAACGTCAGCTTTTGTGCTCCTGAGATGCTGCTGGGACTGCTGTGTTCATCCAGCCTCACATTTTATTATCTTGGATTCTCCAGCATCTGCAGTCCCCGTTATTCCTGGTGATTATCCTTGTGTTTGCACATTCTGGAAATAGGCAGAAAGTCCACGTGTTGTTCAGTACACTTAAAATACTTCTTAAAGGGTTTCTTCGCCCTTCAAGTCATTTCTCTTAAATATTTCTCTTTGGAGTTCAATCCCTCGTAGTCTTATTTCTAGACTTTACAACATTTCTTAAACTTTAGCACCTGGGAAGAATTTGATGTCATGTCATCCTCAGAAATCACTTTTGGTTCAACATTAGGGAATGCAGTAATGTACTTTATTCATCTGTGAAGATAGAAGTAAAGAAGTTACAAGCTCTAACAGGCTATTGTCACTCAATCTTCCACATTTTCAGAATTACTGAATAAAAATGTAAACTGTACTATGCTCAGTTTTTTGGGAACAAATAATGTTTCTTTGAAGTCTGATGAATTCTTTACAATCATTATTAATTTCATCTAAGATTTGACTATTATATTATAGCTGCTAGTTAATGGATAAATGGAAGTGATCATTGCTCGAAAATGTTTACCCCAAAAGCTGAAGAAAATCATTTGACGTATGGATCTTAATAACAAAAAGCAAAGAGCCTAATGACATCAAAATACCTCAAAACGTAATGAAAGCAAAGTGCATTGATTAATGGGAGTAAAAACAGCCGCTGGGCAGCACCACAAACATTGCACAAACAGTATTAAGATGAATCATCAGTAACTTTGGGGTTTAGTGGTATTCTGGAAGGAATATTGGTCCAGCTACCAGGGGACTCCCTGTTCTTTTAGTAGTGCCAAGAGACATTTAACAAGCACTTAGGAGCCAAGACAGGATTTTAGCTCAGAATGTTCTGTAAAGGACAGCTTCTCCAATAGCACAACACTGTCTGAGGACATGTAGTGAACTATTAGCTCAGATAGTACACAAAGATTCTAAGGATAGACTCCAACTCACACCCCACAAAGAGATATAGGTAAGTGATCAGGCTAGTGGAATAAATGTGGCAAAATGTGATTACAACATCCATTTTGGCAAGTAGAACGAAAAGTATTTTTTTTTATTCACTCATGGGACATGGTATCACTGGCCAGCAGCATTTATTGCCAGTCCCTTGTTGCCCTTGAGAAGGCAGTGGTGGTCTGCCTTCTTGAAAAGCTGCAGTCCATGTGCTATAGGTTGGCAGACAATGCCCTTAAGGGGGGAATTCCAAGACTTTTTCCAAGCAACAATGCAGGAACAATGATATATTTCCAAATCAGGATGATGAGTAGCTTGGAAGGAAACTTGCAAGTAGTGACCTTCCGATGTGTCTGCTGCCCTTATCCTTGTAGATGGATTTACAAGTTGCTGTCTCAGGATCTTTGGTGAATTTCTGCAGTGCATCTTGTAGATAGCACACACTGCTGCTACTGAGCATCAGCAGTGGAGGGAGTAGATGCTTGTGGATGTGGTGCCAATCAAATGGGCTGCTTTGCCCTGGATGATGTCAAATTTCTTTAGTGTTGTCGGAGCTGCACCCATCCAGGCGAGTGGGGAGTATTCCATCACAATCCTGATCTGTGCCTTGTAGATGATGGATATATTATCTAAATGGTGACAGATTACTGAAATCTTAGATGCAGAGGGTGTCCTACAACATAAATTGCAAAAGATTAGTATGCAAGAACAGCAAGTCATTAGGAAAGCTAAACAAAATGTTCTTGCAAGGGGAAATTGAATATAAAAGTAAGGAAATAATGCTTTAGTTATGAGACTGCATGTAGAGTACAGCGTACAGTATTATGTCCTTAGTAAAGAATGTACATGTATTGAAATCAGTTCAGGGATGATTTGCCTAACTAACACCAGGAATGACTGGGTTAGGAGAAAAGGCTGGGCAACTAGGCTTGTATACTCTCGACTTAAGAAGTGTAAGCAGGGACTCGATTTAAACTTCTGAGAGGTCTTGACAAGATAGAGAAAGAATGTTTCCTCTTGTGAGAGAATCTAGAACTAGGGATTACTGTTTGAAAACAAAAGGTCACACACTCAGAGATGAAAATCTTTTTCTCATGAGTGGTTGTGAGTCTTTAGAGCTCTCTTCATCTAAAGACGGTGGAAGCATACTTGAATATTCTTAATGGAGAAGTAAATAGATTATTGATAATTAAGGAATAAAAGATTATTAGGCTAGGCAAGAATGAGGAGTAATTATGATTAACCATAATCTTATTGAATAGCAAAACAGCCTCAAAGAGCCAACTGCCAATTCTACTCTTGCCCTAATTCGTATGTATCCTCCTTCAGTCTCTTTCTCAATTGTCATGCTCACCAAATCATTGCAGTCCCAGGGTGCAAATTCTGAAGGAGGGTCACCGGACCCAATAAGTTAATCTGATTTTTTCTTCACAGATGCTGCCAGATCTGCTGACCTTTTCCAGCAACTTCTGTTTTTGTTCCTGATTTACAGCATCCGCAGTTGTTTTGGTTTATATTTTGCAAGTTGGATATTTTTACATTTAGTCTGACATAAGCAAATAACCACTGCTATATGGAAGAAAGGAAGCTTTTGTATGGTGATGCTAAAGGGACAGTGTCAATTTTGAACCACTCTGCATGTTGTTGTGTAAGGTCATGCTGCTGAAGGAGTTAATGTTCCTGTTACATTTTGCTGTATTTAATCTGATGATCTCAACCCGACTTTGGATGGAAATTTCAGTTTTGCACGAATTCCCAAAAGGAACAGACAATCTCCCCAAGTCCTCGGTAATTGTGCCTGACCTGCAATGTAAATGTTAAATATTACTGTCATGCAAAAAACTATATTGCTATACAGACAGGTGCATCTTATGTTCAGATTTGGCAGAAATCTGACCTCTGCCACTGAAAATTAGACCGTGCCTAGATTCAGTGCAGAAAAAGCAGGATTGGTGGCAACAAACTACCAAACCAGAATACTGCACGCTGGCAATGGTGGTATCAGAAGTGGGCAGAACAAATCCATTTGATCCTGACGAAAGAAGAAAAACTTCTTTTTAAAGAAAAGTGAATTTACTACTTCGAGAAGATTGCCACTTTTACGAGACACAGTTAGTCAGTAGCTGAAACAGAAGAAAACTACAAATGGGCAGCAGCAACAGTGGGAGCATCAGTATGAGTTTAGCACTCCAAAAACAAGCCTTCACCTACTAGTTGGTAAGAGGCACAAGGACAACATTGTGGCCAAAAGAATGAGAAAATGCCAGCTGCAATGAGAAGGACAAAAACATAGATGTTAGCAAATGAGGTACTGCAGGAACCATGGAAGGCACCAGGAATTAAATTTCCTTGAAGGAAAGGGGGTAAAGCTTCTGAAAATGGTGCAAAGACCAGAAAGACAAAGCAAGAGAGTAAAAATAGCATTCTCGTGTCTCAAAATTGAGCATTGCATTTATTGCCAGTGTAAGGTGGGGCAAAAATCCTCATCAGTTTATGGACTTAACCTGGATTTAAAAACCCTCTGAAGGCAGAAGTTGTGGAAATCACATTGGATTAGATTGACTGAAATTTTTGGGACTCCAGAAACCATAGGCTGCAACTGAGCCTGGAAGAGGGTGGTTGGGACATGAGTAATATGCAAGCCCAGGGGCAGATATTTGAAACAGGGGTTAGTTTGCAGAAACTAAAGGAAGACCCCCATTCATGCCCCAGTTTAAATAGTGGAAGCCAGACTGCAGGAAGTAAACAACTTCAACAACTTCAGACCTTCTGGAGCCTACAGAGGTACACAGCCATACACTTTTCCAGCCAGTGCTTAGACACAGAAATACTGAACATTCCACAACATTGTGCTACATGCAAATCTGTTCCACCCACGGATATAAAGACATTCACAACATTATTCAAATCTGAATGAATATCCATCCAAGGGAAATTTTGGACATTCCAAAATCATCAAAACCATTCACCTCAATCGAAAAACCATTCACACCTCAAGAATCCCATTCAGCTTCGAGAGGAGTAACAATAGCTCAACAGATTTTGCAGGAGATAAGGGAGCCTGCAGTTGGATATAACAGGAGACCCCAAGCCCAGCACGGCAGTGAAGGAAGAAGAGAACGAAGAGAGAGAAAAAGAAGGAGAAAGAGGGTGATACCAGCACTGTGATACCAGCTAGACACTCCAATTCTAACATGGTGTGTGCTCTGAGGTGGACTCCATGAGTTTGAGAGGCCAAGCAGTAAACAGGCCAGCTCATGAATGAAATTAGCCCTCACAACCATGAACACCTGCAGCTAGCGACAAAACTCTACTCGATGTCCAGAGGCAACCGAAGGCACCCAGAGACACAGGACACCACCCAGGGCAACGCCAGAACATCCACTACCATCCAAAAAGACAACAACCCACTCACAAGGACTACCGGTAAAAAAAAACCCAAGGTACTAAGATAACAAGGTGCCCGAAACGTCAGCTTTCCTGTTCCTCTGATGCTGCTTGGCCTGCTGTGTTCATCCAGCTCTACACCTTGTTATCTCGGATTCTCCAGCATCTGCAGTTCCTACTATCTCTGAAACAAACCCAAGGTACCGACTGGTTTGGTCCCATGCGTCTAACCACATCAGTGGACACCACTAGACTGACTGTAACCGGTGCTTGTGGCCCTACGCAGAGTCCCAATTATGGCAAGAGACTACAGGCAAGAGGCAGTCAAAGTCATGTTTTCACACCAGGGGTGAGCCCAGGGTCATCAAGACCCTCTAACCCAGCTTGGCCAGTCAGAAATAGGGGAAGGTGGAGTTCAAGAGGGCTAATCGTGTAGGGCACCCCTCAGGAAGGGAAGTGGAATAGGACTCCAGGTGCACAGGTATTCTCCCTCTCTTAGATAATAAAGTGTGAAGCTGGATGAACACAGCAGGCCAAGCAGCATCTCAGGAGCACAAAGGAGCACTCATTCTCCCTCTCTTTCCTTGTTAACATAAGTAACAGCCACCCATTATGTCTATTTACCCATTGTATCAAGTTTTGGCTACAAGGCTTAACGGAGGTCAAGCTAACTAGGAGACAGGCCTCAGTCAGAGACAGGTGGGTTTTTAATTTTAATATTCACTTACTTGTTTTCTGCAAATATATAACATTTTGCTTGTTTGTTCTATAAAATCAGAGTTTTGTTTGCCTCTGAAGGATCTGCCTGCTATATTTTCACATCACATTCCACTACATAAGCCCAGTGTCAGAACCAGGGAGCTGGTGAACAATAAACCAGATACTACTCCCTATACCAGTGAACTCCACAAGGCCAGCTGGAAGGGACATTGAAATTGCCCAGAAAAGTAACCTAATTGAGGGCTATAGTATCAGGAAGATTTCAAAAACTATAATAAACTTAGAGAAGTTTGAGTTTCACAGAAGAAGCAACATCAGAAGAAACTTTACGAATTGCAAAATGACAATTTTGGAAAAACATTGTATTTAAATTTATTTTTTAAAAATTGTGCAGTGCAAGTGCATTATAATTTTGATCATTTAAAGTGGGGAAACATCTCATTTTCCTGGTAAGAAGCAGGAAAATTCGATCTTGGCTGCAGAAGTCAGGGGAACCCCACAAGGAAGGTAGGGAACCACCAATCTGATAATTAATACGGGCAGGAAAGCCCATCAACTGGTACCAAGAAACACGATTGCAAGAAGATAGAATACAAAATCTTGAAAGCAGTAATATGTCACACAGCAACCAGTTGAAAGCCCTTCAAGAATTTAATATAATACTACCACAGTACAGATTGTAAGAAGACTATTATGTAAATTACTGCAATGTTGCACTTTAGAGTACAGCAAATTTTACAACAAAAGAATTTTAGAGATAATGAATACAATCTTAAAGAGTTGCAATTTTAAAACAGTTTTGAAATGCAGATGTAATTATAGATTTACATTGGTTTAATGACCATTATAGATCAGTTAAAAAAAACTATAAACAGCTTTGAAATCAGAATTCATAAGTCACAATTATTATTGAGATTCTTGACGCAGTTTTGTTGGATTTCTTACAGCCGAGGTAAGATTTACCTTTGAAGAAAGCTATTCAAATCATGCCGGAAGAAGAAACGAGAAAGATTCAGTCAGATTCTGAGAAGAGAAGATCGACTACCTTGGGAAAGCAAGATTGTGGGCCCTCTGAAGGGGCAGTTGTTAAGACAACACAAAGAGTAAGCCAAGAAGCAGATGCTTAGATCAATGTCACCACTGTTGGACAAAAGGCCTCACAAGCATAGACCATAACAAAAAAAATGCTATTGTTGTAAAATGTTCAGTTTCTGAAGAAGGGTCTGGACCCGAAACGTCAGCTTTCCTGCTCCTCTGATGCTGCTTGGCCTGTTGTGTTCATCAGCTCTACACCTTGTTATTGTAAAACTGCAGATCACTTTCAGAACGCGTGCAGATGTAAGGAACAATTAGAATGGTAGAAGTACTGGTGGTCACATGTGCAAGAATGTCTACATAGTAGAAAACCCACTACCATTAATAAAGGTATCTACATTAGATTATAAATTTACATTAGAAAAGATACCAGAGTCATTTCTAGAGAGAAATTACTGTTTTAAACCAATGATTCAACCAACTCAACTTTCGTAGAGATTGTTTATGTCAATAGACATCTTGTTAATTTTAAGCTTCATGTAGGAACAACTGCCACCCTCCTGTCATATGAACTATCTGGAGAAACTGAGGTTGAATCCTACAAAGATTAAACTATATTGTCTAGGTGAAACGATTCCTAAGATTAAAGGTAGGCTGCATGTAATACTGCAACATACAGTGTATGAGCATTGAAAATGCGTATGTAGTTCACTATCATCACTCCTCACTTTTGAGTCCAGCATGCCTTGGCCTCAACATCCTTGCAATAACAATAATTCAACTCAAGTCAAAAGAACAAACCATTGTTGGGGAAGTAGTACAGGGCAAACTAATAGAAAATTTTATTGGACTTCCTTGACTTAAAGCAGAACCCAAACAGAAGAAAGAATCTATTGAGATGACATATGAGGGCATGAGAGAACAGCTCCCCATTGCCAACAGGAAATAAATTGCAGAGATACTCCAGCCTATGTCTTCTAAAGCAGAACAGTCAATGTGAGTGACAAAGATTGTGCTGAGTGAGCAGCAGTCTCCCAGTACAGAAGTCTGTAGAGGTGAAAACGTTTAATTCACCAGGCAAGCAATGATAGAAGGCAATCAAAAACACTCAACCTAATCAACAAGTTGAAGTGAAAAGCTCATATATTTCAAGTGAGGTGTATCAGCACATTGAGAGTAAAAATTTGTTTGAACAAAGTAGAAATGAGCTGAACAGAACTCCATGGAATCTAGACCATTATCTATAGATTCAGGACATGGTCAAAAAGAAGAAATTGCCTGGTCTGAATCCACGACACTGCAAAAAAATGAGCACCTGTTCTAATTAAAATATATATTACAAGACTTAGAAATGCAGACTACAGCAAGGAGGAAGTACTTGTTCTAACAAAGTAATTGTCTCTCTTCATGGAGATTCATGAGGTCAATGATCCCATAGATATTGTTATGGGACAACTATCTGAATTAGCATAGGTGAGTTCGTTTGCAACAGAAATCCAGGAGGTTAAGAATTCTTCAGATAAAGTATGAACTAGTGACCACGTCGACTAGGAACAACATCCTCCATGATGGATATCTGAGAGATAACAGATCCACCAATGGAGAAATGATCCTCAGAGGAAATCAAAGTCAATTGTTCTCAAACAGAAGGTCTCCACCATTGGGAATGAATAACCCAAACCAGAATACTACATGCTGGCAGGTGGTGTCTGAGAATATGTCACATACTGTTGCCATTATAATAGTGACATAGGTATAAAAACCACTATCACTATCTAAGAAAATGTAAAGTTTTAGATGAGATATGTTGACTGAATTTTAAAATTGTTAAATATTTCATTATTTCAGTGATGACAAGGTGTAGAGCTGGATGAACACAGCAGGCCAAGCAGCATCAAAGGAGCAGGAAAGCTGATGTTTCCGGCCTAGACCTGTCTCGAAACGTCAGCTCTCCTGCTCCTCTGATGCTGCTTGACCTGCTGTGTTCATCCAGCTCTACACCTTGTTATCTCAGATTTTCCACCATCTGCAGTTCCTACTATCTCTCATTATTTCAGTCTTTAGTTTTCAAAGTGCATCCTACATTTTAGAACATTTACCAACAAAGCCAGGTTTAAATATTAACTATTTTACCTATGTTATTACCATTACTGCAATATAAAGAAATTAACCAAACCTTTCATATTATATACACGGTGCTGAATTATTGTGTGTCAATTTCACTGCAATGAAATGTATGCTGTTAAAATAATGCTATTGTGAAAACATGTTTAGCAAACATTTTTATGTCATTTCAAAATACTGTGACAGGATGATATAAATTGTACCAAAATTTTTCACTCTGTTACAGATGCATTATTGGACCATGTTTGCACATTATGGTCTATGTAGGAATAGCAATTTGTATTGAGTTATCCAGCCTCATGCATAAAAAATTGTTGTGGTACAGTACTTGGAACCATTCCCCAGCAATACGTTAATACCTTCAGACCAGGTGAAAATTGATGCAACAGATTGATGGGGTGGAGAAGAAAAAGAGTTATTATCTGAGCTGTGCATTTATTAATGATTATTCTTTCAACTGTATATTACAGGATGCCTCTTAAATCATGCACTGTATGACATATTCTAGGACTTAGTGTGAGGTAGTGCCTTTTCTATACTCTGTCCCAGCAGAAATTGGGAAGGAAAAATATATGAGCTGTTTTTAACATGAATAATTTCACATTGAGTGCTCAAACCAAATTGAGATTCATAAATAAAAACAGAAATTGTTGGAGAAACTCAGCAGGTCTGGCAACATCTGTGGAGAGAAAGCAGAGTTAACGTTTCAGGCCTAGTGACAAAGAAGGATCACTGGAGCTGAAACATTAAGTCTACTTTCTCTCCACAGAAGCTACAAAATCTGCAGAGTTTCTCCAGCAATTTCTGTTTTTCCTTCAGATTTCCAGCATCTGAAGTTCTTTGTTTTATTTGAGATTCATAAATGGTTGTAACATTTTCAAATAGGTATCAAACTATTTCTCACATCAAGAGCACAATATGTTACATGGATCACAGAGGAGTGGTTATACGTTCACTTGGCTGATCAACATCAAGAAAATGTTTAAAGTAAACAGGGTCTGAGAGTTTTACAACTAAACCACATTTATTTAGGGATTAATGTTTAACCCACCTGCAATCATCCGATAATCATAAAAGCAAATAATTAACAGTTATTCCTGTTTTGTTGTCAAATTGTAATCTTTGGCATGATGAAAGCAAAGATAGATGTAAATACTATACTTTGCTTCCTGTTAGCTCCCAACAACAGAGCCTTCACAATGTCTTGCATAAATTTGCTAGCCATTAGAAAAATTTATAATTCACTGCAATCATAAACTTGACTAATTTGCTTCTGTGAATTACTGTAGTGTGTAACTGATCATATCACACAGTTTACATTAATCTGCCAGATCAGATTAAAACTCTAATTTTTCTGAACTGTTCCACATCAGGAATTTTTTCCCAGCACTTCCAATTTTACTTTTATGTAGTAAAGATTTCACACCCTATTTGGCCACCTGTTGGGCCTATCCAAGTGCAGAATGGTGGTTGGGGCTGCTGAATCTCAAACAGCAATAGAAGGGTGTCCAAAACCAACTGTTGGGCAGAGATAGACAATAGACAATACGTGCAGGAGCAGGCCATTCGGCCCTTTGAGCCAGCACCATCATTCATTATGATCATGGATGATCATCCACAATCAGTATCCTGTTCTGCCTTATCCCCATAACCCTTGATTCCACTATCTTTAAGAGCTCTATCTATCTCTTTCTTGAAACTATCCAGAGACTTGGCCTCCACTGCCTTCTGAGGCAGAGCATTCCATATACCCACCACTCTCTGGGTGAAGAAGATTCTCCTCAACTCTGTTCTAAATGGCCTACCTCTTATTTTTAAACTGTGTCCTCTGGTTCTGGACTCCCCCATCAACGGAAACATAATCCCTGCCTCCAGATTGTCCAATCCCTTAATAATCTTATACGTCTCAATCAGATAGTAGGAACTGCAGATGCTGGAGAATCTGACATAACAAGGTGTAGAGCTGGATGAACACAGCAGGCCAAGCAGCATCAGAGGAGCAGGAAGGCCGATGTTTCGAGCCTGGACCCTTCTATGCCCGGAACGTCGGCCTTCCTGCTCCTCTGATGCTGCTTGGCCTGCTGTGTTCATCCAGCTCTACACCAACTGTTGGGCAGTCTGACTGCCAGAGGTGGGGGCTGCTAAAGTAGGAAGGGAGGAAATGATGGTATCTCCATTCCCAATCATTAGCCATAAATTAGTTAAGCAAGAGGGCCAGTAGAATTAGGGATTTCCAGTATCAGGGAAAGCTGCACACTGTCATGGTTGCAGCCAATTTCAGAGTGATGACCGTAACTTAGATCCACCAGCTCTGACATCCACTTGCTGTGCTGCTGGAACACAGAAATGGTCCAATGATGGGGTTCAGATGGAATGCATACTGCATGAGGCAGGTTGAAATCTAGCTGGGATTGGGAGGGTGCCTTTAATTCAACCATTTATTCCTTGGAGACTTAATTAAATGGACATTTCCAATCCCAGCTAGATTTCAATCACCTTAATTCTATGCCAGAAACTGCCTGACGTGGTGTGCATTGACCTATTAGTGGGTGGAACCTGTTGCCTACCTGCTTCCACTGGGGTAGGTATCAGCTGTTATTGGGGTCAAATTGAAACCCTTAGATGGTCAGTTATTGAACACAGTTCACCTACCAGCATAACAGGTCCACGGCAGACACCATCTCCCTGGCCCTACACTCATCCCTGGGACATCTGGATGACAAGGATGCCTACATTAGGCTCCTACTTATTGACTACAACTCTGCCTTTAACACCGTAATTCCAAACAAACTCATCTCCAAACTCCAAGGCCTGGGTATCTGCTCCCTCCTCTGTAACTGGATTCTCGACTTCCTAACTTGCAGCAGACCACAATCAGAAAGGATAGGCAATAACATCTCCTCCATGATAACCCTCAACACCAGTGCCCAGCAAGGCTGTGTACTCAGTACCTATTATACTCCTTATACACAACTGTTGCCAAATTCTGCACCAACAGCATTTACAAGTTTGCTGATTACACCACGATTGTAGGTCAGATCTCAAACAATGATGAGACAAATACAGGAAAACTTTTCCTATCCATGTCTATATCCCAATGTCTTTTAAACATTATAATTATACCCACATCCACCACTTTGTCAGGAAATTCACTCCACACACAAACAACCCTCTGTGTAAAAAAATTTTCTAGTTGTGTCTTTTTAAAATCTTTCTCCTCTTAAAAATGTGCTTCCTCATCTTGAAATTCCCCATCCTAGAGAAGAGACAACTACCATTAACTGTATCACTGCCCCTCATTATTTTATAAATTTCTATCAGGTCGCTTCTCAATTTCCTACGCTCCAGTGAGAAAAAGTCCCAACCTATCCAGCCTTTCTTCATAACTCAAACCTTCCATACTCAACAACATCCTTGTAAATCTCTTCTGAACCCTCTCCAGCTTAATAATATCCTTCCTACAACTGGGTGACCAGAACTGGACGCAGTATTCCAGAAGAGACCTCACTAAAGTGCTGTATAACCTCAACATGACTTCGTGACTCATATCTGCCATATATTGTCCTCAGAAGTCATGCTATAGAGATGTGAATTATTTTAAAAGCTTAGGAAAAAAATTGCACCTCTGATGGTCTAATAAAATTCTTTTCAAACACACTACCATTGATACTAAAGTAAAATCTACTTTAATGTAAAATGATACTATAACCTTTTTAAAGACCAGTTCAGGTTACAAACAAACAGAAAAAAAGATATTCTATCATAAAGGCCTATTGAAAATGTTCTGTCATTGTAAGGGTCAACTTGTTTTGCAAGATAGATCCCCCTATTGAATCACTGTATTAAAATTTCACCTTATTGTAATAGTATCACATAATGAAATTTCAAGTTGTCAGAACATAATACATTTAACTTTCAGAATGTCCCAGATTCCTCAGCACAATTTCCCCAGTAATCCTGTGCTATCTAAGGAATGAAGAATAACTTGCATCTGTTAATGTTTAATCTATGCTCATCTTCAGCCTATGTAACAGCATTATGATAAATAATTAAGTTGAAAATTGACACAGAAGAAACAATGGTTTAATCATTAAAGGGAAAGGTCTAGACATTGTAACAATGGAAAAATAATAACTGCAGCATGGATAGAGTTACCAAACAACCTACCTTTGTTTTCCCTGGTAGTAATGATGAGTCTGCCATTCCAACAAGTAATGCATACTTGTCCCAGATTAAAATATTTGAAATAATGATGGTGCCTGCATAAGGGAAATTTTATGCTGGTTACAGTTAGCTTTTATTCTGAATCCAACTGTCAGTTATTTCGGTCTTTCCCACCTAAATGAAAATCATGTTCATGACACCAGAAATTGTGTTTGCACAGATTCATTGCTTTTCCTAGAATTTGCTTATTTTAGATTTTCATGTATATGAATTAAATTCTGTGTTGGCTATGTATGCTGCCAGAAACTATAGGAGGTACAGTCACCCCTCCTCCCCCTATGCAATCACAGTGCCTGTGAAGTCACTGATAACAACGACACAGGTTACTGCAGGTAAAAGGGTTTTCAAGTGTTTTAAATCAATTGAATTCAAATCCTACAATCACATATTCACACAGCATCATTTCCAACACTTACCCAGCCTGATCCTCACTGCCTCCCTCCTGCTTTCTCCCCTGCTTATTGTTTCCTGAGTGAAGTGGTGGGCTAAAACACAGCAGACTAGCAACCAGTACCAAATTCAAGTGTGAAATGAGTGTTCCTTGGGGCCACAACCACCATTGCCACTGCAGAGCTCTGATGAAATGTTAGCTTGCTTTCCCTCCATGGATGCTGCCCGACCTACTGTGATTGCCTGCAGTTTTTGTTTTCAGTGGAACTGCACATAAGGCTATAGTTAAAGTGGGTGCTGACTTCCAGTTCAAGCTGCTCATCATTTATCTCAATGGCGCAGGCTTCCTAACCCAGTACTGTGGCTGGAGACACAATGATGTTAAAAAATCTTTTTGGAATAATAGGAACTGCAGATGCTGGAGAATCTGAGATAACAAGGTGTAGAGCTGGATAAACACAGCAGGACAAGCAGCGGTAGAGGAGCAGGAAAGCTGATGTTTTGGGCTTAGACCTGAATTTTCTGAAGAAGGGTCTAGGCCCAAAATGTCAGCTTTCCTGTTGCTCTGATGCTGCTTGACCTGCTGTGTTCATCCAGCTCTACACCTTGTTATCTAACAAAATCTTTTTGCCCTGTTTGTAACTAAACTCAGAGGATATGCTATGTTTTAGCAATAAGTTATGTTGTGTTGGACTACAGATTTATAATAACTGAATAAGTCAAATTTCATTTTTATTAAATAGCATTTTGTGATTGTTCTGCGTTGTGATTTTAATTCTTAACTCCTTTATTCTGTAAACTAACATAAATAAGTAGGGTAATAAAATGTGAGGCTGGATGAACACAGCAGGCCAAGCAGCATCTCAGGTGCTCCTGAGATGCTGCTTGGCCTGCTGTGTTCATCCAGCCTCACATTTTATTATCTTGGAATCTCCAGCATCTGCAGTTCCCATTATCTCTGATAAATAAGTAGGGTTTGTTTTATGTTTTATCCCATATCATTTTAAACTCAGGATATACTGAACAAAGGTACACAAGCCGTATATGCTAAAGGTAGGTTTCAGGCATTTAGTTGTATTGGGAAGTGAGGTTTAACTGTACCACAGTCAAGTTCTGATAGTACTGGGGCTGGACTTGCATTTTGGTGATGATCTTGGGGTAACTGAACGAGAATAGGTGTCTACATGCTTGGCAGAACTGCAGATGGGAATTCTGAAGTTTGGCGGGCGTGCAGAAAGGCAAATCAAATCATAGAATTATCATGGAATCCCTACAGTGTGGAAGCAGGCCTTTTGGCCCAACAAGTCCACACCAACCCTCAGGAGTATCTTGCCCAGACCCGTCCCCCATAAGCCACCTAATCTACACATCCTTGAACACTAGAGGCAATTTACCGTGGCCAATCTAACTGGCTTGCACGTGTGTGAGGAAACCGGAAGACCTGGAGGAAACCTACGCAGACATGGGGAGAATGTGCAAACTCCATACAGACAGTCCCCCGAGGGTGGAATCTGAGACACCGAGTGACTATGCTGCCCTTTTTAAAAATGGCTATTGTTTGACATCACTGGTCTTTGGTGTTTGGTTGAGGCTGCAGGTGGATTTTTATTATTCAGCTGTTACTTTCACTGAGAATTTATTGGAATGGAATATCTTGCAACATGACCAACTATTTAGGCTTCTAATATTGTGTGTATATCAATAAACATGTAAGTTGATAATGCGGATGGCAAAGGGGCATCAGGGCCATGAAAGATTGATGTGACTAGTACTTTGCCTTGTTAACTAAAGTTGCAGTGAAAAAGAAACAGAAACAATGGAAGAAGGAAATTGTGACTTAGAATCAAAATGAGGAACAAGAAAAACGTAAAACTGCATTGAGAAATAGAAAACAAAGGAACTGAAAGTAAGACAGTGAAAATATGTGAATTTAAGTTCAGAAATCCCTAACAACAATTTACTACTTGAAGAAATGATATTCCACCACTGGAATTCTCCCTTTCCCAAGGTGAGAAAAGGTGGGTGATAGGACCGACGGAATTGCTTTTACAGAGAATGTGGTAGGCTTTCAGTAGGTTGAACTAGGATTCCAGATTATAAATTCCCATTTCTCACAATTTCTGGTACGAACATTTCTTGAAGTTGAGGGGAAAAGTCTTAACTGCTGGAGATGCACCGAGATTTTCGGTTCCAGTAAATTGTAACGCACAGCATGCTGGCAATTTTTAGGCAAAATTTAAGTCAATAACTGAAAGAAGAAGTAGTAGTGGATTGCAGTTACGTTCAGGTCGTATCACTGAAGGAGAGAGGTACTAAGTGATTTGAAGTGAAAGGTCTGTCTGTAAAAGGAAGCAATATACAGGAAATGAAATGGAAAACCAAACACTCTGACCGTCTAGTCAGCCGTGGAATCAGTTTTCAACTGTAATGAACCTCAGGTTACCTCAAATAAACAATTAACGACTAGGATTGTCTAAAACAAATGAAAAGTTATCGGAGATTTGACTAGCTGAGTCACCTTCAACTTGAACTATGCAGCCAAAGTGTCAATTCTGAGCTTTATTTTTGGATAACAGTCACCAACTGAGTGTTCTCTTTCAGAACCGTAGTGGCGCCACTTAAAATGAAACCAACCTTCCAAATCCATCAAATTGTCCTTATTGTCTGTAGAATTCTACTCTGTGATACTCAGCCCTGAAAGTCTGATAGAATCTGTCATATCCGTCATAGAATAGGAGACAAAAGCCAATTCTGAAGCCCCAGGCAGCAGGCTTTGAGAGTTAATGTCTGCCAGTAGCATTAAGGATTGAGCCTCCAGTCTGACTAAATGGGAGGTGGAGTCGGGCTTTAAAAGATAACCAGATAACAACGAAACTCAACGCCCCGCGATTGAGAAATGATTGCGCAGAACTGCCGGGCAGTTGCCCTGATATCAAAAGCAGGTCAATACAGAAGAAACGTCAACAAACGCGGAAAAGCATGAATCGCTGTATTGTCAACAACACCAGAGAAATAGTCAATTCGTGAAAACCCGAGGGGCACCTGCGGCGTCGGGTTTGGGGGTGGGGTGGTGGAGGTGTCATCTGAAAGACTATTTATCTGTTTGGAGCCTGACCACGTCAGTGTTTGAGGAGTATTTGGATTTGTGTTGAGAGTGGGTGGGGATTCACTCAGCAGCTGGCCACCGTTCAAACATATACCCAGTGACTGGTTCGAAGTGAAACGACAGGAGCTGTGCCGGAAGGAAGTTCTCCAAGGCGGCGAGACGCACAGACGTTGCCGGTAAACGGGAGGCTGCGATATGGCTGGAGATGGGACGCTGGCCTCCCGGTACCGGGGCTCAGTCTGTGCACCCACTGGCGTGCTGGGACTCGGTGGACTGTGAGCGCTTTCCCCCGTTGCCTCCCTGAAATGAAGGGCAGCCGCCGCCTGCTGTAGCGTTTTTCAGGGGCCGGACTGACGCAGTGGGAAGTTGGTGGTGGGCAATGTGTGACCGCTCCATGTTGTTGTGGATGGCCAGTGTGCGGCCGGCTCTGCTGCTGCTGCTGGCCCCCTTCAGCGGCGTTTACTGCCTTGTGGACTCCAACAGCTCGACCCCAGCACTTTACTACGTGACGATCGGAGACGGCACCTCCACTGAATTTGAGTTTCCTGAAAACACCAAAGGCATCATTGTGGTTTCCAGTCGCTACGGGAGCGCCGTGGAAAGGGATGGTAGTAAACTGCTCGTTCAGTCTCTGGATCCGGATGTCCTCGCCATCATTAACGTCAGCGACGCCGAAACTATAGGATTTGTGAAAAGTTATATTGTCAGCATCAAATCCGGTCTGGCTGGGACTGCACCTCTGTTAATCCGCCTTGTGGATGTCACCAGGGTTGAGCCATTCACTGTGGAAGAACGAACAGATTATACTATTAAAGTGTCTCCCAGTGATGATGATCTAAGTTCTACTGGTCTGGCGCACTTTTCTCAGAACCCTGTCCTTTATTTCCTCCTGCCGCTAGTTTTTATAAATAAGTGTGCGTTTGGTTGCAAAGTGGAGTTAGCAGTCCTGCGAGGTCTTCTCACACAGCCACATCCGGTCATTCTGGGGGTGATCGGGCAGTTTCTGTTGATGCCATTGTATGGATATACTTTGTCTAAGGTCTTTTCCCTTCCCAAAGCCCTTTCCCTTGGGCTCATAATAACTTGCTCTACCCCGGGAGGAGGTGGAGGTTACCTCTACAGTTTGCTTCTAGGAGGGGACGTGACCCTTGCCATCTCCATGACCTTAATCTCGACTGTAGTCGCGACTGGTATGATGCCACTTTCATCCACCATATATACCCATATTCTCAATGTTCATGAAACACTGCATGTCCCATTTACTAAGATTCTTGTTACGTTGCTGTTTATAGCTATTCCCATTTCAACTGGAATGCTGATAAAATATAAATTGCCACGGCTCAGCAAGTTCTTACTTTTGCTTATTCGACCCCTCAGTTTCATATTAATCATTGGAGGACTCTTCATGGCTTACCAGATGGGAGAAGCCATACTTTACAATGTTCGTAAGGAGATAATTGTAGCTGGAGTTGCTGTACCTGTGTTTGGATTGCTTATTGGATATCTGATGGCATATTGCTTAAAATTACCTGTTCCTTTGTGTAAAACAGTCAGTATAGAGATTGGAGTTCAAAATAGCCTGCTAGCCCTCGCAGTTCTCCAGTTGTCCTTCCGTCGAATCGAAGCAGACTTTGCCTCGCAGGCCCCGTTTATAGTGGCTTTGAGTAGCACTTCAGAAATGCTGCTTCTTGTGATCTTTCATGTTCTCTACAAAAACCTCAAGCCAAATCCGGTCTCGGAAGGATTTAAATCCTGATTTGAGTTTGCTCAAAAGAAATGAATTTCCTGCACTGCAAAATGTTTGAATATTTTTATATTGAGCAATTTTCTAAAACGAGTGTATGGCTACTGCAGATATGTTTACATGGTCTTTTGAAATGAGCCACTGGCTTGCTTTTCTGCTGAGCGTGAATGCACTGCATTTCAATTGCTGAATGGCTAGTGCAGTAACAAAACATACAGCCTTTGCTTTGCATCTAGTATTGGATTTCAGTGGAATTGGCAACTGTGTGACTTCATTTCTACGAGAAACTTATTTTATCTTAAATTTTATTGGTGCAAATGATTTTTTGATAGTTTGTGCCATCTGCAATAAGAGTTGTTGCCTTTTTTCATTATTTTCAGGTGTCTAATATCTGTTGAAGAGGGGAGTATTCCACCATCTTGCTCTAAAGAGGCGTCAATGTATTTCAATATTTCTTAGTTGAAACTGTGTTTAAAGCTTTGATTGCTCTTTAAGACACATTCTCTTAATCAGTCTTGTACAGAAATACTCCTTTACGTGGCAATATGTATTCACTAAATAAACTAGATTGGTGGTTCTGAGCAGCATTCCCTGTTTCATTAGTTGGAATTCTGTGAAACGGTTTTTCTGAGTATATACTAATTTATATGCATTTTTTAAGCAACTAATATCAGTAATAATACAGACAGACATAGTTTTATGATCTTATTCCGTGATGTCTATAAATTTGATTTATAAGCTAACCACTGCTCATACTAAAGTAAGAATAAACCGATTTTTAGACTTTGAGGTAGTTATTTGATTTTTTTTTAAAAATATGTACATTTTGATCATTCTTTCGTCACCTGGATACTGTTGAAATAAGAATAGCCTGCATGTTGTTGTCATGCTTGGAAAAAAAAGTCTAATTTCAGTGAACATTTACAGCAAATCCTACTATTTGCACATTTTGTGATTCTAGTTTTCATTCTTTTTCAAAGAAAAAGTAAATATAACACTGGAACCTGGGTGCTACATGATAATTATTTACAACGATATTATTTTAATGATGAAACAGTTCGAGGGACTGAGTGGCCCATTCCTGCTCCTAATTAACACTTTCATTAAAATGCCTTTTTCCATGTTGCCTCCTTTTTGAATTTGTTTATCTGTTTAAATCATCACCAATAAATCCAATAGCTGCACAGAAATGCTACTAACTAACTTCTCCTGAAATAGACAAGTCAGCCAATTGCCCCTTTTCCTCTTTCCCTCTCTCTCGACTTTCCCTAGCTCTGAAGACTAATTATACTGCTATTCCCTAGCTATACTGACTGAAATCAGCTACTTCACCAAAATTATAAGAAGTTACCTACGTAACTTTTAAACTCCAATTAACTAATGTTCCATTTTGTACATGTATGTTTTTGCTACTTGTATTTCTATGCTTAAAAATAGAATTCTGTTTTAAGGCTGATTTTGAAAACAGTAACTACATTTAGATGTCAAAGATTGATATATCATCATTTCCCTTTAAAATTGGTTTGATTGATAGATAATAAAGTAATCATAAGCAAGATGAAAGTTTTACAGAAGTTACTACCAAATGCATTGCCTGAAATGGTGGCAGAAGCAGACTCAATAGTAACTTGCAAAAGGTAATTGGATCAAAAGTTAAAAGGGACAAAAAGAAACATACTGGAGAATGGGGTTAATTGGGTAACTTTTTTTTCACTTTTGCAAAACACAGGCCTGATTACCTGAATGGTAGTCTTTTTGCAGTATCATTGTGACTTTCTTACTCATACTTTTAATGTTGGTAACCTGATTGGAGCTTAAGCTTCCTGCCTCTAAGCTGATTATTTTTCATGTGTAAATTCATGAGAGAACTTCCTGTTATGCCAAGTTTCTCTAGATGACTTTCTCCTTTTTTTATATAAAAGTCTGCAATAAAATACCAATAAATATAAGTTATTTAAACTAAATTGTATGTAATCATTATAATGATAGTGAATCCAGGCTTGCTACATAATGGAGTTCATTTACTTAATCATAGCATAAAGTGGATTGTTGGCAAAGGGTTACAGTGCTGTTAACCTCTATTTGTCGCTTTTAAACAGGTATTGAAGGATAGTTGAAACTTTTTACAGGAAATAGAAGAGCCACTTCAGTATTTTGGTTTCATACATATGTTTATAATCAGGCCACCACACTAATTGCATGCCTGATTTGAGTGCAAAGCAAATAAAACCAACCAACATAAGTGAACTTCATATTGTTGAGATGCATGTTATGGCTGTGGGAAGAAGAGTAAATTTAGCTAAAGAGGGATAGAGTTGTGAATTTGCTGGTTGTTTAAAGAAGTAGATAAAAACCTGTGTTGCTGAGGTCATGGCAGGTGTGTTTTATGCCTTCAAGTCTGTCTTTTCAATTTGAGCATATTCAACACTTTGCTGATGACTGATCTCTGTCACTTGTGTTATTTCCAGTTAACTGTATCTGATTCATTCAACAAAAATTTATGTAATGAAGCCACTAATAGTTTGATAATTGGAGATTTAGAGAGTTGGTAAGCCCATATTGTATACTTTGTCATTTAAAAGTGTTGAATTCCACCAATCGGTCTGTTTTAGAGGAAGTACCTTTACATGATATTCCCTAAAATGCTGTCTTTACTTCACTTGTCCAACTAAAACCTTGCAATTTTTATCCATGGGAGCAAGTGGAACGGATTGTGATATAGATTATGGGTAGGGGAGACCCAATTTTGGTTTGACCAAATCAATAATATTAGACTACCATTTTTAACCACTTCTTCTTCTTGATATCACTGCTTTCCTCTCATATTCTTTTCAATTGGTTGCAGGATACAGTTCTGCATCTTTTAATGCTGGTTTCTCAATTTGCAAGAACATATGCCTGCAGGTGAAAGGGTCAGCTTTTTTTCATTTGAAAGCCACATTTTGAGTTTGCTTTACATTTGCACAGCAGATTCCTTCCTTCCTCCCTCCCTCCCCGCTCCCCACCGGCCCCCCAGGTCTTCAGTTTAATGTGCATTGATCAATGATTCAAACTATTTGAATAGTCACCACAGCAAATCCTTGTTCTGGTTTGGCCCTTAGTGAAACCTGTTTCTTTCTAGCTCATGCATGCATTTGCTAATACAGAGTATATAATGTCTCCTGTCGATAACCAAAAGTATCTTTTGTCTTTTTACCAAATGAGCTCCATTTCAAAGTCTACTCGTGGTTATGTAGACAAAGAATTCTGAATTCTGTATGCCTGGTTGAAGGAGAAATACTAGTCGGTATGATTGAAGTCTCCTTACTCTTCAAATAGTGCTGAGGATTATTAATCAGATGATTCATTAAGACAAACAGCCCAAATGTTACAAAAACAAAATTATTATAGATGCTGGAAGTTCTTTTTCTTAAAAAAAAAGTCTCCTCCACAGAAGCTGCCTGGCTTGCTGACTATGCATACTATTTCAAGCATTTTTTTTAAAGATTTCAGTTCAAACTTGATCTTCCTGGCTGTGTTCAAGGATGTTACTTCTAATGACAATCACTAAGGAATTGACCACAATTAGACCTTTTACTCTTTGCCAAATAGAAACCTGGCCTGAGTGAGAAAACCAACATGAAAATTCATTCTGTTCCTTTCTCTCTACGCAGATGATGTCAAATGACCTAAATATTTGTTCATTTAAAAGGATGTGTAACCAGGATAAGATAGATGTGTTCCAAAAGCAAACTGTTGCAGTAGAACAATTAGCAGTATCTGCTTTGAGAGAATGGAAGAATTTATAAATTTTGAGGTGGTGGAGTTTGGCATTTTAAGGCCAAAAGACAGCAATAATAGTCAAAAACTGTATCAGAGAGAATGGGAGCTGCCGATTGCCGGAGAATCCGAGGTAACAAAATGTGGAGCTGGATGAACGCAGCAGGCCAAGCAGCATCTTAGGAGCACAACAGCTGACGTTTCGGGCCTAGACCCTTCATCAGAAATGGGGGAGTGAGGAAAAGGGTTCTGAAACAAATAGGGAGGCGGGGGGGAGGTAGATTAAAGATGGATAGAGGAAAAGATAGGCGGAGAGGAGACAGGTCAAAGAGGCTGTCTGTCTCCTCCCTGCCTATCTTGATCTCTATCCAGCTTCGATCCGCCTCCGCCCTCCCTATTTATTTCAGAACCCTGTTCCCCCTCCCCCATTTCTGATGAAGGGTCTAGACCCAAAACGTCAGCTTTTGTGCTCCTAAGATGCTGCTTGGCCTGCTGCGTTCATCCAGCTCCACACTTTATTATCTCATAGTCAAAAACTGGGTAGTTTCAAGGACTTCATTGCTGGCTCTCAAATAGCCAATATTCTTGGTCTATTTTAGAACTGAAGCTTATAGTGCTTAGAGTAGTTTATAATTTTAGTTCATTTCTCAGTTCACAGCTGTTAACTGGTTATGGGATTTGAATATTGGATGAATTGAAAATATTTATTATATAATCCATAATGTAATTAGTATCTATTCATTTGAGACTTGATACTTGAGCTATAACTTAATTACTTCTTTCCTGAGGGTGGGGTAAAACAAGTGCTTGAACTGGTAACTGAATTTAAGCATTTAGACCTTACTTTCTTTTAGAACAATGCATTAAAAAAGCTTCTTATAGCTTAAAAGTCATAGAATCCCTACCGTGTGAAAACAGGCCCTTCAGTCCAACAAGTCTACACCAACCCTTGGGCCATCCCACCCAGACCCATTCCTCCCTTAAACCACCTAAGCTACACATCCCCTGAACACTTCACTTCAGGCAACTTAGCATGGCCGATCCACCGAGCCGGCACACCTTTGGACTGTGGGAGGAAACCCACACAGACACGGGGAGAATGTGCAAACTCCACACGGTTGCCTGAGGGTGGAGTCAAACCTGGGTCCCTGGTGCTGTGAGGCACCAGTGCTAAACACTGAACCACTGTGCTGCCTATTTTAGAACTAAAATTTTAAAACTACTTCAAATACCAGAGCAGAGATGATGGGAACTGCAGATGCTGGAGATTCCAAGATAATAAAATGTGAGGCTGGATGAACACAGCAGGCCAAGCAGCATCTCAGGAACACAAAAGCTGACGTTTCGGGCCTAGACCCTTCATCAGAGAGGGGGATGGGGGGAGGGAACTGGAATAAATAGGGAGAGAGGGGGAGGCGGACCGAAGATGGAGAGTAAAGAAGATAGGTAGGGAGGGGATAGGTCAGTCCAGGGAAGACGGACAGGTCAAGGAAGTGGGATGAGGTTAGTAGGTAGCTGGGGGTGCGGCTTGGGGTGGGAGGAAGGGATGGGTGAGAGGAAGAACCGGTTAGGGAGGCAGAGACAGGTTGGACTGGTTTTGGGATGCAGTGGGTAGGGGGGAAGAGCTGGGCTGGTTGTGTGGTGCAGTGGGGGGAGGGGATGAACTGGGCTGGTTTAGGGATGCAGTAGGGGAAGGGGAGATTTTGAAACTGGTGAAGTCCACATTGATACCATATGGCTGCAGGGTTCCCAGGCGGAATATGAGTTGCTGTTCCTGCAACCTTCGGGTGGCATCATTGTGGCAGTGCAGGAGGCCCATGATGGACATGTCATCAAGAGAATGGGAGGGGGAGTGGAAATGGTTTGCGACTGGGAGGTGCAGTTGTTTGTTGCGAACTGAGCGGAGGTGTTCTGCAAAGTGGTCCCCAAGCCTCCGCTTGGTTTTCCCAATGTAGAGGAAGCCGCACCGGGTACAGTGGATGCAGTATACCACATTGGCAGATGTGCAGGTGAACCTCTGCTTGATGTGGAATGTCATCTTGGGGCCTGGGATGGGGGTGAGGGAGGAGGTGTGGGGACAAGTGTAGCATTTCCTGCGGTTGCAGGGGAAGGTGCCGGGTGTGGTGGGGTTGGAGGGCAGTGTGGAGCGAACAAGGGAGTCACGGAGAGAGTGGTCTCTCCGGAAAGCAGACAGGGGAGGGGATGGAAAAATGTCTTGGGTGGTGGGGTCGGATTGTAAATGGCGGAAGTGTCGGAGGATAATGCGTTGTATCCGGAGGTTGGTAGGGTGGTGTGTGAGAACGAGGGGGATCCTCTTGGGGCGGTTGTGGCGGGGGCGGGGTGTGAGGGATGTGTCGCGGGAAATGCGGGAGACGCGGTCAAGGGCGTTCTCGATCACCGTGGGGGGAAAGTTGCGGTCCTTAAAGAACTTGGACATCTGGGATGTGCGGGAGTGGAATGTCTTATCGTGGAGGCGGAGGCGGAGGAATTGGGAATAGGGGATGGAATTTTTGCAGGAGGGTGGGTGGGAGGAGGTGTATTCTAGGTAGCTGTGGGAGTCGGTGGGCTTGAAATGGACATCAGTTACAAGCTGGTTGCCTGAGATGGAGACTGAGAGGTCCAAGAAGGTGAGGGATGTGCTGGAGATGGCCCAGGTGAACTGAAGGTTGGGGTGGAAGATGTTGGTGAAGTGGATGAACTGTTCGAGCTGCTCTGGGGAGCAAGACGCGGCGCCGATACAGTCATCAATGTACCGGAGGAAGAGGTGGGGTTTGGGGCCTGTGTAGGTGCGGAAGAGGGACTGTTCCACGTAACCTACAAAGAGGCAGGCTTCTTGCGGGAAATGCGGGAGACGCGGTCAAGGGCGTTCTCGATCACCGTGGGGGGAGTTCCAAGTGGTATTACACATCCCTCACACCCCGCCCCCGCCACAACCGCCCCAAGAGGATCCCCCTCGTTCTCACACACCACCCTACCAACCTCCGGATACAACGCATTATCCTCCGACACTTCCGCCATTTACAATCCGACCCCACCACCCAAGACATTTTTCCATCCCCTCCCCTGTCTGCTTTCCGGAGAGACCACTCTCTCCGTGACTCCCTTGTTCGCTCCACACTGCCCTCCAACCCCACCACACCCGGCACCTTCCCCTGCAACCGCAGGAAATGCTACACTTGTCCCCACACCACCTCCCTCACCCCCATCCCAGGCCCCAAGATGACATTCCACATTAAGCAGAGGTTCACCTGCACATCTGCCAATGTGGTATACTGCATCCACTGTACCCGGTGCGGCTTCCTCTACATTGGGGAAACCAAGCGGAGGCTTGGGAACCGCTTTGCAGAACACCTCCGCTCAGTTCGCAACAAACAACTGCACCTCCCAGTCGCAAACCATTTCCACTCCCCCTCCCATTCTCTTGATGACATGTCCATCATGGGCCTCCTGCACTGCCACAATGATGCCACCCGAAGGTTGCAGGAACAGCAACTCATATTCCGCCTGGGAACCCTGCAGCCATATGGCTGCAATGTGGACTTCACCAGTTTCAAAATCTCCCCTTCCCCTACTGCATCCCTAAACCAGCCCAGTTCATCCCCTCCCCCCACTGCACCACACAACCAGCCCAGCTCTTCCCCCCCCCCACCCACTGCATCCCAAAACCAGTCCAACCTGTCTCTGCCTCCCTAACCGGTTCTTCCTCTCACCCATCCCTTCCTCCCACCCCAAGCCGCACCCCCAGCTACCTACTAACCTCATCCCACCTCCTTGACCTGTCCGTCTTCCCTGGACTGACCTATCCCCTCCCTACCTCCCCACCTACACTCTCTCCACCTATCTTCTTTACTCTCCATCTTCGGTCCGCCTCCCCCTCTCTCCCTATTTATTCCAGTTCCCTCCCCCCATCCCCCTCTCTGATGAAGGGTCTAGGCCCGAAACGTCAGCTTTTGTGCTCCTGAGATGCTGCTTGGCCTGCTGTGTTCATCCAGCCTCACATTTTATTATCTCAAATACCAGAGCACTTGTGTGTAATACTATGGCCATCAGTCATTATTCAGTTGATAGCTTTATGCTTGTACTTCAGTTAGAGCAAGGTTACAGATTCAATCCCCACTTTAGAGAATTGAGCACAAAAATCTTGGCTGAAACTCCAAAGTGGTACCAGCTCTTTCAAGTGCGATATTAAACCATCTGCATTCTGTAGTCGATGGAATGAAATTTTTTTCGCACTATTTTGAAGGGGTTTAGAGGCATTTCTCCCAGTGCACACGGCCAGGAAGAAGAGAATGCATCCAGAGTGAGACACAAAATGAGTGAGTAAGTAGAGATAACAAAGTGTGGAGCTGGATGAACACAGCAGGCCAAGCAGCATCTTAGGAGCACAAAAGCTGACGTTTCGGGCCTTCGTTAGAAAAAAACCCTGTCCCCCTCCCCCTTTTCTGATGAAGGGTCTAGGCCCAAAACGTCAGCTTTTGTGCTCCTGAGATGCTGCTTGGCCTGCTGTGTTCATGCAGCTCCACACTTTGTTATCTCGGATTCTCCAGCACCTGCAGTTCCCATTATCTGAGTGAGTAAGTAGTTTAGGGAATTTAGAAGCAGCATAGGATTGGAACTGGTAAATCTATCTTTTCTTTCTCCATTTTAAAAGTTTAAAATTCAGTTTAATTAAAAGGTCAGTAAGGTGGCTGACTGTGGGATAGTTATCAGTTAATCACTTGAAGCCTGAACAGGGCCTTAGTAGGTGTTGCTTACTATTGAAGCTGAGCTAGTGTAGTGAGTCATCTCTGCTCATTGTAGTTCTTTTTGTGAGAAGGCCTAATGAAAGCACATGACCTATACCAACAAGTCAAGAAGGAGAGAACGCATCCATAGTGAGACACACCCCAAGTCAGTATATAGTTTGGGGAATTTGGTGCTTTTTGCTTGCCTTTTTGGCTCATAGTTTAAGTTCTTTTTTAAAAAAGCATAAATTAAAGCCCATGATCGGGCTCAGCACAAAAATGATTTTTATGGGAAAACTATGAAGCTCATTGGTTGGTAATAGTTACTAATTTGACCATCATAGATTGCTTTGCAGTCAGGTTAAAGGGGGATGGGGAGAGTGTTCTGAAATAAATAGGGAGAGGGGGAAGGCAAATCGAAGATAGACAGAAGAGAAGTGGAAAGGAGACAGACAAGTTAATGGGGATCCAACGCATCATCCTCCGACACTTCCACCATCTACAATCTGACCCCACCACCAAAGACACTTTTCCAACCCCACCACACCTGGCAACCACAGGAAGTGCTACACTGGCCCTCACACCTTCTCCCTCACCCCCATCCCAAGCCCCAAGAAGACTTTCAACATCAAGCAGATGTTCGCTTGCACATCTGCTAATGTGGTATACTGAATCTGCTGTATCCATTGTGGCTTCCTCTACGTCGGGGAAACCAAACCGAGGCTTGGGGACCACTTTGCAGAACACCTCCCAATCGTGAACTATTTCAACTCCCCCTCCCATTCCTTGGATGACATGTCCATCCTGGGCCTCCTGCAGTGCCACAACGATGCCACCCAAAGGTTGCAGGAACAGCAATTCATATTCCGCTTGAGAACCCTGGAGCCTAATTGTATCAGTGTGTATTTCACAAGCTTCAAAATCTCCCCTCCCTGCACTGCATCCCAAAACCAGCCCAGTTCTTCCACGCCTCCCTAATCTGTTCTTCCTCTCAATTATCCCCATCCTCTCACCTCATCCTGCCCCCTTGACCTGTCCGTCTTCCCCAAACTGACCTATCCCCTCCCTACCTCCCCACTTACACTCACCTCTACAGGCTCCATCCCTGCCCCTTTTAACTTGTCTATATCTTCTCCTCTATCCATCTTCAATCCACCTCCCCTTCTCTCCCTATTTATTTCAGAACCCTCTCCCCATCCCCCTTTTCTGATGAAGGGTCTAGGCCCGAGACGTCAACTTTTGTGCTCCTAAGATGCTGCTTGGCCTGCTGTGTCCATCCAGCTCCACACTTTGTTATCTCGGATTCTCCAGCATCTGCAGTTCCCGTTATCTGTCCCACATCTATAGTAAGTGTTGGTTGCTTGAGGAACTCCAGCTCAGATTTACTGAAGCTGGAGTCTGAGTTTCAAAAGCTGCAACATACTGAGGAGGGCAAGAGTCACCTGGATGCTGCATTTCAGGAGGCAGTTACTTAGATTAATTATCTCAGATTTGGTCAGGGGCAGAAGGATATCACTACGAACAAGGCAGTTAGTGGAATCCAGGATGTGGTGTTTGAAGGAACCTCGGCCACTAAGTTTGCCTAACAGGTTTGATGTTCTTGCTCCCAGTGTGGATGAGAGCTGGGGCTGTCGGGAGAATGAGCAACATAACCATAACTCTGTGTGGTACAGGAAGCGATTCAAGAGGGGGAGAAAAGTGCAATGTAGTTGTAATCGGAGATAACACAGTCAAGGGAAAATACACCATTTTCTGTGACCCGGAGCAAGAGTCCTGAAGGCCATGTTGCCTGCCTGGTGCTCAGCTTCAGGATTTCTTGTCCGTGCTGCAGAATTAGTAGGAGAGGAAATACCCAGTAGTCGTGTTTGAAGTAAGTACCAATGATAGAGGTAGAGTAAGCAAACAGATTCTGCTGAAGGAATATTAGCAGGTAGGGATTAAATTTAAAAAGCAAAATTAGAAACGTGCAAATATCTGGATCACTACCTGAGCCAAAGCTTAATTGGCACAGGGTCAATAAGATTAAAGTAGTGGACAAAAACAGAAGTTGCTGGAAAAGCTGAACAGGTCTGGCAGCATCTGTGAAGAAAAAAAGAATCACAGTTAACATTTTGGGTCCAGTGACCCTTCCTTCTGGGTCACCAGGCCTGAAACATTAACTCTGAATTTTTTTTTCTTCATAGATGCTGCCAGACCTGCTGAGCTTTTCCAGCAACTTCTGTTTTTGTTCCTGATTTACAGCATCTGCAGTTCTTTCAGCGTCTAAAGAAATAGACGCATGGCTCAAAGATTATTGTGGGAGAACACCCATTTCAATTCAAGGGACATTGGCATCAGCACTGGAGAAGGAGGAGGCTGATTGAATGGGATGGGACCAGAGTCCTGGTGTATCATGTAACTGGGGCGTTAGGGCTTTAAACAAAATGGTTGGGGGTGGGTTCAGTCACGTGGAAAATTATGGGAAAAAAATTAAATGGGGAGAGAGGGTGGGAGAGTGCTCAGAGGTTATTAAATTTTCTAGACCAACTATCACTCACCTTTTAATCGGAAAGGGCCAGGAATCTAACTCCAGGCATGGCTATGAGAAGGAGACAGTCAGTGCTGGACTAAGGGAGTTTGTTCTGAAAAGCACACAGATCACAAAACAAGGTAAATGAACTTGTAGAAATTGTCAGGTGCAATGTTATGGGCACCACAGATGTAACTGCAAAAGGATCAGGGCTGGAAATTAAATATCCAAGAAAAGCCCCAGCAAGAGAACAAGCTGCTCGACAGAGAGGGTGGGGTTCTTTTGTTCGTAAGGAATGAAATTAAATTAAATATTGGTAAGTGATTGTATGGATCAGGAAGCTTTGAATTTGTGTGGTTAGAGTTGACAATTTGCAGCGGGAAAAGACCTGTTGGGAATTATGTAAGGCCTCGGCAGCAGTCAGCGTGTTGGAAGAAAGTTAATCAGGAGATACAAAAGGCGCTATTACAATAATCATGGGGGAACTTCAATATGCAAGTGGGCTGCGGAAATCAGGTTAGCAGTGGGTCTCAAGAAAAGGAATTCATGGATATATTGAGATTTTCTTTTTTGGAGCTTCTTGTGGTAGAGCCCACAAGGGATCAGGCAGTTCTGGATTTGGTGATGTGTAATGAGGCAGACTTGATTAGGGAGCTTAAATTATGAAACACCTAGGGGGCAGTCACCATACTATGATGGAATTTCCCCCTGCAGTTTGAGTGTGAGAGAAGCTGGGATCAGATGTAACAGTATTACAATGGAGTAAAGGTAACTACAAACATATGAGAGAGAGAAACTGGTTGATTGGAAGGGAAGCCAAGCCGGGAAGATGGTGAATCATCAATGGCAAGAGTTACTAGGGTTATTTGGGAGGCATAATAGAAATTCTACCCAAGGAAGAAGAAGCATACTAAGGGGTAGACGAAATAACCATGGCTGACAAGGGAAGAGAGGGACACACAAGCAAAAGAAAAAGCATACAATGTGGTGAAGATTTTGTGGGTAATCCTTTAAAAAACAGCAGAAGATAACTTAAGAAAAAGCAATAAGGGGGTAAGAGGATGAAATGTGAGGGTAAGCTAGCTAGTAAGATGAAAGAAGATTGCAAAGTTTTTTTGGATGTATAAAAGGCAACAGGCCCCAATGGATATTGGACTAGTGGAAAATGAGGCTGGAGAAGTGGTAATGGGGGACAAAGAAGCCATGAAGGAACTGAACAGGTATTTTGCATCAGTCTTCTCAATGGAAGACAGCAGTAGTATACCAGAGCTTCAAGAGAGTGTACTGGCTATCACTAAGGAGAAGGTGCTGGGGAAGCTGAAAGGTCTGGATTAAATCACCGAGACTGGGTAAAGTACGCTCTGGGATTCTGATGGTGATAACTGAGGAGATTTTGGAGGTACTGATGGTGATCTTTCAGGAATCACTGGAGTCAGAGACGGTCCCAGAGGACTTGAAAATGGCTAATGCAACACTCTATTAAAGGAGGGAGAGAGGCAAAAGACAGTAAATTATAGGCTGGTTAGCATGACCTCTGTCACTATTAATATTTTAGAGTCCATTATGATGGATGAAATTGCAGAGCACTTGGAAGTGCATGGTGAAATAGAGCTGAATCAGCATAGCTTCATCAAAAGGAGGTCATGCCTGACAAATTGATTAGAATTCTTTTCGTCATTAACAAGCAAGTTAGACAAAGTGGAGTCAGTGGACATGAACTATTTGGATATTGAAAAGGTGCTACACAGGAGGCTCTTAAACATAAAAGCCCATGATATTATGGATAAGGTACTGGCATGGAAAGAGAATTGGCTGGCTGGCAGAAATCAGAAAATGAGGATAAAACTTCAGAAAGAAAGAAGAAGAACATGCCCCTATCTGCATCAATAGAACTGAGGTTGAGTGGGTGGAGGGCACCAAATTCCTCAGAGTGATGATAACCTATCCTGGCCCATGTAGATGTAAAAGTCAAGAAGGCACACCGCCCCTTCTTCCTTAGGCAGCTCAGGAAATTTGACATGTCCATAATGTCCCTCACCAACTTCTACAGATGCATTATTGAAAGCATATTGTCTGGGCGCATTAGAACCTGGTATGGCAACAGCTCTGGCCAGGACAGTAAGACTCTACAGAAGGTGGTATGCGTAGCCCAGACCATCATGGAAGCCAACCTTCCCTCTATGGACTCCATTTACATGTCTCACTGCCAAGGTAAGGCTGCTAGTATCAGCAATGACCCATTGCACCTTGGTAACAAGCACAAGCGGTTTCAGGAACAGCTTCTTCCTGGCCGTTATTAGACTGGCCAGTAGACTGTCCAGCCGCCAATAATGATTGATCTTGCCAACGTGATCTCATCTAGCACATACACTGTGCAATACAACCTGTAATCTAAGTTGTTTTGATCTGTAGCCCTTGCTTCCTATGATCAGGCTGTACTGCTTGTAAACAAAGCTTTTCACTGCACTTTCATACAGGTGACAATAAACAATATATCAAAAGGAATCTTTCTGAGGATGACAGCCAGTGACTAGTAGCGTTCCACAGGCATCAGGACTGGGACCACAACTATTTACATCATACATTTAATGATTTGGAAAAGGAACTGAGGGTACTGTTGCTAAGTTTGCAGATGACCTGAGATAGATGGAGGGACAGGCAGTGTTGACGAAGAAGGGAAGCTGCAGAAGGACTTGGACAGGCTAGGAGAGTAGGCAAAGAAATGGTAGATGGATATAATATGGGAATGTGTGAGGCTATGTGCTTTGGTAAGAAGAATAGTGGTGTCGACTGTTCTCTAACTGGGAAAAACTTTGGAAATCTGAAACAAAGCGACTGGGTAGTCCTAGTTCAGGATTGCCTTAAGGTTAACATACAGATTCAGTTGTACTTAGGAAGGTAAACACAATGTTAGTATTCATTTCAAGAGAGCTAGAATACAAAAGCAATGATATACTGCTGAGACTGAGACTGTAAAGGACTCTGCTCAGAGTGCATTTAGAATATAATGAGCGGTTTTTGGCCCCATACCTCAGACAATGTGTTAGCCTTGGTCAGGGTCCAGAGGATGTGTGCAAGAATGATCCCAGAGATGAAGGGCTTCTCATGTGAGGAGCATTTGAGGACTCTGAGTTTGTGCTTGATAGAATTTAGAAGGATGAGGGAGGATCTTATTGAAACTTACAGAATACTATGAGACCTGGATAGAGTGGACATGGAGAATATGCTTCCACTATTAGCAGAGACTAGGATCTGAGGGCACAGCCTCAGAATGAAAGAATACCCTTTAGAACTGAGATGAAAAAGAATTTCACCAGCTAGATGCTAGTCAGTCTATGGAACTCATTGCCACAGACGGCTGTGGAGACCAAGTGATTGAGTGAGTTTATTTAAGACAAAGAGAGATTCTTAGTTGATAGGGGGATTAACGGTTATAGGGAGAAGGCAGGTGAATGTGGTTAAGGAACACATCACCTGTGATCCAGTGGCGCAGCAGACTTGATGGGCTGAATGGCCTAGCTCTGCTTCTATATAGAACATAGAACAGTACAGCACAGAACAGGCCCTTCAGCCCACAATGTTGTGCCGACCATTGATCCTCATGTATGCACCCTCAAATTTCTGTGACCATATACATGTCCAGCAGTCTCTTAAATGACCCCAATGACCTTGCTTCCACAACTGCTGCTGGCAACGCATTCCATGCTCCCACAACTCTCTGCGTAAAGAACCTGCCTCTGACATCCCCTCTATACTTTCCTCCAACCAGCTTAAAACTATGACCCCTCGTGCTAGCCATTTCTGCCCTGGGAAATAGTCTCTGGCTATCAACTCTATCTATGCCTCTCATTATCTTGTATACCTCAATTAGGTCCCCTCTCCTCCTCCTTTTCTCCAATGAAAAGAGACCGAGCTCAGTCAACCTCTCTTCATAAGATAAGCCCTCCAGTCCAGGCAGCATCCTGGTAAACCTCCTCTGAACCCTCTCCAAAGCATCCACATCTTTCCTATAATAGGGCGCCCAGAACTGGATGCAGTATTCCAAGTGCGGTCTAACCAAAGTTTTATAGAGCTGCAACAAGATCTCACGACTCTTAAACTCAATCCCCCTGTTAATGAAAGCCAAAACACCATATGCTTTCTTAACAACCCTGTCCACTTGGGTGGCCATTTTAAGGGATCTATGTATCTGCACACCAAGATCCCTCTGTTCCTCCACGCTGCCAAGAATCCTATCCTTAATCCTGTACTCAGCTTTCAAATTCGACCTTCCAAAATGCATCACCTCGCATTTATCCAGGTTGAACTCTATCTGCCACCTCTCAGCCCATCTCTGCATCCTGTCAATGTCCCGCTGCAGCCTACAACAGCCCTCTACACTGTCAACGACACCTCCGACCTTTGTGTCGTCTGCAAACTTGCTGACCCATCCTTCAATCCCCTCGTCCAAGTCATTAATAAAAATTACAAACAGTAGAGGCCCAAGGACAGAGCCCTGTGGAACTCCACTCACCACTGACTTCCAGGCAGAACATTTTCCTTCTACAACCACTCGCTGTCTTCTGTTGGCCAGCCAATTCTGTATCCAAGCAGCTAAGTTCCCCTGTATCCCATTCCTCCTGACCTTCTGAATGAGCCTACCATGGGGAACCTTATCAAATGCCTTACTGAAGTCCATATACACCACATCCACAGCTCGACCCTCATCAACTTTTCTAGTCACATCCTCAAAAAACTCAATAAGGTTTGTAAGGCATGACCTACCCCTCACAAAGCCGTGTTGACTGTATTTGATCAAGCCATGCTCTTCCAGATGGTCATAAATCTTATCCCTCAGAATCCTTTCTAACACCTTGCAGACGACAGACGTGAGACTTACCGGTCTATAATTGCCGGGGATTTCCCTATTTCCTTTCTTGAAGAGAGGAATTACATTTGCCTCTCTCCAGTCCTCAGGTACGACTCCAGTGGAGAGCGAGGATGCAAAGATCTTCGCAAGTGGCGAAGCAATTGCATTTCTCGCTTCCCAAAGCAGCCGAGGACAAATCAGATCCGGGCCTGGCGACTTGTCAATCTTAATGTTTGACAAAATTTTCAGCACATCAGCTTCGTCTATCTCTATCCATTCCAGCATGCACACCTGCTCTTCAAAGGTTTCATTCACTACAAAGTTCGTTTCTTTCGTAAAGACAGAAGCAAAAAACTCATTTAGGGCTTCCCCTACCTCCTCAGGCTCCACACACAAGTTCCCTATGCTATCCCTGATCGGCCCTACTCTTTCTTTGACCATTCTCTTATTCCTCACGTAAGTGTAAAATGCCTTTGTGTTTTCCCGGATTCCTTCTGCCAAGCCTTTCTCGTGCCCCCTCCAGGGATGGAATCCCTACCTGCACGGTAGGGATCTATGATTCTAGATGGCTGAGTTACTAACAATAAAAATAATGCAGGCAGTTTGGGGCATAGTAGTAATGTCTAATACCTGGACTGATAATCCAGAATTACAGGCTAATATTCTGGGACATGGATGCAAATTATACTGTGGCAGATAGTGAAATTTGAATTCAGTTCAGTTAAAAATAACATAAAAATAAAATATTGTTGTTTATTTATTACTTTGAAATTTAAGAAAATCTACCTATTTGACTAATGTATTTCAGGGAAAGAAATCTGCCATCTTTACATGGTCTGGCCTATATGTGACTCCAGGCCTGCAGTGCTGTGGTTGAGTTTTAATTGACCTCTGGGTAATTAGGGATGGACAATAATTGCTAGCCTAGCCTGCACTGCCCACATCTCATGCAAGTATAAAAAAGAAAAGTGTCCTTTGAAGTTTCTGATACAATTATCAATTGAAACTAAGTGACGACGATTGAGTCCTAATCCTTCGTGCCATCCTTCTAGAAAGTTTTCTGGTCCATTTTTTAAATTACCTGTAGTCATGATTAATTTTTAGAATTAAAGCTGCTGGATTCAACAAGCCTGCCTTAAGAATCAACAGGTAGTGCTCAAGACTTTCCCAATAGTTTGAACAAATACTTTTGTTAAAGTTGAGGTAGGGGATTAGATTTGACCATGAGAGGTAAACTATTGAGAAAGTTCTTTGAGAAAATAATTATCTGTACAGTAGTGCTGTGGAAGAATCTTCAATGATGGGGATGTTTGGCAGCTAGAAACAGGGGGGGTATAGATAATATGAGAAATAAAAAGAACTGCAGATGCTGGAGAATCCGAGGCAACAAGGTGTGGAGCTGGATGAACAAGCAGCATCTTAGGAGCAGGAAAGCTGATGTTTCAGGCCTAGACCCTTCTTCAGAAATGGGGGAGGGGAAAAGGGTTCTGAAATAAATAGGGAGAGACGGGGAGGCGGATCGAAGACAGATAGATGAGAAGATAGGTGGAGAGGAGACAGACAAGGTCAAAGAGGCAGGGATGGAGCCAGTAAAGGTGAATGTAGGTGGGGGGATAGGGAGGAGATAGGTCAGTTCAGGGAGGACGGACAGGTCAAGGGGGCGGGATGAGGTCAGTAGGTAGGAAATGGGGGTGTGGCTTGAAGTGGGAGGAGGGGATAGGTGAGAGGAAGAACAGATTAGGGAGGCAGGGACAAGCTGGGCTGGTTTTGGGATGCAGTGGGGGGAGGGGAGATTTTGAAGGTTGTGAAGTCCACATTGATACCATTGGGCTGCAGGGTTCCCAAGCAGAATATGACGTGCTGTTCCTGCAACCTTCAGGTGGCATCATTGTGGCACTGCAGGAGGCCCAGGATGGACATGTTGTCTGAAGAATAGGAGGGGGAGTTGAAATGGTTTGCGACTGGGAGGTGCAGTTGTTCATTGCGAACCGAGCGGAGGTGTTCTGCAAAGTGGTCCACAAACCTCCAATTGGCTTCCCCGATGTAGAGTAAGCCACAACGGGTACAATGGATACAGTATACCACATTGGCAGATGTGCAAGTGAACCTGTCCTTGATGTGGAAAGTCATATTGGGGCCTGGGATGGGGTTGAGGGAGGAGGTGTGGGGACAGGTGTAGCACTTCCTGCGGTTACAGGGAAAAGTGCCGGGTGTGGTGGGTCCGGAGGGGAGTATGGAGCAAATATGGGAGTCACGGAGAGAATGGTCTCTCCAGAAAGCAGACAAGGGTGGGGAGGGAAAAATGTCTTTGGTGGTGGGGTTGGATTGTAGATGGTGGAAGTGTTGGAGGATGATGCGTTGGATCTGGAGGTTGGTGGGGTGGTATGTGAGGACAAGGGGGATTATCTTTTGGTTGTTATTACAGGGATGGGGAGTGAGAGATGAGATGTGGGAGACACGGTCGAGGGCTCACTCGACCACTGTTGAGGGTAAGTTGCGGTCCTTGGAAAACGAGGACATCTGAGATGTGTGGGAGTGGAATGCCTCATCCTGGGAGCAGATGTGGCGGAGGCAAAGGAATTAGGAATAAGGAATGGCATTTTTGCAGGAAGGTGGGTGGGAGGAGGTGTATTCTATGTAGCTGTGGGATTTGGTGGGCTTGAAATGGATATTGGTTTCCAGGTGGTTGCCAGAGATGGAGATGGAGAGGTCCAGGAAGGCGAGGGAGGTGTTGAGATAGTCCAGGTGAATTTAAGGTTGGGGTGGAAGGTGTTGGTGAAGTGGATGAACTGTTCGAGCTCCTCGTGGGAGCACAAGGCGGCGCCAATCCAGTCATCAGTGTAAAGGAGGAAGACGTGGGGTTTGGGACCAGTGTAGACGCAGAAGAGGGATTGTTTCACATAACCTACAAAGAGACAGGCATAGCTTGGGCCCATGCGGGTACCTATGGCCAGCCCCTTTGTCTGTAGGAAGTGGGAGGAATTGAAAGAGAAGTTGTTGAGGGTGAGGACGAGTTCAGCTAGGCGTATGAGGGTGTCAGTGGAGGGGGACTGGTCGGGCCTGCGGGACAGGAAGAAGCGGAGGGCCTTTAGGCCATTTGCATGGGGAGATGATAGTATGATTACGGTAGATTTACTCTTGGTGAATAATCTGCTGGATCATAAACAATTCTCTTATTTCCATTTTTAAACTTTTAAAAATGTTGAGATGTGATAGGCCTACAATTCTGCATAGGTAGAGATTTGCAATCGAAGCCAAGCTGATGAATGTGGAAAGGCCATTGATCTGCCTGTTGGAAGGAAATAAAGGAAAGATGAAGTACATTAGTCAAATAAGTGGATTTTCTTAAATTTCAAAGTAATAAGTAAACAACAACATTTTATTCCAACTTATTTTTAACTGAACTGAATTCAAATTTCACTATATGGTATAATTTGCATCCATGTCCCAGAATATTAGCCTGGAATTCTGGATTATTAGTCCAGGAAAAATGACCCTGCCCCAAAAAGATGAAAAAGTGACACCACTGCGAAGACTTATTCTAATCATGTTTTTTGAAACTATATGTATTATACACAGATCCCAAATGAGTGGAACAAATCTGTGATGCTACTGTCTTTTGAACTCAACATGTAAATTATTAGAACCTTTTTCTCATTTTTTGGTTTTATCCTTGTTATCCCACAAACAATAGCCCAAACTCTGCTATTATTTCCATGTAAAACACAGAACAGAAGCTTCTTCTGTTACACATTAGGCCATTGAATATATTCAAAGAGATTTTGATGAAGTTCAAATCCAGGATTAGGGGTTGCAAGCGAGAACATGGAGTTAAGGCTATGATCAGATTAGTTGTGGCCTTATTGAATCATGAAACAGGCCCCAACTGGAATGTCCTACTCCTGCTTTTATTTTTATGTCCTCTGTTTTTATGATTTCTACTGAGTATAACATTGTCATACAGCATAGAAAC
The DNA here is from genome assembly GCF_030684315.1 of Stegostoma tigrinum. Lineage (NCBI taxonomy): Eukaryota > Metazoa > Chordata > Chondrichthyes > Orectolobiformes > Stegostomatidae > Stegostoma > Stegostoma tigrinum. The sequence continues at coordinate 41,295,290 of NC_081369.1, forward strand.
AGGCCCTTCTACCCACCTTGTCTGTGCTGACCAATAAACACTAAACCATGCTAATACCGTTCATCCATGTTCTACTATGCCCTGGCATTTTAAATGCATGTCCTGATGTTTCTTAAATTTTGCAAGATTACTTCCCTCTACCACGATCTAAGGCAGTGTATTCTATATTTCTGCCACCCTCTGTGTGAAAAGATTTTTCCTCAGCTCCCCTCTAAACTACTTACTCACATTTGAAAACATGTACCACCACCTCCACCTTGGCACCATTGATACAGACAGGGACATGTCCTCCACTCCGCTTTCTGAAGTTAATGACCAGGTCCTACATTTTGCTGACCTTGAGGGAAACATTGTTGTCTTTACACCATATCACTAAGTTGTCTATCTCTTTCCTATACTCTGTCTCATTGTTGTTTGAGATCTAATCTGCTAGCGTGGCGTTGTCAGCAAATTTGCAAATGGAGTTAGAGCAGAATTTTGCCACACAATCATGAGTGTATAAGGAATATAGTGTGGGGCTGAGTACACAGCCTCATGGGGCACCAGTTTTGAGGATTACTGTGGAGGAGAGGTTACTGATTGTAGCTTGTGGGTCAAGGAGTCAAGGACACAGTTGCAGACGGGGGAGCACAGTTTTAGGTCTCAGAGTCTGGAGACGAGTTTTGTTGGAATTATGGTATTGAAGGTGGAGCTAAATTGGAATCTGATGCAGGTGTCCTTATTATCCAATGTTCCAGGGATGAATGTAGGGGCCAGTAGATGACGTCTGCCATGGATCTATTGTGAAGGTAGGCAAAATGTGGCAGATTAAGGCAGTCTAGGGAATTTGGAGGTGATGTGTGCCGTGACTAACCTCTCTCAAAGCGATGGATGTCAGAGCCACCAGGCAGTAGTCTTTAAGGCACGTTGCCTGATTTTTCTATGACACTCGGATGATAGTGGTCTTCTTGAAGCAGGAGTTAAGGATTCCTGTGAAGACTCCCACCAGCTGATCCATGCAGGATCTGAATTCCAGGTCAGAGGCTCCTTCTGGGCCCATGGCTTTCTGTGGGTTCATCTTCATGAAGGCCGATCTGATGCCTGCAGTGGTGACTGTGGGTATAGGTGCACTCGAGGCTGATGGGACAGGTGACATCATTTCGCTGACTGTCTGTTCAAAATGAGCATAGAATGCATTGAGGGATGCACTGGGGAGGGATGCTTTGTTGTCAGTGATTCTGCTCAACTTAGCTTTGGAGCCTGTTATATTGTGTAAGACTTGCCACAGTTGATGTGTTTCTGTGGTTAGTCTGGGACTCTAGTTTAGTCTGGGATTGTCTCTTGATGTCCCTGATGGCTTTGTGAAGATCGATCTAGATTTTCTATATAGGTCCAGGTCACCCAACTTGAGCATCTCCAGACCTCGACTTCAGTAAGGAGTGGATTTCCTGTTCATCCATGGTCTCGGATTGGGGAACATTTGGATTAACTTCTTTAGCAAGCAGTACTCTACACACTTACTAAAGAAGTCTATGATGTTAGTGGCATACTCATTTAAGTTGGCCACTGAGTTCTTGAATATGGACAGGTCCATCGACTCCAAGCAGCCACATAAGAGCTCATCCTTTACCTCAGACCAGCACTGTACGACTTTCTGTACTGGCTCCTCATGCTTCGGTTTCTGCTTATAAGCTGGGAGAAGAAGCACAGCGTTATCGTCTGAAATAAGAAAGTGCGGGCAGAATGGAGTAGTGGCAGTTTTGATAGTTGCATAGCAATGATTAAGGACGTTTGGGCCTCTGAAACAAGAGCTGCGTAAGTGGTAACTTGGGAGCACATTCTTGAGGTTGGCCTGGTTGAAGTCACCAGGCTGAAGCTTGAAGGCCTTTATAGAGGTTATGAGGTTTCTCTCTCAGCTACTCTCGAAGGTAGTGCATCCCAGACCCCCACCGGCCTGAGTGAAAATGTTTTACCTTTAAATCCCATCCAAACCTCCAGCTTTTCGAATTAAAATTATGCCCTTTTTTTATTTAACTTATTTTTCTAATCAACCCAGTAATTAGTCAAAGATGTCATTACACACCTCTGGAGCAGGTAGTGGTTAAAGCTTCCCAGTCCAGGGGTATGGGCACTACCACTGCATCATAAAAGGGCCCAATATGCCCCCTTGTTATTGACCATTTAACAAGAGAGAACCAGCTGCTTTTTATTCACCCTGTCATGCCCCTCGTCATCTTACCACCTGCATATGTATTCCCTCAACTTATTCTGCTCCAAAAAGAAACCTGCGCTTATCCAGCCGCCTTAGGGCAAAATCAAAATATTTTAAATCAAAGAAATCAGCATAAGATGATATTCCATGTCTTGTCAAAAAGTAAAATAGCCAGAAAGACCTTGAATTAAGTAGCTGGAATTCCTGCAATAATTCAGAAGACAAATGCTTCGCCTAGTGTGACACTCCGAAATATAGCCTTTAAAATTTCAATCCTTTCCCGTTGTTGAGTTGGTTGATCCCACCTCAGCAGTGTGCCTGCAAAGATTGGCTTCATTATCCTCTGAGGCTCAGAATCATCCAGTGTCTTTGTTTACCAGTGGCCCCTGCTGGAGAGTACCCATGGGTGCATGTTAGTTAAGGACAGGTTTGGGCTCAGCTGTGGTGCCCTCTAGGGCTGAACACACACACACACACACACACAGAAAATAGTTACATGGAACAGGGGCATGTGAAGATTTGGAATTCCAAAGAACACATATGACCAGAACCTATGTTTTCAGGTCTATCATTGACTCTGTGCAGTTCTGATATTGCAGACGTTTAAGGAAAAATAATGCTAAATTGCAGATTTTAATTTAGAAATGTTATTCGATGTTTTAAACATTTCTCTGAAAATGTATGTCACAGCAGACGACTGTTACATTATGATAAAACAAAGAACTGCAGATACTGAAGATCTGAAATAAAAACATAAATTGCTGGAGAAACTCAGCAAATTTGGCAGCAACTTTGGGGAGAAAGCAGAGGTAACATAGAACTTAAAAACAGTAAAGCACAGGAACAGGCACTTCAGCCCACCACATCTGTGCCCACCATTTCAGCACCGACTATAATGCAATTTTCAATTAATCCAAACTGATTGCACATGGTCTGCATCGTGATGATACAATGGCTTTAAAGGGTGTATTTTGACTTTTTTTTAAACAGGGAGAGATTGAGACAGCCCAACTATGTACTCCTGTAATTTAAGGATAGCCCCCTCACCATTTACCACGGCACCAATTTTCATATCATCTGCAAATTTGCTGATCAACTCTCCTACATTCCATTCTGAATCATTCATATATGCCACAAGTATCAAGGGCCCCAACACTGATCCCTGCGGAACCCCCCGGACACAATCTCAAAAATACCCCTCATCAATCACTTTTGGCTTTCTATCACTCAGCCAATTCTGGATCCAATTTGCCATATTTCCTTGGATCCTACAGGCTCTTATCTTCACTATCAGTCTCTATGTGGGTCCTTATCAAAAGCCTTGCCAAAATCCAAGTAGACTACATCAAATGCATTGCCCTTATCTACACAGATGATCACCTCTTCGAAAAATTCAATTACGTTGGTCAGATATGACCTCCCCATAACAAAACAATGTTTCTGATTAATCCCTGCCTCTCCAAGTGCAGATTAATTCCGTCCCTCAGAATTACTTCCAATAGTTTCCTCTCTACTGAGGTGAGACTGACTCGCCTGTAATTTCCTGATTTATCCCTTTTTGAACAACGGTCCTACACTGGCTCTCCTCCAGTCCTCTGGCACCTCTCCTATGGGCAGAGATTTGAAAATTATGACCAGTGCCTCTGCTATTTCCTCCCCTACCTCACTTAACAACCTGGGATGCATTTCACCTAGCACTGATTCACCTACTTTTAAGATTGTCAGACCACCCAGAATGTCATCGCTGTTTGTGCTAATTTCTTTAATGATGTATCTGTCCTTCTCCCTGACTTCCTTACCTATGTTATCCCTTTCACTATTGAGTACCAAGTTTTCATTTAGAACCCCGCCTAAGTCTTCTGGTTCAACATGCAAATTACCACCATGGTCATTAATGGGCCTTACTTTTTCCCTGGTTATCCTTTTACCTTAATGTACATGTAAAATAGTTCAGGCTTTTCCTTTATTTTACCTGCCATTATTCTTTCATGCCCCTTTCTTGCTCTTCTAATTACATTCTCCCTTGCACATTCTATTCTCCCTGAAGGCTTTTGTCATTTGATCCAGTTCCCATGAAAGCTCATCCCATGTCACCATAGAATCACAAAATTTTACTGTACAGAAGGAAGCCATTCAATCCATCCTGTCTACACCAGCTCCCAAAACAGCTATCCAGCCAGTCTCTGTAGCCCTTTAAAATAATCACTTTCAAATATATATATCCAGTTCTCTTTTGAAACACCATATGGAATCCTCCTCCACCAGTCTCCCAGGCAGTACATTCCAAATCCTAACAACTCCCTGAGTAAAGAAGTTTCTCTACATCTCATTCCTAGCTCTCTTGTTGACAATCTTGAAATTCTGACCCCTAGTTACTGACTTGCCAACGATTGGAAACAAAATGACCTTCTTTGCCTTGTAAATAGTACATAATCATAAACACCTGAAGAAGCCTCTTTCCTTGTATCTAAAATTCCTCATTCCTGGTATCACTCTAGCAAATCTCCTTTGCACTCTCTCCAGGGCTTTAACATCCTTCCTTAAATAAGGTATCCAGAACGGAACACAATATTCCAAATGTGGTGTGACCGATGATTTTTAGATGAGTACCATCACTTCCTTTCTTTTACACTCCATGCCTCTATTTATGGACCCAAGGATCCTATAAGCCTTCTTAACAACTGTTTCAACTTGCCTGACCACCTTCAGAGAATTATGTACATGAACTCCAAGGTTCCCCTGCTTTTGAACCCGTACTATCTCTCTGTGTTTCTTCTCCAAAACACATTACTTCACATTTCTCTGCATTGAAATTTATCTGCTAGGTGTCTGCCCATTTGGCTAACTTCTTAATGTCCCCTTGAAGTCACTCAGGCTCATCCTCACAATTCAATATTCTCCCTAGCTTAGTATCATCTGCAAATTTAGAGATTTTGTCCTCGACATCCATCTCCAAATCATTTATTTAAGACAGAAAAAACAAGGGTTCTACACTAATCCTGCAGAACACCATTTTCACTGACCAATAAAAGCAAGTGTCCCCAATCTGAGAAATGCCCATCTATACCTACCCTATGTTTCCTTATTTTTTTTAACCAACTTCTCATCCATGGTGCCAAGGATCTATCAATCCCAAATATTTCTAATTTGCTAATCAACCTGCCAAATAGCCTCATGTCAAATGCTTTCTGAAAGTCTAAATATACAACATTCACAGCACTACCCTAAACAACTGCCTTTGTCACCTTGTCAAAGAGCTCAATCAAATTTGTCAGACATAATGTGCTCTTGACAAAGCTATGTTGACCATCTAAAATTAACTTATTTTTCTCTAAGCATATATTTACCTTATCCATATTATTGCCTTTGTCAGTTATCCCCCTATTGACAGCAAGTTGTCATGGGCTATGCTTTGTCCTTTTCTTGAACAATGATATCACATTTGCAATAATCCAGTCTCCAGGACTAATTCTGTGTTCAGAAAGGCCTGGAAAATTTCTGTTAAGCCTCTGCAATTTTCTCCCTTACCTGTCTCAGCAATCCAGGATCCATCCCATCTGCGCCGGGTAACTTCTGTGCCTGGAGTGGTGCCAGCTTTTTTAGCACCTCTTCTTTGTCTATCACTAGACTCTCAGTTGCTCAACATGCACACTTCAATGTGACCATTGTCGTCATTTTCTAATTTACTAAAGACAGAAGCAAAGTACTCATTCAGTACTTCTACCATACCCGTTGTTTCACTGAGCAGCCTACTCTGCTTGTTCCTCATGGGTCCCAATCTATCCTTCACCAATTCTATGCCATTAATATACTGAAAGAACATTTCACTATTTGTTTTAGCTCTGTCTGCTATCCTTTCCTCATGCTTTCTTTTAACCTTCCTTATTCTGGCCTCTGCCTCTCTCCTTCACGTGAGATCTCTTTCTGATTTCTGCTGCTGCTATTATTCCAGAATACATTTTGTAACTCCACGACAATTCCCCCAACATTCAATCCATTTGTTACAGACCTTCAGAGGGAGCTCTTGGTTAAAGTCCTGAAATAAAAGCAGCCAATACAACTTAGAGCCATAGAGCTGCACAGCAAGGAAACAGACCCTTAGTCCAACTTGTCCATGCCAACCAGAAATCCTAAATTAATTTCGTGCCATTTCATAGAATCATAGAATCCCTACAGTGTGGAAACAGGCCCATTAGCCCAATATAATAAAATGTGAGGCTGGATGAACACAGCAGGCCAAGCAGCTTCTCAGGAGCACAAAAGCTGACGTTTCGGGCCTAGACCCTTCATTAGCCCGATGAGTCTCTACTGACCCTCCGAAGAGCATCCCGTCCAGATCCATCCCTCTATCTATCCCTGTAACCCCACATTTTCCATGGTTAACCCACCTAGCATTTTCCCCATATCCCCCGAACCTTTCCTATTCATATACCCATCCAGCTGCCTTTTAAATGTTGTAACAATACTAGCCTTCACCACTTCCTCTGACAGCTTATTCCACACATGAACCAACTTCTGCATGAAAAGTTGCCCCTTGGGTCCCTTCTATATCTTTCCCCTTTCACCTTAAACCTATGCCCTCTACTTTTGAACTCCGCTACCCCGGGAAAAAGATGCTGGCTTTTCACCCCACCACTCATGATTTTATAAACTTCTATAAGGTCACCCCCTCAGCCTTTGATGCTCCAGAGAAAATAGCTTCAGCCCATCCAGCCTTTCCCTGTAGCTCAAACCCTCCAACCATGGCAACACCCTTGTAAATCTTTTCTGACCCTTTCAAGTTTAACAACATTTTTCCTGGAGCAGGGAAACCATAATTGAATGTGGTATTCCAATAGTGGCCTATTCGGTGTCCTGTACAGCTGCAACATGACATCCCAACTCCTACACTCAAAGCACTGACCAATAAAAGCAAGTGTACCAAATGCCTTCTTCACTACTCTGTCTACCTGTGACTCCACCTTCAAGGAAATGTGAACTTACACTCCAAGGACTCCTTGTTCAGCAACACACACCAAGACCTTGCCATTAAGAGTTTAAGCCCTGCCCTGGTTTGCTTTACCAAAATACAACACTTCACATTTATCTAAATTTAACTCCATCTGCCACTCCTTGAACCGTTGGCCCTTCTGACGGCGGTCTCGTTGTACTCTGAGGGTAACCTTCTTCATTGTCCACCACACCACAAATTTTGGTATCATCTGCAAACCTACTAACCATACCTCCCGTATTAATGTACAAATCATTTATATAAATGATGAAAAGCAGTGGACCAACATGAATCCTTGCGACACACCATAACTCAATCTAACAACTCTTCCAAAAATACATACAAAACAAATACAAAACCCATGTGCATTCCCTTAATATCTGTTCAGTTGGTGCCTTGGCTGGCCAAATGTTGTTACTGATGGCTATCCTAATGGCTGCATTATGACTGATGGGCGATTCAGCTGCTACTACAGTGTTGGATTACAAGACCGTAAGAGAAGAAGTAGGCTATTTGGCACATCATTTCTGTTTTTCATTTTGATCATGGATGATCTGATAATCCACAACTCCCACTTTATCCACATAATCCTTGATTTTATTACTGGAATCTGAATCCAGTGCCTTAACCCAGTCAGCCACACTACCTCTGTAGTAAAGAATTCCGTAGATTCAGGTCCCTCCAAGAGAAGAAATTACTTCTCATCTTGCAGTTAAATAAGTGACCACTTATTCTGAGATTCTGCCCTTCTGGTGCTCGTCTCTCCTTCAAGGGGAAACAACCTCTCCACATCTACCCTGTCATGCCTTCTAAGAACATTATATACTTTAATAAGGTCTCCTCTCATTCTTCTAAACTCCAATGAGAATGAGCCAAACCAATCAACATCTCCTCATAAGAAAACCCTTCCAAACCCAGATCAACCTGGTGAACTTTCTCTGGACTGCCTCCAATGCCAGTATATCTTTCCTTTGACAAGGGGACTAAAAATGTTCACAGCATTTTGTGTAGACTAACTCAACCTGCCTTTAGTCATTCATGTCATTACTTACATTCCCACCAATATTTGTGTCATCACAAACTTAGCAACACTACATTCACTTCCGTCATCTAAACCATTGATATATATTGTAAATAAACACGGCCTACTGGATCCCTGCAGTGGTAAGCAATGGGTTTTGGGTGAGGAAGGCTTGGAGCAGGCAGGTAGGGACTATAGGATGTATTTTCATCACAGAGCCTACTTCCATCTCTTCATACCAACCGTCTTATGGAATGGGCATTAAGTTACCAGCATCATTTAATTTGACAAAAACTCAATTTATTTCTATATTCATCCATGGGCTGAGGACCAGCATTCCTTGTCCATCACTAATTGCATGGAATAGGTGGTGGTGAGCTGCCTTCTTGAACTGCTGCAGTACTTGCTGTGTAGGAATTGTTAGAAAGTGAGTTCTAGGATTTGAGTCAGTGACACTGAAGGAACAGCGATAAAGTTCCAAGTCAGGATCCTGCGAGACTTACAGGGGATCTTGCAGGTGGTAGTGTTTCTAGGCAAGTGCTGCCCTTCTCCTTCTAGATTGTAGAGAGCACAGGCTTGGAAGGCTCTGTCAGAGGGTTCTATGTAAGTCTTTGCACTGCATCATCGTATGTACTGCTGTCACTATTCATTGATGATAAAAGGAATGCACCAGTCTTTTTTTTGTCGATTTTCTCCTCTTATTTTTGTTCAACCCTTGACGACAGCAATGATTCCACCTCTCTGAAAGTACCTTGGTTAAGTGACCATTATTAATATGTGATTCTCTACAATCGTTTTACACATGCATCACTTGATCCCAATCTTTCCTGCCAACAACTTTCAGGCAGCCATTAATCAGTACTGGGGCTTCTTGCCAGTTCCTCATTTTCTAATCCAGGCAATAATGATTTTACGACTACAGCTAAGATCAGCAACATCATTGAACATGTTTGCTATGCTCTTCATAAACTCACCGAACCCCCAAACTTTTCCTAAGAAAAGTGAAAATTTGATATTTTAGTAAACTGTACTCAAAAGAAAATAATTCTCATCTTACTGAATGAATGTACGCTTTGTCATTTTATACATATCTCTCAATGTTACTTTTTTTATACAGAAGTAACATGTTGCCAAGTCAATTTCCTTAATTGGTTCTTTTATATCCACTTACCCAAAGAATCTGTGCACTATTAAAAATCCTGTCACAGTTTATTGGTCAGATTTACTGTTGGTCAGCTATTACCATGGTAAATTGCTGACAAATAATGTGTGGCTAATAATTCAAGTTTGTTCTGTTTTCTGTTCCAATACAGTCCCAGGATTTGGGCTTTGTGGATTGAATTCCCAAAGTCTCTATCAAAAATGTAATTGCTTTTTTGGCATGTTAAAATTAGTGTAAAAAAGTGGGTTGTGCTTGAGGAACTTCTAACAGTACTGTCCAATCAATAGGAAATCTGATTGTTCCTTGATTCTTAATTAGTGCAAATTCGACACAAAACAAGAATTTGAAACTGTTAATTGCTTAAGAGCTTTATTCTGTTACTTCTATGATTTCATCACTGTTATAGGTCAGTATGGTAACTAAGCACATTTCATTTTGTTATCTACCATGTTTTCCTGTCAAATGTGGTTTTGATCACCCTATCAATAAGCTGGCAATGTAATCAACCCAAAGGCCGCATTGTTGTTGAGCATTCTGTTGCAGTGGTTACAGTTTTCATGACTGTAAAAATAAATCAGATGCCTGACAGCAGCCCTTTATAAAGAAACATTCCATATGTTGGCTTACTTGTCACCATTTTACAAAAAAGGTTCTTGAGTAATTGAAATATTGAGAAGTATATTTGCTTTGTGTCAATTGTTCATTATGAAATGTTTCATTTGTATTCCACATACATTGTCGTCTCAATGACAGGCAGGAACAGTTGAGAATAGTTTTATTCATCTCTGAATTACTGATTAAATAGCCTGAACTAAGGATGTCTTAACATGTGGTTTGGCCTATGTTGTCTTATTTGGTCTTGTGTCTTTCAGAAAAAGCCAGGTACTGTATAATGTAGCAATGTTGAATATTGTAAATTCAAGCACAAGTTTGTTTGTTTGTTTTTAACAATCCTTTTTAATGAATAGCTTCTTTCCCAGGGGAAGAATTTTACAATCCTCACTGGTGAATTTGCAGGCATGAGCCCCCTTAGGTTTCCCATGACAACCTTGCCACTACTCTCTGTCTATTCCCGACCTGTCCATCATTAGGTTGTTAGCTTACATGCCTTCACCCTACTTGAGACCCTTGCTTGCTGACCTACCTCATTTTCAGGCTGACTGAAGGGATTCTCCCCACAGGAACCTCCTATCATAAGTCCACTCCCACATGTAACTGGTTCTGGACTCTACAACGTAGAATTTGAGGCCTGCTTGTTGTCTGATTGCTGGCCACTGCTCCAGCTGGCATTGAAGGGATTACAGGGCTGCCAGCCAATCAGATTAGCCAGCAGCTCTCTGAGTTGGGACCTGTGCCGGAATGAAATCCCAATGCCAGCCAATTAATACTACTAGGAAACTCTACCATCCTAAAAACCATGCCCCAGGGCTCCTTCTCATTGTTAAGCATCTCTGCGATCATCAATGCACAACTTAAACGAGTTTGTCCCCCTCCAAGGAAATTTTTTTATAAATTACATTTCCTAGCATTTCTATTCCATGAGTATTATTGGAAATTCAGCGCAGGAGGACAAGATGTGAGCAGTATGTGTTTACTCATGGATGAGTAACCCACAAATACTGCCCAAATTCACCAATGAAGCATAAACATTTAGCCATGTTCGCAAAGTATCCAAATCCCAATAAAAATGTGTGCCAGCATGAGCTACAGTACTGTAGAGTTTGGAAAGAAATAATTGGAGGGAAAAGTTTCTTAATTTAAAAGATTCTTAGTGCCACGTATTTTAGGAAGGGGAGGTTGAACCCCTGTGATAAATAAAATTGAAACTCAAGCCCACAGTCTGTTATGGTGGGAGTAGAGGCTCCCTTCTAATAATTAAACCCAAAATACTCAGAGAAGCTCGCCTCACCTTGCCTAAACTGTTACAGAGAAGGGAGCGTTAAATGAAAGAAACTTCCGGATAGTCATTTTATAGGTAACAAGCAACAATTTATTTAGTTAACACTAACAATTAACAGAACAAATTAACAGAATTACTAACAAACCAAACAATTTCCTCAAATCCTGACTATTGCCTAACTGAACTAAATTCTACTGGAATGCTGATCAAATAAACACAAGTCCCACTTATACAAACCCAATTAATATTACAAAAATAAATTAAAACTTAACCTCCCCAAATTTGCACGGACTGTGTCTTCTGAAACACTCTGCCTTCTATTGATCTCATGCCTTTCTTCTGCTGATTCTACTGTCAGGGGTGTTTTCTGTATGAAGACTCTTAGCTAGAAGTGCTATGGTACATTTTATGGATAAGATGGTGCTTTCTTAGAGAATTCAGTGATTTCCTGGGAGAGGCCGATGCTTATTTCTCAGATCGCAGTCAGCCCTCTGCCGATTTTCCAAATGCCCTATGTTTTAACCCTTGATGTCCTGTCCATTTCTTACACTACGATTGGTCCCAGGTTATCAACACCATCAGATTTAAATTCAATTGATTTTCAGTATCTAGGGCCTGGTTTATATTAATTGGCTAAATTCAAAAACCTGTCGTCATGGTAAAAATGCTGCTTTGCCTATAAACAGAATAACCCTTCGATACATGTGTTTCAATTCATTAACTCTCTGTGCAGCTACTTGCAGACATTTTCTGTTTAAATCTCCAAACTGAGAATATTACTCTATCTCTTAAAGGGACCATGCACTTTTTTTTGAATTCTAACTGTGTGTCTTCCAATTCATGAGTATTGTACACAACTTTATAACACATAGTTTCAAATTCTCCTTTTTTGTCCTTCAGAAACCAACACCGTATTGCACAGGTCAAAAAATACTCAGCAATTGACTTTAATTCACAAGCTTCTCTTGGTATTTCAGTTATAACAGTCCAAATTCCATTTCAGTTTATAATTGAATAAAATAAATGCTTTTTTTTACAATCCCTTCATGTATACTTTCTCATGGGCAGAATTTTCTAGCTCCCTACACATGGTTTTTCAGGCAGGAACCCAGGTGGACTTCCTGTGCCCTCTATTTGCCCTGACCTGCCCATAACACGGGCCAGGTGATTCCTCTGGTGGCCCAGTCATTGGCTACAAAAGGACTGCCAGCCAGCCTGAATTTTGAGACTGGCAGGAAGGATACGGGGATAGTCCATAAGGTCACACTGCTCGGGCCCCAGGTGAAAATGTGGTCTTCACCAAGAGTTCCCTTTCCACATCAGGCACCTAACCCCCAAATTCTGTGCCCCGTAGGTGCCTTTCCACCCCCCAGCTTGTCTATCAAGACTGAGACCCCTTTTGCCCAGTTTCCTGGACCTTATCAGATCTCCTTCTTTAAGACCCCCAATTTACCTGATCCTGGACTCTGTCATCTGGAATCTAGAGACCACTTTTCCGGTGCTGCTATTGCTCCCACTGGCTCTCTTATCTACAGTCAGTGAATTTGTTTTGTAGCGTACACACTGACAGTTCTTTGGGCAAATGTAATGGCCAAATTGTGCATAATAAACTTCCCATAAATAGCAAAGGGATTGCTTATCGATTGTTTATGTTGGTGTTGACAGGGCAAATATTGACGAGATGATTCAGTGTGTCTAATTAACATGCAAATGGAAAATGTGCTGAAAATACTCAGCATGCCAGGAAGTCTCTGTGGAGAGAGGAACAGAATCAACATTTTAGATTAACGGTCTGTCATCAGCACTGGGATAAATTAGAAATTTATAGATTTTGAGCAGATGAAATGAGCGGAGGAGGAAAAGCTCAAAGGCTAGGCACACATAATATTAACTGACAGTGATTTCCAAAGGGAATTGTTGAACTTAATTTTGCGTCCCAAAGGCCTAAGTGCCTAACTGAATTATTGAAGAACCATAGATGACTAATGGCACGGGAAGAAGCCACTCAGCCCATGTTTCTGCACTTCCTCTTCAAATGAGTATCATTACCTCATCACAATCTCCTACTTTAATGTTGTTTTTTTCCCAAATAATCATCCAGTGCCCTCTTGAATGCCTCAATTGAACTTGCAGTACTTCCAGGCAGAGATTCCATATCTTAAACACTCAGAGCGAAAATGCTTTATTCTCAAATCACTCTTGCTTATTTTGCAAATCACTTTTAAATATCTGCCTCTTGTTCTTCTTTCTTCTACAAGTGGGAGCAATTTATCTTTGTCTACTCTATCTACTCTACTCATGATTTTTGAAAACTTCCAGCAAATCTCCTCTTAGCTTTCTTCTCTCCAAGGAAAACAATCCCAATTACTTCAATCTATTCTCACAACTGAAGCTTCTCATTCCTGGAACCATTCTTGGAAATCACTTCTGCGCTGTCTCACATCCATCTTATAATATGGCAACTAGAACTGTACACCATACTCCAGCTGAGGTCTAACAGGTATCTTGTGCAAATTCAACAGCATCTCTAATGCCCCGAATAATAAAGCTGAGAACACTGTATGCTTTATTTACTGCTCTATTTTTCTGTGTCCTGCCACCTTTTGTGATCTATGCACATATAAGCCCTGGTCCCTCTGACCTTGCACTCCCTTTAATATTGTATCTCCTATTTTATATGGTACTTAATGTTCTTCCAACCAAAATGCATCACCTCACAATTCTCTGCATTGAAACTCATCTGCCACCTATCTGCCGATCCACCAATTTGTCTTTGTTCTTTTGGAGTTGTATGCTATGTTCTCCTCACAGTTTACAACTCTTCAAAGTTTTGTCATCTGAAAACTTTTAAATTATCTTCTGCACACAAGAGCTATATCATTAATGTTTATATTAGGAAAAGAAAGGGTTCCAAGACCAAGTCCTGGGGAGCTCCAGTACAAATCTTCTTCTAGCCTGAAAAATATTCACTGACTATTACCCTCTTCCTATCACTTAGCCAATTTTGCATCCATGTTAATACTGACCCTTTTATTTCATTACTTATAATTTCACTCGTCAGTTGTGTGGTGCTATGCCAAATGCACTCTGAAACCATTAACACCACATGAACAGCACTACCCTCATCAAACCTTTCCAATACCTCTTCAAAAACATAAATGACTTAATTAAGCACAATTTCACCAAGAATGATCAGATGATGATTTTCCTTGACCTTGTGTTGATGTTGCAATAGAGCAAGATCAGAGGGATCAGTGTGAGAGCTAAGTGAGGAATTATAGTCGCCACCAGAAACTCAGGGACATTTCATGTGCACCTTTATAATTTTAGAGTTTTATGATATCTTGCTGAATTCCACCTCTTAAATCTACCATCTTCACTATTTTTCAATTCTTAGGTGCTGAGGGCCATTACCTTTGTGTTCCTTTGAGTTGACCATTAGGAATTACATTTGGCTGTTCTGTTGACAGGACTGGATGTTTATGAAACTCTACAACACACTTCTTAGTAACCCTACTTAGGTATCTGGGCACTCTGATTAATTGCTTTGCGTAAATACACCATAATTTTTATTTGCTGACCTGCCTTATAACTGAGGCAGGCTGCACAAAAGGACGTCTGTGCCATCGTGAATCATTTTTCCCGTTTTATGCATACGATGAGAATTCTAAGCACAAAGTGGGGTATTTAGATTTTCGTTGGAGCTAACACCAAAATAAGCAGCAAATTGTGAATATGAACAAAATGGTGTTTGTGTGGTCAGAAGCAGTTCCCAGTATTGTAAACAACTGGTTTGAGACCAGTGCAAGTTGAATTCTTTTCACAAGTGGCCATGTGTTTAAACTGCAGGTGATCTGAACAGCTAAAAAATTTCAGTCCATCTCTTTACAAACAAATATTATCGCTGATCAGTTTGAACCTGCCCAGAAATTTGAAAGTGGCTTGCACCAGTGAAATTGCTGCGCTTGTATTTTTAAAGCAACTGAGCAATTACTAGTTTGAAGTGCACAGTCATTTTAATGTCAATCCAGCTGAGTCATACAAATTAGGAAAATTGAAGATTTGATTTCCATGTCTCTTCTAAGCGATAACACAAGCTGTGGTGCTATGTTTGCCCTTTACCCTGATGGGAAAATGTAATAATTGCACAAAAGCTGGATCCCATCACGAAGCCATCCTTTATTTGCTCGTGTGCAGTACTGTGACTGTGGCCAGTCAGCTTGGGGTCAGTCTTGAACTGAGATTTTAATCTCCTGGTTATAACAGTAAGCCAAGGTTTTCCTCATTGACCCACGTTAACAACTCCAAATCAAGAATCTCATAGTTAACAAGGTCAACCTAGTCCGAATCACTACATTCCTCTCCTCCTACATCTGGGGGTTGTAGGCCTGTTCTTTTGCTTCTAGCTTCTTTTGCAAAGCTTTTGACCCAGGTCTGGTTCTTCTGACTTGGACTCAGACAAAGGCGGCATGTACTAGGCCATGGACCATCTCTTGCATCCGGAACACCTTGGAAGAGCCTTCTCCTCTTCTTCCAGCTAAACAGCATTGAGGCTGCAGCTATTTCGGACTCTGAGGTTTCTTCAACACGAGATGGCAGGGGAGGATCTGCAGCTTCTGCCGGGCCTTTGGGCTGTTCTGAGGGGCCAGGTATGTTTTACTTCTGCCCCGTTTGGGAGGTGACAGCTTTCAGGTATTCCAGGTATTCGTTCTGGATGAACTTTGTAAATCACAGGATCTGACCTCATGTCAACCTCCCCTCGTACCCATACAGGCCGTTCCCATGGTTCCAGCACCAAGCATTATCAGCTGAAGTAAATTGTCTCTCTAGCATCTTGGAAACCCCTGGATGACTCTGATGGAGCTTGGCCAATATCTGGCGGTGACCTTTACTCGGGACAATCACTCTTGCTCTCTACAGTAATAAACCGCCCTCTACAGTGATCTGGTCTCACTGGTTCCAAAAAGTCTTCAATCCTGGTTGCAATGGCCCTTCTGTTTTCCTATTACCACCAGTTGTTTCAGATTTGCTAGGACAGGATCTTTTTGTGTTCACAGTCAAACATTGTGAGCGGTGATTGGAAGAGCGTCTAGAAAGTTTAAAACCAGAATGTTCTCTTCCGGGGAAGACACCACCAGTGGAGTATCTGCCAGTAGGAGGCAGTTCAAGGTATTCACATTAGTCACTTGGCTTCCTAGAGGGTGTTCTAACTTGTGCATGCTGAGAATAAGGGCCCAATGCTGAATCCTACCAGAAGCTATGGCCAGCACCGTCTCTTCTTCCTTCGGTAGGCGGAGCAGAGGTTTGTGACCTGTTACTATGACAAATTCCCTTATATAAAGTTAGTGGTGGAACTTCCTCACACCAAAGATAATCGCCAAACCTTCCTTCTCTATCTGGGCATATTTGCATCCAGCATCAGTCAAAGTCCAGGAAGCATACACTACCAGGTGCTTCTCTCCATTGGGCCACCAGTGAGCCAACACTGCTCTGATATCACGCAGTGAGGTATCGCATGTCAGCACTTCTTGCTTCAGATCGTAGTGTGCCAACACCTGAGATAACAATAGCTGCTTTATTAGTTCCCTTCAAGCTGCGTCTTAGCTTTACGACTATTTTTAAAACAGCATGTGTCAGGGTGCCAAAATGGAGGCCAGGTATCATATGAATTTTCTACAAGTTCTCACCAACCCAAGGAAAGACTTAAGCTCCAGTACAGATCTGGGGTCCAGGGCTCCTTTGACCAACCTCTCTGTATCTTCCAACTGGTGTAACCCAGTTTAGTTGATTCTATAAATCAAGTAGGTCACTTGGGGGGTCTGAATCACACGTTTTTCCTATTTAAGGCATACGCCTGCCTGGGAGAAATGTATAAGCAACTGTGTCCAAGTTCTCCATGTGCTCTTTATTGGCCTTCCCTGTTATTAGCATGTCATCCAGATAAATGGCAACTGGGGGTAGCTTTCGTAAAATGTTCTCCATTGTCCGCTGGAAAAGGGCACAGGCTGATGACACCCCAACTGACAGTCTTGTGTATTGCTATAAAACCTTATGTGCATTAATTGTAACATATTTCTGGGACTCCTCACCCAGCCGCAATTGTAGGTAGGCATGGATCATGTCCAGCTTTGTAAAGGACATTCCCCCGCTACTAACTTTGTGTACAAGTACTCTATGCAAGGGGTCGGGTATTTATCCAGCTGAGAGAAGTGGTTTACTATTTGCTTAAAATCCCCTCAAAACTGAACTGAGGCGTCATGTTTCACAATCTGTACAACTGGTGCTGCCCATTCTGCAAACTGCACTGGTTTGATGATTCCTTCACTCTCCACCCTCCTGATTTCTGTCTCTACTTTTGCCCGCAAGGCAAATGGTACTGGACAGCCTTTGCAAAATTGTGGAATTACTTCCTGGTCAACATGTAAAGTGACTTTATCCCCTTGATAGTCCCAAGCCCTTCTTGAAAAGCTCCTGGGCATTTTACCAAGACTCCATCGAGGCAGCCATTTTCCAATTGAAAAATGTTGAGCCAATCAAAGTGAATCTTTCTCAACCAATTCTGCCCCAATAGGCTTAGGCCTTTTACTGCTATCAATGGTAACTGCACCAATTACTTCTCTTAGGAAACCGGAACCAAAATTCTATCCTTCATTTTCAATTGTTCCCAATGTATGTTTTCAGTCTGGCTGAGGTCTTACACAAGTTCAGTGGTTGGAGTCCTGGGAGAATCTTGTTGAAGACAGATTCTGCAACAATTAGGGCTGCATGGTGGCTGTGGTAAGCACTGCAGCCTCACAGTACCAGGGACCCGGGTTTGATTCCAGCCTTGGGTGACTGTCTGTGTGGAGTTTGCACATTCTCCCTGTGTCTGCGTGAGTTTCCTCCGGGTGCTCCGGTTTTCTCCCATAGTCTAAAGATGTGCAGGCTAGGTGGATTGGCCATGCTAAATTGCCCGTAATGTTCAGGGGTGTGTGGGTTATAGGGGGATGGGTCTGGGTGGGATGCTTCAAAGGGCAGTGTGGACTTGTTGGGCCAAAGGGCCTGTTTCCACACTGTAGGGAATCTATTCTAATCTAATCTAAATAGATACAGCTGCACTGGCATCAGCCTCCATGGGAACTGGGTGACCATTTAACCAGACATTAACTTTAATCAGTTCCAATTTGGGAGTCGCTAAGCAATTTAATTGTTCTAACCCATGAGTAGGGGAATTTTCCAGGTATGCACTCTCCTGGGTAGTAGCCTATGAACGAGTTTTGAGAAGATTTGTAGCTCAGGTTGAGGTTCTGGATGTGAGTTTGCTCGCTGAGCTGGATTGTTCGTTTTCAGACGTTTCGTCACCATTCTAGGTAACATCATCAGTGAGCCTCCGGTGAAGCGCTGGTGTTATGTCCGGCTTTCTATTTATGTGTTTAGGTTTCCTTGGGTTGTTGATGTCATTTCCTGTGTTGGTGATGTCATTTCCTGTTCTTTTTCTCAGAGGGTGGTAGATGGGCTCCAAATCAATGAGTTTGTTGATGGAGTTCTGGTTGGAATGCCATGCTTCTAGGAATTCTCGTGCTTGTCTCTGTTTGGCTTGTCCTAGGATGGATGTGTTGACCCAAACAAAGTGGTGTCCTTCCTCATCTGTATGTAAGGATACGAGTGATAGTGGGTCATGTCATTTTGTGGCTAGTTGATGTTCATGTATCCTGGTGGCTAGCTTTCTGCCAGTTTGTCCAATGTAGTGTTTGTCACACATAGCCTACGAGTTTTCTTGCTCAGGCCAGGCCTTGTAGGATCCCCTTTCTGTCTCCAGTCCACGTACTGGCAGCAACTATAAAGGCCCACCAGTCCAGATCCTGAAGAACTGTTTAGCCACTTGGCCAAGGCTCGGCCTTGTTGTGGCGTTCTGCTGTGGGTTGTCCTAGATTCCCTCTGCTCAGGATATGCCCTGTGTGAGGCTTTGCAATTGCCTACACTCAAACAGTGCTCCCAAAGTTCAGTTGGACTGGTGAAGGTATCTATTTCCATTGGGATGTCCCATGCTCCACTTGCCGCATTTTCTAATGACAAGGCCAGCTGCAGTGCCTGTTTGAAGTCCAGTTGGGCTTCAGCCAGTAGGCATTTCTGCATGGTTATGTCATTCGTCCCACATACTAAACTGTCTCTCATTCAGGGTTAACCCAAAATTATATGCCTCTGCCAGTCAACATAACCTCGTCAAGAACCCTGATACAGATTCCCCTGGTTCACTAGCAGTTGAATAAAACCGATAACATCTCCGGATTAGAGGAGGTATGGCATCGTAATATTCCTTAATTAATTCCGTAAACTCTTGGGAGGTTTTAGTGTCAGTTGCCTCCGGTAATGTTAAGCCCCTTATAACGGAAAATGCCGCAGGCCCACATGCAGTCAAAAGGATTATTCATTGCTTTACATCTGCCACAATGTCATTTGCCTTTAAAAAATATTACATTCTCTCAAGATACTGGGCCAGTCTTCAACAGCAGTGTCAAATGAGTCAAATTTCCTGAATAGAGGCATGTTGCCAGAAATGCATACCCCAATGAATAAAAGAAAACAAAAACTCGAAGATGATAGTTGCAAACAAATGTTCCTTAGGCGCATCCTGTTTTCTCCTGTCACTGTTGTAATAACTGCACAGATGCTGGTGTCCCTTCGCACAGTAGCACTGGCTGTGGCCAGACAGCTCCAAGTCAGTCCTCAGCTGGGGAGATTCTAATCACCTGTTTTTTTTTAAAACACCCCTACACTACTGCCATATAACATTAGTGCTTATTTTCCCCAACACCCATATGTGTGTGTAGGTGCAAGACACAGTGAAAGCCACAAGTTTGGAGATAACTTTATTAACATACCACCACCAGGAAAAATGGGACCAAAAGAACCAGTATCAAGCAGAGATCCTCGGGCCAAGGCCGAAGTGACAGAAAAAGTGAAGGGGAGGGTGGGGATCAAATCAAAATAGAGTTTGAGAGGGAAATAAAGAACTCCACACCCTGCGATGCCAACCACTCCTGAAAGGCATTGAGAGTATTGGTGGACACCGCATGCTCCTTTTCCTGAGACACCAGTGTGTAGCTGTAGCCATGGAAGAGGAACAGGTAGTTGGCCATAGCGACCCCCTCCAAGGCCCACTGCCTGGACCTATTAATGACCAGCTTGTCAAGGCCCAGGAGTCTCCTGGTTATATATAAATATTTTCTTTTATCACCCTTTATTTACCAGTGCACAGTCCACTGGTTATGGCCAGCCAGGTTGGAGTTAGTTCTCAAATGGGGGAGATTCTAATCTCCTAGTTACATTGGTCACGCAGGAGTTTCCTGAAGGGCCCAGGTTACCAGCCCCGATCAAGAACCTCACAGTTATTTGTATGGATGTCCGTTGAGCCTACAGTTGCATCATCTGTGCTGCTGTCCATGCTCAGCATACACAGCATTACTTTTAAATATTTTTAAAATTTGCGTTGTGGACCAAAATGAAGCAATGACCTTTTCAAACCAAAGACTGTGGAAACAGTAACCACACTTTAAAAACAATTCAGAGTCATTTTCACTGTTGATTAGATTAGATTAGATTAGATTCCCTACAGTGCTTTGTTCCTGTCGTGAGAGTAAGTACTAAAGGTGCCATGGCACCCACGCTGTGTGCTCAGCTGCACACAACAACAGTTAGGGGCAGGGGCATGGTCCTCTTGCAGGTTGTGGGAGATCACAGAGACTTCCAGTGTCCCTGGTGGCTACCACTATGAGAAATGTACCCAGCTGTAGCTCCTGACTGACTGTGTTAGGGAACTGGAGGCTGGAGCTAAACGCACTCAGGATCATCAGGGGTGCAGAGAACATCATTGATAAGAGCTATAGTGGAGTGGTCACTCCTAAGATGCAGGCTGCAGGGTGACTACCAGAGAGGTAAGGGAGAAGGGCAGATATTGCAGGATTCCCCTGTGGTCACTCCCTTCAGTAACAGGTATACCACTTTGGATACTGTTGGGAGGAATGACCTTTCCGGAGCTAGCAGCAGCAGTCAGGTCAATGGCACTGTGACTGGCTTTGAGGCTCGGAGGGAGAGGGTGCTGTCAGACAGAGTGATACTTATAGAAGACTCAGTTATGAGGGGACCATACAGGAGATTTTGTGGCTGCAGAAGAAACACCAGAATGGTGTGTTGCCTCCTGGGTGCCGGGGTCAAGGATGTCTCTGAGCAGTTGGAGAACATTCTGAAGGGAAGAGGGTGAACAGTCAGAGGACATTATGCACATTGGTATAAATGACATAGGTACGCAAAGGGATGGGGGCCTGTGAAATGTGTATGGGCGTTAGGTTCGGAGTTAAAGATCAGGACTTCAAGGGTAGTGATCTCCAGGTTACTCCCAGTGCCATGTGCCTGTGAGGATAGAAATAGAAAGATAGGCCAGATGATTGCATGGCTAAGGAGCTGGTGTAGGGGGCAGGGTTTTCAGTTCTTGAATCATTGGGATCTTTTCTGGGGTAGAGGTCACCTGTACAAGAGAGATGGGTTGCACTTGAACAGGAGGGGTTACAATGTCCTCGCAGAGAGTTTTGCTAGTGTTACTTGGGAAGGTTTAAACTAGTTTGGCAGGGGGTGGGACTCTGACTTAGAGAGGGACTATTGATTCATCAGGGGAAAATACATTAGCCATTGAGAGCAGGTTTACTAATCAGGATAGCAAAGGGCACTGAAAGAGGAGAGAAAATACATCTGGTTTAAACTGCATTTATTTCAACACATGAGGCCTGACAGGTAAGGCAGATGAGCTCAAAACATGGATCAGCTCTAGAGACTGGGATATTATGGCCATAACAGAAACATGGTGGAGAGAAGGGCAGGATTGGCAGCTCAGTGTTCCTGGATACAGAAGCTACAGGTGTGATAGAAGTACAAGTAAGTGAGAAGGGGGAGTTGTCCTTTTGATAAGGGAGGACATAACAACAGTGCTTAGAGAGGATATTTGTAAGGGTCATCAAGTAAGGCCATATGGTTAGAACTTAGAAACAAGAAGGGGACAGTCACTCTGGTGGGACTGTATTACAGACCTTCAAATTGTCAGCAGAAACTAGAGGAGCATATGTGTAGAGAGATTGCAGATACCTATAGGAATGACAGACTAGTACTGGTTGGAGATTTTAATTTCCCCTGTATTGACTGGACCACCCAGTAAAAGCCCTGATAGCGTGGAATTTGTCAAATATGTCCAAGAACGTTTCCTATATCAATATGTAGAGGGCCCTATTCAGGAGGATGCAACACTGGACCAGCTCTTAGAAAACAGGGTCAGGCAAGTGACTGAAGTGTCAGGTGCAGAGCACTTTGGGTCCAGTGACCTTAACTGTCTTGGTTTTAACATAGGTATGGAGAAAGATAGGAGAGGTCCACAGATTAAGGTGCTGAAATGGAGCAGGGCCAATTTTGGGGCCATTAGACAGGATCTAGCAGACGTCAATTGGCTGAGTCTGTTTGAAGGAAAAGGAACAGCTGGCAAATGGGAGGCTGTTAAAAGTGTGATATCAAGAGTCCAGGGACAGAATTCCCTGTTAGGGTGAAGGCAAAAGCTGGCAGGTTATGGATCCCTGGCTGACAAAGGATACTGAGGCTCTGGTCAGGAAAAAGAAGAAGGTATACATTGGGTTTAAGCTATTGGGCTCAAGTCAATCCGTAAATAACTGTAAAAAGTATAGGGGTACAAAAGTGTAGGGAAATCAGAAGAGCAAAAAGAGGGTATGAAATGGATATGGAGATAAGGTTAAAGATAATCCCAACGGGTTCTGTAGCTAAATTAAGAGTAAAATGGTGGCAAGGGAGAGAATAGGTCCCTTCAAAGATCAGCATGGCCTCTGTATGTGGAGCCACAGGAGATGGGGGTGATTTTTATTGAATATTTCTCCTCAGTGTTTACGAAGGAAATAAGGGAAAGAAAGTGGGATTGCTTTGGACCAAGGGCATATTACCAGGGAGGAGGCGTTTGCGGCCTTATAGTGCATTAAGGTAAATAAATTCCCCGGGCCTGATCAAGATCATCCTCGGACATTGTGGGAAGCTAGGGAAGAAATTGCAGAGGCCCTTGCAGAGATTTTTGCTGCATCTTTAGCCACTGGTGAAGTTCTGGAAGACTGGAGGGTGGCTAATATCATTCCATTGTTTAAGAAAGGTAGCAAAAACAAGCCGGTGATCCTGACATTAGCGGTAGGTAAGTTATTGGAGAGGATACTGAGGGACAAGATCAATCAACTTTTGGATAGTGAAGAATTAATTAGGGATAGTCAGCATGGATTTGTGTGCAGGAAGTCATGTCTGAAAAATCTTTTGGAGTTTTGCAAAGAATTAACTGAGAGCATAGATGAGGGTAGGGCAGTGAATATTGTCCATACAGTGAGAGATAATGGGAACTGCAGATGCTGGAGAATCCAAGATAACAAAGTGTGGAGCTGGATGAACACAGCAGGCCAAGCAGCATCTCAGGAGCACAAAAGCTGATGTTTCGGGCCTAGACCCTTCATCAGAGCTCTGGTCTAGGCCCGAAACGTCAGCTTTTGTGCTCCTGAGATGCTGCTTGGCCTGCAGTGTTCACCCAGCTACACACTTTGTTACCATTGTCCATATGGACTTTAGTAAGGCCTCTGACAAGGTCCTGCATAGCAGGCTAGTCATGAAAGTTAGGTCACATAGAATCCAGGGAGAGTGAGCTAATTGGATTCAAAATTGGCTCAATGGTAGGAAGCAGACGGTAATGGTAAAAGGTTGTTTCTTGGAATGGAGATAGGGGGCTACATCCACCAGTATCTTCTTCCCTTTGTTATTTCTTACCTCTCCCCACATGAATTCTACAACATCTGATCTAACATCTTTTCTTGCTATTTTACTTACTACATCACATACCAACAAAGGCACACTGCTAACCCTTCCTTCCTCCCTATCCTTTCAAAAAATCACATAACTAGGAAAAAATATTCAGGGTTTGATCTCTTTGCAATCATGCCTCTATAATATCTTTAAGATCATTAACCTATATATGTGCTGCTAATTCATTTATTTTGTTCTGAATATTGTGCATTCAAGTAAAGAGCCATTAATTTTTCCTTTTTATCTTTTTCACCCCCTTTGACCTTATTTGCTGCTGTAAATTGTTATGACAGATTCAAATCTGATGTCAGATTCTGAGGAAATCTAAGTTCAAATAGAACATTTCATTTGATCATCTTCAAAGAAAGAATCATTTGGTGAACACATTCATCCCGTATAACAAGTTGTTCCCCTTTGTGTTGGTATACTGGTGAATACCTGAAAGATTGCATTTTTTAATACATATATATGTATGCGAAGTGATTGACAAGTGAATTTTGATATAAGCATTAGCATGAAGAAAGCACCTGTTTGAAAATGACTGATAGATAAAGTGAAGTAATACTTGGCAGTTAACTCAGGCATGTTGACTGTATTTGAAGAATGAATTATGAGATTTCTATCACCTATTTTGTTCTAGTCTATTCTATCTGGTTAAAAAAGTTAATTTCCTTAAATGCATATTTTGGCCTCCACAAAAGCCTAATCATTGAATGGGATAAATTGAACGAAACAGAGGCAGAAGCCAAGCAGCTCCATCAATGTGCCAGTCAATTATCTTTACAGATTAGCAATCAAGGGTGTTCATGGTGATTCAAAGGATGAACTAATTTGGGCCACGTAGCTAAGACATTGATCGATGAGGCATTGTCAGATTATTGAAATCAAAGGAGGATTGGATGTTTGTGAAAGCAGTACAAATCACGAGGCAGTCCAAGATCCAGAAGCAAAACTGTGTCTTAGTTCATGGAAAGATTGAGGCTCTGTGGAAGAAGATAAATAAATCCATTAAATTTGCAGGCCTGAAACCAGAAAGTGCGCTGAAGCAGAAGGCCACCAAAAATGGTGAAAGCTCCATTTTGAAATAATTCAGGAACAAGATACACAGCAGGGGGAGCCGAATGCTGCAATTGTGGAAAACTTGGTTATTTTAAGAAATGTTGTCATTCCAAAATAGTAATTAGTGAAAGCAATAGGCAAAACAATTTTAAATGCATCCACATTTAGAAAATAGAAGAATTGAAGCCATAAACACTAGGCAACTTTGCTGAGACCAATAACCCAAAGAGTAAATAAATCTTTATTCAGACACAGATTCCACACAGACCGCCGTTGGAGAGTGGAATCAAACCTGGGACCCTAGTGCTATGAGGTAGCAGTGTTCACCACTGATCCACCGTACTGCCCCAAAATCAGTCAGAAGTGTTGTCACCACAACAAATTAGTAGGACAGAGCACCTATTCCCTGATCAGGAATTGAACCCAGGCTGTGGTGGTGAAAGCACCAAACCCTAACCACTACACCACCAGGGAAGAACACAGCTACAGCAGAGCCCTTTAAACAATGACCAGGCATCCTATCATTACAAGCAGAAGACAAATCAATTCCTTTATTTCATTTCCTTCTGTACATGCTACACCCAGCTGAATTGCCCATTGTGTTAATCACCTGCCACCTGTAATGAGTATTCTACCACTTCTTCATCCTAATCTCATTTAAGAATTCAGAAAACTCCAAATTAACTTGCTGTACTTTTCCTTTTCATGGGAATAAACCTTGACTCTGCCCTAATTATGTTTAACATCTGCATATTGCTTAGGTATCATTTTCCTTGTCAACTTTAGATCCATTTTGCCAGTCCCATTCTTAGCCCTTTGAAATAAAAGTAGTAAGTGCTGGAGAAACTCAACACGTTCAGATAGAGACAGAGTTAACGTTGCCAATGGATCCAGAACAGGACGCAGTAGTGTAAAGGGCAGCTAGACATCACTTAAGTTAGCTTTTCCCGATTAAGTATTTTTGCACTCTTTGTTCCAGTCCATAACCAACCTAAACTTCATGATAGAGCAGTCACAGAGCTGTTAAGCACCTCTGGTGTATAATCCACTTGGTGAGGGTCCACTTGTGGCACAGTGATAATGCCCCTACCCTGAGCCTTGGTTCAAGTCCCACCTGCTCTAGAGCTTAGTAATAACATCTCTGAACAGATTGACTAGAAAAATAGGATCAAAAAAAAGTTTTGATCCACTTGGTACATCTCATTTTCAAACACCCAGTCTGACAGAACCCTTTTCTGATTAGATTGGCAATATAAGGATGCAGAATTTTTCCTGAACACATTCTAGAAATTCTTGCCTCTCTGTGCCCTTTTATATGATTACTATCTCAGTCTGTACTTGGATAATTAACTCATCTTTAATTCTTGCACTACTGTAATTTTCTTGCTGTGACCTAGCTGGTCACCTATAACCTACACTTAGCATCGTAACTGTAACTTTTAGTACTTTGTTCTAGCTAAATAGATTGTCTTTGAATCCTTTGCGAAATTGTCTCTCTTCAGCACCACAATGCTCTCCGTAATCAATATTGCCATGACTCAATATTTTCTTCTCCTCCTGTGTAGCCTGAACACCCTGTATCGAGGACTATTTAATACCCAGTTAAGTGCTTTGAGCCATTTCTCCCTTGTAGCCATGACACCATATTTCCATGTGGATGTCTACACAGGGAGATCACAAGCGTTACTTAGTAAGAGAACTAGGGGTCACTGTTTCAAAATAAGAGGCCGTCCATTTAAGGTTAAGATTATCAGATATTTTTCCGAGCCTTGGAGATCTTCTCAAAGGCAGTGGAATCCAAGTCCTTGAAAATAATAACGTAGAGTAAATAAGGTTTTGATAAACAAAGAAGTGAAAGGTAGCTTGTGATAAAATTATATAAAATTATTATTTCGCTTGTGATCAAAACAGGAGTAACTGCATCTCAGGTGATTCAATTGGGTGGAAACAGGCCCTTCGGCCCAACAGGTCCACTCTGCCCTTTGGACCATCCCACCCAGGCCCATCCCCCTATAACCCACACATCCCTGAACACTACGGGCAATTTAGCATGGCCAATCCACCTAGCCCACACATCTTTGGACTCTGGAAGGAAACCGGAGCACCCGGAGGAAACCCACACAGTCACAGGGAGAATGTGCAAACTCCACACAGATAGTTGCCCGAGGCTGGAATTAAACCCGGGTCTCTGGCGCTGTAAGGCTGCATGCTAACCATTGAGCCACCGTGCCACAAAGGGAAAACTGTTTATGTTGTGAGGGAATATTACCTCAGATTGTATCAGTCGTCATTCTGTTCACCTTATTCTGGCTCCTATATATCTGCCAAATTAGTTTGAACTGTTCAAATAATAACATAATTCTGGTATATCACCTATAATTAATACTCTTCATTCTTTGAGAAAGTGTACATCAAGAGTATATGATCAAGGCAAATGTGTTTTTTCAGTATATTATTTTTGTTAATCAATGTAAATTAGATATCTTTAAACAGCATGAATGTTTTCATAATTCTCATTTGAAACACAAAAGCTGAGTGGAGTTGACAGTGGTGAGGAGCTGCTTGCCCTGCTTAAAGAATCGAAAATTAAGAAGCCACAGTTTCAGCTTAATGGGAACAACCATTCTGGATTAGGTGGGGAGAAATTTCTTTGGGGTTTGCCAAACTTTGGTATTTCAGATCTGTCGGTGTTCAGTTTTTAAATATATTTGAGCCTGAATTTGGGTGTCATAACAATTCAGCTAAGTTTGCGGATCAACCATGACCTAATGAAGTTGTGTAGCAAGCCAAGGAGCATTATGGCTTGCTCATACTGTTCTTATTTCTTGATGTGCGAGAATGGTGTTAACTGCTGAACATCGTTTTAAGACTTTTGAAGCTGAATAATCACACAAACCAACTACTTGCTATTCTTAGCAGCAAGAGGACCCCTCCACCTTGTTGTAATATTGTCCAGTTCTCAGAAAGACATTATATTGTTCAGACAGCTAGATGGCAACTTGAGCTGTGATGCTGTAGTACAAGATAAAATAAAAGAATAAATGTTCTTTCTGAATGTTAGACAAAAATCATAGGCTGAATGACCTACTCCTGTTCTTGGTAGGTCCACCCTGCTATTCAGTACAATCATAGCTGATTGAACACATCAATGCTATTTACCCTTCCCATTCCCACAGCCAGTACACCAATGGTGATCAGAAATCTGTCAGTGTCAACTTTAAATGTAAACAAAAACTGAAGTTCCACAGCCCTGTATAATAGAATATTCCAAAAGTTCACAGTCCTCTGAGTAAAAGAAGGAATCTCCTCATCTCCAACATCAATGGTACCTCCCCCACCACCATCCACCATCCCCTGTTTATTTTGAAATTGTGATCCCTGGCTCTAGACTCCCCAACCAAGGGAAACATCTAACTGCATCTACTCATCCATTTCTTTATGTATTTTGTGAGATTCAATTGCCTCGCATTCTTTAAAACTCCAGAAAATACATGCCCAGAATAGTCCCATCTTCCCAGAAACATATCTGGTGAACCCATGTTGCAGTCCCACTATGACAATAGTATCTTTCCTGAGATAAAGAGACTGAAACTACACACAATACTGCAATTGCAGCTCTATCCAAATCCCATGCTCAAATCTTCCAATAAAGGCTAACATTCCACTCACCTTCCTAATAGCTTGCTGCATCTGCATGTTAGCCTTCAGTGACTTATCAACAAGGATGCCTAGGTCCCTTTGTACATCTATGTTTTCAAATGTCTTTGAATTTAAGAAACATTGTCCCAGTCCATTGCTCCTATCCAAATGAATAACCTCACATTTTCCATATTGTATTCATTGTGTCATGTTCTTGCACATCCAAATCTTCCTGAAACCATTTTATATCTTCCTCACGACACACGTTCCTGTTTAGCTTTGTATCATTTGCAAAATTGGAAATATGACATTTGGTCCCCCAACTTTAAATTGTATATGAACAGCTGCAGCCCCAAATGCTGATCTTTGCTGCAGCCCACTAAGCACAGGCTATCGGTGTGAAAATGATCCATGGGGAGGTTTGTTAGCTCAGTTGGCCAGATGGCTGGTTTGCGATGCAGAGTGATGGCAACCACATAAGCTCACTTCCCGCACTGGCTGAGGCCACCACGAAGATGCCATCTTCTCTTGCCTCTCACTTGAGTTGTGGTGATCTTCAGGTTAAAATCTCACTGCCAGTCATCTGTCTGTCAGTGTAGTTTTCTGAGGCTGTGGTGACTTTACATACACCTACTCTTTCTTGCCAGAAGACAATCAATAATTCATGCTGCTATATTGCCTCCTATCTCATGTGCTTCTAATTTTTCTAACCAGCCTCCTGTGGGGAATTTTTTTCAAAAGTTTTCCGAAAATCCACATATACTCTGTCCATTTTGTTAGGAACGTCTTCAAAAGTTCATAAACACAAGTCCCCACTCTCAAACCATGCTGACTATGACCAATCAGATCGTTATGAACTGGATGTCTATTTATCCCATCCTTTATAATAGATTTGAGCATTTTTCCCTACCATGATGTAAGACAAACAAGTCTGTAGTTTCCTGTTTTCTCTCTTGATTCCTTTTTAAAGCTGGGTGACATTTGCCATCTTCCAATTCACAGGAATCATTTCAGAAGCTGTAGCATTTAATCACCAATGCATTGACTTTATGGCCACCTCCTTCAACACTCTGAGATGTAGGCTATTTGTTGCTGGAAATTTCTCTTGTTTTTGTTCATGAATGGGTGAAAAGAAAGCAGCTGTTCCCTTCAGTCAAAGGGTAACAAGGTACCATAATTTTAAGTTCCTTCATAGTATCAACTCCTTTTATTTCTCTAGTATAGACTTACTAATGCTAATTTCCTGCAAATCCTCATTCTCCCAGCTGCTTAGATCTCTACTTCTGGGAGATTTCTAGTATCTTCCTCAGTGAAAACAGGCACAAAGCAATCATTTAGCTTCTCTGCCAGTTCTCTAATCCTCACTATAAATTCTCCTGACTCTAGCGAGTTTTGAGAAGATTTGTAGCTCAGGTTGAGGTTCTGGATGTGAGTTTGCTCGCTGAGCTGGAAGGTTCGTTTTCAGACGTTACATCACCTTTTTTTTATTTGAAAAAATATACTTTATTCATAGAATGTACAAAAAATAAAACACTTGTACACCTACCCAGTCATGCAAGCTGCTCCGGGTTACCCAGGGGGTACGTACACCAACTAAAGGAAAAAACAAAACAGAGAAAAAAAAACAAAGCAAAGAAACCACCCCGGCAGTCGTCACCCCGCACAGTCCCAGTTGGCCCCCTGACCAGATGGGGAAGGCGCCAGCTGGGCCCAGTTACCAGATAGGGTTCTTTTTCCTATTCAGGATGAGGGGGCTCATACGGTGGTCTTTCCCCACCGCGCCTTAGCGGCGGCTGCCCCAAGCTTTAGCGCGTCCCTCAGCACGTAGTCCTGGACCTTGGAGTGCACCAGTCTGCAACACTTGGTCGGGGTCAGTTCTTTCAGCTGGCAGACCAGCAAGTTGCGGGCAGACCAAAGAGCATCTTTCACCGCATTGATGATCCTCCAGGCGCAGTTGATGTTGGTCTCGGTGTGCGTCCCCGGAAACAGCCCGTAGAGCACGGAGACCCGCATCACGGAGCTGCTCGGGACGAACCTCGACAAATACCACTGCATCCCCCTCCAGACCTCCTGCGCATAGGCACACTCCAGAAGGATGTGATCGACAGTCTCGTCCCCCCCGCAGCCACCTCGAGGGCAGCGTGCGGTGGTGCAGAGATTCCGGGCATGCATAAAGGATCTCACTGGCAGAGCCCCTCTCACCGCCAGCCAAGCAATGTCCTTGTGCTTGTTTGAAAGTTCTGGCGATGAGGCATTCTGCCAAACGACTTTGGCAGTCTGCGTGGGGAACCACACGACGGGATCCACCCTCTCCTTTTCCCGAAGGGTCTCGGGGATACTACGTGCTGACCATTGCCTGACGGCCTTGTGGTCAAAGGTGTTTCCTTTCAAAAATTTCTCCACGAAGGACAGGTGGTACGGAACAGTCCAACTACTCGGAGTGTTCCGCGGCAACAAGGCCAGGCCCATCCTTCACAACACCGGGGACAGGTAGAACCTCAGTAAGTAGTGACACTTGGTGTTTGCGTACTGAGGATCTACGCACAGCTTGGTGCAGCCGCACACAAAGGTAGCCGTCAGGGCGAGGGTGGCGTTCGGTACGCCCTTTCCCCCATTTCCCAGGTCTTTGTACATGGTGTCTCTGCGGACCCGGTCCATCGTCGACCCCCAAATGAAATGGAAGATGGCCCGGGTGACCGCAGCGGCGCAGGTCCAGGGAATAGCCAGGCCTGCGCCACATACAACAGTACCGAAAGCCCTTCGCACCTGACAACCAGGTTCTTACCCGCGATGGAGAGGGACCGGAGCGTCCACCTGCCCATCTTCTGCTTCAATGTGGCGATACGCTCCCCCCAAGTCTTAGTGCACGCCCCAGCTCCACCAAACCAAACACCCAGCACCTTCAGGTAGTCTGTCCTGACGGTGAAGGGGATGAAGGAGCGGTCGTCCCAGTTCCCGAAGAACATGACCTCGCTCTTACCCCTATTGACTTTGGCACCCGAGGCCAGTTCAAACTGGCCGCAGATGTCCAATAGTCTAATCACCGACCGACGATCGGTGCAGAAGACGGCGACATCGTCCATGTACAGGGAGGTCTTGACCTGAAGGCCTCCGCTGCCTGGGATAGTCACGCCCTTCAGGCTCACGTCCTTCCTGATAGAGGCGGTGAAGGGCTCCACACAGCACACGAACAAGGCAGGAGAGAGCGGGCAGCCCTGCCTGACTCCAGATCTAACAGGAAAGCTGTCTGATTTCCACCCGTTGATCGAGACTGCGCTAACGATGTTGGCGTAGAGCAGCCGGATCCAATTGCGGATGCCCTCCCCGAACCCCAATTTGGAGAGGACGTCCCTCATGTAAGCATGAGAGACCCTGTCGAAGGCCTTCTCCTGGTCCAGGCTGACGAGGCAGGTGTCCACCCGCCTGTCCTGTACGTAGGCGATCGTATCCCTGATGAGCACGAGGCTCTCAGCGATCTTCCTGCCCGGCACAGCACAGGTTTGGTCAGGGTGAATCACCGACTCCAGGACAGACCTGACCGGTTGGCCGTGACCTTGGCCAGGATTTTGTAGTCCACGTTCAAAAGTGAAATGGGACGCTAATTCTTAATTTCTTCCCTCTCCCCCTTCCTCTTGTAAATGAGGGTGATGATGCCCTTCCTCATGGACTTGCACATTTCCCCTGCCCGAAGCGCACTATCGTACACCTCCAGCAGGTCCTGGCCGACCAGGCCCCACAGAGCGGAATACAGCTCGACCAGTAAGCCGCCGCTTCCGGGAGTCCTATTCCTCTGCAAGGACTTGAGGGCTCTGGCCAGCTCGTTCAGGGATATCGGCCAGTCCAGCCACTCCCTCGTGCCGTCGTCTAAGACCTCCGTGATAGACGACAGGAACGACTCGGAGGCCGTGCTGTCCGTGGGCTTCGTGTCGTACAGTCTGCTGATCCTCAAGATGTCGGGCCGAGACGACGTCACCGAGCCGTCGTCCTCCTTCAGCCGGCTAAGCACAGAGCTCTCTTTGTGCACCTTCTGAAAGAAGAAATGCAAGCACGTCTCGTCCTGCTCCACGGAGCGGACCCTGGACCGGAAGATTATCCGGGAGGCCTCCGCGGCGAAGAGCGAGGCTTGCTGGCCCCTCACCTCGCGGATGTCCTCCATGACATCGACCCCCATCAACTGCAGAAGGAGCAGGTTCTGCACCCTTTTCTGGAGTCGCGACAGCTTTCCCCGCCTCTCTCTTGCCTTCTGAACACCCTTGAGGACAAAGAACCTCTTGATGTTCTCCTTCACCGTCTCCCACCAGTCGCCCGGAGACTCAAAGAGGGGTTTCACGGTTCTCCAACCGGCGTACTCCCTCTTAAGCTCCTCGACATCCTCTGGGGTCAACAGAGTCATGTTGAGCTTCCACGTCCCCTTGCCGGCCGGCTGGTCGTCCTGTAAGTGACAGTCAGCCAGCAGGAGGCAGTGGTCAGAGAAGAACACCGGCTCGACGCCGGTGGACCTGACCGAGAACGTCCGTGACACAAACAGGAAGTCTATCCTTGAGCGGATAGACCCGTCTGGCCGCGACCAGGTGTACCTCCGCTGCGCTCCGTCTGCAGGGGTGCTGAAGACGTCAAGCAGCTTGGCGTCCTTCACCATGCCCATTAGGAATCTGGACGTGACGTCCAGTTGACTCCCCCCACCCGCTGTCCCCATGCCGGATCTTCCATCTGCATCGATGATGCAGTTGAAGTCTCCGCCTAGGATGACCGGCCTGGACGTAGCCAGCAGGGGTGGAAGCCGCTGCAGGACGGCCAACCGCTCACTCCGTACCGCTGGGGCGTACACGTTGATCAGCCTCAGGGGAGCATTCCTATAGGTGATGTCAGCCACTAGGAGGCGCCCCCCCACCACCTCCTGAACTTGAGAGATGGTGAAGTCGCGCCCCCGCAGCAGAATAGCCAGGCCCGAGGAGCGACAGTCGTTACCCCCCTGACCAGATCGAAGGCCCACAGGTCCAGGCACCAGACCATTTCCCGTACCTGCCGAGGTGCGGTATCTTGCATTCCTGCAGAAACAGGAGGTCCGCCTTGATGGTGGTCAGGTAGGCCAACGTGGACACACATCTCACGGTTGACTTGACGCTGCGCACATTAATGCTCGCAACTCATACCCCCATTGTGGGCAGTGACCGCAGTACCCTCCCCAAGTCCAAGGTCCAGCCCTTCCATCTTTCCCTTCATGCCCATTGCCCGGGCTAACTGCTGGACGCTCTCTGGGCTCAGGAAACCGTCCGTGCTGCCTTCCGGGTGGCATCCCCCCGTCAGGGGTGTGGAGGCAGGAGGGTCCGGCTCCGGGTCAGGCTGGGGACGCGCTGTTTCCTCCTTCCCGCCTGGAATTTCCAGGGGGCCCTCCAGTGCTCCAGCGGCACTTGACTGGGTGTCCGAGGGAGCCTCAGGATGCCTCCCGTCACCTGGAAGCGGGGTGCTGCTTTCCTTCCCCCTCGAGATCTTTAACTTCTGCTTTGGGTGGGCCTTCTCCGAATCCTCCTCGTCAGAGGAGCTCTTATAGCCCCCCTGTAGCTGCCTCTTCCCGCCTGATGGTTGCGGTTCCTGGGCCCGTCGACGCACCTTCCTCCTTACTTTCTGGACTGTTGTCCACTCCCCTGGGTCGCCTGTCACCGCCTCCATTGGCTCCGGGTTGTCGGGGGGGATCGGAGCCTGCAGGGATGCTTTGATGGCCTCGGGCCCATCCTGCAGGGCTGGGCCCTCCTGCACGGCCTGGCCCTCGTGCACATTAGTGGGGTCCTTGCTGGGCCCTGGTGCCTTCCTCTCCTCCGGGGGGGCTGGCCCCGCATTTCCCTTACTGGCGACCTGGGCGTAGGTGGTACCCCGCAGCGGGCATGCCCTATAGAAGTGGCCCGCTTCCCCGCAAAGGTTGCAGCTTTTCTCTCGTGGGCAATCCTTTGCAAGGTGTCCCTCCTCCCTGCAGTTCCCGCAGATGGTGGCTTTGCAATCGGCCGCCATGTGACCTGACCTACCACAGGCATGGCAGACTTTAGGTTGCCCTACATAGGCCAGGTAGCCCCTGCTCCCGCCGATCGCGAAGCTGGACGGTGGGTGTGCGACATTCCCGTCTGCGCTCATCCTCAGCGTCACCTTGACCTGCCTCTTACTCGTCCAGATGCCAAAGGGGTTCACGATGTCAGTTAGGTCCCCTTCAACCTTCACATACCTTCCGAGGAAGGTCAGGACATCAACTGCTGGCACATGCGGGTTGTACATGTGTACAGTCACCATACGGCTCCTCTGCGCTGGCATCACAAACAGTGGGACAGCGGTCAATACAGAGAGGGGGCCCTCACCTCCTTTCTCCTTGAAAACCTCCAGGAAGCGCTCGCAAAGCTTGGCACTGCTGAAGGTCACATCGTAAAAACCTCCTCCTGGGAAATCCTGCAGGCAGTAAATGTCCGCAGCAGCGAACCCACAACAGTCCAACAGGACCCTCTTCACGAAGAAGGTGCGGTCCACAGGTCCACCTTCATCCACCTTCTTTACAGAAACATGGATGGTGTTCCGGACCCCCTGACCTGGGGCACGAGCACTTGCCGCAGCCATCGCTGCAGGCTGGCTGCTCCCCTGAACCAGCATTAGGCCAAAGCCAGCATTAATATCCACTGGTTGCAAGAGTGCACAGCCAACCCGACGTCTTCCTTCCACCTCCAACACAGCACTCTCCCCCTCTCGGTCCACAAGAGAGTGGGTCTTTATTTTGTTCGAGATGTAAGCTGGTTCACTGATCTTGAAGGTTTGTTCCCAGATGTTTTGTCAACATTCTAGGTAACATCAACAGTGAGCCTCCGACGAAGCGCTGGTGTTATGTCCAGCTTTCTATTTATCTGGTTAGGTTTCCTTGGGTTGGTGATGTCATTTCCTGTTCTTTTTCTCAGGGGGTGGTAGATTGGCTCCAAATCAATGTGTTTGTTGATGGAGTTCCAGTTGGAATGCCATGCTTCTAGGAATTCTCGTGCCTGTCTCTGTTTGGCTTGCCCTAGGATGGATGTGTTGTCCCAATCAAAGTGGTGTCCTTCCTCATCTGTATGTAAGGATATGAGTGATAGTGGGTCATGTCGTTTTGTGGCTAGTTGATGTTCATGTATCCTGGTGGCTAGCTTTCTGCCAGTTTGTCCAATGTAGTGTTTGTCACAGTTCTTGCAAGGTATTTTGTAGATGACGTTTGTTTTATTTGTTGTCTGTGTAGGGTCTTTTAAGTTCATTAGCTGCTGTTTTAGTGCATTGGTGGGTTTGTGGGCTACCCTGATGCCAAGAGGTCCAAGTAGTTACTACTTGGACCTCTTGGCATCAGGGTAGCCCACAAACCCACCAACACACTAAAACAGCAGCTAATGAACTTAAAAGACGCTATACAGACAACAAATAAAACGAACATCATCTACAAAATACCTTGCAAGAACTGTGACAAACACTACATTGGACAAACTGGCAGAAAGCTAGCCACCAGGATACATGAACATCAACTAGCCACAAAACGACATGACCCACTATCACTCATATCCTTACATACAGATGAGGAAGGACACCACTTTGATTGGGACAACACATCCATCCTAGGGCAAGCCAAACAGAGACAGGCACGAGAATTCCTAGAAGCATGGCATTCCAACTGGAACTCCATCAACAAACACATTGATTTGGAGCCAATCTACCACCCCCTGAGAAAAAGAACAGGAAATGACATCACCAACCCAAGGAAACCTAACCAGATAAATAGAAAGCGGGACATAACACCAGCGCTTCGTCGGAGGCTCACTGATGATGTTACCTAGTATGGTGACGAAACGTCTGAAAACGAACCTTCCAGCTCAGCGAGCAATCTCCTGACTCTGCCTGCAATGGACCCACATTTGTTTCGGCCAAACATTTTCTTTTATCATACCTTTAGAGGCTCTTATGGTCCATTTCCATGTTTTTGCAAGATTGCATTCATATGCTTTGAGCCTCTCAATCCTCAGAAACTGTTATTTCTGCTGTCAGATTAGATTTCAGAAAGCCATGTGGTGAAGGATAGCACTAGAGCCATGTTTGACACACTTGTTACATTTTGCAAACATGCATCTCCCCACCCACAAACCACAATTTCAGTTTGTTACTTTTTATAGGGCACATATGAATCCCCAGTAACTCCCCATAATCTCCATATGATTGTTAAACAATTCATTGGTGTCCACCACTTGGTGATCTTTGGGTCAGGCTCTCTGAAGTTCTCCATGCTGAGTCACCTCCAAAGTGAGACAAGCAGCCTGTGTTGCAGTACATATTCCACTCCTGCCCAATACCAACCTGCCTCCAGCCACCATACATTCACTTCTTCATTTTGATCAGAGCTGCCCCATGGAAGGAATTGGTAAATATTCTGGTCAATCTGCTTTAGGAAGGATATTATAAAATTGGAGCAGGTTCAGAAAAGATTTACCAGATGTTGCCAGGAACAGAGGGTTTGATTTATAATAGACAGGGACTTTTATTCACTGGAGTGTAAGAGGTTAAAGGGTAACCTTATAGAAGTTTATAAAGTCATGAGGAGTATAGATAAGGTGAATAGCAAAGGTCTTTTCACTCGGGCAGGGGATTTCAAAACAAGGGGCATATTTTTATGAAGAGAGGAGAAAAATTTAAAAGGGACCTGAGGGGCAACTTGTTTGTGCAGTGAGTGATTCATTTGTTGGATAAACTGCCAGAGGAAGTGGTAGGTACAAGTACAGGTACAACATTTGGATCAGTACATGAATGGGAAAGGTTTAGAGGGACATGGGGCAAATGCAGGCAGGTGGGATTAGTTTTAGTTTGGGAAATTTGTTTGGCATAGACGAGCTGGACCGAAGTTTCTGTTTCCATGCTTTATGACTCTATATGATATAAAATCAATAACCATGACAATTAGTCCTATTTAAAGATAAGTGTGGTTGCCACAAACTGCTGTTGACCTTCAGCCACTGTTGTGAAGTATGTTCTGGCAACATTATAGGCCTTTTCTTTAAATCTTAAGCAATATAATGTTTATAAATATGAGGTTGTATACTTTGGTCGTATAAACAGGAAGACAGATTATTGTCTGAATGGTGGCAGTTTAGGACAATGTGAAATGAATCGAGACCTGGTTGACATAGTGGAACAGTTGGTGAAGGTTAGTATGCAGGTGCAGCAGACGGTGAAGAAAATTAATAACATGTTGGCCTTCATAGTGAGAGGATTTGAGTATTGGAGTAAGGATTTCTTGCTGCAGTTAGACAGGGCCTTGGTGAGGCCATATCTTGAGTATTATGTGCAATTTGGTCTTTTAGTCTGAGGAAGGACATTCGTGCTGTTCAGGGTATCCAGAGAAGGTCCACCAGACTGTTTCAGGGATGGCGGGACTGACATATGAAGAGTGACTGGTCAACTCAGCTTGTACTCACTAGAATTTGGAAGAATGAGAGTGGCTTTCAAAGAAACCTAGAAAATCCTGATAGGACTGGACAGGCTAGATGAAGGAAGAATGTTCTCAATGTTGAGGAAATCCAGAACTAAGGGCCACAATCTAAGAATAAGGGGTTAGCCATTCATGATTGAAATGAAGAACTTCTTCATTCGGTGAGTTACGAGCCTGGGGAATTCTCTCCCACAACAAGTTGTTGTGGCCAGTCATTAGATATATTCAAGGGGGAGTTGGATGTGCACTTGTGGCTAGAGGGTGAATGGAGTATGGCAGGTATCAGAGGACAGGAAGACGGTTAATGTTGTTCCACTTAAGAAATGTGGTAAAGATAATGCAAGGAGCTATAGACCAGTGAGTCCAACATTAGAGGTTGGAAAGCTACCAGAGAAAATAGTGAAGGAGAAATTAATCTCTATTAGGGAGGCAAGATTTGATCAAGGTTTCATCAGATGGCTTTGTCAGAGGAAGGTCATGCCTAAAAAATCTAGTGGAACTTTTCAATGAAGTAGCCAAGTATTTGGATTAGAGTACATAGTTAGTTGTTAACAAACTTCTAGGTACCTGACTCCATAGTCTGTGCTATGTGTGGCTAACATATCAACAACCTGGGTGTGATGGAGAGGTTGGTGGGGAATGTGGAGCTGACAAAGGAGTCATGAAATGAATGGCCCCTGCAGAAAGTGGACAGGGCTGGGGAGGGAAATATCTTTTTGTTCGTGGGGTCTAATTCTAGGCAGCAGAAATGTTGGAGGATGCTGTTTGTGTTCGGAGGTTGGTGGGGTGGTATGTAGGGACCAGAAGACTCTATCTTTATTGTTTCAGAGATAATAGGAACTGCAAATGCTGGAGAATCTGAGATAACAAGGTGTAGAGCTGGATAAACACAGCAGGTCAAGCAGCATCATAGGAGCAGGAAAGCTGACATTTCGGGCCTATACCCTTCTTCAGAAAATTGTTGGGGGTAGATGGTTTGAGAGCAGAAGCTTGGGAAATGGGGGAGATGCAGTTGAGGCCTTCCTTAATAACAGAGGAGGAGAAACTACAGTCCCTGAAGTAGAAGGATATCAGGGAAACCTTAGAGTGGAATGCCTCATTCTGAGAGCAGATGCAGTAGAGGCAGAGGTACTGTGAGTATGAGATAGCATTTTTGCAGGCGAGTGGATGAGAGGAGGTGTAGTTAAGTTAATTTTGGGAGTCAGTGGGTTTGAAATGGATGTCAGTGGTGAGTCGGTTACCGGAGACGGAGACAGAGATGTCCAGGAAAGGAAGTGTCGGAAATGGTCTAGGTGAATTTGATGGTGCTGTTGAAGGTATTGGCAAACTTGATGAACTGTCCAAGCTCCTCACGGGAGCACAAGGAAGCACTGATACAGTTATCAATGTAGCGGAGAAAGAGGTGAGGGATGGTACCAGTGTAGTTGTGGAAGAGAGACTGTTCCACAAATCCTACAGAGGTAGGCATTGCTCAGACCCATATGGGTGCCCATAGCCACTGCTTTGCTTTGTAGGAAGTGGGACAAATCAAAGGAAAAATTGTTGAGGTTGAGGACAAGTTCTGCCAAGCGAATGGAAGTGACAGTGGAGAGGGACTGGTTGGGCCAATGGGATAGGAAGAAGAAGAGGGCTTTTAGGCCCTCAGTATGGGGGATACAGGTGTGCAGGGACTGAATGTCCATGGTAAAAATGAGGAAGTTTGGGGGCCAATGAATTGAAAGTTTTGGAAAAGGTGGAGGGCTAGGGTTGTGTCCTGAATATAGTTGGGGAGTTCCTGGACCAAAGGGGAAAGAACGGAGTCAAGGTAGTAGATGAGCTCGGTAGGGCAGGAGAGGGCAGAGACAATCCGTCAACCAGAGCAGTCAGGTTTATGGATTTTAGGTAAGAGACAGTTCCCCAATCCCGCACCACCCATTTCTATCATATTGAAGGCTGTGAACGGGAGATCTCCCAAGGTGATGAAATTGTTGAGGGTCTGGGAGATGATGGCTAGGTGATCAGAGTGGGGTCATAATTGAGGGGATAGTAGGAGAAGGTGTCAGAGAGTTGGTGTCTGGCCTCAGTGATGTAGAGGTCAGTTTACCACACTACCATCGCAGACCCCCCCTGCCTTTGGGTTTAATGGTGAGGTTGGGTTTGGAGCAGAGGGAGCAGAGGGCTGCACATTCCAATGGGGAGACGTTGGAGTAAGTTCAAGGGATGGGGAAAGATTCAGGCAATTGACATTGCAGTGGCAGTTGGAGATGAAGGAATCGAGGGAGGGTAGGAGACCGGGTGGGGTTGTCCAGGAAGGTGGAGTTTGCTGGAGGTGGGAGAAGGGGTCGTCAGAGGGTGGGTTGGATTCTTGGTCAAAGAAATAGACATAGAGGCGGAGGCAGCAGGAAAGATCTCAACATTGAGATGTGTGTGGAATTCGATCACATGTGGGCACAGGGGAATGAGGGTGAGTCCTTTGTTGAGCACTGACAGTTCAGCCTCAGTGAGGGGGAGGGACAATCTCAAACTTTTAGCTTTAGGAGCTGCAAATGAAATTAACTTTACTAATGAAACATGAAAGGCTGTGATTCAAAGAATACAGCCTTCAAGGTGTGGCCCTTTTCACAAGTATCACATTTCATTCAATAATGTTTCCTGCACATTTGCTTTGTGCGCTGTAAAGTTGAATACGAAGTTCATATTTTATTAAAGAACCAAGTTTACCTGTAATAACAGTCTGTGTAACTGAATCCAGATAACACAATCCAACCCAGCCCAAATCATATTAATCCAAATTCTAAGACAAGAGAGGAACTTGGTCATGAAATTAACCTGTTAATAACTCTGAACACATTTTAGTTCTATCGGAAATATTAAATGTCACCAATTTGTGCAAGTTGATGAAATATTGGTGTGCACACTATTTTGATTGTACGTGGTGAACCCTAGTATTGGTACAAACATATTTGCTGAAAAAAGACATGTTACTGAAGCTTTATGTTCTCCACTCACCATGATAAATGCAATAGCAAATTTTAAACAAAAAATCATTTCTAGTCCAGCAGAAAAAGGTGCTAATGGTTTGGCATTTTGAATTTGATTGGCTGAACTTTTGCCACAGGCATGGAGAAATCAACAAGGAGCAATCAACAGAAACTGAGCGGCACAATGGGAGGATTCAGTTCTCCAAGTTGTTCACATCTGCAGAGTACGCATCCAAGGGACTTGGCAGAAAATCAGTTTTACAAAGAAGAAAGTGTGCAGACCAGTGGCGACTTCACATGCATCTGGTATAACAACGATGAAAAGAGGAAAGGTGCTCCACCTGAGGCACTACAAAGGGAAACCTATTCGTGTTGTGAGGGAATCATCAGGGTGTCACTGTGGAACTACTGGCCCCACAAACCCCTGGGTTGACATAGAGTCATACAACACAGAAGCAGACACTTCGACCAAACTCAACCATGCTGACCAGGCTTCATAAACTGGACTAGTTCCATTTGCCCGCATTTGGCCCATATCCCTTCTATCCAACTTTTACAATCCATGTACCTGCCCAAATGTCTTTTAAATGTTGTAATTGTACCTGCCTCTACCACTTCCTCTGGCAGCTAATTCCATATACATACCAGCCTCTGTGTGAAAATGTTGCCCCTCAGGACCTTTTAAATATTTCCCACCCCGCCTTAAACTTTTCACCTATCACCTTAAACCCTTGGCTATTCACTTTATCTATCCCCCTCATGGTTTTACAAACCTCTTTAAGGTCACACCCCAGCCTCCGACACTCATCCCAGCCTATCGAGCTTTTCCTTATACTTCAAACTTCCCAGTCTCGGTAACATCCTTGTAAAGTATTTTTGCATCCTTTTGCAGTTGAATAACATCCTTCCTACAGCATTGTATGCAGTACTCCAAATGTGCCCTTACGAATGTCTTGTACAGCCATAACATGACATCCAACTCCTGTATTTAATTCATAAATAACACAAGGCTTGAACATATTCTTAGATTTTTAGATTTTGTTTAGAGTTTTTTCAGATTTAGATTTTATTATATTCATTTTTGCTTGCAGACAATAGGTCCCTGCATGCAAATGTGTGCAATTTCAGATATAAGCACAGTTACATCGTATGTTAAGTCATGAATGAAAGTGAATAATTGCATGACTTACACTGGAGGATTAAACAAACAACTCACACAATTTCTATCCTTGATGATGTGAGAGTGCAGCAGAGCAGTGTAAAAGACAAGGCTGAAGTAATTCCAACCATCTTCAACCAGAAGTATCAAGTAAGTAATGCATCTCACTTACCTCTTGAAGTCCCCCACTTCAGATGTGCCAGTTGATTCAGCCAATACGATTCACTCCATATGATATCAAGAAATAGGTGAAGGCAATGGACACTTCAAAGGCCATAGCAGTGACAACATTCCAGCAATTGAACTGAATATTTGTGCTCCAGGGCTTGCCACTGTGCTAACCAAGATGTTCCAGCACAGCCACAACGCTGATACCTATCTGGCAATGTGAGAAAATGACTTGGGTGCTCTGTCCACAAAAAGTAGTTTCAGCCAAGTTGAGTCAATTGCCAACCATTGGTCACCCCGAT
Organism: Stegostoma tigrinum; assembly: GCF_030684315.1. Lineage (NCBI taxonomy): Eukaryota > Metazoa > Chordata > Chondrichthyes > Orectolobiformes > Stegostomatidae > Stegostoma > Stegostoma tigrinum. The sequence continues at coordinate 41,338,174 of NC_081369.1, forward strand.
CATCAGTAAATTGATGGAAGATGTCTTTGACTATCAAACTACACTTATGCAGTAAATATGTGCTACCTAATGTTCAGTTTGGCCTCTGCCAGGGCTACTCAACTCATTATTTCATTACAACCTTTATCTAAATATGAACAAAACACTTGAGCTCAAGAGGTGAGGTGGGAGTGGCTCCCTTGACATCAAGGCTGTATTTGACTTAGTGTGGCGTCAGGGGGCTGTAGAGTCAGTGGCAATGAAGGAGAAAACTTCGCTGGTTGGAGTTATACTGAGCACAAAGAAAATGGCTGCGTTTGTTGAATGTCAATCTTCTCAAACCCAAAATATCACAACAAAAATTCCTTAAGATAGCATTCCAGACTCAAATATCTTCAGCTGCTTCAGCAATGACTTTTCCTTCCTCATAGGATCAGAAGTGGAGAAGTTCATCAATGATTGCACAATGATGGGAACCATTTATAATTTTAAGGTAATGAAGCAGTCCATGTTCTTTTGCAACATGACCTTGTAAAATGGAGGCTTGATCCGTAAAGAGGAAAAATAACATCTTTATCTCACAATTGCATGGAAATGACCATCTCCAACAAGAGAGGATCTAACTATCATCCCTTGACATTCAATGATATCGGCACCCCAAAACACCTCAAATATTAACACTGATCTTTATTGAAATAGATGATTCAGTTGAGATATTTGAGCTTGCAGGCTAGTCTTCATATTGCCAATTTTCTGATTCGCCATATTCTACCAAAAATCTAACTGGGATGGCACCACTACGCCATACCCAGATGCATTAAATATACTGTTTGATATTTGCTGTAGGTTCCAAAAATGTTCTTTCCCATTTTGTTTCTGCAGTGTCTGATCAGAAGCAATAATTTACAGGAATACAGGCAAAAGGAACATCCACTTCATGTTACGATGCATCACATCCATCACCTCCTATAAGCATCAGTCCAGGAATATCCTGCAGTGTGACTCTGCCTTCATCAGCATGTTTCACCTGACATTGCAATGCTTATGTAACAATTCTTCTGTAACAAAATAAGAAACTGGGCTAGGATATTGTAGTCTTGAACAGTCTCACAGAATTTTATTACAAACAACTATTATGTATATGGGTTACGTTCCTCAGGCACGTAAGCGTTTGGCTCCATATTAAGCACTGTGGTTATGACCAATGAGCAAGCTTCCAGTAGATCATCATGCATCAAGTGATTTGAAGTGAAATAGAGTTTTAGACCTTAATATGGTCAGATCAGATGCCAAGATGCAGTGATAATACCATGAGCATGGTTATAAAAACATATAGATGTACTGACTGGGAATAATACATGCCTTTTTTTATCCTGACAATATTAAGTTATCCAAAAAGATGTAAAGTTGTACATAAGCATAAACTGTCAATTCAATAGTTATAGAAAAAGGCAAAAGATAATTTGTACAACTAACATTTATAACATCAATGTAATATTTTGGAAGCAAACACAGAAATTGCTGGAAAAGATCAGCAGTCTGGCAGCTTCTGTGGACAGAAATCAGCGTTGATGTATCAGATCAAGTGACCCTTCCTCAGAACCCTCAGAATATTTTGGAAATTTGACAATGTCTTCTGAAATGGTGTGTTATGACCCCAGCTGACTAGAGTTATTATTGGACCAGTCAATTGTCAGACTAAAATCTGACTTGATAAATAATATTTTGTTTTGATTCTCATTTTAACATGGTGATTTTTCACTGAAACACAAGCATGCAATACTACACATCTGGGGTTAACAATAAAACAAATGTTTATTATGCAAAAGAAATGGAGTTAAAAATAATAAGCCAAATTATTTACATATAACATAAACTTTCAAGATTTTTGAACCACATCATAAAATACAATTCCGTTAATTCAACTTCACACCTTCTCAATGCTCACAGCCAACAGAATTCTCTTCTCCGTAGAATTTAGATAGCTTAATTTAATTGTTGCTTCAATCCCATCTTGATAGCCTCTTTCATGAGTCTTCATAAAAATGAAACTTTCTCAGCTTCAAGTAAGCACATCAATATTTTAACTAAACACTTCTGGTCTGGAGCTATCAAACTAAATTCCTTGCACTGATCTAACATGGTTCTTAATTGTTCTAAATTATCTCCCTCCTGGAGGGGCAACTGCGTCACATATCAACCTCCAGCCAAGATTCTGCAAAACTGAATTCATTCCCTCAAGCCAAGCAAACAATCCTGGAACCTTCAAACTGAAGACTAATGCAGTACAGTTAACACTGTTCATTTATAAGACTCATCCAATGAAAGCTCCATTACATAAGAACATAAGAACTAGGAGCAGGAATAGGCCATCTGGCCCCTCGAGCCTGCTCTTCCATTTAATAAGATCATGTCTGATCTTTGAGACTAAGCTCTACTTACCCGCCCACTCACCATAACCCTTAATTCCATTACTGTTCAAAAATTTATCCAGCCTTGCCTTAGAAACATTCAATGAGTTAGCTTCAACTGCTTCACTGGGCAAGGAATTCCACAGATTCACAACCTTTTGGGTGAAGAAGTTTCTCCTGGCCTCAGTCCTACATCTGCTTCCCTTTATTTTGAGGCGATGCCCTGTAGTCCTAGTTTCACCTGCTAGCGGAAACAACCTCCCTGCCTCCTCCTTATTTATTCACTTCATAATCTTATATGTTTCTATAAGATCTCCCCTCATTCTTCTGAATTCCAATGAGTATAAGCCCAGTCTACTCAGTCTCTCCCCATAATCCAACACTCTCAACTCTGAAAACAAGTGAGGGTATCTCCTGTGCACCCCCTCCAGTGATAGTATATCTCTTCTCAAGTAAGGAGACAAAAACTGCACACAGTGTTCCAGGTGTGGCCTCACCAGGACCCTATACAGCTGCAGCATAGCCTCCCTGTTTTTAAACTCTATCCCTCTAGCAGTGGCAGACAAAATTCCATTTGCCTTTTTAATCACCTTCAGCAATTCATGCATAAGGGCACCCAAGTCTCTCTGCACAGCAGCGTGCTGCAATTTTTTACCATTTAAAACATAGTCCATTTTGCTGTTACTACCAAAATGGATGACCTCACATTTATCAACATTGTACTCCATCTGCCAGACCTTTGCCCACTCACTTAAACTATCTATATCCCTCTGCAGACTTTCAGTGTCTTCCGCACATTTTGCTCTACTACTTACCGTAGTGTCATCTGCAAATTTTGAAATATCGCACTTAGTCCCCAACTCCAAATCATCTATGTAATTATGCCTCTGGAAATTGTCCTTTCACACTGTTTAAAAGAAATCACCATGGCTACAGCAATACATACAAGCTCATGATTAAACTTCTTCATGGGACACATACCAAACCCACAGGTCACTGGCTAAAAGTTCAGTCTCTAAAATAAATGTTATTTCCATATATATCACACATTACAGGTGATTGTATATCTGCCTGGAGAGTTGTGTCGTTTCTATATTCACTTGTGGGACGTGAGTGTTACTGGCTGGCCAGCTTTTATTGTCCGCCCCTAGTTGCCCTTGAGCAGGTTTTGGTGAGCTGCCTTCTTCAACTGCTGCAGTCCATTTGCTGTAGCTAGACCCACAATTAAGATTTATTACCCCTTTTAAATAATTCAATGTGATATACAGATTTCATCGCTATATTGATAAAATGAATGAATTTTCTTAGGTGGTAATTTAAAACTATATCTCAACCTTAAATATTTTTAATTTAGGCAATCTTAGAAATTAATTGTATAATGAAAGAACGTGCATTATAATAAAAGATAAATTACCTTTTCTTTCTTGGTGGCTAATGCCATATCCACTGATCTTTTCAGCTGTCTGTAATCACAGGGGTCAATCTTTTTTTCAGCTAATTGTGAGTTGTGTTGTTTTTTGGATGGTTTGTCAACTTGAGACTTTGCGGATTTTTCATCATATCTTACCAAACTTGTCTCATTAACTACCTCCCCTGCTCCTATGGTGCCCTCATACCTGTTTCCATCACTATTTTACCATGCAATGTTCCCAGAATACCTCACCACTGTGTAGATACCTGTAGTAAGATTGGCATCCCTTGCACCCATTTTTAAAAATTTGTTCATGAGGTGTGGGCATCACTGGCCAAGCCAGCATTTATTGCCCATCCCTAACTGTCCAGAGGGCAATTGCTGTGGGTCTGGAGTCACATGTAGGCCAGATTGTAAGGGTGGGCCTCTTGTGGACCACACACATGCTGTAAACTGTTGGATTTTCGTGAAAATTGAACTCAATGGCTTCTGTTCTTTAGGGAGGAAGATCTGTTGTCCTTACTTAGTTCGACCTGTGCAGGGAACTGTTCCCATCATCAGCGTTTCTCCTTCCCTGGCTTACTATCCATGCCTTTGTCTGCCCAAATGTTTTTCTCTACCTCTGGGCTCCATTTCCACCTATCGCTTTTTCCTTTTACACCCCTGCCCCAGCCTGTCTTCAGCATATCTACCACCTTGTCCCAGAGATTATCAGTTCTGCAGAAGGGTCATTGAGTCCAGAATGTTAATCTAATTTCTTCCACAGATGCTGCCTGACTTGCTGAGCTTCTCCAGCAACTTCTGCTTTTTTTTCATTTCGGATTTCCAGCATCTGCATTGCTTTGTTTTATTTTAGAGTTTGCTCTGAATCCTGATCAATATTTGTCTCCGAACCATGTCTCCTAATCAGCACCTATAAATAAATTTCTTGATATTCTTATGTTATTGTTTGTGGCATCTTGTGGTAGTAATATCATTAAGTTAGAAATCGAGAGGCTCTGCTTCATGTTCTGGGGACATGGGTTTAAATCCCACCACTGCAACTGAAAGAAAGTTTCAGTAATGGTGACCATGGAACTATCATAGAACCATCCGATTCATTAATGTCCTTTAGGCCTTTTAGTTTGATCTCTTTGGAAGTTGGTTCCCTACAGAAGCCCACATACAGGCTGAATGAAGTAAGGACAGCAGGCCTCCTTCTGTAAATTAGATAGTAGGAACTGCATTGCAGGCACCGGTAAGTTTAGTAAATGAGTTTTTACTGGCCAGTTCTTTCAATGACCCTCCTTTAAGTGTTTATGGGAATTGAAAGTGATCTTACCAGCCTTGTAAGGAAAGAGTAGATGTTCTGCTGAGACCAATACAAGCTGTCAGCTTCAAGCTGAGGAGGAAGTTGATTCCAAAGAAAATGGCTTAGAAATTCGTTTGCTCCGAATAAACTGCAGGGAAACAATTACTGTGCCTTAGCACCTAATCAGGCCTCAAGGATCATTAACAGGAGCCTGATGAGCACCAGCCTACTGCAGTCAGCAACCGTGTGCCAACAGGGTGCCACTGAATCTACAGCAGAACTGAATGTCTCCCCAGACGCTGAGTGGCCTTATATTTATAGGAAGGCTGAGGTGTTTAAAGCTGTAGAAGCACTAACTGTTTATTAGTCTTTGTGTATCAAAGGCTACAGAGGACAGCTGTTAGGACTTAGGAAAAAACTAACAATTATAGAGAGTACATCATATGTCACGAGTAAGCTGATTTTGTAATATTGAGACCTGAGGGTTTTGAAGTGTTTTGCCAAAATGAATTTGAGTTGAATTTTTTGTGGGAAGAGAAATGGGTGGGGGATGAAAGAACAGCGCTAGGGTGCATACAAGTTTCCAGATACTGTTCCCACATTTTCATCAAAGTGGCCTTCAGATCATACATGATTTCTTAAGGTAGTCAATTAATATCATTAAAGACCACAATGAGAACTTGTTAAGGCACATTTCTGAGGAAGGGCCCCAACCCGAAAAGTCAGCTTTCCTGCTCCTCTGACGCTGCCTGGCCTGTTGTGTTCCTCTACATCCACACTGCATTATCTCACTCCAGCATTGGCAGTTCTTGCTATTCCTTGTTAAGGCACATGTTGTGTTTTCAAGAGGCTACAAGGACTGCACCCACTGACTGAGGCAGACCAGTTGAATGGAGGCAGATACAGTTTGGGAACTTATTCATTGCCCTCTGAAAGGGCAAATGGTACAAGTTGGACGCCGACAGCTTATGCAGAAAGAAGAGTGAACAGTAAACAATCAGGTTGATTGTCCTCCTGGCATCACCAGGCCTCAAGAGGGAAAGGGAGAGATACCAAAATTAATTGCGAATCCATCTGAGCACACCAGAAAGGCAGTCAGGCCTCTGATTATCCAAATATTCCAAGTTCTCACAATGTAATTTCTTCTCAGCTGAAGTTAGAGCCCTCCAATGGCAACAATAGCAGCTCTAAGCAATCACCATCTCAGTTCTTGCCCCTTTGGCTCCTACAGGGCTGTCAAAATTGATCCTCTTGCCAATTATGGCATAGTACTGATAATAGTCATGACAATGGCTGCATCACCGAACAGAAAGATGCTGTCAATCTTGCTGAGTATCTCAAATGTTTTCTATTTTTATTAAATTGGAGTAATATGGCTTGAAGGCCACAAGGCATTTGTGAGTTTGGAAAGCAGTCATGTATTGCAGATTCCAGACCAGACAGTCAGTCTACCTTTTAGACATTTGATTGATATCATAGCATGATGCATTCCAGTCTCAAGGTCCACACCCCACCTTCAGTTAGCAGTTGGTGCATTTGCAGTAAACACAGAAATCAAAAACACAGACTATGTAAGCCTCAGAAACTATAACATTGTGAGTAGTTGGTGCTGTTAATAAACTTCAAGACATCTGTTTTAAAAGCACTCAGTCTTTGCGGTATACATTGCAAAGGTTACTATATAGGGAACACTCAGACCATATCATACTGGTATTTGACCTACAAATCACATCAAGCAATGTTGTCATATTGTAAAATAAGGAGTCGCAGGTGGGGGATAGTGAAGAGTGTTATATGTTGCAAATGCAAAATATTATGATGCAGGAAGTCTGAAGGATAAGCAACAATGCTCAACCGACCTATCTATAGACCGAGAAAGAAAAACAGACGACGTTGAGCTAAATTTTCCCTTGGTACCTTGTGATCTTTTCTACTAGATCTTTATAGTTTAAAGGTTACTAGCAACTTTTCCATTCTTGCCCACCCCTCCATCACTGCAGTACCCCTTCCACATTCAGAAATGAGCACAGGAAAGTTAATAACTGTGCTTTCACCTTCACCCAGGGTTTCAGATAATCCTTCTAGATGCAAACCTTCCATTTAGTACACTGAAGTTATTGCATTTGCTGTTTCAGCTACACTGGGGAGAGCAGTGGAGATGGACTTAGAGGTGGGGGTCCATGTAATATGATAGAGAAAGGCCTTGAGAATGGAGCCTGACACCCTCCTGCCACCAGGGCACATTGCTAACAGTGGGTAGCTAAGCAGAGCAGCTGCTGACCAGGTAGCCAAATGAGGCAATCAGTTCCCTAAAGAAGGGTCACCTTCTGTCCATCCAGGATTTTAATGGCATTGAAAGGAACACCACTGGATGAGGAGATTATGGGCATCTTAATGGATTCCCATGTGGAGGTTGCTGTCTTTCATGGGCACATTATGACCCACAAGAGAGCATGCCAAATGCAAAAGCTGCATTGCTTCCCAAATCGAATGCAATTAAAACCAAGAGCCTCCCCTCTACACCGTTAGCTGGGGCCCACCAGTCCCAGTCTCTGTTTCTCTCCCAAGAACTCACTTCTCTTCAAGGGCGCCCCAACATTGACATTGATGTAACCTCAACAGTGGGCCTTTGATTCGGGCAGTGGGTCTTGGAAGCAGGCTACCATCTTCAATTGGATGATTCATTTGGCAGGGCCTGGTGTTTGGCTGTTGCTGCAAAATACCCTCCATCCTGTGAGTCATCTGCCTCTGGCAGCAATAGGCAAACTTTCTCCAACAAAACTGACACCAACATTTCATGTTTATAACCCTCTGTCAGAACTGGAATTATTCCAGATTTTAGGGGTTTATAACAAGTACAGGAAAGATGGAGAAAAAAAAACTGGAGGGCAACAGGATGAATTTAAATGGCAAAAGCGGATAATGGAATAAAGCCATTGTGAATGGTATGGGCAGGAACAAAAACAAAGGTGGGTCAAGAGGAGCTGCAAACGACAACAGTAAAATCAGTCCCAGAACTGCTGTCAGAGAAAAATGGGAGCACTGATTACTGTTATAAGTTTAAATTTGGTTTTGTGTCTGGAAGGCTGCACAGTGGATAATTTAGAAGTGAAAGGCAGTTCCTCTAGTTTATGCTGAGCTTCATTGGATCAATTTACGAAGCCAAGGTTAGAGTCACACTGATGCTAAGAATTAAATGAGAGGCAATTGGAAGCTCAAATTCCAATCTCAGTTTGCTCTCCCCAGTGTAGCTGAAACAGCAAATGCAATAACTTCAGTGTACTAAATGGAAGGTTTGCATCTAGAAGGATTATCTGAAACCCTGGGTGAAGTTGAAAGCACAATTATTAACTTTCCTGTGCTCATTTCTGAATGTGGAAGTGATGGAGGGGTGGGCAAGAATGGAAAAGTTGCTAGTAACCTTTAAACTATAAAGATCTAGTAGAAAAGATCACAAGGCACAACACAGATAAGTAATCAAATAGGTAATATTTAACAGTTGTATAGAGTGCATATAAAATATAAATACATACTATGCCGTGTGTAAAAGGTGAAGTTAAGAAATATTCTTATATATTCAGTTATGACTCATTTTGAGCAATAAAACTCTAAAAGATTATACAGTTACAAACTTAACACATACAGTTGCAAAGTTTTATCTTATACAAAGAATATATTCAACGAAATATTAATCCTTCTCTTTGAAAACATTATGAAATAAAACAGAGCTGATGTAGAACACAGATAGTGTGTTTTAAGTTTTGATTTCTGTTCAAATCATTTTTTTTTGTTCACTATCAATATTTCTGTTTCTGGTGTTTGACAAGGCTTTCACCAAAACCTGCTTCCACACCCATTTCATATTTCTCAGTGACTGCCTCCAGCTCAGAATCACCCCACGTGGATTCCAACTGAAGTTTCATCCTCCATGGTTTGAATCCACCCAGAATCACAGGTATTGATGTTCAACATTCCACATACAACTGCTTTCACCATATCCTGCAATCCATGCTCAGTGCCATGTGTTGCCATATGCACACTCTCAGCCTTTCCATCAGCACCACCTTTTTTTTGGTTTACAGCTGCCCTGCCTATCAGTTCAACTTCTTTCTCCCGCTCAATGTTCTAAGAAGAAACTCTTTATCTTCTTTTCGGGCATTATGGAAGGCAAGATGCAACAACTCAGACACTCAGGACCCTCTGAAACCTTCTTCCCCTCTCCTTCCTCCAACTCCCTTCCATCTCCAAACTCCATCTCTTTTTTTACTATCTACTACTATTTGCTAACCCTTCTTATTTTCCACTCTCTGCTGAATGTTCTGTACTCAGCAAAGGTTTTAGTTTATTCCTCTGTGTCCCCACTTAGTGAATTCTGAACACAACGTGACATTGAACTTTACTTCCGTCCCGTCTGCCCTCTGTGCCCGTTTTTTTGGATGAAAGCATTCTCCCTGTCAAACAGATGCCTTTGCTCACCTCCAAAACTCTGCCCCCACCTGGACCCCTCCCTTTGGCCTTTTACCTGTGCTCAATGTGTTTATTGAGAATTGTCGACGTGACATTGGTCGCCTTATTTTCTCTGCACCCCCCCCCCCTTACTAATTCCAATTTATCTCCCTCCAAACAGACTGCACCCCGTGCTCTCAAATCGAGTCCTAACAAAGATGGTGCTGTTATTGGCTGGTGCACTGATCTCTACATTACAGAGGCTGAGGGCCAGCTCTCAGATACCTCCTCTTATCCTATTCCACAGATGCTGACAGACCTGCAGATTTTCCAGTGATTTCTGTTTCATTGCTGCTATTCTTTTTCTTTTTCCTTCCTTCCTACAGTAAATTTCTTCCAACTTTTGACAATTCCAGGTTTCACTTATAAACGTTAAACTAGTTGAGGATATGTAAACTTGTTGAACTCTGAAGGTTGCAAATTCTTGGCCCGAAGAAATGGAAAAAGTACTAAATAGGAGACTCTCAGCATATGTCCTGTAGTTAACATATCATGTATCATCTTCATTCTGTTCAAAATCCTATACTGCATTACTTTTATCAAGTGAGGCTAAGCTAAGTCATTTGATATTAAAATAATCAAGTCAAACTGTTCAGAGATGTTATGACACAACTCTAGAGCAGATGGGACTTGAACGTTCTCCGGGCACAAAGAGAGGGACATAACCACTTAACCACAACACCCCTATGAAGAAGCATCATTTAAGCAGAATAAAATGTTAGGTTAATTAATACACTCTCTTTGAATGTAACTAATTGTGAAACATCGATCTCCCTACTAATCTTTCATCTCCACATTGACTAGAGTTTCTGTGATGTGATGTACGCTGCTGAGGCACTTTTTTAAAAACAAGTGTTACATTTACTGTGGGCTTTCAGAGGCAACACATATATATATATGTTTTCCATGGCTTCTTCTTTGCGTAGGTATTCCTTCAATGAAGAAAAAAATTAAACCCAAGCAGCAGAACCTGAAAGAAATTTTGATGCATCCTTTGAAATGCATTGTTCAGTTTTTGAAATTCAGCAGAATGTCACCTGTACCTAGAAGGAAGAGCACAATAAATAGAATCAAGTCAGGTGGAAAGAATCCAAAAATAAATCATTATATCAAACATCAAATCTACTTTTTTGAACAATAAAGGAATTAAGGGATACGGTGAGAGCACAGGTAAGTGGCTCTAAGTCCACGAAGGGATCAACCATGATCTTATTGAATGGTGGAACAGGCTGGAAGGGCCGGACAGCCTGCTCCTGCTCCGAGTTCTTCTGTTGTTATGAACTCAAACAAATTGAAGACAAAAAAGAATTACTGGTGCCACTGTTCTTAATCCCCAGTAACACTACCTGGAGGGAGTTCCATTTTGCTTTGTTGGATAAAAACTACCCTAAGCAGGGCGGAGCAGTCAGAACACCATCCCCCATTCCTTGCCCATATTGGCAACATTTCGCATTTGACTATGAACGAGACAAGTAGCAGGAACCTTCAAGTAATGCTGAAGGGGGCCTGAGCCCTTAAGATTGTCAAGCAGGTTGAAATTCTTATTCAAAAACAGAAGTTGCTGGAAAAGCTCAGCAGATCTGGCAGCATCTGGGAAGAAAAAAAAATCAAGGTTAGCATTTCAGGTCCGGTGACCCTTCCTCAGAACTGATGGTAGCTAAGAAAGTTTTAGGGCCTAAACTCTACCATGTCCCAGCCCCCTACCCCACACACCAGGCCTTGTTACCAAATAGCCTGCCACTACACACCCGCTGTTGTTAGTCACTAACAGTCCGCATTAACAACTATTCACCCTCCCAGCCTGATCGTTAGCAACTGCTTTGTCTCTCTCTTCAGGGCCTATCCTATTGTTTACTCCTTACCCCACCCACCTCCCTATTTTCTGCATCTAAACTGACGTTTTCACAGCCACCATCAGTTCTGAGGAAGAGTCACTGGACCCGAAACGTGAACTCTGTTCCTTCCTTCACAGATGCAGGCAGACCTGCTGAGCATCTCCAGCAACTTTGTTTTTGCTCCTGATTTACAGCATCCACAGTCCTTTCAGTTTTTATTTAGTATTTAACTCATTGCTACATCTCTTCCAGGCATGCCCACCTTGAAGAAGTTCTGCTGCTCTCTCCAAAGGGATTTCCTTTCCAATCTCTCTTCTTGCCCACCAACTTCAATTTCACTGTCACTCCTGGTGTTTGACCAGGAATTTGCTAAAACGCATATCCACAACCATACCATATTCTTCAGTGACTGCCTCCAGCTTAGATTCACCCCAAGTGGATTCCGACTGGAGTTTCATCCCTCATGTTTTGAATCCTCCCAGAATCACAGATATCTCCGTGATGTTCAATGTTCCACAGACAGCAGCTCTCGCCACACCCTGAGATCCACACTCAGTGCCATGCGGTGCTACATGCACACTCTCAACATCGCTCTCCAAAATCATCGTAACACATTGGCTCAGGGCTGCACCACTCCACAGTTCCACTTCATCCTCTGGCTCATTCGTCGTGCTAACACAAAAGGCTTTCATTTCCTTTCAAGCGCTAAGGCCCACAAGATGCAACAATTCAAAAATACCCATGGCCCCCTGGAGCCTTCCTCTCCCCCACTACCCTCTGACTCTATCCCCTCCCCCAACCGTGCCCCCGCCCTCCCCAACCTTCTGTCAGGTATTCACCATCTCTCCTAACATTCCACACTCCAATGCTGAATGCTCCGTACTTAGCAAAGGCATCAGCTTTATTCCTCTGCATCCCCACCTTAACAAATTTTGGGCACAACATGACGCCAAACTCTTCCTCCAACGTCTTCACCTCCTTTGGACAAGAGTGCTGTTCCCATCCCATAGACCCCTTCGCCCAGTTCTAACACTCTCCCTCCACCTGGATCCCTCTTTCTAGCCTTTTACCCACACTCGATCTATTCATTGAGAACTGTTGACATTAGTTGCCTCAATTTTGCTGCCCCTCTCATAAATCCAACCTATCTCCCTCCGAGCTGATTGCACTCTGTGCACTCACATCCAACCCTGACTTTGTCATCAAGCTTGCCGATAAGGGTAGTGCAGTCGTAGTCTGGCTTAGTGACCTCTACCTTGCAGAGCCTGAGCGCCAGCTCTCAGATACCTCCTCCTACTTTCCTGTAGACCATGACCCCACCATGGTACAGCAGGCCATTATATCCACTACAGTAACTGATTTCATTTCATCCGGTGATCTCCCCCGCTCCACTTCCAAGCTAATAGTCCCCCAGCCCCACGTAACTTGTTTCTACTTCCTGCCAAAAATCCACAAACAGGACAGCCCAGGCAGACCTATGGTTTCAGCCTGCTCCTGCCCAACAGAACTCATCTCTTCCTACCTTGAGTTGATCTTCGCCACCACCAACACCACCCACGCCGTCCCACACCCCCCCCAAAACTCCCCACCACCCCCCCACCCCACCCCGGTCCAATCCCTATCCACATACATCCGTGATCCATCTGACACCTTAGGCCGGTTTCACAACTTCCAGTTTACCGGCTCCAGCCACTGCCTCTTTGCCATGGACGTGCAATCCCTTTACATGCGCATTCCCCAAGAAGAGGGTCATAAGGCTCTCTGCTTCTTCCTGGAGCAAAGACCTGGACCGTCCCCACCCACCACCACCCTCCTCCATTTGGCCAAGCTTGCCCTCACCCTCAACAACTTCTCTTTTAACTCCTCTCAGGTAAGAGGATGGATACCCGTATGGACCCTAGTTATGCCTGTTTCTTCTTGGGGTATGTGGAACATTCCTTGCTCCAATCCTATTCCGGCCCCCACCCACAACTCTTTCTCCAATACATTGATGATATCATTGGTGCTACTTCCCTCTCTCTTCTGGAATTGGAAAACTTCATCAATTTCATCTCCAGTTCCCACCCTGCCCTCAATTTCACCTGGTCTATCTCTGACTCCTCCCTTCCCTTCCACAACATTTCTGTTTCCATTTCTGGGGATAAACTGGCCGCTAATATCCATTACAAACCCACTGCTTCCACAGCCACCTGGACTATACATTCCTGTAAAGACTCCATCCCATTCTCTCAGTTCCTCTGTCTCCGTCACATATGTTCAGATGAGGCCAGCTTCGACAAGGGTCCCTCCGAAATGTCCACCTTCTTCCTCAACCGAGGAGTTCCCAACTCCGTTGTCGACAGGGCCGTCAATCAGGTCCGAGCCATTTCCCACACTTCCACTCTCACCCCTTCTCTTCCCTCCCGCAACAGCCTTAGGATTCCCCACTATCCCACCAGCATCCACATCCAGAAGATTATCAGACACCATTTCCCCCACCTTCAGCAAGATGCCACCACCAGACACATATTCCCCTCCCCTCCTTTTACTGCCTTCTGCAGGGACTGTTCCCTCTGGGACGCCCTGGTCCACACTTCCTACACTCCCAATAGTGCCCACAGCCCTACGGCATCTTCGCCTTTATCCGGCGAAGGTGCAACTCCTGCCCAATCACCTCCTCCCTCCCCAATATCCAAGGGCCCAATCAAACCTTCCAGGTGAAGCAACACTTCACATGCCCTTCCCAGAATCTAATTTACTGCATTCACTGCTCACAATGTGGTCTCCTCTACATTAGGGAAATAAAGCATAGTCTTGGCGACCACTTTGCAGAACATCTATGTTCTGCCCACAAAAAAGACCCTGAACAACCCATTTCAATGCACCGCCCTGCTCCCTGGCCAACATCTCTGTCTCTGCCTTGCTACAGTGCTCTAGTGAAGCCCAACGCAAGCTGGAGGAACAACGCCTCATTTTTCGCTTGGGGACCCTACAGCCCTCCGGACTCGATATCAAGTTCAATAATTTTTGGGCCTAATCTCTCCCATGACCCAGCCCCCCACCCCACACACCAGGCCTTGCTACCAAATAGCCTGCCATTACACCCCAAACAACTGCTCATCCTCCCAGCCTGATCGTTAGCAACTCCTTTGTCTGTCCAAGTGTCCTTCTCTCTCTTCAGGCTCAGTCCTTTGTTTACTCCATACCCCACCCACCTCCCTACTTTCTGCATATAAACTGACGTTTTTCCAGCTGCAATCAGTTCTGAGGAAAGGTCAACGGGCCTGAAACATTAACTCTATTTTTTCCTTCACAGATGCTGCCAGACCTGCTGAGCCTCTCCAGCAACTTTGTTTTTGTCGCTGTGAAAGTGTTGCTTTATCTGCAGAAAATAGGGAGGAGGATGGGGTAGGGAGTAAATAATAGGGTGGAGCCTGAAGAGAGAGAAGGGCAGGTGGATAGACAAAGGAGCTGTTATGATCTGGCTGGGAGGGTGAATAATTGTTAATGGGGACTCACCTCTTTAACACACCACCCTGTTCCCTGGCCAACATCTCTGTCTCTGGCTTGTTGCAGTGTTCCAGCGAAGCTCAATGCAAGCTGGAAGAACAACACCTCATTTTCCATTTGGGGGCCCTGCAGCTGTCCGCTCTCACTGTCGAGTTCAATAATTTTAGGGCCTAAACTCTCCCATGCCCTCAACCCCTACCCCACATACTAGACATTGTTATCGCATAGCCTGCCATTACACATTATCTAGTCACTCACAGTCCTCATTAGCAATTATTCACCCTCCCAACCAGATCATTATTGACTCATTTTTCTATCCAACTGATCTTCTCTCTTTTTGGGCTCTCCCCGTTTATCCTAATGTTTACTCCCTACCACGGCCCCCTCCCTATTTTCTGCATGTAAAGGGACGTCTTCCCAGGTACCTTCAGTTCTGAGGATGGTTCACTGGATTCGAAACATTAACTCTGATTTTTTCTTCCCAGATGCTGCCAGATCTGCTGAGCTTTTCCAGCAACTTCTGTTTTTGCTCCTGATTTACAGCATCTGCAGTTCTTTCAGTTTTTATTGAGATTCTCGTTCCCTATGTGGATGAGAGCAGAGGCTGCAGGGAGGATGAGCAAACTGGCCAGAGCACTGTGATACAGGGAAACATTCAAGATGGGTATGAAAAGAGCAATGTAATTCTAATTGGGAATAATGTAGCCACGGAATAGACACCATTCTCTGTGGCCAGGATCAAAAAGGCTGTTCAGTATCTCTCATCTGGGCTGCAGAAAAACTCAGAGTGGGAAGGGAATTTTCCAGATGTCATGGTCCATGTAGGTTCCAACAATATACATAGAAAGAGGAAAGAGGTTCTTGTGAGGTAATAAAAGCAGCTGGAGTCCAAACTGAAAAGCACAACTAAAAAGGTGATAATGTCTAGATTGCTACTTGAGCCATGCTCCAACTGGCACAGGGTCAACAAGATTAAGAGATAAATGCGTGGCTCAGCGGTAACTAAAAGAAATGGATTTGAATTCATGGGACATTAGCATTGGGACTGGGGAAGGAGGAACCTGTTCTGATTTGATGGCCTTTGCTTGAATCATGCAGGGATCAGAGCCCTTGTGAATCCCTTGACAAGAGCTGTAGGTAGGGTTTTAAACTAAATAATGGGGGCTGGGTTCAATTGCTTGGAAAATCAGAAAATCAAATTTAAAGGAGAAGGTAGGATTGCAGGTTAGAGGTGGGGCTGATTGTTACCAGAAATAGAAGGAAGGGGCAGAACATATTGGCACTGTGAGACTTCCCTTAGCCCAGACTGGGATGCTCGTGTTCAAGTCCCACCTTTGCCAGAGGTGTGTAATTACATCTGTGAATAGGTTAAATACAAAAATAGGTTAAAAATAAGAAAAGGTACAGAACGTTGATGTTATATCGTACCATAAAAGTGTAGGAGTAATCTGATAATAGAACAAACTTAAAGGCTTTGTATCTTAATGCACAAAGCGTTTGGAAAAGGTAGATGAACTGATAACACAAACCAAAGTAAATCAACATGATCTCATCACCATTACAGCAACATAGTCAAAAGGAGATCTGGGAAATTAAATTCAAAGATAATAGATCTTTCAGTAACGCAGAAGTGACGAAAACAGTGGTGGGGTAGCTATGTTAATAAGAGAAGAAATAACAATGGTTTTGGAGAACAAGGAAATGGCAGAGGAGTAATGTGGATGTTTGGTATCTGTCTTTATGGTGGCAGACACATTGAACATACCATTGATACTAAAGAATATGGAGGAAGAATTAAGCACAATCACCATCACTAAGAATGGCATTAGACAAACTAATGGGGCTAAAGGCAGGAATGTCCCCTGACCATGATGGCTTGCACCCTAGCTACAGAGATAGTTGATGCATTGTTCATAATTTTCCAGACTCAGTTCCAGAATAATGCTATTGTGACACCCCTTTTCAAAAAGGGATGGAGGCAAAATGGAGATAAGTGAAATAGCCTAACTCTATTTTGTAAAGGTATTAGAATCAATAATTGAACAAGTAATAGCAGACATTTGACAAATATAATTTAACTGAGCAAAGTCAGCAAGGCTTCATAAAAGGGAAATTGTGTCTGACTCAGTTAATAGTGTTTTTCCAGGAACTCTCAACCACAGTGTGCAGAGGGGAACCTGTAGATGTGTTGCATTTGAAATTCCAGGAAGTGTATGATGAGGTACCTCACAAAATGTTAAATCATCAGAGTCCATGGTGTTCAATGTATTGTACTGGCATGGATAGAAAATTTGGTTCATGGACAAGAAACAGTGAGTGGGATAAAGGGTTATTTTTCAGGGTGGCAACCCGTGACCAGTGGGATTCCACAGGGATCAGTGCCGGGACCGTGACAGTTTACGATTTATATTAATGACTTGGAGGAAGTGAGTGAATGCATTGTCGCCAAATTTTCAGATGACACAAAAATCGTTGCAAAGGCAGGGATTCACACAGTTTGCAGAGAGATATTGATTGGTTAAGCAAGTGGGTAAAAAGTTGCTAAATGGATTATAATGGGGAAAACTGTGAAGTTGTTCATTTTGGAAGGGAGGACAAAAGAACCGAATATTAATTAAATGGAGAAAAACTCCAGAAAGCTGCAATGCAAAGGGAGTTGGGGTACTTGAGTATGAAACACAAAGGCTAACACACAGGTGCAGCAGGTAATCAGAAAGGCTAATGGAATGTTAGCCCTTATTTCGAGGGGTTGGAGTATAAGATCAGGGAAGTCTTACAGCAACTATACAAAGTGCTGATGAAACCACACCTGGAATACCGTCAGCAGTTTTGTTCCCCTGAAAGAAAGAGATTGGAGGCATTCAGAGAAGGTTCACTGGGATGATGGAGGACCCAAAATGTAAACTTTCCTGCTCCTCTGATGCTGCTTGGTGTGTTGTGTTCCTCCACCTCCACACTGTGTTGTTTTTCACCAGGATATTGCCTTGCATGGACCGAGTGTCTGGTGAGCAAAGGCTAAACAGATTGGGACTCTACTCACTGGAGTTTAGAAGAAGTGATCCCATTGGAACATATAGGATTCCTAAGGGGCTTGACAAAGCAAGTAGTGAGAGGATGATTTTCCTCATGGGAGAGCCTAGGACCAAGGGATATAAAGGGGTGCCAATTTAAGAGTGAGGTGAAGAGGAATTTCTTGTCTCAGGAGGTTGTGAGCCTCTGGAACTCCTTGCTACAGAGACCAGTGGGGCATTGTGTATGTTTAAAGCCCTGATGGATTCCTGTTTAGTAAGGGGAGTCAAGGATTATGGGGAAAGAACAGGAAAGTAGATGTTGGATCAGTCATGGTTCTATTAACTGGTGGAGTAGGCTCAAGGGGAATGATTTACATCTGTTTCTACTTCTTATGATCATAAAAAACCAAAACCTTTCAATAAAAAATCGAAGGCAAAATAATTAATTATGGACTGCACAACCAATGATACTTTTAGTGAATTCCAGCTATTCAAGCATCTTGTGCAATTTTAGTTTACAGATCCAGCAGAACTTAATCTCAAGAAGATAGCTCTGAATATCTGGCTTGTTATCACTTGGACAGCTTTCACAGAATTAATGCTCCACAATTTTCCATGGATGTTCGGGAAGAATCAGAATAGATGTTTTCACAGATTATACCTTGCGATGGGTTACTTCTCCAATTTCTGATTGTTTGACAACATAGGAACGTGAGTGCAGAACTTCACTGAATGGAAGAAAAGTTGATGAAATACTCAACAAAGCAACAAATTCCTTTCTTCTTGTCCAGTTAGTAATTCTCTTTGCACTGTCAGATGGAGAAATCACATCTGGAGTGCACAACCTGAGTGAGGATATAATTTGGGAACTTGGTGCAGAGGGGAATGAGATGCTTTCTTTGGCTCATAGTTTGTAATTTATTTTTAACAATTTAAATTGAAGCCCAGGACTGGCAGCCCAGCAAACAAGAGTTACTCCCTGGTAAACTGTAAGATCATTGGATGGGGATAGCTACTAATTTGACTATCTATTACAGGTTACTTTCAGGTTGGGGAATATTTACGGGTTACAAATGAAAAGACCTGTTCAAAACTTTAAAATAATTAAAATGAAGAAGTAAGCCATTAAAATGCCCCGCCAGGCCATGTGTTATAACTACATGATATGGCAGATGGTGGACCACATTGTGGTTCATTGTGATCACATCTGTAGTAAGTGTTGGATGCCTGAGGAACTCTGACTCCGAGATGATGAGCTGGAGACTGAGCTCCAAACACTGACACATCGAGGGGGGTGACGAATTACCTGGAACTGTATTTCAGAAGGCAGTCACACTCTTAGACTAACAGCCTCAAATTTGGTCGGTGGTCAGGGATTGGAGGGTATGACTGTAAGTGAGACAATTAGGAGGAATCAAGAAGTATTACCAAAGTATCATCAGCCCTTGTGGATGACAGCAGGGCTGAAGGGGGTTGAACAAACTGACCATAGCACTGTGATACCGGGAACCACTTAAGAGAAGGGAAAAAAGAGGAATTAATCAGAATTGGAGATAATATAGCCAGGGGAATAGACTCTGTTCTCTGTGGCCAGGATCAAGAATCCCGAAGGCCATATTGCCTGCCTTGTGCCCAGGATCAGCCTATCACATCAGGGCTGCAGAGAAACTTGGAGTGGGAAGGGAAAGATCCAGGAGTCGTGGTCCACATAGGTTCCAACAGTACAGGTAGAAAAATGAAAGATGTTCTGCTCAGGGAATTATGAACAGCTGGACCTAATTTGGAAAGCAGAACTAAAAAAGTAATAAGCTCTGGGTTACTCCTGAGCCACGAGCAAATTGGCACAGAGCCAAATTGGGGCGGCATGGTGGCTCAATGGTTAGCACTGCTGCTTCACACACCCAGGACCCGGGTTCGAATCCAACCTCTGTATGGAGTTTGCACATTCTCCCCTGTCAGCACGGTTTTCTTCGAGTGCTCCAGTGTCGTCCCACAGTCTGAAAATGAGCAAAATTAGGTGGATTGGCCATGCTAAGTTGCCTATAGTGTTCAAGGATGTGGAGGTTAGGAAATGCAGTGTTACATGGGCAGGGCAGGAGGATGGGTCTGGGTGGGGTGCTCTTCAGAGGTTTGGTGTGTATTTGTAGGACGAAATGGCCTGTTTTCCCACTATGGGGATTCTTTGATTCTATGAAGAGATCAAAGAGGTATACATAACATTCAAAGATTGATGTTGCAAACTAAATGAAGGGGTGGGTTCAGTTGCATGGAAATTACACAGCAAAAGGTATTCAAAGTATTCTAGTCTTATATTTCTGATAATCGTCAATTCCCCTTTCATGCCTTTTCTCCATAACCCTTGATTCGGTCACTGATTAAGAATCTGTCTATCTCAGCCTTAAATATATTTAATGACCCAGTCTCAACAGCTCTATGTGGTAAAGAATTCCATCGATTCACGACCCTCTGAGAGAAGAAATTCCTGCTCATCTGTCTTAATCTCAAAATAAGGAGTTGCACATTTATGTCTTCTGGCCCTAGAATCTCCCTCAAGGGGCAACAACCTTTTCAAATGTGTTTAATACAAGCCTCCAACCTTTTCCTGCACCTTATAGATGTTTCATGTTGTGTGTGAAATTACATCAAGGTAATGATAATGGCAAACCAGTGTAAAACAGTGTTTATTGAAACATTCTCCATGGTATGTAAAACTAATTGTCTGCCCTATCACATGCAAATTTCTCAGCATATATAATCCATATGGATATTCAGCATGTGTGAATGCACATACTTTTGGGATTAATCCAATTTTTATGACCCTACACACACACAGCAAAAGGTATTCAAAGTATTCTGGTCTTATAATTGGAGTAATATGAGTCCTGGCTGTCTGTTTATCTGGTGTCTGCTGGTCCCTCGGGCAACACTGCTTCTATGGGGTATGTTGTTGCTGTGGTGAGTGTTGCTGCTGTGTTAATTGTTGCTGCAGATGAGATGCATTTGTTGGGGAAATGGCTGATCTCTGAGACTGGTGATCATTCAGTTCCTTCTTCACTTGGTGAAATTAAACCTTCCTCAACAGCTGTGAGCTATGAAAGACAATAAATCAGGTTATTTACTTTCACTGTCTATGAGTGAGGTGACCTCAAAAAGATCACTCCTCATTCCCCCACATTCCAAGGAATAAAGAATTCTAACAAGTTTGTCAGGCATGACCTCCACTTGATTGAGACGTGCTGACTCTGTCCTATTTTACCATGCACTTCCAAGGACTTTGCAATTTCACCCTTCATAATGGACTACAAAATCTTACTAATGACCAAGGTCAGGCTAACCACCTTATAGTTTCCCGTCTTGTGACTCCCCCCCTTCTTAAACAGGGGTTTACACTGACCATTTTCTAGTCCTCTGAACCCTCCCTGACACCAGTGACTCCTGAAAGATCACCAAGCATCTATAATCTCCTCAGCTATCTCCTTCAGAATTCTGGGACTCACTCCATGTGGTCAGAGGGCTTTTTCCACGTTCAGACCTTTCAGCTTGCCCAGCACTTTCTCCTTAGTGATGGCCACTACACTCACGTCTCCTTCCAACTCTCTTGAAGTTCTGATATGCTTCTAGTGTCTTCCATTCTGAAAACTGATGTAAAGTATTTGTTTAGTTCCTTGCCACTTCTTTGTTTCACATTATTACTTCTCCAGCCTCAATTTCCAATGGTCCAGTTCCACTCTTGCCAATCTCTTAACTTTGACATCTAAAAAGCTCTTGCAGTGGGGGGAGGGGATGAGCTGGGCTGGTTTTGTGATGCAGTGGGGGGAGGGGACGAGCTGGGCTGGTTTTGGGATGCGGTGGGGGAAGGGGAGATTTTGAAGCTGGTGAAGTCCACATTGATACCATTAGGCTGCAGGGTTCCCAAGCGGAATATGAGTTGCTGTTCCTGCAACCTTCCGGTGGCATCATTGTGGCACTGCAGGAGGACCATGATGAACATGTCATCTAAGGAATGGGAGGGGGAGTGGAAATGGTTCGCGACTGGGAGGTGTAACTGTTTATTGTGAACCGAGCGGAGGTGTTCTGCAAAGTGGTCCCCAAGCCTCCGCTTGGTTTCCCCAATGTAGAGGAATCCACACCGGGTACAGTGGATGCAGTATACCACATTGGCAGATGTGCAGGTGAACATCTGCTTAATATGGAAAGTCATCTTGGGGCCTGGGATGGGGGTGAGGGAGGAGGTGTGGGGCAAGTGTAGCACTTCCTGCGGTTGCAGGGAAAGGTCCCGGGTGTGGTGGGGTTGGAGGGGAGTGTGGAGCGGACAAGGGAGTCACGGAGAGAATGGTCTCTCCGGAAGGCAGACAAGGGCACCTCCCTTTCCCACCCACCAACCTCATCCCACCTCCTTGACCTGTCCGTCCTCCCCGGACTGACCTATCCGCTCCCTACCTCCCCACCTATACTCTCCTCTCCACCTATCTTCTCCTCCATCCATCTTCAGTCCGCCTCCCCCTCTCTCCCTATTTATTCCAGAACCCTCTCCCCATCCCCCTCTCTGATGAAGGGTCTACGCCCAAAACATCAGCTTTTGTGCTCCTGAGATGCTGCTGTGTTCATCCAGCTCCACACTTTGTTATCTTGGATTCTCCAGCATCTGCAGTTCCCATTATGTCTGATCACAACTTTTCATACCTACTGTGTGTGACTCTACTCTGATTTTCCCACACACATCAGTGCTGAATCTTTTCAATTCACATGGCAACTTTCACCACAGTCTCAACCTGTCCCTCTAACAGGAAATAGTTATTTAAAGAATCCTTACAACGTGGAAACAGGGCCAACAAGTCCACGCCAACCCTCACTGTATCCCACCCAGACCCATCTCCCTATAAGCCACCTAATCTAAACATCCCTGAACAGTATGGACAATTTAGCATGGCCAATCCACTTAACCCCCACATCTTTGGACTGTGGGAGGGAACTGGAGCATCCAGAGGAATCCCACACAGACACAGGGAGAATGTGCAAACTCCACACAGACAGTCGCCTGAGGTTGGAATCAAACCCGGTCCCTGGTGCTGTGAGGCAGCAGTGCTAACCTCTGAGCCGCCGTGCCATCCATAGTGAATTTCCCAGTCATTTGCAAAGTGTCTGAATTCTTCATTCACAACCTGAGGGTAACTGTTGCTATTTAGAAAAAGGCTGGATCTCTGGAAACTCCACTACAAACCTTCCCTTAGCCTGAAAAATATCTGTTGACCAATACTCTGTTTCCTGCCACCTATCCAATTTTGTATCTATGTTGATACTGTCCATGTTATTTCATGAACTTTATCTTTGCCTGCAGTCAATTATGCAACTTCATACCAAATGCCTCTGGAAATCAAGTATACCGCATCAACAGTATCATCCTGAACAACCATCCCTGTCATTTTTTCAAAGAACATCAGTTAATTAAGCATGACTTCCCTTGAGAAATTAATGCTAGCTCTCCTTAATTAACCCACATTTGCATGTGACTTCTAATTTCGTACCAACTGTTGTTCAACAAAGTTGTCCCATCATCGAAGTTAACTAACTGGTCTGTAGTTGTTGGATTTATTCTCACACCCTTTTGAACAAAAATGTGACGGTTGCATATCTCTTGACCTTTGGCACAGCTCGAGGGAAATTCTAAGGAAAACTGAAAATTAATTGCCAGTGCCTACATGGATTCCACTTCCATTTTCCTTACTATCCTTAGAGATTCCTCATCCAGTCCCAGAGCCTCGTCAACATGAAGTACCTATAGCCTATCTATTGCAAAGTTAAAAGTTGTTTAAATGGTCTGAAGTGTGTTTGAAAAAATGAAAATGTTGAGGATGTTGTGGCATTCTAAAAAAACCAAATTATCTGTGACTTTAACAGGCCTTCACCTCTTACACAGGTCCAGTGTGCTCCACAATGCAGCAGGATTGATGTTAATGTGTATTGCATTACTTTTAATAGTCTGTTCCAAATACATGTTGACAAAAAGTTTGAAATGAAACCTTCAGAGAAATGGTAATATGTCTGAGGCCTGAGGTGAATGTGCAGTTGAATTACTGAGGCAGACCTAGAACCTAATATAACATTGTATTTTTTGAATGGATTTTCACAAAAGCCACTACACTTGGATACCATCATCTGCAGGCTTGTGTGATGACTTCCTTGCATTATTGAAGCTTCAGTGGTCAGCATGATATTGTTTTCTTGATAGCACCACACAGACACAGAAATCAACAAAGGGTGGTCCGACAACATCGTCGATTACATGTGTGGAGATTCAATGGCTTCTGGGTGATTTGGGGTGACCATTGAAAAAATGGGTCATGACACCACCGCTGATGCGCAGAACATGATATTACTATCACAGCATCGTGCCAAGTGGTGGAGAAGACAGTATAGCGCTGAAGTCACACTTCTGCTGCTTAAGACAGGTCAGGTGTTATGTTACAGTACTCACGTGTGACAGTGACCCAGACTGTAGTTGCCGGCTGTGCATTGCACAATTTTGCTATCCATGAAGTACACACCTTTAACCCAGGAGAGAAAACAGTGAACCAAATGGACAAGACAAATGAACATCACTTGGAGCAAATATGCCTCTTGAGAATGTGAGGCAGGTCAAGAATCTACCACTGCCAGGGAAGCAAAGGATTGCCCAGTTACAACCACTTCTGTTCATTAAATCTGTCAGACTGTTCTACCTCCCTGTCTCCCTTTGTCCATGGTCTGTCCTCTTCCCTCCCAGAATGAGAAGGAGATTTGACAAATATGTAAGCAAAGTTTTCAAAGGTTATATGTTATATATCACCAGTAGCACTGTAATGTAATCTTTTGATAAATCTGAAGTATTTACTTGTTAAAAAAATTATTTCATAATATTGATGTTAAATAAAAATAATCCTTATTTTTATAAGAAATAATGACATACTTTTGCACTAACGTTTAATTTGTCATGACATAAAGAAAACAGGACAAAATTATTTTAAACTAACAACAGATAATGGAAATGATATGACACGAAAATAATGATTTTGAAGCATTTCTTAATCATGCCTTCAAGAAAGTGAACAATGAAACTAAAAATTACCACATTAGATATTTAGTGAAAGATGAATTTCAATATAAAATAAAACATGAAAATAGGTAAAATATCTCCCATATAACAATAAGCAGGCAGGGGATCTGTTGCAGAAGGATTATGAGGATTATGTTATTACTGATATGGCTCCTCATTTCTTCCATGTCTTTCCCTTCTTCGTGAAGAGATGCCCTCAGTCTTGAATGCAAACTTGCCTCCAGATGTCTCTGCTCTGCACTGCAGCCGGTTAGAGGCTGTAGGTGATTGTTCTGATCCGATGCCTGTAGTCCCAGTGGGAATTAGTTTCTTGGCTTATCACAGAAGCTGCCTCTGAAATGCAGTTTTGCTCCACAAACTGGCTTAGAAATTGATATTGTTGCCTATTACTTCATTCCAATTCTCTTGTCAGAATTTGGATGGGCTGCAAAAGATCCATTCACATCATTAATAGAGTTCGAGAATGAGACTGAAAGGTCCACAGCTTTTTCAGCATTCTGTAAATGTGACACATGAGGAGTGCTGATTCATCCTGAAGACTGGCATTATGGCTCTTGTGGAGACACTGGCAGTGTGCTGCTAGGTGCCATGGACAGTTGCCTACCTTCCACTGCAGTAATGTCAGCATCACATGCTGTGAACTGCAGACAAATCTTAAGTGAAAAAAATCAATGTAATCAATGTCTAAACTACTGACAGAGGCAGTTTTGCTGGCCTTTGAGCACTCACTCCCAGTTCCACTGTAGACACAACGTCATATTGCTGTGAGGTTAAAACTGTATCAGAGATAACTGGAACTGCAGATGCTGGAGAGTCCGTTCATCCAGCTCCACACTTCGTTATCTCATATTGCTGTGATGTACTCACCTCTGTCTTGTCCACACACTTCCAGGTCTTTCAGGAACTATCAGCAATAGAGATACATTATCAGCTTAGGTTCCTGGGGTATTTGTTAAGAGGAGTGAAACAAAGCACATTCATTGTTTGTTGCAAAGTAATTCTAATATAAATGTTCCAAACATTACTCAACTTATCAATCTAGGAACTGCATTATTCCAGTGACGCATTTCAAATCAACTTGTTCAGATATGTTATTGCACACCTCTAGTGCATGTGGGACTTATAGAGTTATAGTCTAAAAGATGTACAGCATGGAAACAGACCCTTCAGTCCAACTTGACCATGCCGACCAGATATCCTAAGTAAACCTAGTCCCATTTCCCAGTATTTGACCCATATCCCCCTAAACTTCTCCTATTTATATACTCATCCAAGTGCTTTTTAAATGTTGTAATTATACCAGCCTCCACCTCTTCCACTGGCAGCTCATTTCATACATGCATCACCCTCTACATGAAAACGATGCCCCTTAGGCCCTTGTTAAATTTTTCCCCTCTCACCTTAAGCCTATGCCCTCCAGTTTTGATCTCCACCACACGAGGGAAAAAACCTTGGCTATTCACCTTATCCATGCCATTTGCAGTATTGCAAAACTTCCAATCCAAGGCTAGGGGCACTCCCACTTTGAACTTTCCTTGCTGGCCTGGACTTCAAACTCCCAAAATTATATCTTACCTTAATTCC
The DNA here is from genome assembly GCF_030684315.1 of Stegostoma tigrinum. Taxonomy (NCBI): domain Eukaryota; kingdom Metazoa; phylum Chordata; class Chondrichthyes; order Orectolobiformes; family Stegostomatidae; genus Stegostoma; species Stegostoma tigrinum. The sequence goes on from NC_081369.1 coordinate 41,364,784, forward strand.
ACCTTAGTTAAAAATAAATAAACTTTGGCAAAGGCTGCTCTATGATCATTTGTTCTGCCATATTCTGCAGTGGAAGATGTGATGTGAACTTTTTCACCAGAATCTCTTGATCATTTTGTTTTAAATACATACAAAGGACTAACTAAATTAGAAGAAAATCATTTAAAAACATTACCCATTATAAATTAATGTGAAGAGCCAATTTATTAGCAATGATATTGTGACATTTGTCTTTGATTATTATGGCGTATGTACCTTGTCATTAAAATCATTAAGCTCATACATAGAAGTAAGTGACGTTTAATGGTTAAACTTCAGTTTAACTACATTTAATTTTTGAAATGAATATTTAAGATAAACTATCATCTTACCTCAGAATCTCCAAGGAGTGAATCTGTATTTGCATGTACATTCTATTTTGTTCAAAAAGCACACAATTTATAGACAATCAATCAATGTGGTGATTTATAAATTCCTACTTTAGAAATAAAACCAGTCTGATTCCAAACCAAAATGCAAACAGATTCCAAACAAGGTCTCACACCTAACATGCATCGTCTGACCTAAAATGTCACATCTTCTTTACACTGATAAAACCTTTAGTTCTCTCAGGACAGTGACTCGAAGGGAATTTGGGGATTTACATATACATATTAATCAATTAAAACCTTCTAACTGATTAAAGATCTAATAGCATCTTCAATTTGTTTAATACTTCCTCATCAATGGTGTGACCCTTTGATCTTTAACTTATAAATTCTGTGTGATACAACCTCTCTCACTAACACTTGAATAAGGAGTAAGACTCCAAAGGTTTGTGTTTTCAAATAAACCTGTTGGACTATAACCTAATATCATGTGATTTCTGGCCTGATTTTTCTTCACAGATGCTGCCAGACCTGCTGAGTTTTTCTGGCAACTTCTGTTTTTGTTCCTGATTTGCAGCATCTGCAGTTCTTTCAGTTTTTAAATAGCAGCAAGGAGTTTGAGCAAACTGGATTCAGCGGGAATCCAGGAAAACACTTTGTTGTTCATACTTGGTATAAAGGAAGGGAGTTGTTGTTGTGGAACGTTAATCATCCCAGTCTTACTGCATCACTTCATGAACACCTTGGGCTAGTGTTCTCGACCCAATCATCTTGAGTTACTTATCAATGTCTATCCCTCCATCATGAGGCCAGATGTGTGAATGTGTGTGCAGTGTCCAGCACCATTCACAACTCATCAAATACTGTCCACATCCAATAATCCTGGGCAACATACGTGCTTGGGCTGATAAGTGGCAAATGTAATAAAGTGTGTAATTTATACACTAATATTATTTTTGGAGCTCAGATTTTAAAATAGCAGTATCCAGGTGTTGTTTGCTTTTGTGAAGGGTTGCTTTAAAACATGTTATGTTCAGGGTGTTCCTTCAGAACAGTGATCTAATCCAGTGTTTATCAGAGAGCAATTGAATGTAAACTGCAGTGGTGTTAATGGAAAAATGTTTTAGACTTGAGATTATCATTGAACAAACGTATATGGCCGTTAGTGATAATGGGAACTGCAGATGCTGGAGAATCCAAGATAATAAAATGTGAGGCTGGATGAACACAGCAGGCCCAGCAGCATCTCAGGAGCACAAAAGCTGACGTTTCGGGCCTAGACACTTCATCAGAGAGGGGGATGGGGAGAGGGTTCTGGAATAAATAGGGAGAGAGGGGGAGGCGGACCGAAGATGGAGAGAAAAGAAGATAGGTGGAGAGGAGAGTATAGGTGGGGAGGTAGGGAGGGGATAGGTCAGTCCAGGGAAGACGGACAGGTCAAGGAGGTGGGATGAGGTTAGTAGGTAGGAGATGGAGGTGCGGCTTGGGGTGGGAGGAAGGGATGGGTGAGAGGAAGAACAGGTTAGGGAGGCAGAGACAGGTTGGACTGGTTTTGGGATGCAGTGGGTGGAGGGGAAGAGCTGGCCTGGTTGTGCTCTCTCCGTGACTAACTTGTTCGCTCCACACTGCCCTCCAACCCCACCACACCCGGCACCTTCCCCTGCAACCGCAGGAAATGCTACACTTGCCCCACACCTCCTCCCTCACCCCCATCCCGGGCCCCAAGATGACTTTCCATATTAAGCAGAGGTTCACCTGCACATCTGCCAATGTGGTATACTGCATCCATTGTACCCGGTGTGGCTTCCTCTACATTGGGGAAACCAAGCGGAGGCTTGGGGACCGCTTTGCAGAACACCTCCACTCGGTTCACAATAAACAACTGCACCTCCCAGTCGCAAACCATTTCCACTCCCCCTCCCATTCTTTAGATGACATGTCCATCATGGGCCTCCTGCACTGCCACAATGACGCCACCCGAAGGTTGCAGGAACAGCAACTCATATTCCGCTTGGGAACCCTGCAGCCATATGGTATCAATGTGGACTTCACCAGCTTCAAAATCTCCCCTTCCCCAACTGCATCCCTAAACCAGCCCAGTTCGTCCCCTCCCCCACTGCACCACACAACCAGCCCAGCTCTTCCCCTCCACCCACTGCATCCCAAAACCAGCCCAGCCTGTCTCTGCCTCCCTAACCTGTTCTTCCTCTCATGCATCCCTTCCTCCCACCCCAAGCCGCACCTCCATCTACCTACTAACCTCATCCCACCTCCTTGACCTGTCCGTCTTCCCTGGACTGACCTATCCCCTCCCCACCTCCCCACCTACACTCTCGTCTCCACCTATCTTCTTTTTTCTCCATCTTCGGTCCGCCTCCCCCTCTCTCCCTATTTATTCCAGAACCCTCTCCCCATCCCCCTCTCTGATGAAGGGTCTAGGCCTGAAACGTCAGCTTTTGTGCTCCTGAGATGCTGCTGGGCCTGCTGTGTTCATCCAGCCTCACATTTTATTATCATTATATGGCCGTTAGCTTTGTTTCCATTTCAGAAGAATCTAGGATGAGCAAGCTTTTAAAAAAAATCTGTTCTGAGCAAATTTTTCAGTTTGTTTCAATTTCAGAAAATAGTAGTGTTCACTTTAAAAGCCAGCTTAATTTCCCATCAAGCAGTTCAGGCCAGTTACCTCTGTAGAAGTGTTTAGTGTGTGAAATTTCAAAACGAGAAGCATTTTTGGCTAAAAACCTACAGGTTACTATAACTGAGAAAGTTTAAACTCTTAATATTTGAGGAAACATTCATGTTGGCAGATTTGGAAAGGGCTTGTTAAATTGTTTACAAAGTCCATGGTAAGAAATTGTCAGAACGCAGTTAAATAGAATCATAAGGAGTTGAGATAGGAGTGTAATTGCTCTGAACTTAAGTCTCTGGAATAGACAGTGTTGGGAAATAGACAGAAATCTTCTTTTGTTCTGTGTTTTGCAGAAGCAGAGGGTGCCAAAGTAATAAAGTAGAAAGGCTACGACCCAAAATTGAAGCAAAAGAAAAATAATGTGTCCAGTGTGGAAAGATCGAACACACCAAAACTAATTGCTGGAAGCTAAATGGGAGGCCAATTTCAAGAGTAGGAGCATTGAAGGACTCACGAGGAAACAAGCATTAATGAATGAAAAAAGCACTAACGCTGTAGCGGTAGTACAAAGGGATATGTTTTCTTAAAATTTACCATTTATTTGTGGGTCAGTATCCATGCTGCGCAGTTCCAAGGCAAGAAGCAAAATGTTTAGAGGGGGTTCAAGAGAAGATGTTTTCACGCAGAGAATTAGGGGTATCTGGATCTCACTGCTTGAAAGGATTGTGGAAGCATGAACCCTCAAGACATTATAGAAAAATTTGGATGAGTACTTGAAATGCCGCAGCATACAAGGCTTCAGGCAAAGTGATTGAAAATAGTGGATTAGAATGGATGCCTCTTTCCATGCTGTGAAAACTCTAAAACTCTAAGTATTAATTAGGAAATGGAGACCGCATCAAATACCAGACAATGTGGAATGATCAATAGTCTGTTCGGGGTCGTAATCCCATTGAAGTATTGCAACAAAATGTTATTAGTGGCCCACAAATCTCCAATGGCAGGTTATTTAGATATTAGTAAAACACAAACTAAAGTATTAATACATTTTTATTATCCAGGATTACACAAAGATTTGGTCCAATTTCGCCCTAAGTGCCAAGTAGTACGGATACTCCAATCATGAAACCTGTGCTCTTCAGCTGATACCAGCTCTTGAAGAACCATTTAGCAGGATCTTCAATAGCTTATGTAGGGCCCCTACCAAAAACCAGGAATGGGAGGAGAGTAAGCCATTACGCCCTTCCCAGCCTGCTCTGCCACTCATTATGATTATGACTCATAACTCAATATCTTGTTTCACTTTCTCCTCATATCCTTTGAATCCTTTAACTCTAAGAGGCAGCATGGTGATTCAGTAGTTAGCACTGCTGCCCTACAGTGTCTGTATGGGGCTTGCACATTCTCCTCATGTCTGCGTGGGTTTTCTCCGGGTACTCCAGTTGCCTCCCACATTCCAAAGAAGTGCAGTTAGGTAGATTGGCCATGCTAAGTTGCCCACAGTGTCCAGGGATGTGTAGGTTAATTGGATTAGCTATGGGAAATGCAATGGTATGGTGGGGGTGAGTCTGGGTGGGATGTTCTTTAGACAGTTGGGGTGGACTTGTTGGACCAAATCTCCCGTTTCCACACTGCAGAGATTCTTTGAATATCTAACTCCTTCTTGAAAACATCCAATATTTTGGCCATTACTGCTTCCTTTAGCAGAGAATTCCACAAGCTCATCACTCGCTGGTGAAAAAACTTCTTTAGCTGTCTGTCCTGGTGACCTACACCGTATCCTTAGATGATAATCCCATGGTTCAGGGCTCTCTAGTTAAAAGGAACCTCTTTGTTGCCATCATTATGCATGATCCTGTCAGAATTTCCTAAGTTTCTTTTGAAATCCCCACTCATTCTTCTAGACTCCAGTGAAAATAGTCTGAACTGATCCAGTTTTCTTCATTTGTCAATGCTGCCATCCCAGGAATCAGTATGGTAAACCTTCATTGCAATCCTTCCTTGGCAGAACATCCTTCCTCAGATATTAGCTTCCTCAGATATAGAGGGATTGAGTTCAAGAGCTGTGAAGTTATGCTACATGTATACAAAAGCCTGGTTCGGCCACATCTGGAGTACTGTGCCCAGTTCTGGCCGCCTCATTACAGGAAAGATGTGGAAGCATTGGAAAAGGTGCAAAGGAGATTTACGAGAATGTTGCCAAGGAAAGGCTGAGAGAGCTAGGGTTTTTCTCTTTAGAACGACAGAGGATGAGAAGTGACTTGATAGAGGTGTACAAAATGATCAGAGGTATAGATACAGTGGACAGCCAGAGAATTTTTCCCAGAGTAGAGGTAGTTATTATGAGGGGGCATAGTTCTAAAGTGAGTGGAGAGAGATATAGGGGAGACGTCAGAGGTAAGTTCTTTACTCAGAGAGTGGTAGGGATGTAGAATGCATTGCCACAGAGGATAGTGGAGTCGGCCTCATTGGGTCATTTAAGTGGCTATTAGAAAGGCTTATGGATGATAGTATAATGTAGGGGTGGAGGTTAGATAGACCTTAGGTTTAGGGTAAAAGTTCAGCACAATATCGTGGGCCGAAGGGCCTGTACTGTTCCATGTTGTAAAACTGCACACAGTACTTCAGGTGCGGTTTCACCCAGATCCTGTACAATTGCAGAAAGACATGGAGGCTCCTGTACTCAAATCCTTTCACTATGAAGGCCAACATACCATTTACTTTCTTCACCACCTGTTGCACCTGCAGGCTTACTTTCAATGACTGATGTACAAGGACACTCAGGTCTCATTGCACCTTCCCCTTTTTTCCAAACTATCACTGATAGATTAGTTAACTGTCTCCCTTCCTGCTTTTGCTACAAAATTGGATAACCTCACAATTATCCACATTATAGTTCATTTGTTATGCATTTGCCCATGCACTCAACTTGTGTGAGTGAAGCATCAGAATGAAGCATCTTTGCATCCTGCTCAAATTCATCTTCCCATCCAGCTTTGCAATCATCTGCAGATTTGGAGTTATTATATTTAGCTCCCTCATCTAAAGCATGAATATATATATTATGAATGGCTAGTATCCTAGCACTGATGCCTGCAGTACCTGAGCAATTACTGGCAGTCACTTGGAAAATGACCCGTTAATTCCTACTCTGTGTTTTCTGCCTGCCAGCCAGTTCTCTCTCCATATCAATACCCTATCCCCAAACGTATGCCCTCTAATTTTACATGCTAACATCTTACTTGGGGCATCATAGAAAATCTTCTGGAAATCCAAGTAAACCACATTCACTGGATCCTCCTTATCAACTCTACTCATACCTTCCAAACTCTCAATCAATTCCATCTCGAAAGAAAAGGGCAGATGATACATGGGAACACCATCACCTGCAAGTTCCCCTCCAAGTCACTCACCATCCTGACTTGGAAACATTTCACTGTCAATAATGTGGGTCTACCTACTGCACACGTGTTGCAGCAGTTCATCAAGGCAGCTCACTGCCTTCTCAAGATGCTCAACAAAAGAAACACCCACATCCCACAAGCGAATGAAAAAAAAAATCCATGCTGACCCTGCCCAATCATTTCACTGTTTTCCAAGTGCTCTGCTGTTAAATCTTTCATAATGGACTCTAGTATGTCCCCCACTACCGATGTCAAGCTAACTGGTCTCTAATTCCCCATTTTCTCTCTACTTTGTCATTTAAATAGTGGGGTTACATTAGCTACCCTGCAGTCCATAGGAACAGTTCCACAGTCTGTAGAATCTTGGAAGATGACCATCAATGCATTCACTATTTCTAGGTTCACTTCCTTTAGTACTTTGGGATGTAGATTATGAGTCTTAGGGATTTATTGGCCTTTAATCCCATCAATTTCCCTAACACCATTTCCTTACACATGTTGATTTCCTTCAGTTCTTCCCTCTCACTAGAGTCCGTATTCTCCAAAATTTTTGGGATGTTACATGTGTCCTCCTTTTGTGAAGGCAGGGTCAAATATATATTTAGTTGGACTGCTATTTCTTTGTTTCCCATTATAACATACCCTGTTTTTGATTGTAAGGACTTACATTTGGCTTTACAAGTCTTTTTTACTGTTCACATACCTATAGAAACTTTTACAATCAGTTTGTATGCTTCCTGCAAGCTTACATGTGTACTCCGTTTCTACCACTTCATCAATCCGTTTGTCCTCCTTTGCTGAATCTACACTGCTCCCAAACCCAGGCTGCTGCTGTTTTTAGCCAATTCGTGTGCTTCTTCTTTGAATCTAATACTATCCATAATTTCCTTCATTAGCCATGGTCAGGTGCATTTTGGGGTGGCACGGTGGCTCAGTGGTTAGTCCTGCTACCTCACAGCACCAGGAACCCAAGTTCAATTCCACCCTCGGGCGACTATCTAAGTGCAGTTTGCACATTCTCCCAGCATCTGCATGGATTTCCTCCTGCAGTCAAAGATGTGTAGGCTACGTGGATTACCCACAGTGTTCAGGGATGTGTAGATTAAGTGGGTTATAAGGGGATGGATCTGGGTGGAACGCTCTGAGGATTAGTGTGGACTTGTTGGGTTGAAGGGCCTGGTTCCACACTGTAAGGATTCCATGATTACCCATTTTAGTTTGCACCAGAAATAAACCATTGTTTCCATTCATCCATGCACATTTTAAAGGTTTGCCATTGTCTATCCTGTAAATCATGAAATCCAGGAATCAGTATCTTTTAGTAATTATTAATGTTTCCGCACAACCTCCTGGAGCAACACCTTTGAGGGAATTTACTATAACAATAGTGATAGAAAAATTAAAACAACTTTTATAAGGCATGGATTTTTTAAAGAATTACAGTCAGATTCAGGTTCAAATGTTCATAGAAATGATGGCTACTTTGGGAAGAAAAAAAACTTGCATCTTCTGCAAATTTCCACCATCTCAAGAAGCATTGGAAAGATTGCATAAAGCTTTAAAGGCCATGATTAAATCTTGTTGTCAGAAATGTCCTAAAGATTGGGTTAAAGGAATAAAGTGAGAGGTTCATGAAAATTCATTAAAAAGAAATTTTTCAGAGACAATGCTTCCTGTCTATGTTTTAAGTTTGAGAGAAAGTAATCAAGGCATGTGAATTAGCCAAAAAGCATTTGAACAGCGCTTAATAAACGAAGAAAACTGAGCAAATTGAAAGGTCAAAATGTCAAACATCATTTTTAAAGACAAGGTGTTATCATTGCTTCTTGTCTCTGGGAAACCATTGATCTTATCAAATTAAAAAGAAATTCAATGATGTGAATTATGTACTGAGTCCTCTAGAGAACAACCAACGAGATAAAAGAGATTTTACGGCAGGGAGGAAAACCAGCAGAAAACTGTATTTACATTAGTAAAAGATGTGGAACAGAAATATTGTAACAATTGGAAAACAAATTAGAAATTGAAAATTCAAAAGTTGATTCTTCAGCAATCAGATTGGATAATACAGCGGTACTTAAAATTGTTGGCTTCTTGAGGAACTCCAGCTCAGAACTGATGACCTGGAGTCTAAGCTTCAAACACTGCGATATCTTGGGAAGCGGAGAGTTACCAGGATGTTTCAGGAGGCAGTCACACTTCATAGATTATCTGCATTGGATTCGGTCAGTGGTCAGGAATAGAATGGTGTAACTACGAGCCAGGCAAGTAGAAGAAGCCTGTTGGTAGTGCTGAAGCAGCCTCAACCCTTGAGCTCGTCCAACAGGTTTGAGATTCTTGCCCCCCTGTGTGGATAAGACTGGGTGGATGAGCAAACTGAACATAGCAATGTGATACAGGAAACCATTCAAAAGTGGGGAGAAAAGAGAAATGCAGTTGTAATCAGGGATTGTACAACCACCAGAATAGAAACTGTTCTCTGTGGCCAGTCCCAAAGGCTGTGTTCACTGACTGGTGCCCGGGTTCAGGATATCTACTTGACCTGCAGAGGAACTTGGAGTGGGTGGGAAAAGATACAGGTGTAGTAGGTACCAACAATATAGTAGAAAGAGGAAAGAGGTTCAGCTGAGGGAATATGGCCAGCTAGGGGCTAAATTAAAAAACAGAACTAAAAAGGAAATAATCAGATCATAAAGTGTGAAGCTGGATGAACACAGCAGGCCAAGCAGCATCTCAGGAGCACAAAAGCTGATGTTTTGGGCCTAGACCCTCTCTGATGAAGGGTCTAGACCCGAAACATCAGCTTTTGTGCTCCTGAGATGCTGCTTGGCCTGCTGTGTTCATCCAGCTTCACACTTTGTTATCTTGGATTCTCCAGCATCTGCAGTTCCCATTATCTCTGATACAAAAAGGAAATAATTTCTGGATTGCTACCTAAGGCACATACTAACTGGCACAGCGTAAATAAGATTAAAGAGGTAAATGTGTGACTTTAAGATTGGCATAGGAGAAACAGGTTTGGATTGAATTGGACATTGTATCCAGTACTGGGAGAGCTGCTTCTTCAGGACAGGCTCCACCTGAATCATGCTGGGATCAGAGTTCTGGTGAATCGCATGTCTAGGGGCTGTAGATAAAGCTTTAATCAAAATAGTAGGGAATGGGTTCAGCTGCACAGAATATTAAAAAAGAAAAGGTAATAAAGAAGGTGAGATTGGTGGTTAGTAATGTGGCTGATTGTAACCAAAAACGTAAAAAGGGACAGAATGTGTGAATGTCATATTTTACCAAAGAAGCATAAAAGCGTAGGTAAATGCAGTAATAGAACAAACTGTCGTAGTTTAATGCACAAAGCATTCCAAAATAGGTAGAGGACCTAATAGCACAAATCAAGGCAAATCAAGTGTAGCACAGTGGTACAGTGCTTAGCACTGCTGCTTCACAACACCAGGAACCCGGGTTCAATTCCAGCCTTTGGTGACTATGTGGAGTTTGCATGTTCTCCCCATGTTTTGTGGGTTTTCTCCCACAGTCTAAGGATGTGCAGGTTAGGTGATTTGACTTGGTAAATTGCTCCATTGCGTGTAGTTTGGGTGGATTGCCCATACTAAATTGCTGCATAGTATGCAGGCTGGGTGGATTAACTATGCTAAATGTGGAGTTATGGGGATAGGGTGAGATTCTCTTTGGAGGGTTGGTGCAGACTCAATGAGCTGAATGGCTCTACCTACACTGCAGGGATTCTATGAAATTAATATGCTCTCAAACCATTATGGAAACATGGTTACAGGGTTTGACTCAAAAACATTCAGGGAAATTTAACCTTTTGGAAAGATAGGAGAGGTGAAAATCAGCACAGCTGTGAAAGACAATCTAGGCTCAAATGATGTGGAGTCTATCTGAGCGGAGGTAAAAAAAACAAGGATATGGAGACATTGGGAGGAGTAGTGTTCAGACCCCAAACAGCAAGCACTCTGTAGGAAAGGCTATCAATCAATAAATAGTAGGAGCATGTTAAAGACAAAACATAATAATTGACAGTGACTTTAATCTTCATGTTGATTGAGCTAATCAAATTGGAAAGAACATAAGAACTAGGAGCAGGAGCAGGCCATCTGGCCCCTCAAGCCTGCTCTGCCATTCAATAAGATCATGGCTGATCTCTTCATGGACTCAGCTCCACTTACCCACCTGCTCACCATAACCCTTAATTCCTTTACTGTTCAAAGGAAAACTACAACAATGAATTCATAGAGTGCATTGGGATAGTTTCCTAGAGCAATATGTCATGGAGCCAACCAGGGAACAAGCTATCTTGGATTTGTTAACAGGTAATGAGGCAGGCTTAATAACAGACCTCTGAAAAAAGGTCCCTAGGAAGTTATGATCATAACATGATAGAAATTAGTATTCAGTTTAAGAATTAGAAACTTGGGTCAAAAAAAGCTATGTACAACTTAAAGAGAATTACAATGAAATGAGGATATAGTTAACTAAAGTGAACTGGACAGACAAGTTAACAGGAATGATCAAGGACTGGCAAGACATTCAAGAATGTAATTCATGCCTCTCAACAAAATAATATTCCAGTAAGCAGAAAAGATTCAAAGAGAGAGATAAACCAACTGTGGCTAACCAAGAAAGGTAAGGATAGAATTAAGTTGAAAGAAAAAGCGTATAAGGAAGCAAAGATCATTGATAGCTTGAAGACTGGAATGAATTCATAAGCGAGGAAAGGACGATTAAAAAGTTGATAAAGACAGGGAAAATATGAGGGTAAATTAGCAAAGAATATCAAAAAATACCCAGAGTAAGATCTTCTTTAAACATGTAAGAAGGAAAAGAGAGATCAAAATGAACATATGCCCCTTAGAAAATGAATCTGGGGAGACAGTTATGGGGAAGAAGGATATAGCAAAGGAGTTAAACAGATAACTTACATCTGACTTTAAGGTGGAAGGTACTTTGAATGTCCCATTCGTACGAAACATAGGGTAGGAATTAAGTACCATCACTATATCACTGGAGAGTATTTGACAAATTAATAGGGCTAAAGGCAGACAAGATCCCTGGTCCTGATGGCTTGCATCCTAGGATCCAAAACTGCCACCTTCAGAAATAGTGGGATGCATTGTTTGTAATTTTCCAAAAATCCTTGAATTCTGGAGAAATACCAGAAAATTCAAAAGCTACTAATTTGGCACCTCTATACAAAAAGGGAGGAAAAGGAGGGTAAATAAAGGCCAATTACAGTTAACATGCATTGCTGGAAAAGTATTGGAATCAGTTATTAAGGATTAATTGCAGAACATATGGAAAATCATAACCTACCGAAGCCAAGTCAACGTGACTTTGTGAAAGGAAAATCATGTCTTACTAATTTAGAGTTTTTCAAGGAAGTCTCAACCATATTAGAGGGGGAGCCAGTAGGTGTGTTGTATTTGGACTTCCAGGAGGCATTTGACAAGTTATCTCACAAAAGCCACCTCCAAAGAACCAGTGATATGGAGATACTAGACAACGAAGTGTGGAGCTGGATGAACACAGCAGGCCCAGCAGCATCTTAGAAGCACAAAAGCTGACATTTCAGGCCTGGACCCTTCATCTACATTGTATGGATAGTGAATTGGCTAGTAGGCAAGAAACATCAAGTGGGATAACAATTTTTTTTTAAGTTGACAACCTGTGACCAGTGGGAATGCACAGGGATCAGTGCTAGGACCACAACTGCTTACAATATATATTATGAATGAAGGAAGTGAATATACTGTCACCAAATTTGCAGACAACACAAAAGTATGTGGAAAGGCAAGTTGTCAGAGGGAATACAATAGTTCACAGAGACATTAAATAAGTTGACAAAAAATTGGCAAATTAACTATATTGTGCAAAAATATGAAGTTTTTTTCGAAGGGGCGAACAAAAGATCAGAATTATTTACATGCAGAAGGCTGCAACACAAAGGGATGGGGGCACAGGTACTTGTGCACAAGACACAGAAAGCCAACACACAGGTGCAGCAGATAATCAGGAAGACAAATGGAATGTTAGATCTCATTTCAAGGGGGTTGGAGTATAAGAATACAGAAGTCTTACTGCAATTGTACAGGGTGAGATGACAACTAGAGTACTGTGATCAGTTTGGTGCCCTTGTTTAAGAGATGATACGATTTCATTGGAGGCAGATCAGAAAATGTTCACAAGGATGATCCCTGATATGGGGGGATTGTCTTATGAGCAAAGTCTAAACAGGTTGGGACTCTCGTCATTGCACTACAGAAGAATGACAGATGATTTTATTGAAACATATAGTACTCTTGGGGGCTTGAAATGTTGAAAGGATGTTTGCCCTCTTAGGAGAGTCTAGGACCAGAGAGCATAGTCTCAGAATAAAGGGATGCCATTATAAGACAAAGATAAGAAGGAATTTCCTCTCTCAGGCGATTTAGAGTCTTTGAAACACCTTGTCACAGAGAGCAAAGTCCTTGTGTATATTTACAGCAGAGAAATTTTTATCAGTAGGGAAATCAAGAATTATGAGGAAAACACAAGAAAGTGAATGTTAGATCACCCATGATCCTATTGAATGGTGGACCAGGCTCAAGGGACTGAACAGCCTACTGTTGCTCCTATTTATTATGGTTTTAAACAGTTAGATAGCTTAACATTTTATGCTTCAGAAAATCATTCTTCTGAAGAAGGGTCACTGGACATGAAACATTAACTTTTTTTTGAACACAGATGCTGCCAGATCTGCTGAGATTCTCCAGCAATTTCTGTAATTTTGTTCTGGGATGACAGAATCCCCACAGTGCAGAAACAGGCCAGTCAGCCCGTCAAGTCTGCACCAGCCCATCCAGACCCTCACCCGATCACCGTAATATCACATTCCCAACGGCTAATCCATCTATCCTGCACATCCCTACATACTATGGAGCAATTTAGCATGGCCAATCCACCTAACCTGCATGCTATGGACTATGGGAGGAAACTGGAGCACCCAAAGGAAACCCATGCAGACACGGGGAGAATGTGCAAACTCCACACAGACAGACACCCAAGGCTGAATCAGACCCAGGTCCCTGGCGCTGTGAGCCAACAGTGCTAACCATGAGCTGTTTGTTTGTTTCAGATTTCCAGCATCCGCAGTTCTTTATTTTATTTCAATATTCCATTACATTCCTGACTTGTGCTTTGTACCTTGTGGAAAGGCATTTTGAAGACAAAAGGTGAGTAGCCTACTGCAAAATTCCTAGTCACTGACTGCTGTTGTAGCTACAGTATTTGTATGACTGATCTAGTTCAGTGCCTGGTCAATGGTAGCCTGCAGGATGTTGATTGTGGGTGATGCAGTGATGGTACCACTATTGTATGCCAAATGGCAATGGTTACTCTCTCATGTTGAAAATGTTCATTGCCTGACACTTCTGTGACTTGAATGCTACTTGCCACTTATTAGTCCAAGCTTGGATATTGTGCATCTTGTTGCTTTTGTTATTTCCCTTAGCTCTTGCCCGGGCACCTGTTTCTCCTTTTTGGAAATTTTCCTATGATAAAAGTTCTCTTTAAATGCAAGTTGTTGCTGGTAGAATTGTAACATAAAACTTTATCTTCCAAGTGCTACTTCAAGCATTTAACTGGCTCACATCTGCAATTCATAGTAGATTCAGAGGAATAAGGCTTAAGGTATCAGACAAAATGTCCACTGTCCACAGTGAAAACAGCAGTATTGCATGCAAAGAGACAAAAAATAATTTTCCCCAATTTTTTAATAACTCATAAGTAATGAATCGTAAGCCAAAAGGAACTGGTACAGTCTGAATTTTGAGTGCATACATTGTAGAAACACTGGTGCCAAGTGACTACAATACAATCATAAATCAAGAACCCAACAATTTGCCCATTATGTGAGTGGGTATGCTTCAGCAAGTGTGTGACTGGGTGTGTTCATAGGTGTGTGAACTTCAATGGAAAACCCAGTAAGCAGTTTTCTGAAGAAGGGTCTAGGTCCGAAACGTCAGCATTCCCACTCCTCTGATGCTGGTTGGCCTGCTGTGCTCATCCAGCTCTACACCTTGTTATCTCAGGTCCTCCAGCATCTACAGTTCCTACTATCTCTGAAGCAGTTACTGTTCAACTGAGTTCAAATAGCTTAACATATTCAATTGTCTCATGAATCTGCTCCAATTAGATCTGAAGCAATTCATCAATTACATAGCTAATCTTGGATGATACCAAGATTTATGTTCCTATTGAATTTGGATAGTCAACAAGGATGACTGGCATGGAAAACAGAAATAAACTGTAATGGCATTGGTGAGGTATGAGATTTTCTTCTGAAAATAGATTAAAGCTCATTTTTGGGAAAAATAGAGAGACATTTACTTTCATTGTGCTGTGCCAATATGGGATTTCATTCAACTTCCACTGGCTAGAAATATGGCCTATTGTTTTGAGCTTGGTGCTTTGCTGTGATTACATCAAAAAGAATAATCAAATAATAAGTTAAGATTTTTTTCTGAACCGTTGCCCATTGCCCTGTAGTGCTTGGAATGATTCAGCACACACTTTACTTGAAAGTAAAACCCTCCCTAAATGTAAACTTTAAAGTAAAATATATAATTAATTGAGTGACTTTTGCCAGATGGATGTACACAATGGGAAACCACTGGTGCATTTCTCACAACATTCTGCCCATTAATTTTATGCATGAAATATGCTGGTGAATGTTCCACTTGTGAACTTGTGCCAGAAATGCAATTTACATAGTTTTTTTTCTAAACAATCCATGAAATAGCAATGGGACCTTCTTTCTACTTTTCTTCCTGGCCCAAGTCACCCAATTTTAAAATTAATAATTTTGTCTTCACTAAATTAAACCAAAACATATTAAAAGAATTCATCACAGATGCATTGTCCTCTCAAAAATGAAATAATCCCACTGCTAAATTAACAGTTAAATACAGCATTAATTACATATTTTCGTGTGAATATCTTCTAACTGTAGTACTACAGTTGGAGACCAATTTTGTTTATCACAGAAAATAAAATAACATCTGGCCTATTTTTGAAGCCAGCGACAATATTGCAATGTCAGCTCAAAAATATTTGTGTAAAGATCCAGCAATCTTTGTGCACTTCATACAAGATTGATAAAGTTTTTCTTAAATCAAAAACAGCAGACAAACACAATATAAGTTCTTTGATGCCCAAAAGACATCCCTGATTTAAGATGGGTCTTCAGCAGAACTCAACCATCTAAACTTGTATTCTCTCAGGGGTAAGACAAGGTCCAGAGATAATAGTTTCTGTTCACGTTCAGACTGAACTAATCGATATCCGAGAATATTCATGGCTCCCTGACAGATATCCTGTACTTGCAAAACTTTTTCAAATGGCACCTCAGTCCTCCATGCCTGTGATATGCTTCTAGCATTCCGAGATGTTATTTTGAATGCTGATCCAGCTCCTTCTCCATGTGTGATGTTATATATCCAAGACCTAAGTTTTGGAGTTAAAGCTAAACCAGCAAATTTATACATTGTTGATATCTCATTAAGTGGATCTCTTACTAGATCTTCGTACCTCACCATCATGTAGCGTTGTTTTAGAAAGTCAGGAGCTTGCTTGGTTGCTGTCTCATGAATCCGTATGTGACTTCTGCAAACTTCTTTCATGACTTCATAGTTTGATGCTTCAGCTTTGTCTTTTTCAATGGATGTTCCATGAGTGCCGATAACAATTCCATTGTCTCGCATTAATGCATGGAATGATTTACCACGAGACTTCATCACAGCCCTAGGATCTCTAACAAGGTGGATGATTTTGAGGTTCAGTGAGGGATCAGAAAGGAGAGGAAACAGTGACATTAACTCAAAGAATCTCACTTCTTTGACCACAATATGATTATATGTTTTGCATGCTTCTTCCATTTTAAAAAACTTAGACATGTTGCAATGTTTCTTGCAAGTTTCATCATTGCTGAGGTCTGTTCTTTCATAATAGTCACATGTAGGGGGTGAGCAGAGAGCTCTGCTGACTTCCCATTGGAACAAATCAGACACTAGTCTGTTTTCTTTCATGTAGGCATCAAATACTGACATATCACACAAGAATGTAGATCGTATAAGGTCTCGAACTGCCATTTGCAAGACCTTTGCACTGTTTTGATACATATTTACCCACACGTGCCAGGCAGGTTCCATTAAGTAAAAAACATCAGGGTGCTGACTAAATACTTGCCCCACAAAGGAAGAACCTGACCTCCAGGATGAAAGAATAAGAATGTGAACCTTGTTATTCTGGTTATTAGATACCGATAATTGAACCTTTTGTCTGGAGTAAATGACGATTAAAGCAAACGTCTGAATAGCCACAAATACAGCAATGCTTGTGGTTACGAATGTTAGCCTCACCATAGCGATGGTTGCTAATGTGGTATTGACCTGTAAAATAAAAGAACAGATTTAGGATTTCTTCAAATCTATACAATTACAAATCTACTCAATTATAAAGTAATTGACAAGATAGGAAAGCAGGGTTCACAAAGTACAAAAATAAAACATCATCTTCAGGGTCTTATTTCCTTGGCTAAGGCAATAATTATTTTATCTAATCCCACAGGAAATTCAGATGGAGAACCTACTGGTGGTTGTGTTCTAGCAGAAATCACAAGATCAAAGCTTTCCCTCCATTAATGCTTCACATATACAATGTTTTCCAATTTTTGCAGCTGGCATGAGATCTCTTGCAGGTAATGGCACCTATAATATAATTATTATTGATGCCTATACTTTGCCTGTATATCAAAGTTCAAACACCAATCAGAGTTCACATTTGGGATGTAGAGATATGGTTTGTGCAGGTGCTGAATTTAAAAAGTTGTGAGGGATTCTGGATGGACATTGCGGAATTTAACTCTGCAGTATGCATAATTCAGGTTTCTTGCCTGAAGCCAGCAGATTAACAAATCCAACTCACTGTCAGGCAAAGAATCTGCCCCACTTTATAATCCCAACCTCAGATATTTTTCCTACTACTGAGTGGAAATGGTAAAGTGGGGCTTGTAGCGGGTGTAAGATAGGGGCAGAGTTAGAGGGTCAGTGGTCATGTGCGGGGAGGGCTCAGTAAATTTTTTGGAGGGTCAAATCATACATTGGAGGGTGTCAATCACAGGAAGGAAAGCAAGTTAGCTTCAGGGCTAGTTGAGGAAACACCCTGCTGCTCTCACTGATCCACAAGCAGTGCTGGAAAGGTACTAACCCCTCGACACAATCATTCACACCTCCCTTTGGCTGCCAGGTATCCTGTTGTATTTAAAATGGAGATACAATGTGAGGCACGCAGCCTTATTAAAATGTGATCAAAGCAGATTGATCACCTGAACCTGTCACAGCTCCAATAAAATCAGAACTGAATAGATTGAAGCTGAGGTTACAATTGAAGTTCGAAACTTTATTTTTATACCCCACAGATTTTGGACGTTAAGAAAATTCAGTGTTTCAGTGTCATATCTGAGGGAAAGGTAAAAAGAAGCAAACAGAGACAATGATTTGTAAGCAACACTTCTGCAGTCCAAAATACTTGGCTCATTTCTGCAGCTTCTCAAGTGATCTTTCTATTAGTTCACCTAGTTGTAAATTGGGTCAGAAGAATCAACTTCCATGTCAGTGGTCTCATGGTTATAACTTCAGGAGTGAACTCTGGGCAGTGCAGTTCTTATTTCTTGGGTTTTTTTTATGGTCACAGACTATAATAGATGGTGCAAACAGATCTGCTGGGACACATCATGGATTGCAAACACATCAGTGATTCAGACCAGGATTACCATCAGAAATTGCCATGAAAGCAATTTCTGAGTTCTCTGAGGTGGGTACAACACTTATCCAACTCCCGATCCCACCCTAATGCACACCTCTTCCCCAAAATGAAACATTTTCTTTGAATTTTTTATCTACTTGTGGACGGTGAAGAGCACTAACAATTTGATGAGCACACCATTAATACAAATTCGACTGACCTCACTAGTCTTGCTAAACTCAGGGATGGAGAGTGAAGACAGATGCATCTCCACCCTGATAATAGGAAATATCATCTTGTTGTTTGTCATGCTATAAGAATTTCCAGCAGCATAATATCACTCTGGGCAAAGTTATCTGAACATTCTTGTTATCACCTTGCATGCAGGGAATTTTTTTTATTCACTCGTGGTAGATGGTCATCACTAGCTAGCCAGTATTTATTGCCCATCCCTACTTGCTCTTGAGAAGGTGATGATGAGCTGTCTTCTTGAAGAGCCGCAGTCTGAACTGGCTGGAAAGTAGAAGTCAGAGGCTGACCGTGGAGGGTTGCTTTCCAGACTGGAGGCCTGTGATCAGAGATGTGCCACAAGGATCGGTATTGGGTCCACTGCTTTTCATCATCTATATAAATGATTTGGAATTGAGCTTAGGAGGTATGGTTAGTAAGTTTGTAGATGACACTAAAATTGGAAGTGTAATGAAAGCAAAGAAAGTTACCTCAGAGTACAACTGAAACTTGGACAGATGCCTTGGAGTGTACGTTCATAATTCCTTGAAAGAGGAGTCACAGGTGGAAAGGATAGTGAAGAAGGTGTTTGGTATGCTTGTTTTTATAGGACAGTGGATTGAGTACAGGAGTTGGGAGGTCATCTTGCGGCTGTACAGGACATTGGTTAGGTCACTATTGAAATACTGCGTGCAATTCTGCTCTCCCTGTTGTAAGACAGATGTTGTGAAACTTGAACAGGTTCAGAAAAGATTTACAAGGATGTTGCCAGGGTTAGAGGCTTTGAGATATAGGAACAGGCTGTATAGGTTAGGGCCATTTTTCTTGGAGCATCAGAAGCTAAGGGGTGATCTTATTCAGGTTTATAAAATCATGACGGGCATGGATAGGGGAAATAGACAAGGCATTTTCCCTGGGATGAGCAAGTCCTAATCTAGAGGACATAGGTTTAAGGTTAGAGGAGAATAATTTAAAAGGGACCTAAGGGGCAACTTCTTCACACAGAGGGTGGTGTGTGTCTGGTGGTGTCCCAGCTTTCACTTCCAAACCTTCATTCACTCTGCAGTTCTTTCACTCTGGTTTCTAATGTATCACTAAGTCCCTTTACCCCACACTGACAATCAAGAACAAGAAACCAAAGGAACTGCGGATGCTTGAAATCAGAAACAAAACCAAAGTTCACTAGACCCAAAGTGTTAACTATGCTTCCCTCCACAGATGCTGCCAGACCTGCACAGTCTTGCCAGCAATTCCTGTTTTGTTTGTGAGTTAAGCGTGCACCTCAGTCTTAGATTCTGCACCTTTATTCTTCTCTGCCTCACCAGGACCCCCACCCATTTAAGACCTTCCTTAAACATACATTTCCGCTGATCTTTGAAAGTCCTTTTCTTGGCATAGTTTCTTTTGTTTGGCACTGCTTCTATGAAAGTCTGTAGCAAATTCTTCTTTTTTAACAGAGCAATGTAAGTGCATGTCAATAATCAAGAAGCACTGATAATATTAGCATGAGTATAACATACACAATGGTTATTTTATCTCAGATAGACCCAATCATCCATCAGCAACTGCACAATTAAAGTTACATTGAGAGAAAGCTCAGAATTTATTTACTGGATATAAATGCTCCTATCAGAATTTGTGTTACTTAGATGTTTTGTAATTTTATTTTCACCCCTCTGTATTGTTTGTATGAAATTTTGAGTAAAATTAAGGAATTTTTATTTTACAGTCTTTTTTTTAGAAGTTAGGTAGTTCCAGAAACATCTTCATTAATTTTATCAGTTTTAATCACATCTACATTACCTCATGGAAAAATGTTGTCTGATCAATTTTGATTCTTCAATCTTAATTAATCTTAACATCCATATGTTATGCTTTTAAATATCATCAAATATTTCACTTTAATTGCACTTGGAATTCAGGGAACTAATTTCATTTTTTTTCTCCAATCCATTACAATTACGTAAGTGTTAAACAATTTGACTTCCCCATCCCCACTTTCTGCTCAAAGCATTGCTCCTATGATGCCACATGTCCCAGTACTTTGTCCAACAGTTCATTAAAGCATGAGGATGCAGAGGTTGTGATGCGTTATACAAAACCCTAGTTGGACCCTACGTGAAGTACTATGAGCAGATCTGGGCCGCACACCTTAGAAAGGATATATTAGCCTTGGAGGGAAGAGACTGTACGTTCACGAGAATGATACCCAGATTTCAGTGGTTATGTTGAGATGATCCATTATATAAAGTAAGCCTGTTTTCTCTAGAATTTGAAAGGTCAAGGGATGATCTAATCAAAGTCTTCAAGATAACAGGAATAGACAGTGTAGATAAAGATAAACTACTTCCATTGCATGGGGATTCTAGAAATAAGGGACATAGTTCTTAGAATTGGGGCAAGACTGTTCAGGTGTGATGTTAAGAAGCACTTCCACACACAAAGAGCGCAGATGTTTGGAACATTCTTCCACAAATAGCAGTGGATGGTAAATCGGTCATTAATTTTTGATAAATAGTGTTTTAAGGGATATGGTCCTTGGTTCCTATTATTCAGATTTAAATTGACAATGAGGGTTGGCAGTTTTCTCAGTCATCAGGGTGAACATAGCCAAGCACAGTTCCATTTTCACCTAACAGTTAACTGTGCACTTTGAAAACACAAATCAAGCTTCACACGAATCCAGCATTATGTCACCACCACTATCTCTCTTGATCCTTTACCATCCTTGATTCTCCACATAAAGATGACCAGGAATTTCCTTCAAATAAATGTTGGAACAACTAAAGCCGTTGCCTTTTGTCTCTGCCACAAACTCCATTTCCTAGCCATTTACTTCATCTCTCTCACTGGTAACCGAGCCTGAAACAACCTGTTTAAAAACCTGGCATTACATCCTTACAAATGAGCTTCCAGGCAGACTGTCATCAAGGCTACCTGCTTCCACCTCCATCAGATCAGTTATCTCTGTTTAGTATCACACTGTATTTGATAACACTCCAAAGAAAGGTTGGGAGGTTTTTTGTCTAGTTCAAAAGTGCTATCTAAATCCCAAGACACAGAACATAGATAAAACAGACTGAAGGCTGATTTTAACAGCCCCTGGGTGCAAAGTGCAAAGTTGTATTTGCTATATCAAATGTCAACAAATTTAAGGGCAATTTTTGTATTATTGCAAGGGATTCCCAGCTCAATTGGATAAGTTGTACATTAGGGCGGCATGGTGGCTCAGTGGCTAGCACTGCAGCCTCACAGCGCCAGGGACCCAGGTTCGATTCCAGTCTTGGATGACTGTCTGTGTGGAGTTTGCACATTCTCCCCATGTCTGCATGGGTTTTCCCCGGATGCTTCGGTTTCCTCCCACAGTCCGAAGATATGCAGGCTAGGTGGATCGGCCATGCTAAATTGCCCATAGTGTTCAGGGGTGTGTGGGTTATCGGAGGATGGGTCTGGGTGGGATGCTTCAAGTGGCAGTGTGGACTTGTTGGGCTGAAGGGCCTGTTTCCACACTGTAGGGAATCTAATCTTAACTGAACCATTCAGAAACCGTTTGAGAACAGAAATATTGATTGTCAATGGGCATGAAAACTTCTGTGTCAGAAATAGGTGTAAGGAAACTAGAGAGAAACTCTTGGTCTTCTGTTTATTTTATTGAACAATATTTGGGAGTGGCTATAGTGCCAAATTCCTTTGAATTCAAAGTCCGTCTCCTTAACTTTTTATTCCTATTTTGGTAATTGACAGCAGGTTGGAACAATAAATTGAGGTTAAAATTAGATAAACCATAATCTTATTGAGTAGCAGAGTAGGCTTGGACAGCTTCTACTCTCTATTTGCACGTTCAGAAATCAATGCCTGAGTTTACTTAGTTCACCAGGCTGCTCCATCTGATTTAAAGCTTTTTTTAATTTCAAATGATGTGATAATTATTTTCTTTATTTTTGAATTTTCTTTCAGCTGTATTACTTTTCACGTCAATTGACAGGGCTAATTTAAATTTTAAAGAAAAAATTGACTTTGAATTATGGCGGGCAGACTGTATTCTGAAGGCAGACCAGATTCAACAAACGAGCAGATTTAGGATGGAACAGCGGCACAGTGGTTAGCAGTGCAACTTCACATCCCAGATGTCCACGTTCTTCAAGGACCGCAACTTTCCCCCCGCAGTGGTCGAGAACACCCTTGACCGTGTCTCCCGCATTCCCCGCAACACATCCCTCACACCCCGCCCCCGCCACAACCGCCCAAAGAGGATCCCCCTCGTTCTCACATACCACCCTACCAACTTCCGGATACAACGCATCATCCTCCAACACTTCCACCATCTACAATCTGACCCCACCACCCAAGACATTTTTCCATCCCCACCCTTGTCTGCCTTCCGGAGAGACCACTCTCTCCATGACTCCCTTGTCTGCTCCACACTCCCCTCCAACCCCACCACACCTGGCACCTTCCCCTGCAACCACAGGAAGTGCTACACTTGCCCCCACACCTCCTCCCTCACCCCCATTCCAGGCCCCAAGATGACTTTCCATATTAAGCAGATGTTCACCTGCACATCTGCCAATGTGGTATACTGTATCCACTGTACCCAGTGTGGCTTCCTCTACATTGGGGAAACTAAACTGAGGCTTGGGGACCACTTTGCAGAACACCTCTGCTCGGTTCGCAATAAAAAACTGCACCTCCCAGTCGCGAACCATTTTAACTTCCTCTCCCATTCCTTAGACGACATGTCCATCATGGGCCTCCTGCAGTGGCACAATGATGCCACCCGAAGGTTGCAGGAACAGCAACTCATATTCCGCTTGGGAACCCTGCAGCCCACTGGTATCAATATGGGCTTCACAACCTTCAAAATCTCTACTTCCCCCACTGCATCCCAAAACCAGCCCAACTTGTCCCCTCCCCCCACTGCATCCCAAAACCAGCCCAGCTCGTCCCGCCTCCCTAACCTGTTCTTCTTCTCACCTATCCCCTGCTCCCACCTCAAGCCGCACCGCCATTTCCCACCTACTAACCTCATCCAGCCTCCTTGATCTGTCCTTCCTCCCTGGACTGACCTATCCCCTCCCTACCTCCCCATCCATACTCTCCTCTCCACCTATCTTCTTTTCTCTCCATCTTCGGTCCGCCTCCCCTCTCTCCCTATTTATTTCAGAACCCTCTCCCCATCCCCCTCTCTGATGAAGGGTTTAGGCCCGAAACATCAGCTTTTGTGCTCCTGAGATGCTGCTTGGCCTGCTGTGTTCATCCAGCTTCACACTTAGTTATCTTGGATACTCCAGCATCTGCAGTTCCCATTATCTCTGTTCACAGCATGCCAGCCCAGGTTCGATTCCAGCCTCAGGCGACTGTCTGTGTGGAGTTTGCACATTCTCCCTGTGTCTGCATGGGATTCCTCCCACAGTCCAAAGATGTGCGGGCTGGGTGAATTGGCCATGCTAAATTGCCCACAGTGTTTAGGGATGTGTAGATTGGGGATTGTGTCTGGGTGGGATGTTCTGAGCGTTGGTGGGGGCTTGTTGGGCTGAAGGGCCTGTGTCCACAACTGTCGGGATTCTTTAAAAAAAATCCAACGCCTTTGACAGTAACAAAACACACTCGTGTAGCTGGGTGAAGTTGAATTTCACATCACTCCACAAAAGGATGGAAACTCCAGCTGTCCATAAGCTTTTACCATCACAGAAATAAAAATTGAATCGTTCAAATAAGATTTTAAAATATTACTGGTAATAATTTCTCATAGTTTGTCATTTTTCCAAAAAAAAGGAGACGCTCCCGCCACCCACCCAGACGCAATCCGTGTAATTTGGGGAAGCGATTCCGTACAAAGTTTTTGCCTTTAAGTCCCTTTTCCGAGTTCATTAAATGTCAGGTCAAAACGATTCACGCAGCAGGTGAAAACTAGCGGTGGTGGGGACATTTGTCTCCCAATATTCTCACCCAGCAGTGCGCTGTAGGAACGATCTATCTACCACCAAATGTTGTCACTACAAGTACCCGCTGAATTAACATTACCAAATGGATCACTCTCAAATTCTCCATTTCCTCCACCAACTCCCATTCCGCACTCTACCTCCCCCCCTCCACCCCACCCCCACAACGCGGCTGGGTTTCACATGGCAGGAAGTACGTTTCGAAAGCCCAGCTGCTTCCAACATCACAAATGTTCCCAAATCCACAGTTTGACTGAATAGGCACAGAACAGTCCAGCAAAGGAACAGGCCCTTCGGCCCTCCATGTCTGTGCCAGCCATGATGCCATTCTAAACTAATCCCATCTGGCCGCACGGGGTCCACATTCCTCTCTCCGCAGCGCTGAAGAAGGCTTCAAATGTTAACTCTTGTTTTCTCACCTCGGCCGCCGTTACAGCCGCTAAGTTTCTCCTGCACTGTCTTGTTTTTGCATCCCACCAACACCTCCCTGTCCGCTTGTCGGTCTAAATGTCTGTTAATAAAACCCGGTTGAAACAATATATATCTGTTTCCACAAACCGTTCTTTGAAGGAAATCCTGCTGCATTTCTGGCTGGTTGAGAAAGTCGACAGCAGCCTCAGACAGACAAAAACACAAGCCCCGATTTCCTTCCCCCCCATCTACATTTGCTGATTTGTGGAAATATCATGCCAATTCAGTCCAAACGCATCGATAGTCTGTACGACCTTGAGATTTATCGAATCACAGAAAGTAAAAGTGTTTTGATCCATTTTTTAAAAAAAAGAAATTGACGATTTTTCACCGTACTCGCCTGTCAGTTCTGCAACTCTGGCTAAGATGTAATCCCTCTTGAACACTAAGGGTTCTTGATTTCCAAACTGTCGATTGCGGACCGCCTGATTCAGATGACGGTGGTCTCTAGCTCGGACTGTAATCTTCCTCGCATTGAGCTGTCTTTAGCGAGTTAGACGTGATCAGCTCTCTCCTGTTTGGAACACCTTCACCCAAATGCCACCCTGTGCTCTGAGCAGGTACACTCCCCCACAACTGCGTTTCCACACACACACACACACACACACATACACCAAAGAACTTACTCAGAACGTTCCAGCTGAAAAGCGAGAAATAGCGAGCGGCCCCGTTATCTCTAGTTAAAGAAACGGTATCTTACAACACCAAATCCTCTTTGTTAAAGGTTTGTTCATTCTGGTTGCAAATTCGGGGGGAGCTTGGAAAAAGAAATTGGGCGTGAACTCTTATTCTATAAACCACAAAATACAGAAAGGAGCGAAGGGGGCGGGGTGTTGCCTTGTAAATGGGCCATCGTGCGTGTAAACGTGTACAGTTTCCTTTCACTGGATGTAACTCGCTGAACAAGCCATACACTGGCCCGAATGACAGGATCGTTCCTCAATAGTCTGAGACCTCCGCTCTTGGCAGCGTTGTTCCCATTCACTTGTACGTGCTCATCTATTGCCGGTTCATTTCTTGTTTTTCACCCCTGTCCCACAGTTCCCCAACAGTTCATGGAGTTTCAGTCAGTTCTGGTGGCGCGGTGGTTCTGTGGTTAGTACTGATGCCTCATGCCGCCAGAGGACCTAGGTTCGACATTAACACCCCCACCCTTCGAAACCTGGACTGGAGAAATTTGCTCTACCCCCCCGCCCCCCACCGCCGTGTCTGTATGGGTTTCCTCCCAAACTCCCAAGATGTACACTTTAAGTGCATTGGCCATGCTAAACTGCCTATCGTGCGCAGGCTAGGTGGACTACTCATGGTAAGTGCAGGTTTACAGGGGAAGGACGTGACTCTGGCTAAGATGCTCATCGGATGGTCGGGTGAATGGCCCGTTTCCACACTGTCGGGATTCTATGACACTAAGCGATAGGGAAATAGCCTCTGATTTATTTCAGGATAATTTATCAGAAAAAAAGTCATCCACATTTCAGAAAAGTAAACAAAATAATTTGCCAGATTTCAGCATTGCCGAGCTTTTTTTATTCACAGAACACGTAATGAGATGAGTTATGTTAAAACACCGCTGTCGCTATGATTCTTGTGCATGAGGCGGAGTTTTCGCGTCCATCTTTACGGACTGTAGCGCCTGTAAATGGAGCTGCCCCATTGCACGTAGAACCAGAATGGTGTAGCGCAGAAGCGCTGTTGAATCTGAATTCCCCCTTTCAGGCAGTGCCTTATTCCAGATAATATTACTCATTTGAATACATTTTTAGATTGTTTGCATGTGCCAGTTTAAAAATAACCCGCAGCAACAATTTATTTTTGATACAAGACCGAAGATTAGTGAGCTAACATGATTATAATGTAAAATGGATCACATTATTGAGGTGTTCAAAGTTATGATCAGTTTTGACAAGGTGAAGAAGGATATTCTGTTTCCACGGCTTGGTATGTCAATAACTAGGGGTTCAAGTTTGTTTCAGAAGGAGCACAAGAAGTGAGATGACGAAACTCTTCTTTATTCAGATAGTTGTTAGGTTTCAAAATGGGAGAGTGGTCGAGGCAGATTTCCTGGGAGGTTTCAACAGAGCTGGATATATATTTGAAAGTGATGAAGTTAGAAGGCTACAGAGATAAGGCTGGAGAGTGGGACTAGCTGGGGTAGCGTTTTCAGGAGCTGGTACTGACATGACAGGTTGAATGGCCTTCTTTGGTAGTGAAATTCTATTAATCTGTGATTAAAAGTAGGAACAAATAAAAGGTATTTATAAAGCTGGAAGTCAATTCAATCCATTATCACTGTAAGTCAGTTACTTGCTTGAAGATTTATCTTTCAAAGTGAAAGATTTGTAAACCTGAAGTCAGAATTCAGCAGTGTGATGCTTTTGCAGTTGAGTAGTTGGAGATTTCTTCCACCTTTCTTCCAGAATGGGCTCTGGGAGGGAACCTTTATTTCATTTTAAAGACACTTGGTAGCCTAAATCAATGCAGCTGTCCTTCGCAGTCTGCCTTCCTCTCCTCTGGTGATGTTTCTTCAGTTGTTCTTGCTGCTGTGTTTTGAAATAATATGCCACAGACCATAAGATATAGGAGAAGAACTAAGCCATTCAGCCCATTGAATCTGCTCTGCATTTTATCATGGCTGATGTTTTTCTCAACCTCATCCTCCTGCCTTCTCCCTGCAACACTTGATAGCCCCTACAATCAACAACTTCTACACTGTCTTAAAGGCACTCAATGACTTGGCCTCCACAGCCTTCTGCAACAATGAATTCCATAGAGTCTGCACCCTCCTCATTCTCAGTTTTAAAGGGCCATCCCTTCACTGTGAGGCTATGCTGTTGGGTCCTAGTATCTCCTACGATTGAAACATTTTCTCAATGTTCACTCTATTCCAAGCCTCTCAGTATTCTCTCAGTTTCAATCAGATCCTCCCTCAGCCTTCTAGACTTCATCAAGTACATTGAACTCCATCTGCCACTCTTTGACTCATTGGCCCAGCTGATCAAGATCTTGTACTTTTAGATAACCTTTTTTGCTGTCCTCTATACCACCAATTTTGGTGTTCTCTGCAAACCTCTATGTTCTCGTCCTAACCATTTGTATAAATGGCAAACAACAGTGGACCCAGCACAGATTCTTGCAGCACACCTCAGGTCACAGCCTCTAGTCTGAACAACAATGCTTTACCATCACTCACTGTCTCTTGCTGTCAAGCCAATTTTGAATCCAACAGACTGTCTCTCCCTGGCTCCCATGTGATCTAACCTTCCTAACCTATCTACCATGCCAAATCTTGTCAAAGGCAATGTCTATCTATCTTCTTGTTACTTCTTCAATAAACTCAATCAAGTTAAGAGACACAATTTCCCACGCACAAAGCCATGCTGGCTATCCCTAATCAGTCCTTGCCTTTCCAAATGCTTCTATATCCCTCAGAATCTCCTCCAACAACTTACCCTCTACTGGGTTGGCAGTGAATTAATAAGGATCAGCTAAGTGATTGCTGGTGGCTCTTATAGAGTCATAGGGATATATAGCATGGAAACAAACTCTTCACTCTGACTTGTCTATGCCAACCAGATATCCTAGATAAATTTGATCCCATTTGCCAGCATTTGGCCCGTATTCCGCTAAACCCTTTCTATTCATATACCCACCCAGATGTCTTTTAATTGTTGTCATTGTGCCAGGTTCCACCACTTCCTCTGGCAGCTTATTCCATACACATACCACCCTCTGTGTGAAAAAGTTGCCCTTTAGGTGCCTTTTAAATCTTTCCCCCCTCTGCTTGAACCTATGCCCTCTAGTTTTTGAATCCCCCACCCTGGGGAAAAGACCTTGGCTATTCAGCCTATCCATGCCCCTCATTATTTTATGAACCTCTATAAGGCCATCTCTCAGCCTTCAACACTCCAGGGAAAATAACCCCAGCCTCTGCCTATAGCTCAAGCCCTTCAACCCTGGTAACATGTTTGTAAATCTCTTCTGAACCCTTTCAAGTTTCACAACATCCTTCCTATTGCAGGGTGATTACAATTGGACATACTATTCCAATAGTGGCTGAACTAATGTACTGTACAGCTGCAACATGACCTCCCAACTCCTACACTCAATGCACTGTCCAATAAAGGTAAACATACCAAATGCCATCTTCACTATTATTAGAAAGGAAGGTTGAACCCTTCTGATAATTAAAATTGATACACAAGTCCCCCAATCTATTATGATGGGAGTAGAGGCCCCCTTCTAATAATTGAACCCAAAGCACCCAGCAAAGCTCACCTCATCTCACGTAATCTGTTAAAAAGGAGTGGTTAAATCAAAGAAAATCCCTGATATTCACTTTATAAGCAACATTATTTAATTCTAACAGTGAACAAATTAACAGAACTACCAACAAATCAAATAAATCCCCCCTACTCCTAACTATTACCTAACTGAACAAAATTCTGCTGGTATGCTGTTCCAATAAACACAAATTCCACTTGTATAAATCCAAGTAGTAATAAAAATAAATTAAAACTTTGACTGTCAAAAGTGCAGCCAGGTTAAGTTTTCTGGAATGTTCTTTGCCTTCTCCACTGAACGGTCTGTCAGGAATGCTTTCTCTGTAAATTCTTCTGTCAGGAATCTTAGCTAGGAGTGTTATGGTACCCTTATGAATGGATAGTGCTTTCTCAGAGAGCTGAGAGATTTCTGTTAGTGCCAGATATTTACTCTTCAGATGGCAGTTCGTTCTCACACCGATTTTCAAAAAACCTTCTTCATATATACCCTCAATGACCTGTCAGTTTTCTTAGGATTGGTCCGAGGTTGTCAAAGCCACCAGACTTAAATTCAGTGATAA
The DNA here is from genome assembly GCF_030684315.1 of Stegostoma tigrinum. Lineage (NCBI taxonomy): Eukaryota > Metazoa > Chordata > Chondrichthyes > Orectolobiformes > Stegostomatidae > Stegostoma > Stegostoma tigrinum. Next base: position 41,394,465 of record NC_081369.1, read on the forward strand.
TGGGAACTGCAGATGCTGGAGAATCCAAGATAATAAAATGTGAGGCTGGATGAACACAGCAGGCCCAGCAGCATCTCAGGAGCACAAAAGCTGACGTTTCGGGCCTAGACCCTTCATCAGAGAGGGGGATGGGGTGAGGGTTCTGGAATAAATAGGGAGAGAGGGGGAGGCGGACCGAAGATGGAGAGAAAAGAAGATAGGTGGAGAGGAGAGTATAGGTGGGGAGGTAGGGAGGGGATAGGTCAGTCCAGGGAAGACGGACAGGTCAAGGAAGTGGGATGAGGTTAGTAGGTAGGAGATGGAGGTGTGGCTTGGGGTGGGAGGAAGGAATGCGTGAGAGGAAGAATAGGTCAGGGAGGCAGAGACAGGTTGGACTGGTTTTGGGATGCAGTGGGTGGAGGGGAAGAGCTGGTCTGGTTGTGTGGTGCAGTGGGGGGAGGGGACGAACTGGGCTGGTTTTGGGATGCATTGGTTTTCAATCTCCAAGTGCTTGGTTTAAATTAATTGACTGATCGCCAAGCTAGTTGCAAACACGTCAAAACAAGCCTAATGTTTCCAGTCACATAATTGACTGATACATGTTTCAGTTTCAGAATTGTCTGTGCCTCTTCAGCTGCTTACAGACACATTTTTGTTTAAGTCTCCACGTTTAGAAAAGCACATCACCTCATAAAGGGATTACACACTCTTACCCGCCTATCATTTTTACAAACAGATTCCAACTTCCTGCCTTCCAATTTTCAAGTACTCCACACAACTTCAAAATATCCCCCCTTAAAAAAATGAACCATCATGATGAGAAGATGGCTTCTTTGTTTTGATCTTATCACCATCATCACAAAATAAATAGGTCAGTAGTGTAAAGTTACACATTTCACAGAAATCCTGGATACATATATAACATTGGATCGGTAGTGTTCAAAGTTATTTTTCGCATTTTTCTTTTAAACGCACGATAATGCATCCGCAATAATATATTTACAGCCCACAACATGTACAATCTACAAACTAAATGTTTGTAACATAAGGTTCCAATGAAACAGTCTTGTATTCTTATACTTAAATCTTTCTAAAAAAGTGAGAGGGTTGTGATCGGTATATACAGCCATCTCCGATACATTGTTTGTAACATAAACATTAAAATGTTGTAAGGTCATTACCAAAAACAATAACTCTGTTTCAATGGTGAAATATTTTCTCTGGTGGATATTGAGTTTCTTTGAAAAATAACAGGTTAGCCTTTCAATAAACAGTCATCTTCAACACAGCTCTAACCCCTATATCACATGCATCGATAGTGGTTTTAGAGGGTTTCAAGACATTTGGTGTGCCAAAAACTGGTGTGGTGGCTAACACAGTTTTCAAATTCTCAAATGCCTCCTGGCTTTGTTCTGTCCAGCGAGATTTTGTGTTCTTCTTTAGCAAATGTGTCAGCGGTGCCACCACACTGCTCAAATTTTGTGCTAAATATTGGTAGAATCCGCTCAGTCCCAAAAATGATAGCACCTGTTCCTTCAAGGATGGTCTTGGAAATTCCTCAATGACTTTATCTTCATGTTCCTCAGTGTCATCCTTCCATGTCCAATTTTATGGCCCAAAAATGTCACTTCCGCCTTTGTGAATATTTTTTTGCTACATTTATGACCAGCTTTGTATTCTGTAGTCTTTCAAAGATCTCTGCCAAGTGCATCATGTGATCTTTCCATGAATGGCTAAAGATCACTAATTTATCTATGTAGATGGCACAATTAATTAATCCTGCCACAACTCTGCTCGTAAGTGCTTGAAATGTGGCTGCTGCCTTCTTCGTTCCAAAGGGTATTACTTTAAATTGATAGAGCCCATTTAGGGTTACAAACACAGAAATTTCTTTCACTATCTCTGTCAAAGGTACTCACCTGTAACCGTGAAGTAATTCTAACTTTGTGAATGTAAGTGGCATACAGTGAGACGACAGGCGGAGAGGAGAGTATGGGTGGGGAGGCCCCATACTCTCCTCTCCACCTATCTTCTCCTGTATCCATCTTTGGTCCGCCTCCCCCTCTCTCCCTATTTATTTCACAATCCTCTCCCCAGCCCCCTTTTCTGATGAAGGGTCTCGGCCTGAAACGTCAGCTTTTGTGCTCCTAAGATGCTTCTTGGCCTGCTGTGTTCATCCATACTTTGTTATCTCGGATTCTTCAGCATCTGCAGTTCCCATTATCTCTGATCACAATCAGCAAACTTCACTCGCTTTGACTCGGTGATATCTTCTTGGAGCATCACTTCCACTTCCTTCCGTACCTGTGCTACTTTCAGAGGACTAAGCCTGTTGGGGTGTTGTTTTATCAGAACAGCATTCCCTACTTTAACGTCATGTTCTATAATATTAGTCCACCCCATTCTATTCCTACATATTCTCATAGCTGCAGTAAGCCTTTCAATTCAGTCCTTTGTTCATGAGACAGATAGTTCACTATGCTATCCCATTCTTTGAGGACTTCCTCATAATTTATTTTTAGGCACATCAAAATCCAATCATCTGGATTTGATTCCTCATTCTGAAAGGCAGAAACTAATACCTGTTTCTCCAGTTCCCTTTCCCTGTCAGAGTAAGGTTTCAGGATATCCACATGACCTACTTGATAATTTTTTTTTCTATCTGTCACCTTTACCAGATAATTCCTGACTTAATGTCTTCTCAATCTGACAGGGACCACTAAACCTTGCTTTAAAGGGATCTCCTTCCACTAGTAACAGCACCAATATTTTATCCTCATGGGCAAATGTACGAATTTTAGATTTCTTACCTGCTTCATGCTTCATTAGATAGTGTGCCATCTTCAAATGTTATCTAACTAATTCACCTATTCTGTTTAATCTCTCTCACCTGAAATACATAATCCAACTGTGAGATCTCTGACTTCAGACCTATCAACTTTTCCTTAATTAATTTTAAAGGCCCTCTTGTGTCCAAATATCAATTTAATTGGAGTAAACTGAATCGATTCATTTGGTGCATCTCTATTGGCAAACAATATAAATGGGATACCGTTGTCCTAATCATGTGGATAATCCTGGCAATAAGCCCTCAGCATGGTCTTTAGGGTCTGATGCCATGTTTTCAATGCTCCTTGGGATTCAGGTTGGTACATGCTTGATTTAAGATGTTGGATGGCTAAATGATCGGTGGACTCCTTAAACAGTTTGGCAGTAAAATTGGACTCTCGGTCTGATTGAATCTCTGTGGGTTGTCTGTAATGGGTAAAGAAAGCAAGCAACTTCTCCATCATCTTTTTTGCCTGAACATTCCGTAATGGAAATGCCTTTGGAAATTTGTTGGGCTCATCCATTATGGTTAGCAAACACCGGCTCCCATTTTTGGTTTTAGCGAAGGGACCTACACAATCAATCAATCATAACCCACATAAAACATTCTTCAAATGTGGAAATTGGCATCAATAGCATTGGTTTAATTACTGCCCGTGGCTTTCCTATCATTTAACATGTGTGACAGGTACAACAAAATTGAACTACATCTGTATGTAATCCAGGCCAATATAAATGCTTCTGTATCTTAGACTGAGTCTTCGTCAATCCTAGGCAACTTCCTACAGGTAATTTGTGTATTACCTGCAATAATTCCAGCCTGTATGCTACCGATGACACAATCCCGTGAATTTCCACCCACCTCTCCTCCTCACTAACCCACCACGGTTGCTATTTCTGCCTTGGGATTCTATCCTTAAGATAATGACATTCGGGAATACATTTGAACTTCTTTTATGAGTAGGCTTTATGATATAAATCTTTTATGGTCTCATCTTTTTAATCTTTCATTAATCTTTCAGAATTTAAAGCCTCTGCCTGATTCTGTACCTTTTCAGGTTTTTCCTTTACCGTGTCATCAAACAGGGTGTTGGCTAATTGGACCTCAACTCCTTTGTCTTTCTAATTTTCCTTCTCGCTTTAACTCATAGCCATGGGATTTTGTCACCACAGATTCAGGAAAAATTCCAAGGTATTTTTCTTTTAACTCCTCAGTTCCCTGGTTTCCCTTTGGCTTCTCCAGAACACGGAGCCTCATTCCCATCTTTGATCCGACTCGGTCGTTTCCAAGAACAATATGTATTCTGAAATAGGCACTCTTTCAATCACTCCCACTGTCACGTCCCCAGGCTTGACTGGACTTTGCAGCCTTGTCTTATACAGGAGAATGCTAAAGCTCTCTCCATTTATTTCACAGATTAACACTGTCTTGGGTAATATTTCAGAAGGAATGCAAATACTTGCATCTCTTAGCATTAGACACTGACCAGATCCCATATCTATCAATATTGTAACTTCTTTACCATTGCACCCTGTGCTCCCTGAATAAACCTTATTCACAGAGGTGAAGTATTTGTAGAGATCAGGCACTATCTTACTATCCAGTCCGTGACTAAGATGTGCACTCTCATGCAGCTCCTCGACTTCTCTTAGGATTTCCTTCACTACCTCAACTAATCCCACTGGTTTAGCCTATTTTACCACGTTCTTTTTCCTAGTGCCTTCCTTCAACCACTAACATTGCGACTTAATGTCTTCCCCATTATTATAGTCTCTTGGATTTCTATTTTCACCTGAAGTAAACTGTTCCCAGTGTGATCTATTTTTTGTTTTTCATACTGGTTTTCTTTATCTATCCTGCTTGTTACATTCTCGAAGAACTTTAATGAATTTGTCAGGCATAATTTTCCCTTCATGAAACAATGTTGACTATGTTATGTTTTTCTAAATGTTCTGCTATTACACCCTTTATAATAGGTTTTAACATTTTCCTAAAGAAAAAGTGTTACTTGGCAGTTTTCTAATCCTCTGGGATTTCCAGAATCTAAGGATTCTTGGAATATTACTATTAACTACTTGCTTTAATATCCTAGGGAGCTACCCATCAGGCCAAGAGAACCTATCAGCCATTAGCTCTATTATTTTCCATTGTACTTTTTCTCTTGTTTCCATGTTTATTTCCCGACCCCTTTCTTCCCTTGATTATTTTGGATTTTGGAGTGCTATTAAGATATTTTAACATGAAGATTGACGCAAACTGTTTATTCAATTCCCTGTTATTTTCTGGTTTAAAGAAGCACTTACTGTCAGTTTTGATATTACTTGCTAGTTTTCCTAGCTAGGATTCCTTGCTGATATTCTCCTGTCCGATTAAAAGACAAATTCCCACCATCAAACCCAGTGCAGGGAAAGGTACAAGATAATGTGCTTTGATGGAGAGTTTGGACCTTTGAGCAATAAAGATGTTAATAGCCAAGTGCTCCTTGTCTTGCATACTAACTGTGTCTAATTCCATCAACATACTGAGTCTCAGCACACATTTGTGCTCAGCCACAAATTTCGAGAAATGATATATGCATATTTTATAGCCAGTCAAGATGCTTCGTCACAGGGATTTGATGTCCATAAGAATGAGTGAAGTTTGTAACATTGTTTTGCATGCATGCAATAAAATGCTTGATCATCACAGAAAGTTCTATGGCAACATTACTCATGTTCATAATCATTTGAAACTGGGTTTATTTGCCTTCACAATCTTACAAAAATTTCTTCTTGAATCTTCACACCACCAGCAGTTTCAAAGCAGTAACGTAGAACAATTGAGGTGCTTCTTTGTCAACGGTGGGAGTAACGGTTGCTGTGCTGAATGCTCTATTTCAGCCATCAATGAAGATTTTGGTCCAGGTCTGTTTTGCACAGGAAGTTTGGATTATGTGTCAACATTTGAAAAATAAGGAGATCAGGGACATTGCCATGGGAACTTATAAGTCCTACTCCAAATTTGAGACCATTTTGGAGTTTTATATATATTGTTGCTTCTCCATCCATTACTGGGAAGATATCCCGTAATTCCTTACCTAACATTGTTGTCAGAACACTATTACTCACAGGAACTGTGGTAGTTCAAGAGGAAGAATCAAGTCATAACAGGTTTATAAGTCTGTAATGCATTTAGATGATGTAGTCAATAGTAGTATTTGGGAAGAACATGTCACATATGTGGAATACCTGTTTAAGCAATTACAGTTTATTGATAAATTTAGCCAGAAGTGCACTTGTAAAACCAAGAGTAACTTACTTGGGAAATGTTGTTCAAATTTTGACAGTACTTTGGCTGTCTCACAGTCCCAAAGAGTTTACTGATTTTTTGATGTACAAGCATGTTTAATTTTAACAATTCAAACATGGACATTGCCTCTCACTAACAGTAATTTACCTCCTTCAAATGCACCTTCCTTTACGAAAGAGCAGCTTTTGTCCTTCCAAGCCCAGATCTTAAGGATTCTTACCGTTCCACAAGGCCTGGCTATCCTCCAAACAAATCCACAAGATATGCAACAATATACCAGTTTACCCCAGCTAATCTGCACATTTCAGGTTCCTAATGCACCCATCACTAAGATCATCTAGAAGTGAAAGCAGCCGATGATATAAGTCCACAGATGCATCTGTAAACTGCACATTTGCAAATCCCAAACTGACTCATTTCTTGCCCTATGAAAATGGGAATTAATTTTTTCAGAGGCAGGATTTAGGATTTCTGAGGATTGCCACAATATTTGGCACATCAGAGAGGCTTTCTGACTTGGCAAAAATCTGGGCCAAGATAAATTAGGCAAAAAAATGCTTTGGTAGAGACCAATACAATCCCAATACCTGTTATTGATTTGTGTAGTTGTCATACTATTTACTTGACACTTCACAAAACTTGTTTAACACGCAAGTAACAATGTTCCTAATCTCTTGAATGATTTACATTACTAAAATAAACTTTACTCCACCTTTCATGTGGATTTATATTATTTGCTTAAAATGCAAACATTTTATTTGTTCATCTGTTGTTTTTCTGTTCAGAATCTCTCTTTATCTAAGCTTTATGTATAATCATAAAAGATACATTTCATTTCTGGACTCCCTTAGGCAGATATGTAGTTCTTACTAAAGCAAGAGTTGCCATGGAAAGGCTTTTTTTCACCAAGCACAGCTCCTTAGCAGGCAGTTATTCCCAATGATCTTTGTCAATCTTCCTCCGGTGTATGTGGATACAAAACCCGTAAGTCTGAATTTTACAGCATTATATCACTTTATGTATTTATTATAAACATTGGTCATGAACTTTGTGGGCCATCCAGAAACATGCTTAGCATTATTCAGGCTTGGATATCTAGAATATGCCAGTCTTTTGTTCAAGTAAGATAACCCAGAATAAATGAGCGATTAAAATTGAAATCTTCAAGTTCAGTTTGGGTGAACTATTAATGCAGCAACTTGTTGAAGGATATCAGCAGTATCACAGTTAATTCTGGTCCTGATAATGTTGCTAATGCAAACAATGCCAAGACAAATCAAAATGTTAAAGCTGATCTTAACGGTGATACCAAAGCTACCAATGAAATATTTAAGTAATTTTCTTAATCCAAAGCATTTATTTCCTCAAGAACCATTTATAGCATGATATGGCTCTTTCTTGGCTTTGATATGGTAACTGCATCAATCTTCTCCAATGCCTGTCCTCAAATTCCATCTCGTCATTGCCAAGTTCTCTCACCAATCTAATCATAGTCAGGTGTTGATCACACACTGCATCCAATCTGGGAATGTTTAATGGTTCCAGATATTGCTGTAAAGCAAAGTTTCATTTTGTGAAAGGGAGAAATGATTGCACAAATATCCTTTCAGAGAGAAACACACCAAGGCCAAAAGAGTTTCATAAAACCAGGATCTTCAGTGAGGGAAGAAACTGCTTGATTTTGCATCTCAAATTTTTTTTAAAACTCATTGGGCTTTGCAAACTGTTAGATGATCAATGTCAAATAGGTGCAGGCATAATGGGCAGAACGGCATCTTCTGCACCATAACAATTTTGCAAATGTGTGAAATATGAAGTAAGAATGAAGTTAATTTTGGTTTGCAGACTGTAATTTCTGGAGAACTGCAAGGATCAGTGTTTGGGTCACAGCATAACGGTTATTTAGATTAGCATAGTGGCTAGATGGTTAGCGTATGGTTCAGATTCACACCGATATCTTAATTCCTGTTACAGCTAAGGTAGACATGGAATTGCCTCCCCGCACTGCTCCAAGAGTGTAAGAGTGTAATGTCAAAATCGCATTATGTTCTGCAAAGTCTTTAAGGACCTGTTTTGTACTTGTATTTATATAAGAATAATTTATGAATTAGGCATATTTTGAATTTAAAATTCTAAACTTGCTGATGTCTGGTGAAACACATTTGTGAAGAGGATGTAAAGAAACTTCATAATGATTTTGGGTTAAGTGAGCAGTCAAAACCACATCAAGTGAAATATAATAGGAAAAATATGAGCTTTTCTACTTTGAGATAGTAGGAACTGCCGATGCTGGAGAATCTGTGATAACAAGGTATTGAGCTAGATGAACACAGAAGACCAGGCAGCATCAGAGGAGCAGAAAAGCTAACGTTTCAGGTCTGGACCATTCTTCAGAAAAAGGTCCTCCTTAAGGGTCACCGGACCCAAAACGTTAACTCTGTTTTCTCCTTCACAGATGCTGCCAGACCTGCTGAGCTTTCCAGAAACTTTGTTTTTGTTCCTTGAGGTAGTGTTCTGGGATCTATCATTTTCAGCTGCTTCATCAATGTCCTTCACTCCATTTAAGGTCAGAAGTATTTTCTATTTATTCGTTCATGAGATAAGGACATCGTTGTTCACATGATTTGACTTTGATGCTAGATGGTCCTCTTCCCTAAATGGGGAATCTAGAACCAGAAGATACTGTTGTATGTCAGTCAGTCTAGCTCTTGAATGATAAATGAGCCACTGTTCAAGAAACAATTAATTCATACATTACAGTACTTTTTGGGTAAGTTCACCAAATCACCGAGCTGCTCCCTCACTGAAGAGGGAAGACTGGTGGTGGTTTAATATGCGGGTCATCATACCTCAGGCAAGGGGAGAAGTTGAGAAGGAGAATCCTTCACAGTAACCTCAGCCCATTCTGCCTCACAAACTGTCCAGCCAACTGAGCTAACCAACCCCACTGTACTATATACAGCTCAGTTAGACTAGGTTTTGCATTGCTGAAGTCATGATTACTGCTGAGGATATTAATTTAGTCACAGACCGAAGCTTTATACTTCAAGGTAAAGAGGCTGTACTCGTGATATCATTAGGAGCCAACGCTGACAAAAGGTCAGGTCCATAGTGCCCAATGAGTACAAAAACAAGGCGATATGTATACACGCAGTATAGATTGAGACAGTTGTTTTGAGCAGATAAGCCTGGATAGTTTATTACATCCCCTTAAGGCAGATCATATGAAATGTCATATGTCATGGTTCCACAACTTGTGGCTGCTGATACATCATCTTTGAGTGGAACATGATATAAATTTTAGGTCAATATTGAATCAGCAATTCTAAGCTTTCTACAGAAATGGAACAATTTGTCGCATATCTCTTACTTGACCTATTTTCCCATCATTCCAACCTCTAATTCTAAGCTTTAGCTGCTTTCTACATCTAGTTGCTGTTGACACTTTAAATATTCTTCCACAATTACTCTCTTGTGATGAGTTCTTCTACTGATCATTACAGAAGATGATATTTATACAGTCTCAGACACTAACACATATAAATTCTAATATTATATCTCCTCCAAGTCTTTGTTGTTATTTTTACATTCATTTTTCCATATTGTCCATTTCCCCAAAGTTTTTGACAACTCAAATTTGATCTGTTAGGATGCTTCTCAGCCATCTCTGATATTGTTCTTGTCAGGCATGAATAATACTTAGTGTCTCTCTGAATTCTTGCATCTGGAATTGGACAGTCTTTATTGAGATTTATGTTGCCAGACCTTTAGAGTTTTTCCAGGCCTTTCGGTTTGTGTTTCAGATTTCAATTATCAGCAGTTCTTTGTTTCTATTATTGACATCTGATGCTTTATTAATATCTGACTGAACATCAGGTTGTTCCAAATATATTATTAGTATCTCAGCTGACAGCAATTCAGAACGAGTCAGATCCCAGATGGATGCCTGGCTTGATAGACCATAAGTTTAACTTTTCTTTTGTTTCTGTCATTAACACATATTCGCAAGAGATTTCAATGTGCAAAAACCAAAACATATAGATATTTATTACACAAAAGGAAAACAAAACTATTTAACAAGGGCTATTTAAAACAGTCTCCGTACAATACCAGAAAGAAAAATACAGCATTCACACCCGAGTCATAACTTTACAGGCACCCAATTCTGAATTCTTAATTCTGCCATTTTCTTTAAATGTGCTGATAACTCAGCTCAATTGCTACTTATCATGTGTTCTTTAATGTCATTTTAAATAGCCTTGTAGAATGTTTTCTTCTCTGACTGCCTTCTGTTTCTGGAGCCCTTCAAAATGAACAAGGACATTCCCCCAGTCCTGACTGCTGGTAATAGCACCATCTCTCCTGTCTGAACAAGCTTACTACTGGGCTCTCTTCTTTCTCTCTGGGTTGAAAAACTAAAGTCAGCAACCCCCAAGCAATTACCTTCCAAATGATTGAAGTTTCAATGAAATGATACTGTACCATAAATCTCCATCGTTGTCTGACTGATCATCGTCTTTGATGAATAGAAGTAAGATCATACAGTTTCAGCGTATTGTACCTTCTGAAGTATGCACTAAATAAGATTGCTGTCAACTCTCTGTACTACGGTTGTTGACTTGCTTGTTGACCTGGCTTGTTCTCTTCAGATGTTTTGTCACCATGTTAGATGACATCATCAGTGGCGCCTCCAATGAAGTGATGTTATTCTACTCCACTTAGAATTTGTACTGTTTGGTCCGTTATGGTGAATAGTGTCATTTCTGGTGGTGACCTGTACGGGTTTGTATATGGGGTCCAATTCTATATGTTTGTTGATTGCATTACGGGTGGAAAACCATGCCTCTAGGAATTTCTGTGCATGTCTGTGTTTGGCTTGGGCCACTATGGTTACCTTGTCCTGGTTAAACAGATGGTTTTCATTGTGTGAGTGTACTGATATTAAGGAAAGTTTGTCGTGCTGTTTTGCTGCTAGTCGATGTTCATGTATTCTGATGGCTAGTTTCCTTCCTGTCTGTCCGATGTAATGCTTGTGGCCAAAATGTTAAACTGTTTGTATTATTTCTCTTCCTCTCACTTGGCCCCTTAACCAGATCTTTTATCCTTTCATGAGCCTGGTGGAGATATGTAGATTCTTGTTAAGCAAAAAAGGAATCTAAGGTTATTGGCAGTAGAGGTGAATGTGAAGTTCAAAACACAAACACAAGCCTTCTATGGTGGAAACCTCTTGTGGGACAGTGGTAGTGCCCCTACCCATAGACCAGGAAGCTCACATTAAAGACCCACCTGCCCCAGGGGTGTGTAATAACATACCTGAACAGGTTAATTAGAAAAATAGGTCAAATTTTTAAAAAGCCTGCTATGATCATATTGAATGATGGACCACATTTGAGGTCCCAATTGCCCTACTTCTGCTCCATTATTATGTATATATTTTCATATGCTCCTGGTATGGTACCTCCAGTCGATGTAAGCTTGATATTTTTGACGGGATTGCTCTTGTTCTAGAACTCTGATAATCATGCACTTCTAGTTCTGGACAGCAATTTTTTGGGGGTATGATGGAATGTCATGTTTAGAGCTTTCTGTCCGTGAAAAATTTGATGGTGCCAACTCACATTACAGTGGAATTGAGGAGTATAGTCAAAAATTCCTTATTCATCAACACTGCTTTGATGGTATATATACCCTTTCGGCTTCATCATTGAATAGAGGATACCTTGGGGAACTGCAGATGCATAAGCCTGAAGTTATCCATGAAATATCAAGCAATCGTTGGCAAATTGTGGACTACTGTGGGAGATAACTCAGTCAGGAGTTCCATGGGTTGCAAAGATTTCCTTTAAAGCCCAAATGGCTGTTTCAGTGGTCGTAATCTATAAACCTGACAAGTAATCATTGACAATATTGCAAGCTCCTGGCTGTTAAAACACAGATTGCTAATTTGGTCAGACAACAAGGGATGCTGGGTATATTGGCCAAGTACAACTCTGAAGTCACAAAACCTAGACACCAGATTCAGTGCAAACACGACACTCAGATGTTAATGATGTAAAAGGCAGCAGTTATCCTGGACAGACATATCCCCAACAACTTAACAACCAAACAAAGGAGGGCAGAAAGGCATCAGGTCCAGCTCCACAAAGAAACAAACAGTAGCAAGCTATCCAAACGATTGACAATGTTTCAGCCTATTAAGTAAATTTCCCTTATTGGCCAGAACTAAGGAAACTTCCAGAAAACTACCAAGAAAGGTATAAAAACAGGGTTCACCTACAGACTACTCTCTTGGACCCGCTTGGGCCTTCTAAGGAGACTAGCATGGCTAAAGGCAGAAACTCACTGACTGTCCAGAGAGAGGGAGGAAGAGCAAAAGCAGTGTTGCAGTCCCACAGATAGAGGGGGACAGAGGGGATTTGTGCAAATCTGCAACAGGCTTGGGAAGTATTATGAGCTTAAGGGGCCAAACAGGATTAGAGATAGTATTTTTTTTAGGAAAAGCTAATGTAAGTTGTTTCATAATAAAGTTGGGACTGTTTTGCATTGGCACCGGCTTGTGCTCCAAGTGATTTAAGCGCTTTGGTATTGTGGGAAACCTGGGCAAATTCATTCATAACATTCTGGCTAAAGCTGAGGGGAGGACCGCGACAACAACGATGAGGAAAGATTTTAGATTGAACATAACAATATGCATCCTCCAACATTCCCACAGTTGAGGTGAGAATTCAGTTGCCATAAGAAGTTCCCTTTGTTTTGTTCTGTGTTCTGCACACACCCAAAACTGAGAAATTATTTCTTCTATAGATTTCTATGTTCCCAGACACCATACAGAAGACTACATGGGCTCTGCATTTCATTTGGCCCTTGTGCATCTTTTCCAAGATCTCTCATCGGAGTTAGGCTAGAATCACCAGCCTCTCATCATAAAAGAGCAAATCATCCAGAATAGACCAGGATAGTGAAGTACTTCCTTTGTTCAAAAAAAAGTTTTCATGACTGTTCCAAGTAACCACCACTGTGGCCAACCTTGAGTGCAGTTTGGCAAAAGCACTTCTCATCATGCATCTGCATGTGACAAAATTCTTGCTGCTTTTTTGCTGGCCATTGTGCCTTAACAAGCTGCAATATGACTCAGCCTCATTAATGAGTTTGGCAGACTGTTGTATAGGATGATTAATGGTAGCTTTGGGCAATATGTCAGGCTGTTGTTTGCAGCTTGCCTTGGACATTTACTATTTCATAGGTCAAGTGCATTAATCTGCACTAGAATTATTGGATTCTCAGGGGCATTCTGGTGATTATTTTTCCATAAAGTAAGGAAACTCAGAGTTTGTAACCTATCTGTATGATGAGCTTTAAGCTGATGAAATGATATGAGAACCTCTTGAAATCCTACATGAATAAAAACTCTTCCTCTATAACCACGTACCTCCTCTCAGTGTTAAATCTGCCCGAGGTATATAGTAAATCGGCCAACAATACCCATTCGGCTGCTCCTGAATAAAGACCACCGATGTTCACTAGTCCTGCAGGTGATGTGACTGTGACTATTGTCAGAACTGACAGGTCATAACAAGCTGAGATATCCAATGAGAGCAATATTCCCCTGATTCTTTGAAGCAATTTTCCTGATGTATATCCCAATACCATGCTTGAGCTTTGTTTCATACCAGACTTTAGGGAAGATCAATTCACACTAAGTTAAGCATAATTTTGCTAGCTGATTTAAGGATAGCAAGGAACCACAGAAGATCCAGAATGGAAATTGGATTGGGGAATTCATTAATAGCTCTTTTTCACAGGCTCCCCTTTATGCCATTATTACTGACAATGTGCTTTAGGAAACAAATTGATATTTTAAAGATTTACATATTACATTAATTATCAAACCTTCTTCTAGATGGTTTAAAATGACTTTAATCATCAGGTTATATTCTATGAGTTGGTCACTATGGTCTACAATATCATCCATTTAACATATTACACCTTAAAAGCCCTGTAAAATGTTAAAGAGGATTCCTTGAAAATTTCACACGGGAAATGAAACACGGGAATAATTCACCTGACCCCACAAACAGTATGTTATCCTTCACTGTCCCAGTGCTGCCTTCCCTAGCTGCCATACCCTTGAACATCCATGTTAGATGCATAGAGCTAGGCACTGTCTGTTAAATAGTGGTATGTAAACACAATGTAATAGAAACTAAGCTCAGAAACCAATGGAAATATGCAAAATGATGGGCAATGTCTCTGAAGAAAGAAGAGTTATGTTTCAGGTCAATGACCTTTCATCAAAATTGATTGTGAAGAGAAACAGAATGCAATGTGTATCTAGTGAGAATGGCAAATAATACAGAGAATGTGGAGAGAATAGCTTTTTACACTGTTGAGTAAAAAAGACATAATAATCCCCTCAGAGTTCAAGTGGTGATGGATGTGACAAACACTACATTGGACAAACTGGCAGAAAGCTAGCCACCAGGATACATGAACATCTACTAGCCACAAAACGACATGACCCACTATCACTCATATCCTTACATACAGATGAGGAAGGACACCACTTTGATTGGGACAACACATCCATCCTAGGACAAGCCAAACAGAGACACGCACAAGAATTCCTAGAAGAATGGCATTCCAACCGGAACTCCATCCACAAACACATTGATTTGGAGCCAATCTACCATCCCCTGAGAAAAAGAACAGGAAATGACATCACAAACACAGGAAATGACATCACCAAGCCAAGGAAACCTAACCAGATAAATAGAAAGCAGGACATAACACCAGCACTTTGTCAGAGGCTCACTGATGATGTTACCTAGTATGGTGACGAAATGTCTGAAAATGAACAATCCAGCTCAGCGAGCAAACTCACATCCAGAACCTCAACCTGAGCTACAAATCTTTTCAAGTGGTGAGTTCAAAATGTTGCTTGTGAGCAATGATTACCTTTGCATTGACAATTCATTATTTGCTAAACTTGCCCCAGAAGCACAATTGCTGAATTGAATAGATTTTGATAGCTGCGATAGCATCGACACCTGTGAAAAATAGCAGTGAATAATTTAAAAACTTAAGCTTTGATTAAAAATATCTAAAAACTTTAGTCTTCAATTTCATACAGGAAATAACTAGCTGAGTGAGTCATTATGACTGCAGTGGAATCATGCTCACCCAAAGAAAACAGATGGAGCTGAGAGTGATAACAAGGTGTAGAGCTGGATGAACACAGCAGGCCAAGTAGCATCAGAGGAGCAGGAAAGCTGGTGTTTTGGGCCTAGACCCTTCATAGGCCCGAAACGTCAGTTTTCCTGATCCTAAGATGCTGCTTGGCCTGCTGTGTTCATCCAGCTCTGCACCTTGTTATCTCAGATTCTCCAGCATCTGCAGTTTCTATTATGTCAGGAGGGTGAGTTGTCTTTTTGATGAACAAAAAGTTTGTTGGTTGTTGATGATAATTGTATTTGTTAGCCACAGGCGAGAGAGAGAGAGATGGGTATAAGTTGATGATATCGTTGCCTGGAGAGATATTAGCTAGAGGCTGCAGAAGGATAATGGGGGCAGTACCAGTCACTGACATTGTTAACAGGAGGTAGTGAATGCAAAGGTGCTGACACAAGAATGAAGCAGCTTGTGACCTGAAAATGACTTATGCCCAGCTGCTAGTTTGAGCCAGTTTAAACTGGTTTGAATTAACCAAGTTCTGCGAAAACTAAAAGATGAAGTAATGCAAAAGCCTTATTTGGATGAGAAACAATGAGGTAATCTACATAGATAATGGGAACTGCAGATGCTGGAGAATTCCAAGATAATAAAATGTGAGGCTGGATGAACACAGCAGGCCAAGCAGCATCTCAGGAGCACAAAAGCTGACGTTTCGGGCCTAGACCCTTCATCAGAGAGGGGGATAGGGGGAGGGAACTGGAATAAATAGGGAGAGAGGGGGAGGCGGACCGAAGATGGAGAGTAAAGAAGATAGGTGGAGAGGTAGGGAGGGGATAGGTCAGTCCAGGGAAGACGGACAGGTCAAGGAGGTGGGATGAGGTTAGTAGGTAGCTGGGGGTGCGGCTTGGGGTGGGAGGAAGGGATGGGTGAGAGGAAGAACCGGTTAGGGAGGCAGAGACAGGTTGGACTGGTTTTGGGATGCAGTGGGTGGGGGGGAAGAGCTGGGCTGGTTGTGTGGTGCAGTGGGGGGAGGGGACAAACTGGGCTGGTTTAGGGATGCAGTAGGAGAAGGGGAGATTTTGAAACTGATGAAGTCCACATTGATACCATATGGCTGCAGGGTTCCCAGGCGGAATATGAGTTGCTGTTCCTGCAACCTTCGGGTGGCATCATTGTGGCACTGCAGGAGGCCCATGATGGACATGTCCTCTAGAGAATGGGAGGGGGAGTGGAAATGGTTTGCGACTGGGAGGTGCAGTTGTTTGTTGCGGACTGAGCGGAGGTGTTCTGCAAAGCGGTCCCCAAGCCTCTGCTTGGTTTCCCCAATGTAGAGGAAGCCGCACCGGGTACAGTGGATGCAGTATACCACATTGGCAGATGTGCAGGTGAACCTCTGCTTAATGTGGAAAGTCATCTTGGGGCCTGGGATGGGGGTGAGGGAGGAGGTGTGGGGACAAGTGTAGCATTTCCTGCGGTTGCAGGGGAAGGTGCCGGGTGTGGTGGGGTTGGAGGGCAGTGTGGAGCGAACAAGGGAGTCACGGAGAGAGTGGTCTCTCCGGAAAGCTGACAGGGGAGGGGATGGAAAAATGTCTTGGGTGGTGGGGTCGGATTGTAAATGGCGCAAGTGTCGGAGGATAATGCGTTGTATCCGGAGGTTGGTAGGGTGGTGTGTGAGAACGAGGGGGATCCTCTTGGGGCGGTTGTGGCGGGGGCGGGGTGTGAGGGATGTGTTGCGGGAAATACGGGAGACGCGGTCAAGGGCGTTCTCGATCACGGTGGGGGGAAAGTTGCGGTCCTTGAAGAACTTGGACATCTGGGATGTGCGGGAGTGGAATGTCTTATCGTGGGAGCAGATGCGGCGGAGGCGGAGGAATTGGGAATAGGGGATGGAATTTTTGCAGGAGGGTGGGTGGGAGGAGGTGTATTCCAGGTAGCTGTGGGAGTCAGTGGGCTTGAAATGGACATCAGTTACAAGCTGGTTGCCTGAGATGGAGACTGAGAGGTCCAGGAAGGTGAGGGATGTGCTGGAGATGGCCCAAGGCCCTCCGCTTCTTTCTGTCCCGCACACCTGCATTCCGCATGGAGATGGCCTCAAGGCCCTCCGCTTCTTCCTGTCCCGCACACCTGCATTCCGCATGGAGATGACCTCAAGGCCCTCCGCTTCTTCCTGTCCCACAGGCCCGACCAGTCCCCCTCCACCGACACTCTCATCCGCCTAGCTGAACTCGTCCTCACACTCAACAATTTCTCTTTTGACTCCTCCCACTTCCTACAGACTAAGGGGGTGGCCATGGGCACCCGCATGGGCCCCAGCTATGCCTGCCTCTTTGTAGGTTACGTGGAACAGTCTCTCTTCCGCACCTACACAGGCCCCAAACCCCACCTCTTCCTCCGGTACATTGATGACTGTATCGGCGCCGCCTCTTGCTTCCCAGAGGAGCTCGAACAGTTCATCCACTTCACCAACACCTTCCACCCCAACCTTCAGTTCACCTGGGCCATCTCCAGCACATCCCTCACCTTCCAGGACCTCTCAGTCTCCATCTCAGGCAACCAGCTTGTAACTGATGTCCATTTCAAGCCCACCGACTCCCACAGCTACCTGGAATACACCTCCTCCCACCCACCCTCCTGCAAAAATTCCATCCCCTATTCCCAATTCCTCCGCCTCCGCCGCATCTGCTCCCACGATAAGACATTCCACTCCCGCACATCCCAGATGTCCAAGTTCTTCAAGGACCGCAACTTTCCCCCCACAGTAATCGAGAACGCCCTTGACCGCGTCTCCCGTATTTCCCGCAACATATCCCTCACACCCCGCCCCCGCCACAACCGCCCCAAGAGGATCCCCCTCGTTCTCACACACCACCCTACCAACCTCCGGATACAACGCATTATCCTCCGACACTTCCGCCATTTACAATCCGACCCCACCACCCAAGACATTTTTCCATCCCCTCCCCTGTCAGCTTTCCGGAGAGACCACTCTCTCCGTGACTCCCTTGTTCGCTCCACACTGCCCTCCAACCCCACCACACCCGGCACCTTCCCCTGCAACCGCAGGAAATGCTACACTTGTCCCCACACCACCTCCCTCACCCCCATCCCAGGCCCCAAGATGACATTCCACATTAAGCAGAGGTTCATCTGCACATCTGCCAATGTGGTATACTGCATTCACTGTACCCGGTGCGGCTTCCTCTACATTGGGGAAACCAAGCGGAGGCTTGGGGACCGCTTTGCAGAACACCTCCGCTCAGTCCGCAACAAACAACTGCACCTCCCAGTCGCAAACCATTTCCACTCCCCCTCCCATTCTCTAGAGGACATGCCCATCATGGGCCTCCTGCAGTGCCACAATGATGCCACCTGAAGGTTGCAGGAACAGCAACTCATATTCCGCCTGGGAACCCTGCAGCCATATGGTATCAATGTGCACTTCACCAGTTTCAAAATCTCCCCTTCTCCTACTGCATCCCTAAACCAGCCTAGTTCGTCCCC
Source organism: Stegostoma tigrinum (assembly GCF_030684315.1). Taxonomy (NCBI): domain Eukaryota; kingdom Metazoa; phylum Chordata; class Chondrichthyes; order Orectolobiformes; family Stegostomatidae; genus Stegostoma; species Stegostoma tigrinum. The sequence goes on from NC_081369.1 coordinate 41,413,234, forward strand.
TCCCCCCACTGCACCACACAACCAGCCCAGCTCTTCCCCCCCACCCACTGCATCCCAAAACCAGTCCAACCTGTCTCTGCCTCCCTAACCGGTTCTTCCTCTCACCCATCCCTTCCTCCCACCCCAAGCCGCACCCCCAGCTACCTACTAACCTCATCCCACCTCCTTGACCTGTCCGTCTTCCCTGGACTGACCTATCCCCTCCCTACCTCCCCACCTACACTCTCTCCACCTATCTTCTTTACTCTCCATCTTCGGTCCGCCTCCCCCTCTCTCCCTATTTATTCCAGTTCCCTCTCCCCATCCCCCTCTCTGATGAAGGGTCTAGGCCCGAAACGTCAGCTTTTGTGCTCCTGAGATGCTGCTTGGCCTGCTGTGTTCATCCAGCCTCACATTTTATTATCAGGTAATCTACATAAGTGTCTGGGCCAGGGCCAATAAGGTAAAGGCATGTGATAAGTGAATTAGCCTGAGCCAATGGGAAGAAGACAGCACGATGAGAGAGAGCAGAGAAGGAGTAAAAAGATGACCCTTGGAGTATGTAGCCAGTGAAAACTCCAGAGACCAATGACCGCAGAAGCAGACCCTATGTCAAGGATATAGTGATGACGACAAGTGCAGTGCCTGGCCAGCATCAGCCCTTGTCAGCAGCAGTAGCTGCTATCCTGAATGGGTATTAGCTTTTATATTCTGTGACTAGTTGGGGAGTATCAGAGGACTCTAGTGGGTGTATAAGTAGATCCTAGCGCAGTTTGTGGGAAAATACATAAGGTCTAATTTTTTGGTAAAAACATTTAACACGTCTTGTTCAATACACTAATTAAGTAATTTTTGAGGTGACAAGAATGGACATTCCTGCTGTCTATACAGGCCGATAAGCAGAGCTGATATTCTTTGGGCTCTTGACAACGAAACCAACTGTCCAATTGACTAAGTTAACTGACATAAGAACACAAGAACTACGAGCAGGAGTAGGCTGTCCGGCCCTTCGAGCCCGCTCCACCATGCAATAAGATCGTGGTTAATCCCTTCGTGGACTCAGATCTGCTTACTCACGCTCTCACTGTATCCCTTAATTCCTTTATTGTTAAAAAAAATCTATCTTAGCTTTAAAAACGTTTACTGAAGTAGCGTCAACTACTTCACTAGGCAAGGAATTCCATAGATTAACAACCCTCTGGGTGAAGAAGTTCCTTCTCGATTCAGTCCTAAATCTGTTACCTCTAATCCTGAGGCTATGCCCTCTTGCCCTAGCTTCACCTGCCAGTGGGAACATCCTCTCTACTTCTATCTTATCTATTCCCTTCATAATTTTATGTTTCTATAAGATCCCCCCTCAACCTTCTGAATTCCAATGAATATAATCCCAATCTACTCAGTCTTTCTTCACAAGCCAAGCCCCTCAACTCCGGAATCAACCTAGTGAGCCTCCTCTGCACCCCCTCCAGTGCCAGTACATCCTTTCTCAAGTAAGGAGACCATAACTGCTCACAGTACTCCAGGTGTGGCCTCACCAGCACCTTTGTACAGCTGCAACATAGCCTCTCTGCTTTTAAACTCAATCCCTTTAGCAACGAAGGACAAAATTCCATTTGCCTTCCAAGTTACTTGTTGTGCCCGCAGACCAACATTCTGTGATTCATGCACAAGGATACCCAGGTCCCTCTGCATAGCAGCATGCTGCAACTTTTTACCATTCACATAATAATCCTTGTTATTATTACTCCAACCAAAATATATGATTTCACATTTATTTATATTGTATTCCATCTGCCAGACCTTTGCCCACTCACTCAACGTATCAATGTTCCTCTGCAAAGTTTCACAGTCCTCTGCACACTTTGCTCTCTCACTCATCTTTGTGTCATCACAAACTTTGACACCCTGCACGTGGTCCCTAACTCCAGATCATCTATATAAATTGTAAATAATTGCGGTCCCAATGCCAATCCCTGAGGCACACTACTAGTCACTGATTGCCAGCCAGAATAGCACTCATTTATCCCCACTCTGTGCTTCCTGTTAGTCAACCAATTCCCTATACTTTACCCCTAACGCCATGCATCCTTATCTTATGCAGCAGCCTCTTGTGCGGCACCTTGTCGAAGGCCGTTTGGAAATCTAGGTACACCACATTCACTAGGTCCCCATTGTCTACCTTGCTTGTAATGTCTTCATAGAATTTCAAAAGATTTGTCAAGCATGACCTGCCCTTCATGAACCCATGCTGCATCTGTCCAATGGGACAATTTCTATTGAGACACCTTGCTATTTCCTCCTTGATAATAGACTCAAGCATCTTCCCACTACAGAGGCTAAGCTAACTAGTCTATAATTCCCCATCTTTTGTCTACCTCCCTTTTTAAACAGTGGCGTCACATTTGCTGTTTTCCAATCTGCTGGGACTGTCCCTGAGTCCAGCAAATTTTGGAAAATTACCACCAGTGCATCTGTTATTTCTCCAGCCATCTCTTTTAGTACCCTGGGATGCATTCCATCAGGACCAGGAGACTTATCAATCCTTCGCTCCATTAGCTTGCCCAACACTGCCTCTTCCATAATAATGATTGTTTCCAGGTCCTCACCTACTTTCGTCTCTTTGTCAACTACTGGCATGTTATTAGTGTCCTCCACTGTGAAAACCGATACAAAATACCTGTTCAATGCCTCAGCCATTTCATCATAACCTATTACTAAATTCCCCTTTTCATCCTCTAAAGGGCCAACATTTACTTTAGCCACTCTTTTTCGTCTTATGTATTTATAGAAACTTTTGCTATCTGTTTTTATATTCTGTGCTAGTTTTTTCTCATGTTCCATATTACTTTTCTTTATAACTCTTTTTGTGGCTCTCTGTTGATCTTTAAAGTTTTCTCAATCTTCGAGTTTCATGCTGTTTTTGGCCACTTTGTATGCTTTCCCTTATTTCCTTAGACACCCAGGGCAGATTACCCCTTTTTTTTATAGCCCTTCCTTTTCACTGGAATATACTTTTGGTGAGCACTCTGAAAAATTACTTTGAAAGTCCTTCACTGCTCTTCAACTGTCCCACCATAAAATCTTTGTTTCCAGTCTACTTTAGCCAAGTCCTCCCTCATTATATTGTAGTCCCCCTTGCTCAAGCACAGGACCCTGGTATTGAATTTTATTGTCACACCCCCCAACTGTATTCTAAATTCAACCATACTGTGATCACTCCTTCCAAGAGGATCCCTAACTATGAGGTCATTAATTACTCCTGACTCATTACACAGGACCAGAACCGGGATAGTTTGCTCCCTCGTCTTACACACTGTTCCAGAAAACTATCACAGATACACTCAACAAACTCTTCCTCAAGGCTACCCTGACGCAGCTGGTTCGACCAATCTACATGTAGATTAAAATCCCCCATGATAATTGCTGTACCATTTTTACAGGCATTATTTATTTCTTTGTTTATTGCCCGCCCCAATGTGATGTTATTGTTTGGTGGCCTATAGACTACGCCTATCAGTGACTTTTTCCTCTAAGAATTTCTAATTTCCACCAAAATGGATTCAACCTCATTCTCCATAGAACCTATATCATCTCCCAGCACCGCCCTGATGTCGTCCTTGAATATCAGAGCTACACCACCTCCCTTACCTTCCTGTCTGTCCTTCTGAATAGTCTGGTACCCCTGGATATTTAACTCCCAGTCATGACCATCCTGTAACCATGTTGCCATAATGACTACCAAATCATATTCATTCGCGATGATGTGTGCCGTTAACTCATCAACCTTGTTATGAATGCTATGAGCATTCAGGTAAAGTGCCTTTATGCTAGCTTTCTCACCTTCATGACTTCCAATATCTCTAATAATATCACCTGAGATATCCTTCCTTTCTGCTTCATCCTTAGTCTGCCTTGAACTTAAACCCCCTGCACACACGCTAACCAGCTGCTTACCTTTATATTTACCATCATACTCCCTGTCATTTTCCCTTTCCCTTCCACCCCCCCCCCCCCACTCACTAAAGTCCTAGTGACAACCCTATTTATTCTTTTTGCTAGAACACTGGTTCCAGATCAGTTCAGGTGGCGACCGTCCCATCAGTACAGATCCCCCCCAGTTCCAAAACTGATGCCAATGCCTCATGAAATGGAACCCCTCTTTCCCACACCAATCCCTTAGCCACGTGCTTATTTCCCTAATTTTCTTATCCCTAAGCCAATTTGCACGTGGCTCGGGCAGTAATCCGGAGATTATGACCCTTGAGGACATGTTGCTTAATTTCGTTCCTAGTGCTTGATAATCCTCAAACAGGTCCTCCATCCTAGCCTTGCCTATGTTATTAGTCCCAACGTAGGCCACAACTACTGGATCCTTCCCCTCCCGCTCCAATATCCTCTCAAACCAGTCAGAGATGTCCTGCACCCTGGCACCAGGCAGGCAACACACCATGCGGGACTCCCGATCCAGCTTGCAAAGGATAACATCTATCCCCTTAACTATAGAATCCCCCATAACTACCACTTTTTGCTCCCCCCTCTTGAATGGCCTTCTGCACCATGGTGCCATGGTGAGCTGGGTCATCCTCCCCACAGCCCTTTTCCTCATCAACACAGGGAGCAAGTATCTCGTACCTGTTGGATAAGGTCAAAAGCTGAGGCGCCTCCACTCCTGAAATCAAGATTCCCCTACCTGCCTCACTTGCAGTCACACCCTGTTGTTCCTGATCACTAACTGAATTTGAATTACTCAATCTACCAGGTGTGACTGCCTCCTGAAACAAAGTGTCCAGGTAACTCTCCGCCTCCTGGATGTGCCTCAGTGTTTGAAGCTCAGATTCCAGATCATCAACTCAGAGCCAGCGTTCTTCCAGCATCCAACACGTGCTGCAAATGTGGTCACTACCAGTCACAATGGAATCAACCAGCTTCCACATCATACAGCTACAGCACATCATCTGCCCAGCCATCTCTGACCCTCCACGTATACAAGGGACTAATTTTCAAGTTTGTCTCATTCTATACCAGTGCAGAGATTTTTTTAACCCTCTCTTTTATGCTCCGAGTGTCCTGTGGATCCCCCTGGAGATCATCACCCTGCTGCAGCCTTTCCCACACAGCACTTAGCTGGCCAGCTGGTCCCAGTGCTCTGCTGCATTGCAGGCCTTTCCCATTCGTGCATGAATTTTGGAAGTCTGTCCCTCCTGGTGGGTCTTTCCCTGAGAATGGCTATCTGACTGCCTGGGCAAACTCCTTGCACCTACAACAAGGTTGTCTTTTTCTCTCTTTCATATCAGGAGCTTCTCTCTGAGCTTCTTGTGGGCATTTTTTTGGAAAAGTCTTTCTTTTGTCTTGCTACAGACTGTTAAGATGTCCCCCTGCATTCCTCATTGGATGAGTTTCCGATATAAATACCCACTGCATTCCTGATTGTTGCCTGGATGTCCTGGTCTGTAAACTGCAGTCATATATGTAGTAAGTTCAGGTCCGCATTTGAGTGAATGAACATGAACAGTCTCGATTGAACATAACACCGTACAGTTGAGAGTGAGAGAGGAAACATCTCTGAAACTCTATACACTCAGGTGCAGGTTTGTCTTGGTCTGAATTACTACTGACATCATTCCTGATTATCATATAATTTTATTGGATTCCAGAATCTGGATCTAAAAAGAGTAGTGGACCAAGTGAAGTATTTTTACAGTGATGTATCGACTGAGGAACAATGATTGCAATAACATCAGGATCAGAGTAATTAAGGCAAGGAATAAAATTCAATCAGGCATAAAATTATTTAACTGGAGGAGAGCTAACCTCAAAGAGTTGAAAAAGAATCTGGATGAGTCAGATGAGAACTTAAACTGGTCAGCAGAACAGTAATTGATTTGTGCAATGTCTGGCCTGTGTGTGTGTTTCCAGACACACAGCACTCCAGTTGGCTCTTAACTACACTTTGAAATATCCTGGCAAGCCAATTAGTTCAGGGGCAATTCGGGATGGGCAACAAATGCTGCCATTGCCAGTGACACCCACACCTCAGGAAAGAGTTTTATAAAACTTCAGTTTTGAAAAAGTAGAATGTGAGAGTAGATGAGTCAGAAACATAACTGATTGCAAAAGATCTTCAGCGGGAATGTCAGGTGGAGAAAGTTTGGGAGCACAAGCTGGTGAGCAACCTACTGTGACAGCTATGCAGCTAACTGAGGAAGGAACAGCCCAGACCACTGGCACTCGGAGGCCTGCCAGAGGGGACCTGCTACACCTTGGGACAGGATGTATCAGAGTTTGATGTCTGTTTTGAGACTCTGCTGCAGCATCTGGAAGCAAGATGAATAAGCATATGGGTTCTGCGGCACTTTTTTTTCTCTCTTGGTCATACAGCTCTATTCATTCTTTGGCCTCTGTCTGCAAAAGTGCTGTCATGAATTAACTGAGCTGTGATGTCTGGGGTGGGCTGGGTGGGCGTGTACAGCAAATAGGTAGCAATGCATTAGGAGGGCTAGGGATTAGGGAGCACACAGGTCTGTCACCTATGCACTGCATTGTTCTATGTGTAATGTTGTTGCCCTTCATATTGGTTGATCCAGCAGCTCCCTCCTTTAGAGGTTCTAACACTCACTCCAACCTCCAGGTGTTGTCACGCTGTTTCCTTTCCTATTGCACATTTTTCATTTCCAACTGAATGGAAGGCAACAGCGAGCTCACTTTGTGCAATGGTTGCCTGTCTCCACCTCAATTTGTCAGTGAGTCCCTGAACATTCAGATTCCCTTCCTGATAACTACATCTGTGGCCACCATAGGCTTTGCAATTCTCTGCATCTCCAACCAACCCGGCACCTGCCAATCTTTCCCCTGCAGCCGATGGTACATGAGGTGACAGTGTCAGGTGAGATAATTGACTACCCCTGCTTGAAGCCATGGTGCTCCTGACCGTGGGCAAACCCCATCATATATTATTCCATTCCCATCCTTGCTTTGGAATATTCCCTTCTTACAACCACATTTGTTTCTCTATCCACAGATACTGCCAGACCTGTGAGTTTCTCAAGTATTTTATATGTTTGTTTCAGATTTTCTAACATTCATGATATTACGTTTTTACTTTTTCCAAACCCCATTCACAGTTGTGATTCCATTTTAACCCCAATTTGTAGTCCCAATCTCACCCAATGTTCCCAGATCTCCTTCTCATGGCAAAAGGCATGTTTCCCTAGGTTTTTTTGCATGAACCTGATGGACAGACTGTGGTCCACCCCCAGAAGTGACCTAATTCAACAACCATGGATGAGAAGTGCCTAGATGCCTGACCTATGGATTATGCCCCGAGATGCTGATACATTGTGACCAACATGTAGGTTTTTTACAGCGAGTGGTAAGCTGAGATGACTAGGTACCCAGTCTGACATCCAAATTGAAAATTTACAGCAACATATTTGCTCACAGCATGTGGTAGGAACAGAAGCTGCCTATTAATGAGGTGAGCTGTTTATAAGGTCTTTACTGAGCAATAATGCCCCTTTATATATGGAGGTCAGTAGCTAATGTTTATATGGCACATCTTCGAAAAGATTGTGGAAATACATGTGACGATGCAGTCTGAAGACCTGAGGGGTAAAATTTCTGGAAAGTTCTCCCATTTTACCTCTATGGCTTTGGCATAATTTTGACAGAAACTCATACAGTCATGGACAGTGATTCAAACTAATTCTGGCGTGTTTCCACTGATCTGTCAAAGTCACAGTAGGATAAGGGAAGCTTACACAGGAATTACTAATGATAAAATTTATTTGGATCACTATATGATCTTGTAGAATCATAGAGACGTACAAAATGGAAACAGATCCTTTGGTCTACCTCATTAGTGCCAACCAGGTTTCCCAAACCAAACTAGTCCTACTTGCCTGCATTTAGCCCATATCCCTCCAGACCTTTCCTATTCATGTACCTTTCCGAATGTCTTTTAAATGTTGCAACTGTATCTGCATGTACCACTTCTTCTGGTAGTTCATTCCACATACAAACCACTCCTTGTGTGGAGAAAGGTCCCCCTCATGTTCATTTTGAATTTTTCTCCTCTCAGCTTAAAACTTTTGTCACTACAAACATAAATTAAGCTCTGTATAATCCAAGCACACTCTTGAACATAGTGCACTCACACTATTTAAAGGTGTGAGCAACACTGCATTCATATTGGAGACACAGATCCAAAACTTACACTAGTGTGAAAGAGACTTCAAACAGAGAAGGTGGCTGCTCATTTTCTCCACAAATACTAAGAAATTCAGCTAGACGGAGTTCTTGTTTAATCAACAGTTTTGAGTGTGGAAATTCATGTCTCAAGTTTGAGTTTTTTGAACAGGTTGCCAAGAGTAGATGAGGGTGATGCTTTAGATGTTATCTACATGCACTTTAGCACAGCCTTCAACAAGATCCTGCATGGTAGACTGGTTTGTAAGGTTAGAACACATGGGATCCAGGGAGAGATAGCCAATTGAATACAAAATTGGCTCGATGGCAGAAAACAGTGTGGTGGTAGAGGGTTTTTATTCAAACCGGAGGCTTGTGACCAGCAGTGTGCCTCAACGATTGGTTCTGGGTCCACTCTTGTTAGTGATTTATATCAATAATTTTGATGAGAATATAGGAGCTTTGGTTAGTAAGTTTTTGGATGATACCAAAATTGGTGGCAAAGTAGATGGTGAAGAAGGTTATCTAAGAGTACAACGAGTTCTTAATAAAATGGGCCAATGGGCCAAGAAGTGGAAGATGGAGCTTAATTTAGATAAATGCGAGATCATATATTTTGGTAAAACACACCAGGGCAGCACTTGCTTAGTTAATGGTAAGACAATGGGGAGGATTGTTGAACAGAAGGATGTGGAGTGAAGGTACATAGTTCCTTGAAAGCGGCGTTGCAGGTTGACAAGGTGGTGAAGGTACATTTGGTATGCTTGCCTTCATTGATCAGTGCACTGAGTATTGGGACTTGGGATTTTATGTTGTGGCTGTACAAGATATTGGTGAGGCAACTTTTAGAATAATGCATATAATTCTGGTCTCCCTGATATAGGAAGGTTGTTATTAAACTAGAAAAGGTACAGGAGAAAGTTACAAGGGTATTGCTGAGGCTGGAGATTTGAGTTATAAGAAGAAGCTAGATTGGCTAGAGCTTTTGTCCTGCAATTTCGGAGACTGATGAGTGACCTTGTAGAGTTATGAAATCACAAGGGGCCTAGGTAAGGTGAAAAGCCAAGGTATTTTTCCAAAGTTCGAGGAGACTAAAACTACAGGGCATAGGGTTAAGGTGAGGGAGAAAAATTTAAAACAGACCTGAGGGGAAACTTCTTCACATAGAGGATGATGCGTGTATGGAATGGCACTTGTAGAGATGGGTACAATTATAACATTTAAAAGACATTGGAGAAGGTACCTGATTAGGAAGACTTTAGAGAGATATGGGTCAAATGCAGACAAACAGGCTGAATTCAGTTTCAGATACCAGGGAGAGTTGGGCTGAAAATTCTGTTTCCATGTTGTATGACTTTATGACTCAATCTAGTGTCCATCACTCCTCATAACAGTCAACATTATGTCCTTAAGTGCAGAAAACTTGGGCGCAGATTGGCAAGAGACTAGGTCTCCTGGATTATAAGGAAGCAATGTCAGGCTTAAACTAGAAACACTTTACAGCTTAAGACCTTGGCAGTTTCCTGTTACAATTTCAGAAATTTATCTTGGGACGGGAAAGTCAGCATTTATTGTCCATCCCTAGTTGCTCCTGAGAAGATGGTAGTTGCCATTTTAAATAAAGACGATCCTGTCCGGCACCAAGCGGGTCAAATGTCATCCTGAGTTTAGATCTAACTGGTCTGGTCTCTCTAAATCATATCAATTATTATATTCAATAATCTGCAACTGCCTGGAAATCATGGGGACCTGCCAGATCCTGTGGGTTACAAGCCAAGTTCCACTGTCCGACAGCTGTGTGGCTCTTCTTTTATCCAATAGCTCATCAAGTGACTGCATTTTTACCCTTCCAACCTTGCCTCCAACTCAGGCTGATCAAAGGAGACAGACACTCATGGTTTTCATGCAACAAAGAAACACAGAATTGAATCTTCATGATTAGCAAATGCTCCTATGTTGCATCCTAGTGGCCCAGCTCACTACAGAATGTGAAAGTGCAACTATTTCTCTTGAACTGAGTATAGATACACACCAGAGTTCACTGAACCAGTTAAGACTGGGAACTGCAAAATTAATTGTTCGTCCTCTGCAAACCAAGCAAATGGGCCACCAAACACTGAATATACAAGTGCTTGTTCATATCGTCTGAACCCATTGTGCAGCAGTTAAATTTCTCAAGCCTCACAACCATTATTTGGACCTTCAGCTTGGCAGCAGACATGTAGTGAGTGTTTCGTAACAAACGAGGCAAACTGAATTTGTTTCTGGCTTTGTTTTTATCAAAGGAATTAATCTTGCTATTACAAAAATGTCAAAGGAATCCTGTTTATCATATACTTAATAATATAGAACATAGAACAATACAGCACAGCACAGGCCCTTCGGCTCATGATGTTATGCCAATCTAATATCCCATTAGGATCAAACTAACCTGCATACCCTACATTATACTAACGTCCATGTGCCTATCCAAGAGTTGCTTAAAAGTCTCTAGTAGCTGACTCCACTACCACTGCCGGCAGCACATTCGACGCATCCACCACTCTCTGCATAAAGAACCCACCTCTTACATCTCCCCTATACATTCCTCCAATCACCTTAAAATTATGCCCCCTCATAATAGTCATTTCTGACCAGGGAAAAAGTCTCTGGCTATCCATTCTATCTATGCCATTTTGTACACCTCTATCAATTCACGTCTCATCCTTCTTCACTGCAATGAGGAAAAAACCTAGCTCCCTCAACCTTTCCTCATAAGACGTGCCCTCCAGTCTAGGCAGCATCCTGGTAAATTTCCTCTGCACCCTCTCTAAAGCTTCCACATCCTTTCTATAATGAGGCGACCAGAACTGAACACAGTATTCCAAGTGTGATCTGACCAGGGTTTTATAGAGCTGCAGCATAACCTCGCGTAACTATTAGCTCAGACTTATGAAGGCATATTGTTTGAAATTATGACTTAGTCATTTCTGGTGCCTGCTTTGGGAATTTTGAGCTTGGAAAATGCACCACCCTCAAATCTGTCCTAATTCATTAGACTATAAATGAATGGAATGTATTCTTTACAGAAGAAGAATTTTGATAATAGACTTCAATGTGTAGTAACAGGATACTAGAATTAAATATTGACAAGAAATGAGAGCAAATCATGTTTGTCATGCTTCAGAACACTCATTGGAGGATAATTTATTTTGGTACATAGTATTTCTGTTTGCATGCTGATACAGAAGATGTTTGAATATTTCTTACAGCAGCTTTGTGTAAATTGAAGCATTGTACTAACTTACCAATTTTTTTTCCAGTTACGTGAGAGAAGCAGAGCTCAGTGTAATGTTGGCTTTGCACTACTGTATCAACACACACAACAGTAAGCAAATAGGATTTTTGGAGGGACCGACTTATAAAAGGCAGAACATGTTTTATTTGTAACTATGAAAACTTTAGAAAGAAATTTTACCTGCAAAATCTTTCTGATCTCAAGTAAACGTTTGTAGGCTGAGTAAATCTGTTTCCTTTAGGACCCCAGTAGAGTTTAATTGAAACAATGAGCAGCTTTCAGACGTGGCTGCGCCACTCATGAGTCAGGAAAGTTGGGGGACAGACATGGAGTCTGAAAGGTTTTCAATTACCAAGTGAAAAACACTGCAAAACATTGTTTAGGGAAGGCACAGCTCGTATTGGGTTTTGGTTAGCATACTTACATTTGTAACTTCCACTTAATCCAAATCTCAAAATAATTTAAGCAAAATCTCTACATTTTCTTTGTAGCTTCACCTTTCTAAAATAAAAGTACAAATTGGAGTTGCAGATCATTTAAACTTTCTTTTTAAATTTTGTGCTATTATTATAAGAATGACAGTGTTCAGGAAAGAAGAATTTTGCTTTCAGTTTTGAAATCTGTGGCAAACCACAACACTGTTCCTACTTGAGTTGCACAATGAATTAAGTACAAAAGATGTTCTCTCAAATTTTGGACAGAAATGTACCTTCACATCACAATCTAAATAACTTCCTCCTACATTGTGTCTGTGTCTTTTTGGTTTCCAATTCCCATGCTACATATCTTTATCAACCATTACAGCAAGATTCCCAACCACATGCTCCCAGCAAGAAGCCGTGCTCAAAGGATACAGTGTTCTGGTGGGTGTTTCTGTAGAGCAGCTCCCATTCACTGATCCAAAATTAAGCTTACCACAGATGTACAAATTTGCCCCTTATTATTTATTATTGCCAAGTTAAGGATAATATTATACAGTGAAAATAGATGATTAAGCCAGGACTCCCTGATTAAATTCTCACAGAATGCATCAAGCAGGAAGCCGACAGCCTTTCAATCTTCATGAAATTCAATGCCAAGCATATAGCGGGAAAAGATTGACTCATTAATTTGCTGAATGAAGAATCCACACTTCTCCCAAAACACTTGATAAAGTTTATTCCTGTAAATCCATTAGCATCTTTTTGTACAAAAAACTAATTATGCAGTAAATTCAGTCAAGAAACTTGTCCTCCATTTTTGTTTTTTAATATTAACCTGATTAAAATATTTGAATGACAAAGTGCATGCTGTATACCTAAGTAACAGCAACTCCAATTAGACAAGTTAGTTGGCAAATTTAGTGACAGTCTGCCTAAGGTATTTTTTATTCCATATGGCAGAACCTCACAGGTACTTCCAAAGGATTGGAAGTGCCATAGTCATTGCCTATGCCTCGTAGTATTGTTCCTTGCTGGCAACCTCATTCATGTTCACAGGGTCACTTAGTTTGAATGCTCAGGGGGTTCAACAACTGATCTATTGCAGCAGACACACCCAATGCATGAGGGAGATAGAAGTTGGAGCAGCAATATAAGATGGCCCAAACTGACTGAAAAGCAATGGGTTTCTCTTTGAAAATCTTTTGTTCACATCTTTTGGCTGTCTCTTCAATAATAAATCAAATGTCCTATTATGATGTGGTTGGTTGGCTCGCCGAGCTGTTTTGTTGATCCACAGACGTTTCATTCCCCTGCTGGGTAACATCATCAGTGCAGCCTCCGATGAAGCACTGTGGTGTTTTCCCACCTGGTTTTTAAACTCTGGAATTTGTTGAGCTGGATTACCTCATTTCCGGTCTTCCTTCGTTGTGGAGTGTTTATGGGGTTGAATTCTATGTATTTGTTGATGGGTTTTCTTCATGGAGTACCAGGCTTCTAGGAATCCCCATGCCTGTCTCTGCTTTGCTTATCCCAGGATCTTGGTGTTGTCCCAGTCGAATTGGTGGTTCTCCTTATCCAAGTGGATAGAGGTCACTGAGTATTGGTCATGTCTTTTTGCGGCCAGTTGGTGTTCATGTATCCTTGTTGTTAATTTCCTTTGTCCAATGTAGTTTTTGTCAGTCTCTGCAGGGAATCTTATAGATGACATTGGTCCTGTCCATAGTGGGAAGTGGGTCTTTGGTTCGGGTGAGTTATTGTCATAGGGTTGATGTGGGTTTGTGTGCCACTCTGATGCCCAGCAGTCGTAGGAGTCTTGTGGCGAGTTCTGATGTGTTCCTGGTGTAAGGTAGTGAGAGTGTCAGGGGCGTGTAGTATCTTTCTGGCATTGTTCATGTAGACATCTTCTGACCCAGTTTTTTGGATATCCACAATCTTTGAAAACCTGGAAGAGGTATTCTTCTTCTTTTCAGTGTAGTTCAGTGCTGGTACAGTGTGTTGTTGCCCATTTAATTAGTATTCGCACGCAGCTTCATTTGTGTGTGTTAGGGTGGTTACTGTTGAAGTTCAGTACCTGGTCAGTGTGTGTGGCTTTTCTGTGTACTTTCAATTGGAGTTCCTCATTTGTCTTGTCTCGGCTATAAGTCTGGAGATAGGTGATCCCATGGGTGTCCCTTTGGTCTGTTTGTACATTTGGCAGTTGAAAGTGAAGTGGGTGGTGAGGCATAGGTCAAGTAGCTTCAGCATGTTGTCAGTGGAGATGGTTTCACTGGGGTCTTGTTTTCGTTCTAGTCGTGCTATCATTGTTTCCTTAGCTAGTGGTATGTCTATTGATGTGAATAGGGCAGTGACATCAAACAATATCATGGTCTCCTTACCATTTATCCTTTTGTCTTTGATGGACTTGAGGAATTCTTGGGCTGAGTGGATAGAGTGGGGTGACTTGTTAACCAGTTGGCTTGGTCTCAAAGAACAAAGAAAATTACAGCACAGGAACAAGCCCTCCAAGCCTGCGCCGGGATCCTCTCCCTAAACCTGTCACCTGTGCTCCCTGCCCGTCCATGTACCTGTCCAAATACATCTTAAAAGACACTATGGTGTCTGCACCCACCACCTCCACTGGCAACGCGTTCCAGGCACCCACCACCCTCTGCATCAAGAACTTTCCATGCATATCTCCCATAAACTTTCCTCCTCTCACTTTGAACTCATGACCCCTAGTAATTGAGTCCCCCACTCTGGGGAAAAAGCTTCTTGCTATCCACCCTGTCTATACCCCTCATGATTTGTAGACCTCATTCAGGTCCCCTCTCAATTTCCGTCTTTCTAATGAAAATAATCCTAATCTACTCCACCTTTTTTCATAGCTAGCACCCTCCATACCAGGCAACATCCTGGTGAACCTCCTCTGTACCCCCTCCAAAGCATCCACATCCTTTTGGTACTGTGGCGACCAGAACTGTACACAGTACTCTAAATGTGGCCGAACCAAAGTCTTATACAACTGTAACATGACCTGCCAACTCTTGTACTCAATACCCCGTGCGATGAAGGAAAGCATGCCGTATGCCTTCTTGACCACTCTATTGACCAGCGTTGCCACCTTCAGGGAACAATGGGCCCAAACATCCAAATCTCTCTGAACATCAATTTTCCCTAGGACTTTTCCATTTCCTGTATAGTTTGCTCATGAATTAGATCTTCCAAAATGCATCACCTCACATTTGCCCGGATTGAACTCCATCTGCCATTTATCTGCCCAACTCTCCAATCTATCTATATTCTGCTGTAATCTCCGACAGTCCCCTTCACTGTCTGCTACTCCACCAATCTTTGTGTCATCTGCAAACTTGCTGATCAGACCACCTACATCTTCCTCCAAATCGTTTACATATATCACAAACAACAGTGGTCCCAGCACAGATCCCTGTGGAACACCACTGGTCACAGGTCTCCAATTTGAGAAACCCCCTTCCACTACTACTGTCTCCTGTTGCCTAGCCAGTTCTTTCATCCATCTAGCTAGCACACCCTGGACCCCATGCAACTTCACTTTCTCCATCAGCATGCCATGGGGAACCTTTATAAAATGCCTTACTGAAGTCCATGTATATAAGAGCTACAGCCTTTCCCTCATCAATCAACTTTGCCACGTCCTCAACAAATTCTATTAAGTTAATAATATATGACCTTCCCTGCATAAAACCATGTTGTTTATCACTGATAAACCCATTTTCTTACAAATGGGAATAGATCCTATCCCTCAGTATCTTCTCCAGCAGCTTCCCTACCACTGATGTCAGGCTCACCAGTCGATAATTACCTGGATTATCCCTGCTACCCTTCTTAAACAAGGGGATAACATTAGCGATTCTCCTTTGTAGTTCCTTGGCTAATCTGTGAAATGGCGTGCCTGGTAGGGAGACTACGGGTCTAAGGGGTAATCCTGGCTTATGTACTTTCGGGAGGCTGTAGAATTGGTGTGTTGGTTCCTTTGGGTTTCATTCTTAAGAAATCTGTTTAGTTGATCTGTCCAATCTGTTTGAGTCTTTGTAGCATGTAGAGGATCTTGTTGCCTAGTTGCAGTGTCGGGTCAGTCTGTACTGGGCGGTATGTGTTCTCATCGGCTAGCAGTGCCTGTGCCTTGGAGATGTAGTCCCATTTATTCAGTATTACAGTCATGCGCCCCTTGACTGCGAAACATACGATCAGGTCAACAGGACACCCATAGGATCACCTATCTCTTGGCAAAGCAGTGATGCAAAGACTGGAAAGGACTGGCCTTCCGCTAATCCAACCTAAACTATGGATATGCTATGTGGACGACATCTTTGTCATCATTAAACAGACCAAACTAGAGGAAACACACAAACTAATAAACAACACACTCACTGGAATCAGATTAACCAAAGAGGAAGAGAAGAACAAACAGCTCCCATTTCTCGACGACATGGTAGAGAGCAAGACAAATGAGGAACTCCAATTGAAAGTACACAGAAAAGCCACACACACACACACACTGACCAGGTACTGAACTTCAACAGTAACCATCCTAACACACACAAACGAAGCTGCGTGCGAACACTAATTAAAAGGGCAACGACAACACTGCAGCAGCACTGAACTACACTGAGAAGAAGAATACCTCTTCCAGGTTTTCAAAGATTGTTGAAATCCAAAAAACTGGGTCAGAAGATGTCTACATGAACAATACCAGGAAGATACTACACCCCCTGACACACTCATCACACTACCTTACACCAGGAACACATCGGAACTAGCCACAAGACTCCTACGACTGCTGGGCATCAGAGTGGCACACAAATCCACATCAACCCTATGACAATAACTCACCCGAACCAAAGACCCACTTCCCACTATGGACAGGACCAATGTCATCTATAAGATTCCCCTCAGAGACTGACAAAATCTACATTGGACAAACAGGAAGGAAATTAACAACAAGAGTACATGAACACCAATTGGCTACAAAAAGACACGACCAATACTCACTGATCTCTATCCACATGGATACGAAGAACCATCAATTTGACTGCGACAACATCAAGATCCTGGGATAAGCAAAGCAGAGACAGGCATGGGGATTCCTAGAAGACTGGTACTCCATGAAAAAAAACAAAAAAACTCAACAAATACATGGAACTCGACCCCATATACACTCCACTATGAAGGAAAACCAGAAGTGAGGTAATCCAGCTCAACGGATTCCAGAGTTTAAAAACCAGGCGGGAAAACATAACAGTGCTTCATCGGAGGCTGCACTGATGATGTTACCCAGCAGGGGAATGAAACGTGTGTAGAACGACAAACTAACTCGGCAAGCAAACCAACCACAACACCCACAACCAGAGCTACATATCTACTCCAAAACCTTAGAGTCCTATTATGATGAATGCAGTCCTATCCAAGCACAAAGAGACTTCTTTTTCCTCAAAATGGGATCTGTGCCTCCTTTCAGCTAATACAAAGATTTATTAAGCCCATCTGATGCAAGCTGAGATGTCCCAGGATACCATGCAGAAATTTGCAAACACACCTCCAAAGCTTTTCCTCAACACAACAAAGATGGGGCCTAAGGAACACCGAAGGTGAAAGATAGGAGCAACAAGAGGATTTGAATGTCCAGGTGCAGAGGTACAAACGTAGAATCAAAAAGTTCGAAGAATATCAGTCTTTGTCTTAAGACATTTAGAATTTAGGACTAAGGAATTGTTCTTTCCATTGTACAAGGCCTGGGTCAGATACAATCTGGAATACTGAACCTCATGAAAGAAATATTGGCCAAGATATTTTACCATAATGGTTTACCAGAATGAACCAGAATTCAATCATAGGGTGGGATGCATAAAAGCAGCTGATATTCCTTTGAATTTAAATGGTTTAGTAGGCAATTTGATCAAGGTATCTAAAATGAACAAGGAATTTGATAGACTAGCGGAAGAGAATCTGGGTGAAATGTAGCACCATAGTTCCTGCTGAAACAACATTGGTTACTTTTGAGTCAGGAACCTCACTCACTGTACAGTGCCCAGCAATTGTCCTTCACCAGAGTAAACCCACTTCTAGATTCCTTTGACGGATCAGGGAAGACAAAATGGGATGACACTTCCAATCTGTCCAAAGGAACGATTCTAATTAAATGGACCACAACATGTGTCAGTAAAACTTAGCAATACTCAGATGTAGGTTGGAATGGAGAGATGATCAGCAAAGGCTAATTCCTGGTCTTCCACTCTTGCCTGGTGATTCTGCAGTAGAATGTGAGGACCAGCATGAGGTGAGCTCTCCTAGGGACTGGATGGAAGTGACCAAAGAAGGTAACAACAGGAGTGTGCTGTCTCTAATCTGAGGACAGTGTGCCAAGAGGAACCACGACACAAGAAGGGCATAACAGCTGAATGGCATGACAGTTTGAAATTCCACTCTTTGACTTGCCCAGAAATCTCCTACATGGCACTCCTCAAGTCAACACACCTTTCAGCTCCACGCATTCCTCTCCCAGATAGCCCCTCACATATGGATACGTATATCAGAATATATTCAGAATACAGAAGGAAGACAGGGGGCTTGATGTTATCCCCCTCAATGGTGTCCCCCTCCAATGTTGGAAAAACAAAGGAACTGATATTAACATCAGGAAGAAAGGAGGAGGACACACCCCCATCTACATTAACGGAGTGGAGACTGAGAGGGTTGACAGCATCAAGTTCCTAGGAGTGAAAATAATCAACAACCTGTCCTGGACTTCCCACGTAGATGTGATGGTCAAGAAGGCACAACAACACCTCTTCTTCCTCAGGTGGCTTAGGAAATTCAGCACATCCATAGGTACTCTCAGCAACTTTTACAGAAGCACCGTAGAAAGCTACTATCCAGGGGCATGATGGCCTGGTAATTGCTTTGCCCAAGACAGTAAGAAACTACAGAAGGTGGTATGCATAGCACAGACATTGTGGAAGCCAACCTCACATCCATGGACTCTATTTATGCTTCTCATTGCCAAGGATAGGCTGCCAACATCATCCAAGACCCCACCCACCCCAGTATTGCTCTCCTACAAGCTCTTCTATCAGGCAGAAGATATAGAAGCTTGAACACACATGCCAACACGTTCAAAACAGTTTCTTTCCTGCTGTTATTTAAACTGATGAATGGTCTTTCTAACTTCAAATAATGCTGATCTTGCTTTGTGCACCTCCAGTGTAGTGTAATCTATATACCTCATTCTGTTGAAGCGCCCTATGATCTGTATGTCCTCGTTTGCAATGATCTGCCTGTGCTGCTCACAAAACAAAGCTTTTCACTGTACTTAAGTACCCATGACCACAATAAATCAAATCAAATCATATAGTGTCTGAAAAACTAACTTTCACCTTCAACCTGTTTCTCACATCCATACCTCAGTCATCATCCTTCCATAGGAAGGATATTCTTAAATTTAAAAAGGTTCAGAAAGGATTTACAAGGATGTTGCCAGGATTGAAGGGTTTCAATTATGGGGAGACACTTGAATGGTCTGGGGCTTTTTTCCCTGGCGCATCAGAGGTTGAGTGGTGACCTTTATAGACGTTTTTAAAATTCAGAGGGGCATGGATAGGGTGAATAGGAATTGTCTTTTTCCCAGGGGATGGGAGCTCAAAACTAGAGGGCATAGGTTTAAGCTGAGGGGGGGGGAAAGATTTAAAAAGCACCGGAGAGGTAAATTTTTCAAGCAGAGGGTTGAAAATGTGCATTGAATGAGCTGCCAGAGGAAATGGTGGAACCTGGTACAATTACAACATTTAAAAGATATCTGGATGGGTATATGAATAGGAAGGGTTTAGAGGGAAATGGGCCAAATGCTGGCAAATGGGACTGGTTCAGACTGGGAGATCTGGTCAATGCAGACAAGTTGGACTGAAGGGTCTATTTCCTTTCCATATAACTCAGACCCTCCAGCCTCAGTGGCAGCCTTGTAAATCTTTTGTTACACCCTTTCCAATTTAATAACGTCCTTGTTAAAGGAGTGACCACAATTGTATACAGTACTCCATATATAGACTTACTAATGTCTTGCACAACTGCAACATGACATCCCAACTGCTGGACTCAATGCTCTGACCAATGAAGCCAAGCATGCCAAATGCCACCTTCACCACCCTGTCTACCTGTGACACCACTTCAAGGAACTTTGTACATGTACTTCTAGGTCTCTCTGTTCGATAACTCTCTCCAGGACCCTACTGCTAATTGTATAAGCCCCACACTGGTTTGTCTTACCGAAATGCAACACCTTGCATTTATCTAATTTAAACTGTATCAGCCCTTCCTCGGTCCATTGGCCCAGTTGATCAAGATCCCACTGTACTCTTAGATAACCTTCTCCACTGTCCATTTACCACCAATTTTGGTGTCATCCACAAACTTGCTAACTATGTCTTCAATATTCTCATGCAAATCCAAATCCAAATTCCTTCACTATCACTGGATCCAATTCCTGAAACTTTCACAGCACTGCAGGGTGTCCCTACCTCCCAAATTCTGCAGAAGTTCAGGTGTCATCATCTCAAGGGCACTCAAGGATTGGAAAATAAATGCTTGCACAGCCAGTGACAAAATGCAAATACAGAAGAGCTAATCCTTTGTCTGTAGGCTTTGTTTCGGAGTGTCACCTCATCTGCCCCGTGAAGGGTATATGGCTCGTGAGGAGGCTACAGCTGCTACTGGAGGCATTGGCCTGCTGTGACCTGCTGTTGTCCCTCAGCAAAGGTGGTAGATGAAACTGCCTAAGCTCTTCCATGCTGCAATGAAGGCAGTACCAGAGAAAAGCAACTGAAGGGGAGTGTAGCGCTGGTTAAGTATCTTTGAAAAGGTTAGCAACCACCTGTCAAGGGGTGAAACCATTTTGAGAAAAGAATTGCTTTCAGGACTCTGTCAATGACCATGGCTGTCAGTATAATTGAATCTCCAGTGACACGGGCAAGTTGCTGACATGTCAAGAAACAAGTTCCTTAGGAGCGAAACCCAATATTCAGTATTAAGACAAATCAAAATTGCCTGAACAACCTCAATCACTTCTCAATTAATTATTTGACAGATCCAAGGAGGTTCTCTACTGTTTTGCAATCCCACCACTGGGAAGATCAAATAAGGCAAAGTTATGTTGGGATCCTAAGCCGACACCAAATTCTCAGACTTCCCCACACTGCTCACTTCAAAAATTCACTTTCAATTCATTGGTAAAATTTTAGCTATTGTTTCCAATTATGGTGCTATCCATTAAAAGAAAAACTTACAACTTTAAAATTAGGATTAGGTTCATCTGGAATTCAATCAGGACGCATTTTTAACACCCATGGTAATGGAAATGCAAATTCACTTTCTCAAGAGGCTATTGTTAAACTTTGGAGTTTCATGATCACAGTTACCTAAAATGGAAAGTCAAACATTTGTGAGCAATTGTCTGATGGTTTATTGAGTTTGCTAAGAAACAACAGTTTAGACATGATGCACTATTTAATTAGACAAAGAAAGGAAACCCAGTTAGGGTGAGAATACTTTTCTGATTCTGAAGCTGTTGTGTAGAATTGAGGAGCATGGGTGGTGGTTTTGGAATTGGACATATTTGTCTCTATGTATTGTTGTCTTTCAGGATAACAGTCTTTGTTCCTCCCTCTGGCTGCTGTGGGGGAACTCCTGGTCTTCTCCTAGGATGAAGGTGGCTCATTCCCCTAGATCTCCCCCACCCCCAATCCCACCCCACATACCCTGTTTGATATACATTATTTTGGACTGGCGATCTGTATTGTGTCAATCTCCTGCCTGAGCCCTCTCAGCCAATGACCACAGGCAGCAACTCATAACATGAGGACAACCGTTGTCAACTTGCCCATTTTTGTCTGACGGTGAGCCTGCCATTATTTCTTATTTTGCCTATAACACATGAATATTAGAGTACATCTAGTGCCGGATAAATTGTTGATGCTTGTTCTATGGGGCATCATGACCTAGTGATTTTTGTGATTCTTGTGGCTTTACCTTTTGTTTTGAAATGCTGGAAATTTGTAAAGCTAGCTACTGCTGTAACAGAAGTTAAATCAAATATCACACTACACTGTATATGCATAGGAAATTTCAGTTTTATAGGAATCCCAATTTTCAACAATATTACTAAGTGAAAAAAAGAACTGCGAATGCTTTGGAAACAAAATAGAAATTGCTGAAAAATCTCAGCAGGTCTGACAGGATCTATGAAGAGGAATCAAAGTCAATGTTTCAGGTCTGGTGACTGTTCTTCAGAACTGCTGGGTTAGTAGAGATGGATAGACTTTTATTACTTCAGAGTTTCAAATGATATGGACCAATGGTGACTTAATGGATTTGAGGTACCAAGATGTAATTGAACCTAATTGGACAGGGTTGATTTGCTGAAAAGGACAGGAGTATGCCAATGTTCCAGATGGGAGATACAATGGACAGAAGGGCACAGAGCTAGGTTCTGCCCCATATTGCATCCTTATAAACAGGACTAAAGTTTTTACTATTTCCCGTGGGATTGGTGTACTATGTTGCAGTTTACATTGTTTCCATTTGGGCATCCTTTGTTCCTTGAATTAAGTCTGGCAAACATCCAGTGCATTTCAATATCTCTTAGCAAAAACGATCCAAAGAGAAGAAACAGAATCACTACAGTGCAGAAAGAGACCATTTGGCTATCAAGTCTGCACCAACCCTCCAAAGAGCAACCCACCCAGAGCCAGCCCCACCCTATCCCTGAATAGACAATAGACAATAGGTGCAGGAGTAGGCCATTCGGCCCTTCGAGCCAGCACCACCATTCATTATGATCATGGCTGATCATCCACAATCAGTATCCTGTTCCTGCCTTATCCCCATAACCCTTGAAACCCCACATTTATCATGGCTAATCCATCTGGCCTGCACATCCCTGGACACCTTAGAGAAATTTAAAGTGGCCAATCTGACTAACCTGCACGTCTTTGGACTGAGAGGAAACTGGAGCACCCAGAGGAAACCCGTGCAGGCACAGGGAGAGTGTGCAAACTCCACACAGACAGTTGCCCAAAGGTGGAATCAAACTCCGATCCCTGGTGCTGTGAGGCTAACCACTGGTTTAAAAAAAAGTCTTCACCCATCCTACTATCCATAAACACAAGTTTCTTTTAAAAGAGAAATCAGCAATTTGGTGTCTAAAGGGATCATAAACTTACCAAAAAAGGTTACAAAAATCTCTGGATCAGGCAGTATTTTTGGACAGTAAACAGAGTTAACATTTCAGGGTGAGATGATATTTCATTGATGAAAATAAGAGCTTCACGAGCACTTTTTAAATGAACAGCATTGTTTATTGTGCAAAATATTCTCATGTGCAGTGATCTAGAAAAGTTGAGCTTGAGTAGAGGAAAAATATGGTTGGGGATTTAAAAAAAAAGAAAACTATGTTTGATAGCTGCACAAGATGGATCAGGGTATAGACAGTACATTCTATTACTAGCTACTGTAAAGCACTTCACATGACATATCCAGTGGCAAAATTGAACATATTTTTACTATAATAATAACTTAATACAAAAGGATTTATGTTTCAAATGAAAGAAAATAAACAATAGTTTGAAAATGTTGATAAAATAACCACAATTATATGGAATGGCAGAGCACCTTCGAAGGGCTGAATGGACTACTCCTGTTGTTAATTTTGATGTGATAAGATTATATAATACAGGCCAAGTCCCACTAATTCAGATGCATCAAGAAATTAGAGTTTCTAACTGCTCATTTTTCGATCTCAGTCCAAGGCTATCCAAGTCTGGATGGTCACTTTCAGGGAAACCTCTGCTCTGTCCTTAAAAAGGACCTGACCTTCCATTGGCTTTCTATTAAATACATCATTTTGCTCTATTGTTATAATTCTGTCCAAGACTTGCTGTTCTAGTGAAGCCCAATGCAAGCTGGAGAAACAAACCCCATTTTTCACCTTCTGGACTGTGCATTCGATTCAACAACTTCAAACCGGGGGATACTGTCCTCGATTATTAATTCTCCACACCTTCCCCCGGTGTGTCATTTGTTTAGGTTTATTCTCAGCAGAGCTGACCTATTTTCTGGAATTAGCACTTACATTTAACACTAATTTTCATCTATACTTCTCTTTAACAATTAGCTGTCCCAGTAATCTTTGGACCCTCACCACCTGTTCTAGTCACTATTCCTTCATTTTATCAAAAATGATCATTTTCCAGCTCCCTTCAATTTCAAAGAAGAGTTGTACTGGACTCAAAATTCTATCTGTTTTTCTCTCGACTGATGCTGCCAGACCTGTTAACTTTCTCCAGCATTTTCTGTTTTCCTTTCACATCTCCAGAATCCGAGCACTTTGCTATTTGACTTTCTTTTAAATTGAGGAATATTAATGCAAGGCAGAGATGTTGTGCATAGTGTTTGCTGGCAAGCTTTACTTCAACTAATTCTTGACATATGAATGTCCCATTCAGGACTGCAGGCTGTAAGTATAGATAAAGGGTGAATCATTTAGGCAAAATGGACTATGGCAAAAAATGCAGCTGAATGAGGCAACAAGTGAGGCAAGGCCCATCTCAAGTTTGGCAGGAACACGAGCCATCTTTTATGCTTTTCACAGAAAGTGTGGCACAATTCTTGCTAGGCAGCGGCAAGTTGCCAATTGATAAGAGATTATTAGTTGTTAAACACTTTGTTAGCAGTACAATTCACCTCAGTAATATTCCAGCTCTCATCTTACCAAACTCAGCAAACAAGCTCAAAGGCAGGAAAACTTGGGAAACCAGAATGAGCACCTGGCGGAATCAGCTCATTCCTTGCTGTGTGATCTCCATGTTGGAACCAGGCATCAACATCTCAGGCATGAGATGGGCACAAGTCACATGCACCCCATGTCCACAGATATTGGCATTCATGTTTGTCAGCCTCTAAAACCTCATAGTACATTTCCAATCCACTTGCAGGTGCATCAGCATTTCAGTGCTGCACCTCAGGCTGAGCTGACAACCATCATTGTAATACTGTGGTAAGAACACTGTGCAGTCAGGGACATGCACGCAGCTCATGGACTGGATTAGGCTATATTTCAGTCTCTTTGCTTTCTCTCATAGCACTAAGTCACTCTGAATCTACCTGAGTGCTCACAGCATCCCAGTCTTGCATTTCCTTTGCTTATGCACTTTGTTCCTCAACCAGCGATGACAGGTTCATATTAAAGCTGTCTTGCTGTGCTATTTAATGCAGACACAAAATCAGCAGGCCTCAGACAATTAAGGGAGACAGCCTTTGCTCAGTGCTTCCCAGCACAGTGTGTCAAGGGCAGCCTCCCATACTAGCCCAAGGCCTGTTTGAACAGTCAGAGTCAGGATCCTCTCATAAGGAGTGAGGAGCTGAATGATGGGCAAAGCTCCACTTATCTTGACTCTTTGAGCCCTATTCATTATAGAAAGGAGCAAGATTCGGGGGGAGACAATGGCATAGTGTTATTATCGCTGGACTGTTAATCCAGAGACCCAGATGACCATCTGGGGATCCAGGTTTGAATCCTGCCATGGCAGATGGTGGAATTTGAATTCAATAAGTATCTGGAATTTAGAGTCTAGTGATGACCATGAATCCATTGTCGACTGTTGGAAAAACCCATCTGGTTCACTAATGCCCTTTAGGGAAGGAAACTGCCATCCTTACCTGGTCTGGCTAACATGTAACTCCCAGACCCACAGGAAAGTGGCTGACTCTTAACTGCCCTCTGGGCAATTACGGATGGGCAATAAATGCTGCCTGGCCAGCGATGACCCTCATCCTGTGAATTAATAAAGGAAAAAAAAAGGAAAACAAGGCTAACATTCTTCTGAAAATACGATGATGGGCACTGGATATGCATACAGACCTGTCAGCCTAATACAAGTAATAGAAAAAATTCCTGAGATCTATCTCAAGTGATGCAACCAATGGACACTTGAATAAAAATGACAAGATTAAGTAACGTGAGCATTGATTTGTGAATGAAAAATTGTGTTGAACAAGCTTGTTAGACTTCTTGAAGATATTATTGACAAATGTACTCAAGTGAAGTTGACGGATGTAGTATAGTTGTACTTGGAAAAGGTTTTTAAGTAAGCTCCCCCACAGGAATTTTTTTCAGAAAAATGTAAGCACGTGGAATAAGAGGTATTGTGCTGTCATTAATTAAGGACTGGCGAATAGTCAGAAAACACAGAGTAAGAATAAATGGATCATTCAAATGTTGGCAGACTGACTAGTGGGGTACCTTCAAGAGTTCAGTACTTTGATCCCACTGCTCACAACATATCAATGATTTGGACAAGCGGCCCACATTTAATATTTCCAAATTTTCAGATGACACAAAGCTGAGAAGGAATGTGTATAGTGACAAAAATGTAAAAGCGCTTTTGGGAGGAATTGGACAGAGTGAGCAGGCATGAACACGGCAGGAAAAGTAAATATGTAGTACATTTCTTAAATGGTGAGGTGTCAAATGGAGTACAATGTGGAAAAGTGTGAAACTGTCCACTTTGAAGGAAAAACATAAAAAAAGCCTAAATGGTGAGAGATTGCTGAGGTCTAAGATGCAAAGAGAATGGGTGTACCAGTGTGTAAATCACAGAAAATTAGTATGTGGGTAAAGCAAGTAATTTGAAAGCTAATAGAATGTTATGGTTTATTGCAAGGGAATTGAATGCAAGAGTAGGAAGATTCTGCTCGTGTTATACAGGGTATTGGTGAGGCCACATCTGGAGTACTATGTACAGGACCCATCACCATATTTACGGAAAAATGTTAATGTAGTTCACAGAAGGTTTACTGAACTAATACCTGGAATTGCCTTCTGAGGAATACCTAGTCAGGCCCAAATTCTCCAGAGGTTAGACTCAGTGGTGACTTAATTAACACAAATAAGATCCTGGGGGGTTTTGACCAATTGAATGTGGAAAAGATATTTCCTCCTATAGTTTAAAAATAAGGATTCACCCATTTAAGACAGATGTGAGAAAGTATTTGCTGTCTCAGAGGGTTGCGAGCCAATTCCTTTCCTCAAAAGGCAGTGGATGCAGAATTTTTGAATATTTTTAAAACACTTTCTTTCTTGCCAAGGAGATGAAAGATTATTGAGGATATAGCAGGAATGTATAGTTGAAGTTAACATCAGAACAGCCAGGATCTGCTAGAAATTGTTTGGGAGGTAACAGAGATTACAACAATTACTTTAAGTTGACAGTATGTGCCATGTGGTGTTCCTTTTCTGGAACATTAACCATTGATCATGTTTATTAACTACTTCAACAAAGAAATAGAGAGCTAGAAATCTTAATTTGCAGATGACACTGCGTTTGAAGTGTGGTCATGGACTTAAGGAAGGCAAACTGGAAACTTTTTCAAATGGTAGAAATAAAACAAAAGCAGACACTATGCAAGGCAATTTCTAGGCTAGACCATGCAAAGATATTTCAATGGAAGAGGAACTGCATGTGGTTAGCAAGCAATCAGCTGGACATCCATGTTCTAAATCTGAAGTAAGTGATTGTTCAGTAAGTTCACTTCAGTGACTAGATGGAAAAAAAAACACAGATGTTCTGAGCTATTTCCAACTTGGAACAAATTTTTAGCAGGGAGGAAACCACTTTCTCTCCAAGTTCTGACATCACCTCGCTCCAAACAAAATTACTTCAATCTGTACAAATGTTAAGTTTGAGTGTAAAGAATCATTTGTCTACCCATTACTGCATTTTCTCATATTCACCGTAATGTTTTTTGTTTTTGACAAGTTGACTATTCAATAATTTGTGCCAATCTTCATTCCTCTTCAAGAGCTAGACATATTTGGCTTGATTTTCACACTAGTGGGAAGTGGACTATAACGAAAGGAAAACTGGTTTAAGTGCAAAATGGCTTGTTGATTTATTTTTGCCCTATTTGTGTTATTGCCTAAAATTAAGTACTCCTTATTTCAATGTTCCCTCAATCCAAAACGTCATCCATACAATAATCAGTACAAAACAGTGTACAAAATCAACTTGAAATTGATGGCAATATGAGCTTTTTTAACCATAGAAAGTGAGTAGAACTTTGGAACTCACTTCCACAAATGTTGATTTTAAACCTTAGAATGAACATTTTTGTTAACTAACGTTAATAAACCAGCTATGGCAGGGAGTAAGGCCATGGATCAGCCGTGACTGCACGTTTCTAAACAAAGCTTAGGATAATATTGCACTGTGCCATTGTGATTCTGTGGGTAAGATTCTGAACATTCAGCTTTTTAAAATGACCACATTGTCCTGATTCCTTGCAACAACCTTGTACCAAGCTGGTCTGTCATATGAGCTGACACATCTGCTTTCACACCTTGCTTCAGAGACCTCCCTCCCCAGCACAAAATAGGAATTCCTGTGGCTTATATCTGTGCAAGCGGAAAGTCCCTGTTAAATTCCGTGGAGTTAAAGACTCTTTTTAGCTTCTTTGCTACTGCTTCAGTTCCATGAATTTCCCCATCTATGGTGCTGGTAAAGCCACGGTAAACAGCAATAACTCAATTTTCTGTCCTCACTAAACTGCTTCTGTGGTCCTCAACATCTGTCAAGAATACACTATTTATTCAGGATAATGATTAATATCAGTGATAATGGGAACTGCAGATGCTGGAGAACCCAAGATAATAAAATGTGAGGCTGGATGAACACAGCAGGCCCAGCAGCATCTCAGGAGCACAAAAGCTGACGTTTCGGGCCTAGACCCTTCATCAGAGAGGGCGATGGGGTGAGGGTTCTGGAATAAATAGGGAGAGAGAGGGAGGCGGACCGAAGATGGAGAGAAAAGAAGATAGGTGGAGAGAGTGTAGGTGGGGAGGTAGGGAGGGGATAGGTCAGTCCAGGGAAGACGGACAGGTCGAGGAGGTGGGATGAGGTTAGTAGGTAGGAGATGGAGGTGCGGCTTGGGGTGGGAGGAAGGGATGGGTGAGAGGAAGAACAAGTTAGGGAAGCAGGGACAGGTTGGACTGGTTTTGGGATGCAGTGGGTGGAGGGGAACAGCTGGGCTGGTTGTGTGGTGCAGTGGGGGAGGGAAGGGACGAACTGGGCTGGTTTTGGGGTGCGGTGGGGTAAGTGGAGATTTTGAAGCTGGTGAAGTCCACATTGACACCATTGGGCTGCAGGGTTCCCAAGCGGAATATGAGTTGCTGTTCCTGCAACTTTCGGGTGGCACTGATGCAGGAACAGCAACTCATATTCCGTTTGGGAACCCTACAGCCCAATGGTGTCAATGTGGACTTCACCAGCTTCAAAATCTCCCCTTCCCCCACCGCATCCCAAAACCAGCCCAGTTCGTCCCCTCCCCCCACTGCACCACACAACCAGCCCAGCTGTTCCCCTCCACCCACTGCATCCCAAAACCAGTCCAGCCTGTCTCTGCCTCCCTAACCTGTTCTTCCTCTCACCCATCCCTTCCTCCCACCCCAAGCCGCACCTCCATCTCCTACCTACTAACCTCATCCCACCTCCTCGACCTGTCCGTCTTCCCTGGGCTGACCTATCCCCTCCCTACCTCCCCACCTATATTCTCCTCTCCACCTATCTTCTTTTCTCTCCAACTTCGGTCCGCCTCCCCCTCTCTCCCTATTTATTCCAGTTCCCTCTCCCCATCCCCCTCTCTGATGAAGGGTCTAGGCCCGAAACGTCAGCTTTTGTGCTCCTGAGATGCTGCTTGGCCTGCTGTGTTCATCCAGCCTCACATTTTATTATAATGATTAATATAGTTTCCAAGATGAGATACCAAACAGGCCAGTTAATATATAAAAAAAGACCATTAGCTTTTGTATTTTTTATTAGTTTTGACATTTTATTATTTGATTTAAACTTTAGTGATTTGTGATGATGATGGAAGATTGTGATGAGATGATGATGACAGCATTATACAATTATTTTTCTCTCTGTTTATACCTGGTAAGTTGAATTGACATACTGAAGCCACAAGCTTCCATTCCAATCAATGCTTTCACATTCAAGGTGGTAACAATAGAAAATCTTCAAATCAATCTGTTAAGACACACCTCTGGAGTGGGTGATACTTGAAGCCAGGTCTCCAGACTTAGAGATAGGGACATGACCACTGCACCACAAGAACCCTTCAAGGTGGGAATGTTGGCCTTGGTCCAATTACCTTCAATTGCTTCAACAATGACTTTCCCTCCATCATAAGGTCAGAACTGGAGATGCTGTGTGATTATGTACAATGTTCAGCACCATTCACAACTCCTCAGTTACTGAAGGAGTTTGTGTTACATGTACCAAGGCTTGGCTAATTTTCTCGCATGCATTGTTAACCAGCAAGTAGTATTCACATGCTACACAAGTGTCAAGCAATGACTGGCTTTCAAAAGACAGAGTCTAACCACTTTTCCATCCTATCAATGGTCTGGGTCACATTTGAACAAATATCGAACTAAATCGGCTACTTAAATACTGTAGCTACAAGAGGAGGTCACAAGCTGGGAATTCTGTAATGAATAATTCATTTTCGGGCTCTCCAAAGTTTTTGCACCATATATAAAGCATATGCCAGTGAATGTGATGGAATACGCTCCACTTGCCTGAGTTACTCTAGCTCTAACAAGACTCAGAAACGTAACATCGTATAAGACAAAGCAGCCTGCTTGATGGGTATCTCATTACACATTCAGTCCCTGGTGCACAGTGACAGCAGTGTGTTCTATCCATTAAATGTACTGCAGCAACTCACCAAGACTTCAATGACAACATTTTCTATCGCTGTGGCCTCCATCATCTAGGAGACCAAGATGGCAAACTGATGGGAACATCACTATCTTCAAGGTTCCACAAGTTTACACATGATTATGACTCAGAAATGTATCACTGCTCCTTCACTGTCATTGGGTCAGAATTTGAACCTCCCAATCTAACAGTGCAATGGAGGTATCTACACCACACATACAGCGACAGTTCACCAGCATCTTCATTAGAGCAAATAAAGATGGGAAATAAATGCTGGCGTAGCCAACAAAGTTCACGTTCCAAGAATAAGGAAGAAGATGTTGATGATAAATTAATGACTATTTTGAATTATTAGAAAACATAGTTTGTTAATTAATAAGACATTTATTAGTTATTTCATAAGCTTCAACAACTCACGTGTTCCTTTTAATCTTTATTCCCCTTCATCGCCCTCTGACTCCATCCCTTCTTTTAACCTTATCCCTTGTTGAGTATTTACAATACATTCTGAATTTCTTTCTCTGGCCCCCCAGAGATGCTGTACTTAAAAAAGATTTCAACTTCATCCCCTTTGATTTTTCAACTGAATAAAATCCAAGCTTGGTATGGTGCTGAGTTCTTCTTCCATCACCATCACTTATGCACCCATTTTTTTTTTGGCAGGAGTCCTCCTCTTGCACAATGGATCCTTTATGCCTCCAATAATCACTCTTCATCTGGAGTCCTCCCTCTGACCCCTAGCTACCTCTAGATCATTTCATTGAAAATTGCCCGTGTAGTATCAGCCACCTTAATTTCTCTGCTCCCCTCACTCACTCAAACCTGTTACACTCCAAACTTGCAGCACCTCATTCCATTGTCCAATTCTAACATCACCTTCCAACCTTCTGACGGGTTCACTCTGGTGTTTTCTGAAATGAAATCCAGCTCACAGAGGCTGAATGCCAATGATCTTTTCTTCTTTCCCAAGATCCACAAACAGGACTGCCCTTCTACAATGAAATGGGAACTGCAGATGCTGGAGAATCCGAGATAACAAAGTGTGGAGCTGGATGGACACAGCAGGCAAAGCAGCATCTTAGGAGCGCAAAAGCTGACGTTTCGGCCTGGACCCGTCATCAGAAAAGGGGGATGGGGAGAGGGTTCTGAAATAAATAGAGAGACAGGAGGAGGCGGATCGAAGATGGATAGAGGAGAAGATAGGTGTAGAGGAGACAGACAAGTTAAAGGGGCGGGGATGGACACTGTAGAGGTGAGTGTAGGTGGGGAGGTAGGGAGGGGATAGGTCAGTCCAGTGAGGACGGACAGGTCAAGGGGGTCGGATGAGGTAAGGAGGTAGAGAATGGAGGTGCGGCTTGAGGTGGGAGGAGGGGATAGGTGAGAGGAAGAACGGGTTAGGGGGGCGGGGACAAGCTGGGCTGGTTTTGGGACGCAGTGGGGGGAGGGGAGATTTTGAAGCTTGTGAAATCCACACTGATAACATTGGGCTGCAGGGTTCCCAAGGGGAATATGAGTTGCTGTTCCTGCAACCTTCGGGTGGCATCATTGTGGCACTGCAGGAGGCCCAGGATGGACATGTCATCCAAGGAATGGGAGGGACAGTTGAAATGGTTCGCAACTGGGAGGTGCAGTTGTTTATTGCGAACTGAGCGGAGGTGTTCTGCAAAGCGGTCCCCAAGCCTCCATTTGGTTTCCCCAATGTAGAGGAAGCCACAACGGGTACAGCAGATGCAGTATACCACATTGGCAGATGTGCAGGTGAACATCTGCTGGCGTGGAAAGTCATTTAGCGGCCTGGGATGTGGGTGAGGGAGGAGGTGTGGGGGCAAGTGTAGCACTTTCTGCGGTTGCAGGGGTAAGTGCCGGGTGTGGTGGGGTTGGAGGGGAGTGTGGAGCGGACAAGGGAGTCATGGAGAGAGTGGCCCCTCCGGAAAGCAGACAGGGGTGGGGATGGAAAGTCTTTGGTGGTGGGGTCGGATTGTAGATAGCGGAAGTGTCGGAGAATGATGCATTGGATCCGGAGGTTGGTGGGGTGGTATGTGAGGATGAGGGGGATTCTCGTTTGGCGATTATTGCAGGGATGGGGTGTGAGCGATGAGTTGCAGGAAATGCAGGAGACACGGTCGAGGGCGTTCTCGACCACTGAGGGGGAGAAGTTGAGGTCCTTGAAGAATTAGGACGTCTGAGATGTGCAGGAGTGGAATGCCTCATCCTGGGAGCAGATGCGGCAGAGTCGAAGGAATTGGGAATAGGGGATCGAATTTTTGCAGGAAGGTGGGTGGGAGGAGGTGTATTCTCGATAGCTGTGGGAGTCAGTGGGCTTGAAATGGACATTGGTTTCTAGGTGGTTGCCTGAGATGGAGACAAAGAGGTCCAGGAAGGTGAGGGATGTGTTGGAGATGGTCCAAGTGAACTTGAGGTTGGGGTGGAAGGTGTTGGTAAAATGGATGAACTGTTCGAGCTCCTCTTGGGAGCACAAGGTGGCGTTGATACAGTTATCAATGTAATGGAGGAAGATGTGGGGTTTAGGGCCCATGTAGCTTTGGAAGAGGGATTGTTCTATGTAACCTACAAAGAGGCAGGCATAGCTTGGGCCCATGCGGGTACCCATGGCCACCCCTCTTTGTATGTAGGAAGTGGGAGGAATCGAAAGAGTTGTTGAGGATGAGGACAAAACTGTTCCTGTCTTGCTGACATTATTTCTTGTCATCTTAATTCCATATTCCACGCTCACCCCCACCTTACCCAGACACTTTCCATGTACAACTGTGAATCTTCCTGTGTATCCATCAGTTTAAAACTTACCAATTTCCTGGTTCTAACATCTCCTCTTCACCGTGAATATCACAGAATCCCTATTTTACGGAAAAAGGCTTTTTGGCCCATCAAATCTGCACTAACCCTCCAAACAGCTTCTCACCCAGACCCCACCTTATCCCCATAACCCCACATTTAACATGGCCAGCCTATACATCCCTGGACACTAGGGGACAACATTTTAGTGTGGCCAATCCACCTAAACTGCACATCTTTGAACTGTGGGAGAAAACTGGAGCACCTCAAGAAAATCCATCTAACCATGAAAAGAACATGCGACCTCCACACAGACAGTCATCCGAGGCTGGAATCAATCCCAGGTCCCCTGGCACTGTGAGGCAGCAGTGCTAACCACTGAGCCACAATGCTGTTGTATCCAATCTCGAAAACCTCAAACCCCCACTAATATGGTCTGAACTCTTCACTTTCTTTAAGGAATCCCAACCAGTTTCTATCCACCACCACCCTCTTCCCTGGTTAAACCTGTGCTCACATAGAAAAAGATTACTTCTAATACCACTCACTTACTCCAAATGAAAGGTATTCATAGGGGAACTTTATAGGTCCTAGATTTGTCTAACTTTTTATGACACCTCCACATTGTGAGATAAGTAGAACATTGTGGTACTTCTATTCAGATCCTTAGTCTCACGTATGTTTCTGATACCTGATGATTGTGTCAGTGCTATTTTTTGCTCTTGCCCTACTCTGGAAAGAGCATTGATTTAATTTCTACCCTTCTCTCACCTTCACACAGTCTATCTCTCACTCTACATTTCCTATTCTCAATACCTCTGGCTCTATTTCTGGGAATGAGCGTCAATGAATACTCACTCAAACCCACTCCCACATCAACTTTTTAATGAAAGATCATCAAAATTAAATAGAATAAGCTTCTCTCCAACAATCCAACATCTTCAGTATTTATTATTAGTAAGGAATTTATAAATAACAGACCATTTTATGATGCAAGGTTAATTTTGGGGAAGAGAACTTTAAAAAGAGCAAGTTTTGAGATGGGGCAGAAGTACCAGCAAAAACTACCCAATGAACAAAATAACACCTATTTATCTGAAGACTCAATTTTGTCAGAAAACATGAAGTGACGATACCATGAACTTGAATGCAACTTCCATTCAGAAATGAAAATATGGTAATAATGCTTAATCCTCCAATACCCATGTAGGATTCTAATATTATTTTGACCTCTGTTGTTACATCTTCTAATTTTTTTTGATATTTTGCAATGTTTGATTTTAATGTTTGGGTGAGATACTGATCACCATTTGGTGCCAAGTACAAATTTATTGTGGTACTGGTGACAAATAAATTGTTATTGTAGTCAGTGTGCTGAGGTTTCCTTGCTTGCATTTTAAGTCATGAGTTAAAAGTTTTTAGCCAGGTTCGTTGTCTGTCAGAATGTTATTGTCCATTGTTCAGAGATCAGAACTGTATGAAGGTATCGAGTGTCATTTTTAGTGCACACCTTCATTGTAGAAAAGAATTCATTGTTCACTCTGATCGATGCAACCCCAGATTACTTCATACAAAAGGTCGCATTTTGATTTACAGTGAGTAAGGACTTGTCTGCAAGAATTAGATTTATTGTGTGGAAATGAGGACGAAGTACAACTTGCAACATGAAATAAATTTTGTTGGACTGAGTTCTGGTGTATGCATTTGCAGTTTGTCATTTGTAATCATTTTAGGAGAGTTCAAATAGTTCCGCTTTAATAAGAAAGTCATAGGGCCATACAGTCATATAGCATAGAAACAGGCCCTTCAGCCCAACATGCCTATGCCGACCAACAAACACCAAACTATACTAACCCTATTTACCTGCATTTGGTCTATAGCCTACTATGCTGGCTTACTGTGCTAGAACTCATCCAGATGCTTCTTTAATGCTAGAGTACCTGTCCCCACCGCCATCTCAGGCAGCACATTCCATATTTCTACCACGTCTGTGTGAAAAGATATTCCCTCAGATTCCCCTCCAAATTACTTACTCCTCACCTTAAATTTATGTCCTCTGGTCTTAGACATGTCTACCATGGAGAAAAGATTCTCACGATTTATCCTTCCTTTGTCTGCCATAATTTTGTATACCCCTAACAGATTCACCCCATCCCAGGCAAACTCCCAGTGAATCTCCTCTGCGGTACAATCACGCCCTTCTGATAGTGTGGTGACAAGAACTGCACGGTATTCCATCTCTGACCTAATCAATGTTTTTTAAAGTTGCAACAAGGCTTCCCTGTATTCTCGATCCCAACTAATGGAGGCAAGCATCCCATATGCCTTCTTCACCACCCTGCCTGCCTGTGTGTTGACACCTTCAGGGATCTATGGACTTGTACACCAAGGTCCCCCTGTCCCTTAGCACTCCCTCAGGACCTACCATTCATTGTGTATGTTCTTCCCTCATTAGACTTCCCAAAATGCATCATCTCGCACTTAACAGGATTAAATCCCATATGCCGTTGATCTGCCCAATTTACCAGCTGACCAATATCAGACTGTAGCCTGAGACCATCCTGCTCTCTAATAACAACAGCACCAAGTTTCACTTCATGTACAAACTTCTAAACTCACATCCAAATTATTAATATACAAAACAAACAGGCACAGTCCTAGCACTGGTCACAGGCTTCTAATTTCAAAAACAATCCTCCACCATCAGCCTTTGCCTCCTATTTTCAGGCCTATTTTGGATCCAGTTTGCCAACTTCCCTTAAAGCTCATGGGATCCTACCTTTTTGACCAGCCTTCGAGTGGGACCTTGCAAAAGATCTTACTGAAATCCATATAAACCACAACAACTGGACTACCCTCAGCAAAATATTTAGTCGCTTTTCAAAAAAACTTACCTAAATTAATCAGAATCTCCTTCCAACAATTCTGTGCTGACTATCCATGATCAATCCCTGCCTTTCCAAGTATTGATTATTCCTGTGTCTTAGATTTTTACCCAATAACTTACCTACCACTACCATCAGACTAACTAGTTGGAAGTACCTGGGCCTATCTTTGTTGCCCTTCTTGAATAAAGGAACTACATTAGCTATCCTCCAGTAATCTGGCACTTCACCAGTGAGCAACAGGGTATTGAATATCTCCACCAGGGTTCCAGCAACCTCTTACACTGCCTCCCACAGAAGCCTGGAAAACATCTCATCAGGTACCTGTATGCCTCTAAGACTCAAATACCTTCACTTTATTAATCTTTACACGTTCTGTAACATCACCATGCCAACTGAAATCCCCTGTTACAACGTCTTGGTCCTCTGTGAATACTGGTGAGGAACATTAATTTAAGACCTCACCTATGTCCTGTAGCCCTGCATACAGATTGCATATTTGGTCTAATAGACCACACTTTTTCCCTGATAATTCTTTTACCCTTAATATACTTATAAAATGACTTAAGGTTTTCTTTGAACCTGTTTTCCAAAGACATTTTGCGGCCCTCTTTACTCTGTTAGTTTCTTTTTAAGCACTCCCCAACACAGTGGTTAGCACTGCTGCCTCACAGCGCCAGGGACCAAGGTTTGATTTCAACCTCGGACGACTGTCTGTGTGGAGCTTGCACATTCTCCCCGTGTCTGCGTGTTTCTGCTGGGGTGTCTGGTTTCCTTCCACAGTCCAAAGATGTGCGGGTTAGGTTGATTAGCTGTGCTAAATTGTCACTTTGTGTTCAGGGATGTGTAGATATGGTGCATTAGCCAGGGAAATGCAAGGTTACAGGAATGGGTCTGCATGGGAAGCTCTTTGAAGGGTTGGTATGGACATTTTGAGCCAAGTGGCCTGTTTCTACACTGTGGGGATTCTATGATCTGATGGGCCTCTGCTGTTTTTAATGAACTGTCCCTGAAATATTTTCCTTCTTTTTCTTTATCACAACCCTCTTGATATCCTTTGATATCCAGCATTCTATGAACTTGCTGCACTTGCCCATCTCTCTTAGGGGAACATGCTGGCCCTGAAGTCTCACTGTACTACTTTTAAAAGATGCCTACTTTCCACAATTAGACTTACCTACAAGTAACTGCTCCCAGTTGATGGTTGCCAAATCATGCCTAATGATATTGAATTGGCCTTCCCCCCAATTTAGACCCTTAATATGTGCACTATAATGACTTTCCATAAGGACTTTGAAACTTACAGAGTTATGCTCAATATACCCAAAATTCTCACTGACTCTAGCACTGTCCCATCTCTATGCAGGCTATCTACAAACAAAAAATTCTCCTGGACACACTTAAAAATTTCCACCATATCTAATCCTTTCAAATTAATGAAATCCCACCTAAAAGTCTGTGAAGTTAAAAATCCCTTACAACAATAACCCTGCTTCTCTCACACCCTTCTGTAATTTGTCTACATATCTGCTCTTCTATCTCCCTCTGATTATTGGAAGGCCTGCGATATAATCCCAGCAAAGTGATCACCTTTTTTTTATTTCTAAGCTCCACCCAGAGAGCCTTCTGAGAGTCTTCAAAGACATCCTCCCTCAGCACTGCAGTGATAGTTTCTTTCATCAGTAATGCGATGCCTCCATCTCTCTTATAATGCTCCCCATCTCGCTTTAAACTTTCAGTCCTGCCCTTCCTTCAACCAAAGAACTATAGAATCCATACAACGTGGAAGCAAGGCATTTGGCCCAGATCCTCCTAAGACATCCCACCGAGACCCAGGCCCCAGCCTATCACTATAACCCTGCATTGTCCATGACTCATCCATCTAACCTGCACATTTTTGGACTGTGGGAGGAAATCATGTCTCAGTGATTGCAACAATATCACATTGCCATGTGCTGGTCTCTGCTTCAAGTTCATCTCCCTTAACAGTCAGGCTTCTTGCATTACAAAAGATACAATTTAGCTTTCCAGTCCTCCCATGTGCCTTATCATACTATGTCTTCTCTGCCTGCTGGACTGCCCTAGTATTCCTTCTATATCTGATTGAACCTTGTTCCCAACTTTACATCTATTTTGTGCTCCATTTCCCTGCCAAATTACTTTAAAACCACTCCAACAGCAGCAGCAAGCTTCCCAGCAAAGATATTGGACCCATTCTAGTTCAAGTGCAACCCATCCACCTTGTGCAAATCCTACTTGCCCCACAATTTTCCCCAATGATCCAAAAATCTAAAGCCCTCATTCCTGCATCATCCCTTTGATCACGCATTCATCTGACTTCTCTTCATATTCTTATACTCAGTTGCATGTGACCCTGGAAGTAATCCGGAGCCCTCCACTTTAATTTTCTACCTAACTTTCTAAATTCCTGTTCTTTTTTCATCCATGTTCATTGGTAGCAACATGTACCACAGCTACTAGCTCTCCCATTCAGAATGCCCTGCAGCCGCTCCAAGATATCCCTGACCCTGGCACCTAGGAGGCAACATATCATTTGAAAGTCAGATTTGTAACTTTCTCCCGAGTGGCTATCCCCTCCAACAGTAACCAACATGGTATCACTGTTTGAAAAGGGATGGCCACAGAGGATTCCTGTACTGCCTGTCCGCTCCTACTAATATTCTCGATTGACAGACAACATGTTTCTGTGTAGCACTTACTTGTGGTGTAACTAGCTCATTAAATGTATTATCCGCAATGTTCTCAGCCTCATGGATGCTCCATAGTGAGTCCACCCATAGCTGCAGGCACTCCATGTAGTAAAACAGGAACTGCAGATGAACGCACTTCCTCCATACTTAGTCACCATGTACATTAGAAGTGTCCCTGATTTCCCACAAACTGCAAGAGGAACATTCCACAGGGCTGTCATTTCAAGCCTTATCAACTACATAAAATAAACTGGGAACAAATTACTGATCCTTATTCGTTACTCAACAAATCAGATTTATCTCTCTCTTTCACACTCTCTCTATGTCTAACAAACTACAAACCACAAAAATAAGGACTTTGCACACTGTCTCCTTCCCTATATTATGCTCTCATTCCTGAAAGCTGATTCCAAAGCAGTCAAATTCCTTACACAGGATCATTGGGGAGGTGATGGCTTAGTGGTGTTATTGCTAGACTTCTAATCCAAAAATTTAGCTAATGTTCTGGGGACCTGGGTTCAAATCATGCCATGGCAGATGGTAGAAATTGACATATCAGAATTCATGTTTATTAACAACTTTTAATATAACTCCATAAATCATGTCTATTAACCCATTAACCCATTAATTCGCAGTTATAAAACTAACTGCAGGTGGCCAACCGACCACCCCCATTCAAACTAATTCAGGGGCTCACTACCATATTAGATTACACCCACTTGAACTTGTGGTTACACTCCACTTGAAAGTGTAGTCATCCATAACGCACTATGTAAACAGCCCCATTTAACAAGACTGACATTCCATTCAAAGGTGCAGTCAGGCGCGACGGTTAACAAAACTGCGCAGACACTACAGGATGGAACCTTTTTGCACCCCCACACCAAAAATAGTGTTGTTTGATATTAAAATCTAACTGTGAATAGGTGCTATTACCAAGCCCTTTATCTAAATCCCTCCAGCTAGAGTGGCTCCAAGTATCATTCAAAGATGATAACTGGATTACCCCGCTTCCTTTAAAGTAAAATGTTACTTCTTGCAGACTTTTCCCGTATATTATATCACAAGGTACATGTCTCAAGTTTCTATTTAACATGTATATAAGAATACTTTACCCCACTAATAAAACTAACAAACGCGATGCAGTGTATGTAAGCAACCTTTTACCTACTAATAAAACTACCAGCGCTATGTCCAGACCCACTCAACCCTGAATGAATGAAAGTGACAGCACTACTACCAAAGGTGTGACCATGAAACTGAATGAATGAATGAATGAATGACAGTTAAGAGAACCCACAGATGGACGCAACCATGAAACTAACTAAACAAGCGACAGTAAATAAAAACCAAAAGAATTGCGGATGCTGTAAATCAGAAACAAAAACAAAGTTGCTGCTGCTAGACCTGCTGAGCTCTTCCAATAGTAAATAAAAGCCACTGATAATCAAAACTGATGGGAACTCAGACTTTTATTTAAAAAAACACGATGCCTTTTTCTAACTTTAAAATTCCAACCTTGAAAATAACAAGACTAACACTTTTTGAATTACGCAAGGACAAACCAGACAGACACCCTAATCTCACGAAAATAACCATTCACACTCAGTAATGACTGCTAACATTTAGCACATGTTAAACCATTTCCAATTTCCTGCAAAATGGTTTTTGTAGACTATCTACTGCTTAACACTCAAGTGTTAGAATATTAATCTATGCTTAAATTCTGTATATAAAAGGGTGCTTTTGAGCTATGATTTTGGCATCCTATTTCGCCTTACAACGTGAGCTATGAATGTGCAATAAAGAGGCTATTTTCACCACTCACTGATCCTGGTCGTCTGGTTCTTTGAATGCGATCATACATCGCATCACTGGACATGGACCACTCCGGTCACTTAAATATTAAAAGTTTTTACTGGATGTTGAAATCATCCTTGCAGCATAATTCAGACTGAAAATAAAAACCAACATGTCCACACACTAGCAGACACACAAAAGAATTAACATCATAGAATAATCCAACACAGAAGATGGAATTTGGTCCTTAGCACCTGTATCAGATATCAATTCAGGAATTTCACACAAAATGACCCAGTGTCAACAATTAAATATGAAGCATCCACAAAACTAGTCTGCAAGTCTAACAGCCATAGAATGTCAGTCTCACTAGAATCTGAGAGGGAGCTGCAGATTTTTTTAAGGTTGCAACAAGACTTTATGACTTAATAAGAGTATTTCCATCATTTTTAGTGCTACAATGCAATCAACTTGTCACATACACAATCATTTGATCAAATATCATTGCATAAGAACAGTGGATGGCTACGGCTGCTAAAGAAGACCAAAAAGGAAAAACCTGACCTAATTTTCATTGACTGCAAAGCCAGAACTTCCCCACCAATTCTAATTCATATTCTGATGTCACTGTTGTTGTGATTATTCTCTCACAGGCTTTATAGCGGGACTTTGTTAAAAACCAACAAGTGGAGGATTTTCCAACTGATGCTTAACGCAAATGTTAACTGTTCGTAATATCTTTCCTGAGGTAGTATCAGCCAGTGTCTGCCTTTTAAACAAAATCTGCCATTCGAGCCTCTCAACTTCAGAAAAGAAACATAAGCATATTGCAGAGTTCAGGGAAGGTTTACTCGACTAATAACTGGAATGGATGGATGGTCATCTAAGGAAAGTTTCAACAAGATAAGTTTGTATGCATTGGAACTTAGATGAGAAAGAGCTGACTTGATCGAAATTTATAGGAACCTGAGGGAGCTTGATAGGGTGGATATGAAAGATGTTTCCTTTCACAGGACGATCTAGAACTAGGGGATTATACTTAAAAATATGGTGTCGCTCCTCATCCAGAGATGAGGAGAAACTTTTTTCTGTCAGAAGATTGTACATATTTGGAACAGTATTCCTCAAAAAGATAATGGAAGAAGATATTGAATATTTTTAAGTCGGAGGTGGGCGGATTCTTGGTAAGCAAAGGTACGTGAAAGGTTATCGGGTGTTGAGAGCCTGAATGGTCAACCCTGCTCCTATGCTTTGTCATGTGCAGATTCTACTCGTCCTCGTGACTTTGGCAGATACAGATCACAAAGATATTATTGCCAATTTAGTCCTTGAAATTCTGCTTCAATTTAAGGGCTTCTCACCAGTGATATATATTCTATGTCATCCAGGGCTCCAAATCTTAGGTTGGTCTCAATCTCCTAAGTAACAGTTTTACTTCATAAAAATGTATATTTCACTCCCGTGTTCTCTCACAACCAACAACTCTAAGAACATCCACCTACCACTCCTAGCAGTAATCTTATGCTAATTTCCTGGCTTCCAATACAATTTCAGATCTCATTCATTTGTTATGAAGTTATTCCCAATGATTTCAAGTAGGAAACAAATATGAAAAATACAACTCACTAAATATATCAAGAATTCCATGGGGGAGTACAACACACCCTAGCCACAATGGGTCTTTGGAGAGTAGCAACAATAGAACAAACAAATGTAGGGCCATATTGCCACATCAACAGAATTTGGTCTTGATCAGAAAATCACTAGCCAATCATTCACATTCTTGAAATGATGACAGAACAGCCAAGATCCTGAGGGTTATGAGGAAACTCATTTTTTTAAAAAACTAGAGTAACCCATCTTAGAATTAGAACTAGAAGTAAGTTTTATTATCACGTGTACTCAATACATGAGTGCAGTGAAAAGTTTACAAAGTCCGTTTCCAGTGCCATCTCAGGTTCATAGATGTTCCTTTTTCAAATTTGGGCTACTCTTTTTGGTTACATTTTCATTGATTGTTGAAGAGGCTTAACAAGGTAGTCACTGTGAGGATGTTTCCCCTGGTTTGGGAACCTACTGTAACAGGCCAAAGTTTCATAACATGGGGAAAACTTTTTTCATTCAAACACTTGTGACTCCTTGGAATCCTCTACCACAGAGAGCATAGGATGTTCAATCATTAAGGATATTCAAGTCAGAAATGGTCTTAAGGAGGGATAGTGAAGTAATGTGTAGCTGAGGTAGAAAATCAGCCATGATCTTTCAGAATGGCGGAGCAGGTTCAAGGAGTACTTATCCGGATGGTTGTTTACATTCCTTCATTCCCCACACCCACACCCCTGCTCCCCCAACGAACCCTCATCATTCAATTTGCACTCTGGTTAAGTTCCTGGTGGAAAGGCCCGACGATCATTTACTGGGCCATTCACCAATTGAGGCCCTTAAGTGCCCTTCACCCCACTGCCATTACTCGTCTGTGCTTTGGAATCAAACAATAATATTTTACCTGAGAGGATGCAGAGGATGAGGATGGCCTACGTTCTCCATGTTAGTTTTGCTGTTCTATAGAGCTGACAACTCTGATTGTTTGGCATCTCTCAACAGGCAGGACTTCTGTTCCCAGGGTCCTTAATCCAGAAGATGGCCTGCTGTTGTCCAGGGAAGTGCTTGATCAGCATTTAATATTACAAACCTCCTGAACAATGGTAAAAGTGGGCTCTCAACAACTGTCTGTCCAGAAGATGCAACCCCTCTTGCCTTCATTAAATATTATATTAGACTCTGTTTCTCTTTCCGCAGTGCTACCTGTAGAGCTTGGAACAAGGTCAGCCAGTTGGCTGTCATAGAATATGAGTTCCTTGATTGGGGCTGTTAACATAGTCCGATCAGGCAGTAAAAACAGAAGTTGCTGGTAATGCTCAGCAGGTCTGGCAGCATCTGTGAAGAAAAAATCAGAGTTAACATTTTGGGTCCAGTGACCCTTCCTCCGATCAGGATATTAACAGGAGTGTTAGGGGTTCTGCTCACTCTAGGAGCCAGCTGTGAGCGAGCTGGGTCAGTGTAAAGTACTATGCATGTGTAAACAAAGGGGACATTGGTAACAGGATACCAGCTTTCATGGAGTTATTTCACCACCCCACCTCACTTAGTATTTACTTTTTGTAACATCATGTTTCTGCTGAACTTTGCTTTGAATTTAAATACAAAACTCTTTCAACTACAATATGCATGACAATCTACACTGAGCAGCATTTGACAATGCTGGATGAATTGTGAATTTAATGTGTTGAATCTTTTAAATTATGTACTTTATGTGCCTTAAGTTTTATGC
Source organism: Stegostoma tigrinum (assembly GCF_030684315.1). Taxonomy (NCBI): domain Eukaryota; kingdom Metazoa; phylum Chordata; class Chondrichthyes; order Orectolobiformes; family Stegostomatidae; genus Stegostoma; species Stegostoma tigrinum. The sequence goes on from NC_081369.1 coordinate 41,457,398, forward strand.
TTTATGTCAAACAGTATGTGGGGAGTGGCAAGATATCCAAATCAATCAACAGATGGTGAACCAAGTTTTTCAACATATCAAAGTGAATTAATTGCGTCTGTCAAGAACATTTTTCCTTTAAGTAGTACTGACAAAGATATCATTACATTGTGTGCTTCCATATAATGAATGTCACAGTATTTCGCTTCAGTTACTTAGTAGTAGACAATAATCATATGCTATTTTATCATGTTTAGTTGTAGTTGAAGATCTGCACCTTTTTGGTTCTGAAAAGGATTTTGAGCACGTCAAAAAGATCTGACAAAAGTGTCAAGGGACCTGTCAAGAGTGTAAAGAGGAACTATCAAAATCAATAAGTTGGAGTTGGGGGTTATAAAGGGACTTGGTGATAGCTACAGAGGCATAGGATGGCATGGGTTGTATAAGGGGTCATGGGAAGTGAGTCCAAGCCATGAGATGACAGTATTGGATGTGTATGGGAGAGGTGCAGGGCCAAGAGGGGTAAAGGCTGGAGGGATGTCCGATGCCTTATTCATTCCTTTTAAATGTTGTATACAGGGTCAGACACCCAAGCAGACCTCTGCCAACCTGCCTTCACACCCAGCATCCGCCATACTATTTCAGTAGCCAGTCACCCAATCTTCTAATAGAGTAACAGCCTGCATTGAAAATCTGATGGCCTGACAGCCATTTTTAATAGTTTCATTCACAGTTATAATTCTCCTGATTCCATGCATTCATCTCCTGCATGAAAACCTAGGTTAGAGTTGCTTGAATAAATAGGTATCTTAGAGAGTTAATTACCGTATATGCTCTGGTAAAAATCCATCTCATGTAAAAGTCGACCCCCTATTTTTGGTCAAAAAATGTGGAATTTTCCAAATATCTCACATAAAAATTGGCCCTAGTTTTTCACAGATAACTGATCAACATTTGTGAGTTAAGGTATTATCCTGTACATAATTGTTATGGTGAGGAATGAATTTTTTTTCATGCTATTAGGTGTTTTGAAATTTCTTCATTGTTTTTTGTAAAAATGCCCTCCTGTATAAACAAACAATATACAGCAGTGTTTAAACTAAAAGTTATTGAAGTTGCAAATAACTGTGTAGCAGCAAGAGAACTTTGTGTTTCGGAGAAACTTGAGAGAGGCTGGAGAAAGATACTGAACCAACTTCAGATAATGCCAAAACAAAAGTGTGCCAACAGAGGTAAAGCCAGTAAGTGGCTACAACTGGATAAAAAGGTTGTTGAGTAGGTACTTGAAAATTATCAAAATGGAAAATGTGTTAGTCATGAAGCCATCTGAATCCATGCGCATGGGATGGAATTTCAGAGTTGAAGGCAAGTGCTGAATGGTGCACAAGGTTCATGAGAAGGCATTATTTAGTACTTTGGCAAAGAACTAAGACTGCACAAAGCAGCTTGCTGAACTGGAAATTCATTGTGACTTTTTTCTTCATTCCTTTAAAAATCAATTAGGATTCTGCTAATGATACGATATTTCGGACTGTAGCATGAATTTCAGCCCCTCAAAAGTAGTGGCCACATAATAGTAGATCCCATAAAATTAGCCTTTAAAACAGTCTAAAAAATTTAGCTCTTACACAAGTATGCACAGTATCCAGTGTAGTAAGCTGCAAACATACTTACAAAAATAATCCCTCATGTTACAACATTTCTCTGTAAAATTGCTCATCAATCAATAATGAAATGAGCACCTGGCTAACATGAACTTGTCTGGCAGTGACATATGTTAGAAGAGGAATGTTGGCTGAATCATCAGGAAATGTTTGTTTTTCCTTTGAACAGTGTAATGGAAACTTTATAATCCAGATAATTTATGAGAATACGTAGAAGGAATGTCAGTTCAACTATACCTTTCCCTGATAGCACATCAAACTGTACAGTACCTTTTCATTAAAATGCACTGAACCCTGTCTGAATTATGGCTTTTAATTCAAAACCTGATCAGAACAAAAACTAACACACACACAAATAGGGTCGTAGAGTAATACAGCATAGAAACAGGTCCTTCAGCCCAAATTGGTCCATTCTGACCATGGTGCCCACTCAGCTAGTTCTAATTGCCTGCATTTGGTCCATATCCTTCTAAACACGTCTCATCCATGTACCTATCCAAATGCTTTGTAAATAAATGTTGCTATTGTACCTGCCTCAACCACTTTCTCTGGCAGCCCATTCCATATGCACTTCACTCTCTGCATGAAGAAGTTTCCCCTCAAGTCTTTCTTAAATCTTTCCCCTCTCACCTTAAATGCCCTCTAGTTTTCAATTCCCCATCCCTGGGAAAAAGACCACATACATTTATCCTATCTATGCCCCACATGATTTTATACACCTCAATAAGGTCACCCCTCAATCTCCTATGTTCCAAGGAATAAAATTCTATCTTGGCCAACCTCTCCCTATAACTCAGGCCTACTAATCCTGGCAACATCCTCCTAAATCTTCTTTACATACTTTCCAGTTTAACTATGTATTTCCTTTAACAGGGTGACCAAAACTGTGCACAATACTCTAAGTGCAGCCTCACCAATCACTTACACAACCATAACATAGCGTCCCAACTCCTATACTCAACACTTTGACCAAGGAAGGCCAGCATGCTAAATGCCTTCTTCACCACCCTGTCCACCTGTGACGCCACTTTCAAAGAACTATTTTGTTGTACTCCGAGGTCCCTCTGTTCCACAACATTCCTCGGGAACTTATCATTTACTGTATAAGTACTTCCTTAGTTTAACTTTCCAAAATGCAATACGTCACACTTATCTGTGTTGAATTGCATTTGCCAATCATCAACCCACTTCCTCATCTGATCAAGATCCCTCTGTAATTTTTGATAACTTTCTTTGCTATTAACTATACCTACTAATTTTGTATCCACAAATTACTAATCATGCATCATACATTCAAATCCAGATCATTTTATGTAAATAACAAATAACAAAATTCCCAGCACCAACCCATGTGGCACACCACTAGTCACAGGCCTCCAGTCTGAGAAACAACCTTCAACCATCACCATCTGTTTCCTACCGTTGAGTCAATGGTGAATCTAATTAACTAGCTTTCCCTGGATCCCGTGCAACCTAACTGCCATGACCAGCCTGCCATGCAGGACCTTATCAAAGGCCTTACCAAAGTCCATATAGACAATATCCACCACCCTATCCTCATCCATTCTCTTGGTTACCTCTTCAAAAGACTCTAAAGATGTGTCAGACATGACTTGCCACCCACAAATCCTGCTGAGTATCCCTAATCAGACCTTGACTATCCAAACATGGGTTGATCTTGTCCCTCAGTATCCTCTCTAGTATCGTATTGGGTGGAAGGTTTGCTCGAGTAGTTCGAGAGGGTTTAAATTAGTATGGCAGGAGGGTAGGAATCTGAGCTGTATACCGGAGGTGAGAGTTGATGCAGGTGAGGCAGTAGCAAGAGGTAGACCAGCTAGTGGGAAGGATTTTCCTGGGAAGGAACCAAGGGATCAGTTAAAGTGTGTTTGCTTTAACGCAAGGAGTATCAGGAATAAAAGTGAGGAACTTAGAGCATGGATCAGTACCTGGTGCTATGATGTTGTGGCCATAACAGAGACATGGGTTTCTCAGGGGCAGGAATGGTTGCTGGATGTTCCAGGGTTTAGAGCATTTAAAAAGAATAGGGAGGGGGGGAAAAGAGGAGGGGGTGTAGCACTATTAATCAGAGAGGGCATCACAGCTAAGGAAGCTTTCATTGTCGAGGAAGATCTGCCTACCGAGTCAGTATGGGTGGAAATTAGGAACAGCAAGGGAGTAGTCCCCTCGTTAGGGGTTTACTACAGACCCCCCAATAGCAGCAGGGAGATTGAAGAAAGCATAGGTCGGCAGATTTTGGAAAAGTGCGGACGTAGTAGGGTTGTTGTAATGGGTGACTTTAACTTTCCCAATATTGATTGGAACCTCCTTTGAGCAGAAGATTTGAATGGAGCTGTTTTTGTAAGGTGTGTTCAGGAGGGTTTCCTAACTCAGTACGTTGACAGGCCAACGAGGGGAGAGGCCATTCTAGACTTGGTGCTCAGAAACGAGCCGGGTCAGGTATCAGATCTTGTGGTGGGAGAGCATTTTGGTGATAGTGACCATAAGCATGAGGGGGCATAGCTTTAAATTGAGGGGTGAAAGATATAGGACAGATGTCAGAGGTAGTTTCTTTACTCAGAGAGTAGTAAGGGAATGGAACGCTTTGCCTGCAACGGTAGTAGATTCGCCAACTTTAGGTACATTTAAGTCGTCATTGGATAAGCATATGGACATACATGGAATAGTGTAGGTTAGATGGACTCCAGATTGGTATAACAGGTCGGCACAACATCGAGGGCCGAAGGGCCTGTACTGTGCTGTAATGTTCTATGTTCTATTATCCACTGGTAACAAAGTGTGGAGCTGGATGAACACGAGAAAGGCTTGGCAGAACGGATTAGGGAGAACACAAAGGCGTTTTACACTTATGTGAGGAATAAGAGAATGGTCAAAGAAAGAGTAGGGCCGATCAGGGATAGCATAGGGAACTTGTGTGTGGAGTCTGAGGAGGTAGGGGAAGCCCTAAATGAGTTTTTTGCTTCTGTCTTTACGAAAGAAACAAACTTTGTAGTGAATGAAACCTTTGAAGACAGGGTGTGCATGTTGGAATGGATAGAGATAGACGAAGCTGATGTGCTGAAAATTTTGTCAAACATTAAGATTGACAAGTCGCCAGGCCCAGACCAGATTTGTCCTCGGCTGCTTTGGGAAATGAGAAATGCAATTGCTTCGTCACTTGCGAAGATCTTTGCATCCTCGCTCTCCACTGGAGTCGTACCTGAGGACCGGAGAGAGGCAAATGTAATTCCTCTCTTCAAGAAAGGAAATAGGGAAATCCCCGGCAATTACAGACCAATAAGTCTCAAGTCTGTCGTCTGCAAGATGTTAGAAAGGATTCTGAGGGATAGGATTTATGACCATCTGGAAGAGCATGGCTTGATTAAATGCAGTCGACACGGCTTTGTGAGGGGCAGGTCATGCCTCACAAACCTTATCGAGTTCTTTGAGGATGTGACTGGAAAAGTTGATGAGGGTCGAGCTGTGGATGTGGTGTCTATGAACTTCAGCAAGGCATTTGATAAGGTTCCCCATGGTAGGCTCATTCAGAAGGTCAGGAGGAATGGGATACAGGGGAACTTAGCTGCTTGGATACAGAATTGGCTGGCCAACAGAAGACAGCGACTGGTAGTAGAAGGAAAATATTCTGCCTGGAAGTCAGTGGTGAGTGGAGTTCCACAGGGCTCTGTCCTTGGGCCTCTACTGTTTGTAATTTTTATTAATGACTTGGATGAGGGGATTGAAGGATGGGTCAGCAAGTTTGCAGACGACACGAAGGTTGGAGGTGTCGTTGACAGTATAGAGGGCTGTTGTAGGCTGCAGCGGGACATTGACAGGATGCAGAGATGGGCTGAGAGGTGGCAGATGGAATTCAACCTGGATAAATGCGAGGTGATGCATTTTGGAAGGTCGAATTTGAAAGCTGAGTACAGGATTAAGGATAGGATTCTTGGCAGTGTGGAGGAACAGAGGGATCTTGGTGTGCAGATACATAGATCCCTTAAAATAGCCACCCAAGTGGACAGGATTGTTAAGAAAGCATATGGTGTTTTGGCTTTCATTAACAGGGGGATTGAGTTTAAGAGTCATGAGATCTTGTTGCAGCTCTATAAAACTTTGGTTAGACCGCACTTGGAATACTGCGTCCAGTTCTGTTCGCCCTATTATAGGAAAGATGTGGATGCTTTGGAGAGGGTTCAGAGGAGGTTTACCAGGATGCTGCCTGGACTGGAGGGCTTATCTTATGAAGAGAGGTTGACTGAGCTCGGACTTTTTTCATTGGAGAAAAGGAGGAGGAGAGGGGACCTAATTGAGGTATACAAGATAATGAGAGGCATAGATAGAGTTGATAGCCAGAGACTATTTCCCAGGGCAGAAATGGCTAGCACGAGGGGTCATAGTTTTAAGCTGGTTGGAGGAAAGTATAGAGGGGATGTCAGAGGCGGGTTTTTTACACAGAGAGTTGTGAGAGCATGGAATGCGTTGCCAGCAGCAGTTGTGGAAGCAAGGTCATTGGGGACATTTAAGAGACTGCTGGACATGCATATGGTCACAGAAATTTGAGGGTACATACATGAGGATCAATGGTCGGCACAACATTGTGGGCTGAAGGGCCTGTTCTGTGCTGTACTGTTCTATGTTCTCTATACCTACCACTGGCCTGTAGTTCCCTGACTTGTCTTTGCTACTTTCCTTAAACAATGGGACAACATTGCAGCCTTCTGAAACTTCACCAGTGGCTAAAGATGAAGCAAATATCTCTGTAAGGGCCTCTGCAATATCTTCCCTAGCCTTCCACAAAGTCTCAGGATGGGCTTGAGCAGGCCCAGGGGATTCATCCACCCTAATGTGCTTTAAGGCTGCAAACACCTCCACTCTGGTCATGTGTACGTAGTCCAAAACATCCCCAAGTTGTTTCTCTTATTTCCTTAGCATCCATGATTAACTCCTCAATAAACACTGAGGAGAAATATTCATTAAAAATCTCCCCCATCTCCTTTGGCTCCACACATAGACAGTTGTGCTGATCTTTAAGGGGCCCTATTCTCTCCCTAGCCACCCTTTTACTCTTAATATAGCTATAAACCTCTTGGGATTATCTTCAAGCTTACCTGCCAGATCCATCTCGTACCCCCTTTTTGCTCTTCTGATTGCTCTCTTGAGCGTGCTCCTACACTTTTTATAGTCATCTAGGGATTCACTTGAGCAAGATCATCTTTATAAATTTAACATGCATTAAAATGTAAAAGAAACAGTTCAATTCTTCAAACAATCTTTAAGATGGTGGTGGAAACATGAAGTGTTTCAGAAAATCAAAATTCTGCTTTGAAATGGAATTGGAATCAGAATTCCGAGTAGCACCTTTATTATCCAATTTAACTTTTGCATTTTACATTTAAAATTTCCTGACTTATCACACTGTAATTTTCCCTTGCTTTCTTCTCTGTTGTTTTTCTCTTTGCATCTCAAACTCTAATTCCAAGCTGCCCATTATAATTTCTCAATTTTAGGATCTATAATTATTTCACTTGCCTCCCATTCGACAAAGTAATTAGCTTGAATCTGAAGGAATTCAGTCTGTCTTGTATGAGGTCTTTACATTTATCTATATCTGTTTAACTGTAGATTTTTAATATTTATGTCTGTAATGCAGTCCAATTTACCGCACTCTGTTCTACATGGGTTTTTAGTGTTGAATGCTGTTATTTTAAATTCTCAGCACAGTGAGGTCAAAAGAAAGCCTCCTGATAGATACTTCCATTTGTTTTTTAAAATTCTATTGACTGATTCCAACTCCTGCTTGATGATTTTAAGGGATTTGTGATCACAGTCGTCTAAAATAGGCAGTCGACAATTTGTACCAATCTCCTGGTAGATTATTGAGTTTGATAAGAAGCAGCAGTTTTGATACAACAACATGATACATTAGTGAACTAAGCAAAGGATAGTATACAACCTGTGACAAATGAGAATGCTTCACTGATCCTGAAGCTATTCTGTGAATGGAGTAGAGGCAGCACACTCACATGTTTCAGATGTCTTGCAGTTTCTTGTGGTATCTTTGGTGGCAGATGTCTGTTTCTTCCTGATGTGTGGAAACTCCTGGTCTTCCTCAATAAGATAATGGTTTATCTTCCTGCTCTTGCTTGACCCACTCACTTGCCACCGATCCCAATCACGATACATTTTTTTGGAGCTTGACCATCTCTGCTCCATCAATCGTGCATCTAAACTCTCTCAGCCAATGACCATGGGCAGCTACTCATGATGCCAGGATGACAGATATCCCTTTGCATATCTCCATTTCAAGGTTAGTTTTCATTCCTTCTCGAAATATAATCTTATTTTTGAAAACACTGCACTCATAATAGGCTGGTGTGGCACCTAATAATTCATTTGTATATGTCAACAGAAGGCTAGTTCATACTGCAACAAAGTTAGATGAGATCTCATGCTACATAGGAAATGCCAAAGAAGGAATACTGAGTTAACACACACACGTTTAGGTTGAAGCCTGAATATTCAACTGTCTCTTCTTTGAATAGGACACCGCCTTATTGACTTTTCACGACTAATTCTTAACTCATCTGTTTATTTTGAAGGTAAAGGTTTGGTTCCCTAATATCTTGATTGTATATTCTAGCTTGGAGGAGAACCTGTGGATGGTGCTGTTCCCATATACCTGTTGCCCTTGGCCTTCTAGATGATAGTGATTGTGTGTTTGGAAAGTGAAATCTGATGAGACTTAGTGAATTTCTGCAGTGAGTCTTGTAGATTATACACATTGCTGTCACAAATTGTCAGTGGGGAGAGAATGAATATGTGTGGATGCTATGCATACCAAGTGGGCCGATTTCTCCTGGATTGGATTAAGCTTCTTGAGTGTTGTTTGCACTGCAACCATCAAAGCAAGTAGGAAGTATTTCATCACAGTCTTGAATTATGCCTTGTAGATGGTGCACAGGCTTCAGGAAGTCAGGAGGTGGGTTATTCACAACAGGATTCCTAGCCTATGACCTGCTGAAATAGCCACAGTATTTTTTGTACCAATACAGTTCAGTTTCTGATCAATCTATCAATGATGTTGATAGTGGGGTCTCAGAGAAGGTACTGCCATTGAATGTCAAGGGGCAATGATTACATTCTGTCTTGCTGGAAATTGATATTGCCTGCACTTTAAATGTCACTGTCACTTGTCAACCGAAGTCTGGATATTATCCAAAATCTTACTTCATTTGAACATGGACTGCTTTGGTATTTGAGGAGTCGCAAATGGTGCTGAACAGTGTGCAATTATCAGTGAATATCCTCAGTTCTGATCTTATAATGGAGGTAAGGTAATTTATAAAGTGGACAGTTTGGTCTGAGACACTACCTTGAGCAAACTTGCAGACAAGTTCTGGAAGTAAGATAATTGACTTCTAACAACCACAATCATTTACTAATGTGTTCGGTATGACTTCAATCAGAGAAGAATTTTCCCTCTGATTTCCATTGACTAGAATTTCGCTAGGGCTCCTTGATGCCACACCCAGACAATTGTGACCTTGATGTCCATGGCAGTCACTGTCACCTCAATTGACTTCAATGGGCTTTGGAGCTGATAGGCTCTAGCAGAACCTCAACCAAAGAACAAGTTGTTGTTAAGCAAGTGCTGCTTGATAGCAATTTGATGACCCATTCCATCACTTCACTGATGATTGAGAGTAGATTGAAGGGGCACTAGTTTGTCAGGTAGATGCCAGTGTTGTAGTTGTACAACAACTGAAACAGTTTGGTTAGAAGCATGGCAAATTCTGGAGTATGGATCTTTAGTACTATTGCTGGAATGTTATCAGGCCTAATAGCCTTTACAATTTGCAGTGCCTCCGGACTGTTTCTTGATATCTCATGGCGTAAATCAAATTGATTGAAGACTGGCATCATCAATATAAACATTAGATAACTACGGCAGACAGCAGAGGCTGAAGTTACTCAACCTTTGGAGAGAGGCTGGGAGGTTAGGAGTCTGATAATTTAGTTGGGTTAACATTTGGAGGGGGACCCAATATCTTCAGTCCACCAGAGCATTTTACCAACAACTAGTAAGTCAAGTTAGCCTCCTGGGAGGCCAATCAAGCAATTCAGATGGTTGACCAACAACCTTTCTGCCTGTCCCTAGAAGGGCAGTTGGAGATGGCTGAGTAAACAGTCACTCATCTGGTCTTCAGGAGGTGCATTCCTTAATGGAAGCTGCTTGGGCACCCACCAACAACCCCAGCCCCACACAAACATCCCTTCGATTGATAGTGCTTGCATGCCTGGTTCCAATTTCCTGAAACTTTCACAATGACATCAGGGATGGCTCAGCATTGAGGTGTTGCTCCCTCCTGCTGCAGTCTCAGTGCAACAGTGTTGCTGTTGATCCACCAGTATTCTTATTGGAGGTGTTTTCTAATTAACCAGTTCAACATGCCTTAATGGCTATTGAGAGGTTAGTCATGCCACACATCAACTCTAGTCTCCCAGATTGCCTTCATCCTCTACAATTTGCTTATCATCACTATAGGTCCACCAGTTATGATACACCTCTGGAGCAGGTGAGACTTGAATCCAGGCCTCCTGGCTCAAAAGTGCAGACACTACCACTATGCCTCAAGAGATTGGACACTGACCCTACTGAACTGGAATCTGCTGCTGCTTTGAGCCCCTGTAATGGAACTTCTTTGGGTCTGACAAATTTTAGCTCCATGTCTTCTGTCCGGGAGTCATAAAGGAGAGTTGCACAAACCACTAACAATATCAACCATGAATCTAAGAGCCCAGGTGAGCAGAAATATGTATAAGAAGTAATTTTTCACACAAACTAAACCAATATAATAAATGAAAAAGAGAAAATGTGGAAAAACACCCAAGAAGTCAGGTAGTGTGGCCCTTTCTTAAACTAAAGGCAATTCCAAGCCAGAAATGGGGCAGGGGTGTCAGTGCCATTGGCTGGGAAATCCAGAGGTCAAGCCTGCTGTCTGGAATCTTCACTCACAACGGATAATGAGCAGTTAATTTTAATTCTGGGTTTCGTACTACACAGTGAGTTTGAATTGCAGCCGTAAGACACAATGTCAGCACAATTCAAATCTTGGATGTAGTGCAAGAAGTGATTCAATGGCAGAACTACATCAAGGAAGTGAATATTTTTACTGATCCATCTGTATCCTGTGGTTTAAGCACAGCCTGTCTTGCCAATTGTATCGCATAACATCCCCCTCACCAATGAAATGCAATGAAATGATGTCACCTGCCCCAACAGCCTTGCGTGCATGTGAAGCCACAGTCAGCACTGCAGACCTTAGATTGGCCTTCTTGGGAGAGAACATACAGAAAGCAGCTCCCCCAGATGGGTTCCCCAGCTGGGCACCCAGATCCTGCATGGATAAGCTGGCAGGAGTATTTGCAGACATCATTAACCTCTCCTTACTCCAATGTGAGGTTCCCACCTGCTTCAAGAAGACCACTATCGTTCTGGTACCAAACAAAGATCAGGCAATGTGCCTTAATGACTACTGCCTGGTGGCTCTGTCATCTATCATCATGAAATGCTTTGAGAAGTTAGTCATGCCACATGTCAATTCTAGCCTCCCAGATTGCCTTGATTTGCTACAATTCGACTACCATCACTACAGGTCCACAGCAGACGCCATCTCCCTGGCCCCACATTCATCCCTGGAACAACTGGATAACAAGGATACCTGTGTCAGACTCCTACATATTGACTATAGCTCCTCCTTCAACACCATAATTCCAAACAAACACATGTGTAAACTCTGAGACCTAGGATTCTGCACCTCCCTTTGCAGCTATGTCCTCGACTCCCTGACCCACAGGCCACAATCAGTAACAATAGGCAACATCTCTTCCACAATAATCCTCAACACTGGTGCCCCATTAGGCTACGTATTCAGCCCTTTACTATACTCCTTACAAACTGATAACTGTGTGGCCAAATTCTGCTCTAACTCCATTTACAACTTTGCTGATGACACCAACTTAGTGGGTCAGATATTAAAATAATGATGAGACAGAGTACGCAAAAGAGACAGAGAGCTTATGGCATGGTGGAAAGACGACAATCTCTCCGTTGATATCAGCAAAATGAAGGAGATTGTCATCCACTTATAGGAAGCAGAGTGGAGGACACACCACTGTCTGCATCAACAGTGCTGAGCTGAAGATGTGGTTGAGATCTTCAAGTTCCCAGAGAAAAAAATCACCACCAATATGACCTGGTCCATCCACATCAGCACTACGGTCAAGAAAGCACACCAATGCCTCTACTTTCTCAGAAGGCTAAGGAAATTCAGCATGTCCACAACAACTCTAACCAATTTCTATACATGCTCCGTAGAAAGTATACTATCTGGCTGTGTTACAGCTTCGTATAGCAACTACTCTGCCCTAGACTGGAGAAATTACACAGAGTTGTGGATCCAACCCAGTCCATAACAAAAACCAGCCTTCATTCCATTGAACAGTGTTTTGCAAGTACATCATCATAAGTTACATTTAATTTGGCTACTTATTAAGAAATCTCACTATCAAATACTGAAACAATGGTTTAAACTTTATTGCATGTAGGAACCAAACAAAACTGTTCTAGTAAGCAAGTTAGGCCTCACAACTCTCTCTTGGCTATTTCCCGATTAATGGTGGAATTTAGCTTATGATTCCAAACCAATCTCTAGAAACATCCAGGATTCGGTCCTCATGGCCACAGCAGGTAAAGGATGTTAGTGAACCAGGTGAGTATTTCCAGACAATCGGCAATAGATTCATGGCCATTATTTGACTTTTAATCCAGATTTTTGTTGAATTCAAATTTCATCATCTACCACGGTGGGAGTGGAACCCATGTCCACAGATATTACCTAGGTCCCTAAATTAATAGTCCAGAGATAATACCACGAGGCCATCACCTCCTATTTTTGGAAGATTGAATGCCATCAATGTTTATGCTCCAGTGGTAACTGTGGGAGCTCAGGCAGGCTGTCATAACTTTCAAAGCAGCTTCTTTGTTTTAGTTAATTCAACAACCTTTCTCAAGTTGTCTCAATCCTGTGATTAAAATATTCAATACACGTGTATTTCTATTGTGCATGCCCAGTCCACATTTATCACGCAAGGAAAGCACCGTAGAAATGTGGATGGTTACATACCAAGAGGAGTCCATCTATGTGCTGCTTCTCAAAGAGCAGCTCAGCTACTCACATCCATCCTGCCCCCCCTTTTACCTATTGCCCTGCAAGTTAAGGATCATACTGATATTCATCGGAAAGCCACAAATGAATCTCAGACATTATGCTCTCAGACAATGCACTGCAGAATCATAGTTGCTTTTTAAAGGGTTCTTCCCACATGTTGCCCTTGTTTTTTTACCTCTCAGTCACCTTAAATTCATATCCTCTGGTTCTTGACCTTAGCTTTCTGTGTGGGAGCAGCTCCTCCCTATGACTCTGTCCAGATTCAAGATTTTAAATACCTCTATTAAATCTCCCTCTCAATCTTTTTGCAGGGGAACAATCCTATCTTCTCCAATGTATTTGTATAAGATGAACCCTATCATTCCTGGAATCATTCTTTTTGCACCATTTCCTATGTCTTCAATCCCTTCTAAAGTCTGGAACCCAGATCAGGATACTGCACTCTAGTCAAGGCTGAAGCAGCCATAACTTTAATACTTCTGTCATTGATATCTTCAAATGTGGCGCTCAGGATCCACACATCACAAAGTGTACTCTCAATTTCACTGCAACTCATTATTTATCTGGAGAACCTCCTCTGGGAATCCAGAACACTCTTCTTTTGGTGTGGCCTTGTAACTATTCATGTCTGGAGACTCCCCATGTTTAGATGCCAACTATATGTTATCTGTTAAGTATACATTAGACCAGAATTTAAACAGGCGACTTCAATTTAATATCAGTCAATGGTTCTTCTTCTTTGAAGGTTTAGCGCATCTTTAACTTTATCTCATGACATTGCACTGCATGACCATGATGTAGTTTCCTTTTGCAGCTGAAAGCATGCACAAAGCAGCACAATAGCTCTGTGGTTAGCACTGCTGCTTCATAGTACCAGTGACCCATCTTCAATTCCACCCTCGGGCAACTGCTGCACACTAGTCGTCTGGAAAACCTCCTTTGGGGATCAAAAGCACGCTTCTTTTGGTAAGGTCTTGTAACCCACTACCTTCATGGAGTTTGCATGTTCTCCCTGTGTCTGTGTGGGTTCCCCCAGGTGCTCCAGTTTCCACCTACAGACCAAGGATGTGCAGGTTAGGTGGATTGGTCATGGGAAATTGTCCATTGTGTGCAGGATGTGTAGGTTGAGTGGATTAGCCATGGTAAATATGCGTTACACCGATGTGGTAGGGGGTGGGTCTTCAGAATTGACTTGATGGGCTGAATGGCCTGCTTCCACATTGCAGAGATTCTATGAAATGCAGAAGTAGGTTGGAAACGAAAGCAATGGTCCATGAACATATCAACTGCAGCTTGCATGTCAGAAATAACTATGAGGGTAAAGTGGATTTAAGAAATGACATAAGGCAGGAATAAAGCAGTGTTCTAGTAATTCCTAGATATAACAAACAGAGCTATTCCTACACTATAATGCAGTTCACTGGTCTGTTTAAAGGGTTTAGATGATATGGACACGCCTGCCTGACTCAAAAAGTCTGGTTTGCCCTCTCCTCTTCGTGGTATTCTGCAAGAGAGATGGAACAGTATTGCATTTCAGTGATGTGAATCTCAGAGATGAGTAGCTGGTGGAATGTAGAAGCAGCAGAGAGGGGTCTGGGATAGACACACTTGGGTGGAGGATACAGAGAAGGGGTTGCTGGTTTGGAGATGGTGTGTAAATGTCCTAGCACAGCAAAAATAAGATGTCATCACTGTTTGACTCTGATAATTCTCTGAGATGGTAATGGTTTTGCCACAAGCTACACTAGAAAGCTGATAAGCATTCTTTAAAAACATTTTTCATGGGATGTAGACACTGCTAGCTCAGCCAGCATTTAACACCTATTTCTATTGAGACGGTGTTGGTCAGCTGCTTAATTGAGCTGCTGCAATATCTGGGAGAAGATCTGCAGCAGCGAGTTAAGAGATATCCAGGATTTTTTTCTGCCAGTGAAGGGACACCAATATATTTCCAAGCCCGGGTGGAGTGATTTGCTTTGTGGCACTGCCACTTGCATCTGCAGCCCTTGAACTTGCGGTGGGTGAAATTGTGGATTTGGAAGGCTCTGTTGAAGGATCCTTTATGAGTTACTGCAGTGCAATTTGCAGATAGTACACACTGCTACCACTGTGCATCAGTGATGAAGGGAGTGAATGTTGAAGGTGGTAGGTGGGGTGGCAATCAAATGGGCTGCTGTGTCCTGGATGGTATTGCACTTCTTGACAATTCTTGGAATTGCCCAAGTTCGGGCAAGTATGGAGTATTCCATCACACTCCTGACTCTGCCTTGCAGATAATGGACAGGCTTTGGAGAGTTAGGTGGGTTAGTCACCACATAATTCCTAGCCTCTGACTTACTCCTGTGGCCACATTATTAATATGACTGATTCAGTTAAGCTTCTGGTTATTGATAACCCCTCAGATATTGGAAGTGGAGGATTCAGCAGTACCAATACCTTTGAAGTCTAGGAGAGACTGATTGCCTGGCAGATTTGTGTTACAAGTTTTACTTACCACTTATTAGTCTGCAACTTACCTTGTTGCAGCTGAGTGCTGGTGAGGAGCGGAATGTAGGCTGGAGTGGAGCAGGACAGTTAATTGTCTGGGGACTGGAGTGGTCAGACAACATGCTGAGTTGCTGCTGTTTGAAACTCTCTACTGCACGCTGTAAGGCAATTCAGCTTAGCCAATCCACCTAACCAGCACATCTTTGGACTGGGAGGAAATCGGAGCACCCAGAGGAAACGAGCTCCGCACAGACAGTCACCCAAAGCTGGAATAGAACCTGGGTCTGGTGAGGCAGCGGTGCTAACCACTGTACTACCATGCTGACTGTAACTGTGCCACTGTGTAATTTGGACCAAGTCTGTAATGAGAGAGTCCACGGACCTAAACTGAACATCAGCGAGTAGGTTATTGCGAAGCAAGTCATGTTTCCAACCCCTTCCATTATTTTGCCAATGATTTGAGATAAAGCGATGGCCCAGTAATTGTCTGGGTTGGATTTGCCCTTGCTCTTTGTTGACATGATGTTTGTGGGCACTTTTTCACAGGGGTTACCTGCATTTCAACAATGAGTCCTCTTCAGAAGTGCTGTTTTTTTTTATTCATTCACGGGATAAGGGCATCACTGACTGGGCAGCATTTACTGCCCATTCCTAATTGCTCAGAGGGCAGTTTAGAGTCAACCACATTGCTGTTGATCAAGTCACATGTAGGCCAGACCAGGTAAGGATGGCAGTTTCCTTCTCTAAACGACATTAGTGAACTAGATGGGTTTTTCCAACAACACTGTCTGGAAGTCAGTGGTGAGTGGGGTTCCACAGGGCTCTGTCCTTGGGTCTCTACTGTTTGTAATTTTTATTAATGACTTGGATGAGGGGATTGAAGGATGGGTCAGCAAGTTTGCAGACAACACAAAGGTCGGTGGTGTCGTTGACAGTATAGAGGGCTGTTGTAGGCTGCAGCGGGACATTGACAGGATGCAGAGATGGGCTGAGAGGTGGCAGATGGAGTTCAACCTGGATAAATGCGAGGTGATGCATTTTGGAAGGTTGAATTTGAAAGCTGAGTACAGGATTAGGGATAGGATTCTTGGCAGTGTGGAGGAACAGAGGGATCTTGGTGTGCAGATACATAGATCCCTTAAAATGGCCACCCAAGTGGACAGGGTTGTTAAGAAAGCATATGGTGTTTTGGCTTTCATTAACAGGGGGATTGAGTTTAAGAGTCGTGAGATCTTGTTGCAGCTCTATAAAACTTTGGTTAGACCGCACTTGGAGTACTGCGTCCAGTTCTGGTCGCCCTATTATAGGAAAGATGTGGATGCGTTGGAGAGGGTTCAGAGGAGGTTTACCAGGATGCTGCCTGGACTGGAGGGCTTATCTTATGAAGAGAGGTTGACTGAGCTCGGTCTCTTTTCATTGGAGAAAAGGAGGAGGAGAGGGGACCTAATTGAGGTATACAAGATAATGAGAGGCATAGATAGAGTTGACAACCAGAGACTATTTCCCAGGGCAGAAATGGCTAGCATGAGGGGTCATAGTTTTAAGCTGGTTGGAGGAAAGTATAGAGGGGATGTCAGAGGCGGGTTCTTTACACAGAGTTGTGAGAGCATGGAATGCGTTGCCAGCAGCAGTTGTGGAATCAAGGTCATTGGGGTCATTTAAGAGACTGCTGGACATGCATATGGTCACATGAATTTGAGGGTGCATACATGAGGATCAATGGTCGGCACAACATTGTGGGCTGAAGGGCCTGTTCTGTGCTGTACTGTTCTATGTTCTATGTTCTAAACCTACTCTGTCATCTGCAATGTTTTATGCATAAATAACCCCAGGTCCCTATACTACAGAGCCTTTTGAATTTGAAACATTTTGTATTGTCTCCTTTCATTTTTCTGATCAAAATGTAGCATTTTAAACATCTAAGTTATACCTTGTCAATGTGTCTGCCCATACCAATGGCCTTCCCCTGCCCTCTTGAAGTTTATCCCCTCTTCTCCTCCCAATTCACAATCATTCCTAGTTCTGTCAGGTGCAAACTTCAAAACTGGACTCTGTTCAGTGAAGGCTACAATGTGATGTAGCAGCAACAGTAGGTCTCCAAACACTGACTCCTGCAGGATCCCATTCTAAAGCACTCTTCAATCCAAAACATTGCACTTGCCTATACTTCTTCCTGTCTCTATGACAATTTAATGTCCATATTGCTTCTGTCGCTTTTCTTCCATTAATTTTAACTTTACTCATATTTGTTGTCCTGCACATTGTAAAATGGTGTTTAGAAGTCCATGGACATTACTTCAGTAGCATTACCCTCATCATGATTAGATTCCCTACAGTGTGGAAACAGGCCCTTTGGCCCAACAAGTCCATACTGCCCTTGGAGCATCCCACACAGACCCATCCCCCTATAACTCACACACCCCTGAACACTACGGGCAATTTAGCATGGCTGATCCACTTAGCCTGCATATCTTTGGACTGGGGGAGGAAACCGGCACACCCGGAGAAAACCCACACAGACACAGGGAGAATGTGCAAACTCCACACAGACAGTTACCCAAGGCTAGAATCAAACCCAGGTCCCTGGCACTGTGAGGCTGCAGTGCTAACCATTGAGCCACCGTGCTGCCCCCTCACCAAAATGTCAATCAGGTTAGCCAAATAGAATTTACCTTTCATAAATCCATGCTGGCTTTCCTTAATTAATCTGCATTTGTCCATGTGCCTCTCAGTCTTTAGAAATAATAATCCAGTACCAATGTTTCACACCACTGAGGTTCAACCGGACTGGCCTGTACTTGCTGGGTTTCTCCTTCCTTAACTTTCCTGACTGCATTGTATTCAGAAAGGCATGCATATACAAAAATATAATGTATATTTCCTTCTCCTGACCTATTTTGAGCTATGTTTTTGTTACTGACATAAATTTACATTCCGACATGGTTTTGTAGATGTAGCTCTCAAATCTTATTTTACATTGCTACTAATGTTCATGCAATGCACAGTCAATCCAATTCAAGCTCGATTACGTTGCTTTGTTGGGAATCTTTGTCCTTGAATCTTAAGAAGCTGAGTTCAATGGATAAAAGGAAGACTAGTGAAATATTGATCTTTATTTATAAAGGAATAAATTGTAAAAGTAGGGAAGTTTTGCTATAATTGTACAAAGTACTAGTCAGGCCATAGCTGGAATACTGTGAAGAGTTTTGTCCCCATACCTAAGAAAAGATATACTGGCTTTGGACAACGCCCAGAAAACACTCACAAAGCTCATAACAGAGTTGTCTCATGGAATGATTGAATAGGTTGGGCCTGTACTCCTTAGAATCTAGAATAATGAAAGGCAACTTTATTAAAGCTTACAAGATTCTGACAGTAATTTACAAGGTAGATGTAGAGATGGTGTTTCCATTTTTGGGAGTATATTGGACTAGAGGGCATAATCTCAGAATAAGAGATCACACATTTAAAACACAGATGAGGAGAAATTTCATGCCCGAGGGTGATAAACAACAGTTGTGGCTGGATCATGAGATACATTCTAGGCCAGGCCAGGCCAGGATAGATTTTTAATCAGTAAGGCTATCAAGGTGATTTAGGTAAAAGGCAAGCAAGTGGAGTTGAGGATTATCAGATCAGCTATGATCTTATTAAATGCTGGAGAAGATCTGATGGGTTAAAGAACCTACTTCTGCTCCTACATTTTAGAGTCTTGTGGTCTAAACTTAACACAACTCAGACTTAGCCAAAAACAGTAAGATCCTGCCCATTGTTTCAATTGAAACAATCATCTCATGTTTTCTTGGTTGCCACAGTTCAAACCGCCTCCATTACAGTTCCAGACAGTGCAATCCAGATCTTAAACATTCATTGAATGAATGTATTCTCACGGAGTCTTTAGGGCAGCACCTTGGCTCAGTGGTTAGCACTACTGCCTCACAGCCTGGGTTTGATCCCACCCTCAAGTGAACATCCGAGTGGATTTTGCACATTTTCACCACGTCTGTGCGGGTGTTCTCTGGTTTCCTCCCACAGTCAAAAGATGCGCTGGCTAGGTGGATTGGCCATGCTAAATTGCCCAGAGTGTTCAGGAATGTGTAGATCAGGTGGGTTATAGGGGGATGGGTTATGGGTTTGGAAGGGATGCTCAGTGTTGGTGTGCACCTGTTGGGCCAAAGGGCTTGTTTCCACACTGTAGGGACTCTACGGATAACCTACACTGGCATTTTCTGCCCAGAATTTCAAAATCTTTTTATGATTGGAATAGCCCCACCCTCAAACTTTTTCCAAGCAACTGAACTCCACTATTTTTTAGTTTAGTTGTATGATTCTCCAGGACTTGGGTTCAAGCATGTTTCAGGTAGACCCTGTCTCATGGGTACAGCTCCCTTCTTCCCCAGTACTGGTGCCAGTGTTCCATGAATTCAAACCAGTCTCTCAGCTGTTGAAACTTTAATGGGAAAATCAGGAGAGGCTATTGAAGTTTACAGAAAAAAGTATAGGACAAATAATATATATAGGATCAGGAATCTGACTTCAGGCACAGCAGATAAGGGCACAACAACTTACTTCTGCTCCGACATTTTAGAGTCTTATGGTCTAAACTTGACACAACTCAGACTTATCCAAAAACACTAAGATCCTGCCCACTGTTTCAATTTAAACAACCATCTTATGCATACTGGAATGCCTCAGTTAAGCCTGCCTCCACTAAGCGCAGTCCAGTCCAGGCCTTAAATAAAATTGAGTGAAAGTATTCTCTCTCATATTACATTGGCATCTTTTGCAAAGACTTTAAAAAATGTGCCCTCCAGTTCTCAATCTTTTTATGACTGGAACAGTTTCTCCCTGTTGACTCAATCCAGACCCTTTGTGACCTTAAAACATAAAATCAAATTTCCCCTCAACCTTCTCCTTTCTGAGGGGAACAGTTTCAACTTCTCCAATGTGAGTAAAACATCAACAAATTGGGAAATTGGTGTAGAGTGAGATGCTTGTAGCACTGCTTGGGATAAACAGTTATTTATTAAAGTTGAGAAAGACAGGTCGGTCAGGACAGTGCTGGGAAAATGGAAGTTATGGTGGTGGAAGTTCAGATCACATCAGATCACTATTTTCTGAGGAGGGAACTTCTGGCTTGCATAGCTTAAAACCACTGCAATTATTCACGTGCCATATAAAATTCACAGGTAACATGACATTAATTAGTGCAAGCCAAATTGCTAACTTTTCTGAAAACAGGTAAGCCAAGAATATTTTTCTATTATTGCACAAAGCTTCTGGTAGATCATCTATGAAAATAATTCACTACTTGGTTAATGCTTTTGGGTTATATCCAAGTAAAATATTTTTAAAAACAGAACTATTACAAAATATGCATGATGGATAATTTCAAAATGAATAACAACACAACAAATATCTGTAAAAAGATTTTATTAAAAATACTAAAAGACATTTGCAGTACAGTATATAAGAGGCATCACTCAAAACACAGAAATCAATGCCTGATGATAGCCAACATTGTAACATACAAAACTCAAAAACTTGTTAAAAAAAAAATCAGTCGCTCTTTTTGAGTTAATGAAGGTCATGTTCACATGACATTTGAACTCACTGAACTTACAAATCAGAAATGAAATTGTAGACAGGAAAGACATTGGTTCAGGTGACTGCTAGGGTAGACAAACTGCTCAAGTGTTATCATTGATAGAACAAAAACAGATCCAAAGCCCTAATCTAATTTATTTCTATGTATGGATATTCATCTCTCACAGCACTGCAGCTAAGGAATATCCACCTAATATATTCTCTCATCCAAATCAAAGAAACAGGAAAAATTGTAAGTTATTTGTCTAAACAGTGTGCTTGAGTCTATTTAGAATGACTGATAAGAAACTAAGGAGGGGAAAATTAGAGAAAAAAGTGAAAGCGCATTAAATTAAAAAACATTGTAATTTTAAAAGTAGCTACAGAAACTAAGTGAGCACTGATCCTAAAAGGAAGGCAAGACTGGAGAATTAATAATGGAAAATAAAGATTACGGCAGATGAATTGAACAGGTGTTATGTAATCAATCTTTAATAGAGAATGTAGGTAACATATAGAAGTAGCTTAAAATTATGAAATGTCGGGGGGTAGGAACTCAAGGTCACTAACCACCAAGAAAATGGTACTGAGCAAATTGTTGGAGTTGTGGGCGGAAAAGTTCTTAAATCCCAATGGACTTCATTCTGGGATCTTAATAGTGGCTAGTGAGATAATGGTTTTAATTTTCCAAAACCCCCTAGGTTCAAGGAATGTTCTATTAGAATGGAAAATAGCAAATGTAACTCCTTTGTTCAGAACAGGATGGAGTTGGAAAGCTGGAACTACAGGCCAGTTGACATCTGCCACAGGGAATTTCTTAGAAGCCATTATTAGAGATGTTATAGCAGATCACAAAGAAAACTTAACGGTAATCAGGGAAAGTCAACATGGTTTTGTGAAAGGGAAATCATATTCAACTGATTTATTACAGTTCTTTGAGGGAGTAACATGTGCTGTGGATAAAGAGAAACTAGTGGATATTATGTTATTTTATTCATTTTAGTATTTATGTTTATTTAATGTCTTTATGTTAGTATTTTAATATTAAAATTTCTTGACAGCAATTGATAAAGTGCCACATAAAAGACTATTGCAGAAAATAATGTCTCATGGTACAGGAGGTAACATGGTGGCAAAGACAAGTCTGACTGGCTAACAGGAAACAGAGATTAGGCATAAATACAGGTAGTATTTATAATGTATAGTCCTTTCAACCTAGAGAAAATGCACCAAGAGAATCCACAACCTCAGGAGTGAAAAAGGTAAATGATATAACACTTTCAGGTGCCAAGTTCACACTTATCTTTTTCAGCTTTCTTCTGCACACCGCTCCTCAGAACACACCTCAAATTCTGAACTGAACAGTCAACAATCTCGTTCACCCTCATCCTATTCTCTCCTCATACTCACGTGCCACAGTCATCACTTAACAAATGGTCACTTTCCCTATTAGTTACACAAGCCATTCCTCAAACTTGCAATTCTGTTTTTCTCTGCATACAAGGGAGAACACAACCTTAGGGAGAGACAGAGATTTGGAATAATGGCCCTCTTATGATAGGCACCGTGACAGCTGCTGGCAACGTTAGCTCACCTGGTCACTGGAAAAGTGGTCTTCAGAATATGAGCAATAACCTACATTAAATTCAAAGCCATGTAAGTGGCTGGCATTCACACATTGAGATGGCTAATCCTCTATCAAACAAGCAGTCTGCAGGTCAGAATAGGCATGTCAAGGGCCTCTCATGCCCACAACCTATTTTTCAGATATAGGTAATTACATGTGGCATTTCATAAGGAGCTACACTCCATTAGAGATCATTCCTCTCACACTTTTACTGCTGTGATTTCACAGTGAAGCTTTGTACCTTCAATGAGAGAGAGGTAGCTTGTCTGCAGTCATTTGGAGAGAGTGCACTGGGTAGGATACCTGCAGTGGGCTGGTGAGGAGATAGGTTGGAAGGTGGTGAGGTCAGCAACAACATGTGAATGTGGCCAAGTTACCGAATGTGTTGAGGGATTAGAGACAAGAGAGATGGAAAATAAAAAGAGTCTTCGAGTTCAGCAGATGGAAGAGAATGATAACACCTTTTTCATTCAGCCACCTGTCCCCTAACAAACTGTGATAAAGCCCACTGCGAAATAGGAAACTCTGGGTTTAGTGATGTGTAATGGGGCAGATTTGATTATGTAGCCTAAGGTGAAGGACTAAGGGGGCAGTGACCATAATCTGAGAGAATTCATCCTGCAGTTTAAGAGGGAGTAACTTTAATCATATGTAGGACTACTACAGCTGAATAAAGGTAATGAGAAAGGGAGGAACTGGCCAGAGTTGATTGGAAGGGGAGCACAGTATGGAAGATAGTGGAGCAGCAATGGCAGCGGTTTCTGGGGGTAATTCAGGAAGTTTTGCAAGGATTCATCTCTAGGAAGAAACATATTCAGGGGTGGAAGAGGCAACCATGACTGACAAGGGAAGTCAGGGACAGTTAAGAAGAAAAGGAAAAGTGTACAATCTGGTTAAGATTACTGGGAAGCCAAAAGATTGGAAAATCTTTAAATACCTGGCAGAGGACAACTAATAAAGTAATAATGGGGGAGAAGATGAAATATGACAGTAAATAGCTAGCAGTATAAAAGAAGATTGCAAGATTTTTTTCCAGATATCTAAAAGGTAACAGAGAGGCAAGAGTCAATATTGGACCACGAGGAAATGAGATTGAAGAATAGTAATGGGGAATAAAGAAATGGCAGATATTTTTCATCTGTCTTCACAGTGGAAGACACCAGTAGCACATCAGAACTTCAAGACAGCCAGGCACAGAGATGAGTGCAGAGGGCAACAGACAATAAACAACAGATGCTGGAGTAGGCCATTCGGCCTTTCGAGCCAGCACCACCATTCATTATGATCATGGCTGATCATCCACAATCAGTATCTTGTTCCTGTCTTATCCCCATAACCCTTGATTCTATTATCTTTAAGAGCTCTATCCATCTCTTTCTTGAAAGTATCCAGAGAGTTGGCCTCCACTGCCTTCTGGAGCAGAGCATTCCATATATCTACCACTCTCTGGGTGAAGAGGGTTTTCCTCAACTCTGTTCTAAATGGTCTACCCCTTATTTTTAAACTGTGTCCTCTGGTTCTGGGCTCACCCATCAGCGGAAACATGTTTCCTGCCTCCAGAGTGTCCAATCCCTTAATAATCTTATACTTCTCAATCAGATCCCCTCTCATCCTTCTAAACCCAAGTGTTTACAAGCCCAGTCGCTCCAATCTTTCAACATATGACATTACGGGAATTGACCTAGTGAACCTACGCTGCACTCCCTCAATAGCAATAATGTCCTTCCTCAAATTTGGAGACCAAAACTACACACAATACTCCAGGCGCAGTCTCACCAGGGCCCTGTACAGCTGCAAAAGGACCTCTTTGCTCCTATACTCAATTCCTCTTGTTATGAATGCCAGCATGCTATTAGCTATCTCCACTGCCTGCTGTACCTGTATGCTTGCTTTCATTGACTGATGTACAAGAATACCTAGATCTCGTTGTACTTCCTCTTTACCTAACTTGACTCCATTTAGATAGTAATCTGCCTTCCTGTTCTTGCCAAAGTGGATAACCACACATTTATCCACATTAAACGGCATCTGCCATGCATCCATCCACTCACCTAGCCTGTCCAAGTCACCCTGTATTCTCATAACATCCTCCACACATTTCACACTGCCACTCAGCTTTGTGTCATCAGCAAATTTGCTGATATTACTTTTAATGCCTTCGTCTACATCATTAATGTATATTGTAAACAGCTGCGGTCCCAGCACCGAACCTTGTGATATCCCACTGGTCACCGCCTGCCATTCCGAAAGGGACCCATTTATCACTACTCTTTGCTTCCTGTCAGCCAGCCAATTTTCAGTCCAAGTCAGTATTTTGCTAACCAATCTCCTATGCGGGACTTTATCAAAGCCTTTCTGAAAGTCCAGGTACACTACATCCACTGGTTCTCCCTTGTCCATCTCTATAGATACATCCTCAAAGGGCATCACTAAGGAAAGATCAGCGTGGAGGCTGAAAGATTTGAAGGTAAACAAATAAACGAAGAATAGACTATACCCAGTGGTTCTGAAGGAGATATCTGAGGAGTCTGTGGGGGCATTGGTAATGATCTTTCAGGAATCACTGGAGTCAGGGAGACTCTTAGAGGACTGGGAAATGGATGATGTAACACCCCTGTTTAAGGAGGAAGGGAGGCAGAAGAAGGGAAATTATAGGCCAGATAGCCTGACTTCAGTCATTGGTAACATTTTAGAATCCATTATTAAGGATGAGTTTGCGGGGTACTTTTTTCTCTTTATTCATTCATGGGATAAGGGCACCACTGGCTAGGCAGCATTTATTGCCCATCCCTAATTGTCCAGAGGGCAGTTAAGAGTCTACCACATTGTTGTGGGTCAGGAGTTACACGTAGGCCAGACCAGGTAAGGATGCAATTTCCTTCCCTAAAAGACATTAGTGAACCAGATGGGGTTTTTTTCCTGACAATTGACAATGGATTCATGGTTATCGTTAGATTCTTAATTCTAGATATTTTAATTGAATTCAAGTTCCACCATCTGCCATCAGGGATTCGAAACCTGGGTCCCGAGAACATTATCTGGGTCTCTGGATTAACAGTCCAGCGATAATACCACTAGGCCAACTCCTGCTCAACTGCATAGCTAAATAGGGCTGAGTTATCACAGTTTCGTCAAGGGGACGTCATACCTGGCAAATCTGTACACTGAAATAGATCCCATCAGGTTCTGAGATCTTATCTACCATAATGCTTTTGAAGACACCCAACAACTCCTTCTTTCAATATTAACATGCCCTAGAATATCAACATTCCCTTCCCTAATCTGACAATCATCCATATCCATCTCCTTGGTGAATTACTGTACTAAGAACTCATTTCTGTCTCCACACAAATGTTCTCCTATGTTCTTTGGTGAATCACCCCTTTCCCTAGCTACTGTCTTGCTCCTAATATGCATGTAAAATGCCTCCTTAATCCTACTTGCCAACGACATTTCATGGTCCTTTTTAGATCTTTTAATTCCTTGTTTAAATTTTTTCCTGCTTCAATTCTATTCCTCAAGGGCTTTGTCTAATTTCAGTTTCTTAAGGTTCCTTTCTCTTTTTGATTAAACTTTCAGAGTCTCCTGTCATCCAGGGTTCCCGAATCTTCCCATCCATGCTGGTCCTAAACTCTGATTAAGTGGCCTTTAAAATGCTCCCACATGTCAAATGTGGATTTACTCTTAAACAGTTGCCCAAAACTAATTTCTCCCAGTTCCTGCCTAATACAGTTATAATTAACCTTTCTAGTTTGGCACTTTCACCCAAGGACTAGTCTTTTCCTTCTCCATAATTATCGTAAAATTTACAAAATTATGATCACTATTCCCAGAAACCTCCCCCACTGCAACTTTGACCACTGGCCAGGCTTATTTCCCGATACATTAGCTAGGCTTATTCCCCCATACAAGATCTAGTACGACCTCTTCCCCATTTGGGCTAATTGTATATTATTTCAAGAAATCCCCTTCGATGATCCTAATAAATTCTGCCCCATCTCAGCTCTTTAGAACTGAGATGAGGAATTTCTTCAACCAGAGGGCAGTGAATCTATGGAATGCCCTGCCACTGACTCGGCCTCCACAGCTTTCTTTGTGTCTATTTGAAACAAACAAACAAGTTCTTAATTCGTAAGGAAATCAAAGGTTATGGGGAGAAGGCTGGAGAATGGGGTTGAGAAGTATATTCAGGGCATCTCCAACGTACATTCACCTTGCAGCTAAGTTCTACATACCTTTTGGAATATGCATGCTACCTAGAAATCCAAAAAACTTGGTCAAAACAGAAGCTACTTGTATATTAATATGTTAATGTTTTAACGACTATAACAGGAAAGTCCCCTTGTTTCAAACTTGTCTGGGTGAGTTTGGATAAGTCAGTGGCACAATGCCAACTGCATTTTGTGTGCGTGTGAGAGAGGGGGAGAAGGGGGGGGAGGAGGAGGGGAGGGGGAAGAGGGGGGGCAAGGTGGGGGGAGAGAATGAGCATAAGAGTAAGTGCGTACATGCTTGTATTCAAGTGTGCATGCCAGTGGGTGAGCACGTGCAAGAGTGTATGAGAATGAGCGTGAGAGTTTGACTGTGTTGGAATGTGAACATGTGTAAGAATGAATATGAGTGAGTGAGTGTGTATGGATTTGTCAGTAAGTGAGAATGTGTGAGGGACCCAGAAGCAGCCTGATTAACCCCTTAGAATGTTTATAGTTAGGAAGTTTGTTTTTCAGGGCCAAAACCTACAACAGCAGGTAAGTGTAACAAAGGTGCAAAACAAATTGTGGCCAAAGGGGTAGAGGGCTAGTGGGTTCACTTTTCAAACCTGAAGCAAACTCTCCTACTTTTCTTGTTCCAAAGTAGCACAGCAAAGGCATTTAGCACATTAATTCCATTCCTGTCCTTTATGGGACCATTACTGCCATACAGCAAGAATAACAGATAGCAGGGAAGAGATGTTTCTGTGTATGATGTGTGTGCACACATATGTATAAGATCCAAAGATAGAGGTGTCTGATAAACGTGAAACCAGGGGAGGACCTAGGGAAGTCCATAGAATTGTCCATCATTGATCATGTGTTTAGAGGATTAGGTGTGTAGATGAAGGGAATGTGGTAAACAATAAGATCAATGCTGCATGTAATTATCGTAATGCGAAATGTATAAAAATGCTGTACTTGGCTGAGAAAGGCATAGTGTCCAGTGGAATCTGTTTCCAAGGACCTCTCCCACACTGCACTGGTAAAGAGCTTGGAATAAACATAGACTTGCACTGCCTGACACAAGACTCAAGACTCAAGACTCCTCTTTGATACTTCCTGTCTCCAACAATAGTGTAATCATTCAAATACTTTTGAAAAAAAATTATTTCAAGTAAATTTCTCTGCAAGGTGATTTATTTTGATGGGATTAGGATTGCTTCAAATAACTGACCATGGAGCCAAACTGTCTATGAGATAAACAGCAAAGAAAAGATGGTCAACTAGCAGTTAATTAAAGCGGCTAGTAGATTCCATTTCCAGCAGCTTTCTTTTAATTCGAGATAAGCATAGCTGCAGAGCAGAGAACATCTCTTTCCAGCAGAATTTAATTAAATTCTGTGTTTTGACTATGAGAGTTTAAAATTCTTGTTAATTGAAGGACATAATTAACAGTGAGAAAGTGAGATGGATTAAAAAAAATTGTTCTAGATACAAATTTCAAGAATTAAAGAGCATTAGAACCAAAGAATTAAGGTGGCTATGCTCAATATGCTGCAGACAACTGTGTTGAATCATGTCCAGAATCAGGGGACTTTTGAAGGATTTTTTAAAGGCAAAAATCTTGCTGAAATTAGCAGAAAATCAGCAGAAAATCAGAACAATCTTAGCCCTCTGAATTTTTCAAACTATACCCATGCCAAGTAGTTAATCTTTTAATTTCTGACAAATATCGGACTTGAATTTTTAGGTCTGTAAGTCAAAAGGTTGGAGAAGGAAATTTTAGTTAGGAAGCTTGCTTTAGGTAACTGTGTTAACAATGTTAAAAAGCACAATTAACACAGTTGACTAGTTAAGGTAAATCATAGTTACTAGTATTAAAACTCTTTGAATTTTGCACAGTATTTTTTGTTTTACATCTGACCCTTGTGATCTTGTTGATTTAGTAAGTACCTGAGATTTTTGAATTAAAAATCATATTAACACTTTACTGGTCTCTACTAAGATTAGAACAATGGAACAATTACTAAAATGAATGCATTATCATTTTATTGCAGTTAATATTTTACAATCATAATCACGGCCAATTATGTATAACACTGTTCAAAATATGGATCCAAGCATGTACTTCAAACCCTTGACACAGTCTTGTTGTTTATTAATTGTTGCTGTGATTTTAAATTCAGCAATGTTTCAAGAACAGTCCTTTAGTAGTTGGCTATGACTGGTGCTGTTTATAAGGTGACACCATTATAGCAGTTAACACATGATTTTGAAAAACAAAAAGCTTGATTTTCTCAAACACCCACAAAAAAATGAAGAGAATGCTGACATACTGAATCCAAGCAATCTTAATCATTTCCCAGAAACCGGGTCGATAAGTAATTATTACTCAGTTAAGGAAAAAATAAAAGGAAGTTAATCCCCACAGAAAATATTTTTATCTGTATTGACTTGGTCAAATGCATTTATCATTTGAAATCACTTGAACAGATCAATCCCAAATCTTACCTGCAGAAGAAGTGAACACACTCTAATTACATGCAAACTTATTCTCATAATTTAACTCGGTAACCCAGGATCATTTTAATGAACAAAAACAAAGTTGCTGGAAAAGCTCAGCACGTCTGAGGAAGGGTCACCGGACTTGAAATGTTAACTCTGATTTTTCCTTCTCAGATGCTGCCAGACCTGGTGAGCTTTTCCAACAACTTTGTTTTTGGTCCTAATTTACAGCATCTGCGGTTCTTTTGGTTTTTATCATTTTAAAAAATCTGTGCTGAATGTTTTCCTTGGTTTCAATGATGTTCTGTGGTGCCCAAACTGTAATGAAATACTTCAGAACAGGTTAACTAACACATGTAGGGACTGCAAATGATTCTTACAATGAGTAATGAGACATCATTTTTGAAAGATTATTTTTGTGTCCACCAAGAGATCTTGTGGCTATGGGACAGTGGGAGTGGGTCTAGTCACACTGGTCCAGCATCATAAGATGATCGTCTTGCCTGAATTGACACAACTGCTAGTCTTTTCCTGACTCTTGCTTTTTTCTTTTTTTTTAGAAACAAATAAAGTGGCATCAAGCATATTTACATGAAAAATAATATCACTACAATGTAAATCCTTAAACTTCAGCACTACACTTTAAACAACAGTTACGTGCAAAACATTGGCCTGACATTTGTCTTGCTGACAGCTCTAGCAATCTCAATGCTGAGACTTTCAGTTGTATCATTGTAGTGTCATTAAAATTGATTGAAACATTCTGCTCTAGGCATTTACAGCCTGGTGAGCAATTATCTGGCTGATCAAGTAACCAATCACATTAAAGGATCTTCACAGCTAACCATAAAGGAAACAAAGTAATGAAACAAAACAACATTTAAAAAAAACTTTCTAACATATAATTAATTGAAGCTTGGGATATACAAATGGAGTGAAAGTCCAATGAAACTTTTAATAAAGCATCATTTAAATTGAAGTTTAAAACACTACTAATTAACTAATCATTTTACTGCACTCTTAAAAACATTAAATTACATCTTCCAGGTCAAGTTTAATTATACATCAAATGTGATTATTCCATTGCTGTTGAAAATCAAATTACAACTTATTTAATAAGGCAGAACCTTTTTATTTAAATGGTAAGCCAAAGAACAGTTGAAATTCTCTCCATTTTCACAATTGCACCCCTTTCCCTAAAAAGGTACAGCACAGTCTGGCAGAATCTTACTTTATTCATTATTTTGAATTTTAAAAAGGATATGTGATCATTTCCACAGGATATCTGATGACAGCATTAAAGACAAATGGGGCATCAGCTGCTCTCCCTACTGTCCACACAGGATACTGATTGGTGAAAATTGTTGTTACTAAAACAAGACAGTTAGTGACCAAATTAGATTCAAAGAAAAAATATCGTTCTATGAGGAACATTTCGTATTAATATAAATCACACAGAAATGAATATCTCACCATTTCTATCTTGATATGATGAAATGATTTGTGTCAAATCAAAGGCACTAGCAAATGGACTGTTATCATTAAATATTGAAACCTGTGGAATAAAAATAATATCTATAAATGTCTAAGTCATTTGTCCAACTAGTAAAAAGTAAAATAGTCCCGGAGGATGATATGGCTGCTTTGTTCAGCTAACTGACATCTCATTGACCAACCATAAGGCACATGGCAGTAATCCATTTGATTATAGTATGTGCAATAATACCTAATTATTCATTAACATTCTCCAGAACATTACAGGCCTGGACATTTATTTATCCAATTCCTCTGAATGATTTTAAGGTTGAGCTGTTATATGTTTGATTCATTTTCCAACAGTCCACTGTTGATACTTAAGTGTTCACATCTACCTAATATATTTAAATTTTTAAGATTCTGGCTTTTAGAGTGTTTAATTACTCCTACTTCTGCTTTGTACACAGTCTATTAATGCCCTCCACTTTCTCAGCCAGTGTACATACCTATAAATCTCTTTTAGTCAACGGACTGTAACTCATCAACAGGCCCCCAAACCCGCACCTCCACCGTATCCCATAGTGAGATGTCTGCACCTAAATGAGGTCACAAAGCTAACTATAATGTGGAAGGTACTTTGGTCCATCATCAAACAAGGAACATATAATATAACAATCGTAGAAACTAGCTTTTGCTTAAAAGTTTCTAAGGAATTTTAACTCCATAATCTACAAGGAAGTATTCTACAATATTAGCTTTTTATAGTAAAGAACTTCCTCATAGCTGTCTGTAGATAACTTGATCATTCACCCATAACCTGATATTCTCATTTTGTTCAAATAACATTCCAGATTTATTTAAATTGTTTACTATCTAAAATCTCTCAGTAACTCTCTACTCTCTCAGTAACTCTTCACGAAGTATAAAGTTCTCGTTTCTCTCATTTTTCTTCGTAGAGGGATCCTTGGACACGAGGCTGAGAATTACGTAGTTTTTTTTGTGTAACGCCACATGGTTAAGTCCAGAAAAGGAAGTTGTTTGAACCATTTGACTTCACCCTGCCAAAGAATTCCTATGATTCTCTTTAATCACAATCACATTTAACTGTCTCCAGAAAAACTATATATTTTTCCCTCACATTACTGTTTATAGGCTATGTTTGGTATAGAAAGGACAGCTGCATCCCAGAAGTGTTGGTTAGATCATGTACCATCTCATTTTACAATGCTTCAATCCAGCACCAACCTGAGTAAAATCCCAGATGAGCACCTACCTGATGGTGGAAGGCTATTTGAAGTATACAAATTTGAGTGTTACAAGAAATACAAGAACCCCAAGTGCAATTCTGACAAACTACTGGGCTGAGAGTGTGCTATGCAATCTTTGCCTGCTTCAATCAGTGTTATATGGCTTGACCAGCAATGTCATTCTAATTCTCAATTCTGACAGTCAGTTAGTTAGTTCTGCATAGGACTTTGCCAAATTTCTCCCCAAACAGAAAGCTACCTTAAAGTTTGGTACCTGCAGCTTTGTGATGACAAGTCTAAACTCAATGTTACTATTGTAAGCTCAAGCCATTGTTTGACAAACCTTACCCCTTGACATCATGTTGTGTATCTCAAGTTAAAATCATCTACTGCTGCAAGTTCAATATACAATATGTATAAATTATAATATGATCTTTTTGATTTGGAATTTCATAATGAATTAAATACAATTTAGCAAAATATTATTTTTTAATCTGTTGATTTTCCATACAGTTTATGAAGACATGCAAATGCAACATTACTACTATCATTAGGACAATTTCGAAGGTTACATGTAAATTTTTAAAATATTGTTAAAATTATCATAGCAACAATTAGTGTTTATTACCAGCTTCGAAGCAGGAACCCCATGTTCCTCATTGAGCACAAACTTTTAAAAGAAGAGATACACTTACGTTGTAACGTGTGTCAAGACCTTTGTGCCGAAGTGGCTCTCTTTGATGTAGCTTTAAGTCACCATTCACATTAAGCTGAGACCCAGGTATGGAGGATGAGAAGTAGGTATATGCCATACTCTGCATTACAAATGTCGACATTCTCTGCAAACATTATGAAATAGCTAAGCTAATAGCATCATCATTGTGCATTTCATTGAGTTAGAAGTAATGCTGTTTTGAGAGGATGGTCAAGTGCAAGGAAAATGCAGCACATTTTAATGTAAGATTTTGATAATGATTGCATTTATTGGCAACAGCACTTCTTGTTGGCCAGTGGCTGGACAGATTTGCAGTGAAACATGATAACACATGACAAGACGGCAGAATGATGAATGACACTGGCACCAGCATTGTTGCCAATGAAACACTACTTCCCAACTTTCACCAGTCTCAGCAGCTCCTCTTTACATCCTGTGAAGGAGAAGATGGAAGCTGAAATCCGTTCTTGTGTTTTGTTAACAGTGTGCCAACCAGTTTGCCAATTGGTCCAGTCTGTCTGACATTAAAGGTGACACATGTCAGACTGTGTGTGAACAGAGGAGCTGGTCCATTGTTTTCCAGCCTACATGTTTCCAAAGCAGTCCCATTCAGTTGCTCCCTCTGCCCAGCTAAAATAACAACAACTGTCCATCCCCTGAACTCTCACTGGCATGGTCTGATCATTGCTGTGCTGCGCACCAAAGCTCAGCTTTCTTCAAGGCTAATAGTGGGTAATCTGCTAATGCGAATGGTGAAGAAGTGTCATGGAGATGTGACATCACCACTGCCATCTGCACAAATGCACATGGTTATCTTTGCCACCAAAATAGACATATGGACAATGAGAGTCACAGAATTTCAGGAGGGAGCAGACAGAGCCTCAGCTATATATTAATAATAAATATTAGATATTAGAGATTACAAAAGACTGAACTAATGGCTCTGTATATGAATGCATATAGCATGTATAACAAAGTAAACAAATTGAGCATGTATGTTGAAATAAATAAATATCGCATAACTTTAAGCTTAATTGGTTGGCAAAGCAGTTCACCAGCCTGTTGTTAAACACTTCTAACTGTACATTCAATTAAATATCTATGAATTGAAAATTAGGCAGGTCCTTCAATAGGCAATGTATACCAACTGTCCACCACCCAAATGACATAGCAATTTTAGCACTTTCGTAACAGATTATACAAAACACATTTCTGATTGAGATGTTGTGCTTTGCATCCATTAAAGGTGTGCTTTTTTTAAAGTGAAGGCCATTTCACTAGCATTTGGCCTTTATCAACAATAGTCTTACATTAAGCAGAAGTTGTACCTGAAAAACATTCAGCTTTACAATTACTTGGTTGGTAGAAGTGGAGATAGTTGTTGAAATTGACACATTTTGTATCCACATATCCCTTAAATCCTGTGGTCTTCAGTCTACTAACAAGTCTATTATGTGGTACTTCTTCAACACATTTTCAAAATCTGTTTTTCAAAAAATAACCACATTACACTTATACACTCTCTCCAATTTTCAAAGAATCCAATCTAAGTATTCAAAATTTGCAGAGAACAAATTTGCTGTCTGTCATTTGTTAACCCATATTTTTCCAAGTGTTAATTAATTTGGTACTGGATTAATGTCTCTACAACTCTGCACGTCAACAATGTTAGGCCAACTTGTTAGCAGTCCATCTTGCCTTTTCTGGACAGGACCGTAATATTTATAAACCTCAAATTATGTGGCAACACAACAAGATGCAAAGAGGAGGTAGAACTGTACTCAGAGCCTTTGCAATTTCCAACCTTTTCTCTGTAATCTATGACGCATCCCATTGAGACTTTTTAAAAAGCTTGTGTAAATCTTTTTGAGAATGTCCTCTTTTTCTTTAATAACATACACAATTTCTCTGCCATCTCCTCTACTGTGACAGTATAGTGATGGCAGGTGTAACACTTTTATTTAATACCTCAGCAATGCAATTGGCCTCCAAAACAAAATTCTTTTGTTTCTTATTTAGCCCACCCTTGAGTAACTTCTCATTATTTTTTTAAAAACACACTGAGGTTTACTTTTGGAGGTAGTAGGAACTGCAGATGCTGGAGAATCTGAGATAACAAGGCGTAGAGCTGGATGAACACAGCAAGCCAAGCAGCATCAGAAGAGCAGGAAGATCTACGTTTTGGGCTTCGACCCTTCTGAAACGTCCGCTTTCCTGCTCCTCTGATGCTGTTTGGCCTGCTGTGTTCATCCAGCTCTACGCCTTGTTATCGGAGATTTACTTTTAATCTCCCATTCATATTTCCATCACACCATTTACTCCCTTTACAGTTCCCCTTTTTGTTTGTATTTAGCTTGCTTCTCTGCAAAATTATGAAACAAACATTTATCGTGAGCCTTCTTTTTTGGTTTCATTTTAACCTTTATACCTGTGGACATCCAAGAAACTTCAGTTTGATTGGGTTATGTAAGGACTACATACAGTCCATTTGGAAATATAAACCAGAAAGTGGAAGTCTGGATTATCAGGCTTTTTACATCTTGACAAAATTTGGGTGCACACTGCCTCACAGCGCCAGGAATCTGGGTTCAATTCCACCCTCAGGCGACTGTTTATAGAGTTTGCACATTCACACTATGTCTCTGTGAGTTTCCTCCCACTGTCCAATGATGTGCAGGTAGGGTGGATTGATGATGCTAAATTGTTTTAGTGACTAGGGATGTCTTGGCTGGGTGAATTAGCCATGGGAAATGCAGGGTTATAGCGATAGGGTAGTGGGGTGGGTCTGGACAGGATGCTCTTTGGAAGGTCAGTGTTAACTTGATGGACTGAATGGACTGTTTCCACACTTTAGGGATTCTATGAAAAAGCTGATCATTTAATGTTCACATGAGAGCATATAAAACTTTGCTGAAAGCCAAATTTTGATATTTTTGTGGAACATACTAGCACCAAGTGTTGTTGAAAAAAATGCTCAGCAAGTCTGTAGATTGTTAGTAAATGGCAGTTTGTCACTGAACTGAGAGGGTAGGGTGAGAGAGAGAAGTTGGGACACGGACCTTCAAACCTGTGAGCAACAAAAGCTCTCTCTTTAAAGGTATTAGCTAAGATTTGTAGCTTGGGTTGTTGACTTGCTCTCCGAGCTGGCTTGTTTTCATTCAGATGTTTGGTCACCATGCTGGGTACCATCACTAGTGAGGCCTCTGATGAAGCGGTGTTGTTCTACTCCGCTTGGAAAGCTCTCTCTCTGCAGGAGGGAAAGAATAATAACACTAAAGACTTCTCACATCAAACCAACTGCTCATCAAAGCCAAGACCTTGACCCAAATGACTGGCTACAAATTTGAGGGCAGCAGCAGTTGACAGCAACGTGATATCATCAACAGCCTTAAAAAGAAACTTTGAGGAAGTCACCTCAATCCTCCACCTCTTTTGGTTTGCGGACTGATCCACAGACTTATGATCTTTTTGCCTATGATTTTCACATATGACAAATAGTTGGGGGTGGGTGGGGGGGGGGGGGCGGGGGGGGGGGTGCATGAAAAGTTATGAGCTCAAAAGGTAAAGGAGAAGGTAGGACTGCAGGTTAAGTGATGGGGTTGATTATTACCTGATTACAAAAGGAAGGGACAGAAGGTGCGAATGTTACATTGTACAAAGGGAGCCGTAAAAGTGTAGGGAAACTCGATAATAGAATAAACTTAAAGGTCTTATATCTTAAACAAAAACAAAAATTGCCAGCAAAACTCAACAGTTCTGGCAGCATCTGTAGGGAGAAAGCAGATTT
Organism: Stegostoma tigrinum; assembly: GCF_030684315.1. NCBI lineage: Eukaryota > Metazoa > Chordata > Chondrichthyes > Orectolobiformes > Stegostomatidae > Stegostoma > Stegostoma tigrinum. The sequence continues at coordinate 41,493,892 of NC_081369.1, forward strand.
AATGTTTTGAGTTCAGTAACTCTTCATCAGAACTGATAGCAACGAGGAGAAAGTGGTACCTATGCTGAAGATAAATGAGAGAAAGAGAGAGGAGCTAGAGAAGTTGTACAAAGTGAGAACAAGTTCAGCCAGGTGGAGGAGAGTGATAGCGAATGGGGACAGTTCAGGCTTACTTTCCAGGAAGAGTAGAGAATCCTAAGCTTTCAACATGTCATTATATTCCCATGCCAATATTTCTGTCACAGGCCTGCTGCAGTATTCCAGCCAGCCTCAGTGCAAGCATAAAGAACATCTCATTTTCTACTTGGAGACCCTGCATCCTCTAATAACTTTAGAATTTGATTCTGATCCTTCATTTTTTTTTAACCTATCCACACACCCGGGTCTTGCCATGACATGATTTGCTTTAAGGCACAGCCAACCTATTCTCAACCACTCTTAGCCCTATTATCACCTAACATGTGATAATGGGAACTGCAGATGCTGTAGAATCCAAGATAACAAAGTGTGGAGCTGGATGAACACAGCAGGCCAAGCAGCATCTCAGGAGCACAAAAGCTGACGTTTTGGGCCTAGACCCTTCATCAGAGAGGGTCTCTGATGAAGGGTCTAGGCCCGAAACGTCAGCTTTTGTGCTCCTGAGATGCTGCTTGGCCTGCTGTGTTCATCCAGCTCCACACTTTGTTATCACTTAACATGGGCTGCTTTCAGCACTGCCCACCAAGTCCATCCTATTCTTAGCTATCATTATCACTTATTCTATCCTGGCCTACTATCAATAATCCCTCCCCTGCCTACTCCTTTCATATTTTTCTCTCTTGCCCTCGCTCTCACTTCTCTGGACTCCGTTTCCACCTCTCTACCCACCCTCCTTAAATTAGTCTTCAGCATGAAGGTGAAGAATCACCAGACTTGAAACATTAACTCTGCTTTCTGCCCACAGATGCTGCCAAAACTGTTGAGTTTTACCAGCAATTTCTGTTTTTGTTTCAGGTGCCCAGCATCTGCAGTTCTTTGTTTTATTTTAAGTTTTGTATCCTAATGTACAAAGCATTCAGTATAAGGTAGACAAACTGGTGGTGCAAATCAAGGTAAATGAATATGATCTCATAGCCATTACAGAAACATGATTTCAAGGAGAATAAAACTGGAAACTTGGCATTCAGGAATACTTGACTTTTCAATGACGGGAGGGATGGAGAAGATGGCAAGGTATCACTATTAGTAAGAAATTAAATGAGGACAGTTGTAATCTAGCATTGAATGACGTACAGTCCATTTGGGCAGAGGTTAAAAAAAGCAGCAAGGCAACAAAGTAGGAGGAGTGTATGCATCTTGAAACAATATCCACTTTGTAAAAAGATTAGAGCAATAATTATGGGAGACTTTAATTTTCATGCTGATTGGCTGACCAAATTGGAAAGGATAACTGTGACAATGAATGCAGAGAGTGCATTGGGGATAGTTTCCTAGAGCCAACCAGGGAGCAGGCTATCTTGGACCTGCTAATGGGCAATGAGGTAAGTTTAATAAATGATCTCCAAATAAAAGATCTCCTAGAAAGTAATGATCATAACATGATAGAATGTAATATTCGCATAGAAAGTGAGGAAACTTGGATCAGAAACAACTATGTTTAACTTAAAAAAAGGAACTAAATGACCTCAGGATAGAGTTAGCTAAAATGAACTGGGTGGATAGATTAGCAGCAATGTCAGTAAGCAAGCAGTGGTAAACATTTAAGGAGATAATTCATGACTCTCAGCAAAAATACATACCACTAAGATTCTAAGAGAGGGATAAGCCAACAATGACCAACCAGGGAAGTTGAGGGGAGTACAAAGTGGAAAGAAAAAGCATGTAAGGAGCCAAAGTTAGTGACAGCCCAGAAGACTGGGATGAATTTAGAATCCAGCAAAGGACGACTCAGAAGAAAACAAAAACATAATAAGTAAACTATGAAGGAAAACTAGTAAAGAATATAAAAAATAACAATAACAGCTTACTTAAACATATAAAATGGAAGGGATGTGAACATAGGCCTCTTAGAAATGAATCTGAGGAGCGAGTTTTGGGAACAAGGAAATGGCAAAGGAGTTTAACAGACATTTTGCATTAGTTTTTACAGTGGAAGATACATCAAACCTCCTATTTGTAAAGAATACAGGGAAGGAATTAAGCACCATCCCCATAACCAGAGAAGTACTATTTGACAAACTAATGGGGCTAAAGGCAGATAAAAGTCATTTCATCCTGATGGCATGCATCCCAAAAGAGGATGCATTGGCTGTGACTTTCTAAAATCCTTGGATTTTGGAGAAGTACCAAAGGATTGGAAAACCGCTAATGTGACTACCCAATTCAAAGGATGGGAGGCAAAAAAAAACAGGTAACTGTTTGTTGACTAGCCTAACATCTGTTGTTGGAAAAGTACTGGAGCCAACTGTTAAGGAAGTAATAGCACAACATTTGGAAAATCATAATCTAATCAAGCAGAGTCAGAATGGCTACATGATGGAGTAATGTACACGGGGCAGCATGGTGGCTCAGTGGTTAGCACTTCTGCCTCACAGCACTAGGGATCCAGGTTCAACTTCAGCCTCAGGCAACCTTGCAAACTCCAGACATTCTCCTTGTATCTGCATGGCTTTCCTCTCAGTCCGAAGAAATGCAGGTTAGGTGGATTGGCCATGTTAAATTGCCCATAGTGTCTGGGGATGCGTAGGTTAAGTAGATTAGCCATGGGGCATGCAGGGTTCCATGAAGGGAGGGGTGGGTGATTCCAGTGGGAATGATCTTTGGAGAGTCAGTGTGGACTTGTTGAATCAAAACGCCTGTTATCACACAGCAGGCATTCTATGGTTCCATGATCATGAAAGCGAAATTGTATATGACCAATGTACTAGAGCTTGTTGAGGAAGTCTCAGCTAGAGTGGAAAGAGAGGAACCAGCAGATGTGCTGTATGTGGACTCTCAGAAGGCATTTGACAAGGTACCGCACTGTGTTGAATGTAGTATGTTGGCTTGGATAGAGATTTGACTAATGGGCAGGAAACAGCAAGTGGGGACACAGGGTTCTTTTTCAGATTTGTTACCAATGATCAGTGGGGTTTCACTGGGATAACAAATGTTTACAATATATATTTATGACTTGTAGGAATGAAGTGAACGCACTGCTGCCAAATTTGCAGACAATATAGAAATAGACGCAAAGACAGGTTGTAGGACGAATGCAAATAGTTTACGGACAGATATTGATAGGGTAAATAAGTGGGTGAAATGCTGGCAAATGGAGGAATATGGGAAAATAGGAACGTGTTCATTTTGCAAGGGGCAGCAAAAGAACAGAATATTATTTAAACGGAGAAAAACTGCAGAAAGCTGCAACAGAACGGGACTTAGGGGTACTTGGCTAAGTTACAGGTACAGTAAATAATCAAGAAGGTTTAGAGTTATAGAGTCATACAGAACAGAAACAAACCCTTCAGTCCAAATCTTCAATCCTGACCAGGCTTTCCAAACCAGTCCCATTTCCTGAATTTGGCCCATAACCCTCTAAACCTTACCTATTATTTACTTGTCCAAATGTCTTTTCCCCAGCACTTCAGTCCATATACACAAAAATTTGTCCCTCTCACCTTAAACCTATGCCCCCTGGTTTTGAACTCCCTCAACACTAAGGAAGCGACCTTTGCTATTTGCTTATCTATGCCCCACATGACTTTATAAACCTCTACAGAGGTGACCCCTCACCTCCCACACTCCAACGAAAAAAGTCCCAGCTTCTCCAGCCTCTCTTTATAAATAAAACCCTCTAGTCCCTGCAACATCCTGGTAAATCTTTTCTGAACTCTCTCCAATTAATAATATTCTTCTTAAAGCAGGGCGACCAGAGCTGCACAAGTACTCCAAAAGTGGCCTCGCCAACACCTTTTAGAACCTCAATATGACATCTCAGCTCCTAAATTCAATGGTCTGAGCAATGAAGGCAAGCATGCTAAATGTCTTCTTAACCACCCTGTCTATGAATCAACTCTCAAAGAACTATGTACCTGAGTCCCTAGATCTGTCTGTTTAACAACACTACCCAAGGCCCTACCATTAACTGCATAAGTTCTGCTTTTGCTTGCTTCACCAAAATGCATTACCTTGCCCTTATCCAAATTAAACTTCATCTGCCACTCCTCAGACCACTGGCCCAATTGATCAAGGTCCTTTGTAATCTTAGATCACCTTAACAATCGACTATCCCACCAATTTGGGTATCAACCACAAACTTACTAACCATTCCTCCTAAAATTCTCATCCAAAATGTTTATATAAACCACAAGCAACAGTAAACTCAGCACTGATCCCTGTGGAACACCACTGGTCACAGACATCTAGTCCAAAACACTCTCCACCAACCGGTCTCTAACTGTCAAGCCAATTTTGAATCCAATTGACAAGCTCTCCCTGAATACCATGTGATCTAACTTCATTTATCAGTCTAATAGAATGTTGGCCCTTATTTCGAAAGAGTTGGACAATAAGAGTAGGGAAGTCGTACTGCAATTGCAGTGTTGGTCAGAACACACCTGGAGTAATGTGAGCAGTTTTGGTCCCCCTATTTAAGGAAAGATGTCATTTTATTGGCAGATCAGCGAAGGCTCATTAGGATGATGGAAGGATTGTCTTATGTGCAAAGGCTGAGAAGTCTGGGACTCTACTCACTGGAGTTTGGAAGATAGAGAGTTGATCTCATTGAAAGAGAAAGAATTCTTAATTAAAGATTTCTTGATAGGGTAAATGCTGAGATGATTTTTATCTTCATGGGAAAGACTAGGACCAGATGGCACTGTCTCAAAATAAACAGGCACAAATTTAGATGAGGAGGAATTTCTTCTCTCAGAGAGTTAGCCATCGCTGGAAAACCTTGCTGTGGGGCACAGTCCTTGTGAATGTTTAAGGCTAAAATGGACACATTCTCAATCAGTAGGGGAAATCAAGGTTACGAGAAAGGGCAGGAAAGTGGACATGAAAAATGTGAAAAATGTGATCCTAATGAATAGCAGAACAGGCTTGAGGGACTGAATGACCTACTCCACTTCCTAATTCTATGATCTTGTGGATTGGAGGATGGCAAATGTAACCCATTGTTTAAAGGAGAGAGGGAGAAAATCAGGAATTACAGTTCAGTCAGCCTGATATCAATAACAAGGAAAATATTGGAATCTATTATAAAGCATGTGATTAAAGGACCCTTAAAAATACTAACTTTATTGAACAAAGTTAGAAAGGATTTATGAAAAATTAGTCATGCTTGACAAACCTACTGGAGTTTTTTGAAGACCTAACTAGTAGAATAGATGAGCGAGAACCCAATTCAGTCATCAAAAAGTATTTGATAAAGTCCCACATAACTGGTTATGACAAAAAAGCAAAGCATGTGGGATTGGTGGTAATACACTGTGATGGACTGAGAGTTGGGTAGTAGTCAGGAAAGAGTAGAAATAAGTTGGTTATTTTCAAAGTAGCAGGTGATATCGCACTGATCAGCGATTGAGTCCCAGAAATTCATAATATATCATTGACGTGGATGAGGGAATCAAATGTAATATTTCCAAGTTTATGGATGACACAAAACTAGGTGGGAATGTAAATCATGAGGATGTAAAGAGACTTCAACTTATCTAAATTGAGTGAGTGGGCAAATAGATAGATTGGGAACGGTTGATGTACAAACAGACCTGGATGTCCTTATTTATTTATCATTAAAAACTTGCAGGTGCAGCAAATAGTTAGGAAGGCAAATGAAATATTAGACTTCATTGCAAGACAGTTCACGTGCAAGAGTGAGGAAGACTTACTGCAGCTGTACAGAGCATTGATGAGACTACATCTGGACTATTGTGTGGTTTTGGCTTCCTTTCCCAAGAAAAGATATACTTGGAGTCATACAGCCGTACAGCATGGAAACAGACCCTTCAGTCCAACTCATCCATGTAAGCCAGGTATCCTAAATTAATCGAGTCCAGCATTTGAACCATATCCCTCTAAACCCTTCCTATTCATATACCCATCCAGATGCCTTTTAAATGTTGTAATTGTACCAGCCTCCTCCACTTCCTCTGGCAGCTAATTCCATACACGCACCACACTCTGCGTGAAAGTTACCCCTAAGGTCCCTTTTAAATCTCTCCCCTCTCACCTTAAACTGCGCCATTTAGTTTTGGATTTCCCCACCCCAGGGAAGAGACCTTGATTATTCACCCTATCCATGCCTCTCATGATTTTATGAGCTTCTAGAAGGTCACCCCTCAGCCTCAGACACTCCAAGAAAAACTGCCCCAGCCTATTCAGCCTCTTCTTATACCTCAAACTCTCCAACTCTGGCAACATTCTTGAAAATCCTTTCTAAACTCTGTCAAGTGTCACAACATCTTTACAATAGCAGGGAAGCCAGAATGGAATTCAGTTTTCCGCAAGTGGCCTAACCAGTGTCCTATGCGGTTGCAATGTGACCTCAACTCCTATACTGCCAATAAAGGCAAACAAACCAAACACCTTCTTCACTATTCTATCTACTTGTGACTCCACTTTCATGAAATTATGAGCATGTACTCCAAGGTCTCTTTGTTCAGCGGCACTCCCCAGGGCCTTTCCATTAGGGAAGTCCCGCCCTGATCTGTCTTTCCAAAATGCAGAACCTCACATTTAGCTAAATGAAACTCCATCTGTAACTCCTCGGCCCTTTGGCCCATTTGATCAAAGTCCTGTTGTACTCTGAGGTAACCTTCTTTGCTGTCCACTACATCACTAATTTGGTGTCATCTACAAACTTACCAACCATACCTCCTACGTTCACATCCAAATCATTTATACAAATGACAAAAGCAGTGGACCCAACTCCAATCATTGTGGCACACAGCTGATCACAGACCTCCAGTCTGAAAAGCAACATTCCACCACACCACGCACCCCCACCCCCCACCTTCAAGCCAGTTCTGTATCCAAATAGCTGGTCCTCCTTGTATTCCATGTGTTCTATGTGATCTAACCTTGCTAAGCAGTCCACTATACAGAACATTGTTGAATGCCTTACTGTAAGTCCATACAGATCACATGACCACTCTGCCATCATCTGTCCTGCTCATTACTTCTTAAAAAACCTCAAATCAAGTTAGTGAGACACAATTTCCCATGTAGAAGGCCATGCTGACTAGCCCTTGTCTTTTCAAATACATGTAAATCCCGTCCGTCAGGATCCCCTCCAACATGCCTACCGTTGATATCAGGCTTCATCAATGATGTCTGACTATAGTTCCTTAGCTTTTCCTTAGCACCTTTCTTAAATACAGGTACCATGTTAGTCAACCTCCAGTCCTCCAGCAGCTCACCTCTGGCTATTCATGATATGGTTTTAACCATAGAGGAATGCAGCAAAAGGTTCACCAGACTGATTTGTGGTATGGCAGGCCTGTTATATGATGAGACATTGAGTGACCAGGCTTTAATTGACTGGAATTTATAAGAATGAATGGGAATTTCATTAAATAGTATAACGTTCTGACACGGTTAGACAAACGAGCTACAAGAGGTCCATAAAGGATTACAGCCTCAGGCTATGTGATAAATCATAAACCGAGATGAGGAGAGATTTGGAGATAATGGGAACTGCAGATGCTGGAGAATTCCAAGATAATAAAATGTGAGACTGGATGAACACAGCAGGCCAAGCAGCATCTCAGGAGCACAAAAGCTGACGTTTCGGGCCTAGACAATTCATCAGAGGGGGAGATGGGGAGAGGGAACTGGAATAAATAGGGAGAGAGGGGGAGGCGGACCGAAGATCGAAAGTAGATAGGTGGAGAGAATATAGGTGGGGAGGTAGGGAGGGGATAGGTCAGTCCAGGGAAGACAGACAGGTCAAGGAGGTGGGATGAGGTTAGTAGGTAGATGGGGGTGCGGCTTGGGGTGGGAGGAAGGCATGGGTGAGAGGAAGAACCGGGTAGGGAGGCAGAGACAGGTTGGACTGGTTTTGGGATGCAGTGGGTGGGAGGGGAAGAGCTGGGCTGGTTGTGTGGTGCAGTGGGGGGAGGGGACGAACGGGGCTGGTTTAGGGATGCAGTAGGGGAAGGGGAGATTTTGAAACTGGTGAAGTCCACATTGATACCATATGGCTGCAGGGTTCCCAGGCGGAATATGAGTTGCTGTGCTGCAGGGTTCCCAGGCGGAATATGAGTTGCTGGCTGCAGGGTTCCCAGTGGGAACCCTGCAGCCATATGGTATCAATGTGGACTTCACCAGTTTCAAAATCTCCCCTTCCCCTACTGCATCCCTCAACCAGCCCAGTTCGTCCCCTCCCCCCACTGCACCACACAACCAGCCCAGCTCTTCCCCCCCCCCCACCCACTGCATCCCAAAACCAGTCCAACCTGTCTCTGCCTCCCTAACCGGTTCTTCCTCTCACCCATCCCTTCCTCCCACCCCAAATCGCACCCCCATCTACCTACTAACCTCATCCCACCTCCTTGACCTGTCTGTCTTCCCTGGACTGACCTATCCCCTCCCTACCTCCCCACCTATACTCTCTCCACCTATCTTCTTTACTCTCCATCTTCAGTCCGCCTCCCCCTCTCTATTTTTTCCAGTTCCCTCTCCCCATCCCCCTCTCTGATGAAGGGTCTAGGCCCGAAACGTCAGCTTTTGTGCTCCTGAGATGCTGCTTGGCCTGCTGTGTTCATCCAGCCTCACATTTTATTATTATGAGGAGAGATTTCTTCATTTGAGAATGGTGAATCTGTGCAATTTTCTACGATAGAAGGCCATGGAGATGATGTTAGTGAATATATTCAAAGAAACAGATAGATTTATACAGTATCAAGGGATATGTAAAAAGAACAGCAATATGGCACTGAGATTGAGAATGAAATTTGATCATGCTGAATGTGGGCTCAATTGGCCGAATGACTTACTTCACCTGTTTTATAAGTTTCTACATTATGTCACATGAATGTGTTAAGGCAATATCATAGAAAGGAAAACAAGGAAAAGGAAGTATTTCAGGTATTACGAGTAATGCGGAATGACAGAGATGGTAAGAGTGAGGGAGAAGAGGAGATAGATAGTTCACAAAGCAGACCTCCTACAATCTGGCTAGCAAATATTGAAATACTGAGACAATTAGACACTATATTCATGTATTCAAAGCAAGACCAACAGGAAGATCTAAAAAGGTTACTTAGGAAATTAGAAGAAATCTGTAGAGATACACCTTGAAAAATATGAATCAGGAGCAAGAGAAGACTATTCAGTCCCTCAAGCTTGCTCTGCCATTCAATAAGACCATGGCTAATCTGACTGTAACCTCAAATCCATAATCCTGTCTACTCTGATAGCCTTTCAATCCCTTACATAACAAGAACCTATCTACCTCTGCTGTAAAACTACTCAAGGTCTATGCTTCCACCAATTATTAAAGGAGAGCATTCCAAAGATTCACAACCTGCTAAAAAAAAAACTTGCCTTATTTGCTTTAAATGGGCAACCCCGATTTTTAGTCAGTACTCCTCACCCCTCCACTCCCAGTTCCAGATTCTCCCATTATGGGAAATGTCATCTCCATATCTCACCTGTCAAGAACTTCAAAATATTATGTTTTAATCAAGTCACTGCGTATTTGTCTAAATTCTAGCAGAAAGAAGCCTAGCTTGTCTAAACTTTCCTGTTAAAGCATTCATTTAGTAAACCTTCTCTGAAATGCCTCCAACACATTTATGTCCTTCCTTAAATAAGGTGACCAGTACTGTGCACAGCACTACACATGCAGTCTCACCAGTGTTTTCATTCTATCAGCTTTCTTAATTATTTACTGTGTCAGCATGCTAATTTTTTGTAATTCATGCACAGACACCCACATCCTTCATCTCAGACATGCAATCTTACTATTTAGATAATAAGCTTCTTTTTAGTTTTATTGCCAAAATGGACAATTTCCCAAATTATACTTTATTTGGCATATCTTTTCTCATTCACTTAACTTCCTTGTATCCTTTTCAGAACTTAAATACAACCATAAAGTTAGCAAGGAATGATTCAATGCAGTAAAATCAATACCAATAATCTTATCATTTAAACCTCAATAAACGAATCATTGTTATAAATAAAAATTCAATGTAGACTACACATTTGGAGGTCATTGATGGTGTTAGTTTCTAAAGTGAATTGGTTAACTAGATTCTGCATATACTACAGAAAACAAATGCATTGACAAAAACAAGCTGAGGTCACAATTGTTTGGAAAGAAGATTGTATCAATAGGTTGATTGTCTCCTCTTTCTTTCTAAGGATCAAAAAGAGAGATCAGCTTTTGTTACACCAAAGTCAAGTAATGTCAATCAGGTTTAAAAACGCCCCAGGTACAGTCCAAAAACTTATGAACCAAGTTGTAGTTAAAGTGCCTGATTGTGCCATTTATTTAGATTACATCATACTATACTGTAACATTTGAAAAGAATATGTAAAGCAATTATAAGAAATATTTAAGTAGGTAGAGATGGCCAGCTTAGTAATAAATCTTGCCAAAAGTGAGTTCACAAAAGTCAGGGTAATTTGACTAGGACACAATCACAGGGCAAGGGAAAGTGTCACCAAGTCCAGCAAAAGTGAAGGATCTGACAGAATTCCATGTTCCTAAAACTAAATGGAATACCATGAGATTTCTGGGATGCATGTGTTTTTTAAATCATTCAGGTCCAACTCCATAGTTGCACCTTTAGCAGATTTATTGCAAAAACAGGCAAAGGTAAAATGGCTATTAAAAAAAAGAGCCAAACAGCTTTTGAGAAGCTGAAAGCAATCCTCATGAAGGAACTGATGTTAGACTCCACTGACTTTACTAAACCCTTTAAAATGGGAATTGATACTAGTGGGTGTGGTTTTATTCAAAATGATTAATTGGGAAAGAGAAGCCTGTGGGGTACTTGTCTAAATTAAACCACTATCAAAAGAAGGACAAAATTAATACATCTGTCATGAAGCATTTCTTCGCACTGAATGACCAGTAACTAGAAGTAACTTTCAAGAAGGGTGATTGAGACCAAGACACTAAGCTATAAAGTGAATACATGTGGGTGAGGAGACTGCAAGAATAAAATCCACTGAGTGAAAGATCCTTTTCATCCCAAACTGGCTTACAATTTAACTTAACCAGAACTATATAAAAACAAAAAAAAAGGTTTCTAAATTGAAAACAGACACAGTCAACAATTATAAAATGCAACATTATCTCATTGAAAGATTTTTGCATTCAGAAATGTAACAATATGATTTTTAAAAAAGGCACATTTTCATATATACAAATATAAAGGTATATTATCAATGATTAGTTTCTTTGAAAATTAGAACGATCCTCTTTAACTGTACTCCAGTTGGGAAGAAGGAAAGGCTACGCTAAATACTTACAAAAAGCTGGTATGAAAAGGTCAGAATAAATTGCACACTGTACACTTGTTCAGATGGGTGGAGTGGTAGTTCGAGGTGGAAATTCAGACGATCCACCTTCCCATCCTGATTTTGGTCTTCTTCCAAAGCCTGTGAAGAGAGTATGTAACGTAAAACAGCTATGTTTCTGTCACAACATGCTTTGATTCATTAAAAAACAACAACGATTTCCAAGATAAATAATACAGGTTATCTTGCATTTATAGAATATTATTTGTTTGAAAAACATTAAGAGCTCAGAGACAACATTAATAAAACTCTGCGATGACTATTCATCATAAGCTGTGGAAGCAGAGAATGAAGTGCAAGCAATGAATTTCAAGTTATACAAGATCTTAATCCAATTCTGCACAAATCCACCAACCTCAATCCTCCCAATTTTACTATCCACCCATATTGAGAGCATATATAAGTATGAGCATGACTTCAGAAATTTTTAAGTATTATACCATAATTGATTTTTAAGGGGAGTAATTTAAGGTAATATTTAGAAATATTTTAAAAATCCTTGTGACAGCATCTTTTGGCAATTAGGCAATGTTATGGACCAGACCAGACCCCCTCAAAAATACAGGAAGAAGATAGCCTATACCCTAACATTTTCTTATTTAAAAGCAAATGCCCAGTGTTTTGTTCGGGGTACAATTTGATCAGTCAAACAAATGAATTTAAAGCAGAACACTTTATTCATCCACTATAGTTAAAATACAACAAAAAAAGAGAAGAAATTGGTACAACTTAATTTTATTGAAAAACTAAAAACAGTAGAAAAGATTACTAACTACTATTAATTAACTGTTCCAATATAGTAACATCCAATACATACACCCTTGGCGAAAGGCAAATTCAGAAAATAGATGGTCTCACATGCAACTCCAGCAGCAGGAAGAGAACCCCCAACTTTAAACTGTAACAGAGGGAAAAATAGCTTCCACTTCTTCAAAATCCCAGCAGCAACTGCTAAAAGCTAAAACTAAAAATCCTGGTTCTGTTGGACTGCTTCTATTGTTCCAATTTTAAACAAAAACATACGGGCTCAAAAACTGTTTGCTTTATGAGTTTTCAATGGACTGTTCAACACTTATGCCTTAAAACTTCTCTTCAAGAAAAAGGACAAAATGCACCTCTTAAAGCCAAAAAGCGTTGTCACAGAAAAACACAGGGCTGGAAACTGAAGGCACAATTAACAGGAAATTAGAGATGGAGTTTATGGAAAAATTTGCTTGAACAACAAGCTAGTATCATTACTCTGTTATTTTAAGCTTGAATTTACAAAGATCATTATGGCATTGATCACATTTTCTGCTTCATCTCTACTTTATAAAGAAAATGATTAAACTCAACCAAGTCTTTCAGGCCTATTACTAAAATATATACTTTTGAAATTGCATGAATTCTAGTACTTAAGCAATAAACACAAAGCTTATTTTAGGTAAAATCCATACAGAGCTTAAACGAAATGCCCAAACTAAACCTAAGGAAACTAAGACAAGATGCATTATTGAGATATCTTTACAATTGACATATACACAAAATTGCAGATGTAAAAAAAAAGTTTGTAATTCAAAGTACCACTACAAGATTACTGAAAAAGCAGGTTAACTTCAGAAAATAGCAGATAACAAAGATAACATTGACCAACATCCACCAAGTGTCAATCGGGCTTTCAGACTAAAAGGCAATAAATGTTGTCTTGCTAATGAATGGATAAAACAAATTTACATATATCATATTCCCTTTGTTATTTGTAAACTATCCCTCTGCAGGTCCAACTCTTTTAGCCCCTTCGGAGAATTAAACTGTTCTAAATTAGGTTATAGACTGTAAATCTATAAAATGTAGAAGCATAAACAGGCTATTCAGCCCATTCCTCTCTGCAATTCAATGAGATCTTCTCCACTCTGAAAATCCACAGCTCTGCTTACCTGCCTTGTCCCCATAACTTTTAGTTCTATCACTGAATAAAATCTGTCAATCTCAGATGGCGGGGTAGGGAGCTTTGGCCTAGTGGCATGATTGCTAGATATTAATCCAACGACCTAGGTTCAAATCCCACCATGCCACTTTAAATTCAACAAAAAAAATGGGCGGCATGGTGGCTCAGTGGTTAGCACTGCAGCCTCACAGTGCCAGGGACCCAGGTTCGATTCCAGCCTCGGGTAACTGTCTGTGTGGAGTTTGCACATTCTCCCCGTGTCTGCGTGGGTTTCCTCCGGGTGCTCCGGTTCCTTCCCACAGTCCAAAGATGTGCAGGCTAGGTGGATTGGCCATGCTAAATTGCCTGTAATGTTCAGGGGTGTGTGGGTCATAGGGGGATGGGTCTGGGTGGGATGCTTCAAGGGGCGGTGTGGACTTGTGGGCCGAAGGGCCTGCTTCCACACTGTAGGGGATCTAATCAAAAGGAATCTAATCCAGAAAAGTATAGGATTAAGAATCCAATGATGACAACAAAACCATTGCGGATTGCTGGAAAAACCCTTCTGGTTCATTAATGTCCTTTAAGGAAGGAAATCTGACACCTTTAGCTGGTCTGGCATGCAGGTGACACCAGACCCACAGGCTGACTCTCATCTGAGCATGAGCAATTAGGATGGGCAAAAAACACTGGCCTGACCATGATATTTGCATCCCTAAGAATAAACGAATGACCCAGTCTCCACCGCCTTCTGTGGTAAAGAAGTCCACAGATTCACTAGCCACTGAGATTATGGAGTCAGTTAGTTCATTTGGCTGGATGGCTGATTTGCTATTGAGAGTGATGCCAACAGTACAAGTTTAATTCCCACACACTGAACCCTGTTTGAGGCGTGGTAATCCTCAAGTTAAATTCAGCACCAGTTATCTCTGTCTCTCATGAGACAGTAGCATTATAGCTCTCTTGGACTTTGTTGCCTACTACCTAACAAATTACACCCCATCTCTGTTCTGAGTGACCCCTTATTCTGAGATTATATCATCCGGGCCTAGGCTCTTCAAAAAGGGGAAAACAAACCTCTCCACATCTAGCTACATCAAGTCCCCAAAGAATCTTGCACGTTTTAACAAAGTTGTCTCTCATTCTATTCAACACCAATGAGTACAGGTCTACTCTATTTAATTTCTCTTTATAAAACACTCCCTCCATACTGGAGATCAACCAAGTGAACTTTCTCTGGACAAATTCCACTGCTGGTATAACTTTCATTCGATAGCATCCCAAAACTGTTAACAGTATTCAATCTGTGGTCTGACGAATGCCTTGTATAGTTTCAGCACTTCTTCCTTACTTTTATACTTTGTTCTTTTTGAAATAAAAGGTGAACTTACCTTTTATCTGCGGAACTTGGACACGATTTATACATAACGGCTCCCAAATCCCCGTGCTGTAGCTTCCTGCAGTCTTTCTCCATTAATATTCAGCTTCTCTAATGTTCCTGACAAAGTGTTTAAGTTCATTTTCTAAATTACTTTTCCATCTTCCAAGATTTTTTCCTGATTACTTATTGTGTCTACATTCCTCTGCAGACTCTATCATCCTCACAACTTGCCATTTAACCTATTTTTCTGTCATTTGCAAACTTGATTATAGTACATTCTCTTTCTCATCTAAGCCATTAGCGTATAGTGGAAATAACTGTGGCCCAAGCACTGTTCATTGCAGCACTTCACTAGTTACACATTGCTGTCCAGAAAATGCATCCTTTCCACTCTTAGCCCAACCTTCTGGCTTTTATTAGTTAGCCAGTCCTCTACCCACGCTAATATATCATGTCCATCACCATGTGGCACCTTATCAGACCCCTTCTGGAAATCCAAATACATTATAGGACAGATGTCAGAGGTAGTTTCTTTACTTAGAGTAGTAAGGGAATGGAACGCTTTGCCTGCAACGGTAGTAGATTCGCCAACTTTAGGTACATTTAAGTCGTCATTGGATAAGTGTATGGACGTACATGGAATAGTGTAGGTTAGATGGGCTTGAGATTGGCATAACAGGTCGGCACAACAGCGAGGGCCGAAGGGCCTGTACTGTGCTGTAATGTTCTATGTTCTATTATCCACTGGTAACAAAGTGTGGAGCTGGATGAACACAGCAGGCCAAGCAGCATCTCAGGAGCACAAAAGCTAACATTTCCGGCCTAGACCCTTCAAACGTCAGCTTTTGTGCTCCTGAGATGCTGCCTGGCCTGCTGTGTTCATCCAGCTCCACACTTTGTCATCTTGGATTCTCCAGCATCTGCAGTTCCCATCATCACATTATCCACTGGCTTCCCTTTATCAATCCTGCTTGTTACCTCTTCAAAAAACTCTAATAAATTGATCAGG
Organism: Stegostoma tigrinum; assembly: GCF_030684315.1. Classification (NCBI taxonomy): domain Eukaryota; kingdom Metazoa; phylum Chordata; class Chondrichthyes; order Orectolobiformes; family Stegostomatidae; genus Stegostoma; species Stegostoma tigrinum. The sequence goes on from NC_081369.1 coordinate 41,509,681, forward strand.
TGTTATCTTGGTTATCTTATGTACTTCTAAATGCTCTGTTGTTAGATCCTTTATAGTAGATTAACGTTTCCTCAATAACAAATGTTAAATTAAGTCATCGTAAGTTACCTGTTTTTGTTCCCTTCACTTTTTAATTAAAGGGTTACATTTGCAGTTTTCCAAATTTTACAGATTCTTGGAAGACCACCACCAGTGCATCTACTATCACTGCAGCTTCTCTTAATATCGTAGGATGCATCCCACCAGTTCCAGAGGACTGAATCGGTCAATAAGCCCAGTAGTTTTCCTTGTACTTTTATCCAACAATATCCAACTGTATTTCCTCTCTCCTTTATCCACTTGATTATTTAGTAATTTTGCAATACTGTTAGTGTTTCCGATTGTGAAGGCAGTAAGGTTCAATTACTCTACCAGTTCCTGACGCCACAATATTATTTCCCTATTTTCATTTTAATCACAAATATCTTTTGACTTTCATGTGCAACCTTTCCAGAGTCTGAATATTCTTCACAACCATTGTGCTAAATTGATCAAATTAAATAGAAATAGGCCAAAAATTAACATTGTTTGAGTGTTATGGACCAACAGTAGCAGCAGAATTGTGCACCATTACGATCCACATCTTTGTGACTCAGCACATTTCTCACTTGCCAATCACCACCAAGGCAGGATAATAAAATGTGAGGCTGGATGCATTTTATTACATTTTATTATCTTGGATTCTCCAGCATCTGCAATTCCCATTATCACCACCAAGGCAGGAGACCTGTCTGCTGACATGGAGAGGTTACTTTTCTTTTCTTTTATTTTTACGAATTCATTTATTAGGTGATGCAGTCACATAATAACAAATCTGCTGTACATGTGTTGACTATGAGGTGTTTGGATTCATACCGGAGCCAATTTAAAAGAATTCATCAATATCCCCAATAATTATCAACACTCTATTAACCATAAAGCCACATTATGAAAAGTAAGCCTTAATTTCCTACATACCAGAATATTTAAATTGGCACAGAACAAAAGGTAGAAGTTAACAACAAGACTTTTCCATTATAAGTGACATTGAGTTCTATACTCAAAGGATATTTTCTAGCTCAGGGGTACAGGCTCTATCACAACACAAGAGCCACAGATTCAGATATTTTCTAATCAAGTTGTTCAGCAAAGCTATAAACACACCTCTGGAGCAGATGGGACTTGAACCCCACTCCTGGCTCAGGAGGAGGACACTACCTCTGCACCATGGGAGTCTCATTTTTAATTTTTTTAGAAAAACAATCCATCACCAAATCACCAGGTTTTGTTTTTCAAATCACCAGATTGTTTTCTAATCAACATGCTCAGAAATGTTATCACACACCTCTGGAATAGAATGGTACTTGAGCCTGGGTTTTCTGGTAGGGATACTCCAACATTGCCACAAGAGCCCTTACAAAAGCTCTAATTGTTTTTAAGTTTTATTCTTCTATTTAACCTACTTTTCTAATCTGCCTATGCAGAGAAGTTATTACACACTAATAACTGGTTCAGGTGGGAATTGAACCCAGGCCAGGGGTAGAGACACTACCACTGTGCCGTACAAGCCCTTACAAAAGTTCTTTTGTCATTAACCCAATCCTCTAATCAACCTGTTCAGTAATGTTATTACACATATCTGGAGTAGGTTGCGCTTGACCCCAGTCTCCTGGTCCAGGGGTACAGGCATTACCACTGCGCTATTAGTTAGGTTTTTGTGCTCTTTTGTTTTTCTAATCAACCTGGTTACAAATGTTAATACACACCTCTGGACCAGGTGGGACTTGAACCCGGGTCTCTTGGCCCAAAGACAGGGACACTACCAGTGCCACACAAGAGGGCACAAAAGCCCTATTTTTCCAAGCAACCTATTCAGAGATGTGACTAAACACCTCTGGAGGGGATGGAACTTGAACCCGTGTCTCTTGGTCCAGGGGTACGGACACTACTGCTGCACCAAAGGGCCCCTCTGGGGCAAAAGCCCTAAAACACATGCTCCATTAAGTATTAACTGCTCTCTATTATCTCTTCAGTACTTCCTGGTTAACTATGAAAGGAATCACCATTTACAACACTGTCAGTAATGGCTGACAGATGGTTCATTTTCAGAGGTTAATGTTGGTAGTTTGTACCAATACAAATAAAAAATGGTATAGGTAATATGCTGCCACAAGTTGGAATACATGACAGCAAAGAATCTCCATCATCTTGTTCAAATGGATACTGAAAAATGCAGAAATTCCTAACAAGTTAAATTCGTTGGCACGTATGAATTGATATGCAGGTGCAAAGAATATCTTTAAATTAACTTTAAAATGTAAGTTAGAAACAGAATATTATAATTGTATCAATCTGAACGACTTACTGTCACTAATGGGAATCGAAGATTGTCCCCTTGCAGATTATTAAAGTTCTCAAACGTGCTCCAAGCCACAAAGTCACCACTTGTGCTAGTTCCAACAATCATCAAAACTTGGTATTGGAATCTAATATTTGGCTGTTCTTCATAGGTGTTTATTTTTAACCAAAAACCTATGGTAAGAAAATCAGATTAATTAAAAGAGCATTCATTTACATAAATTAAAATTGAAGTCTTTCATTCAGTACAACACTACAACTATAAAGTGCTACACATAATATACATCATACTGTACATTACTATTTCTGTAATTGTTTCATATACTGTCTGATTAATGGAGTGAACTGTTGTTAACTAAACACAAACCTAAGTGCCTAAACTACAACAGCTAGATAATCTGAGAAGAACAAGTAGCAACTAATTACCAATTCAGCCAGCAGGGTATCACCAAACAATTTCCCCTTGAAGGCAATGGAAATATTTGCAGTAGTTTGTCACTTCTACTCTCCTCTTCCCACCAAAAAATACATACACACACCCCCAGTAACCTTTGGCCATGTAACACCAAAAATAATATTGTTTCTTGTACTGGACAAATATAAATAGAAAGGTTCATCAATAGTAGGACCGCTATTTTCTTTGATAAGTCTTAAAGAACTTGACTTGCTGCCGCCTTGCTTAGTACATAAATAGCTTCACCCAGAAATTGGTGACGGTAGAAATCATTAGGTTGAATGCCACCAAGTATAGGTACAGAGGAATATAAAAGTAGAGCCCTGTGTTCATTTGTTTACAATTTACCGAATGCTGTTTGATGGACTTCAGAAGCGAAGGATTAAGTTTGTGAGCTTTATACCAAGTAGCCTCCGATCAACAATGTCTATTGTTGCATATAATATATGTCTACCAATGCTGAATGGGACTAGCCCATATTTTGGCTAAATTAAGAGTCTGAAAAGTTCTAGGACGCCATACATCTAGTCAATGGCAGTTCCTTGTAACAAATCAGTGTTCCTAAGTGGAAAATTACAAAGGTTCCTTTATTCCCTGTGGTGTTCCATTTGTTTCATCTGCTATCATACACGGAAGGGTTTATCTGTGATTCTTCAATTCTGAGGAAGGAAGCTCTTGGTCTCGAGGGTGTGCAGCAAGGTTACCAGGCTGATTCAGGGAATGGCAGGTCTGAAGTATGAGTTGAGACTGACTAAGTTGGGATTGTTTTTGCTGGAGTTCAGACAAATGCCGGGGGTGGGGGGTAGGATCTCAGAGACTTGTAAAATTCTAACAGGACTGCACAGGGTAGATACAGAGAGAAATGTTCCCAACGGTGGCTGTGCCCAGAACCAGGGGTCAGTGTGAGAATTGGGGTAGACAGTTTAGGATGGAGATGAGGAGACATTTCTTCACCCAATGAGGAGTGAGCCTGTGGAATTCATTACCACAGGAAGTTTTGGCATCAACTATATTGAATGTATTCAAGAGGCAATGAGATATAGCACTTGGGGTGAATGGGATCAAAGGTAATGGGGAGAAAACAGGATAATGTTATTGAGTTGGACAATCAGCCATGATCTTGAAGAATGGCAGAGCAGGCTCAAAGGGCTGTATGGCCTCCTCCTGCCCCTATCTTCTATGTTTCTACGTCTATGTTTCCTGCAAGGCACACCAATATTCTGAAGGTCAATTGGGAACGGCCTAGCATGACCACTGCCACTTTTTCTTAACTTATTTGCAATTAGGACAACCAAACTCCCTAACAAAATGAGGGGAGGGCCTAGGCCGGAAACGTCAGCCTTCCTGCTCCTCTGTTCATCCAGCGTTACACCTTGTTATCCCTAATGAAATGAATCATATTCGGGATGTTAACTTTTGAGGGCACATCACAATGATTTCTGTTCTACAATGATCACAGCTCAGATCAGAGCCAAGAACATATAATTTTCAAAAATGGCTCCATGAATGAATTTGCAAAATGGCTTCAGGTAAGTACTCACATATAATATTTGTTTGTGAAACCAGAAACTGCCAAGGATGATACTATGCAGTTCATTCTCTTAGCTCTAGGAATATCATTGGTAGAAAAATAAATAACTTGCAAGCTCCCTTCGCTATAAATGAGCTACACTGCCCCATCACCATACTGCATGAAAGGAACGTGATTAGAGTTGGACAAGAATTCCCCAAGGCTGGTTTAAAGTCCCATCATAAATTTCACTTCTGGCATTGAAGTCTTTTCTATCCCCTAGTAGCGCACATATGCGGAACACCTTGATGAAAATTAGGTCTCTTTACTATATTCTTCTTCTGGTACATCAAGAAAGAACAACTCTTCCTGCTTAACATTTTATAATTTCTCCCACAGTTAGGAATAAGTTCGGACTAAAACCACTGCAGTCATCTACATGTCTATAAAAATGATTGTCTAAGCCTGTGAAACTTGAGTAGAAGTTTCAACTTAGTAAAGTGGTTCAATAACCTGCACTGAGTTTTATTGCAAAGGCTTGGAAAGAGACATGCAGAGGCAAATCAAAAACCACCCAGCCACTTCCGGAGAAACTCTGTAGTGGACTACAAGGGTTAATGTGAATGATGCTTTCTCCAAGGCTGTAATGGGGGTACCTACAAAGAGAAGCTGTGACTTCAAAAATTATGCAATAAGAAAATTTTCCATCTGCAAGATTCAGTTCCTCTTCAGTAAAGGAGAGTTGCCTCATATTCCAGAAAAAGTAAGAAAAGGCCATTTGGCACATCAACCCCACTCCACCAGTCGTTATGATCATAGCTAATCCCCTATCTTAATTCTATTCCCGCATGCCTATCCCAGGCGTCTAAATATATTCCTTAAAGATTTGATCTCCATAATCTTATGTAATAGAGAATTCCAAAGGGATGCCACCGTCCGTGAAGAAATCTCATTTGAGTCCACAATGGTATCCCTCCGTATCCTGAGACCATGACCCCTTGTCTTGGACTCCTCAACTGCATCCCACCATCCAGTTTGTCCAGCCCGGTCAGAATCTTATGTTTCAAAAGACTTCTTCTAAACTCCAATAAATATACCCAACGTATTTAACCTTCCATCATGAGATGCCTTCAATGCAGGAATCAACTAGTGAAACTTCTCTGAACAATCTCTAATACAAATATGTACCTTTTTTTAAGTATGGAGACAAATATTGCACCCAGAAGGTGCAATGTTACCAATGCCTTTTGCAGTGGCAATAAGCCTTCCTGATTTTTATTCTCCATTCTCCCTTACAGTATAGGCTGACATTGCACTTGCCTTTCTAATTGCTTACTGTACCAGGATGCTGACATTTTGAGATTCATGTACAAGAATACCAAAGTCAGTTCTATAGTCTTTCCCTATTTAAATAATATTCTGCTTTTCTAACCTTCCTGCCAAAATGAATGGTCTCACATTTTTCCACACCATATTGTAACTGCAAGTCTGTATCCACTCACTTAACCCATCTATTTTGCTTTGCAAATGCTTGGCATTCTCCTCACAATTTGCTTTCCCACTTAGCATGACTTCAGCAGATTTGGTTTCAAGCAGTCAGTCCTTTCATCCAAGTAAGTAATATTGATTGTAAATAGCTGTGACCCTAGCACTGATTCCCACATCAGCTTGCTTGTTACAGTTTGCCAATCTGAAAACAATTTATTTATCCAGACTGTTTCCTTTGGTTTGCTACTCCTCTCTCATCATTTAAAAATCAGCCTCATGAGATCTTATCTTGTGCAGTAACCTTTCATGGGATATTGTATTGAATGCCTTTTGGAATGTACTCGAAAATGAAATCTCCTATTCTAGAAGCTACTTGTGATATGCTTTCCAATTCAGATATACTTTGTCAGATGATACCAGCATCTCGTGCCAGACTTGCTGAATCACAAACTAAACATGGGGTCATCTTTGCATAACTGAAAGGCCTGCGCATGGCAAGAGACTTACATTGCTTTGAGCAAGGTGGAGTATACTGAGCAGAGATAACAAGAACTGCAGAAGCTGGAGTCAGAGATAACATAGCATAGGGCTGGAGGAACACAGCAGGCCAGGCAGCATCAGAGGAGCAGGAAAGTTGACGTTTGAGGTCGGGACCCTTCTTCAGAAATGGGGAGGGGGAAAGGAGCTCACAAATGAATAGAGAGGAGGGATGGGCTGGGGTAGGTAGGTGGGATGGTGATAGGTGAGTGCAAGTAGGCAATGGTGGGGATTGGTCAGTGAGGTGGGAGGAGTAGATAGGTGGGAGTGCCTTTGGAATTCTGTTGCAATTAGTGTGTAGGTGTGCTCTGCACACATTACATTGATTTTTCTGGTCAGTGTCTCTTGGTACACCAAAAATCTTTATTTAAAACTGAATCTTTACGAGTCCCAGGAGATAGCTTTTTAATTGTGGTGTTCATCTCTTCCCCATGAAACATGCCCTCCTGTATCCTGAAGCTAATTGATGATAGGAATCCAACCTTTTGCATGCCATAACAAATCTATCAATCTCAAGTGAAGGTCATGAGTCATTGCAATGCATTTGTAACATTAAGAGATGCACCAATCAACAAGATTGTGCCCCTGAGCAATATCACTTACCTTCTACTTCTACACTCATTTCAGTCAGCAGGCAAGCTGGCACAGCACCTTGCCACAACCTAAGGTTCGACTGCATGAAGATATCATTGATAATTTGGAGCACTTAGCAGTTCAGAGTTGCCCTGCATGACTGGTCACCTTTTCCCTGGACATGACACATTAAGGGGAAACCAGTTGCCTCAAATGCACTTGTCCAGCTGCATCCAAAGACAAATTGGCAGCTGACATGAAGAACTGGGTCCAGCAGACTCAAGATCTGCACACAAACGTATACCCATTACCTTTTCTTCCGAGATTTGAATCAATTAAAACATGACAACTTGATAGTTATTTAGTGACTTTAACAATTCTTGAACAGCTTGAGTGCTTTTAGACAGTATTAAAAATCTTATAGTTTCAAAGAGTTTATGCACTTTTTACGTATATTTGTGCCACTTTCAAGAGTCACAAACAGTTTCTAATTTGTTCCAAAGGGCACCTGACATCCCTTCCCTCTTCCCCCAACAAAAGGTATGCAAGGATCGTATCCACAAGGTTACATTATCTCCCCAAAGGGGTACCCAACTTTCAAATCCAGTCTTCACAAATTTAATGTCAACACTCTGAGTTCCTTGATACCTTAGTGGTGGATACTGATGATTTAAGTAGATAGTTACCAACATAGAACATGCATTCACATAACCCAACCAGACACCATTCTGCCCTCATGAAAACGAGACGTGCACTGTCTCATGGCAAGAATGTAATACCACTCCTTCCTGTCTCCCCAGCTCTAGTTGCTCAAGGGCAATTAGGGATGGTTAACAAATGCTGGCCTTGCCAGTGGCGTCTATATCCTATGAAAGATGTAAAGAAAACAAAACTATTTAGAGTCATAGAGCTGTACAGCATGGAAACAGACCGTTCCCTCTTCCCCCAACTTATCCATGTTGACCAGATATCCTAAATTAATCCAGTCCCATTTGCCAGCATGTGGCCCATATCGCTCTAAACCCTTCCTATTCGTATAACCGTCCAGATACCTTTTAAAATGCTGTAATTGTACCAGCCTCCACCACTTCCTATGACAACTCATTCCATACATACATTACCCTCTACGTGAAAAAGTTGCCCCTTAGGTCTCTTTTAAATCTTTTCCTCTCACCTTATATCTATGCCCTCTAGATTTTGACTACCTCGCCCCAGGGGAAAAAAAACATTGTCTACTTACCCTATCCACACTGCTCATGATTTTATAAACGTCTGTAAAAGGTCACCCCCAAGCCTCTGGAAATCCAGGGAAAATAGCCCCAGCCTATTCAGCCACTACCTATAGCTCAATCCCTCCAACTTTGGCAATATGCTTGTAAATCTTTTCTGAGCCCTTTCGAGTTTCACAACATCCTTCCTATAGTAGGGAGGCTAGAATTGTCACAGTATTCCAAAAGTGGCCTAACCAATGTCCTGTAGAGACACAATATCAAGTTAATGTTACTATATAGCTGAATCACCTACCAAAAAGAGCTTACGAGAAAGAAAAAGGTGTTTCTGAAATATCTCAAATGCAGCTGAAGACAAATCATTTTCACCAAAAGAGGGAATAGGTGAGATTGCTCTTGCAGGGATCTGGCATAGGTATGTTGGGCCAAATGGCATCTTTCTGTCCTGGAACTACTCCCTAATTCTATTTAGTGGAGTGAAGATCCAAGGGAGCATTGTGAAAGTCACAAGTAACATTGTAAGTGACTGAAATAATTGCAAACTATCCCTGCTTATTCTTACAAGTGAACATACCATGCGCCTCCAACACCTCTCCACTGTCATTCAATTGGCAAGACTGTTCTCATTCGTTTCCATTCTTATCTACCTAACTCTAGCCACAATTTGCTATAACTACTGTTAAAAGTCCTGCACCATTCCTTCTGCTATCTCCTCAGGGCCTATCCTTGGCTTCCAATTTTCCAAGTGATGCTGAACCTTCAGAAGTCACTGCTACTAAAGTGAGCTGCAGCGCAGTGGCTCAGTGGTTAGCATTGCCACCTCACAGCATCAGGTATCTGGATTCAGTTTTAATCTTGGATGACTGTCTATTTGGAGTTTGCATTTTCTGCCATGTCTGCATGTTTCCTCCGGATGCTGCAGTTTTCTCCTATAGTCCAGGATGGATTCACCATGGGAAATGCAGGGTTACAAGTATAGGGTAGTGGGGGAGGGTCTGCAGGGAATGCTCAAACATCGGTATGCACTTGATGGGCTGAATGGCCTACTGCCACAGTGTAGGAATTATGTGATTCTGACCAATAAAAAAAACCTCAGAAAAGAAATTAAATTGGATGTCATTTTTTGTCACTAACCTGACTGAGCTTTTTGAGGAAGTAATGAAGAGGACTGATGAGGGCACAGCAGTGGATGTGATCTATGTGAACTTCACTAAGGCATTTGACAGGGTTCCTCGTGGTAGACTGGTTAGCAAGCTTAGATCACAAGGAATAGAGAGAGAACTAACTTTTTGAATACAGAAGTGGTTCAAAGGTAAAATGTAGAAGGTAGTGGTGGTGGTGATAGAGTGGTGTTTTTCAGTCTGGAGGCTTGTGACCAGTGATGTGCCACAAATACTAGTGCTCGGTCCACTGCTTTTGTCAGTTATACAAATGATTTGGATGTGAACATAGGAGAGGTATAGTTAGTAACTTTGCAGAATTCACCAAAATTACAGCTGTAGTGAATTGTGAAGAAGTTTACCTCAGACTACAACAGGATCTTGATCAGATAGGCCGATGGGCTGAGGAGGGGCAGATGGAGTTTAATTTCGATAAATGAGAGGTGTTCCATTTTGGAAAGACAAATCAGGGTATGGCTTATATACTTAATGGGAAGGTCCTGGATTGTTGCTGAACAAAGATATGTTGGAGTGCAGGTTCAAAGTTCCTTGAAAGCAGAGTTGCAGGTATTTAGGATAGTGAAGATGGTGCTTGGTATGCTTGCCTTTATTGGTCAGTAAATTGACTATAAAGTTGGTAGGTCATGTTCCAGCTGTACGTGGCATTGGTTAGGCCACTTTTGAAATACTGGAATTCTGGTCTTCGTGTTATATTTATTGCCTGTCCCTAGTTACCCTTAAGAAGGTTGTGGTGACCTGCCTTCTTCAGCTGCTGCAGACCACCTGCTATGGCTTTTGGGAGTGGATTCAAGGATTTTTAACCCAGTGATAGTGAAGGAATGTTGACATATTGGATAGTGAGTCATGATAGCTGGTAGGGGAATGACGAGGGTTGACCTCTTGACTTCATCCTGCCTACTACAAATGCACAATTTATGATTCATGACAGTATTAGTAGGAATAACCACAACCCAATCCTTATGGAGACAAATGCCCGTCTTCACATTAAAGATACTCTTAATATAGTGTTCTATGGCACTAAGACTGTGCTAAGCAAGATTGACTTCAAACAGATCTAGAAATTCAAGACTGGATATCCATGAGGCACTGTGGGATAGCAGTTGAATTGGGATCCAACACAATCTGCAGCTTCACAACTTGGCATATTCCCCACTCTACCAATACCATCAAGCAGAGGGACCAACCCCTGTTCAATGAAGACTGCAGGAATACATGCCAGGAGCAACACCTGGCACACATAAATGTGAGGTGTCAACCTAGTGAGGCGACAAAAGAGGACAACTTACATCACAGGTAGCTTAAAGAGAAAGTGATAGACAGGGCTAAGCGATTCAACAACCAACAGATCAGAGCTAAACTCTGCAGTTCTGCCACATCCAGTCATGTATGAAGCTGGACATTTAAACAATTCCATGGAGGAAAAGGCTTGACAAATACTCCCATCCTTAATGATGGGACATTCCAGCACATCTGCAAAAGACAGGCTGAAGCATTTGCTCCGGAAACTTCACACCACCAGGACAAGACAGTTCACTTGATCAGCATCACATCCACAAACATTCTGTCCTTCCAGCACTGACACTCAGTAGCAGTAGTATGCACCATTTACAAGATGCACTGCAGAAATTCACTAAGGTTAAATTCAACAAGTCCTTCACACCTTGCAAACTCTTAACCACTACCATCCAGAAGGATAAGGGCAGCAGATACAATGGAACAGCACCATCTAAACATCCCTCTACAAGCCAATCAGAGTCCTGCTTTGGAAAATATCGCTATTCCATCACTATCATTCCAGTGGAATCCTGAAAACATCTCCCAAATAGTATTGTGGGTGTGCCTATCAAAAGAACTGCAGCAGTAACAAAAGCAGCTCATCACTACTTTCTCAAGGGCAACTACGGATAGGTAATGAATGCCGCCCTAGCTGGTGGCTTTCACATTACATTAATGAATAGACACCGAATGTTAAATTCTGTCCTATTGGAGATGGTCATTGCTTGCCACTTGTACTGTGAGATTGTTACTTACCACCTATTAGTTCTAGTCTGCAATGCTGCATATGGGCACAAATTATGAATAATTCTGGACATTTGTTCACTGATGATTGCACGCTCACTTTTAACCCTGTGATGGACAGAAGGTCACTGATGACACAGTGAAGGTGTTTGAGATTAGGACACTAGTCCCGGGAATGAGATGTTTGGCCTCTAACAATTACAACCTTTTCATGTATGACTCCATTCAGTGAAGAGCTTGCTCTCCAGTTCCCACTGTACCCAGTTTTATTCAGGCTCCTTGATGCCTTACTGAGTTGAATGTTGCCTTCATGTGAAAGGCAGTCACTCTCAATTCACTTTAAGTCCAGTTCTTTGTTCATATCTGAATTAAGATTGTAATGACATCAGGAGCTGAGTGGCCTTGGCAGAATCCAAAGTGAACATCAGTGAGCAGATCATTGCTGAACAGGTGCTACCTGACAGCAACAATTAATTACAGCAGCTTTGTTCTTCCCAATATTAGTTGGAGGAAATTTCTCTTCAACATGTACTTTATATCAACCAAGCAGTCTGGGAATTTTTAGACAGCATGAAGGGGTCATGACAGATAGTAGTGGGCTAGAACTGGGTTCAGCAAGCAAACATGCAGAATCTCACACCCTTTTCAAATGTGTCACCAAGTGGCAGCACATGGATAAAAGAAATGAAAAAAGGAGATAGTAAGAACTGCTGATGCTGGAGTCAGAGCAGAAATGCTGGAGTCAGAGCAGAAAAGCTGATGTTTCAGGTCGGGAGCTTTCTTCAGAAATCTGAAGAAGGGCCTTGACGCAAAACGTCAACTTTCCTACTCCTCTGATGCTGGCTGGCCTGCTATGTTCCTCCAGGTCCACACTGTGTTATGAATATTAGGAGACTGGGAACAGGAAGTCATGCAAGTGATTTGCTGGCTATAATTAGATAGCTATAATTGTAACCAGGCAAGTGCAATCCCACAACTGGATGGCATGGAGTGATGTTACTGGGGAATGGCTTGGTCAACCAGACAAAAGATGCAGACCGGTAAAGAAGGACAAGAAGAGATATTTTGCCTATCCATATCCATCTCAATTTCACTAAACATAGCCTATCACTCCCACATTCAGACATTCTGAATGTCAATTTTGAAGACAACAATCTCAATTTCAGGAGATCATTTATTTTACTTTTTAGGGTATCTAGTGGCATAGTGGTCATGGCAGTGGACCAGAGACTCAAGCTAATGCTCTCTTGACCTCATTTTAAATCCTACCATTGGCACTTGGTGGCGTTTAAGTTGAATTCATGAATCTAGAATTAAAAGCTGGTCTTGGGGTGACCATGAAACTATCATTGACTTTGTAAAAGTCAATCTAGTTCACGAATGTTCTTCAAGAAAAGAAATCTGGCATCCTTACCTAGTTTGGTCTACATGCGAATCCCTGATGTGTTTCACTCATAATTGCCCACTGAAAAAGGCTAGCAAGTCACCCAGTTCAAAGACAATAAATGCTGCCCTTGCTAGTAATGTACAGATCCAATGATAGAATTTTACAAAACTGTAAAATGGTTTCCAATGCAGAAGCAAAATGCGTTCAAATTCAGACAACTATTTACAAGCCTCTACCCATTCATGAAAAAATACCAAACAGAACATATAAAAGGGAGCGAGAGTAGCTCAATCATTTATGGGGAATCTTCCATTCCTATTCCACTTTCCTGCAGTTTCCCCATATGTATTAATAACCAAAATCTATTGCCATTTTAACACCACCACATTCCCAAACCGATGTCTCAGGCTTGCTCCAGCAAAGCTCAGAGCAAGCTCGAAGAACAGCATCTTATTTTCTACTTTATCACATGAACTGCCACCATATACAATCCACTTTCAGCCACTAACAGTCTCCATTAGCAGCAATTGATTCTCCCAGGCTGACCTTTACCCATACTTCTGTCTGCCTATCTATTTTTCCCTCAATTTCCATCTCCATCTCCATCTATCATTCACTCCTCACTCCCCACTCCCCACCAAACAACCAAACGTTAAAACCTTTGACTGCAATGAAATTTCACTTCAAATCAGTCCTTCAAATATTCAAACCTCTATTCTGAGGTGGTGATTTTGAACTCCAAACTTGCCAGCAAGGGGAAATCATCTTCCCTGCACTGACCGCATCATATCTCTTTAGGATTTTGTATACTTTAGTGAGATCTCATTCATTTAAATTCTAGTTAACACAGACACAACCTATAAATTATTCTTCTAGGAAAACCCCTCATCCCGGGAATCAGTCTAATTACCCCCTAAAGCAAATATTTACTTTCTTTGCTAAAAAGATCAAAATTACACAAAATTCTCCAGTAATGGTCCCACCAAAGGTTCCATAAATCGTACTATTTCCCTCACAAACATAATACGTCATACAATTAGCTTCATTTACACCAAACCGTAGAAACAACAATAAAAACCACATCACTCAGATTTCTAATTCGAACATATCTAAGAAAGTATTTAAGTAGGCCAATGGTCTGTCAGCAGACTGAATTAAATCTCTTACCATGACTCCTGAAGGCAACCAAAAGCGGCGGGATGTACGTCAGCGCCACGACTATCAATAAGAACAACGTAGCTTTGGTGAAAATGCTTGTTTTGTAACGAATTAAAGACGGGTGCGAATAAACTTCGTAGATGGCCATTGGTAGCCGAGTGTTCCTGGAGAAACCACCACTTCGATTCAAGTTTGGCGTCAGCTTCCCAGGGCAACTGTCGTCAGGCCGCGCGGTGAGAGGCGGGGCTATCGCGACTGATAGCGGTACCGCCCAATCACAGGACGACAGGGTCCGGCCTTCGCCGAGATCCATCCAATCAGAGCTGGAGGGCGATGTCGTTCCCCCCCCCCCGCTCACCCCGACCCGCAAATCTCATTCAGAACTCTGTGATAATGGGAACTGCAGATGCTGGAGAATCCTTGATAATAAAATGTGAGGCTGGATGAACACAGCAGGCCAAGCAGCATCTCAGGAGCACAAAAGCTGACGTTTCGGGCCTAGACCCTTCATCAGAGAGGGGGATGGGGGGAGGGAACTGGAATAAATAGGGAGAGAGGGGGAGGCGGACCAAAGATGGAGAAAAGAAGATAGGAGGAGAGAGTGTAGGTGGGGAGGTAGGGAGGGGATAAGTCAGTCCAGGGAAGACGGACAGGTCAAGGAGGTGGGATGAGGTTAGTAGGTAGGAGATGGAGGTGCAGCTTGGGGTGGGAGGAAGGGATGGGTGAGAGGAAGAACAGGTTAGGGAAGCAGAGATAGGTTGGACTGGTTTTGGGATGCAGTGGATGGAGGGGACGAACTGGGCTGGGATGTGTTGCAGGAAATGCGGGAGACGCGGTCAAGGGCCACTGTGGGGGGAAAGTTGCGGCCCTTGAAGAACTTGGACATCTGGGATGTGCGGGAGTGGAATGCCTCATCGTGGGAGCAGATGCGGCGGAGGTCCTTCAAGGACCGCAAATTCCCCCCCACAGTGGTCGAGAACGCCCTTGACCGCGTCTCCCGCAACACATCCGTCACACCCCGCCCCCGCCACAACCGCCCAAATTGGATCCCCCTCGTTCTCACACACCACCCCACCAACCTCCGGATACAACGCATCATCCTCCGACACTTCCGCCATCTACAATCCGACTCCACCACCCAAGACATTTTTCCATCCCCACCCCTGTCTGCTTTCCGGAGAGACACTCTCTCCGTGACTCCCTTGTTCGCTCCACACTGCCCTCCAACCCCACCACACCCGGCACCTTCCCCTGCAACCACAGGAAATGCTACGCTTGCCCCCACACCTCCTCCATCACCCCTATCCCAGGCCCCAAGATGACTTTCCATGTTAAACAGAGGTTCACCTGCACATCTGCCAATGTGGTATACTGCATCCATTGTACCCGGTGTGGCCTCCTCTACATTGGGGAAACCAAGCAGAGGCTTGGGGTCCGCTTTGCAGAACACCTCCGCTCGGTTCGCAATAAACAACTGCACTCCCAGTCGCAAACCATTTCCACTCCCCCTTCCAGTCTTTAGATGACATGTCCATCATGGGCCTCCTGCACTGCCACAATGATGCCACCCGAAGTTTGCAGGAACAGCAACTCATATTCCGCTTGGGAACCCTGCAGCCCAATGGTATCAAGTGGACTTCACCAGCTTCAAAATCTCCCCTTCCCCCACCGCATCCCAAAACCACCCCAGTTCGTCCCCTCCCCCCACCGCATCCCAAAACCAGCCCAGTTCGTCCCCTCCCCCCACTGCACCACACAACCAGCCCAGCTCGTCCCCTCCCCCCACCTCATCCCAAAACCAGTCCAACCTGTCTCTGCTTCCCTAACCTGTTCTTCCTCTCACCCATCCCTTCCTCCCACCCCAAGCCGCACCTCCATCTCCTACCTACTAACCTCATCCCACCTCCTTGACCTGTCCGTCTTCCCTGGACTGACCTATCCCCTCCCTACCTCCCCACCTATACTCTCCTCTCCACCTATCCTCTTTTCTCTCCATCTTCGGTCCGCCTCCCCCTCTCTCCCTATTTATTCCAGAACCCTCACCCCATCCCCCTCTCTGATGAAGGGTCTAGGCTCGAAACGTCAGCTTTTGTGCTCCTGAAATGCTGCTGGGCCTGCTGTGTTCATCCAGCCTCACATTTTATCATTCAGAACTCTGCTTGATCGTTCTCAGAATCGTAGGTTCGTCCATGCGCTGAGGGAGGCAATTAAGACCGTAATGTCTGTGCTCGCTCTCTGAAAAAACAAATCACTCGAGTGCTAATCCCCACTTGTTCCATGTACAGTTCCTCCTTTTTCAGATAATAAGATTAGATCACATGAAATACAGGGAGAACTAGCCATTTGGATACAGGAACAAAAACAAAGTTGCTGGAAAATCTCAACAGGTCTGGCAGCATCTGTGGAGGAGAAACCAGAGTTAACGTTTCAGGGTCCGGTGACTGTTCTTCAGAACCATTTGGATACAAAGATAATTGGAAGTTGACAAAGTGTGGAGCTGGATGAACACAGCAGGCCAAGCAGCATCTTAGGAGACAGAACTGGTTCAAAGGTATACTACAGAGGGTGGTGGCAAAGTGCTGCTTTTCAGAGTTGGAGTCCCAGTGATGTGCCACAAGGATTAGTGCTGGGTCCATTGCTTTTCATCATTTATATAAATGATTTGGGTGTGAAGATAGTTGGTAGGGTTAGTAAGTTTGCAGATGACACCAAAATTGGAGGTGTAGAGGAAAGTGAATAAGGTTACCTCAGATTACAGCAGGATCTTGATCAGATGGGCCAATGGCCTGAGGAGTGGCAGATGGAATTTAATTTAGATAAAGGTAAGGTGCTGCATTTTGGAAAGGCAAATCAGGGCAGGACTTATATGCTTAATGTAGCCAGTGTTTTCCCCGGGATAGTTGAATCTAAAACTGGAGGGCTTAAGTTTAAGGTGAGAGGGAAAGGATTTAAAAGGGACAACTTTTTTCTCACAGAGGGTGGTGCATATATGGAAATGAGCTGCCAGAGGTAATGGTGGAGGCTGGTACAATTACAACATTTAGAGGGATATAGGCCAAATGCAGGCAAATGGGACCAGATTAATTTAGGATATCTGATCAGCATGGATGAGTTGGACCAAAGGGTCAGTTTCCAAACTGCAGCTCTATGACTCTGTACTTTTTCATTATAACAATCTAAATTGTGCTTGAATGCATCAACTGAACCAGCTCTTTACCATTGTGGCAGCTCACACAACTTTACCTCCAGTTACATGTAAAAGATTGTCTTCAAGTCACCACAAGTTGTCATTTCATCAATCACCAACAATCACAATTGTTCACTTACGGAATTCCATGTCGCTGTTTATTGGTCCTGTGAATTCTTGCATAGCTAATAAATCCAATCCTAGAACTTCCTGTTCTACCACACATTTGGTAGATGTTTTTAGGTGATGGAATTGGTCCTTGGCTTTGAGGTCACTGGCACTTCTTTCTTTAGTTAGTTTCCAGACTTCCTCCCGCTGATGGGTGTTCTCAAAGAATTGTGCCCATTCAAATAGGACCTTCCTCCAAGTCAGTTGCTTCTAAACAAAGGTCCTTCCATACATTGACATATATGATGTATTTCTTGGGGTAAGTCTTCAGGGAGCCTTTGAAATGCTTCCTTTGTCCTCTTCTTGCTCAAGTGCCTTCCTCAAACTGGGCAAAGATGATTTGCTCTGGCAGTCAAAGCTCAGGCATCTTAAGCGAGTGGCAGTCCAAAACAGATGGTTTTTGGATCATCGTGGTCTTGATGCTGGTGTTCTTGCTTCATGGATGCTGATGTTAGTTCACTTGTCCTCCCAGCTGATCAGAGAATCTATCTCAAACAGCATTGATAGTACTTCTCAAGGACCTTGAGTTGGTGTTTATACATTGTTGAAGTTTTGGAGCCAAGTAGAACAGTCAGAAGGATGACTGCATTATACAGAAGGGTTTTAGTATCAGCGCAGATGTCACGGTCATCCATGTCATTGATGTCAGCCATAGATGACAGCTATCTTCCCAGGTGGGGGAAATCTTCCACATTTGGGAGGATTTCTCTGTTGTTCTTAATGGATGGATGGACAAGAACTTGACTTGCGACAGGTGATAAAAGATTTGAGTTATCTTTAGGGTGAGGCTGAAACCAATTCTTCAGTAAGCTTCCGTGAAGGCATTAAGCAAGGATTGAAGATTGTCTTCTGAGAGACTGGAGATGACATTGTCAACCAGTTGAGTTGAAAGTTTTTCATCCACTTATAAACAATTTCCACACCACTGGGAACTTTACTTTTGACAAGATAAAGAATATCACCAGGGATATCAAAGGGACTGTCTTTAGCTAATTACTTGAAATATGTTCTCTCTGGTTCTCAAACTTCTTTTATAGTGCAATTTGATGGCGCATGGGGTTTAGGCTCAAGACAGGTTGGTCAAAGAGAAGGAAAAATCAAGAACTTGTCTTCAGGCTTAGATCTCAAAGCAACACAATTTATTATACTTTTAAATTACATATTGCTATATGTGGTAATCATTGATATACCAGGCTCTGATCTTAGGTAATGTCTAATCGTTTTTCCATCATAAACTCACGAAGATTGATAGCACAGGAAGAGGCCCTCTAAGTCTGCACCAGTCAAAAACAATCACCTATCCATCTTCTCTCCTACCTATCCCCCCGACTCATCTCACTGACCAATCCCCACCACTGCCTACCTACGCTCACCTACCACCATCCAACCTACCTCCCTCGTCTCACCCCTCCTCTCTGTTTATTTCCCAGCTCCCTTCCCCATCCTTATTTCTGAAGTAAGGTCCCAAACCAAAAACATTAACTTTCTTGCTCCTCTGATGCTGCCTGGCCTGCTGTATCCCTCCAGCTCATACTGTGTTGTCTGTGACTCCAGCATCTGCTGTTCTTGCTAACTCTCACCTAAATAATCTAATCCCATTGCCTTATATGCTTTGGTATCACAAGTGTACATCTAAACACTTCTTAAATGTTATGAGGGTTTCTGCTTCTATCACCCTCTAGATGAAAAAATGTTACCTCACATTCCCTGTAAACGGTTTGTCCCTTGCCTTAAATTGATGCCTCCAGTAAGGGAAACATGTTTTCCTTAATCTGTATTTTCCCAAATGACTATTATTTTTGCCTTTGATTATTATTCCTAAAAGCTTTACCACCACTGAGATTAAACTTACTGATCTGTAGTTATTGGGTTTATCTTTACAGCCTTTTTTGAACAAGTGTAGCATTTGGATGTGGGAATTAAATGTAATTTTGCTAATTCCAAAATGACACAAAAATGAGTTAGATGTGTGAGTTGTTAGAAGGTTGTAAAGATGCTTCAAGGGAATTCAGAGAGGCTGGGTTAGAAGGTAAAAGATTGGGAGATGAAATACAATGTAAAGGAGTATAACATCATCCAGATTCATGATTTAAACAGAAATACAGACTATTTCTGAAACAGTGAGAGGCTTAGATGTGTTGAACTTCAGCATCCTTGCTCACGAGACACTATAAATTGATGTGCAAATACAGGAAGCAACTAAGAAGAGGATTAATGATATCTTACTGCAATTATAAAGAGCCTTGGTGAGAACACACCTAGAGTATTGTACACAGTTTTGATCTCCTGATCAATAGTGAAATACACTTTTCACAGACAGTAACTTGCAGGTAATGATGTTCTCATGCATCAGTTGCCCTTATCCTTCTAGGTAGCGGAGGCCACAGGTTTGAAAGATTCTGCTGAAGGAGCTTGAAGAATTATTTCAGTGCATTTTGTAGTTGGTACACATTGCTGCATTGTATGAGAGTGGTTAAGGGAGTGAATGTTGAAGATAGTGGCGGTTGTGCCAGTCAGGCTTTTTGAGAGTTGTTGGAGTTGCACCCTCCAGGCAAGTGAAGACTATTCCATCACACTGCTGACTTGTGCTATGTAGATGATGGATAGGAATGGGAAGATTGAAAATGAATTACTTGCTCCAGAATCCTAATCTCTGACCTACGCATGTAGCCACAGCATGAATGTATCTGGTCCAGTTCGGTTTCTGGTGAACAGTAACCCCGTGGGTGTTGACAATGGGGGATTCAATAATGATAATGCCATAAGTTCAAGGGGTGATTGTAGGTATCATTCTTGTTGAAAACTGTCATCTCCTGATATTTGTGTGGCATGACTATTACTTGTGTTATAACTTTTGCTGATATTTTCATTATTTTGCTTTTGGTTTGGATTTGTGAACTGTAGGAGAGGTCAGTGACCTTTGGACTGCGATCAGCAGCTTATTTTAAAAATAAAGAGAACAAACAAACTACTATTTGTTTCTGAGCCAGTGCTGAAGGTTAATTGCAGGTTGTTTCTTGTTAAAAGGTGCTCTATAAATGTTTTGACTCTGGAGAGGCCTTATACTCAGGTAAATGGCAGATACTGAGTTTTTACTGGGACTTCATACTCAAACAACCTGTCTAACAAAGAAAGGCCAGAGTTTGAACTTTATTTTGAACTGTGTTTAAGTCAGAAGAAGGTTACAGATAGAGAGATTTTATTATTATGAAGTATAGTTGCAATTAAAATGAAGGAAACAGCAGCCAGTAGTGCACGGCAAATATTCTAAAATCAGCAGTGTCGTGATGACCAGGTTTTTTTTTGGTGACATTGAGGGCTGACTATCAGTCAGATCACATGTTGAACTCCTTTTCTTTACATATTGCCATGGGATCTTTTATGCTGAACTGAGAGGTCAGATGGGGTATAAGTTTTTACGTTGTGTGGAAAAATGGCTTGCCAACTTACAGTTAACTTGATGGAATGTGAATTTGCAGCCTTCAGACTCTGACAATAATGCAACCAACAGAGTCAAAGCTGATATCTTATGATGAAGTCAACAGCATTTTTCCCCTTGAGAGCTAGTGGAAATGAGGGATATCCTTCCACCTAACTGCAATTTTCAAGTTTGAGATCCGTAGCTTTTATTCAATATTGAAATTCAATGGAAAGACAATTTGTTGTAAATGCACACACCAGCCGTTTGCTCCCTTTGTTGTTTTGACAAATTTGGATGACTGAACAAAATTAATTGTAACATCTGAAGGATGATCTTTAATTTTTAGCAATAATGATCAGTACTCCAAATTATAATTATCATGACAACCTAAATTCAGATTAACCAGAATATTTCAAAACTCTTGCTGTCCCATTGCTGACAGTTTGATGCATGCTTCTACTTGACATCTGAGTTCAGAATCTCAAAATTTTTGTTGCAAAGTTTGTCTGATTAGCTGAATATGCAGAAATTAAAAGTGACAATAATGAAGAAAATTTTCCATCTAAGTTGAATGAAAATAAATGCATGTTTCAGATAGGATTTTTGAAATGTAAGTCACAAAAGACCTTTGTGGATAGAGGATGGAGAGAATTTATTAAAGGTTTGAGTAGTCATTTGGTAGAACAGAACATGAGTATTACTGAAAAATTACACCTTGAAGCTTTTTATTTTGCAGTCAGGACTTTTGCAAGAATACCAGTGTAAAGGGAGACAATATTTTATATTGTTTAAAAAGACAGAATATGAATTAGTTAGCAAGTGGACTTTACAGATATTGCCAAGAAGAAAACACCATTTAGAAAATGGTAAATTTTTTAAAAAATTTAAATAAAGTAGGTTGACTCTGGCCAAGGCATTGCACTGAGGAATGAACCACAGAATAGTTGTTGCCTATTTTGTTGCATTGAAACAAATACAATGTATGTATATGTTCTTTCTGAATGCAAAAACAGGATCCCTGAGTATTAATATATTTTGCTTTCCGTGTGCACAAGTGTGCTACACTGCAAGGTTGACTTGTGATCATTAATTGGTTGACAGTGTAATTCTTAGCACTATGAGGATTATTTAGCAAATGCTGTGCAATGGCAAAATCACATTTAATGTTGGACATTGTTGCGAGTTTTACTAGTGTGTGCTGATTAGGTGCAGTTGTACTTGGCCTGTTGTGAACACCCAAAGGGACCTGTTTGAATTCTATGTACTACCAACATACCTAGCATCATACTGACATTGAAATTCATGCACTTTGTTATTCATTTTGATAGGCAGAACTTTTTTTTGACTTGATGGCAGCATCTGGTAAGTGGTAAATGTCATTACCGCACAGGAGCAGTGTGAAATATCAAACTTAATTTGATGCTCAATTTTTTGAGATTTCCAGAGTAATCTCAGGGAAGTTTTCAGACCAAAAACTATGGCCTTACGTATGTTCATGATTTTACATAATATACAGAAAGAAATGATCAGATTGGTGGCAATTAGCTTGCAAGATGATTTTGATGTATCTTCTTTCAGTAGGATATTTGCATGGTAAGAAAATGACTGGAGGCCCTAATTACCTTGTTGCCTGTTATACCAATCTTACAGCATGTAGCAGTTGTCTTTTCCCTCGGATAGGGATTTCAAGACAAGGGGGCACGTTTTTAATGTGAGAGGAGAGAGATTTAAAAAAGACATGAGGGTAAATTTTTAACAGAGATAGTGATTTGCGCGTGGAATGAACTTCCTGAGTTTGTGGGTACAATTACGATATTTAAAAGACATTTGGATAAGTACACGAATAGGAAAGGTTTGGAGACATATAGGCCAGGAGCAGGCAGGTGGGACTAGTTTAGTTTGGGATCATTTTCAACATGGAGTGATTGGACTGAAGGGTCTGTTTCTATGCTGTGTGATTCTATTCTATGTTCCCCAGTTGTCCTCTCATTATCAACCTATAAGAACAGAATCTTAGTTATAAGAATTAAATCAATATTCCTCAGAGCCTGCTCAAAGATATGTGTATACATTGGTATCATGAGGCATTAAGCAAGATATAATCCTATGTGCCAAGGATGGTACGAATTGTGCAGCCCACTTAAGTGATTTGGCCAATTACATCTCAACTGATTATTTTTCTTTTGATTTGTCCCTTAACCATGTCTGTCAGTCTTTGTGTGAAAATGAGAGCTAGATTTAAGGAGGATTGAGTTTAAATCAGTCATTAATTAGATTACCTTTTGGTTTAACTTTGTTCTGTTAAAATAACTGTATTGTTAATTAATTGTTAAATCTTTTGTTTCTGCTACAAACCTTGGGTCTGTCATTAGTTATCTAAATATGGTAGTGGTTATTCAAAAAGACTGATTCGGAAACACTGGGATCAATTTTGAGTGTCATTGATTATTTTAATTTTTCTGTGTTGCAAATACAAGGATAAAGAGGCTGATTTGATTTGGTTGTCTGTCTCCATGTCATGATACTTGCCACTTATCAGGCCAAGCCTCCAGGTTGTCAAGGTCTTGCGGCATGTAGACCTTGGCTGCTTCACAATCTGATGAGTTGTGAATGGTGTTGAACATCTTGCTGCTGATCGCACACATCCTCAATTTTGACCTTATAACGGAAGGAAGGTCATCAATGAAGTAGCTGAAGGTGGCTGAGTCAAGAAAACTACTCAGTGAACTGCTGCCTTGATGAACTTCTGAACAGTGTATAAATTCGGCCTGCTTCTCAGTTGTATTCTCCATTTTTAATTTCGATCTCTTTCCCCTTACCTCTGATTTTCCTTCTGTTTTGTTGTCACTGAGCCTCACACTCCACATCCATGATTTTTTTTGCCTTTGTCACTTTAAGATGACCATATTTGAGATTGCAGTTTTGAAGTTTGATTCCTTAATTCCCTTACAATTAAAGTTAAATGTCTTTGCACAAGCTGTCAGCAAAAAAAATTGACCCATCACCCATGTGGTCATTTACTTATATTGACTCTCAGTTATAAAATACCTAGATATAAAACTCTCATAATTATTTTCCAATTCTTCCACAACCTGCCTTTACTTTATTGCCACAATCCCTTCCAATCGTACAATTCTTTGAGATATCTGTACACTTCTAATTCCAATCCCCAGTTTCAATCACTTTGCTAATAAAGATCTTGCCTTCAGTTGCCTGGAGCCTAAACACAGAATTCCCTATAGCCTCTCCACCTCTCATCCTTATATTCCTCCTTTAAGTTATATCTTAAAAGCCATCACTTTGAACACGTTTTTGGGCATCTGTCATGATATTTCCTCACATGACAATTTATTTATAATGCCTCTGCGAAATATCTTGGGATGTTTTGGCTTTACAAAATTACAAGTTCATTGTTAATCTTACCCTGTTTGGCTAATACACAACTCCAAGTGATTGAGATTTAATTGTCTTGAGTATTGGCCTAGGAGGGCACTCATACGAAGAAGATGGACTACTGGGATTCAAGAATTTCACCACTCACTCAGAGCAAAAGGTACCTTGACAGTTGTGTTGCTTACATTCAATCGTTCAATCTGGAACCCATATTAGAAAAGAATAAAAAACATAGAAAACGTATCAAAAATGTTTCCTTTTTAAAATGATAAATGATGTAATTTAATGGTTGAATTGACCTTTCAGAACAAACCATAGCATTATAAGGGATACATCAAAGTTTTGAATTTATTCGTATGGAACAAAAATGGATCATTTCGAATTGCTATTCAATGCTACAAACCGGAAACAAATACTGTAATCAACACGCTGTGTTCTGGCTGTCAGAAATCTTTTGGTCTTCTCGCTTGAATCATTGTCTGTCTATCCTTCCCCGCCTTTCACTAGCGAGTAGTTGCGACCGACAGGACATTCCCTGAGCTTCATATCGCGCAGTGCTAGAGAGTCACGTTGTAGCAGCGTTTTGTTTCTTTTCAGTCAATAGATACTTTCATATAGCGGGCAACATGAAATGGATGTTTAAAGAAGACCATTCATTAGGTGAGTTTGGTTTGGAGACGCATTTACAGGAACCCAGTTTTTGTCGGGCTGTCTTAATCATCTTCAGGGCCTAGTCCTGACCTGCGCAGTTTTCCTCGTTGGCCTGCTGTTTGTTTTGTTTTAGGGTGTGTAAATTGTTGCGTCTATTTGAGGTTTTCAGAATTAGATAATGATTAACTCAACACTCGAATATTACATCCAGCGTGTCAACATCATCAATGCTCCAGTAAAACCTATTTTGCATGTGGTTTTTAGATTTAGATATCACAATACTGTTTCCATACTAGGGAATCTAATCTAATCTAATCTAATTATTTATTTATCCATAGGAAACTGAACCGGCTTGCTTAACCCTCACCTTTTTTAATGTTAACAGTCTTTACGTTAAACCTTTCATCAACTTTGAACTTCATATAATAATTTTCATCACGTAACGTTGTAGAAGTGAAGTACCATTTAAGAAGAGTAATTGTTTGCCTTGCAGAGTTGTCATTTGGAAATAGCAGTTTGGTACACAAAATGCACCCTAATACATAATGAATTAATCTGGTTTTAGCAGTTTTGTTTAATTGGGTTTTGGTAGATGTTGAGATATTGCATGCAGAACAATTTTTATTACTCTCTCGAGCAGGAACCTCTATATTCACCTTGGCTCTTTGTTTAAACTCAGTTTCAATTTAAGGTCCTTTGGACCCTGAGTTGAATTTGCATTTCAAAGCCTACCCTTTGTCAAAATTACAACAGCAACCTTTATTTATAGGCATTTTTAACAAATTTGAATATTTCCAGGCATTTCATAGAATCATAATGAAACAAAATATTGTATTGAGGTACATAGATGATGTTACGCCAGACACAAAGCTTGGCCAATGTAATCTGTAGGAGTATTTTATGGGAGGAAAACAAGGTAGACAGGCAGAAGGCTGCAGAAAGTGTATTTAAGAACTTTGGGCCTATGCTGAAGGTATGGCTACGAGTGGTCGAGCAATTAAGAACTTGGATTTGTAAGAAGCTAGAATGAAATGAGCACAGATATGGAGTGATAGAGGTGTACAGCATGGAAACACTCTTCAGTCCAACTTGACTATGCTGACCAGATATTCTCGATAAATCTAGTTCCATTTGGCCCATATCCTTCTAAACCCTTCCTAATCATATATCCATCCAGATGCCTTTTTTAAATGTTGTAATTGTACCAGCTTCCTCCACTTCCTGTGGTAGCTCATTCTATACAGACACCACCGTCTATATGAAAAACCTGTGTCTTAGGTCCCTTTTAAATTCTTTCCTCTCACCTTAAACCTATGCCCTCTAATGTTGGACTTCACCACCTCAGGGAAAAGACCTGTCTATTTACCCTATACATGCCCCTCAAGATTTTATAAACCTCTATAAGGTGACCCCTCAGCCTCTGACACTCAGGAAAATAGCCCCACCCTATTCAGCAACTCCCTATACCTCAAACCCTCCAACTCTGGCAATGTACTTGTAAATCTTTTCCGAACCCTGGATTATTGAGGGTAAAATATGTGAAATTTGCTAGATTGCATTTAAATAGTCCACTCTGAATTGTTAATATTGCTAATACTATATTCAATGTTCTGTCCAAGTAAATCACGACAGTAATTAACTTCTGTAACACTTAACATCTTAATCCCTTTCCCCATCTTCACTGCCATTGAAGTTCCCATTCAAGTGCTCCAGACTCCCCTTCTCTAACAGTTCCTTTGTTAAATACCAAATCTATTCCACTACCTGAACCATACACACATTGTGTTCCAATGAGAAGCCATATCATTAACATTAAATTTGTTTTGCCTTCTACAGATGGTGCCAGATATACTGAATGTTTAAAGCATTTTCTGTTCTTATTTCAGATTTCCAACTTCCATATTAAATACTCCACTCATTCCTTAGCTGCCTTTCACTGGCTCCCCGTTCCCAACAAATTGAATTAAAGCTTCTGATGCTCATTTACAAGTTTCTCAGTCATCAGTGTAACACCATTGGTTACAAAGCAAGGATGAGGGATAACGGAAATGATAGACTGCTTAATGTGACATTAATGTCAGGGAAAAAAAACTGCAGTGTACTATTATTTATGATCAGACCAAATCGAATGTTGTTTTATGAAAGAGAATGTTTTAGTTTTTGGAATGTAACTGCTAGGGTAAATAGAAGGGATTCAGTAGATGTAGTATACTTGGATTTCTAAAAGGAATTCAACCAGGTACTGCATAGATGTTTAATACTCCAGCTGCACTCATGGAGTTGGTAGCAACATAGATGCAAGATTGTTTCCCATCTGTTAACCAAAGTGATATCCGGGGCTTTTTCACGTTAGCAGGGTGCAAATAGTGGAGTAGTACAAGGGTCAGTGCTGAGGTTTTGACTATTTTCAATCCATATTAGCGACTTAGAAAAAGACGCTTTGTATCTGTGAGAATGTAAACTGAAAAGAGGAACCAAAGAGGTATGGACAATTTAAGTGAGTAAGCAATAAACTAAGTGTGAACAAAGGAAGAGGTTATTCATACTAATAGCAACAACAAACACAGAACATTTTAAAAGTGTAAAACTTTTAAATATTGATGTTAAGAGAAAAATGGTATAGTGCACAAAATTAATCTATAGGTAAAGCAAGCAATTAGGAACAAGAGTGGACCATTCAATCCTTCAAGCCTGCCTCACCGTTCAACACTAACATGGTTAATACATTACTTTAATGGTTTTTACTCAACCCATCCCTGTATCCCGGTATGCTACTGGTAATTAAAACCTATCAATCTCCATCTTCAGAATATTCATTCTCCTCATCTTAGACCTAAGTAGTATCTACCTTATTTTTAAAATGTGGCCTCTGGGTCTAGACTCCCCAACCAGGGAAAACATCTTACCTGCATCTACCCCTTCAAGTATTTTGCAATGTTCAATGAGATCACCTCTCCTTCTTTGACACTCTAGAGAATACAAGCTCAGTTCACTTACTCCCTCTTCAAAGGACAGTGCTATCATCCCAACTATCAAGTCTGGTGAGTCTTCATTGCAGTCCCTTTGTGGCTGTAACATCATTCCTCAGAGGCAAAGACAGAACACTCTCTAAGGGGCTCTAACCAAGGTCCTGTGCAATTGAAGCAAGACTTCACTGTTCCTAGCCTCTCATCCTCTTGCAATAAAGGCTGAAATTCCATTAGCCCTCGTAATACCTTGCTTCACCTGTATGTTAGCCTTCAGTAACTTGTGAACGTGGGACTTTCTGAACATTCACCATACTGAATCTTTTACAGAAATACTTGTTTTACATTTTCTCCACACCTCCTATTCCTGCCTTGTCATATCCACAAATTTGGAAATATTACATTTTGGTCCCTACCTACAACCGTTGATAACGTTGTGAACAGCTGTGACCTCAGGTACTGATCCTTATAGTACCCCACTAGGTCATAGCCTGCCAATTTGAGAATAACCCATTTATTCCTACTGTCTATTTTCTGTCAGCCAATCATTAATTCTTACTAGTATGTTTACTTCCTATCCCATGTACTTTAACTTTTCAAACCGGCCTCTTTATTAAAAGTCTTCTAAAAATCTAAATATACTATGCCCATCAGGTCTCTTTTATCAATTTTGTTTGTAATATATTCAGAAAAACTCCCAAGTTCATCAAATGCCATTCCTCATTTGCAAATTCAAGTTGACTGTGCTGAACCAAATCGTAATCAACCATATGTCTATCTTTCCCATCCTTTATAATTGCTTCTGGTGTTTTCCGTACTAATGAAGTAATTCTAACTGATCTGTTGTTCCTCATTTCTATCTCATTCCCTTCTTAAATAGTGGGAGGTGACATTTGTTGCCTTTATATCTGCAGGATTAATTGCAGAATCCGTAGAATTTTGGAAAAATCACCAATGCATTTCTCTGTAATCACTTCCACTCTGGGATGAAGACCATCAAGTCCGGCGGACTTATCACTTTAACCCAATTAATATCTCAAGTACGGCCTTCTTACTAACGTTGATTTCCTTCAATTCCTCATTCTCTTTAGGATTAGGAAAGCAATTTGTTATAGCAGGAGGATTAGAGCACAAAAATAAGGAAATCTTGCAACAATTGTCAAGGACTTTGGTGTAATCAGTGTGCAGTTTCTGCATCCATATTCAAGGAAGAATTATGCTTGCCTCAAAGGGGATACAGTAAAGTTTGAATACATTGGTTCCTGAATGAGGGTATTGTTTATGATGACAGGCTGAATAAATTGGACTTGTAATCTCTGGAGCTTCATGGTCTCAGAATAATGGCTGGATCATCCAGAACTAAGACAAGAAATTTCTTCACTTCTGAGATTGTGAAATTTTGGAATTATTTTCCCAGCACGTTTTGGATGCTCTGTTATTGAGTATATTCAAAACCTGAGAGATAAAGTCTATTAGTTTCTTAGAGATTTGGGGAGTGGCCAGGAACGTGAAGTTGAGATAGAACATTAGCTATGATCACATTGAACCTTGGAGCTGACTTTAGAAGCCACAGGATCTACTAGTGCTTTTGTTCTCACCTTTTTCCCTTTAGTGTAATCTCCTCTACTGGTTTAATCTGAATATACAGCACTGATTTACCTGCATGTCACTGTGGTGATAGAGTTTTCAATATCTTGATTCTTGGCTTTTCCACACCCTCACTAAATCTGTCTCCCTTCCTTTTCTCCCCACATTTAAAATCCTCTATAAAATCTATGACCATTCCTCTAATCAATCCGCAAAGTCTTCAACTATTGCTTGATGATCATTTTCTTTCTATCCATAAAACCATGGATTGTGTACTAAATTTTAAGGCACAATATAAACACAATTTGTCCTTTCTTCTTGTCACGTTTTATTGAACTTGGAATTATTGATGACTATTTTTTATACTAATGCTAACAGTTGTTTTTCAGCGTGATAATCAGTGGTCATACATTTTAATGTGATATTAAGATATTTAGAGACTATGCTGCGATTGATATGTCAGAAAGTGGAAATCTATGATATATGTTAAATACCTATCAAAAAATTTCAACAGTAATTTTCAGCCATAACCTTATTGTAGATCACAAAGTACCTCTCCATTTCACTGATTTGCCACAAAGTTTTAGGGGATCTACCAGAAAATGGCTGCTTGGATTATTTCGTCCTTTTTTGTTTTTGTTCTTTCATGAGATGTTGGTGTCACCTAATGAGGCTAATATTCATTCCCATCCCCAATTGCCCTTGCTTGCTCGACCATTTCAGTGGGTTAAGAATCAGCCATATTGCTGTGAGTCTGGAGTCACATATAAGCTAGACAAAGAAAGAATGGCAGGTTTCCTTCCCTGACAATCACTTCTGTTTTCACACTGATTACAGAGACCAATTGTTGTGGTGAACCTATTCTTCCGGACATTAACTGAGCCTCTGGATAATGAACCCAATGGTTTGACCGCTACATACTCTCTCTCTCCTATCATCCAATGAATTGAAGATGGCAAATACAGACTTACATCTAGGACTGGGAGTGCTGCATGTTGTCATTTTTCTTTATCCTTTGTACCATAACTATTCATCAGTGAGCAGATCTAAGCTGAAATTATCTGAATTTAGACTTCTCCCCTTCAAATGAAATCTGAAACTAAATCAGTGGCTCATTTCAGCAATAGAAGAGAATAAGTCAAATTATGGACATAAATCATCCATTGTTATCTCTTTTTATAATGGTGTTTTATAGAGTCATAGAGACATACAGCATGGAAACAGACCCTTCGGTCCAACTCATCTATGCTGACCAGATATCCCAAATAAATCTAGTTTCATTTGCCAGCATTTGACCCATATCCCTCTAAACCCTTCCTATTCATATACCCATCCAGGTGCCTTTTAAATGTTGTCATTGTAACAACCTCCCACCACTACTTCTGGCATCTCATTCTATACACGCACCACACTCTGCCTGAAAAAGTTGCCTCTTAGGACCCTTTTAGATCTTTCCTCTCTCATCCTAAACCTATGCCCTCTAACTTTGGAACCCATGTCATTCCTTATTTTAGGCATCCTGAAAAGTTTTTTTTTTCTCCTCACACTTGTATCTTTGCCTTTTCATTCTCAAACCTTTTAACATGCAGGAACAGTTTCTCCATATCAACTCTCTGCAGGCATCTCATAAATTTGAGAACTTCCATTAAACATTTTCTCACTTTCTCCACAAGAAACAGTCCCAACTTCTCTGTTCTATTTTGCTAGTTGAAGTGTCTCACTCTATGAAACATGTGTCATAAATTTCTTCTGCGCTCTTTCCAATGCGTTCACATTTTTCCACTATTCTGGTGCTCAGAACTGTATATGATAATCCACCTGTGGTTTAATCTGTGCTTATGTACGTTCATTTTCACTTGCCTCCTATATTCCATTCCTCTATTAACAAAGCTTAGAATTCTGTATCAGTGATAATGGGAACTGCAGACGCTGGAGAATCCAAGATAATAAAGAGTGAAGCTGGATGAACACAGCAGGCCAAGCAGCAGCTCAGGAGCACAAAATCTGATGTTTCGGGCCTAGACCCTTCATCTCTGAAGGGTCTAGGCCCGAAACGTCAGCTTTTGTGCTCCTGAGATGCTGCTTGGCCTGCTGTGTTCATCCAGCTTCACACTTTATTATCTCAGAATTCTGTATGTTTTATTTACAGTTCGCCCCACCAATCCTACCACATTTTAATAGCGTACACCCAAGTTATAGGACGTAGAACATTACAGCACAGTACAGGCCCTTCGGCCTTCGATGTTGTGCCGACCTGCCATACCAATCTGAAGCCCATCTAACCTACACTATTCCATGTACATCCATATGCTTGTCCAATGACGACTTAAATGTACTTAAAGTTGGTGAATCTACTACTGTTGCAGGCAAAGCGTTCCATTCCCTTACTACTCTCTGAGTAAAGAAACTACCTCTGACATCTGTCCTATATCTTTCACCCCTTAATTTAAAGCTATGCCCCCTCGTGCTCGCCATCACCATCCTAGGAAAAAGGCTCGCCCTATCCACCCTCTCTAACCCTCTGATTATCTTACGTCTCAATTAAGTCACCTCTCAACCTTCTTCTCTCTAACCAAAACAGCCTCAAGTCGCTCAGCCTTTCCTCGCAAGACCTTCCCTCCATATCAGGCAACATCCTAGTAAATCTCCTCTGCACCCTTTCCAATGCTTCCACATCCTTCTTATAATGCGGTGACCAGAACTGTACGCAATACTCCAAGTACGGTCGCACCAGAGTTTTGTACAGCTGCAGCATTAGCTCATGGTTCTGGAACTCGATCCCTCTATTAATTAAAGCTAAAGCACTGTATCCCTTCCTAACAACCCTGTCAACCTGAGTGGCAACTTTCAAGGATCTGTGTACATGGACACCGAGATCTCTCTGCTCATCTACACTACCAAGAATCTTACCATTAGCCCAGTACTTTGCATTCCAGTTACTCCTACCAAAGTGCATCACCTCACACTTGTCCGCATTAAGCTCCATTTGCCACCTCTCAGCCCAGCTCTGCAGCTTATCTATGTCTCTCTGTAACCTACAACATCCTTCTTCACTATCGACAACTCCACCGATCTTGGTGTCGCCTGCAAATTTACTAACCCATCTTTCTACGCCCTCATCCAGGTCGTTTATAAAAATGACAAACAGCAGTGGACCCAACACCGATCCCTGCAGTACACCACTAGTAACTGGTTTTCAGGATGAACATTTCCCATCAACCACCACCCTCTGCCTTCTTTCAGCAAGCCAATTTCTGATCCAAACTGCTATATCTCCCACAATCCCATTCCTCCGCATTTCCCACAATAGCCTATTGTGGGGAACCTTATCGAACACCTTGCTGAAATCCATATGCACCACTTCAACTGGTTTACTCTCATCTACCTGTTTGGTCACCTTCTCAAAGAACTCAATAAGGTTTGTGAGGCACGACCTTTCCTTCACAAAACCATACTGACTATCCCTCATCAAATTATTCTTTTCTAGATGATTATAAATCCTATCTCTTATAACCTTTTCCAACACTTTACCAACAACTGAGGTAAGACTCACTGGTCTATAATTACCAGGGTTGTCTCTACTCCCCTTCTTGAACAGGGGAACCACATTTGCTATCCTCCAGTCATCTGGCACTATTCCTGTAGACAATGACAAGTTAAAGATCAATGCCAAAGGCTTGGCAATCTCCTCTTGACCAGAGATTCCACTTTATTCGATAACCACACTTTACAACTTCCCGCGCTTTACAACTTCCTCCCTGCTTGACAGGTACGTACTTATCTAGGACACACAGGAACTTTTCCTTGAATAAGCTCCACATTTCTAATGTGCCCATCCCCTGCAGTTTCCTTCCCCATCCTATGCTCCCTAAATCTTGCTTAATCTGATCGTAATTGCCTTTCCCCCAGCTATAACTCTTGCCCAGTGGTATACACCTATCCCTTTCCATCACTAAAGTAAACATAACAGTATTGTGATTGCTATCACCAAAGCGCACACCTACTTCCAAATCTAACACCTGGCCGCGCTCATTACCCAGTACCAAATCTAATATGGCTTCAACCCTTGTTGGCCTGTCTACATACTGTGTCAGGAAGCCCTCCTGCAGACACTGGACAAAAACTGACCCATCTATAGAACTCGAACTATAGTGTTCCCAGTCAATATTTGGAAAGTTGAAGTCCCCCATGACAACTACCCTGTCTCTCTCACATTCCTATCAAGAATCATCTTTGGTATCCTTTCCTCAACATATCTGGAACTATTCGGAGGCCTATAGAAAACTCCCAACAGGGTGACCTCTCCTTTCCTGTTTATAACCTCAGCACATACTAACTCAGTTGACGAGTCCCCAAACATCCTTTCTGCAACTGTAATACAGTCCTTGACCAACAATGCCACACCTCCCCAACTTTTACCGTCTTCTCTGCTCTTACTGAAACATCTAAATCCTGGAACCTGCAACAACCATTCCTGTCCCATGCTTCTAGGAATTCTAGGAACTCCATCAACAAACATACTGATTTGGAGCCCATCTACCACCCTCTGAGAAAAAGAACAGGAAATGACATCACCGATGCAGGAAATGACATCAACAACCCAAGGAAACCTAAACAGATAAATAGAAAGCGGGACATAACACCAGCGCTTCACCGGAGGCTCACTGATGATGTTACCTAGAATGGTGACGAAACGTCTGAAAACGAACCTTCCAGCTCTGCGAGCAAACTTACATCCAGAATGTTTCACTGATTTCTGCCCCCTCCCCCTAGAACGTCCTGTAGCCATTCTGTGGCATCCCTGAGACCATACCATGTTCTGGGATCATGTTGACAGCCATTCTGTACCCCTTAACTAAAGCACCCAATCTGTGCTGCCCTTTCACATTTCTTTCTCCTTTTCTGAGCACTGTAGTGCCTTCAGTTTGGCTGTTGTTGCACTCATCAGAGATGCATCACTTACCTATGTCCAGAATGGAAAGCTAGTTAGCAGGACCGCTGAGGACTACCTGCCTGTTTCTCTTCAACTGTTTGACAGTTAACCATTTCCCATTTACCTGTTGTCCCTAACTTGTAGTGAGACCACCCCTCTGAACATGCTATCTGTGCAGAGTCATAGAGCTGTACAGTATGGAAGCAGACTATTTGGTCTAACTCGTCCGTGTCAACTAGATAGCCTAAATTATTCTGATCCCATTTGCCAGTATTTGGCCCATATCCCTCTTAAACCTTTCAAAGAAACAAAGAAAC
This sequence comes from Stegostoma tigrinum, assembly GCF_030684315.1. Classification (NCBI taxonomy): domain Eukaryota; kingdom Metazoa; phylum Chordata; class Chondrichthyes; order Orectolobiformes; family Stegostomatidae; genus Stegostoma; species Stegostoma tigrinum. Next base: position 41,544,216 of record NC_081369.1, read on the forward strand.
CGACAGCACAGGAACAGGCCCTTCGGCCCTCCAAGCCTGCGCCGATCGAGATCCTCTGTCTAACCTGTCATCTATTTTCTAACGGTCTGTGTCCATTTGCTCCCTGCCCATCCATGTACCTGTCCAAATATATCTTAAAAGACGCTAACGTGTCTGCGTCTACCACCTCCGCTGGCAACGCGTTCCAGGCACCCACATCCCTCTTTCCTGTTCATACACCCATCCAAATGCCTTTTAAATGTTGTCATTGTATCAGCCTGCCCCACTTCCTCTGGCAGCTCATTCCATACATGGACCACCCTCTGGGTGGAAAATGTTACCCCTTAGGTCCCTTTTAAATCTTTCCCCTCTCACGTTAAACCTATGCCCTCTAGTTTTGGACTCCCCCCAACAAGGGGAAAAGACCTTGTCTGTTTACCCTGTCCATGCCACCCAAAATCTTATAAAGTCTATAACGGCACCTTTCAGTGGAGGATTTGCAAATGCAATTCAATATCGATAAGTGTGAGGAAATCGTACTTTGGAAAGTCAAACCAAGGTAGGACTTAGACAGTAAATGATAAAGTCTTGAGGAGTGTTGTGGAACAGATAGACCTAGGAGTACAAGTACATAGTTCGTTTAAAGTGGCATCACAAGTAGGCAGGGTGGTGAAGCAGGCATTTGGCATGTGGCCATTCATTGGTCAAGGCATTGAGTATAGGAGGTGGAACATTGTTACAGTTGTATAAGTTGGTGAGGCTGCACTTGGAGTAATGTGTATGGTTTTTGGCTACTGTTATGGGAAAGACATAGTTAAACTGAAAAGTGTGCAAAGAAGATTTACAAGGATGTTGCCAGGGCTAGTAGGCCTGAGTTATAGGGAGATGTTGGCCAGGATAGGACTTTATTCCTTGGAATGTAGGAGAATGAGGGGTGACCTTATTGATGTGTATAAAATCACGATGGGCATAGATAGGATGAATGCATATAGTCTTATTCCCAGAGATGGAGAATTGAAAACTAGAAGGCATAGGTTTAAAGTGAGAGGGGAAAGACTCAAAAAGGACTTGAGGAGCATCTTCTTCATGCAGAGAATGGGCTGCCAGAGAAAGTGGTTGAGGCAGGTACAGTAGTAACATTTAAACATTTTGGATAGGTATACAAATGGGAAGGATTTAGAGAGATATGGACCAAATGCAAGCAGTTGGAACTAGCTGAGTGGGCAGCATGAACCACTTTTGGCCAAAGGGTCTATTTCCATGCTGTATTATTGTATGGTTCTCTGACCCTTCAGCATTTGATGCTTCAGGAAAAAAACAGTTGTAGCCTATTCAGCCTCTTTCTTTAGCTTAAACCCTCCAACCCTGGCATCATCCTAGTAAATCTCTTCTGAACCCTTTCAAGTTTCACAACATGCAATGGGATACTCATCACCTGTACAGCTCTGCTGACACACTAGAATCTAAACATAATCCTGGTAAAGCAACCTGACTGATCACCAGTGAGATGCTTCACAGGAGTAACGTAAAACTGCTTCAATTGCACCTTGCAAACTTGCAGCCTTTACTACATAATGAGGAACGGGTTGCAGGCATGAAGGAAAATAACTATCCCATAGTTCCCCTTCCAAACATCTCTCATCCTGTTTTGGAAATACAGGGCGTCCCCGATTTATGAACATCTGACTCATGAATGCGCATACTTATGAACACGATCCCATATGGGTATGTAATTTGAAAGACCTGATGTACAAGTATTTCCTGCGCTTATGAACAGCTGCTTTACCTTGTCCTGCATCGTGTTCCAACTTGCTTACAGATCAGCTTGAGAACTGATCCCATTCAGGACTGCCTGTACATTCAGTCAAATGCAGAGATTGGAAGTTGCTGTCAGTGATCGGCGCAGGTTGCCAACAAACTCAGCAAAGCATCGGTTTGGGCTATTTGTCCACTAGTTCCTCACTTTAAAAACTTCAGGAAAAATTTACAGCTAATGCATTAAGGGATAAGTGAATTTTGAACAGAGATAATTAATTCCAAACAAGCTCTCTAGCTTTGAAAATGTTAACTTTCCAAAAAAAAAGTTATCTCTAACTCTAATTTATAACTTTTCTTCTACTTAATTCCACCTGTCTTTTCCAAATTCTTTTGCTTTCTATACCATTCTGTACCTCATCTGTACTGCTTCTGAATTCCTGGTTTGGTCTCGGTCTATTCTACAAAGGATTCTTTCTTCCCAGATTATAGACACCAGAGATGTTCTGTTGAAGACATTGCTCTATGCGGTGTTGGATTAAAGCAAGTCTTCACTCAAAAACCCAAGAAAATTTTCAGGTTAACTATATTAGCAGTGTGAAGAGGAAGTGCCACTCTTTAATTTCTGAGCTTAAAATTTAGACCATGTTTCAACAAACCAATGGGTTGTGCCATGAAATTAACTTCTGTATTTCTAACCTCCAGTCAAGGAAAAATTAATAGTCTTGGCAATAAATTACAATATAGGTACTTTGTTAGACTAAGATCAATTCTGGTGCTTAGATACTTAACAACATCAGTCTACATGAGTGACTATGGTTGACAACTTGGAACAGGTTACCATGAATTTAAAGATCACTCCTTGGAACAGCTTGAACAAATCACAATCACTACATCAACACGCCAATTTGCAAGTATGCATTCTTTCAACCAAAGCACTGGTGCGATTCAGCATGAATAACAACGCCTTTTATCGTGTATTGGTTTCAAAGATAAATTAAAATAACTATTCCTCTCTGATCTGAAGTCCATCCTGAAAGAAATAAAACTGTTGGAAATTGTGCATTATTTAAAATGTATTCTTATTTGTCCATTCTCGCATAATGAGCTACTGAAAGAGGAATGTGATGAAAACATTTTCTGATGTGCTTATATTGTTTAAGCACATGTTCTCCACCTCTCAGCTCTGTGAACAAGGACAACTGGTAGACAAATGAAACCAGACCCTCCATTGACGATTGAAAGGTAAATACAGTATATCAATGCCCCATGTACAGGAAACTTCCAGTATGAACCTTGTTTTCTGTTAACTTGATTAGGGTATCAGCAAGAATGATTATACCACACCTGGATTAGAGGAAAAAAAGTACTGATCTGGTTTCCAGTTGATCAATATTAACAACACTTGCTGGAAGGTTACATGGGTGTCATGTGAGGATAAGGCCTGACTTGGAAATGACCAACAGAATGATAACGCATTGAAGGTCACATATGAATAATTGTCTGCTATTCAAGATATCGGAGATCAACAGCTCTTTATGGAATCTTAACTCCACAAGAGAGCAGTATCAAGACATCATAAGAAAATATGAGAGGAAATGTATAATGTGAGGTAAATGAGTGTACAGTTTCTTCTATTCATACTGATGTTTACTTTACAGAGCACAGGTGTGTCGAATCTGCCAAGATCAGAGCTAAATATCCAGACAGAGTACCAGTGAGTAGGATTCCAGTGAAATGTATTGGTTTTAATAATTACTTTTGCATTGTTTTGACAATGAGGAATTATTTAAACTTATTTTCTTGCAAGAGTTCTTTCTAACATGATATTCAAAGATAAAAGACCGTTTGGAGCTTTGTATACTTGATAAAGTCATGGACATATCTTCAAACAGTCTCAGAATAGTGGTGAGAATTGATAACTTCCACAGGAAAACAGTTCAACATTTGAAAAAGAAGAATTCCGAAAAATATTTGAAAAGAACAGTCAAATGAAAGGGCTGAATGAATTTCTGTGTATTGTCAGAGTCACTTACTTGTATATTTAATGGCTTCAAACTCTCATTTCATCAAATGAGTTTTATTAGAAATCTCAACCCATTACAAAACAGATGTACATTGGTACAAATTAAACAGAGGGTTGAATTTATGTTAAGCAGAATATTACCATGTGCTTGGATGCAAGTGAAGATTGTGCCAGGTATGGATTAATTTAGCCCCTGAAGAGCAATGTTAAAAATAGTTATACCACAAAAGAAATAATGGAATGTTCTTCATTGTCCTAGATTATCAAGCAAACTGAAGCAAATGTTCTTTATTTAACCTGTAAATTTAGTTACATTATCTGTTTTGCCATGCACTAACTATGGAGCAGTGCTTTTACATGTAAATATATACAGAATATCTGTTTTGTTTGTTATTGACAGGAAACTGGAATATGAATAGATTTTGGCACAATTATTACATTCCTTTATCTATATCTGAACTATGTTAAGTAAACTTAAGTTTATCTTTTTGATTATATTATGACAACTGTTTGAAGGTGCAAGTGGCTCTGACAGTTCACCATCAAGATGTTTCAGTAATTTTGTATTAAAGATGGATGTTAAACAATTCTGTGTTCTCAAGGTTTTATTTTAGGCATTAAAGATATCTGAGTAAATTTGGGGATCATTTTAAGTACCTACCCAACGTTTGCAGCAAATTGAAAGTGCTGAAGTTACTCAACGGTTCAGGCAACATCTGTAGAAAGAGGGAGGTCACGTTCGCATTTTAGAGTCCCCTCTTCTGGCCCAAGTTGCTTTTATAGTGCTTTAATCGAGCTAGTTGCAGGCATATTCACAGGCATTTTCTCCAGAAAAGTACCCATTTCATAAGAACAGAAGTGCTGACAAGTAGGATAACTGCTGTCTTTGCCACAGAACATGACAGCGTACTTCACCTATTTAAAACAGCTACAAACTATAAAATACAAGTTTTGTTCAAAATCTATTCCTGATGTCAAAAAATCGAACATATTTTTAATAGTTTTGTTCTAATAGGTGATAGTGGAGAAGGTATCTGGCTCACAGATAGTAGATATCGACAAAAGAAAGTACCTGGTGCCCTCTGATATCACAGTGGCACAGTTCATGTGGATTATTCGGAAACGGATCCAGCTGCCATCTGAGAAAGCCATCTTCCTTTTTGTAGATAAAACAGTCCCTCAGTCCAGGTCAGTGGTTTAATGACTTGCAATTAGCCTGTTAGCCAAGTTTTGAGAGAGACATCTGTACTATTATTGCATGAGTAGCATCAATATAGCAGTTAAACACACTAGTGAAGATTATCCATGTAATTAATAGAATGTAACTGCTATTTAATAAACAGTATGAAGTCTAAGTAATCTTCATAATTCATATGAGATTCATCACCTATGCTGCTTAAAATAATTGGTATTCAATTTTTACTGATTTATGTATCCTCTACATTTATTTACCCCTTCTGAATTCATAGAGTCATACAGCACAGAAACAGATCCTTTGGTATGTCCGGTCCATGCCAAATATGATCCCAAACTAAACTCATCCCACCTGCCTTCTCCTGGTTCATATCCCTCCAGACCTTTCCTATTCATGTACTTATCCAAATGCTTTTTAAACATTGCAATTGTACCCATATCCATCATTTCCCCAGGAAGTTCAATGAACCACTCTATAAGCTTGACTTCTTAAGTTTGCTGTTCATGCAACTAATAGTGCATTACAGAAGTGCTGCCCAGTACAAAACCATATCTGATAGTAGACACTTTTTCTAATTTTTTTTGAAAATGTAAGTTTGCTGAGTATGGTCTGTACCCTACCTATTTTTTTAAAAAAACACTGAAGAAACCACAGGCTAACGAAATCAAACAACTCCTCGGAGTACAATCTGTATACCTTGCATAAAACCAATATTAAAGTTCATTCATGAATATACAGCCCCCACCCCAATGCAGACACATGTACACAAACTTACTGACGTGCGCTCACAACCTTTCTCACTAATCTGCAGATACCTCGTTACTTGATCGTGCTGTTCATCCATACAATTCTCTTTGAATTTTCTCTATTCCATCAGTATAACTTACTCCAGCCCTTCTAACATAGGGTTCCCAAATGTTCCTTATGCTACAAAATAATATGCTTATTTTGACCTTCTGGGCACAATCTGCCTCTTCTACAGACACTTTTGGTGGCAGAACTTTGAAAATTCCTCTGTAAACCTCACTTCTCTTATAAAAGAAACTTCATTACCCATGACTAATCTCACGAGAACCAATGTTGTTTTTCTTTTACTTGTGTCTATTTGTGATACACCATGGGATGTTTCCTTATATTGAAGGAACTATATGGTGTAGTTCATTGACCATGTTTCAGCAGTTCTCTCAAACATCAAAATTTAAAAGGATATTATTATGCTCAATGTTTGCTGTTTCTTATAGTTTGACCATGGGCCAACTGTATGAGAAGGAGAAAGATGAAGATGGATTCTTGTATGTGGCTTATAGCGGAGAAAACACATTTGGCTTCTAAATGTCTGTGCTTTAGCTCACAGCCACAGTTAATGCTCACCGATGAAAAGCCTACTTGTACTGTAGATAAACTATATCTTTTTGAAATATGATCTTGTGCGGAACATTAATCATTATGAATGCATTTGTTATTTGTTTCACTCTATATTGTTTATTATGTTTAAATTATATAAAGATTTTTTTCTTTGCAGCTCAGTATTGTGTCATGCCTGCTGTTTGATATTTTTAATTAGTTTTAGACCCGTATTTAAGAAAAGTTGTGTAAATATTGAATGATAAGGTGGCTGGAACAACCTAAACAACAATAAAGGTATCAAAGTTTATCAGTCTTTTTCTTAAATTGTGGTCTTAATAATAGATGTTTCTTTATTTTTGACATTTTAAATATGTTAGATATCCAAAATATCTTGCTTTGTCAATAATTAAGGAATAGAAGACCTACATTTGTATCTTAATTGCACAGGAGTGATTATTTAATAATGTAGTGATAAATTACAAGTATAAGGATACCTTTTTTAAAAAAAAGGAAGAATGGATTCCATAGAAAATTGCACAGTGCTCCTTCATTCAGATTCAAATCCAGTTCAGATTCATTGAATGGAAGTTTCTTATCTTTGACTGTAACCATATTAAATTTAGTGTTTGAACAATGAGATTTTGTGTTGTAGCGGATACAGAGCAAGTACTCTATTCTGCAGAAATAGAAAGCCTCATTCAGGATGCATGCAGCAATAGCTGTTAGGAAGAAAACCCCAACAGTGCAATAAGGAATCATGTTTTGACAATATTGCTGTGGCAGAATAGAGGAATCTTAATCTCAGCATCTGGCCACGCTATACCTCACTAGGGAATGCTGAGTACCGCTTCTAAGACACAGATTTTAATTTAGCAGGGAAGAATCTTATTCCAAACTGTTACAGAATTTGAACTACATGATGTGCACGTGTCGTCAGTAACAGTCATTTGTCCAGAAGCCAATCAGTTGATTGGGAACAAAAACAGAAGCTACTGAGAAAGCTTAGCAGGTCTGGCAGCATCTGTGAAGAAAAAATTCAGCGTTAATGTTTTGGGTCCGGTGACTCTTCCTTAGAACTCAATTTATCGGCTTGGCTTCCACCCAAACAAGGAACAGATTGCTCGTAGCTGCAAAATAAGGTAGTCCTGCGTGCTGCTGGTGGTGAAGGTTAATCCCGGGCTGTTGTATTTTAATCAAGGGAGAGGAGGGTTATTCAGAGGCAGAAGTAAGGTGGGATGGCAGTCCATTAAGTGGTGAGAAGGGGTTTGCTCCTCTTGGGTTGGGGGAGGTAAGTGTCTTAAGTTGGGAGGACTTTAAATACTGGTAGCTGATCAGAGGCCTGAGGTGAGGTCCACGATGTTAGGTTGAGCTAAAAAGTGGGTAACCGCATAGGGGAGATTGTGGCCAGATCGCAGATTTATGGAGTTTTCTTAGGAAAGCCCAGAAGGTTAAGCAGATAAGTGTGAAATTAATGACTGCCTTGTATCCAGTAACCCTCATCTGACTTAATTACCAGATTTCCCGAAGCTGTGATAGATATCGTCTTATATTTTCTAATCAACCTTTCCAAAGATGATATTACACGTCCCCTGGATCAGGTAGGACCTGAACCTGGGACTCGAAGATAAAGAGGACGACCAATGCACTGCAAGAGATCTCTGAAGATGGGATAGTTTTGTGAAACTTGCTGAAATGAGTATGGGTATCCAGAAAATGTTGGAATAGTTATAGACATTTTCTGATGAACATTTTCAGAGGTATTATTACAGGTCTCTGAAACAGGATTTGAACCTGGGCAAACTGGAATAGTTGAATGAATTGTTCAATTTTAAAATGACTCAATGTTCTATTATTTGCATTGGTCACCTTCCTGTTTTTGTTAAAGCCAGAACTGATCAGGTTGAAGGCTTTAACTCTTTGTCATCTCAAACACACTTTGATTAAAATTTCAGCTATAAACCATAGGTGTGAATGGATCCCTGCTTTAATGATGCAGTATTGTACTAAAATACTTATAGGCATATGTTAAGAATGTTTATGATGCCTGTAATCCCTGGAAGTGCTCCATATTCTCCAGATTAACAAACTGAAGCAAACGTGTTCTAGAAATTGGAAAGAAAACCTGAAAATGCTGACTCTAAATTGTCACAAGGCTTTTCAGATAACCTACACTGGCCAAGTTGAAGTTTTCAACAGTTAAATGCGAGGAAGACCAAAATCATTCCCTTAAATCACCATCACAAATTAAAGTTTTTAAAAAAAATGTTCATGGGATGTGACTAGGCCAGGATATATTGCTACCTCGGATCATCCAGAGTGCAGTTAACCACGTTGCTAAATCGTGGCTTTGAATCAAGCTTTGGCCAAACCAGAGAAGGATGGCAGGTTTTCTTCTCCTAAAATTTATTAGTGAGCCATATAGTTTGTTTTGTTTTGGTGACAATCATTGTTGGTTACATGGTTATCATTAGTTCAGCACTTTTTAAATTCTAGATTTTTATTGAATTCATTCCACTAGCTCCCATGGTGGGATTCGAACCCATGTCCCCAAAAATTCAACCTGGGGTTCTGGATCACTACACGCAGGACATTTACCCCTACACCACAACATGTTGATTCTGTAGCTCCTGGCTTGAACCATTTCCTACCTGAGACTGACCCAGAATGTTTGCAACACTGATTACTTCTTTGATTGTCAGATACATGGGTTCTCATCATATTTACATGCTAACACGGGTGGTTAGTTTAAGCACTTCAAGTCCAGATCCAGCTTCCTTTCAAAGGCATTTAAACGGTTACCACTTCAGCCACCAAACTGTACTTTTCTCTGAATTGACCTCCATTTTCTGTCTTTCTGTGCACTCAACCAAACTGGTGAAATCTGTCTGGCGTTTGAAACTGGCCTTTTAGCCACTGTCCTTTCTAGTCCTGCAGGGTAAAACGCACGTTTGCAAGCGATAAACTAGTGTAGAGCAGGAGGGCCACAGCAGGTCAGGCAACATCGGATATGCAAACATTGACATTTTGGGTTGGGACCCTCCTTCAGAAGGAGCTCCTAAATAGATGGAGAGGAGGGGTGGGGCCGGGAAGATGGGTGGGTGCAGGTAGGCAGTGGTGGCGATTGGTCAGTGAGGTGGGAGGAGCGGATAATTGGGAGAGAAGATGGACAGGTTGTGTCAAATCAAGGAGGTGGGGATGAGAGAGATTTCGAAATTGGTAAAGTCCACATTGAGGTCGTTGGGTTGTGGGCTCCTAGGGCAGAACATGAGGTGCTGCCCGTCTAGTTTGCGAGTGGCGTCATTGTGATACTGGAAGAGGACCAGGATGGGCCTGTCGCCCACGGAGTGGAAATGGTTCGCAACTGGAAGGTATTGTCTCGGAGATCGCTTTGTAGAGTACTTGCGCTCTGTTTACGAAAAGCTCAGTGACAACCGCTTCAATTATTCACAGCACTGCCTCCTTAATGGGATTGAGCATACTGCAGCCATGACTTGATCCCATAAATTTGCTGTTGCTGGTTTTTTGAACGTCATGTCCTGCGTTTGCGTTAATTCATGTGATGTACTACGTTTAGGTGGTATGCCTAAAACTAGACTCAGTGTATGAGATGTGATCATATAGATTCCAACATTATTATTATCTGTGAAGGTGAGAGAGGAAGCACTGAAATATTAGATTTGAGGCATAGCTGAAATATACTGTTTGGTTAATCAAAGGGCATATAGTGAACAGTAGGGTGAATCAAGGCGGTGCAATTTATAAAACTTTTACAAATATGCATTCACATATTTGACCACTTATGTGAATTATTAAGCTTCTTGTTGCACTACATCACTAGACTGATGGCGTTAATTACAAGACCTGCTGTCACTGCCTTCCAAACTCTCATCTTGACGGCCCCCTGACCTACAAGATAAGCTTTTCCGCTGGTCAATCTTCTGTGCTGTTGATTCCCGTACAGCTTCTGAAAACTTGAGGGTATATTTTGTAGCCTGTACTATTTTTTTTTTGTTCCTTCCTTCAGGTCTTTAAATTTCGCCCACATAATTTGTTTTATGTATCTCACTTTTAAGTGGTGCCAGCTCCACAGAAACATGAGTGCCTGCTGAGGCATGCAACCACTCAGCTTTTTTCCATACTATCTGCATCATTTACAATGGGCATTGATTAGTTGCACATTGAGATCCCACCACTTGACTTTGATTTTGGGCATAACTGAGTATACTGTGTCCTCAAATAATTTTTTTTATTGTAAATGAGTTTACAAAACACATATCTGGAAGTTTATTTATACTTGTCAATTAATCTTTGGAGTACTTAATTTGTTGTCTTCATAAAGTTGTCTTTTTGATATCATTTTTGTGTGCTTTAATATTTTGATATTCAAGCAAAGGACAGAGTTAGAAGAGAATAGTTATACTTACAAACTTTCTTTAGCATTTGGTCGAATTATGCAATGAAAATAAATAACTGGATTGATGAAATAATGTGCGATCATGCCTGTTACAATTTGTCCTTAATCATTTGGCAGCGTGGAGGAACAGAGGGATCTTGGTGTGCAGATACATAGATCCCTTAAAATGGCCACCCAAGTGGACAGGGTTGTTAAGAAAGCATATGGTGTTTTGGCTTTCATTAACAGGGGGATTGAGTTTAAGAGTCGTGAGATCTTGTTGCAGCTCTATAAAACTTTGGTTAGACCGCACTTGGAATACTGCGTCCAGTTCTGGGCGCCCTATTATAGGAAAGATGTGGATGCTTTGGAGAGGGTTCAGAGGAGGTTTACCAGGATGCTGCCTGGACTGGAGGGCTTATCTTATGAAGAGAGGTTGACTGAGCTCGGTCTCTTTTCATTGGAGAAAAGGAGGAGGAGAGGGGACCTAATTGAGGTATACAAGATAATGAGAGGCATAGATAGAGTCGATAGCCAGAGACTATTTCCCAGGGCAGAAATGGCTAGCACGAGGGGTCATAGTTTTAAGCTGGTTGGTGGAAAGTATAGAGGGGATGTCAGAGGCAGGTTCTTTACGCAGAGAGTTGTGAGAGCATGGAATGCGTTGCCGGCAGCAGTTGTGGAAGCAAGGTCATTGGGGTCATTTAAGAGACTGCTGGACATGCATATGGTCACAGAAATTTGAGGGTGCATCCATGAGGATCAATGGTCGGCACAACATTGTGGGCTGAAGGGCCTGTTCTGTGCTGTACTGTTCTATGTTCTATGTTCTATTTACCCTATGCAAACATACATACTTTTCAAGTTTTCTAAGTTAACTGCTAGTACTAAAATTTCCAGGGGATGACAGGCAGCCTGACCTTACATAGGTGTGTGACATTATTCTCTGTATAATTATCCCAAACCAATATTGCTATATTTGTCTTTTGGGAACATGCATGCTTCTGTTGGTATTTCACGAGTGCTAATGAAAAATTGCTTAGTAAAAATCTTGGATTGTTAGTATTCACAAGACTATTACCGATGAGAATGGTCTTTTAGTCCACCCATTTTATTCAGAATGACCATTACAGAATTCAAGTTGGTTCTCATGCGATTCTAAATTTTGTGACTTCACAACTTTATCTGCAAGTTTGAGTGTTGTTCACTCCTGTACTGGTTTGAAACTGTGACTACTTGTCATATCGCCAATTTGAAACAATTTTCACCATTTACCTTTTCAATACCATTTACAGTCTGCGGGGGAGGGGTGGTGATCAAATGGCTCTGATTTGCATTACCTCAAATTTCAATACTAAGAAGTGACATTAGTACTCCAGCTGGAGTGCTAAACTGTTGAATCATGGTTCTGACTTATCACTTACTGATTTTATGCAGCTAAATAATCTTTTGGCTTTTCTGATTGCTGGCCTGTATTCATTGGACATATTAAAGACCGAGTCTACTGAGACCCCTAGTTCATTTTCAGCTCAGTATTCCAGTGTCACAGCCAGAGCATGAAGATACTTCATGTATTTTGTTCTGGCATCTAAATATTTGATTCATGAAGTGAGAGGAGAAATTACATGTTTTTTTTCAACTTAAGAAGTCATGCACAAATTATTAATTAACTACCTAATCTCAATATTAAGTTAACATTTATGTATGTAACAATGGATAATTATAAATCGACTGCTGGGGTCATCTAACAGCATGAGTATCAGATGATTAATGCAGAGTTATGTAACAAAATGAGAAGAGGAGATTGTAAAGTTTTTTTCAGGAAGGTCACTTACAGAAGGGGATTAGATTGTTTAAAGGGAATCTTTCTCTAATTGTTTCACTAAACTGTACCCGAGAGGATCTAGGAAAGAACGTTTGCTTGGATGCAATACAATAAACTTTGCAAGTTTAATAATTTACCGTCAAAGAAATTTATTTTGCTTTCAATTAATTAATCAGAAAGACATTGGTCTGGGTGTTAGGTTTTATAGCTAAGTGCGAGATGCAACACATTTTTTGAAGGGCTTTTCGCCAGAATGCTTAGCAAAATTTCTTGCTGTGTGTTACCAAATCCACCTCATGTTATTGTGTCCCTCTTGTCTGATTCTAGCTCAATCTTACCATGCATCAGATCCTGGAATTGACTGGCATCCCATGCACCTACACCCGTTTAGAAGTCTGTGTTTGACCAGCACAATTCCTGATATTTACTCCAGACATAGCAGACAAGGGGGAGTTTGTGAACTTTTTTGTGGGCAGGAACCTGGAGATTCTGCTAAACAGGTGATAATAGATGGGACGTCCTCTTTTCCCAGCACCAACAGTGGAGGTCACCCCAATAGGCTATACCAGCCTCATGATTGACTCGGTCAGTGCAAACGTAGCCATCTAGAGGAATACGCTCCAAGGTAGGAAGAAAGACCTTCTCCACTCCACCAGTGCGAAGTGTATTCTCTCTGCTATCTCATCCTCACTCTATCTCTGCTACTGCACCCAACACCTACCAAGGCGCATACTCTATCACTCTCTCAACTGTTGGCAACATCTTCCCTCCCTTGTTGTCACTCACCCAAAAACCTGACACCACTTGCACTGCATGCCCTCTGCACTACCTATTCACTTACTGGAAAATCTGTGTGGCATGGTGATGCTGTCATGTCTGCTGTAGACGTGAACATTGGTGTGTGCCCAGATGAGCCAACAGCATTTGGAAAAGCTTCAGCATAACTTAACTTAGCTTCCTTCTCACAAAGAAGAGAACAAAGCAGTCATGTGACAAAAATGGCTTCAGCTGTGAGAAACTTCAGTGATGTAGATACATTTGAGAAGCTGGAACTAATTTCCTTGGAGAGGTGGCTGACTGCAAAATTGATACAGATGTTCAAAATGGGGAGTTTAGACAGTGTAGGCAGACAGAAACCATTCCTACTGACAGAAGCATAAAGAGCCAGACATTACTGATTTAAGATGATGAGCAAAGAACGAGCTGAGGATAAACCTCTTAATGCAGCAGGTGATTGGGATCTGGAATGTGTGTGTGGTGGAGACAGATTCAAAAGAAAACAAGATAACCATCTGAAAGAATAGAATTAGACGTATGGGAAAAGGCAGAGGAGTGAGACTAGGTCAGTTGCTCTTGCAGAGACAGCAAGGACACAATAGGTCAAATGTCTTTTCTGTGCTGGAACCATTCTATGATTCTGTTCCACTCAACTGACCAATCGTTCAGTGTCTGTGCCTAATTGTGATTTTGCATTAGAATAATTATACCTTCACATATTTTAACACTGGGCATCATCATCACCAATTTTAGCACTTAGGATGTCCAAATTCAAAGAACATAGAATCCCTACCATGCAGAAAGAGGCCATTTAGCTCATTGAGTCCCTCTCCACAGCATCCCATCCTATCCCCATAACTGTGCATTTATCATGGTTAATCTATCAAAACTGTGGGAGGAAACCGGAGTATCTTGTGGAAACCCACACATATGGGGAGAACTGTGCAAATTCCAACAGTCATGCAAGTTTTGAAGCAAACCTGGGTCCCTGAGCCTAACCACTGAGCCACTGACGCCCCCCCCCCCACCCACCTTGGTTCTGTCAAAGGCGTGCATTGTTTGAACCATGTATTAGCACAATTAATAAATTAATTTAATCAACTTTGAAGAATGTTAGCACATTTGTGTCATTTAAACTGTGGAGATTTTGATGCTGATCATCTTCTGAATTCTTAAACTTTGTATTTGCCATGTAAATGCATTAATGTCTATGTTGATAAGCAATGTTTGAATGCTTTCCACAAACGGTGAAGTAAACATACCAGACAGAAAGCTGATGACTTACAATGTCAGTAACCCTATATGCATGTGACACGCCAATGTCCTCAAAGGTACCATTTCTAAATGAATTTTTTCAAAAAAAAATGCATTCATGGGATAACAACATCACTGACTACGTCAGTATTTATTGCCCAAGGGGCAGTTGAGAGTCAATCACATTGTTGTGGGTCTGGAGTCACACTAGTCCAGACCAGGCAAGTATCGCAGCCTCCTTCCCTAAAGGACATTAATGAACCAGATGGGTTTTTCCTGACAATCGGCAATAGTTTCATGGTCGTCATTAGACTTTTAATCGCACATTTTTAAAAATTTAATTCAAATTTCACCATCTGCATTGGCAGGATTTGAATCTTGGTCCCTGGATCAGCAGTCCAGCAATAACACCTCGAGGCCATTGTCTCCCCTTAAACATCTTTGTTGGAAAGCATAAATTAGACCAAGTCCAGCCTACTGAGAAGTACTTCCCGATTAATGTCTCTGAATTTTCTATGAACCTAGAACGTAATCAGTGTAAAATTAGTAGGGACAGCAGGGGTTGAGGACCTGAAAAGAATGTGGTATGTTCCAGAGACATCAGGCCTCTACCCTCAAATGCAATAAAAGCTCATTTATAGTTTTGTGAAAAATAAGTCTCTAAATTCTAATAGTTTGTCGATGTTGGTGATAAAGTAGGGGTACAAAGAACAATTCATTTACTGTCCTGCAGCTTTTTTTTTCAGAACTGATGAATCATTCCATCATTACCAGATTTTACTACTATATCTCTTAACAAAAGATGCATTTACAACATTCAATAGAAATTATGGTGTCTGTTACACAGAAACTCTGCACGCATTTTGAAAACTGCAGAATAAATTATAATTAGTTTCCCAAATTTACTTTTGTTAACATGGAAGACACTAATCCTGAGACAAAGACAGCTTTAAACGTATGCTGTGTTGCCCGGTAACTGTACCGTACAGTTTCACTACAATACCTTCAGGTGTTTAGCTTTCAGATGCCTGTTGTGTGATAATGTCACTGTTGTACTTGCCCTGATTCACAAAAGAATATTCAAGAATATAAAACAAGTAATCCCCTGAATGACTGACTGTGTAATATATTTCCAAGTCAGGATGGAGGTGGCTTGGAAAGGAACTTGCTGTTGGTGGCTTTTGTATGCACCTGCTGCCCTTGCCCTTCTATACGGTAGTAGTCATGGGTCTAGATGGTGCAATCTAAGGAACCTTGGTGAATTTCTGCAGATAATCTTTTAGATGGTGGAGTGAATGTTTACACTCATCTCGTAAAGTGGGGTGTATTCCATCACACTCTCTTGACTTGTGACTTGTTAATGGGGAACAGTCTTTGGGGAGTCAGGAGCTGAATTACTTGCTTCAAGATTTCTGATCTCTGGCCTGCTCATTGTAGCTGCAGTATTTATATGGCTAGTCCAGAACAGTTTCTGGTCAATGGTAAACATCGGAATGTTGATGGGGAATTCATACTGGTGATGCCATTAAATGTGAAGGAATGACGATTGTACCGTCTCCTATTGGACAAGTGTGGCATACATGTTACTTGTCACGTGTAAGTCCAAACCTGGAAACTGTCTAAATTTTGCTGCATTTGCTCATAGATTGCTTAATATCTGAGGAATCATTAGTGGCATTGAACCTTGTGCAGCCATTGGTAAATATTCCCAGTTCTGACATAATAATTGAAACAGCTGAAGATGGTTGGGCCTAAGACACTATCTTGAAATTCCTGCAGTGATATCTTGCAGCTGAGATAACCAACCTCTAACAACCACAACCTAGGGCTTTTTGAAGCTGCATTTGTTCAAATGCAGCTTTGATGTCAAGGGCAGTCACTATCATTTCACCTCTGGAATTCAGCTGTTCTTTTCCAATGTGTGATGAAGTCAGTTGCTTTAGAGGCACTGACAGAATCCAAACTGAGAGTCAGTGAGTGGGGTTTTGTTTAGTAAGTGCTACGTGAATGATTGGGATGGACTGCAAAGGAAGTAATTGGCCAGGTTTGCTTTTTTTGTGTACAAGACCTATCTAGGCAATTTTCCACATTATTGGGCAGATGCCATTGTTGTACTAGGGGTGTGGCCAGTTCTGGAACACAAATCTTCAGTACTGTTGCGAGAATATTGATAGGGTCTCTGCAATATCAGGTGCCTTCAGTTATCCTTTGCACTGATCTACTGGGCATCCTCGTCACTGATGGTGCCAACATTTGTGCAGTCTCCTCTGACAGTGATTGTCAGCAGTAGTGATAATGGGAACTGCAGATGCTGGAGAATCCAAGATAATAAAATGTGAGGCTGGATGAACACAGCAGGCCCAGCAGCATCTCAGGAGCACAAAAGCAGACGTTCCGGGCCTAGGCCCTTCATCAGAGAAGGGTCGAGACCCGGAACGTCTGCTTTTGTGCTCCTGAGATGTTGCTGGGCCTGCTGTGTTCATCCAGCCTCACATTTTATTGTCAGCAGTAGGACCTGTTTAACAATTTTATCCAGGTGGGGTCTTAATTGGTTGCCTGTCGGATTCCCGCACAATTTCTTCCTCAACATCACCTTATAAACCTGCAGCATATAAATCTGGGCAAGGGCAACAATGCAATGGAACACCAACGCCCGCATGTTCCCTCCAAGTCACACACCATCCTGAATCAAACTATGGGTTGAATCTTTCTTTTCTTTGGTTATATGTCAATTTTTGTCAAGTTCAATAGAACATTTCTTGGTGTAAATCCTAGGAAGATCTCTCGCTGTCTCACCGAGTTAATTATATGGCGTCATTAATTACCTATCCCACTGCTAGTGGGAGACCTGAGTTTAACGATGTGTTGGTAAGGTTGTTTAATCAGTCCCTGTGTTATTGTCTGCAGTTGACAAGGTTGATTTAATTGATAAAGTTTGAAATGGCAATATGGAATATTTAGACAGGAACTGGACAATTTAAATTGGGAGCAGCGGTTTGAGGGAAATCTACATCTGGCTTGGGAATTTGTGAAGGCCCATTGTTCAAGACTAGAATGTTCCTGTGAAAATGATGGATAGGGCTGACAAGATTTGGGAAGCTTGAATGACAAGAGAAATTGAGGCTTTGGGAAAAAGAAAAAGGAGGCAATACATCAGATTTTGAAGACAGGCGGAGCTCTTGAAGAATCTAAAGGTAACAGGAAAGAACTCAAACAAGAAATTAGGAAGGCTAAAAGAGGCCAATAAATGTCTTTGGCAAACAAGATTACGGAAAATCCTAAAGCATTTTATATACATATAAGGAGCAAGATGGTAGCTAGGAAAAGGGTAGATCCACTCAAGGACAAAGGATGGAATTTGTGCGTGGAGCTGGAGGAAATGGGTGAATCTTTAACAAATGCCTTGCATCAGTATTCACAAAGCAGAAGGATATGGTGTATGTGGGTCTTGGGAAAGGATTTCGATATTCTAGGACATGTCTACATGAAAAAAAGGTGGTGTTTGGTGATTTGAAAAGCATTAAAATCGACAAATCCCCCGGACCTGATAGGATCCCAGAATGCTAAGGGAGGAAGTTCAGGAAATTGCTGGGGCCTTGTACAAAATTTTGGTAACCGCTTTGATCACAGGACTGGTCCCAGAGGACTGGAGAATAGCCAACACTTTTTCTTTGTTTAATAAGGGCTACGGTGATAATGCAGGAAATTACAGGCCAGGGAGCCTTACATCAGTGCTGGGAAATAACTGGAGAAAATACTTAGGGATAGAATTTGCTCATATTTGGGGAAAAATATGGACTTATTAACGATGAGCAGCATGGCCTAAAAACATATATTATCATTTTCATTCACCTTTGCAAGCAAAGCCTGCCTAATACTCTAGTTAGGTACCACACAATTTTATTATGCATTATTATTATGCTACTATCATTGTACCTTCAAACATATAACTTGCTAGTAATGGATTTTGAGGGGGAAATCAGACTAAATTACTCAGGTGCTTAAATTGTTGAGATGCCAAGTGGTATTTGTAAATTAATCTCCTGCATAATGTGAAAGTACAATATTCTTGTAATAGCAATCGGAGAACAATAAATTGGATCGAATTACAGCAAACAACAGGTACTTCTGTGCTGGTATTGAACTGAGGTTTGTTTTTTATATAATCTCTGTTTTTTAGAGGTGTCTTTGCTTTGCTTCCTGATTTTTACGTAAGGAGAAAGAGGAAATTAATATTCATCATGGGAATTCTTCTTTGTATAGCAAAATTAAAGAACTGTTCAACAGCATCATAAAGATACTACACTCCTGGCTTTAGGTTAGCTATTACTTAGCTTTACAGTAAACATAAGCTCAAGAAAACTGAAAAATTGTAACAAAAGATGAAGATGAACATTGCTTATTCTTCTCAAAATGAAAACTTGCCTAATATGTTGTAGATTGTAATAGGAAACTTATGTGCCTT
Source organism: Stegostoma tigrinum (assembly GCF_030684315.1). Taxonomy (NCBI): domain Eukaryota; kingdom Metazoa; phylum Chordata; class Chondrichthyes; order Orectolobiformes; family Stegostomatidae; genus Stegostoma; species Stegostoma tigrinum. The sequence continues at coordinate 41,563,232 of NC_081369.1, forward strand.
CTTTGTTATCAGTCTTTCACAATTCAAATCCTTAAGTCAGCAATTTTGTTTCAGTACTGTTCATGAATGCATTTCCAGGGGATTATAAAAGATCAGCCTGAAAAGTAAGTTTGTAAAACGGAAAAATTTCAGTTAATACGCTAAACAAGCAAAGTCTGTAACTATAGTTTCTGATCAAATTTCACATAATATTGCCTATGCAAGAAAGGTTTATTTAAAGACCAAATTAGTAATTAGTGATGAATGTGTCAGATTTATAAAATATATATATAACATTCAGAGTTTGGATTTTAAAATATGTGGAAGATGGGATTGATGATTTTTTGAAAGGGGTTAAAAATAAACTAGTCAGACAGTCTTTCCAGAACAGTGACTTAATTCAGTATGTATTAGAGAGCAGGAACCCCAGAGTCTTAATAGAAAAGTGTTTGTATTACATTGGCTTACCACAGGGACTGCAAATAATGAAGTCCATGAGATTATTTTCAGTTCAGGATAATCAAGGGTTGATTTTAGCTTGGGAAACTCCGATTGAAATTTTACAGAAGTTCACAATAGACCTGCTTGGGATCAGAAGCAAATATAGTTTCTTTCCTAGAAAAGGAGTATAGAACAGTTCAGGGAGAGCAACAGTTACCTCAGTTGAAAAGTTTGAGTTGTGCACTTCCAGACCAAGAATGTTTGGTTAGAAATCTCCAGGCCATTAAAAGTTGAGGAAATCTAAGCTCCAAGCTGAGAGAGTGTTCGTGTAAGATAACTTCATGGTTTACAGAAAAGTACTGGGGAAACCAGTCACACTAAATTAAGTATTTTAATATTAACCTAGGTTTGAATTGCTGTAAAGTGATAGCATTGGGGAATAGATTTGAAGCTTTAACTTTTTGGGTGTTAAGACTTAAAATTCTAACCATGTCATATATTGAGAACTTGTTTTCTTCGTTTGCAACTTTTCTGTAATAAATTTCTGCTTGTGTTAAAGAAACTCCGCAGCCTTGAGAAGCTACATTTCAATGAATAATCATCGCATTAAATCAAAAAAATGATCTCTTCGGTCAGGTTTCATTCTGGGATTTGACTCATCCAGTAGTACAATTAGTTAGGACTATAACATTTCCAAATACCTTGACATGTATAGAATATAGCATCACAGATTTAAGTAGTGAATTATCATATCTGCATTCAGATGTTGACAACATGGATACTTTTTGTCTATTTAAGTCTCACATCAGTGAGTATTTGATGTTCACCCAGTAATGAATGTCAGTGTTCAATGAAGGCAAATTTTATCAACAAGTAAGATTTGAAGTCTATATTTCATAAAAAGCTTATCTCATGAAAAACCATTGTCTTGACACATTAACTATTGTTCTTCCTCCATAAATTCTGCCAGACTTGGTGAGTATTTTCTGTTTTTAGACAGTTAATATTTTCCAATAACAGTCCTTTCATTTCCAAAGTACTTTATTAGCATTTTGGATTGTCCCAAGGACATGATGGGCTGGATTTTGTCTATCCCAGTAGGAAACTAATATTGGGTTTGTTTCTGGGCGACAATTCTGCTGGAAGTCAGCATGTATCCAAGGGGCAGTACTTTTCAGAAAGCTACCTATTACGTAGAACATAGAAAAGTACAGCACAGTACAGGCCCTTTGGCCCACGATGTTGTGCTGTGGAATAATCCTAATCCAAAAATAAAATAACCTAACCCAAATTGCCCTCCATTCACTGCTGTCCATGTGCATGTCCAGCAGTCGCTTAAATGTCACTAATGACTCTGCTTCCACAACAACCACTGGTAAACTATTCCATGCACTCACAACTCTCTGGGTGAAGAACCTCCTTCTGATGTCTCTATACCTTGCTCCTAACACCTTAAAACTATGACCCCTCATGGCAGTCAATCCTACCCTGGGGAAAAGTCTCTGGATATCGACTCTATCCATGGCTCTCATTACCTTGTACACCTCGATCAGGTCACCTCTCTTCCTCCTTCTCTCCAGAGAGAAAAGTCCGAGCTCAGTCAACCTCTCCTCGTAAGACAAGCCCTCCAGTCCAGGCAGCATCCTGGTAAACCTCCTTTGCACCCTCTCCAAAGCCTCCACATCTTTCCTATAATAGGGCGACCAGAACTGGACACAGTATTCCAAGTGTGGTCTCACCAGAGTTTTGTCGAGCTGCAGCATAACCTCGCGGCTCTTAAACTCGATCCCCCTGTTAATGAAAGCCAAAACGCTATATGCTTTCTTAACAACCTTATCCACCTGGGTGGCAACTTTGAGGGAGCTATGCACTTGAACACCAAGATCCTGCAGTTCCTCCACACTGCCGAGAATCCTGTCTTTAATCCTATATTCAGCATTTAAGTTGGACCTTCCAAAATGCATCACTTTGCATTTATCCAGGTTGAACTCCATCTGCCATTTCTCAGATCAGCTCTACATTCTGTCAATGTCTCGCTGAAGCCTGCAACAGCCCTCGATACTATCAACGGCACCTCCAACCTTTGTGTCATCAGCAAACATACTAACCCACCCCTCAACCTCCTCATCCAAGTTATTTATAAAAACTACAAAGAGCAGATGCCCAAGAACAGAGCCCTGCGGGACACCACTCAGCACTGACCTCCAGGCAGAATATTTACCATCTACAACCACTCTCTGCCTCCTGTCAGCCAACCAATTCTGAATCCAGACAGCCAAATCACCCTGTATCCCACACCTCCTGACTTTATGAATGAGCCTGCCGTGGGGAACCTTATCAAATGCCTTGCTGAAGTCCATGTACACCACATCCACTGCTCAACCCTTGTCAACCTGTCTCGTGACTTCCCTCAAAGAACTCAATAAGATTTGTAAGGCATGACCTGCCCCCCTCAAAGCCATGTTGACTCCCTTTAATCACGCTATGCTTTTCCAAATAGTCATAAATCCTATCCCTCAGAATTCTTTCCAAAACTTTGCTGACCACAGACGTAAGACTGACTGGTCTGTAATTTTGAGGGATTTCCCTATTCCCTTTCTTGAAAAGAGGAACAACATTTGCCTCCCTCCAATCTTCTGGTACTTCTCCCATGGAGAGTGAGGAAGCAAAGATCTTCGCCAGTGGCTTAGCAACCTCTTTTCTCGCTTCCTGGAGCAACCTAGGATAAATCTGGTCTGGCCTTGGGGACTTATCAATCTTAATGTTTGCAAAATTTCCAGCACATTAACTTCCTCAATCTTGATCTGTTCAAGCCTGTTTTCCTGCTCCTCAAAGTTCTCATTCACAACAAGGTCCCTTTCCTTAGTGAAGCAAAAAACTCATTTAGGGCTTCTCCTATCTGCTCAGACTCCATACACAAGTTCCCTATGCTATCCCTGATCATTCTCTTATTCCTCACGTATGAGTAAAATGCCTTCCCCCTAATCATTCCTGCCAAGCCTTTTTCGTGCCCCCTCCTGAGTCCACTTTTGAGCTCCTTCCGAGCAAGCCTGTAATCCTCTGAAGCTGTGCTAGACCCTTGCTTCCTCCAGCTTATGTACGCTGTCTTTTTCTTTTCGACAAGAACACCTCTGTACCCGTCATCCAAGGCTCCTTAATCTTACTCCTTCTTACCTGTCTCAGAGGAACAAATTTATACTCCTAAACAGCTTCCACATGTCTGCTGTGCACTTTCTGTGGAACAATTGCTCCCAATCTGTACTTCCCAACTCCTGTCTGATAGCGTCATAGTTTCCTTTACCCCAGTTAAATATCTTCCCCTGGTAACTGCTCCTTTCCCTTTCCATGGCAATGGTAAATGTGAGGCTGTTGTGGTCACTGTCGCCAAAGTGTTCTCCCACCACGAGATCTGACGCCTGTCCTGGCTCATTGCCAAGCACCAAATCCAAAATGGCCTCGCCCCCCCCCCCCCCCCCAACCCAACGCCATCAGCCTGTCCACATACTGAGTAAGGAAACCCTCGTGAACACACCTGACAAAAATGGCTCCATCCAAACCATCTGCACTAAGGAGGTTCCAATCTATATTGGGAAAGTTGAAGTCACCCATAATAACAACCCTGCTACGTTTGCACTCTTCAACAATCTGCCAGCCAATGAGTTCTTCGATCTCCCTGCTGCTATTTGGGGGTCTGTAGAAAACCCCCAGCGAGGTGACTGCTCCCTTGCTGTTCCTAACTTCCACCCATACTGACTCAGTCGATAAACCTTCCTCGGCAACCTCAGCCCATACCACCTCAGTAGACGAGTCCTCATCAAAGGTTCTTTCAGCTGCCATTATACTGTCCTTAACCAACAAAGCCACACCTCCCCCTCTTTTACCACCTTCCCTGACCTTAATGAAAGATCTAAACCCTGGAACCTGCAACATCCATTCCTGACCCTGCTCTATCCATGTCTCCGAAATGGCCACAACATCGAAGTCCCAGGTACCTATCCAAGCTGCAAGCTCACCTACCTTATTCCGGATACTCCTGGCATTAAAGTAGACACACTTCAATCCAACTTGCTGTCTGCCAGCACACTCCTGTGACAGTGAGGTCTTGACCATGTCCTCCCTACGCTCATCCTCCTGTGTACTAGGACTACACCTCAGTTTCCCATCCCCCTTCTGAGCTAGTTTAAATCCACCCGAATAGCGCTAGCGAATTTCCCACCCAGGATATTAGTGCCCCTCTGGTTCAAGTGGAGACTGTCTTGTTTGTAGAGGTCCCACCTTCCCCAGAATGAGCCCCAATTGTCCATGTACCTGAAGCCCTCCCTCCTGCACCATCCCTGCAGCCACGTGTTCAGCTGAAGTTTCTCCTTGTTCTTTGCCTCGCTATCACGTGGCATAGGTAACAAACCAGAGATAACCACTGTTTGTTCTAGCTCTCATCTTCCACCCTAGCTCCCTGAAATCCTGCCTGACATCCCTATCCCTCTTTCTACCTATGTCGTTGGTGCCTATGTGGACCACGACTTGGGGCCGGTCACCTTCTCCCCTCAGGACCCCAATGACACGATCCGAGACATCACGGACCCTGGCACCTGGGAGGGAACACACCAATCGTGAGTCTCCTTCGTTCCCGGCAAACCTTCTATCAGTCCCTCTAACTATTGAGTCCCCAATGACTATCACTCTCTTCCTATCCCTCTTGCACAAAAGGGGGACAGACTCTGTGCCAGAGACCTGCACCCTACTGCATGCCCCTGGTAAGTCGTTCCCCCGCCCCCGCCAACAGTATCCAAAATGGTATGCTTGGTTTTTCAGGGGAACGACCACAGGGGATCCCTGCACTGACTGTTTATTTTCCCCCCTTCTAACAGTCACCCAGCTTTCTTCACGCTTAGGAGTAACTACGTCCCTGAAACTCTTGTCTATCACTGACTCTGCCTCCTGAATGATCCGAAGTTGATCCAGCTCCCGCTCCAGTTCCCTAACACGGTCTTGGAGGAGCAAGAGTTGGGTGCACTTCCTGCAGACGTATTTGGATGGGACACTAATGGCATCCCTCAGCTCATACATCATGCCGGAGGAACATTTCTCTACCTGCACTGCCATCCCTGCTAATCCCCTAAACAGAAGGTTTAAAGAAAAGAGAAGCTTATCCTGATTTGTCCCTGGTGTATAAGGTTAGAGGAGGTGGATGGCTGGGAGGCCCTACAAGGGTAGGGTCTTGGGTTTACACAGCGATCAGTTATATAGCCGAGGGATGAAAAAAGAAGTCTCTCCCTTCCCAGAAACCTCTGCGCCAAGGTGCTGCTGATCGAGGTAAGCTTTTTAAAGATTCAAAAACAGTGACTCATCGAATTACTGAATCATCTCCATGATATCCATTCTATGGCTGGCAGTGCAGCACTGAGACAACATGTCAGTGTTAACAGTATAGTCACAGAGCACACCAGATAAGGGACATGGCAATCTGATGTGGCATGATGGATTAACATCTCCAACACACATGTACACACGTTACAGGACACCTCAACAGAGAGATCTACTCTAGGGATTCAGCAAACATTACTGATAACTACAGCAACATCTGCATTCTTACACCACTAAATGGCAGTGGAATATATGTTGCTTTATATGGTTCCTTGCTTGTTTTCATATTCTGAATTATCTATTCTTTTTCTTCTCCAAATTCTAAATCTCTGCCATTTCATCAAAGGTTATCTACTGTACATCTACATCTTCATCTCCTGCTTAGATAATATGCTGCTCGTGTGTAAACTGTGTGTACCTCTGCTATGATATCAGTGACTCACAAGTGCCTCCTTAACTGTCTCCCCAATACTCCTGGATAGAAGACCACATTCCCCGAGAAGTCAAAATTGTTTATAGTGGGTACCCAGTGTACCATACTGCAACACAAATATTCTGTCTCCCCCACCTTCAGATCTGCTTCTCGTGCCTTCAAAAAATTCTGCCCAAAAGTCTTGCTTAAATGTAGGCCTTTTTTTCCTTTGGTAAAGACAATGACAGCTTTTCTGAATGATTTAGCTTTTCTTGTATCATCTACCAGCATCCAAGCCAGTGTCAATACTCTTAGAATCAGACACGTTTTAATATCATTTCATTTTTTTGCAAGCAATTCTATAAATCTTCCTTAATAGAACTTGGAGATTAATCTGAAGCGTGTTAAAGACAACTGAGACCTTGGAAGACATTGGATGCGAAAGAAAAGCCTTCCTAAATTTTATACTAGAAAATAATGTCATGGATCAGGCAGTTAGAAAAAATGATAATGCTTCTCCATTTTACATTAAATTTAATCATTACTTTTTTATTTGCTGATTGCATTCTAAACTTCTGGCTATTAGTCAAGATTATCTAGACACGTTTAGCAACATTAAAGTTTAGCAACTAAAAATAATGTTTGCTACATACATTTTATCCAATTCAAGTTAACAGTAAAAATTCAGAAAATTGGATCTATTGAGATCTACGTATAATCATCCAGACAGAACTGACTTTAATTACTTCTGCTATATTACTTTGCTTCCACTCTACTGAAACTGCAGGAAGTCCCTTGGGGATCGAACCCAAGTAACGAATGCCTGCTTCTGTATTTCATTCCATGCTTGCTGATAATTTGCTGCAGCTTCCTTGAATTCCCAGTAGGTTTTTAATGTATGCTTTCTGCTTGAAGACAAAAAGATGTAATTTTTAACAATAAAGTTATTGTCACAAATAACAATTTAGCAATGATAAACATACACACAAGCAAAAAAAGTCAGATACATTAGCAGTTCCTCATGGTTGAGTTAACTTTAGCAGCGTTGTTTCTCTTTTTCATAAATTTAGTTTCACATCAGTCCCATTTAAAGTTGTATCATGAATCTACTTTTTGCTCTGGGGATTGATACATCATGTACATCAACAAATTTTAATCTCATGTAGCTACAGAGGAACAAAAAAGATCCAAAATGTTGGCTTTTCATATCTAGTCTTGCCTTTTTTGTTTGAAAATTGCTGTTGCATGTTGTGACCGTAAATTTTCTGCTGGCATCTAATTTCACTTTTCTGAGATGTTAGAATTAAAGGCTTCCATTTTCGGTTTAAATTGAAATGCAATGACAAAACCACAAAACAAAGAAGAATTATATTTTAGCATTAAGAGCTATACTGTAGAGAACAAAGTTGATAACAATAGTAGGACATAAGCTAAAATGGTGAAACTGATTATAATGTAGGTTGCTTGTAGATATTTATTTTGTATCAGATACTTCCTGTTTCAATGAGCCATCCATTAGAAATGAATAGAAAAGATTTCGAATACTCAGTTAAAAACACAATAACCTGTCTATTTGAGAAGTGAAATACAAGCAGTTCCAGATTGTGAATGGCTCCATTCTGGAGTCTGTTCACAAATTGATTTCTATACAAGTTGGAACAACACAGGACAAAATAAAGCAGCCGTTTGTAAGTACAGGAAATGTTTCTACGTCGGCTCTTTAAAACTAAGTGCCCGTATAGGATCGATTTTCTGAGTATGAGCATTTCTGGGTTGGACGTTCTTAAATCAGAGACTCCCTATACTTAGAAAATATACAAACCAAAATAATTGGAATACAATGACAGGTTTTCCTCATGGCTTCAATCAATTTCATTTCTAATTTCAATTTCTCTTGTTTTTTTTCAAATAGTTTCTCCACCAGCACACCGGTTAGTGAGGATACCTGTTCTACAGATTCCAATGTGAGATGTGAAAAAAATATCAAAGTCAAGTGTTCAATGGCCAACATCAAGTTAGATACTAGGAACTTACCATACAGGAACTGAAATGTCATGCAACTGAATCAATTTATTTAGCTTAGATATTCAGGAAATTACATATGGGAGATAGTGAGGTGCTAGACTTGAATAGTTTGTTGTGTTAAACTCATAAAAAGAGAGCATTTATATAGTGATAATGGGAACTGCAGATTCTAGAGAATCCAGGATAACAAAGTGTGGAGCTGGATGAACACAGCAGGCCAAGCAGCATCTCAGGAGCGCAAAAGCTGACATTTCGGGCCTAGACCCTTCATCAGAGGTGGTGAAGGGTCTAGGCCCGAAATGTCAGCTTTTGTGCTCCTGAGATGCTGCTTGGCCTGCTGTGTTCATCCAGCTCCACACTTTGTTATCTAGCATTTATATAGTGACTTTTACAACAAAGAAGAACAAAGACCAATATGTCACAGGATTAGGGTCTTTGGCCCTTCAAGCCTGGGTCAACACACTTTGCCCTTCCACATTAAAACGGTCTTCACTTTCAGGCTCCATACCCTTCTATTCCCTTCCTATTCATATATTCGTACATAACCTAAGGACTCGCAATAGAGTTTAAAGTCAGTTAAGCTCTTCAATACCATGGCATAGGAAACGTGGCAGCCAATTACACATAAGCATCAACAAATACTCAGATTTTAGGGATTATGAATGGGGGCACACGTTGTACTTTTTGATGTGCTTTGCAAATATATTCTAATCAATAGGGAAAGTTTCATTTGTGCAGACAATGTAGCAAAATCCTATTTAGAAATGTATAACATCATGCATGTATAACATCACTACGCAATGGACAGAGAAAGCTTCTTCCAGTTTCTGTAGTTTACCTAAGTGATTGTCATATTGCCAGAGAAAGTGGCAGAGGCTGGTACAATTATAACATTTAAAAGGCAGCTGGATGGGTATAAGAATAGGATGGGTTTAGAGGGATATGGGCCAAATGCTGGCAAATGGAACTAGGTTTATTTAGCATAGCTGGTCAGCATGGAGGAGTTGGACCGAGGGGTCTGTGTATTTTACTTGCCTTGCATGTTTGTGCTAAGTGGACCCACACCAGCCAGGAGACTGTGGCTGTTTTATGTTACCAACAACTGTTCATCTTTACATAAGCATTTTAAAAAAATACAAAAAAATTACTTGCTTTTATTTTCCACAGAAGTTTGTAGCCCCAGGGTAATTGTATGTCCTCGTGTACAACTCTATGACTCTCCATCAGCTCAGATGAATACAGCCAAAGTAACCCCCAAGCAGCTCAACACCATCTAGGACAAAGCAATCTGATTTATTAGCACCCCATTCTCTATTTTAAACATTCACATCCTTCTCCATAGTATAATATATACAAGATGAACTGCAGCGACGCACCAAGGCTCCTCTGACAGCATCCCTGAAACTTACAACCTGTACCACCTAGAAGGACTCAGACAGCAGACACCATGGTACACCACCACTTGAAATTTCCCCTCCAAGCCACACACCATATCATTGCTCCTTCATTGACACAGGAACAAAATCCTGGATCTAGCTGCCAAACAACACAGTGGGTGCACCTGCACTAGGCTGACTGTAATGGTTCGGGAAAGTGGCATATGACCATCTCTTCAAAGGCCAATTAAGAACAGGAAGCAAATGTTGGCCTTGCCAGCAATGCCTCTATTATATGAAAAAAAAATGTAGAAGCTAAATTCTATGACTTAAATGTGCTCTGAGCAACACCTAACAATATTTGGTGCAAACTAATTCTTCCTGTACAACTTATGAAGTATTGTCGCTGTTTAGTGTGAAATTTCCTGAAGACATACTATAAATATATACAAGTACTTTCTTTCTAGGTCACAATATCAGTAACTATTTCACATATTTGTAGCAAACATACAGTTAATATTTATCTTTTTTCTTCAGACTTTATTAATTTCCTTTAAAAATAAGTCTTTGTACAAAGTAGGACATACAATTACTCTAGGGCTACAAACTTCTGTGGAAAATAAAAGCAAGTAATTTTTTTTGTATTTTTAAAAAAATGCTTATGTAAAGATGAACAGTTGTTGGTAACATAAAACAGCCACATTCTCCTGGCTGGTATGGGTCCACTTAGCACAAACATGCAAGGCAAGTAAAATACACAGCTTATCTTTCAGTATAAAGAATAGTTTATAGTCCCAAAGAAAAACAGTAGATAGTTTGTTATGTGCAGCCTGTTATGGACTTCTGACAATGTCGAACAAAAAAACAGATTATTCTCAGTATCTGAAATAAATTATTTGAAGCTCTCTGCCAGGCAACAGAATAATCACAAACTTTTTCCACATCTCCCTTTCCACTCTTCCACAATCCTTTTGTGTAAAGCTTTTCCTTGACTTTCTTTCAATTAGGTTCAGATCAAATTTGAACTTAGTTTTCCATTATTCTGGATTTTTCAGAAGAGAGATTAATCATTTCTGCAATGACCTGATTTTCTTCATTACTTTCAAATCTCACCTGATTCACCATTAGTTAGTGCCTTCATTCCAGCTATGTTCTAATGTATTTGCTGATAATTGCACCATGTCCAGCACTATTAGCAACTTCAACATATAAAGTCATGCCAGAACTAAACCATTCAGCTCATCAAGTCTGCGCCATGGTTAAATCATCATGGCTAATCTGATAATCCCCAAATCCACTTTTCTGCCCTTTCCCCATAACCCTTGAATCCCTTACTGATTAAAAATGTCTGTCTCACCCCTGAATACACTTAACGATATAGCCCTACATCCTTCTGTGGCAATGAACTATATAGATTCTCTACCCTGAGTGAAGAAATTTCTCACCTCTGACTTAAATGGTAATCCCTTACTTTGAGGTTATCCCTTTTGGTTCTAGTCTCTTCCCAAAAGGGGAAACAACCCCTCTTCATTTATCTTGTCAAGTTCCCGATTGATCTTGTAATTTCAATAAGGTCAACTCCAGACTTCAACCTCTCCTCATAAGAAAATCCCTCCATATCCAGGATCAACCCAGTGAACTTTCCTGCACTGTCTCCAATGCTAGTATATTTTTTCACTGATAAGGGGAACAAAATTGCTCACAGTATTTAAGTGCCTTGTATAGTTTCATCCAGATTTTCTTATTTTTATACTTCATTTCCTTTAAAATAAAGGTCAGCATTCCAACTAAAAACCAAAAGAGCTGTGGATGTCGTATATCAGGAATAAAAACAAAGTTGCTGAAACTGATGAAGGGTCACTGGATCTGAAATGTGAACTTAATGTTTTTTAACTTCGTTTTTTAACTTCACAGACGCTGTCAGGCTCATTGAGCTTTTCCAACAACTTTATTTTTGTCAGCATTCCAACTGCCTTCCCCATTATCTGCTGAACTTGAATGCTTGCATTTGTGATTCATGGAAAAGGACTCACAAATCCCTCTTCTGTAGCTTTTTGTACTCTTTTCTTCATTTAAATAACATTCAGCTCTGTTATTCTTTCTACCATAGTGCATAATCTCTCATTTTCTGAAGATTTTGCTATTGTCCAAGTTTTTATAATCTCTCTATGCTGATATAGACTAGACTCTGGTGATATTCTCACTGTTTGCCTTCCCACCTATTTTTATGTCATCTGCAAACTTGGCTATAATACATTCACCTTCCTCATCCAAGACATTAATATATATTGGAAATGACTGTGATCCCAGCACAGTGACACTCCACTGGTTACAGGTTGCCACCCTGAGAATAACCCCCTTATCCCATTCTGTCTTCTATTAATTAGTCATTCCTTGGACTGTGCTAATACATTAGCTCCCAATACAATGGGGTCTTGTCTTATTAAATAGCCTTATGTATGATACCTGGTTGAACAACAAATGGAAATCCAAATAATACTATCTTTACAGTTTCCCACTATCTATCCTCAAAGAATTTTAATAGATTTGTCAGTCATGGTTTCCCCTTCATGAAGCCACATTGACACTGCTTGACTATGTTATTTTATATCTAAATGCACTGGTGTTACCTTCTTTTGTAATAGATTCTAATATTTTCTCAATGATGCTAAGCTAATTAGCCAACAGCAGACTGCTTTTTGTTTCCTTTTCTTTTTCAATAAGAGTGCTGCAATGCAGTTTTCTGAGCCCTGAAGCTTTTCCAAGGATTCTTGAAAGATTGCTACCACTGAACCCAATATTTCTGTTGCTGCTTCATTCACTATCCTATGGTGCAACCCATCAGTTCAAGGGACTTATCAGCCTTTAGACCCATTGGGTTTCCCAGTGTTTTTTTCTTTACCTACAGTAATTGTATTTATTTCTTTCTCCTTTTTGCCCTTTGATTATTTAGTATTTTTAGAATGCTATTACAGTCTTTTCCTGTGAACACTGATACAAAAGTATTTATTCAACTTCTCTGTCAGTTCCATGTACCCAATTATTATTCCTTAGCCTCATTTCTCTAAGGGGCCTATGTTCACTTTGACTTCTTTCTTCTTTTTTCTATATTCAAAGTTGTTTTACTTTTCTAAAATAAACTGGCTAGTTTGCTCTCAATATTTATTTTCTCTCATTTTTCTTAATCACTTTCTGTTGGTTTTTAAAGTTGCCATATTGCATGGTTTTTCTTTCAATTTGATATTATCCTCAACTTCCTTAGTTAACCATGGTTGAATTGAATCTTTCTTCCTCACTGCAATTTATCTTTGTTGTGACCCATGACTGTTTGTTTGTTTTTTTAAATGCCTGCAATTGTTCATGAATTGCCTCTTCTGCTAAACTCTTTTCCCAGACTACGCCAGCCATCACTACCTTCATTCCATTGTAATTACCCTTACTTAAGTTCAGCACAGTTGTTTCTGACCCACATTTTTCACTTTCAAACTGAACGCTAAATTCTACTGTGTCACAGTCACTGTTTCCGACAGGATCTTTTCCTCTGAAATCATTTATTATATTTACTCCTTTTTATAGATTACCAGATCCAAAATGATCTGATCCCTGGTTGGATCCATGACACATCATTCTTGGAAACTGTCACAAAAATATTTTATGAATTCTCCCTTGTGGCTAGCTTTGCTAATTTGCTTTTCCCAATCTACATGAAAATTAAAGATACTCTCAATACTGCCTTATTTATATGTCCTTATTATCTTCTGATATATTCTCTAGCTTACAACATAGCTATTGTTAGAGGGCCTCCAGTCTTCTTGCACCAGTATCTTCTTTCCCTTTTCATTTCTTAGTTCTTCTTCTTGTGAAAGGATTCTATATCTTCCAATTTCTCACTATTGTACTGCCGTCAGTTCTGACAAAGCTACTCTACCATCCTTTCCTTCATCTGTCCTTCTGGACATAGTTCTAAATATGCAGTTCATACTTTTAATCTACTTGTAACCATGTCTCTGTATTGTCTATAAGATCATATGCATTACCCTCCATTTGTATGACTGATTTGTTAATGTTGTTCCAAATGCTATGCATATTAAAGAGTCATTAATTTTGCCTTTTTACCATTTTCTTGTCTCCTTTTGATCCTATTTGATGTTTTTCTTTGTTAATGTTTGTCCACTTAGTCCCTTCCTGTCCTCTCTGGGTATCACTGCCTAAATAGCTGCCCTGCAATATGCTAATTCTTGTTGTATTGTAGATGTACATTTGCCCTCGCAGAGATCTTCCATCTTCTACTTAGTTTAAAAGCCCTCTAAGCCCCAGTTATGTGATTTAATCTGGGTTGATAAGTGGAAGGGGATATAAATGCTGTGGTTACAAAAGCAGGTCACAGTCTTGGAATTCTGTGGCAAGTAACTCACCACCTGATTTCTCAAAGTCTGTCTGCCACACAGCATAGGTCAGGAGTGTAGTAGAACACAGAACATTACAGCACAGTACGGGCCCTTCGGCCCTCGATGTTGTGCCGACCTGTCATACCGATCTCAAGCCCATCTAACCTACACTATTCCATGTATGTCCATATGCTTATCCAATGCCTTAAATGTACCTAAAGTTGGCGAATCTACTACCATTGCAGGCAAAGCGTTCCATTCCCTTACTACTCTGAGTAAAGAAACTACCTCTGACATCTGTCCTATATCTTTCATCCCTCAATTTAAAACTATGCCCCCTCGTGCTCGCCGTCACCATTCTAGGAAAAAGGCTCTCCCTATCCACCCTCTCTAACCCTCTGATTATTTTATTTGTTTCAATTAAGTCACCTCTCAACCTTCTCTCTAATGAAAACAGCCTCAAGTCCCTCAGCCTTTCCTCGTAAGACTTTCCCTCCATATCAGGCAACATCCTAGTAAATCTCCTCTGCACCCTTTCCAAAGCTTTCACATCCTTCTTATAATGCGGTGACCAGAACTGTACACAATACTCCAAGTGCAGCTGCACCAGAGTTTTGTACAGCTGCAGCATAACCTCTTGGTTCCGGAACTCGATCCCTCTATTAATAAAAACTAAAACATTGTATGCCCTCTTAACAGCCCTGTCAACCTGGGTGGCAACTTTCAAGGATCTGTGTACATGGACGCCGAGATCTCTCTGTTCATCTACACTACTAAGAATCTTACCATTAGCCCAGTACTTTGCCTTCCGGTTACTCCTACCAAAGTGCAACACCTCACACTTGTCTGCATTAAACTCCATTTGCCACCTCTCAGCCCAGCTCTGCAGCTTATCTATTTCTCTCTGCAACCTACAGCATCCTTCGTCACTATCCACAACTCCACCGACCTTAGTGTCGTCTGCAAATTTACTAACCCATCCTTCTACGCCCTCATCAAGGTCATTTATAAAAATGACAAACAGCAGTGGACCCAACACCGACCCTTGTGGTACACCACTAGTAACTGGTCCTGGATGTGAGTTTGCTCGCTGAGCTGGAAGGTTAGTTTTCAGACATTTCGTCACCTTTTTTTTTATTTGAAAAAATATACTTTATTCATAGAATGTACAAAAAATAAAACATTTATACACCTACCCAGTCATGCAAGCCACTCCGGGTTACCCGGGGGTACGTACACCAACTAAAGGGAAAAAAAAAACAAAACAGAGAAAAAAGAAAACAAAGCAAAGAAACCGCCCCGGCAGTCGTCACCCCGCACAGTCCCAGTTGGCCCCCTGACCAGTTGGGGAAGGCGCCAGCTGGGCCCAGTTACCAGATAGGATTCTTTTCCCTTTTCTGGACGAGGGGGCTCATACGGTGGTCTTTCCCCACCGCGCCTTGGCGGCGGCTGCCCCAAGCTTTAGCGCGTCCCTCAGCACGTAGCCCTGGACCTTGGAGTGCGCCAGTCTGCAACACTCGGTCGGGGTCAGTTCTTTCAGCTGGCAGACCAGCAAGTTGCGGGCAGACCAAAGAGCGTCTTTCACCGCATTGATGGTCCTCCAGGCGCAGTTGATGTTGGTCTCGGTGTGCGTCCCCGGAAACAGCCCGTAGAGCACGGAGTCCCGCGTCACGGAGCTGCTCGGGACGAACCTCGACAAATACCACTGCATCCCCCTCCAGACCTCCTGCGCATAGGCACACTCCAGAAGGAGGTGATTGACAGTCTCGTCCCCCCCGCAGCCACCTCGAGGGCAGCGTGCGGTGGTGCAGAGATTCCGGGCATGCATAAAGGATCTCACTGGCAGAGCCCCTCTCACCGCCAGCCAAGCAATGTCCTTGTGCTTGTTTGAAAGTTCTGGCGATGAGGCATTCTGCCAAACGACTTTGGCAGTCTGCGTGGGGAACCACACGACGGGATCCACCCTCTCCTTTTCCCGAAGGGTCGCGAGGATACTACGTGCTGACCACTGCCTGACGGCCTTGTGGTCAAAGGTGTTTCCTTTCAAAAATTTCTCCACGAAGGACAGGTGGTACGGAACGGTCCAACTACTCGGAGCGTTCCGCGGCAACGAGGCCAGGCCCATCCTTCGCAACACCGGGGACAGGTAGAACCTCAGTAAGTAGTGACACTTGGTGTTTGCGTACTGAGGGTCTACGCACAGCTTGATGCAGCCACACACAAAGGTAGCCGTCAGGGTGAGGGTGGCGTTCGGTACGCCCTTTCCCCCATTTCCCAGGTCTTTGTACATGGTATCTCTGCGGACCCGGTCCATCCTCGACCCCCAAATGAAGTGGAAGATGGCCCGGGTGACCGCAGCGGCGCAGGTCCAGGTAATAGGCCAGGCCTGCGCCACATACAACAGTACCGAAAGCCCCTCGCACCTGACAACCAGGTTCTTACCCGCGATGGAGAGGGACCGGAGCGTCCACCTGCCCAGCTTCTGCTTAAATTTGGAGATACGCTCCTCCCAAGTCTTAGTGCATGCCCCAGCTCCACCAAACCAAACACCCAGCACCTTCAGGTAGTCTGTCCTGACGGTGAAGGGGCTGAAGGAGCGGTCGTCCCAGTTCCCGAAGAACATGACCTCGCTCTTACCCCTATTGACTTTGGCACCCGAGGCCAGTTCAAACTGGCCGCAGATGTCCAACAGCCTACTCACCGACCGACGATCGGTGCAGAAGACGGCGACATCATCCATGTACAGGGAGGTCTTGACCTGAAGGCCTCCGCTGCCTGGGATAGTCACGCCCTTCAGGCTCACGTCCTTCCTGATGGAGGCGGCGAAGGGCTCCACACAGCACACGAACAAGGCAGGAGAGAGCGGGCAGCCCTGCCTGACTCCAGATCTAACAGGAAAACTGTCTGATTCCCACCCGTTGATCGAGACTGCGCTAACGATGTTGGCGTAGAGCAGCCGGATCCAATTGCGGATGCCCTCCCCGAACCCCAATTTGGAGAGGACGTCCCTCATGTAAGCATGAGAGACCCTGTCGAAGGCCTTCTCCTGGTCCAGGCTGACGAGGCAGGTGTCCACCCGCCTGTCCTGTACGTAGGCGATCGTATCCCTGATGAGCGCGAGGCTCTCAGCGATCTTCCTGCCCGGCACAGCACAGGTTTGGTCAGGGTGAATCACCGACTCCAGGACAGACCTGACCCGGTTGGCAATGACCTTGGCCAGGATTTTGTAGTCCACGTTCAAAAGTGAAATGGGACGCCAATTCTTAATTTCTTCCCTCTCCCCCTTCCTCTTGTAAATGAGGGTGATGATGCCCTTCCTCATGGACTTGCACATTTCCCCTGCCCAAAGCGCACTATCGTACACCTCCAGCAGGTCCTGGCCGACCAGGCCCCACAGAGCAGAATACAGCTCGACCGGTAAGCCATCGCTTCCGGGAGTCCTATTCCTCTGCAAGGCTCTGGCCAGCTCGTCCAGGGATATCGGCCGGTCCAGCCACTCCCTCGTGCCGTCGTCTAAGACCTCCGTGATAGACGACAGGAACGACTCGGAGGCCGTGCTGTCCGTGGGCTTCGTGTCGTACAGTCCGGCATAGAAGGATCTGCTGATCCTCAAAACGTCGGGCCGAGACGACGTCACCGAGCCGTCGTCCTCCTTCAGCCGGCTAAGCACAGAGCTCTCTTTGTGCACCTTCTGAAAGAAGAAACGCGAGCACGTCTCGTCCTGCTCCACACAGCGGACCCTGGACCGGAAGATTATCCTGGAGGCCTCCGCGGCGAAGAGCGAGGCTTGCTGGCCCCTCACCTCGCGGAGGTCCTCCGTGACATCGACCCCCATCAACTGCAGAAGGAGCAGGTTCTGCACCCTTTTCTGGAGTCGCGACAGCTTTCCCCGCCTCTCTCTTGCCTTCTGAACACCCTTGAGGACAAAGAACCTCTTGATGTTCTCCTTCACCGTCTCCCACCAGTCGCCTGGAGACTCAAAGAGGGGTTTCACGGTTCTCCAACCGGTGTACTCCCTCTTAAGCTCCTCGACGTTCTCTGGGGTCAACAGAGTCGTGTTGAGCTTCCACGTCCCCTTGCCGCCCGGCTGGCCGTCCTGTAAGTGACAGTCGGCCAACAGGAGGCAGTGGTCAGAGAAGAACACCGGCTCGACACCAGTGGACCTGACCGAGAACGTCCGTGACACAAACAGGAAGTCTATCCTTGAGCGGATAGACCCGTCTGGCCGCGACCAGGTGTACCTCTGCTGCGCTCCGTCTGCAGGGGTGCTGAAGACGTCGAGCAGCTTGGCGTCCTTCACCGTGCCCATCAGGAATCTGGACGTGACGTCCAGTTGAATCCCCCCACCCGCTGTCCCCACGCCGGATCTTCCATCTGCATCAATGATGCAGTTGAAGTCTCCGCCTAGGATGACCGGCCTGGACGTAGCCAGCAGGGGTGGAAGCCGCTGCAGGACGTCCAACCGCTCACTCCGTACCACTGGGGCGTACACGTTGATCAGCCTCAGGGGAGCATTCCTGTAGGTGATGTCAGCCACTAGGAGGCGCCCCCCCACCACCTCCTGAACTTGAGAGATGGTGAAGTTGTGCCCCCGCAGCAGAATAGCCAGGCCCGAGGAGCGACAGTCGTTACCCCCCGACCAGATCGAAGGCCCACAGGTCCAGGCGCCGGACCATTTCCCGTACCTGCCGAGGTGCGGTATCCCGCACTCCTGCAGAAACAGGAGGTCCGCCTTGATGGTGGTCAGGTAGGCCAACGTGGACACACATCTCGCGGTTGACTTGACGCTGCGCACATTAATGCTCGCAATTCGTACCCCCATTGTGGGCAGTGACCGCAGTACCCTCCCCAGGTCCAAGGTCCAGCCCCTCCATCTGTCCCTTCATGCCCATTGCCCGGGCTAACTGCTGGACGCTCTCTGGGCTCAGGAAACCGTCTGTGCTGCCTTCCGGGTGGCATCCCCACGTCAGGGGTGCGGAGGCAGGAGGGTCCGGCTCCGGATCAGGCTGGGGATGTGCTGTTTCCTCCTTCCCGCCTGGAAGTTCCGGGGGGCCCTCCAGTGCTCCAGCGGCACTTGACTGGGTGTCGGAGTGAGCCTCAGGACGCCTCCCGTCACCTGGAAGCGGGGTGCTGCTTTCCTTCCCCCTCGAGACCTTTAACTTCTGCTTCGGGTGGGCCCTCTCCGAATCCTCCTCGTCAGAGGAGCTCTTATAGCCCCCCTGTAGCTGTCTCTTCCCTCCTGATTGTTGCGGTTCCTGGGCCCGTCGACGCACCTTCCTCCTCGCTTTCCGGACTGTAGTCCACTCCCCTGGGTCGCCTGTCGCCGCCTCCATTGGCTCCGGGTTGTCGGGGGGGAATGGAGCCTGCAGGGGTGCTTTGCTGGCCTCGGGCCCATCCTGCAGGGCTGGGCCCTCCTGCACGGCCTGGCCCTCCTGCACATTAGTGGGGTCCTTGCTGGGTCCTGGTGCCTTCCTCTCCTCCGGGGGGGCTGGCCCCGCATTTCCCCTGCCGGCGACCTGGGCGTAGGTGGTACCCCGCCGCGGGCATGCCCTATAGAAGTGGCCCGCTTCCCCGCAAAGGTTGCAGCTTCTCTCTCGTGGGCAATCCTTTGCAAGGTGTCCCTCCTCCCTGCAGTTCCTGCAGATGGTGGCTTTGCAGTCGGCCGCCATGTGACCTGACCTACCACAGGCATGGCAGACTTTAGGTTGCCCTGCATAGGTCAGGTAGCCCCTGCTCCCGCCGATCGCGAAGCTGGACGGTGGGTGTGCGACATTCCCGTCTGCGCCCATCCTCAGCGTCACCTTGACCTGCCTCTTACTCGTCCAGATGCCAAAGGGGTCCACCATGTCAGTTAGGTCCCCTTCCACCTTCACATACCTTCCGAGGAAGGTCAGGATATCAACTGCTGGCACATGCGGGTTGTACATGTGTACAGTCACCATACGGCTCCTCTGTGCTGGCATCACAAACAGTGGGACAGCGGTCAATACAGAGAGGGGGCCCTCACCTCCTTTCTCCTTGAAAACCTCCAGGAAGCGCTCGCAAAGCTTGGCACTCCGGAAGGTCACATCGTAAAAACCCCCTCCGGGGAAATCCTGCAGGCAGTAAATGTCCGCAGCAGCGAACCCACAACAGTCCAACAGGACCCTCTTCACGAAGAAGGTGCGGTCCACAGGTGCACCTTCATCCACCTTCTTTACGGAAACACGGATGGTGTTCCGGACCCCCTGACCTGGGGCACGAGCACTTGCCGCAGCCATCGTTGCAGGTTGGCTGCTCCCCTGAACCAGCGTTAGGCCGAAGCCAGCATTAAGATCCACTGGTCGCAAGGGCGCACAGCCAACCCGACGTCCTCCTTTCACCTCCAAGACTGCACTCTCGCCCTCTCAGTCCACAAGAGAGTGGGTCTTTATTGTGTTTGAGATGTAAGCTGGTTCACTGAGCTGTAAGGTTTGTCCCCAGATGTTTCGTCACCATTCTAGGTAACATCATCAGTGAGCCTCCGACGAAGCGCTGGTGTTACGTCCCGCTTTCTATTTATCTGGTTAGGTTTCCTTGGGTTGGTGATGTCATTTCCTGCGTTGGTGATGTCATTTCCTGTTCTTTTTCTCAGGGGATGGTAGATTGATTTGGAGCCCATCTACCATCCCCTGAGAAAAAGAACAGGAAATGACATCACCAACCCAAGGAAACCTAACCAGATAAATAGAAAGCGGGACGTAACACCAGCCCTTTGTCGGAGGCTCACTGATGATGTTACCTAGAATGGTGACGAAACGTCTGAAAACTAACCTTCCAGCTCAGCGAGCAAACTCACATCCAGAACCTCAACCTGAGCTACAAATCTTCTCAAAACTCACTAGTAACCGGTCTCCAGGATGAACATTTCCCATCAACTTCCACCTTCTGTCTTCTTTCAGCAAGCCAATTTCCGATCCAAACTGCTATATCTCCCACAATTCCATTCCTCTGCATTTTGTTCAATAGCCTACTGTGGGGAACCTTATCGAATGCCTTGCTGAAATCCATATACACCACATCAACCAACCGGTTTACTCTCATCTACCTGTTTGGTCACCTTCTCAAAGAACTCAATAAGGTTTGTGAGGCACGTCCTTCCCTTCACAAAACCGTGCTGACTATCCCTAATCAGTTTCATCTTTTCTAGATGATAAATCCTATCCCTTATAACCTTTTCCAACACTTTACCAACAACTGACGTAAAGCTCACTGATCTATAATTACCAGGGTTGTCTCTACTCCCCTTCTTGAACAGGGGATCCACATTTGCTATCCTCCAGTCGTCTGGCACTATTCCTGTAGACAATGACGAGCTAAAGATCAATGCCAAAGGCTTGGCAATCTCCTCTCTGGCTTCCCAGAGGATCCTAGGATAAATCCCATCTGGCCCAGGGAACTTATTTTTCTTCACCCTCTGTAGGAATTCTAATATCTCTTCCTTGTGAACCTCAATCCCACCTAGTCTAGTAGCCTGTATCTCAGCATTCTCCTCGACAACATTGTCATTTTCTAGAGTGAATACTGTTGAAAAATGTTCATTTAGTGCTTCCCCTATCTCCTCTGACTCCACACACAACTTCCCACTACTATCCTTGATTGGCCCTAATCTTACTTTCGTCATTCTTTTATTCCTTAAGTACCTATAGAAAGCCTTAGGGTTTACCCTGATCCTATCCGCCAACAACTTCTCATGTCTCCTCCTGGCCCTTCTGAGCTCTCTCTTTAGGTCCTTCCTGGCTACCTTGTAACACTCAAGTGCCCTAACTGAGCCTTCACATCTCATCCTAACATAAGACGCCTTCTTCTTCCACTCGACCAGAGATTCCACCTCCTTCGTAAACCACGGCTCCCGTGCTCTACAGCTTCCTCCCTGCCTGACAGGTACGTACTTATCTAGAACACACAGGAGCTTTTCCTTGAATAAGCTCCACACTTCTAATGTGCCCATCCCCTGAAGTTTCCTTCACTTGCCTGGATTACTGCAAGTCCAATGGCACTCAATCCTGACAACTTCCAGAACTAAGCAGCCCACTTGATCGGCACCAGATCTAACTCGCTTAACATTCACTCCCCCATCAACATTCAATGGCAGCATGGTGTACCATCTACAAGATGCTCTGCAACAACTCGTCAAAACTCCTTGGATAGCACTTTCTAAACCCACAATCTCTACCATCTAGAGCCATAAGAGTGGCAGAAATACGAGAACTGGCACATGGAAGTTCACTTAAACAAGTCTCATGCGATTGTAACTAGGAAATTTGTTACCATGCCTTCAGTGTTGCTGCGTCAAAGTCTTGTAACTACCACCATAACAGCACTATTGGTGTACCTGCATGGACCATATGGACCTCCAGTAGTTCAAGAAGACAGCTCATCTTTACCTTCTTATGGGCAATTAAGGATTGGCAAAAATTCTAGCCTATCTGGGAACATACACTCCATGAATGATTTTTTAAAATATCACGTGTGCATCCGGCCTTAAACCCGTCTATCCCATCTCTTGCTTTCCTGTTGGTATTATTTCCCAATGTGACGTTACTCATAGATCAAATATAAAACTGTACACCTAATTAAATAGAGTGCACTTCATTAATGCAGCACATCCATTTTCATCCCCCAAATCTGAGGTTCCATGAGTAAATATGCTCAGTCATACTTTTGCATGAATATACAGAAAAATCTAACTTGTTCAAGTAGTTACATAGGAATGACTAATTGAATGTGTGAGCCCACTGTGCCTGTCTCATTCCTAATCTACGAGAAACTCTGTGATTTCAGAAATGAAATGCTGTAATGGGTCAACCGAAGCTCCTGATCTGCAATCTTTTGTGTTTAGGCCTGGGAGGGTATAGGTAAAGATGGCGAATTTGAACAGTCTACTAAGAAAGAAACATATAGAATCTTTTCTAAGAATGTTAAACACATTAATATATACTTCATTTTAAATCTTGAACAAGATAATAATATTTATAAGATTTTATATTAACAGTCGAAAGAAAAACAACCCAAAGCTAGCACTGCTGCTGTCCTTAGTCATTAATAATAATCTCAATGTAGGTAGGTATGGTATTGTCACATAAAGTAATCTTTTAATGTCCCAATGTTTTAATTATCAATCTCTGTATAAAGAATAAAGGCTATGATTTTCTTTGCTAACAGTCCTTTATGAATACACCCAAATCAAAATTTACTTGGACAGCACTCATATTTCAACCAACTTTATAGCTATTTCTACACATTGCTGTTAAAGTTAAGGCTTACCGAAGGGATACTGGACAGTTTTCTTCAGAAAGGTGGTTCAACAGGTCTCTGAATTCATTGAAAAGTTCTGCCTTGCAAATTTTACACCTGCAAATAGAGATCCAAATTTATATCTCTGTACAAAGCATCAGGTTGATTGCTACTACAGATGTGTTGTGACTGCCAATTCCTTACCAATCCAGAAAATGCAGTGCAGTGCAAAGAAGTTTAATAGTATTTCAAGGGATCTTCACTTGCTCTTAGCTGCAAAGGTATCCAAGATTATTTTAAATATAACATTATGAATTCTACAGGGGCTTCCAGAAATTTACTCTTGATGTGGTACAATTCTGAAAGTTTTACTTTCAGCAGAGGAGCCATGGAGACTGGAGCAATCTAAGCGACAGGAAGGATAAATAAAATTCTTCAACCTCCCAACAGAACACATACGCACAGAGCAATATATCACTTGTTCTCTGGGGGCTGATGCATGAAAAGATGTGTTTCTCCATGAAGGGTGTCACAGAATGGTCAATTTTATTATCAAGATCTACAATAAACTGTCACAGCTCGCCCTGTGTAGTAAAGGTCATTGCAGCTTTGAGCTTCTTTACCTTTTGTATCCTACTGTCTACACATGACTTAAGCAACTTCTGTCAGTTTGCAGTTTATGCTTTCATAAAGCATATAACTAATGTCACATCTGCTGCAGCAAACACTTCCATCATTTTCCAAAAGTGGACAACCAGAAGTTCAGGTTACAGATCCAGGTTAGGGTATTTTAGCACATTTGTAGGTTTCCCTAGTTCTTTGTTGCATTGCCGGTAGCTACATCAGCCTGCAGACTGCTCTACATGTTAACTAACTTGAGATGGTCACTACAGAAATATGGCTGATTCTTAAATGCCCCACTAAGTCATTCAGAAGGAATGAACAATAAATGTTGGCCCTGCAAGCAACACCCATGAAAGAATAAAGAGAAAAAAAGTTATGCCCTTTGCATATCAAAATTGTTCCAAAAAATTTTTACTTTTACCTTCTTACACTACATCTATTGTGATTCTACTGTGTGGGTCTTAACTGCTCTCCTTCCTAATCAAGTGCCCCAATGAGACAGTCTCGGTGATTTCAGAATCTACAGTCACTTAAGCCTGAGAGGGGACAGATGCTGATTGCACAAAATTGACAGCTGTCAGGAACATCTCGCTCAGCTGGTGACCGACCATCCAACTGGTTAATCGTTTCATGGCTGGTGAGAATGCAGATTTGTTGTCATTCTGAGAGAAGCAATATGTTCCATTCACATTTCCTGACTACACCTGTTTATCTGGCTGCAGCTCAGGAATTGTTTTAGCTTTATGAAAGACTGCGTACCTGAATCATGAAGTCTCTATGCTCCACTACCTATAAAGCTTCACTTTTCAATATATGTTCTTAACTCTGAAACATTACCATGGATTTCATCCCCTTTGATAACCACCAGCACTAACTACAAACTTCTAAAAGACCCAGTTGAACTTCTGGATCTATACTGTAGGCTCTAGGATTTTTCTGCCAAGAATAAATCACTTTATCTACCTCCTAAAAGGACTTAAATTTGTGTGGTGAAGATTGTTGCCCGGGTTGTGGATGAGATTGCAGACTTGCTTGAAGAGCCGATGTGCTTGACTGCAGATGTTGTGTCATCCTGCTAAGTAACATCGTCAGTGTGTCTCCAGTGAAGTGATAGTGTTCTTTCCTGCATGTTTTTTACAGGCCTCGGGTTGCTGAGGTGGTTGGCATCACTTCCAGGTCTGTTTTTCAGTGGTTTGTATGTCGGGTCCAGTTCAATGTGTTTGTTCCAGTGTGGTTGTCCATTCTTGGTTGCATTGTAGTATAAAGGTTTTTGGCATGCAATTTCCCACTCATATCCTTGGAGGCAGCTGTGGGCATTGTTGATCGTAACCCTTATCATTCTGCAGCAGTTCTGTGCAACTGTTTTTGCGCCTGTTGATTAATGATCAGTGGTTTATACTTTAAGGTTTGTGGTAGTACCTGTTTTCTGAGGCATCTGTGCAGGAAGTATAGTTGTTTGCAAATCACACTCAGACGGATGGCATTTGTCTTCCACCTGCGGGCCAAGTTTGAGGATGTAGCACTCGTAGGTGTTTCAAGTTTTTGAGAACAACACTACCCACTCCATCCACTCCTCCCAAGAATTCCTCAACATCATCAAGGACACCAGAATAGAACAGGATGAGAGAATGATATCCTTCCATGTAACAGCCTATTTACATCCATAAACGTTGAAAACATCGACCTGGCCAAAGAGATAATTGCCACACTACTGGATGAATCAGGAAGGCAGGCACCCCACAACCTCAATAACGTCAACAAGGACAACACCCTGAAACTGCTGAATCTGTGCCTCACAACACACTTGGCCTTCAACAACCATATATTCAAACAAATCAACAGAACACCAAAAGGATCCCCAATATTAGGACTGAATGCAGAAGCAAAGGTTAGAACGAACAGCCCTCCTCACTGTATAACCCAAACTCTGAGTCCACTATTTAGATGATACCTTGATTATTATCAAATACACAAAACTAGAAGAAACCCGCTGACACACAAACAACACACTCACCGGAATGAAGTTCACAAAACAGGAAGAGAACAATAACTGACTACCCTTCCTAGACATACTGGCAGAATGTAAGAACAATGGGGAACTCCAGACTAGTGTGTACTAAAAGACCACACATATGGACCAGATACTTAATTTCTCCAGCAACCAACCCAACACCCATAAACAGAGCTGCATCAGGACATTATTCAAACAGGTCACAGCACATTGCAGCAACCCAGAAATGCACAAAGCAGAACAGGAGCAAACGGAATGGATACCCAAAAAGCACAATCCACCATCATCTATGCAACAGACCACAAGAAGACACCATGACCAGACATACCAGTCATCCTCCTGTACATCAAAGATGACCACAAGAGTACTCAGACCCCTAGGCATCAGGGTAGCCCATAAACTAACAACCACCCTGCAACAGCTACTGATGAATGTAAAGGATCCCATACCCACAACCAATAAAACTAACGTAATATACAAAATACAATGCAAAGACTGTGAGAAGCATTACAAACACCAAACTGGAAGAAAACTGACAATAAGCATACACGAACAGCAACTAGCCACCAAGAGACGTGACCAATTCTCAATACACACAGACAAAAAAGGACACGAATTTGCCTGGGACAACATATCCATGTTAGCACAAGCCAAACAGAGACAGGCCAGGGAATTCTTAGAGGCCTGATATTCCAACCGGAACTCTATCAACAAACACATTGATCTGGACTGATATACAAACCACTGAAAAACAGAACCAGAAGTAATGCCAACCACCCCAGCTAACCAAGGCATATAAATAATCAGCGGGACAGAACAGCAATGTTTCACCAGAGGCACACTGATGTTATCTAGCAGGGTGATGAAACATCTGTAATCAAACACATTGGCTCGGTGAGCGAGTCTACAACATTGGCCCTACTTAAAATTCATTTCTTTGGTCAAGCACTTGGTCACACCTTCATCTTTATCTATCATCTTCCTTGACTCAGCATCTAATTTTGCTAATGACACTGCATAATGGAGTACATGTGGTCATGTTCCTGAAAATTGTGACATTAAATTAGACAACTTTGAGAAGACAGGTTTCCCAAAAGAATGAAGCCAGAGTTAAGTTCTTGCGGACAAATTTTGCTCAGAAAAAAAGACAATGTACAGCTTGACATGCTGTTCCATATGCAGGCATTACTATGATCCTAGTTGAAAGAACATTCAAAACAATAAATCATAAAAGAAATTCCGTACAATTTTTGTACTTCAGATCTTTTGCATCAACCAACAACTTTACATCATTTTAACTTGAGGTTTCAAAGACAAATACATTTATGGACTGTAGACTAAAGGAATGGGTAAGTGAGTGCCTTACCTAAGGAAGATGTCTGCAGTTTAAAAAGAAATGAGTTGCAGAAACTCAACGTCGGTTGACTCTACAATGCTGCCTTATTTAAGCAGTGAGGGAGAATATTAGACATCTCAGCTCCATGGGTAGTTATTGGTTTTTCAGTCCGGGCCTGTTGTGTGTTCAGGAGTATTCAGTGTAGTGACAAACTTGTCATTGCTTCCTAGGTGAGTTACCGTATGAGTACTTGAACAGTACGGCACAAACATCCAGACTGTGAAAGAGAAAATGTGTCTCTCTCTCTTCAGTGAGTGAAGCTAAAAGAAAATCTGGAACAGCTAGCTATTGCTAATTCCTTTCTCGAAAGGAAAATACCTCACAGATACTGAAACAGCACGGTGAATGGAAGTTTGAGAACTGGTATGTCCACAACATCGTGGTCTGATCAAAAAGTTGAAAGGAATCATAAAGTAGCTGAAGGAAACCGACTCATCAGCAGCCGGTATCTGGACAGGTGCTAGAACAGTGCTTCACAAAGTATTCATTTTGTTCTTTCCCCGCCTGTAACATTGTAATCAGAGATAATGGGAACTGCAGATGCTGGAGAATGCAAGATAACGAAGTGTGAAGCTGGATGAACACGGCAGGCCAAGCAGCATCTCAGGAGCACAAAAGCTGACGTTTCAGGCCTAGACCCTTCATCAGAGAGTAGGTCCGAAACGTCAGCTTTTGTGCTCCTGAGATGCTGCTTGGCCTGCTGTGTTCATTCAGCTACACACTTTGTTATTATGTAATATTTGTGTCTTGTTTTGTCTCTGTATGTATGTTTGTATGGATGGAGAGGGGGTTGATTAAGTCAGTTGATTCAGTTGCAATGCATATGGAATGTTAAGTTAGCAAAAGCTTTCTTCCCACCATTGATTTTAAAAACTGTGCAATAAATAGCTGTTTTCTTTTTAAGTATAGAAACTTGATGAGTGTATTTACCTGTCAGGTAAAGTGGATACTCTGGGTAGTTTAAGGTTCTAAGAGTAGTGGGGGTTGATTTCCATTGCACCACCCCAGTAAGTCATGACTTGTTAGAGTGTACATTCATAAATGCCAGCATTCATAAATAACTTTTAAAGTAAGTGTAAAAATATAGAAGAAAGTCAACATAACTATGATAAATGTTAAAATAAAACCAATATGAAGTTGAAAAGCAGTAAACAAAAGTGAAAGGCACTGGAAATGAATGCAAATACCAAATACAGTCAAAGGAATATGTTAAAAAGGCAGTATTAAAGGCATTCTTATCAGATTGCATGCAGCATTCAAAAGATAGGTGAATTGATAATACAAATATAAATAAATGAAAATTATCAGGTGGCTATCATAAAGATGTGGCTGAAAGGTGACCAAAACTGGGATCTGAATATTCAAAGGTACCTGACATTTAAGAAGAACATGCATAAAAAGGAAATGGAGGAATGGCGGTGCTCATAATAAGTGATGGGATAAATACATAAAGATGTGGAGAATAGAAAAGGAGTAGGCCATTCAGCATTTTGAACTATTCAATCTATGTCTGAACCCTGCTCCTACTTTCTCCCTATATCCTGTGATCCCTTTAGCTCCAAGAACTATATTTAACTCTTTCTTAAAAATATTCAACATTTTGGCCTCAACTGCTTTTTGTGGCAAAGAACTCAGCAGGCTCACCGCTCCTCTGGGTGAAGAAATTTCTCCTCATCCCAATCCTAAATGGCTTACCTCATATTCTTAGACTGCCCCTCCCTGGCCATCAGGAAAGTCCTTTCTACATTTACACTGTCTAGTCTTGTTGGAATGTTGTCAGTATCAATGAGATCCCTCATCATTTTTCTAAATAACAGTTAATAACCAACCTGGTTCTCTTCATATATCAGAACTGCCATACCAGAATCAGTCTGGGGGTAAAGCTTCACTGCACTGCCTCATACCATAACATCCATCCTCAGATAAAGAGACCAAAACTGCTCACAATGCTCCAGATGTGATCTCTGCAAAGGCTGGCAAAGTGAGATGATGGCAAGGCAGGAAGCCAGTCAGTTCAGGGACCATGTTTCAGGGAGAGCTTGATGAGGCAGTGAGGTCTAATTAGAGGGGGGGGGGGGGGGGGGTACTACAATTATATCTGTATCCATAAGATTTTGCCCACCTAATTCCAAATCAGAATCAGAGACTTTTTCAGAGTTCCTGGGAATTGCTTGTCTGAAGCTCAGATCTACCAGGCAATTCCCATAGGAGTCAGGATATGAGAATTTCCATGGAGTCCCAACCTGCATTTTGGGTCATACAACAGGGAGACCAAAAGATCCGGGTTATCATTTCATTGAATAAAAATGCATTATTCTGTACCTTGCTTGTGGTGTTCCATGAATCTTTTTTGTTGCACCTTGTTTAAAGCCATTTACGGACACATCCAATGGCTGATGTGGAACAGCACACCAACTTATTGCTGTAAGAGGTTAAAAACAATGCATTTCTGCTTAATTTTATCACAATATCTTTGTACAGTAATGTAGTAATTAATGTAACTGCATGCACATAATTTACTATCTATTAACATCAAGGGTTAAATTGTGCACAGTAAATTCAGTCACTTCACCAGCAAAGTGAACACCTGAAAACAAGCCCAATATCGTTCTATCAGCTTTAATTGGAAGCAATTAACAACACCCGTACTCAGAAACGACAATTTTGTTCCCTTTATGTTAGAGATTACTTTTAATTGCAATTTTTATTTAAAGAGGGAATAATTATAGCAGTTTGCCTATGTTATAACAGTGACTACACTCAAAAATAGAATTCATAAAACCTGTTATATTTCAAAGCACCTAAGAGACTTGAACTACGCTATTTCAATTCAAGTTTAAATTTTGCTGCATAATCTAAAAGCCAACTTCCTTTATAAATGCTTTAGTAAAAAGAGTATTTACCTGAAACAAATATTCTGAAGAAAATGACTTGGATTTTGCATTGGTTAAAAACAAAGGCTGACAGCACTATAGTGGAATACATGGGCAGCAACTACTGGCATCCATATTTAATGAAGAAATCAGGAGTTGCTGTCTCCTGTTTCCACAGGTTGCATTATAAAAATCTTTGCCAATGGAATCAGCATTGAAAGGCATGCAATACCTGAATTTGAAATACCTGCCACTACTCTTCCAAGAAAAACAGCAGAATAGAGTGGGGTGAGCAAATAAAGAGTCATTAAGGTGTGAATGGTTTGAAAGTGATACTTGCTTCAAAATAATCATTTTGACTCTGGCTATTTAATTTCAGAAGTGCTGAGTCTAATTCCTTAAAAAGTTAGTTGTAGAATTTTTTTGTTTTTCTTTTTGTCTTTTATTTCTTTTAATCTGTTATTCCTAATCTTCATTTTGCTTTCTGGGAGTAGAACACTGAATCGAAATGAAAGAAATCCCTTTAAAATTCTGCAGGCTGCTATCAGTGAAGTCAAAGGTTGATGCTCTTGCAGCATAATGTAGAATACGACTAAATACAAAACAAAGAAAGAATGCTCCGATGGAACCTGGCTACTGTTTATAAGGCACAAGTAAAGTTTTATTCCAAATGCCTTTTGAAAAATGCTGCTGTTTTTAACAAGGTTAATGATTCAGAAATTGTGTTCTACCTGCTGCACAAGGTACAATTTTCTCTTTTTTGGGGTCAGAGCTGCTTTGTAGTGAATGGCGACTGTGCACAAACTCCAAATGTGACTGGAGAAGCTTTACACCTTGAATTCTGAATTCTTTTGGGAGTGATGTAATGTGGCGACATCTGCTGGAACACAAGAGGAAAAGAAACAGTAACTTGATTTGTTTTGGTAAAGTTCAAATGATTACATCCTCAAACACTTCACTTTGATGTATAGTAAAACTGAGAGCAGCAGATGATACTCAGCTTTCATGTATTTCTTTAATGACAATTCAGCGAACAATGAGCAAACTTTCATTGCGGCAGAATGAGAGTTAACTATGTGCAACAGTCTTGCATAGTTAAGATATAAGGTTGCTCCTTACTGAAGAAATTTTAAAAACTCAGCTCTATTCCAAGTTTTTGGAGAGTTGTACTAATTCTGCAAATCTAAATGACAATCACAGCTAGTAGTTGAGAGCTTCCCAGTTTATAACAGATTCAACATTCAAGTAGGCGTTAAGCTATCTATTAGAAGGCTGATGAAACATAATGTAGTCATGTTGTAGCTTTCAAATGCCTAACGGTTTGTACACTTTTGAAGCTAAAGTATGTATTACCTGGCTACAACGTTTATAGAAGTCATACAAAACATCAGTAGAAATGTGGTCCTAACATATTTATAAGCATTCATACTGAGTAATAAACAATAACAGAAGGTGGGAAAATGGCACCTATTTCTGCACTGATTTTTAAAAAAAGCTTGAATTTATATTAGATATATGACCTTAAAATATTTTAAAGGGCTTCTCAATCAATTGACTATTTTTGAAGCATAGCCACTGTCATAATGTAGGAAATATTGCAGCCAATTTGCATAGAACAATGATCTCCAAACAACAGAGACTAATCTTTGTGTTGGTTAAACGAACAAATGTTGGTCCCTTTCAACTAAAAGATTACACCTCTATTAGTGCAGTTTTTGTACTCCTTCAGTACTGCCCTAAAGTATTAACTAAAGTTATATGCTTATGTGCCTGGAGAAAAACGTAAAACATAGTGCTAAAGAGTCATGCCAGTCAAAGGGAAAAGTGAACTCTTGCCATCATTTCTCACTCCACAATATTCTGGTAATTTCTCTCGTAATTTCAAGATAAAAACTAAATTCTAAACTACATACCCCTAATTGTTAATATTACATAATATTGTAGAAAAGCTTCCACAAAGAAAATTACTGGAGAAATTGCTTTGGATATTTCAGATATTAGATGTAATTGATTCCTAGCAAATTATTTTTTAGCTTCAGTACGAAAGGAAGATTACATAATTAACAAATACCAAGAGATTTGGGTAAATAGAGCCATCTTCAAGTTTGAAGAAAAATATGAATTGTCTATTTTATCTAATTTTTCGACTTCAGCACTATACCAATAAAAATAGAAAGTCCTGCATGTTAACAACATTGCAACTAATTCTGAAAGTGCAAAGCTTTTGCTAATCTTACTGTAAATAATATAACCTGCGTTTACTGACTTTCACTTTGTTCCACCCGAAGGAATTTAATGTTTGTTGCTAACGGTTGGATCATGAAATCTGCTACAAACCAATCAATATTGAAGTGCAAACAGAACATGTATTTTCACCTGTGGTATAAAATATAGAAGTAATTAAATATTCAATCATGATTATTAGTATTAAATAAGGGCAGAAAAAAGATGTCTATATTACCACAGTGTTTATCTATTTCAACTGATTCAAGTGAAAAAATGACAAATTTTATAAAAGAGCAGTCACAACCCCACCCACAAATATCTTCCTTTTTGTTTCTGTTAGCTTTGATTAACAACCTCTTTTGTGATGCGCCGTAAACATTAATTTCTAAGCAGTGGAAAGTGAAGCCATAACAGCAGAGCAAAGTACACCGAACAAATTTCCTTCCTGCACAGCATGGAAATCATTCTCTGTTTCAATTTGGCAAAGTCAAAACTTAAGCAAAAACGTGATACTTATTAATATTTGTACTCATTAATCTTTGGGAGAAGTTGCCACGAAGTAAAAACAGAAAACTGCCAATCCCAATGACAGTTTTACCATTTCACAGATTTGAAGTTTCTCCAAAAGCAGCCAATTAGGGGAAATATTTTCTTTTCAATCTTTTGATGCACAGTTAATCAATATCTTTCAACAAAATGGGGACCAAAGCTGCTATATTGCAGTGAAAGTGAGTATTGTTAAGATATAAAGAGACTGTTGTTTAGATTGCTGTAGCTATGGTTCTGAAGATAAAACTCAAAAAAGCTAAGTATGACTACAAAATACACTGCAATTTCTCACTGCTAGCAAACTCATGGCTTCTTTCAGACTGCCAAATTAAACTTGTAAGTACCATGTTTGAATCAGTTATGTGTTGTTGACTCATATCCACTGAGAAGGAACTGAGGCGGCCAAAACAGTTCAGTTTTGGAACTTTACCAAATTTAATAAAAAAGAGACTTTCATTCCATCCATTTAGCTCAGATTTAAACTAAAACAGCAAGAGAAAAAGTAGTCTCCTAGACCAACAATTTACCCAGTCTCAACAGTAATCTTTATTATTCAGTTTTTAATCATGCATTGTATTTTCTGTTGCAGCCATGATGCAATCCTACTTGGTTGGGATGGCAGCCAAACAAGTCACAGACGCCACTAAGATTTTTAAAATGAAAAGTCGATTGAATTTAGCCAACAAGTTCTTATGAAGAAATATGCAATGTACTAGCCCTGCAAAAAGATATGATTCATGAAATGTCACTGAAAGCAGCTATATTTGGAGCTAAATATTTAATGCAGTTGTGTCATGCTTAAAATTTTGAATTATCCAGTAAAAACCACAAATTGAATTACTAGATTTATTAACGAATTGTAATTATTTGGATTAGGCTGAACTATCACTTATGCAAACAGGCCAGAATATCTTATGTTCTTCTACAGAAATAACTTATTATTAATACCTATCCAGTATAGCTCTCTTCATTGTCTTCTCACTATATGGACACTGTCCGACTACAATACAAGAGAAATACACAGGCTCCTCAAAGAAATGCATGAGAAGTGCTCCTTGACAGCCAAGAATGTTCCAACGAGCAAGTTTATCACTACAGGACATCGATAATGTCCTGTCACCTCTACCTGGCTTCACCCTCAATGATTCTACACAGTGGTAATTAATTCCAGGCTCAAGGGGATCTTGAAGACCCCCTGGTACACACTTGGCTCCAGTTCGATGTACATCTGAAGTAGTGATTTGCATCTGTCTGGTCTTATCTGCATCCAGTGCAGCCATGTTATGAGATGCACTCCCAAGGCTATTAGTATGCATTGCCTGTGCTGTATTATTGTTTATCCTGACATCAATTTTTCCTTCTGCAGAAGTATCATTGGGTTTTCTTTCAGGAATACTGCTACAGCCAGATGTACAGTCTCCATTTCCATCAATCCTTTTCACTCTTTTAACAGGAACCTCTAAGGCACTTGCATCACACTTTCGTTTCATGACTAGTGCATGCTTTTGGTTACTTAAGAATTGTATATCTTCAGCACTTTCATTATCTTCAACAGTGATACTTCTCTGTTCACCAGTTTCCTTTGCTCTCGGGTTTAGAGGAGGTCTGATCTCCTGTTCTGCCTTTGGGATAATAGATGCATCTCCACCTGCAAAACCAACAGATAAAGGTTTATTTTCAAGTCACTTAAATGTTTTTAATTAATAATATTATCTTCAAAATCTCACAGGAAGATATACTTAAGAGTTCAGGAAACTCAAAAAAATTGATAGAGTTACTGCAAATGAAAATATTGGGTTAACTAAAGCATGCCTAAAAGCACTAAACATAAACTGCAATAACAAACATTCCTTTAAGGCACAAAAAACCCACTGAAAATATGACAGAAGAGAGATAAGAATAAAAAAGACAAAAGAACAATATACCACAGGAACAGGCGCTTTGGCCCTACAAACCTGCACCAACACATTTTTCCCCTTCCATACTAAAACTGTCTTCACCAACACGATCCATATCCCTCCATTCCCTTCCTATTCAAGTATTCGTCCAGGCGCTTCCTGAACACTGCTATTGTGTCTACTTCCACCACCTCTTTTAGCAGCACATTCCAGGCACTCACCACACTTTGTGTGAAAAACTTGCCTCACACCTCTCTTTTAAACTTTTCCCCCTCGCACCGCCTGTGTTCCCTAGTAATTGACTCTGCAACTTGGGAAAAAGCTACTCTATCCACGCCATTCACAATCTTATAGACTTCGATCAGGTCGCCCCTCAACCTCCAGCATTCTAGTGAAAACAAACCCAGTCTATCCAAACTTTCTTCATAGCTAAAATCCCCCATACAAGGCAACATCCTGGTAACCCTTTTCTGTATCCTTTCCAAAGCAACCATATCCTTCTTGTAGTGTGGTGACCAGAACTGTACGCAATATTCCAACTGTGGTCTAACTAAAGTTCTATAAAGCTGCAGGAGTTGCCCATCCATGTACTCAATGCCCCTTCCAATGAAGGCAAGCATGCCATTGGGGTTTTTCATTAGCTTATCTACCTGGCTGCCACCCTCAGTGATCTGTGGACCTGCACACCCAGACTCCTGTCAATACGCCTAAGGGTTTTGCCATTCAATGTATAACTTCTAACTGCACTCAACCTTCCAAAATGCATCAACTTACAAATAAAAATAAGTTAAAGGCTGCATTGAATCTAAGAGGGAGGCTTATAATATTGCTAAAAACAATATAGCCTTCAGATTGGGAGGATTTTAGAATAGGACCAAGAAATTCGAGAGGAAGGACCAAAGAGAATATGAGTAAACCAGCAAGACACTTAAAAACAGGTTGTAAACTTTTTAAAACAGTATATTCATGAAAGCAGACATAAGTCCATTATACAGAGCCAGGTAAAGTTATAATGTGAATACGGAAATGGTTGACACATTAAACAAACCCTTTATATTAATTAGTCCTCAAAGCGAAAGATGTAGAAACATTAAGGAAAAATAGAAAAACAAGGGTCCTAGTAAGAATGAGGAACTTAGATCAGGAAAAGTAAAGAAATGTTAAATGAAGATATTTATGAATTAAGTGGAAAGAAGTAAATGGCTTGTGCTTAACAACCTGGATCCTCGGCTCTTAAAAAAGAAAGCTGTAGAAATGGTGCTGCACTAGCTTCAACCTTTCATAATTTCTTACAGTCTAGAATAGTTCAAAGATTGGATGCTAGCAAACACAACCCCACAGTAAAGAGGAATAGTGAAATGGGAAACAATAGACAAGTTAGCTTAACATCAGTACGCAAATTGCTAGAATCTATTACATACATAGTAACAGAGCACCGAGAACACCGTAATGAAACCTCAAAAACTCAACACAGATTTGTGAAAATAAAATCGTATTTCAAAAGTATATTACTGTGTTTTGAGCATGTAATTAGTGGATATTTCCAAAGAAATCAGTGAATGTAGCATATCTGAATTTTCAAGAAGTACTCAAAAATGTGTCACACAAAAGGTTGCTGGACAAAATTAGAACTTACAGCTGTTCACGGCAACGCATTAGAACAGACTGAGTACTGGTTAATGGATACAAAACAAAGAATAGCAATACACATTTCAGGTTGGCAAGCTGTAATTAGTGGGAATTCTGCAAGGATCAGTACTTGGGTCTTAGCTATTTATAATCCATATTAAAGAATTGGATAAGGGAACTAAGTGTAATGCATCCAATTTCTGACAATTTAACACTGTGAAAAAGTGGTGAGGAGGTCGCAAGTGCATAGTGGTTCACTTTGGGATTTTTTTTAAATAACAACATATATTTTGCATGGTGAGAGACTGGGAAAAGTTTGTGTTGAGAGGAACCTTGACACCCTTGTGCTAGTATCATACTTGGTCTACAGGGAGTGCAACAAAACATCATGAGACTGGTCATTGGATGGAATAAAGGGTTTGTTCAATGAGGAAAGAGTGAGTACAATGGGCCTCTTAATCCTGGAGTTTAGAAGAATGAATGAGAT
Organism: Stegostoma tigrinum; assembly: GCF_030684315.1. Lineage (NCBI taxonomy): Eukaryota > Metazoa > Chordata > Chondrichthyes > Orectolobiformes > Stegostomatidae > Stegostoma > Stegostoma tigrinum. The sequence continues at coordinate 41,600,165 of NC_081369.1, forward strand.
GCAATCTACTTGGAATGTCTAAATTTCTGAAGGGCCTTGACAGGGCAGGAACAGAGAGGTTGAAAAACAGAGAGAGAGATTCCCCAAATGCATAATCTAAAACATGTGGCACAGACTCAGAATAAAGGGTCGCGCATTTAGCATGAGAAGAATTTTATATAATCAAAGCATTTGAAATCTTTGGAATTCTTGGTCATATGAAGCTGTAGATGTTCTTGGATTACACCATGGTCAAAGAATTTATTGGACTGCCTGAAAACAGGGTGGACAGTGTGGATAGTTTATGAGCAATGCAAAATTATATCTATTATTTATTTGTTGGTTCAAGTGCAAAATGTGACAGACTTCAGACAGATCTAGCACTCGCAGCACAATTTATAACCTTGTGGCCTGGCATATTCTCCACTCAAGTCAGGGGATCAACACTATTTCAATGGAGAGTGCATGAGGGCATGCCAGGAGCAGTGCCAGGCATATCTGGTGATGCCACCAAACAGGACTACTTGTATTTCAAACATCATAAGCAGCATGTGAAGGAGCTAAGCAATCCCACAACCAGTGGATCAGATCTAAGCTCTGCAGTCCTCCATATGCAGTTGTGAATAGTGGTGGGCAATTAAAAAACCTCAATGGAGGAGGAGGAAGCACCACAAATATCCCGTTCCTCAGTGATTGAATAGCCCAAGTCATCAGTACAAAGAGCAAGGCTAAGTATTTGCAGCAATCTTCAGCCAGAAGTAATAAGTAGATGATCCATCTCCGCCTCCTCCAGTGGTCCCCAGCATCAGAGATACCAGTCTTAAGCTAATTTGATTCACTCCATGTGATACCAAGAAACAGTTGGAGACACTGGGTACTGGAAAGGTTATTATCCCTGACAACAATGAAGACTTATGCTCCAGAACTTGCCACTTCCCTAGCCAAGCTCTTCCAGTATAGTCACAACATTGGCATCTATCTGACAATGTGGAAAATTGCCCAGGTATGTAATGTACACAAAAAAAAAGGACAAATACTACTCGACCAGTTAATGTCCCATCAGTTTACTCTTGATCATCAGTAAAGATGAAAGGTATTATCAATAGTGTTTTCAAGCAGCACTTGTTCAGCAATAACCTGCTCAGTGATGCCCAGTTTGGGATCTGTCAGGGTCACTCAGCTCCTAACCTCATTACAGCCTTGGCTCAAACACGTGAGATGAGAGTGACAGCCCCTGACATCAGGCTGTGTTTGACGAAGTGCAGTAGCAAGGAGTCCTAGCAAAACTGGAATCAAAGTCTCCGCTGATAGGAGTTGTACCTAGCACATAGTTGTGTTTGTTGGAGGTCAGTCATCTCAGCTCCAACACGTCTGTAGGAGTTCCTCAAGGTAATGTCCTAGGCTGAACCATCTTTTGCTGCTTCCTCAATGACCTTCCCTTTATCACAGAGTCAGAAGTGGGAGTATTCACCGATGATTGCACAATGTTCCACACTACTTGTGACCCCTCTGAATCTTAAGCAGTCCATGATCAAATGGTCTGGACAATTTCCAGGTTTGGGCTGACAGGGAGAAAGAGAAGTTGAACACGTAGCTACAGGGATGGTGCAGGAGGGACGGTTTTGGATTCTTGGATAATTGGGGCTCTTTCTGGGGTAGGTGGGACCTCTACAAGCAAGATGGTCTTCACCTGAACCAGAGGGGTACTGATATCCTGGGGGGGAAATTTGCTAAGGCTATTTGGGTGGGTTTAAACTAATTCAGCAGGAGGATGGGAACCAAAATTGTAGTTCGAGTACAGAAAAGGTTGACAGTAGGGAGGTCCTAAATAAAGTTTCAGGGACTCAAGATGGCACCGGCAAGCAAGAAGTTGGTTTGAAGTGTGTCTACTTCAACGCCAGGAGCGTCCGGAATAAGGTGGGTGAACTTGCAGCATGGGTTAGTACCTGGGACTTCGATGTTGTGGCAATTTCGGAGACATGGATACAGCAGGGACAGGAATGGTTGTTGCAGGTTCCAGGATTTAGATGTTTCAGTAAGAACAGAGAAGATGGTAAAAAGGGTGGGAGGTGTGGCATTGTTGGTCAAGGACTGTATTACAGTTGCAGAAAGGATGTTTGGGGACTCGTCAACTGAGGTAATATGGGCTGAGGTTGGAAACAGGAAAGGAGGTCACCCTGTTGGGAGTTTTCTATAGGCCTCCGAATAGTTCCAGAGATGTAGAGGAAAGGATAGCAAAGGTGATTCTCGATAGGAGTGAGAGAGACAGGGTAGTTGTCATGGGGGACTTCAACTTTCCAAATATTGACTGGGAACACTATAGTTCGAGTACTATAGATGGGTCAGTTTTTGTCCAGTGAGTGCAGGAGGGCTTCCTGACGCAGTATGTAGATAGGCCAACAAGGGGCGAAGCGACATTAGATTTGGTACTGGGTAATGAGCCCGGCCAGGTGTTAGATTTGGAAGTAGGTGAGCACTTTGGTGATAGCGATCACAATTCTGTTATGTTTACTTTAGTGATGGAAAGGGATGGGTGTATACAACTGGGCAAGAGTTATACCTGGGGGAAAAGCAATTACGATGAGATTAGGCAAGATTTAGGGAGCATAGGATGGGGAAGGAAACTGCAGGAGACGGGCACATGAGAAATGTGGAGCTTATTCAAGGACAAGCTCCTGTGTGTCCTAGATAAATATGTACCTGTCAGGCAGGGAGGAAGCTGTACAGCGCGAAAGCCATGGTTTACGAAGGAGGTGGAATCTCTGGTCAAGAGGAAGAAGAAGGCTTATGCTAGGATGAGATATGAAGGCTCAGTTAGGGCGCTTGAAGGCTACAAGGTAGCCAGGAAAGACCTAAAGAGAGAGCTCAGAAGAGCCAGGAGGAGACATGAGAAGTTGTTGGCGAATAGGATCAGGGTAAACCCTAAGGCTTTCTATAGGTATTTAAGGAATAAAAGAATGACGGAAGTAAGATTAGGGCCAATCAAGGATAGTAGTGGGAAGTTGTGTGTGGAGTCAGAGGAGATAGGGGAAGCACTAAATGAACATTTTTCAACAGTATTCACTCCAGAAAACGACAGTGTTGTCAAGGAGAATACTGAGATGCAGGCTACTAGACTAGGTGGGATTGAGGTTCACAAGGAAGAGGTATTAGAAATCCTACAGACGGTGAAGATAGATAAGTCCCCTGGGCCAAATGGGATTTATCCTGGGATCCTCTGGGAAGCCAGGGAGGAGATTGCCGAGCCTTTGGCATTGATCTTTAACTTGTCATTGTCTACAGGAACAGTGCCAGACGACTGGAGGAAAGCAAATGTGGATCCCCTGTTCAAGAAGGGGAGTAGAGACAACCCTGGTAATTATAGAGCAGTGAGCCTTACCTCAGTTGTTGGTAAAGTGTTGGAAAAGGTTGTAAGGGATAGGATTTATAATCATCTAGAAAAGAATAAATTGATTAGGGATAGTCAGCACAGTTTTGTGAAAGGAAAGTTGTGCCTCACAAACCTTATTGAGTTCTTTGAGAAGGTGACAAAACAGGTAGATGAGAGTAAACCGGTTGATCTGGTGTATATGGATTTCAGCAAGGCGTTCAATAAGGTTCCCCACAGTAGGCTATTGTACAAAATGCGGAGGATGGAATTGTGGGAGACATAGCAGTTTGGGTCGGAAATTGGCTTGCCGAAAGAAGACAGAGGGTGGTTGTTGATGGGAAATGTTCATCCTGGAGACCAGTTACTAGTGGTGTACCACAAGGGTCGGTGTTGGGTCCACTGCTGTTTGTAATTTTTATAAATGACCTGGATGAGGGCGTAGACGGATGGGTTAGTAAATTTGCAGATGACACTAAGGTCGGTGGAGTTGTGGATAGTGACGAAGGATGCTGTAGGTTGCAGAGAGACATAGATAAGTTGCAGAGTTGGGCTGAGAGGTGGCAAATGGAGTTTAATGCAGACAAGTGTGAGGTGATGCACTTTGGTAGGAGTAACCGGAAGGCAAAGTACTGGGCTAATGGTAAGATTCTTGGTCTTGTAGATGAGCAGAGAGATCTTGGTGTCCATGTACACAGATCCTTGAAAGTTACCACCCAGGTTGACAGGGCTGTTAAGAAGGCATACAGTGTTTTAGCTTTAATTAATAGAGGGGTCGAGTTCCGGAACCAAGAGGTTATGCTGCAGCTGTACAAAACTCTGGTGCGGCCGCACTTGGAGTATTGTGTACAGTTCTGGTCACCGCATTGTAAGAAGGATGTGGAAGCTTTGGAAACGGTGCAGAGGAGATTTACTAGGATGTTGCCTGATATGGAGGGAAGGTCTTATGAGGAAGGCTGAGCGACTTGAGGCTGTTTTCGTCAGTGAGAAGAAGGTTGAGAGGTGACTTAATTGAAACATATAAAATAATCAGAGGGTTAGAGAGGGTGGATAGGGAGAGCCTTTTTCCTTGGATGGTGACGGCGAGCACAAGGGGGCATATTTTTAAATTGACGGGTGAAAGATATAGGACAGATGTCAGAGGTAGTTTCTTTACTCAGAGTAGTAAGGGAATGGAACGCTTTGCCTGCAACGGTAATAGATTCGCCAACTTTAAGTACATTTAAGTCGTCATCGGATAAGCATATGGACGTACGTGGAATAGTGTAGGTTAGACGGGCTTCAGATCGGTATGACAGGTCGGCACAACATTGAGGGCCGAAGGGCCTATACTGTGCTGTAATGTTCTATGTTCTATGCCAAGTAACATTCGTGCCATGCAAATACCAGGCAATGACCATCTCCAATAATAGACAATCTAACCGCTGCCTCTTGCCATTCAATGGTGTCAGCATCGCTGACTCCCCCATTATCAACATCCTTAGGGTTACAATTGTTCAGAAACTCATCTGGACTTACCACATAAACAGACTAGCTGCAAGAACAGATCAGTGGATATGAATACTCTGATGAATAACTCACCTCCTGACTCCCCAAAGCCTGTCCATCATCTGAAAGGCACAAGTCAGGAGTGTTATAGAATACTCCCCACTTGCCTGGATTGGTGCAGCTTCCACAACACTCGAAGCTTGGCATCATCCAGGACAAAGATGCACTGCAGAAAATCAAATATCTTTAGATAGCACCTTCCAAATGCACAATGAATTCTATATTGAAGGGCAAGGGTAGCAAGTACATGGGAACACAATCATCTTCAAGTTCCCCTCCAAGCCACTTACCATCCTGACTTGAAAAATATATCACTGTTCCTTCACTGTTGACAGCTCAAAACTTTGGAATTCTCTCTCAAAGGACACAGTGGGTCACTACAGCAGGTGGACTGCAGCAGTTCATGAATGCAGCTCACGACCACCTTCCCAAGGACAAGCACAGGTGAGCATGAAATACTAGCTAGCTAGCAATGCCAACATCCCATAAATGAATGTTAAAACAAAAGTCTAAGTAGTCAATCTGGAGAATTAGTTCAGGACAAAATCTGAATGACAACAATGGTGCCAGTGACATGATAACTGTTTCCTAACGTGGTCTAATTAAACAGTGTTTCCTCTATTCTGTGCTCCTTGTTAGGTCAAATACATGACTTTCTAAAAATCTCTGGTTATAATGGAGAGTAGGAATATAGTAAAGGTCACATACCCTCACCTACATCAGACACAATGATAAATAATGGGCAATTTCTGGTAGTTCAACATTTTATTTCGTGCACCATCTCCAACTGCTTTACAACGAATGAGCAAAAAAATAGCCAAATGCCAGTTTGGGATGCAAATTCACAACCTTCCATTTGGGATTCAAGGATCTAACATCCACAAACATTCAACTTGAACCAAGATAGGCACACTGCATTTACGTTTACAAAGCATTAAAAGTGGGCCAGATTATAGTTTTGCAGAGATTAAACTGGATGATGCTTGACATGAAATTTTTCACTCAACGTCTGCAAAATGTAATATTTCTTAGTAAACTTGATCTGGTGACAAAACTAGGCAAATGCGTAGATGACTGAATCACACAAGAAGTGGAATTAATATGCAAGTGGAGTACTGTGAAGTGATTTGCAAAGAATAGATGTGATTCAAACATGTTTTCCAGCAACTCTAAAACTTTCCTGAACTTAAAAGTTTAAATATTCCGGAGGTGTAATATTAATAAGATCTACTCACATGGAGTGTGACTCATAAAAAACACAAAGGAAACACCTGACTTAAGACTCCATTTTCCTTTGCATTTTCCTGCAACCAAGATGCTATTTCTCTCTTTAAATGCCTCTTTCAGTTGATAATATAAATACCTGCAAAACAGCCAAGAAATTGAAATTTATAACAGCAAATGACAGTCATTTCACTTCTCTTACACCTGTTTAATGTCTGGTATGATTACGTGGCTAGTACCAAATAGTATGTGAATGCAGTGTTATTAGTGGATTTTACACAGCATTTCAAATATTTACATTTCTTCCTTCTGCCATATCCTTCAGCAGCTTTCAGTAAATAAGTCAAAGTCCTTTGCTGTTATAGTGGTGTGGCATGCTGGAAAAAATACAAAGGTAAGTTTGCTCCTTCACTAACTTTGTATTTTCAGCCCTAATTCTATTTATTACTATAAGTTGAATGGAAAACTGCAAATCCAGAAGAAGTTTGAACATACCATCTGTGATTTTGATTTTCTAATAATTTCTCTCAATTTTCAAAGGTCCAATATTCTCTTCTTTCCTCCTCAATGTGTTATACAGTTCATTTCCTCTTAAGATATGCCCTGTTTAGAGTCACAGTTTTTCCTAATTCTGTCCAGCAAACTTCGTTGCTCATTCACTTGCCTTTGCACTTTACCATGTGTTAATTTCTTTGGCCAGCTGTTCTTTTCCACTCTACTCCAAATCTTCATTTCAAAGCTATTTAGCAAGTCATCTTTTTTCCATAAGTTTCACAACAACATAAGATATTAATTTGTTTTTTTTCTAGTTACTTCTGGAGTTGTTTATTTAGTTTTCTCTTTAACAACTGTCTTGACTTAGTAAATATAGCCTTTCCCACTGCTATCCTTATTCTCATTAATTTGTTGCACTTTCATTTATAAATATTATGCTTGTAAATACTATAATTCTTGCACTCTTTCTAGTTTTTCTCCCATGAACTTCTGAATATTTTATTGGTGATTTTGGGATTTTGGTTTTGCCAATGTTCATTTCATTCCAAAGTTCGTGGCTACTACAGCAGTCTATGCACTTGTCTGTGCTTGTTTAAAGTCCTTTGACATTTGCAAACCTAACTGAAGTAATCATTCACACATCCTCCCCCACAATCTTACGTCAGAATTCTGTATCTTGAATTGCTACTTTAACCATTGCTTCTACATAGATGTTGAAAAAGTCTGGCGATAAACAACACCCTTGGTGAACCTCTTGTTCAATTACACAAAATTCCAACTTCTGGTTGACAACTCTCCATGATGCCATTTATCATACATACAGATTTCTTATGAGTCATATATCTCTTCAGTCTATTTTCATATTTTTTTGTCCCTGTCAAGAGTTTAAAGTAATCACCCTGATTGTTTGTAGATTTTGGAAAAGCATTTAAACATACTTCTTGTCCAAACTCTGTTAGGATTTACTCAATCTTATAATGCTGATTACTTCTCTTATCCCTCTTTGTTAGAATCCAAACTAGACTGAGATAAAGGGAGGTGTTTTATTGGTAAATGCTGATAAAATAAGTGAAAGATAGAAACAGCATATTCCAAGAATGTCATGCAAAAATTAAAAACCTGAACTGGTTGCAATTGAAGAGAGTAATGTTTATATCAATTTCATTGGATCAGAAGTGCTAGAAAGCCAGACAAAGCATCAAGAAATGAAAACTAGAAAAGTGGTTTGAACAGATGAAATACCTGAATGTAAAAATGTTTATTAATCAAAAATATTTACTTCTGAAGAGTACACAGACAGTATTATGTGATAACACTGATCACCTTTAAAAAAGACCCCTAAATGCATTTTTAATATTTGGACTTCTGTACAATCAGTCTGATTGTCTAGGTATTGAAGCTGCTGTTGCGAACTGCAACAGAAACTGGTGTTAAGGCACAGGACAACAGTGGATTTCAATCCCAGAGTTGGAATGGACATAAATCTCTGGATAGCCATGATTATCAAAGAAGGTGTAGAGAATGCAAACATCAATGGGGTTCTTCGCCTGTTGAAATGCAAGGATCATGGCCTGGTCATAACCAAATATTCTACTTCACAAAACTGACAAATACAAGACCTTTTGGCAACACCCTCATTTCAGACACTGTCTCATGCTTGACTACAGCACTGTCCAAATGGGAGATCATGAGGATGTTTACATCACCTGCAGCATGACAGAAACTAATGAGTACAGGACTAATCATTATTTAGTCTCATCTACTATCTTTATCAGAATAGTCCAATGACAGTAGAAGCAGCATCGCAGAAAATTTTGATAGGGGTAGTCACAAGGATTTTGCAATAAAAGGCCCAACAGTCAATGTATCACAGTCAACCCGACAACAGTCAATGCACAGAAACCACAGAATGTCGGCAGTGATTGGACAGCATTTAAATCCATCATAAACAGCACATGCAAGGAGACTGTGGGTTTCTGTCCCAGGAAATATCAAGACTGATTTGACAAGAATGATCAGGAGATCCAGGAGTTAAGTCACAAGTACAAAACATTCCTGAATGGGAAACACCACCAATACTCAGGGGAAAAAAAGCAGGCTACAGACAAATGAAGGCATCACAGACCTAAAGCACAGATGGCGGGTAGAAAGAACACAGGAAATACAGCAAATTGCCAAGAACCATGATGTGCAAGGACGTTTCAGCACCGTGGCTTAAGCAACCTACTCCACTGAGTGCTAAGAACAGAGTGGCACTTTTCAAATGTAGACAGGCAGTGAGCACTTGTTGGAAGGGATATTGAAGATTTCAACTAATACTCAATACTTGACTCAACTACCCTTAAATACATGCCACAGCATGCTATCCACCAAAACTTAATCATAACCTCAGTCTGACATGAAATTGCAAAGATCAGAACAGACGAGGCTCTGAAGAGAGGTCACTGGACCTGAAATATTAATTCGGATTTCCCTCCACAGGATGTTGCCAGATCTGCTGAGTTTTTCAAGCAATTTCGGCTTTGGTTTTCATTCCTGATTTACAACATCCACAGTTCTTTACATTTATTATGAAGTTGAAAGACTACAAGACTGCATATGCAGATGGAATCCCTACTGAAATGTTAAAATGAAGCCTTCTTGGCTCAAATATGCTATCTTATTCACCTCATCTGGAAGGTACCGAGCATTCCCATGAGATCTTCAAAACATCATAATTGTGACTTTCTTTGAGAAAGGAGATAAGACTGATCGCAGTAACTAAAGGTGGATATCCCCTATTGTCTGCCACACAGGTCACTGCAAAAACGCTGTTCAATAACCTCCTCCTTTGACTGAAGAGCTCCTATAAGAGTCAGAATGCAGATTCTGTCTATTAAAAGAGACAGTGAACATGATCTTCAAAGCATAAAGCAGCAGTAGCAACCTCTATGCATGGCCTTTGACTATCAATCAGAAGGGACTATGGAGCTTCCACCCCAAATCTGGTTCTCCACCTGCTGCACGGCAGCATGCAAGCCATGACCCTTACCAAAGATCCATCATTGAGTCAACACGTGCAAGCTAGAGTTAAGTAAGGTTTTGTTATCACACCAAAGCTCTTCTCCATCTTCTTTCCTGCCACACTCCACCGGAAAACTTCTTGCTGACTTATAGCTAATTTACAAGACAAGTAGGTAACTGTTCAAACTGTATCGCTTCCAATCCAGACTCAAGACCATATCAAGATAGTAGAAACTGTCAATGCTGGAGAATCTGAGATAAAACGGCGTGAAGCTGGATAAACACAGCAGGCCAAGCAGCATCAGAGGAGCAGGAAAGCTGACGTTTCGGATCAAGACCCTTCTTCAGAGATAGGGGAGGGAAAGGAGATTCTGAAATAAATGGAGAGAGAGGTGATCACCTGCCCCTAAACCTCCCAGCCCTAAAAACCCATCCCAGGCCTTAAGAAGACCTTCCAAATCAAACAGATGTTCACTTGCACATCTGCTAATGTGATATACTGTATCCGCTGTTCCCGTTGTGGCCTCCTCTACATCGGTAAAACCAAGCAGAGGCTTGGTGACCACTTTACGGAACACCTACGCTCAGTTCGCAACAAACAACTACATCTCCCAGTCACGAACCAATTCAACTCCCCCCACCACCCCCTCCCCACCCCAACCTATCGCTTGGGAACCCTGCAGCCCAAGAGTATCAATGTGGACTTCACAAGCTTCAAAATCTCCCCTCCCCTGACCACATGCCAAAACCAGCCCGGCTAGTCCCTGCCTCCCTAACCATTCCTCCCAACTCAAGCCCCACTCCCATCTCCTACCCACTAACCTCATCCTGCCTCCTTGACCTGTCTGTCCTCCCTGGACTGACCTATCCCCTCCCTAACTTCCCAACTATATTCACCTTCACTGGGTCTAACCCCGCCTCTTTGACCTGTCTGTCTCCTTTCACCCTATCTTCTCCTTTATCCATTTTCTATCCATCTCCCCCTCTCTCCCTATTTATTTCAGAATCCCCTCCCGCTCCGCCATTTCTGAAGAAGGGTCTCAACCTGAAACGTCAGCTTTCCGGCTCTTCTGATGCTGCTTGGCCGTCTGTGTTCATCCAGCTTCACATCGTTTTATCTCAAGACCATATCAAACTCTGTTGTCAATCAGTAGTAAGATGGCGCTGAGGCCAAACTCCAAATTGTATTTGATGCATTAAAACAGACATTCGAGAGAATGGACCTTGGGTTAAACAGAGATCATCTATCAGCAGATCCTACCAGATGACATTGCCCACGACTAACAATTTCTTGAGAGAACAACTGTACAATGTGGATCAACTCCTGATCCCTGGGAATCTACTCTCAACAACACAGTAATCAATAACGGAATTTAACAATGCCTCCCAGTGTTCCAGTGTAGTCCTTGGCCACCTTCGGAACAGAGTATTTGTTGGCCACAAGCCTTCAGTCTGGCACCAAGATCATGGTGTACAGGGGAGCAATGTTACATGCTTTTCTGTGTGCGCAGACATGGGCAATGTGCACCAGATACCTCAAATTCCTACAACAATATCATCAGCAATGCCTCCACAAAATCCTGCAAATCCAATGCAGAATAGATACTCTAATATCAGTGTTCTCTCAGATCAACATCTCCAGCATCTAGGCACTAGTTAGGTTCAATCAGCTGTGTTGGGCAGGTATCTCCGCAAACTTATGGAAATCTCTTGACAAGATATCCCAAAGTGGAGAAAAACCATCCAGCAAGGTGGCAACTGCTTTGAGTGGTCCCAGGCCCAGAAGGAGGCCAAATGCAAACAGAAAGAGCATGCAAAAATCCGAGCATCCCATCCAGCCACTTCAGTAAACATCATCTGTCCCACATGTAGCAGGATTTATAGATCCAGTATAGGACTAATTAGTCACCTCAAGACCCACCATTCTGGAGTGGAAGGAAGCCATCTTGCAACCTGAGGGGCTGCCTAAGGAGAACAGGATACTGGAGGTTACCAATCTGAACAGAAGAATGGAAGAAATAGGAGAGGTAGGCCATAGAGCCTATTAGGGTTTGCCATTCAATTGCTGACCTTCAGCCTCAACTCCACTCTCATGCCTGCTCCCTATAATGTTCCTTAATCCTTTAAGAGGCCAAAAATGTGTCTATCTCAGGCTTAAATATATGCATCAATAACCAACCCCCCAGGGCAGAATACATCAAAGACTCACAAACGTTTGAGTGAAAAAAATGTCTCTTTATCTCACTCCTGAATTCATCCTGGGACCTTCCTTCATATTCTGGACTCCCCAACCAGGAAAAACAATATCTCAGCTTCTACCCTGTTAAACCCATTCAGAATTTTGCATTTCAGTGAAATAGCCCATAATAAACAACTTTCAGGCAGTTCTCAGCTAAATATGTTGTTTGGCTGTACAGAATGATAATACAAGGGAAAGCTTGAGAGTACATCATCTGCTGTACCTCTTAGTCATTTACGATTGTGTCATAGAAAGATCTGTACAAATGAACATAATCGGCTTTTAGTTCTTACTTTCTTATCAACAACATGACTTCTTGGTTTCCAGGATAGAAGGACAAAATAAAGCTTAAATTTTGAAATTAGCCAGGTCAGAAAAATAATTTGTCTTTGCCTGAATTAATATAATTAAAAATAAATTAAGAAATTTGTACTGCTTCAACGGGACAACTCAAAACAAACTACATCTTACTCTGTCACATTCTTAACCGATGGAATTCCAACTAAAAATGTACAATGCAAATTTTATCATTTACGATCAATAAAAATTTCATACAGATAAAGATCATTTTCTTAGTTACTGCAGTGAATTCCTGTCATTCACTGATGGATAGGTTTTCATTGCTGGATGGGCATACAATAAAAAGTGTCCATTGAATGTTAGAGATTATGACCACAGAGTGGCCAGGGCAATCATCTTTGAACCACCTGACCCTGTTTATGTCAGTAACAGCTCCAGAGTGAGCAGCTTCAGGTAGTAACTTGGACTGTCCCATTTTATGAAAGACAGACAGATACTCATTTATTTGGCATCATATCACACCATATGGAGTAGTGTGCTGCTATTTAATCAATTATCTAAAAAGTTAAAGATTTATAAAAAGCACGTAAAGATCTCCCAATTTAGCTGATGTTCAACCCAGCTCGACAGAAAGCATGGATCAGATTTCTGTGATTAACAAAAATTATTATTTATTACAAGTAATTAAATTTTAGTTATAAATCATTTGCATATAATACCACTAACTGAAACTTTAATCCCCTTTTACACACAATCGCACACATATACACATGGGGGATAATGTAGGTTATGGATGGGGACAGCTCTGGTAAAGCAGTTCAGCGGCTGCTGTTCACAGGATCTGCTGACAGGATTCTTGTACGAGTTAAAAGATTAACTCTTAGTCGACTTTTTCCAGATGCTTTCATTGATTTGTAAGAGGCACAAGTTGACTTGTAAAAAGTTCTTCTACATATCAATTAAAAGACACAGCTTACAGCAACTGAAGGAAAGATAAACTGTTTTTCTTCAGGTTTAAAATGAATGCTGCAGAAATTGGAGAATGAGAGCTCCTAGCTGATGCAGCCCAGGTGGCTTCTCTGCATTTTGTTGCGAGCATCAAGCTGTTCAGTTACCTGACAACCAATCATATGACTGTTAGCAGGCAGAAGGCCTGCGTCATCAATAACTGACCACTAGTCCACTACACTAAACAATTAGCTTCTGTTGCCAACCGAAACTCCATCTGTGCATTTTGGGTTCCAGTTTGTCTGCAAGCATGACTGTAACCCACAGTTGCACGAACAGTTTTCACAATGAGTATCAAATTACTTGCTTTCAAACCATGCATCAATTCTTGGTTTTAAAAACAGTTCTTTGTGCATTTCAGCTCACAACCAAAAAGCACAAAAATAAAAAGACACTCTTTCTATATCACATTTCTTAAACATGTTTTAATTCACTTCAGATATATTTTTAAGGGACATTGTTGTTAAACTGGCAAAAATGGCAGATATGGTTGTACACAGTAAGATCTCACACTATATGAAGATGAACAACTCATCTAATGTGCTTATTTTGTGGCAGAATTGGTTGTGGAAGGAGTACTTGTCAAAATACTGAGAAAAGAATTTTAAAGCTCATCCAGATATCTATTAAGCAAAGGGGACTATGACTTAATTTTGGATTCAAAGAGCAGCACTGCCTCAGTACCTTGCTGAATTAATTCTACTGCATTCAACTCATCCCACTCTAAATGCCATTCCATCAGAGCAGATTACCAGGCTGGCTACTATCCATTTTTATAGGCATCCACTTATGTAAAGATTTAGTATTTTAAAATACAAGGAAATTTTCATTTCAAGTGCAGGGAGTAAGCTAAATAAAAAAGGTATTTCCCCAAGATGTTCTTCCTTTAATAGACACATTGACTTGCCTAATTTAATAAAATTACAAATAACTTACAAAGAACTCTACAAGATCTGCTTACACAATGGACATTCTGTTGATAGAATTCTTACCTAAGGAACCCACGTCGTGCAGTCACCTCAGCATGGCTGTCATGAACTACATTACCTAGAAAATATTTGGAAAGAACATGAAACTTGATGTGGAAGAAAAATATAGCACAGACGTTTTGAATGATGTGATTAACCTCTAGACACATTACCATCAAGCCCAAATAAAATGGTTGGAGATGACTCATTGCTTCAGATTTGTTGGAGTATGCAATAAGATTCAAATGCTATATTCATCAGATTATTTCTTTAACCTAACAGGCTATACCTCCGGTTCCACCTTTCATCACAACTTCATAGCATGATCTGCCACTCACTTCAGGGCTTCCCATTCTTCATTGTGCTCCATTTCTATCTTCTTTTCCCTTCTCCAAGTAAAGGTTATGCTCCTTCTAGCATCAGGCAAGTCCTGTAGATTCCAGTGAAAGGACTACTCTGGGCTATTGCACTTATCCTTGGTTCAATTTCAGGTGGGGTTTAATAGCATAAGATTGGTACATTTCTTGCACTCAGTATGTAAGTAGAAATCACTGACAACAGGAAGTAAACATTGTGACATCAAACTGTAACTATCTCTGATTCTTAAATTTTATGGCCAGATAGATGAATACACAGATTGCCTAAACCAAGACAATATATACACTATTCTCAAGGTTCAACTTCTCGGTGTCTCTTTTCAAAAATGGGGTTGTACTTTGGTTGTAATTGTTCATCTCAGCTACACCAGTGGAGGGAAGAGTTCAGCAACACCCAATGTTTCTTCAGAATATGAAAACTTGAGAGAGAATCTCTCTTGGCACCTCCTTTCAGTCACCTTGGAACACTGCAATTAGAAGATGGAAGGCTTGATGCTTGTTAGTCATTTGACAGCAAGAACAACCCACTGAAATCAGAAGCAAAATAACAAACTTTCACTGACCAATCCAGCATTTGCTTAAGTTCCACTACATCAATCAAACAAATGCCACTGGCTTCCGAAACCTGAGAGCACTGAATTCAATTGAACAAGTCTGTTTACAGCTTCACCTACCCTATTTCAACAATCTTCTCTATCTTACCATTGTTCCCAGCTTCCAGTAATTTACGCTTGGTAATAATTTTTGCTGTTTTCAACACATGATGAAAGGTGTATATAGCATTTTGGGATTTGGAATTTCAAAATAGATGAGAATTTGCATGAAAAGTTTTGATTTTAAGATAGGCCAGAAAGTCATTTGGATAATGATCTAAATGCATCAGTTCTAACACAACAGCAGTCAAGTGACTAGGAAAATTTAATGGATAAATATTCATATTGTTGAATTTGAGAGAGATAGAGTAATTTAGCTTTGACTTTAGAATAGAAGTTTAAAGATCTCAGTTCGGAAGAACTTCAGTTTATTGTTTAGGGGAATCGGTCAACCTCAGCAGGGAGAAGTGGTTTCTAGTCTGTGCACCTTTCAATTCAGAAGAATAATGCAGAAATCACTCAAGTTGCTAGAACTGAGAAAGTTTACACCATTTCCATTGTGAAGGTCATACCCTTAGGTTCAGGAAAGTTTTTCAAACAATTCTGTCTCAGCAATCCAAAAGAAAGCATCAGTAAAGCATCAACGTCCCGAGAAGGGTATGGACAGGTTTAATTATACCTGGTTACAATGTTACAATTAGCTTGTTGATCCGTAAATGCCTCACTACAGTCTGGCCTCTGGCTGTCACTGTTTTATCAGTGGGCGGTATGATTGGATCATTATCATAGGATTGTTTGTCGACTGTTTTGGAAGGTAACTTTTGTAATGCAACTTGGATATTTTTAAAATATTCAAGGTGCTCACTAACTCAGTCTAATATAATTCAGATATATGGCTTCAAAAAAAAATCACAAAGGGGAAATATTTACAGTTAACAAGTACATTTTTATAATAGGTTGAGTATTATCACTCTCGTTTTCAGACGTTTCGTCACCATTCTAGGTAACATCATCAGTGAGCCTCCGAAACGTCTGAAAACGAACCTTCCAGCTCAGCGAGCAAACTCACATCCAGAACCTCAACCTGAGCCACAAATCTTCTCAAAACTTGCTATTATCACTCTCATTTCTGCAACTCCTTGTTTCTCTCAATTACTCTACATGAGAGACTGGTTCAAATGGGTCTGTATTCACTCGCATTTAGAAAGATGACAGGGGATCTAATTGAAATGTTTAAAGTTCTGATAGGACTTGACAGCCAAGATGTGGGGAAGATGTTTTCCCTGGTTGGGGCAGCTAGAGCCACGGGACACAGTCTCAGGGTTATACGGTGAATCGTTTAGGTCTGAGATGAGTAAACATTTCATTCAGAGGATAGTGAACCTGTGAAACTCTCTACCACAGGAGAATGTGCAAGCCAAGTTACTGAATGTATTCAAGGAAGAGATAGCTAAGTTTTAGATTTTAAAAGGCAACAAGGTGTATGAGGAGTAAGCTGGAATTTGGCATTAAGAGGTGTGATTGGTGGAAAAGGCTGAAAGGGTTGTGTGGCCTACTCCTGCTCCAGTCCAAAACGAGAGGTCAAAGTTTAAGGTGAAAGGGAACTTCTTATCTAGTCATAGTCAGGGTGGCTCACTAGAAACAATTAAGAATTACAGACTCCCCTATATCATCCTTCATCCTAATAAATCGTAAAATAGTTGTTAGTTTCAGATTATTTTACCAATTTTCATCATCACCTTTAGAAAAGATGTTGTAAATCTGAAATTAAACAGAGAAAGTGCTGGAATTTTCTCTGGGTCTGGCAATATCTGTTGAGAGAGACACCAAGTTAATGCTCCAGGTCAATAAGTTTTATCAGATCTAGCAAGAGTTAGAGATGCAACTGGTTGTAAGCAAGTACTCAGGTTGGGAAAGGCTGGAAGAGACAGAAAAACAGAAAGGGAATATCTGTGACATTCAACTTTATTGATCCACCCAACTATTCAATATTGCTTTATTTATTATACAGTCATTTCATGATTAATTGGTATTTATTAAGAGGATAGGAATTTTACTCAATGATAATTATTTTGTAGTATCTATTTCTAACAGTGCATTTCTTCTGAATGACAAGTTCTTTGTTAAGCAATATGGACCCCATTGATTTTAAATTTTATTTTACTAAAACACAAACTTTGAGCTTCTGTCCTATGCTCAACCTAAAGATTTCAGTTCTGAAGAGTTACTGGTTCTCTCCACAAATGCTGCCAGACATGCCGAGTTTCTCCAGCACTTTTTGTTTCTGTTTGAGAAAGGTTTGAATCCCTTTCAGTGTCCTGTAGTTAATCATCACCATTAAGAACTGGTCTGTGCTGTTTGATAAAGTGTACTTGCTTGTCTGTTACTGTGTCTGTTTTATAATTAAGTTTGAAAATAATATGAAAAGCATACCAAAATAAAACTACTGGTTCTATTTTTATATTACTTGTGTGTCTGCCTGATTCAGTTGTGAATTTGTCACTTCTAAATTACATTGGAAAATAGATATCTACAGAAATCAAATGGAGCACTTGGGATGTTTTCTCATATAATAGACATTATGCAAACGACTGCCATGTTTCATGGCTCAACTAAAGCAAGAAAATTAATCCTGTTCCTCTAGCAGCCATGTTTGCTGATGCACATTAGTTGTTAAGTCAAGCAATATATTTTTAAAAATTCTCATCCTTGTTTTCACTACGGATGGTAATTCATTCAATTGCCCAGGCCTCAAGCTGTACAATAAGTCCCCTACACCTCTGTACATCATTTTCCTGCTTGAAGAGATTCCTTAAACTTACCTCATTGACCAAGCTTTTAGTCACTTGATCGAATTGCCCTTATGCTCCCTAGTGTGAAGCTCTGTTTGATAATGTTTCCAGAAAGTACCATGAGATCTTTCATTACATTACAGGAATTTATAGAAATATAGAACATTGTGTAGTTTTTAATTAATATGTTATGCATTAATGGAAAGTGAAAACCACCACTGTGACCAAATGTAAAATGTGTCTTTGATTGGTAGTTTGAAATTTAAAACAAGACCTGTAATCACTTCACTACTTTAAGCATCAATGTAGTATATTGTTAGTCAACAAAATTCTGAACATGGCACAATGCACATAAAGTAAACTTGTTTATTATTCCGTGCCATCCAAGGAGGCATGACAACATGGTGAGAATCCACACTGAGCTAAATGATTGACAGAACAAGCTCAAGGGACTGAATGGCCCTCACTTAACCTTATCTTCCTCTGATTCTAACCATTTCAATGAGAGTAGAAGAGTGTAATTGTTTTAATGGGACCGAATTAGCATGTAAATAAGTACATGTTTCATTATCATTCAACACATGTAAAGTTCAGCTATCAAATGTAATTTTATGTATAAAATCATTGATTTAATTTCAGGAAATACTGTGCTACAATAAATGTGAAACAGTTCACTTGTGGTGCAGTGGTAGTGTCCCTACCCCTGGACTAGCAGACTCGTGTTCAAATCTCACTGCTCCAGAGAAAAATGATGAGAAAAAACAGATTACTTCAATAAAATGTTTAGAACACGACTTGCCAAATGGAGCACATTTTACAATGCGACAAACAACAATACTGCTCACATATTGTTACAAAGTGAAGTACCTTTATTTACTGACTCACCATCATGAATACATTACCATTTTTGTTCATTTTTATTTGTCCAATGCACTTTGTTCCTGTTCCCATTGCAACAACTTCCAGGGTTACTGCAAGAAACACAGGTCCTTCTTATAGGATCTCAGATTCTCATATTCAAATTTGTGCTTAACAAAAAAAGATTAACGTTAATGCCAGTCAATGCAAAATGATGGGCAATTTTACTATTTTTTTGAATGACACATGAATGACAATTCTGCAGGACAATTAAACATAGTATTAGCAATTTTCCGTCTCACCCACAAAACATTCTTTCCTCCCTCAGGCTCAACTGAAGATATTTCCATAAAGCTAAATCACGCTATACTTTCTTTTAATTAACCATGGGTGCAGTGACTGTCCTCATTAAATGGTCCACATTGGCACTTGAAAAATGAACAGCAAATAGGAACAAGGAAACCTATCCGAATTATCCCCTTCCAAATTCAGAGGTACATTAAAATCAGACCAGCTTGGATTAAAAAAATTCACCACACACTGGTTAGGAAAGCTGGGCTTTCAGGATTGTCATAGCTTGTGACCATATCAGATGGTATAACAGACAGGTGTATTTTTAAAGAAAGTAACTACAACGAAGTATCAAAACTATCAGTACTGCAATCCATGAGCTTTATATCAAACCAGTGTCACGATAATAAGATACTTAATATAGTCAGAAATTTTTATTGGTTTCTTGGTCTTTGTACACTGCTGCTCCATTTAGCCTGTCTAACAGTGAACTACTCTCAACAAAATTAATTTAGACAATTCCAACCTATTTTAAAACAAGTACAATGACACCAATTAGGGGTGACGATGGCTCAGTGGTATTATCACAAGGCTGTTAATCCAGAGATCCAGGTAATGTCATGGGGATATGGATTAAAATCCCACCATGGCAGATGAAATTTCAGTTCAATAAAAATCTGGGATTAAGAGTCTAATGACGAGCAGACACCACTCCTGATTGTCAGAAAAACCCACCTGGTTCACTAATATCCTTTAAAGAAGGAAATCTGTCATTTTTACCCAGTCTGACCTACATGTAGGTCCATGGCAACTTTACCTTTGGGAAACAATGGCCTAGTGGTTATCATCGTTAGACTGTTAATCCAGAAACTCAGCTAATATTCTGGGGACTTGGGTTTGAATCCTGTCACAGCAACTGGTGGAATTTGAATTCAATAAAAATCTGTAATTAAGAATTTAATGTTGACCACCACCAATTATCCTGAAGGGAAGGATATGTGCCATCATCACCTGAACTAGCCTACATGTGACTCCAAACCCACAGCATGTCACTGAATCTCAACTATCCACTGGGCAGTTAGAGATGGGCACTAAATATCAGCCTGACCAGTGATGATGTCCCATTAATGAATCAAAAAAAAATTTGAACACACAAAAATAATTATTAATCTGACCAGTAGCACAAAGCTTATGACAATGGTAGCTGCAGGTGACCAAGCTATATCAGTAAGTTTGTGTTTAAGATACAAAAGGAAAGAGCGGTAAGCATTTTAAAAAATTCATTCATGGGTGAGGTGTCGCTGGCTAAGCAAGCATTTACTGCCCACCCCTCATTGCCGAGAGTGCAATTAATTGAGAGTTAATTGTGGGTCAGGAGTCACATGTAGGCTAGGAGTCACATGTAGGCCAGACCAGGTAAGGATAGCAGTTTACTTCTCTAAAGGTCATTTGTGAACCAAATGGGTTTTTCTGACAATTGACTTACAATGTACATAGGATATATGTGATATTATTATCCAATAGATATTGGATAAACTGATTATTTTTGGAAATCTGACTGAAAATTCCTGTTTTTAAGTGTTCATTTATGGCTTTTCAGGCTCTTAATTCCAAATTTATTTGAATTGAATTCAAATTATGCCGTGGTAGGTTTTGAACCCAGGTCTCTAGGACACAACCTGCTCTGGATTAACAGTCCACTGTTAATACCATTACCTCCCCACCTCAAATCTGAAGATGTAATCTTAATGTTCAGCACAATCGGCCAAAATTCCAGCCACTGACAATTCTATCAAAGCATGGATAGGATTTCCTCTTTTGTGCCCTTTCCAAATACCAAGATTTATTCCATGCTCCAGGATACAATTTCTAAGGATTGCTCAACTTGAAAAATTACTCAGATGAATTACAAAATAAGTTGCTTTGGAACCACCATTGTGTTAGCAAGTACATTTGTGGAAACTGACTGGGCTACATGGATTTCAAATTTACAGCAATTTTTTTCCAATGCTGGAACTTGATTTAATGACAATGTCTACTTCCCGTAATATTGTTGTATACTGTATGAACAAAGATATAATTAGAATTCAGAGCATTAAGGAAACAGTGCCTTTGTACCCCCTTTTCAGTCATAATTATAAATGTCAAGTGACAGATAGAACACAAATAATAGTGGGTTATCACTAAAAACACGAATTTTTGGTCAAAATTCCAAAAATTATCAGTTTATTCAACATCTATTGTATAATTTAATATATATATATATATATAAACAAAAATATTGTAAATTTAAAACGCACATCAGTCGCAGGCACATTAGGTTTGGTGACAGTAAATCTGCTTTCTTACCATCATTTCTCTCGTTATTAAAACAAGGTTTTGTACTGGGTTTTTCCTCAACTTTTACCACAGCTGCAAGTAGTGTCCATTCCCGTCTGGGGTCTGGCAGACCTGTCTTTGGTAGTTTGGTAGAATAGTGTTTATAGCAAAGACTGGCAATTTCATCAGCTGTCCACATTGCTAGAATCTTTAAGGAGACCAAAACGAAAATTAGTGTTATTAGTGGAAAAGAAGCCTGACACATCAAACTGAATTACTACTTTGTAATGTCAACAAACATATTTCTTTACTCTGAGCCGTGATAGTATTTTTATAGAAAGAACAAATTAGAAGGAATTTTGGTACAATCTGAGTTTCAGATAAGGGCAAATTACATTCAGTAGTCAGAGGATTTGAAGACAGAATCACATATGCATATGCAAGATTAAAATGTAAAAGATTCAGAATAGAGGGTATGGGAAACTTCTTCACACCAATTTAGAGTTCTGTGGAATATTATTCCAGAGTCTAAAGTACTGACTGAATCACTCAAAATTCAAGATTAGGTTAGATAGGTTGATGGTGGAAAAGAAGTTAAAGGGATAAGGGAACACAGCATGTAAATATGATTAAGCATATTTGATGATAAATACTAATGCACTGACTGGGCAGTTATATGTATAGCTAATACAGAAATAGATATATAGATAAGTGTAACGAAGGAGCTTGAGAGGTTAAGGTCAAGGCTGCTGGCACCAATGTCATGCAAAAAGCCAGAGGAAATGAACAGAAGGATGCAGGAGGTACAAATTGCAAGATACTGCAAAGATATGGTGGGACAGGTCCAGAGTAAATAGTCATAGAGTTATACAGCAGGGAAACCAACCCTTCGATCCAACTCGTCCAGGCTGACCAGATATCCCAATCTGACCGAATCCCAATTGCCAGCAGTTGGCCCATATCCCGCTAAACCCTTCCTTTCTTTTTCCCTTTAATCATTCATGTATTTGTTGCCTTTCTCTAATTGCCCAAAGGGCAGTTAAGTGTCAACCACATTGCTGCAGCTCTGGAGTCACATGTAGGCTTGACTAGGTAAGGACAGCAGTTTCCTTCCCTAAAGGACATTAGTGAACCAGATGGGTTTTTCTAACAATTGGCAACAAATTCAAGTCATCATTAGATTCTTAATTCCAGATACTTATTGAATTCAAATTCCACCATCTGCCATGACAGGATTTGAACCTCAGTCCCTAGAAGTTACCTGGGTCTCTGGATTAACAGTCCAGTGATTATACCACTAGGTCATCGCCTCCTCATTTATACTCATATGCCAATCCAGATGCCTTTTAAATTGCCTCCACCACTTCCTCTGGCAGCTCATTCTATGCATGCACCACCCTATGCATGAAAAAGTTACCCTTCAGGTCCTTTTAAATCTTTCCCCTCTCACCTTAAACCTAAGCACTCTAGTGTGGACTCTCCTACACCAGGAAAAGATGAAGATTTTTATTCAGTAATTAAATCAAGGGTTATGAAGAAAAGGGAAGAAAGTGGAATTCAAGATTATCAAATCAACAACCATGATCTCACTGAATGATGGAGGCTCTGCTTCTAGGTCTTATGGTCTTGGCACAAAGTAATTCAATGGTAGAGGGGCTGAGTAAGAGTTGGAAATATGCATTTTTGATAACAGATGGAGAACTCAAAACTCAATTCTGCACCAAGTAAAACATCAAGATCTCAATTACGCGGGTCTGGGTGATCATAGACTGGATATCCTGTTTACACTTCAGCCTATTTTTTCTCTTGGTACAGTTACAAAGGAATCTTAAATCCAATTCTAAAAGTCAGATTAATTCAACAATGTTCAGTGACTGCTCGTGTGCTGACAAAGCACAAACACATGGGCAAACTATTTCAAATATATGAAAAGTCTTCATAATTTTAATTCTGCATAATGAAAATGCAACAATAAATCTTCGTATTTTTGTAATGTGTTTAATGTGATAACATATCCTAATGCACATCACATGCATATTATAAAATAAAATTTAATACAACCCTTGTAAAGAGTTATTAGGATCAAAAGCTTAATAAGAGGTATGTTTTCAGAACAGTTTAAAGGAGAAGGAAGTAGAGAAGCAAAAGGTTTAAGAAGGTCTTCCAGATCTTAAGGACAGTGTAGGTCAATGGGGAAACAAATGAAAACCGGAAGTTTAAGAGGCCAAGACCAGAGGTAAACTGAAATCTTGGAAGACTGTAAAGCTGGCTGAAGTTACATGCTGACAGAGAATGCTGGAATTTGGAAACAAAGTTGAGAAGTTTAAAACATAGATCTGTGCCAATGTGGGCTCCCAAGCTCAGAAGTGATGTGTGATAAAGCTTGCTGCAAGTTCAGACATCAACAAAGTTTTTGACGAGTTTGTGTACCAACTGTCAGTAGTGAAATAGTTTAAATCCAAACATAATAAAGGCATGGGTGAGAGCTTCAACAGGAGCAGATGTGTGGTTGGAACTCATGTCTAGACTAAATATAACACCAAAGTTACAGTTTGTCTGGATCAACCATAGACAGCTGCCAGAGAAAGGGGTGGAACTGATGATGAGGGAACATTGCAATGTCTCGACTATTCAAATCCCTCAGTTCTTAACTTTACATGCAGCAATCAGTCAGAACTATTGTGCAAGTTTACTTTAGGTTAATCTTTATTCAAATAACATTTTTGTTTAATCGAGACAGGGATTCATTTAAGCAAAATCACTTGCCATAGCTTCATGTGAGGCTGGATGAACAGAGCAGGCCAAGTAGCATCTCAGGAGCACAATAACGCTATGAGTTTACTACCCAGATTCATTCCTCCATGAGAGAATGATCAGTGGAAACAGAACTGTTTGGCATGAAGCCAAAATTCAATCTGAATAACCTGTCTCCAAGGTTGCAGGAAATGCTTGTATGTAAAACTCAAGATTATTCCAATGTTAAGAGTTCTAGTAACTGCCACAACTGGAATGTATTTTTGAGTTGTACACTGATAAGATTCCAGACCAAAGGAAACAAAAGAAAAATGCTTTCTTGAACTGTATTGTTTTTCTATGCAATAAATTTTACACTGAACGGAGTTAGAAAACGAATTGGCACGCGCCAACTCCTCATAGCGTGTAACTGCTATCACGAAATGTAAGTTCAGCTCATCCGGCTGTTATCAAATTGGGAGCATCTGTAACGGTCTTAATATTAGGGCTACTACAATTTAAATAAGTGCATTAAATTACATGTCAAATATAAACAGAATTCGCTTATCTCGATTAAATTCTACAGGAAGAAATCAACTTAGTGAGTTGAGGTTAACAAACTGAGGAAACAACGGCAGGTAGGGTGGCGGGGAACGGGTTGCTGAATGGATGGTAGTAACACTCCCACACACTTGCGGGGCAGACTCTGTGAAATACACTGACGCATCCAAGAAAATAACCTCCTCTTTGTTCCATTCCTAACCATCTATTTATTATTTCACAGCTGAAGCCAGGAAAGATGCTGTGGACCAGACCTAATTACAAAACGGTGCGTGTGGCATATTCGAGATAATGGGAACTGCAGATGCTGGAGAATTCCAAGATAATAAAATGTGAGGCTGGATGAACACAGCAGGCCAAGCAGCATCTCAGGAGCACAAAAGCTGACGTTTCGGGCCTAGACCCTTCATCAGAGAGGGGGATGGGGAGAGGGAACTGGAATAAATAGGGAGAGAGGGGGAGGCGGACCGAAGATGGAGAGTAAAGAAGATAGGTGGAGAGAGTATAGGTGGGGAGGTAGGGAGGGGATAGGTCAGTCCAGGGAAGACGGACAGGTCAAGGAGGTGGGATGAGGTTAGTAGGTAGATGGGGGTGCGGCTTGGGGTGGGAGGAAGGGATGGGTGAGAGGAAGAGCCGGTTAGGGAGGCAGACAGGTTGGACTGGTTTTGGGATGCAGTGGGTGGGGGGGAAGAGCTGGGCTGGTTGTGTGGTGCAGTGGGGGGAGGGGACGAACTGGGCTGGTTTAGGGATGCAGTAGGGGAAGGGGAGATTTTGCAACTGGTGAAGTCCACATTGATACCATATGGCTGCAGGGTTCCCAGGCGGAATATGAGTTGCTGTTCCTGCAACCTTCGGGTGGCATCATTGTGGCAGTGCAGGAGGCCCATGATGGACATGTCATCTAGAGAATGGGAGGGGGAGTGGAAATGGTTTGCGACTGGGAGGTGCAGTTGTTTGTTGCGAACTGAGCGGAGGTGTTCTGCAAAGCGGTCCCCAAGCCTCCGCTTGGTTTCCCCACTGTAGAGGATGCCGCACCGGGTACAGTGGATGCAGTATACCACATTGGCAGATGTGCAGGTGAACCTCTGCTTATATGGAATGTCATCTTGGGGCCTGGGATAGGGGTGAGGGAGGAGGTGTGGGGGCAAGTGTAGCATTTCCTGCGGTTGCAGGGGAAGGTGCCAGGTGTGGTGGGGTTGGAGGGCAGTGTGGAGCGAACAAGGGAGTCACGGAGAGAGTGGTTTCATATTGTTGCACATAGACTTCTTACTATCAGGTCAGTCTATTTAAAGCATTGCCTTCCGTGGGGAGTGGTTATTCCTATCAATTCTAAATTAGATAATGGTATTGTGTTTGCTCCTCAGTTAACGCTTCATTCATTGAGAATGTATCCGCACGGCTGATCAGAAATCCCACCAAAACGCGCCTTTAGGCCCTCACAGACAGCAACATTTACAACAAAACATGTCTTACTCTATTTACCTTCACAGGCCCAATGCTCCGCACGCCGAGGACATATCACTGCGCATGTGCGATATCGCTGCGCAGCCATTGGCTGGGCCCTGGCTGCGGTAACGTTGCTGCCTGACCACGTGGCATCGTGGTCGCTCGCTGATTGAGCCATTCGAGAAGAGTGGCATGCGCCATCAGCGACCCTTTAACGGTTTTTACTGAGCGAGTGAAGGTTGCTTGATAAATTTGAGAGGGACGGACAGACAATCTGAATTTACCGGAACGTATCCAGCCTGTGTGTGGGCAGAGTAATTGTTGCCTCTGAGAGAAAATTAAATTGTCACTTGTCTTTTGCAAATCCAGACTCATGGAGCCCCCGGAGGAGATTCAGACACGAGGAGTATGTGCAAGCTCCACACAGACAATCACCCCGAGGGTGGAATCAAACCCGGGTCCCTGGTGCTGTGAGGTAGCAGTGCTAACCTCTGAGCCACTGTGCTGCAATTCTCTGACAATTTGGCTTTTTCTTTCTAATTGTATATATACGACCAAATGCATGTACATGTGAACACAGACATGTGTATAGGAGCAGCCAAGTGTATAAAAGAACATTTCCTCATCACATCAGGGGACCTCCCACCCACAGCCTCCAACCCCCACTGCCTGCTTCTATCTCCTTCCCAAAATCCACAAACCTGACTGCCCTGTTTGAGAGATTTAAACGTTCTTTCTGCAGGTAAAGATGAATAGGGGGATCTTGCAGGAGCAGAAATTCACAAGATTTTGTAGCAGAAGTTTATCATTAACCAGAGATTAGGTTCTGCAAAGATGGCAGTTAGCACGACCAGAAACATTCTTTCTGCAGACAAGGACGTGGTAGAGATAAGGGTGTTGTAGCAGAGGCTTATTTCTGCAAACCTGACAATTCGCATGTACAGCATATCTAGTGCTCTTTAAGATAGCCAAATAAGGATTGCAGTAAAAAAAGGGAATGGGGCCTTCGGATGGCAGAAAAGGGAACAATAAACAAGGGCTGTCAGACAGGACGGGGAATGATAGGATAAGACCAATGGGAGCAGGGAGGCGTGATTCTGCAACTCGTAAACTGTATAAGAATGTTTAACTTTCTTTGTGTGTGTCTGCCTGTCTAGCAGACACCCTTTCTTGCAAGATCGTATAGAATAAAATTGTTTTGTTTCCAAGGCTTTGTCTCAGGCTGAATTTGTGAGCAGGGACTGTTTCTCACACCTGGTCGACCCATTGTCTCCACCTTCTCCTGCCCTACGAACTTATCTCCACCCATCTCGACTCCATGTTCTTCCCCTTGGTCCAGGAACTCCCTGGTCCATGACACCACCCACACCCTTCAGCTCTTCCAAAACTTGCAATTCCCTGGTCCCTAACACCTCATCTTTACCATGGACGTCCAATTCCTATACATCTGCATTCCCCATGCAAATGGCCTAAAGACCCGCCACTCCTTCCTGTCCCACAGGCCCAACCAGTCCCCCTCCACTGATACCCTCATCTGCTTAGCCGAACTCGTCCTCACCCGCAACAACTTCTCTTTCAATTCCTCCCACTTCCGACTGACAGAGGGGGTGGCCATGGGTATGTGTATGGGCCCAGCTATGCCTGCCTCTTTGTAGGTTACGTGGAACAATCCCTCTTCTATAGTTACACTGGTCCTAAACCCCACCTCTTCCTCCGTTACATTGATGACTGAATCAGCGCCACGTCTTGCTTCCACGAGGAGCTTGAACAGTTCATCCACTTCACCAACACCTTCCACCCCAACCTTAAATTCACCTGGACCATCTCTGATACCTCTCTCTGCTTCCTGGATCTCTCTGTTTCTATCTCTGGCAACCACCTGGAAACCGATATCCATTTCAAACCCTCCGACTCCCACAGCTACCTAGAATACACCTCCTCCCACCTTCCTGCAAAAATGCTATCCCCTATTCCCAATTCCTGTGCCTCTGCCGCATTTGCTTCCAGGATGAGGCATTCCACTCCCGAACATCTCAGATGTCCTTGTTTTTCAAGGACTGCAATTTCTCCCTCTCAGTGGTTGAGAACGCCCTTGACCATGTCTTCTGCATTTCCCAAAACTCATCCCTCACACCCCTCCCCGCAATAACAAGCGAAACAGAATCCCCCTCATCCTCATGTACCACCCCACCAACCTCCGGATCCAACGCATCATCCTCTGACACTTCCTCCATCTGCAATCCGACCCCACCACCAAAGAATTTTTCCGTCCCCATCCTTATCTGCTTTCCAGAGGGACCACGCTCTCTGGGACACCCTTGTCTGCTCCACACTACCCTCCAGCCCCACCACACGCGGCACTTTTCCCTGCAACCGCAGGAAATGCTACACCTGCCCCTACACCACCCCTCTCACCCACATCCCGGGCCCCAAGAAAACCTTCCACATCAAGCAGATGTTCACCTGCACATTTGCTAATGTGGTATACTGTATCCACTGTTCCCGTTGTGGCCTCCTCTCCATAAGGGAAACCAAGCAGAGGCTTTGGGACCACCTTGCAGAACACCTGCGCTCGGCTCACTCTGAACATCTGCACCTCCCAGTCACGAACCATTTCAACTCTCCCTCCCATTCCTCCAACGACATGTCCATCCTGGGCCTCCTGCAGTGCCACAACGATGCCACAGGAAGCTTGCAGGAACAGCACCTCATATTTCGCTTGGGAATCCTGCAACCAAAAGGAATCAATGTGGACTTCACAAGCTTCAAGATTTACCCTCTGCCTACCGCATCCCAAAATCAGCCCAACTTGTCCCTGCCTCTCTAACCTGTCCTTCCTCCCACCTATCCCCTCTTCCCACTCAGGCCCCACCCCCAGCTCCTACCAACTAGCCTCACCCCGCCCCTTGACTTGTCCATCCTCCCTGGACTGACCTATCTGCTCCCTAACTCCCCACCTACACTCACCTTTACTGGCTCCATCCCTGCCTCTTAGACCTGTCTATCTCCTCTCCACCTATCTTCTCCTTTATCCATCTTCTATCAGCCTCTCCCTATTTATTTCAGAACCCCCTCCCCCCCCCCATTTCGAAAGAAGGCTAGGCCTGAAATGTCAGCTTTCCTGCACCTTTGATGCTGCTTGGCTTGCTGTGTTCATCCAGTTCTACACCTTGTTATCTCAGATTCTCCAGCGTCTGCAGTTCCTACTATCTCATGCCAGTTATGTGAGTGATTAGATAACAAGTCAGCCTGGGGTAAGTAAACTGCAAGAAGATTTCAACTTCATGCTTATTTTTTCTAATCAACCAGTTGACATGTTATTACTCATTTCTAGAACTAAAGGCTCCTGGAACAGAGATAGGGACTTTACCTCTGCAGCACAGGAGCTCACAATTCCAAATAAATGTTTAAATGAAGGCCCGGATATAGTAGGAATGGACGATCAGACCCACCCCATTGATACTGAATAGAATCATCAGGCTGCTAATCTGATGTGACATTTAGAATGATTAAGGGGCTTGACAGGATGAATGCTGAGAGGAAATAAGGGCCCATGGTGTTATAGGCAAGGTACTAGTATGGAAAGAAGATTGGCTGTCTGGAAGAAAGCAGTGAGTGGGGTTAAAAGGGCCTTTCTCAGAACGGCAGCTGGTGACAAGTGGTATACCACCAAGGTCAGTGCTGGGACTGCAACTTTTCACCTTATACATTAATGATCTAGATTAAGGAACTGGGGACATTCTGGCTAAGTTTGCAGATGATACAAAGATAGGTAGAGAGCCAGGTAGTATTTCGATGTGGGGAGGCTGCAGAAGGATTTGGATAAATTAGGAGAAGTGGTAGATGGAGTACAATGTGAGATACTGTGAGGTCATGCATTTTGGTAAGAATAGAGGTATGGACTATTTTCTAAATGGGGAGAAAATTCAAAAGTCTGAAGTGCAAAGACTTGTGAGTTGTGGTCCAGGATTCTCTCATGGTATACTTACAGGTTGAGAAAGTAGTTAGGAAAGCAAAAGCAACTTTGCCATTTGTTTTGAGACAACTTGAAGATAAAAGCAGGAATGTTCTTCTGAGGCTCTATACGGTTCTGGTCATGCCACATTTGGAGTATTGTGCACAGTTTTGGTCCCATATCTCAGAAAAAATGTACTGGCCCTGGAGCGGGTTCAGAGGAGTTTCACGAGAATGGTCCCAGGAATGAAAAGTTTAATATATGAGAAATGTTTGAGGACTCTGGGTCTATACTCGATGGAGGTTAGAAGGATAAGATGGGGATCTAATTGAAACTTACAGAACTCTGAATGGCCTGGACGGAGTGGTTGTTGGGAACATGTTTCCATTGGTAGGAGAGAGTAGGACCCGAGGCCACAGCTTTAGAGTAAATGGAAGACTTTTTAGAATAGAGATAAGGTGAAACTTCTTCAGCCAGAGCGTGGTGAATCTATGGCATTCACTGCCACAGAAGGCTGTGGAAACCAGGTCATTGAATATATTTAAGACAGAGATAGATATCTTCTTGATTGTGAAGGGGATCAAGGGTTGTGGGAGAATGGGGTTAAAAATACTCATCAGCCATGATTGAAAGGCAGAACAGACTTGATGGGCTGAATGGCCTAACTTCTGCTCCTGTGTCTTATCGGGTGTTTCCGTCTCGTGGGAGAGTCTGGGACTAGAGGGTGTAGGCTTATAACAAAGGTGCACCAATTCAAGACTTAAATTAGGAGGAATTTCTTCTGAGGGCTGAGAGTATGTAGAATTCCTTGCAACAGAACGTGTTGGGATGGTGTCATTTATATTTATGGCTGAGATAGAATAATACTTGATCAGTTGGAAAATCCAAGGTTATGTAAAAATTTTATATAAAAGTTGGGAAAGTGGATGTGAGAAATGTTGGATCAGCCATGATCCTGTTGAATAGTAGAGTACGCTTGAGGGCCAAACAGCCTGCTCTGGTTCCTGTTTCTTATTGCCTCGCACATTGATTCATTCCCTGCTTTAAATTTACTCAACAATAGAATATTCACAACCCTCTAGTATAGAAAATTTAAGAGTTCTTAACCCTCTGAATGAAGAATTTGATCCTCCTCACTCCTGAATTATCAACCTCATATTCTGAGACTGCCCTTACGTTTTAGATTCCTTAGTAAGGGGAGACAACCTCCCAATAGCTGCCACCCTTCAGAAACCTCTGCTTTCACTTCATATTCTTGAAAACTCCAGATGACATAGAACAGATTTGCTGAAGCCGCTCATCAAAGAAGAGCCGTGTTGAGGTTGATTGGCTTGCCGAGCTGGTTTGTTGTTCCGCAGACGTTTCATTACCGTGCTTGGTGACATCCTCAGTGCAGGCTCTGATGAAGTGTCAGTATGTTTTCCCACCTGGTTTTAAAACTCTGGGGTCTGTTGCAATGGATTGCTTCACTTCCAGGTTTCCTTCATAGTGGAATGTATATGGGGTCAAGTTCAATGTGTTTATTAATAGCATGCTTCCAGGAATTCTCGTGCTTGATTTTGCCTAGCCTGTCCCAGGATCTTGGCGTTGTCCCAGTCGAAGTCGTGGTTCTCCTTGTCCACATGGATTGAGATGAGTGAGTATTGGTCATGTCTTTTTGTAGCCAATTGGTGTTCATTTACTCTTGTTATTAGTTTCCTTCCTGTCTGTCTGATGTAGTGTTTCTTGCAGTCTCTGCAGGGGATCTTGTAGATGACATTGGTCCTGGCTATGGCGGGGAGTGGGTCTTTAGTTCAGGTGAGCACTTGTAGTAGGGTTGATGTGGGCTTGTGTGCTACTGTGATGCCCAGCGGTCATAGAAGTCTTCTGGTGAGTTCTGACGTGTTCCTGATGTACGTTAGTGTGATGAGTGTGTCAGGGCGTGTAGAATCTTTGTGATGCTGTTCCTGTAGGCATCTCCTGATCCAGTTCTTTGGATATCCATTATCCTTGAACACTTGGAAGAGGTATTCCTACTCTTCTTGGCGTAGTTCTATGTTGCTGCAGTGTGTTGTTGCCCTTTCAAATAGCGTTCGCATGCAGCTTTGCTCGTGTGTGCTGGGATGGTTAGTATTGAAGTTCAATACCTGTTCAGTGTGTATGGCTTTTCGGCGTACTTTCATTTGCAGTTCCCCATTTCTCTTGCACTCAACCGTGGCGTCCAGGAATGGGAGTTGTTTTAAAAACCAGGCAGGAAAGCACACCAACGCTTCATCAGAGGCTGCTCTGAGGATGTTAACAAGCACGGTTAGGAAATGTCTGCAGAACAACAAACCAGCTCGGCAAACCAACCAACCTCAACACCCACAACCCGAGCTACAGATCTATTTCAAAACCTTACAGTAGACCTGTCTAGGGAACAAATCTAGTGGGCCTTTGCTGTACTGTCTGAACAGCAAGTGTACCCTTTCTTGGATATTGCAACTAAAACTGTGCATGGAACATGAGCTGTTTCACCAAAGTAATTGTCATTTGCTGGAGGTGAGATGCAGTATTGCAACAGGGAAGCTGTTGTAGTGATGACAAACACTTTTTTGATTCTAAGCTTCACTCAGTAGAGTCTGTGATTCGTCAGTGGGCAAGAATCAGAGCTTGCATGTCATTATGGAGTAGATGGTGACAACTGTCTGATGTAAGCCAACTCTGAGGAAGATCAGAAATGGGCCTTCTGTCAGCTGGGTTTTGCATGGTTATTGGGGGAAAAGAGCAGGCTAGAAGGCACTGTTACACTTAGCCATTAGGGCAGTTGTTGTCCAGTTCTTGACTAAAACCATCCATTGTTTTATGATGTGGTACCTGACCCCATGAATGTACAGGCATTGTGATGACCTTCCAGATGAACTGATCCCCATTGGCCCCAGAAACCAAATCCTTTCTCTGATTCTGTGCCTCATAATCTGTCTCAAAAAAAATTCCCTTTGTGTCCTTTAAAAATGGCACATAGTGTGTTCATATATGGGCTGCTACTGCACACTTCTTCACCTTTGTCTACCACCCGCATAAACCCTAGCATATGTCCCACTTTACAGTGCAGAACCCTAAGTTTGGAGGCTCTGTACAAGGCAATCCCCATCCCCTTTTCATTCAGAACCTGAGTTGAAGAATTACATGTAGCAATCCCATGCAATAAAAGGTTAAGTAGCTTCACTGACTGTCGTGTCATATGTAGGTTTCTTTTTGCCTTGAAGGGGTGTTCTTCCATGTCTATCTAGATTGATTTCATTTGCAGTCCCTAGTTAGTTCCTTAACTTGAAATCAGTCCCTTTTAATTTGTACTTTAGCCCAGATTCCTGTCTATGTGCACTCCATGTAAAAGGGAGAGCAGATTGGAGAACCTACTCATGGATCAGGCCAAGGTGGCATCTGATTGTCTGCCCATCTTCTGTGCTTAAATCCATGTTCAGTTATGCATGGAGAGGATGCATGCAAAGTCCAACGGCACAGTACAGGCCTCTTGTGAATAGTGGGCACAGTAGGGTTGAGGTGTATTCTCTACAGGAATTATATTTTAATTACGTTTAGTAAGTGTTGTTAATGGTTTGGTCTTTCATTATAATGATAATTTGGACAGCCTCTAGTGGGACAGTGTTGATTTAAACAAAGAGTAAAACAGCAATTTGGTGTGACCTTTGGTCATTAAGTTTCATACCACACTGGAAGTCATCATCCACTGAGCTACTAATAGTCCAGATCTATGCTGCAGTCAGACGTTCAGTATATAAATCACAGTGTCTCATTACATTGCCTTAGTTTATTGAGGATTCACTGAGAGACCCATTCACTTCATATGCATCTGAACTTCAGTATTAAAGAAACGAATCTGGATATACCACAGTAGTATAAAAGCTGTTAAGCAGTACAATTTTTAAAAAAAATTCTTGATTTGAAGTGATTTACAGGGATGGATAGTTGTTGTAAATTTAAAGAACAAATAAAAAACAAGCAAGCAATCTATCGATGTTGGCAGAGTTAAATAAATTTGGGAGACACCGAATACATTTACAGTATCTCAAGCACACACCTTCAGTAGCTAGTTTAATAAGAAATTTAATCACAGGGAAAGGAGACAGTAAGTGAAGCAAATAACATTAAAGTTTCAAATGTACTCGTTAACTATAAGTAGTAATTTTCTAACTACCACATTTCTCCTTTTCAATCATAATTCTGTATTCGAAGCTAATGAGCAATACTTCTATTCTGCTGAATGTTCATTTTCAGCTGAATCTGCAGGTTCCTTTTTGTTGTCCTCTGGTTTCATCGCCGGGAAGAACAAGACTTCCTAAAATAGAAAACACATTAACCACTGCTTTAATTATTTCTGCACCACAGAATATATTTGTTTTCCAGATGTGATAATACAGCTGGATCAGAGATTTTGTTTTTTTCTGAAATGTTGATTAACAAGGATAGATACTGGGCAGGACACCAGGGACAAATCCCTGTTCTTCTTTAAAGAATAGTGCCATAGGATTTTTGCATTAAACCTTCCTCCAAAAATGATACCTCAAATAAATTTGGTAATGTGTAGCTGGGCACCATACAATGACTTTGAAACAAGGTGTTCGCTAATCCTGTATGTGGAAAAAGGAACCTGCCATTCTGCATTCTGCCCATTTTACAAGTCTGCCTCTTAATAGTATTGGAGCAAATTATCAACACTGCAGACATTTGAAGAGCAGTTTTCTTTTAGAACCCCACCACAGGAGGAAAATCATGTACGAGGTTCCACAAATAGCAAATGAATGAAATGACCAATTAATCAGTTCTAGTGGTGTAAGTAAAGAGATGAACATTGGCTAGGACACTTGAGTCACAGTTCTTCTTTACGTAATACTTTGGGATTTTTCACAGCTATGTCAATTAGTAAACATGGCCACAGCTTAATGTCTCTGCAAAAAGACAGCATCCCTGCCAGTACAGCACTTGAAGTGTCATTCAAAAGGAACACCAACTGGGGCTGTGAAGTCTGTCTACAGGAATAGTCAGTTACATTGATATCCGATAATGGCAGGTGGCTAGTTAAATAAGATTTAACATAGGACAGAACATCTCCTGCAGATGTTTGGACAATGTTTTGTCGAGTAGTTAGGCTTGGCAGGCAGATACGGAGGACCAAGAGTAGATCTTCAGGGGACTCTAGCCATTAAGTACATGAAAGTAATAGAAGTCACTATTAGAGTGTCTTTCTAAATTTGTTCTCAAACAGCTGATATGGGGAAGACTGCATTTATTGGCAAGTCAATTTGCGATACCAAATGGTGGTGGGCAGTCATATTTTTAATCTGTTGAATCCATGTTGTATTAGTATTTCTAAAACAGAATTCTATAATTTTTTTTAAAACAATGACAATGAAGAACAATATATATCCAGGAAGAAATATCCAGCCACAATTAACACATTCAATGATCTTACGCATTTTAGATAGAACAGTTGTTATGGGAAGGTGACTATGGCATTTTTTTGAGCAGTTATTGATCAGTGGTTTTTAAGGAAAGGGGAACAACTCCTTAAGTATTTCAACTAGTATTGTTCAATGGTTCTTATTCATGTGGCTCTTTATATAATGTCTTAACCTGCCCTTTGAAAAGTAAAAAGAGTGGAAATTGATTTTGTTGCTGAGTGATTAGCATATTTTTACTTAAAATAAACCTGTTAACAGACGTTACATTATTAGAAAGTTACCAGATTTTTAATTACCTTTCATCCTGCTAACTAGTGTTTTGGAATATTTTTAGAGCCACAGAAGTGCACAGTATTTCACTCAAATAGCCACACCTAAAGAACCAGAAGTACAAGAGCAAAGTCCAATCCTGACCTCGCACAGCAACTACATACTTGCAGTTTCTAACATGAACTGGCCTTGCTTTCTTTATGTCCTCCAAAGCACAGAGAAGTTAGTTAAGATGAATTTCAATATCATTATTGTTGCTAATCCAAAAAAATCCAAACATAGATTTAGGTTTTCACTTCCTGATCTACACAGGCCAGCTAACAGCATACCAACACAGAAGAGAATCAATATTCAACAAATGTTCAAGTGGTGAATGTAACATTATACCTGTACACCTAAATCTGTTGTAAAATGTTTTGTATAACTACCAAACTGAAGTCTTGTATGTGACTTTTTAAAAAAATTAATTCATGGAATATGGATATCGCTGGGTAGGCCAGCTTTACTGTCCATACTGAGTTGCCCTTGAAAAGATAGTGGTGAAATGTCTTCTTGAACCAATACCGTCTTTGGTATATTGGGACATGCACAGTACTGTTAGGAAGGATGTTTCAGGATTTTGACCCAGTAAGTGAAGAAGTAGTGATATAGCTTCAACCCAGGATGGCATGTGGCTTGAAGGAGAACTTACAGCTAGTTATGTTCCAACAACCTGCGAGATCATCTCCAAGTTGAGCTTTGAACAATTTTGGACAACTCTGAAATGTTGAAACCAGCCATGGAATCCTAGATGCTGCTCTTGTTTACACCAGTTCTCAATGTATAATATGACTGTTTAACACTGCCTCTTTTTTTTAAACATTAAGAAATCAGTTTACCTTGATATTATTAGAATCAGTCAGGAACATGGTAAGTCTGTCTATTCCCATGCCCCAGCCAGCTGTAGGAGGAAGTCCATACTCCAAAGCTGTACAGAAGTTGTCATCAATAAACATGGCTTCATCATCACCAGCTGCTTTAGCCTGGAACAACATCAAAAAAAAGTGTTGGATTTAAAAAAAAATTAAGGCCACATAATCTTGTACAGGATCAAACCTTCCAACTTAGAAGTGTGCCCTAACAACTGTTATTTTATGATTTAAAAACACTCTCAGTGAATGC
Source organism: Stegostoma tigrinum (assembly GCF_030684315.1). Taxonomy (NCBI): domain Eukaryota; kingdom Metazoa; phylum Chordata; class Chondrichthyes; order Orectolobiformes; family Stegostomatidae; genus Stegostoma; species Stegostoma tigrinum. The sequence goes on from NC_081369.1 coordinate 41,637,093, forward strand.
TAACTAATGTCAACTTTCTTTCCATGATATTGAGATCAATTTATTTCATATCATAAAACACCTTACACACTGGTGAGAAAACTGTACATGCTTACAACTATTTGGCAATTTCCCATCCCCACCTCTGCCCTCACGGGTCAATTTCATTCACTGCCATCGGGAATAGAGTAAATATTTAAATCTATTCTTAGACACATGAAACTAATGATATGTGTGCTTTGTAAAAAATGGAGCAAAAGAGACAGTGAGCAATGTGTTGGATGATAAGGTTAGCTGATGAAATTTATGGTGCCAGGGTTTTGCATCAGGATCAAGGAATGAGGCAATATCCAGCAGGCCCGAAAGCAGGTGGTTGAGCAAAATGGAAGTTATTACGGTCCAGTGTGCTGGAATGATGTGTGAACAGGTGAGATGAGATATTTCTAATTTCTGAACAAAGAAGTAACAAATCTCTAAAGTAGCTTTTGTGGAAGAACTAGAAGGGGCAATAATAAAAAAAAACTTTTAAAACCTAATTACTCATTTACTTTCAAGCTTATGTCAAACAGATTAATGACAGGCAAGGATAACCTTTGTATTTACAATAATGTTTATGAAGTTGTGAAGTTGAAAATACTGTTGGGATTGACTGTATTTCACAAACTACCAATGAGAAGACTGATATCAAGAGCAAATCCAAAAAAATTAATAGAGCTGAACTCAGTTGCAATTATCAATGACACAAACATCACAATAAAATGAAATGGAGAAATGTTTACAATTGTGTGAGAAAACAATTACTTGTTGTACATCTACAATTCACCACACTGAGGCCCTATTTTGCAACCCAAGGCTCTTGAATAGTTTTAAGTTCAGATTTTATTGACATAGTGATTTTCTTCCCAGAAGTGAATCTGTTGATAATTCTTTGTGCTGATCAACATAAAGGTCGTCAACCTCAAGGAAAGGAACATTAGCTTTATGCTTAAAAAAAACTCTAATAAGCTTCACGACTCCCAGGATCAAAGTACATAAAACATAAGACAGTACAACACAGGAACAGGCGCTTGGGCCCATCATGTCTGTGATAGCCATAAACGCCATTCTAAACAAATTCCATCAACTGCACATGGTCTGTATCTCTCTACTCCCTACATGTTCATTTGTCTATTTAGACAGATACACGTACAGACGAGGAACAGAGAGCTACAGACCATTTGCAGGCAAGATGGGATTAGTTTAGTGGCATTATATCAGCAGAGACATGGTAAGTATACCACCTACGTTACTCAGCAGATTTTGAACAAGGTTGCCAGTCCTATGGTAATTAATAATTTGAAAAGTGGAAAGCACTTTAAGGAGGTAATTTTGGTTTAAGAAATTAGGATTGAAATTTCCTTTCTCTAATTATTATGAATGGTACGGTATTATCTCTACTACTTGCAGTCTCAACCCAAGACCTAATGAAAATAATCACCTTTGCTTGATCTTCAAACAGCTGTCTTTGTTTAATAGGATCATTTAATTCTGTATAAGCATTGCAGATCTCCTTTTTCATAACAAAAAGTTCAAAGCGCTCTGTCAAACCCTTAAAGGAACGATGCCTAAAACAGATAAAAAAGTAAAAATTAGAAAGTTACTGAATTCATACAAAAAAATTGCACAGTCCTTCAAACAGTGTCTTCTTTAAATGTTGCATTGGTAGTAAATAGTTTGGTTTCTCTTTGGATTAAATGCCTAATATTCCCTCCAGCTTCATACAAAACATAACTTCTATTTGTATATTTTAATAGATTTTTATTTAGAATTAAAACACATCATACATTATCACTGGCAACCGACTTCTATTCAAATCACATACTAAATGGATAACTTTTATGTTAGGTGATTGAAAGAAGATTTGCACAAAGTTTCAGGTGTTCACCCTCATTAAGAGCTGCACTGATGAAAAATCATAATAAGCTCTGAGTGAAATGCTGTATATTTCCACCATTTTCTGTTTTAAACTATTGGGCCTGCTGTGTTGCATCCCATTGGTTGATGCAAGACCAATGGGTGCAATTTTGTTCGAATGAAGCCTTAAAACTCATAATGCTATGTATGCAATAGCAACAATATAACCTCGTGGGAATAGCAGAAAAAAACTGCTAAAAGAAATGTCAGAATATGACCAGTCAACACCTGCATAAATGATACACAGCTCCAGATATTCCTAAGGATAGATAGTGGAGCAGCACAAACTGGAGTTGTATGAAGGGAGACTATGAAATGTTAAGTACCTGGGAAATTGAAGATTCTCATGGGCAATTATCTGAATCTGGAATCCTCCAAAAAAAATGCTTAAAGTCAGAGAATTTGAAGGGTTCTGCTTTTATTACGTTGTTCCACAGGAAAGATTAGGCAGTTAAAGAACAGTGCAACTTTTTGGTAATTATTTAGGTGATGCTCCCAAATTACCTCATACCCTCTTCATCCCCAGCAACACCTGCCATGAGCACTTAGGACCTGTGACAACCGACACAGCTTTGCCCAGCCCAAACCACCACCAAAACCAACTAGATTCCCTAACCCGCTGGGTGCTGAACTTCTGGGACCAAACATCCTTCAACCACCACCCCCCACCCCCACCCAACACCCCTTCTCACTCTGAGCCTCAACTTAACTCCATATCTCCCATACTCACCCCAGCACTAACAATGACACCCCACCCTAACCTACACTGAGCACTCTTTCACCTCCATTGTACTCTTCACAACTGGCACCATGACCCCTTAAATAACATAGCACCCTAATCACTGTAAAAAGGGGTCATAGTCTGACTTCTCCAATATCCTGCACAAGAGGACAGCTGTGTTGATTTCATTAATACTCAGATTTCTGAAGAAGCAGGGATCAAAATTCTTCGTTAGAAAGGCAAAGCTCAGTGTTAAGCCCAGTTCTTTTCAAAATGATGGTCCTAGATTCAACTAATTTTTGTTGCATTTTACTTATTTTAACCAAAACAGTTTATCTTCATTTTTTTCTTGTCATTCACTCATCTTTCAGGGCAGTTTTATTATGACTTTTAACATATTTCCTCTCATGACTCCCACTGCATGTTATCTCTCAGTACCCTTGTAAAGGCTGAAAAATACCAAAGTCACCAGGAGGCTGGATTAAAAAAAATCCTTATATGCAGACACATCCTTTAATTGCAAATCAAACATGGTCTCACACAACAATTTTTATCCTTTTATCTTTGTGTGTCAAAAAAATGTACTGTATGAGTGAATAACAGAAAGCATTTCAGTCAGTTCACTGTGGTTGACAAACAGGAGGCTGGAAGAATACAGCAGGCCAGGCAGCATCTGGAGGAAAGGAGCTGTCAACACTTTGGGTATTATCCTTCTTCAGGACTAGATGTGGGGGTAGGGCCAGCTGCAGATAAAGAGGCAGGGAAGGGGCAGAGGTGGAATGGTGGTGATAGGGGAACGCTGGTAGGTATGACATGGTTGGTAGATGGGAGGGATGAATCTGGTTGATAGCTGGAAGGGAGGAGATGGGGCTGGAAGGGAAGGCAGGGGATGGGTGGCAAGGTTATTTGAAATTGGAGAACAGGAACAGCACCTCATATTCCACTTGGGAACCTGCAGCCCAGTGGTATCAATGTGGACTTCACAAGCTTCAAAGTCTCCTCTCCCCCTACCGCATCCCAAAGCCAGCCCAGCTTGTCCCCACCTCCCTAACCTGTCCTTCCTCTCAACTGTCCCCTACTCCCATCTCAAGCTCCACCCTCATCTCCTACCTACTCACCTCACACTGCCCCCTTGACGTGTCTGTCCTCTCTGGACTGACTTCTCCCCACCTACACTCACCTTTACTGGCTCCATCCCTGCTTCTTTGACTTGTCTGTCTCCTCTCCACTGATCCTCACCTCTATCCATCTCCCCCTCTCTCCCTATTTATTTCAGAACCCCTTCCCCTCCCCCACTTCTGAAGAAGGTCTAGGCCTGAAACATCAGCTTTCCTGCTCCTCTGATGCTGCTTGGCCTGCTGTGTTCATTCAGCTCTACACCTTGTTTTCTCAGATTCTCCAGCATCTGCAGTTCCTACTATCTCATGCCAGTTATGTGAGTGATTAGATAACAAGTCAGCCTGGGTTAAGTGAACCACAAGAAGATTTCAACTTCATGCTTATTTTTTCTAATCAACCAGTTGAGATGTTATTACTCATTTCTAGAACTAATGGCTCCTGGAACAGAGATAGGGACTACTCTCTCATCAACCATGTTATTGGATGGCACAATAGATTCAAAAGGTGCAAATGGTCTACTCTTGTTCCCCGTTTGTACATTCAATTTAATTGGAAATGCCAAAGAGGAGGCAAAACCAAAACAGCCATTCACATTATGACTGGGGAGATCAGGTCACAGGCAGTCTAGGAGTTGAAAACTCACTCATGGAAAGACAACATTATGAGTACAGTTCTTAATCATCTTTCCCAGTACTTAATACTATTATGATAAACTTTTTAGGCCATACTATTATACTTGTGACTTAAGCCTTAAGGCCTAGACACACCAAAACAAATAAGTTACTATATTGCAGCTGCATGTGTTTAGAAATAAGTGGCATGTTGGGAGGCAGTAAGGCAAAGCCATTACCACAGACTAGTTGTGCTTTGTCTCTTGTCCCCACTTCCAAACACTGAGTGCTGAACACTGCTGAAACACAAAAGTTGTGTTATGTCTGATCTTGTTAAACCTTACCATTTGGCCAGTGGGCTCATGATCTGAGGGTGATCGCAGATGAATGTTGGATTAATACACGTAACTTCCAGAAATTCACCGACCAACTGAAACAAAAGGATACCAATTAATTGTGTAAACTGAATTCGTTATTTAATATGCTGTAAGCCTCTTCCCAGCTCCATATAAATGGGAAGGCTAGCCGCAGGAAGAGCTGTAAAACCAGTTGGTAAATCCAAAACTGATAGCTGACTTTTTGGTAATCAAGCACCAGTATAGCAATCCCTCGTTAACACTGGAAAAGCTGCAAAAGGTATTGTTACTCTCTCAAAGTCATTAAAACAAATGTCCATGGAGGTACTGGCAAGCCAGCTCATGCCGTATTATATATTTCAGGGAATTTCAATTTAGGGGAAAGGTGATTTTCAAAATGGTTCTATTTTTGCATTGTGAATTTACAAGGGAAGTCATGGGTTGTCAGATCTACTGGAATTCTTTTTAAGGACATAACCTGTAAAGTTGATAAAGGGGAGCCACCAGATGTGGTTTATTGGATTTTGAGAAGTCTTTCAACAATGTTCCACATTAAAGATTAGCATGTAAAATGAAAACACATGGTTTTGGGGGTAGAGTACAGAAATAGATAGAGAACTGGTTAGCAGGCAGAAAACAAACAGTAGGAATGAATGGGTCTTTTTTCCCAGTGGTAGCCAGTTGTTACTGGGGTACTGCTTAGACTCCAGCTATTCATAAAATGTAATGATTTAGGTAAGGAAACTAAAAGTCATATCTCCAAGTTTGTAGACTAGGTGGAAGGGTGAACTGTGAGGAGAATCAGAAATACTTCACTGTGATTTAGACAAGTTGAGTGAGCAAGGAAGTGTATGGCAGATGAAGTACAATGATGTGGATAAATGAGAGGTGATCCACTTTATACCCAAAACAAAAAGACTGATTATTATCTCAATGGCAATAGATTGGGAAAGGGGAGGTGCAATGAAACTTGGATGTCCCTATACGCTTCTTGCTGAAAGTAGGCATGCAAGCACAGTAAGCAGTGAAGACAGTAAATGGTATGCTAGCTTCCTTAGTGAGACGATTTGGGCACAAACACAGGGATGTCTTGCTGCAATTGTACAGAAACAGGCGAAGTTATAATGGAGTCACACCATACCTGGAGTACTGTGAACGGTTATGGTGTCCTTATCAGAGACCAATGTTCTGGGTATAAAGAGAGTGCAATTAATTTAGCAGTCTGATTCCTGGCATAACAGGGCTAACGTATGAAGAGCGACTGGATCAGTCAGGACACGAGGATAAATCCTCGTAGAAACATTTTAAATTCAGGTTAAATGCAGAAGGGATGTTCCCAATGACCTAGTTGTCTGGGGTCGCAGCTTAAGGCCAGGGGGTCTGAGATGAGGAGAAACTTCTTCAGTCAGACAATGGTGAACCTGTGGAATTGTCTGCCACCAAAAGCGGTTCAGGCCAAATGTTTTCAAGAAGGATTTAGATACTTAAGCTGAAGCTAGAGAATGCAAGAATGATCAATGCACTCTGTAGCCTACTAAAACAAATTCCCAGACCTATACAAGAATGGAACGGCATCTTGAGTCATTGTAAAGTCCTCAATGGACCTAGTGAAAGAAGATATTGCATTGTACGTTTTTCTAATCCTCAATCAGGAATTTGTGTAATAAAGTCACCAACCAGGGTTGGGAGAAGGAAACCACTGCTTTCCACCAGCCATCCATGTATAGTATGTGGCCCTTGGAATGTAGGAGATATCTGAGAGACATCAATACTTTTGAGCACCACCGTGTGCAGGTCTTGTGGCACAGCGATAGTGTGAGACAAGAAGGTACAGGTTCATGCCCCAGCTGCTCTGGAAGGTGTTTGAACCGGGCAATTTAAAACAAATTGCCTTTATTATTGACCTGTAGTTGTGGCCAAATGTTTCAAGCGATGGATTTGAAATCCACTGGGGGCACAGGTTCAATCTCTGCAGACTATGCTTCTCATCCTTCCAATTTGAGAGAGGTCTTGTGATGCAGTGGTTATGTCTCACTTGCTCCAAACATAATAGCCTCGAACAGGGTGACTAAAAAAAAAATCTATACTTCACCGGAAGGTCTTTTGATGATCTGTTAAGTGCATTTGAGGGTTGTCAGATCAGCCATGATCTCACTGATTGGTGGAGTAGACTTGATGGGCTGAATGGCCTACTTCTGGGCATACATCTTATGGATTTACTGCTAATCCCCAGACTGGATGCACTCAGTCTGCAGGATTGACCTTGGTCCACTCCCCAGACCAAAATTATAAATGAACCCCAGTCCTGAATGCATCAGTTGACAGGGTATCCAAGCCCCCCGGCTGGAGACTGGACAATGCCCTTGACTGACTATGGTGGTGCCCCCTAATTGACGACTATTACCCTCAGACAGACATTCAGATAGGGCTTCAAGTCTATTTTGTGTTTTGGTGTTGTTGCTACATGCTGGTGTGACATTGACATTGCTCAGTGCAGTACAGCAACACATCCGCCCTTTGCTTGTTCAGTGCTGCCTGCCATTTTGTCATATGCCTAAGGGGAAAGCACAACAAAAGTACAGAGAGTCGAGTCTGTAAATTCTGAATGACGTGGTAATTTGTAAAAGCACAAGTAAAGCAGAAATGCTGGGGGCATCCATGTAGATGCAAAATGAATGACTGCTAAGAAAGCAAGCTAAGCGGATTGAGATGCACCCTGTTTTGATGCATGAGATGGGTGCCTGGCACTTGGTGAACTTGGTCTTGGTGAACTCTAAAACGTAGCAGTTAAGTGCTGATATTTTTAATGTGCATTGGAGAAGTGCCATCAAAAAGGTGGTGAAGCTGTTGCATCCATGGATGAATTGCTGAGTCTGTCGCTGCCCATGGACCGAACCCACAGAGATTGAGAATTGCTAGTCAACATGAATGCCACAGTAGATGCCAATATCTGCAGCTTTGGCCCATCAGTAACAGCTCTGAAGTTTATGTCAGAAATTGGCACCATCTAGTTTCTATCAACTGCCTGGAAAGGCTCAAACCTGCACAGAAATTAGGTGAGATTAGGTAACAATGAGATATTCATGCCTGCAAATAGGCTCCTCACAACTCACTGTGAGATTCTCATTTAGCCATTAAACTTAATGCGGATAATTTGACTTTTATCCCCTCAATGGTGAAAATCTAATTTTTCTGTTTTTGCTGTGTTTTCCCAAACCGAATATCTTCCATTGCCAATGTTGTTTGGAGGCTGGGAAAATTCTGTTTTATGTCTCTATGGCAATGATTCTTTACCATTTATCATTACAGCTTCTCGTGCCTGAACCATTAGCAGAATGGAAAGCATTAAAAAAATTTTAAAACTATTTATCTAAATATTGTTCAAAACACTTGTAAAATTAAAAATATTAACATTCTTGCAATTGAAATATCAACAAATCGCAAATGTGGATGATGTCATTTCAGGCTGTCGACCGTATGATGACTTCGAGGCTGAATTTCCAATTGACAGGTGAGAGCAAGGTTTTGAAATGGTTCTCATTGTCTTGATGACCTATTAGTAATCCCAATGCCTCCATGACCTGCTAAAATTTTCAAAGGGCTTCTATGGTAGTGACCCCCAAGCCTCTAATTAAACAGCTGTAAGTCTATTAAAGAGCTTGTTAACAGACAATAGGGAGAAAATAACATTTTTGAAACATAATACCAGGTTGAGTGAACCGGTACAGTCTTTCCTCTATCAAAACAGCATCGAGGACTGGGACCCAGCATGATCCGAGTGTCAAGTTCCTGACCCAGAAATTAGCCCGGGATTTCATATATTTCAAATCATACCTTGTCCAAAAGCCTGGCTGTAGACCTTGGATGTGGACATTCAACACCTTTCTGAATGCATAAATCATCAAAGAATTTACGGGCCTCTGTTTTAACAAAACAAAACAAGTTAATCTTACAGCAGGGTTAAGACTTGGAATTCTAACAAAGAAAAAGAGTCAAATTTAGTGTATTGCTAGTTGTTGGTATTTTTGATTCATACATGGGATAGGAAAAAAAGGAAACAAAAGAATTACTGGAGTCAATTTTGGCCTTAAATGGAAACCCAACAGTGGTAGCAGAGTCCATGGCTGAAATACTAAACAAGTATGTTTCTTCCTTTATTAAGGAAGATATTATTAACGTCATAACAATGAGCTGGTTGCTGATATATAGGACAGACTGTAGGGAAGCTGACTGAAGATACAAAGTTGACAAGTCACCAGGACTGATGGGAAGTGAGGATGCTGGGAAGTGAATGTGAAGTTTGGTGAGGAACTTGCAATGATCTTTCAAACCTTGTTTGATACAGGTGCTAAAAAGGATTGGAGAATTGCAAACGTTATAGCCCTATTTAAAATGAAAATACAAAAAATAAACCGGCAACTACAGGTAGCATATTGCTACCATCTTTCAGATTTCCAAGAAATCTGTCTTGAATTTTACTGTACCAGTAGTTATGTTGTAGATTATATTTTTCACGTGGGTACAATTAGTGAAACAGTAGGATGTGGAAACTATCCTTCTGTTTGCACTTATAAAGCCACATCAATAAAGCTGTTGTTTAAAGTAACTTAACAATAGGATTCTATCATGACCAAAAAGCTGTTAAAATAATTAAATATAAAAATTATATTGAAGAAATTTAATTGAAAGAAGTTATGAATGCAGGAAATCACAAATGTAGTACTTAAGGCAAACATCATTGATGTATTTAAAGATGAAGCTAGATAATTATGTCATCCAGAAGATCGCAATCGTTCTTTTTAAGACTTGCAGTCTTAAACAACCTACAAATTTAACAGGAAACAATGTTCCTGTTGTTTTATTACATCAAAAATTACCTGAAAGAAGTTTTTTCTGAAAAGAAGACTTTCTAATTTATTTAGGAGAATCGAGTGAGGAGTTGTGTGTGGAACATAAGCATCCTGGCAAAGACCTTCTTGGTTAGAATGTCCTAACTCTGTGCTTCACATTCTAAGTAATTTCAATGATTCTACAACAAACACGTAGGCAGTGTACTTAATGTAAAATGAATAACAGCATTATCCTTGGCTGCTACTGGAAAGGTAAAAAGGCAATCTCATGTTGAATAAGATGTGGTGTGATGGAAGAGGATCATGTGATTAACTGGGTTGTAAAAATAAATGCAAAGCTGTGGGAAGCAGGATAGAACAGCAAGTATCATATCACAATTTGCTATTTATCTTTTCAATTGACAATACCAGAAATAAATATTATTCTTACCTTCAGTCTCGTATTGATCAGCAGATGGAAATTTAACTCCCACAATTTTCTCCAGGTCTGTTGCCAAACTGACACGCTTGAATGGTGGTGTAAAGTCAATTTCACAACTTTGACCTTCAGGTCCATCAGGATGGTATATGATTTTGTAACTGCCTGTGATGTGCTTTACCATACCTGCAAAAACAAAAATTCATATGGGTGTTTTGAAACATTTGATCGAATTCAGCGCCTAGTTAGCTTTTCTTTCAAACATCAGTTAGAGAATATGCAATTTGCCTCAGGGCCCCCGAGACTTATTTTGGGGGTGTAGGCTGGGTAAAGATACAGCCAGTTATTCTTCTGTCTTGATCACTACGCAGTATCTCAGTCTAGAAAGTACGGTTGTAGCTATCGGATTTGACAAAGTTGAGCTAAAATTCAATGTCTATTCCCCACCCTAAGTTAGAAAGCCCACTCATTAATAATTATCACTTGGAAACAAGTGAAGTAAGAAACTGGAGTATGTGGGACTATTTTCTAGCAAGAACACACTATATTTTGGATAAGAACAAAACTAAGATCATGCCACCCAGAAGTATCATGCATTCTTTTTAAGATTTATAGTATTAAACAATTTACAATATTAGCAGAAAACAATTCTCCTATGATTTAATTACAACAGAAATTACATAACAAACCTGAAAGAAGTTTTTCTGTGATTTTCATTAGATCGTTGTAATCAGCATAGGCCATGTAAAATTCACACGTGGTAAATTCTGGATTATGAGTAAGATCGATACCTTCATTCCTAAACTGACGCCCAATTTCATACACTCTATCAAGACCTCCTACAACTAACATCTGAAAAATGAAGATACATGTTTTGGTTAAAGGAGACTCCACACATTCAACCAATCAAAATGATCTTTCCTTTCTGCATGTTAAATTACAACTCAAAACCACAAATTGCAGTCACAGATTGTATATTTGTATGGAAGACAATTTATTTCACAGCAAACTGTCTCCTGAACACCTCAATAGTATGTCAACAAGGGAAAAGCTAAGCAAAATAAGGTTTCATGTGAGTATTCTTTAAAGTACAGTTGACAAATTTTCATTGAACATTTGCAAGTCCCTCCTTTTTCAAAAACATTACTAGTTAAGCCTATTCATCCTAATTTTTATAATATCCATAAAAAGTTCATTTCAAACAAATATAAAATTCATAAAATCAAAATGAAGTCAATTTTTTTCACTATATACTGTACAAATTTCTCAATAAAATGTACATGAAAGTATTCATACTCCTAGCTTCTTTATAGTAAAGTGACAAAACTCAAGCCTATTTAGGTTCCAAATAGTAAAAATGGTTCTTCCTCCCATGTTTTGCAGTAACATGTTAATATGGTGTATGTACATCCACATATATTTTCAGCTCTAGACAAAATATTCCTTACAAGGAACAGCTAATTTATCACAATATTTTATAAGTCACGAGTGCAATGAAAAACCTTCTGGATCTCTTGTGCACCTGATTATTTTTAGAAGAGGATCAAAATGCCCAGCTTTGAGCTGTTAATTTTTTTTTTGGTGGAGTTGAGGTGGGGAGAGTGTTGCCTGGCACTGGTAACCATCCTCCATTACTAGGAAGCGGAGAGGTGGGGGAAAGACGGCCAGCACCATGAGCCAGTCTTCGTTTTGTTCTTTTAGAACAAAGACAACTAGGATGTAAAACATTAGTTTGTGTTAACAAAAATAAAACTAAATAACTTTTCTAAATGCACATTTCCTGCACCATCTTAGAATCTGGTTGCCACTTTCTTTCGCTCCTCAGTGGGTTTTGCTTTCTGCATTTGCACTTTTTGCAACTTATCCAAGTCATAAGCTTTTATAATTCCTAAACAAAAACAAGAAGGGCCAAAGAAACTCAGCAGATCTGGCAACGTTTGTGGAGAGATCTATTCAGAAATCCAAATGCTTGTCTGGGATTTGGAGACTATTTATAAAGCTATCATTCCAGCAGCAACATTGCTTTGGTCATTGATTAGAAATGTAACTATCTTAAACCTTTATCGAATAGTAAAATATAACTTGGCCCCTCTACCAACCAAGTTACTTCTCTTCAGCAGGATTCAGGACAAATTATGTGACCTCCATCATGCATCTTATTAACCTTAAAGGTAGAGCCTCAAAACACAATAGTCTCAAATAAAAAACGTCAGCTTTCCTGCTCCTCTGATGCTGCTTGGCCTGCTGTGTTCATCCAGCTCTACACCTTGTTATCTCAATCTCAAACCTAGGTATTTGTTACAGGATACTGTCATGGATAGGTGCATGTGTGACAGGGAAAATAGTCTGTAATGAAGCACCGGTTTTTTCCTTTGGTGAGTTCCTCAAGTAGACCTTGTAGATGGTGCAATTGAGACTGCATTTCAAATTTATTCAACTGGCTATGTGAAGTACTCTGGGACATCCTAAGAACATGAAAGGTGTTCTATATATTTGCATCCTTCTTTTGAGTAAATGCACCTCTCTACGCTCATACCTTATGGTAAAGCTCTGGAGCAATTCGCATATACAAATCCATGTCTAACTCATTATGGTGTGTAATGAAGGGCTTGGCAACTGCTCCACCTGGAATTATATTCATCATGGGTGTTTCCACCTGTAGGAAAGATTAAATTTACATGATGAGAATAACATTTAATTCCATCAAGAGTGCATAAAATCACTAAGCATCTCAGCTATAGTTATAATAATTTTTTAAAATTTCCAGAGTTGTTCTCTCACCGAACATTATCAAAAGATATATTATTCAAAAACATATACTGTAAATAAGAAAAAATAAAAAAACCTGCCTCCAGAAATCCCAGATTATCTAAAAACGTCCGCAGATAGGTGATGATTTTGGCCCTGTTGATGAACTTCTGTCTCACATAATCATTTAAAATCAGATCCAAATATCTCTGACGATACCTAGTTTCCTGTCAGAAGTTATTGAGAGAGAATAAACATACATTCTAAAAAAGAATTTCTGCTGAAAAGAAAAACAAAATATATTGTACATATGTTACTTTTTAAAAAATCATTTTATTATTATCCGAACAGGCAAATACGCAGTTTCCCCCTAAACAATTGAAATCATGATCAAAACATGTGACATCAATGTGACATAAATGTGACATGGGGCTAATTTCCCTCCGCTGAATTCACTTGGTATCTATTGTCGAGACAGAGAGAGAAAACTGATGATTTAGCCCAAGGTTTGCCATGTCTCAGGTGAGGATAAAGAGATTGAGAGGGAGAATCCTTCCTGGTAATATCAGCCAGTGCAGTAAGTGAACCATGCTATTGGCATCACTTAATCAGTCTTCCAGCCAACTGAGCTAACTGAACCTCAAATCACTGGATAAACCAGAGAGTTCACCACTACTAGAACACAAAGAAAAGTTGATTAACGGAAACAGTAATTTGCAGGGTTTAAAACACATAAGGCTGTGATTGTAGCATGCCGTTAATCAGAGAATTTTATAGCATGCGGTTTATATTCTGAACTGGCCTATTGCTTTACAGGTGTGTGCAGTATATGGGTGACATTAAGCCATACCATTTACACTTGATGTTAATTTAGTTCAGTCTTACTGAAGTAGATAATCAAAATTTGGGGCTCACTGGAACGAAATGCCCTGGTTTTCTTCAGACAATAATTCAACAGATGAAATAGCCCAAAAGAAATATGTTAGGGGAATCTTTAATTTTGGTGCAACGTCAGATACATACAGTCACTAAGACGAGAGAACAGTATAGGCACAATGAGTCAGTTGGTCAAATATCTGGCATGGAAGTATTCTCTGAAGAAATAATAGGAATAAGATAACAAGGTGTAGAGCTGGATGAACACAGCAGGCCAAGCAGCATCACAGGAACAGGAAAGCTGATATGTCAGGTCGAAAGCCTTCTTCAGAAAGTCACCCGCTCCTATGATGCCGCTTAGCCTGATGTGTTCATCCAGCTCTACACCTTGTTATCTCAGATTCTCCAGCATCGACAGTTCCTACTCTCTCTTAGGAATAAGAAATTTGTTTTTCATTTGAGACTTTTAACATAGTTGAACTACCCTTTGGGGCGTTATCAGGTAGCTCGTGTTGGGTGAAAAGTCTGCCCTACAGCTACCTGTACATGGTGTGGTACATCCTCCATGACCAGTTTTCTTCTTCCTCCATGACTAGATTTCCTCTTCCTCATTCTGCCATGGGCACGATTTCTACAACCTCAATCTTTACTCTGCTTTTCGTGTATTTAGCAATTAGCTGAACGGGATTCCTGGTGGCCTTCACTATCTCATGATACAATTGTTCAACTTTGCAATTTACACCCTACAGAGATGGGGCAAGTGAAGATGAGAGTGCGTTGAAAATTGGAAGTAAAATAGATAACCTTTTCCAATTCAGAATGAAAAACAGAAGTAGCACCGATGATGTCATTTGTATACCAGAAAAAAAAGAGTTGTGGGTTGTGGTGGGTGTAGGACTGGATGTTCCACATATCCCACAAAGGGACAGGCATAACCTAGGCCTGAACAAAGTGAGAGAAGTTAAACGAGAAGTTATTCAGAGTGAGGATGAACTTTGCCAGGCTAAGGCAGGCAGTGAAAGATGGGGATGTTTGCGCTTTCTTCTTTCCAAGAAGAAATGGAGAGCCCTGGGACCATCCAAAGGGAATTGTCCACGATATGATGTGCTGGAACCTGTGAACTGGAAATTCTGAAACTGATGTAAAATGTCAGCAGAATCAATGATTTAAGTGGGAAGGGACTGGACAATGGGAGAAAAACAAATTTGAGTCAAGGGATTGGAAGTTTATCTATTAAGCATCCAATTTCCATTAATCTCACCTTCACCTGGTCCATCCCCGACTTCTCTCTTCCCTTCCCTTCCCTTCCTTGACATTTCTGGGGATAGGCAGACCACCAAACCTACTGACTCCCACAGATGCCATGACTATACATCTTGACACACTCTTTCTTGTAATGACTATTCCATTCTCCCAGTTCTCCTGTCTCACCTGTTCTGATGATGCCAGTTTTGACAAAGGAGTGTCTGAAATATCCACTTTCTTCCTTAACCAAGGATTCCCCAGCATCATAGTTGACAGGGGTCTTAGCTGAGTCAGATACATCTCCTACACTTTGACCCTCACTCCTGTCCTCTCTCAAACAGCATTGGGGTCCCTTTTGTCATCACCTTCTACCCCACTGTTGTAACAAGGTCAGCCAAGTGGACCTCAGAGAATATGAGTTCCCTGATTAGATCTGACTAACAGCCCCAATCAAGAAGCCCTGGCTGACAGATAAGAACAGGACTGTCAGACATCCTTATGACTCACAGCTAGATCTGAGGGAGTTGGATCAGTGTCAACAACTTTCCACATGGAAATAAAGGGTGACTTGGTGATGGGATACTGGCCTCTGTGGAATTATTTCACCCACCAGCATCCACATCCACAGGATCATCAGCTGCCATTTCCGCCATCTCCAGCAAGATACCACCACCAGACACATATTCCCCTCCCTTGTCAGCATCCTGCAGGGGCCATTCCCTCCAGGACACTTTGCCCACAGCCCCACGGCACCTTCCCCTGCAACTACAGGAGTAACACCTGCCCATATACTTCCTCCCTCCCTCATTATCCAGGGTCCCAAACAGACCTTTTCGCTACTCACAAGGTATTCTCCTCTATAATGGGGAAATGAAATGGGTGACCACTTTGCAGAACACCTATGTTCTGTCCACCAAAAAGAAATAACCCTGAGTTTCTAGTTGCCTGCCACTTCAACACACCACCTTGATCTCTGGCCAACATCTCTGTCTCTGACTTGCTGCCGTGTTCCAGCAAAGCTCAGCCCAATCTGGAAGAACAGCACCTCATTTTCCACTCTGACACTCTCCAGCTTTATGGACTTACCATAAAGTTCAATAATTTTACACTTGAAGCCATGCCCTTACCCTTACGGCCACAGACCAGACCTTTGTCATCACTTTAGCTGCTACCACACACAACCCAATGTCAATTACTAATGGTCCAAATTAACAGCTATTCATTCCCCCACACTGACCTTTTACCACTCCTTTGTCTGTCCAACTATTTTTCTCTCTTTGGGCTCTACCTCCCCCAGCGTTTACTCTCCCCCTCCTCCAATCCCATCTTCTGCATTAAAAAAAAGGAAAACCATCTACCATAAATTCTGAAGGAGGGTCACTAGACCCAAAACGTTAACTTTTATTTCCCTCTACAGCTGCTGCTAGATCTGCTAAGTTTTGCTAGCAATTTCTGTTTTTGCTTTTGGTTCCCATGAGCTGGTTGATCTGGTGAAGTCTCATGTTGTATGCTGTTAAGTGTTTAAGATTACAGCAGGATTATAATACGGTTGAAACACCCATTCAGGCTTCATCGCTTACATTGGAAGCAAATGTGCAAAAATACCATTTGGATATCATTGAGCTCAACTGCACTGGAGCTTCGGGGAAGACGTCTTTCCCAACAGGTCTCTGCCCCAGACATATCTGCAAGAACACATGTGAACACAAATTTCCCATTTTTGTGAAAGGTTGAGCCCATGTATGTCAATTCAGCAAAATGATGTTAGTGAGTGTTCATGGCATGGTAATGAATGCAAAGAGTTTTATGATCATCAAGGATAGGAAAAGGTACCTTGGCTGAAGGGTTCAGAGTATTTAAAAGCAAATCTTTAACCTGCTGTCAGGATGCTACATTTTTTGCCTCACACCCAATTGAGTTTCCCCACCCTCTCTTCTAAAAGGCTCTTCAAGGAGATAGTTATAACTCTTCTGGCTAAACGGATTACGGGATTTGGGGAAAGAGTGGGATTAGAACTCGATGATCAGCCATGATTGTAATGAAATGCAGCGTACGCTCGAAGGGCTGAAAAAGCTCCAGCGGGCCTGAAAGATTCCACTATCATATGCATTTAATAAAAAAAAGTCTGAGCTTTGGAAACTTTAAAATGTGATGAGCATGTTAGAAACTATAAATTTTACTAGTTTTAACTTATAAATTGTATAAAAACAAGAAATTTTGGTTCTTCTTCAGGTTACATTGTATTTATTTCAAGTTAGATTTTAATAGTTTGTCAAAAGGAAATTTAAGCAGAAGTCACATTCCATTTTGAGCAATGTACTTACCTTATCTCGGAGACCGAAGTGCAAGTGAGGCAGCATGTGTAGGCAAGGCGATAGAAGTTTCATTTCCACAGGGATTATACTCAGCTCTCCCTTTTTTGTCTTTCCTGGGTTTCCTTGCACTCCAATAACATCACCACGGCGCAATTTATTATTTACTTTGATGAATTCCTCTTCAGATTTGTAATATCTAAAGTGATTATTAAAAGACTCAACAGGAGCTGTACACTATAAACAAACATGCTTATCATTTCCAGACTCTCTTTTTTTTAAAACACTGAACATCAAACGGCACTCTCCAGATACAAGCAGCTAATAGAAGAAAATACAATTAAACTGACAAATTTCATTTTGGCATTACCTTAGTATGTTCACCCAGTAGCAGTGGCTGTATTAAAGCACATTAATACAGGAAGTACCTGAAGAAGAGTCTAGTAATTTTAAATTTCAAAAGTAAACAAACTGAACATGCAATGCTATTTACAATAATTTGCAACAGCCAGATAAATCTGATCTTTTTCAGACCTTATTAGATCTATTCTACAGAACAATTTGCTCCAATCTGAAATTCAACTCATTCAAATCAATGAGAAAACACATGCACACAAAAAAACTTGCGAAGGAATAAGTAGGCATGTGTTACTCTTGTATAGAATAATACATGTATATAAAGGTGAAATATTTATAACTCCAATCAAAAAATTCAATTCCCCTAACAAATAGCATCTGCACAAATTAACTCACTTGGAATTAGCCATAACTTGTAATTTGACTCCTTCACCACGGAGATCATAGAAAATTAGTTTGACACCAGAGGTCCTCTTAGCGTGGATACGACCTGAAGAAACAGGAAGAGTTGCAACATTGTCCAATATAAATTTTCAAACCCAACAAATTAAAATGCAAATTAACATAATGGGTGCTATATTGAATTAAGAAAAAATTTAACTTTTTGCAATAGAACTTTCTGCATAGAAAATGAGTCAGATCTCAATATTGTTTATATTTTAAGATTGAGGCAGCAACACACTGAATAATCAGCACAAAGAAACCAATAGTATACAATAGCACAACATACATAAATACGCAAGATTGAAAAGGTAAGGCTGTTTCGTGTTTAACTTAATGAATCAATGATTCATGTAATAGTCATGACAACCTCCTGATTCTTGAGCAATTACGATTGAAATAACTCATTCATCAATACGTTAGAACTAACTCTCAAATCTTTCTCTACCATAAAATCAGGAACAGAAATAAGCCAGTCAGCTCATCAAGACTGTTCCCCTTATGATTGATTGAGCCTCAATTCCACCTTCAACTATATTCCTTGATGCCATTATACTAGAAAAATCTACTTATCTGAAAATTTGAACATTTCAATTGACCCAGTTTTTGATTAAGTGAATTCCGGATCACTACTGCTGTGAGAAAAATGTGTTTCCTTATTTCATTAACCAAATTCTAAGTTATCAATCCTCTCCAGATAAAATACAGCCTACACTACTGGATCACTTTAATTTTTAAGTATGTAGATTAGATAACCCCTGAACCTTCTAAACCAGAGAGATTACAAGTGAAATGTTTGAAATACGCCCTTGCAGTCAAATTTGATTGGAGTTGGATCCCCTCCAAAGTCAGTATTATTTTCGAGAGTTTTGGTACTCAAATGAATACAGTACCTCAGATGAAGTTTAACCAAAGTACAGCAAAACAGAAGAAAACTTTTAAATTCTAACCTTTTGAAACAAAGGCCAGAATTCTATTAGCCCTTTGTCATTTCACATCTGTGCATTATCTTTCTTTCATCATTGCAATATTTTTCTCAATCTGCCTTTGAAAAATCTAAAAAGTGGATAATCTCAAGAGGAAGAGAACATGAGGGTTTGGGGCAAAGGCCCTGCCATCTTCCCAACACTGCCCAATTAAGATTAAAGCAAGAAAACTTGTACACAGCCTTTCTACCCAGAGGTTAACTGAAGTCTGTAAGAGCATCACGCCACCACATCAGTATGCAACCGACAGCAGGTGCGGGAGTCGTCACAAGTGTGAAGTCTGAAAACCAAATCACATTAAGACTGACCAAACGACATAGGAATAGGAAGAGGCAGTTTGATCCATTGAGCCTGCAATAAGGTCATGACTGATCTGATAATCCACAGCTCTGAATTCTTGCCTTTTCCCCATACTGATTGCCTTTGATTTCTACGGGTTGGGGGAGAGTGAGAGCAGTATTGTTTCAAGCAAAGACACATAGAACCTGACTGAGGGATCCAGCTTCAGGATTGAGTCCACTGAGAGGAGATTCCTGTTATTTCTTCAGCCTCCTTCTTGTCTTCATTCACATCTGCCTAGGGTTCCTCAGCAATCCCACACTGATTCAGATGTAAGTGATGGGTACTGGATATCTGCCAGATTCCAACTCTCAGTGTCCTAAATCAGTGTCCTGCCATTAAGTGCCTAATGGAGAATTAATTTTGGTGGTCCTTCTCTAACACAGACAACAGAGGGTTCCTCCTGGTTTGCCACCTGACAGGCAAGAATCCATTGCCAACAGTAACTTTTATTGATTGTTCCAACTTTCCAGTAATCCTGCATTGCTTGTCTCTTTTACCAATATTACTGCAACATTTTTGATGCAATTTTCTTATCATTTCTAGAGTTTGCAATATTTAGCTTCCAATCTTGCTTGGGTACTTAAGAGTTAGTCAATTAGTTCCAGTCTCTGTCCTTCATCTAAGCCCCAAACATATTCCTTCTAAGAACATATTCACCTCCCTTTTGAAGATTCCTAATGAACCTACTTTTACCACCCTTTCAAGCAATGTATTTAACATCATATCAATTGAAATTATTGAAATAATGGTCTCATGTTCAATCTCGTTTTGTGCCAATTAGTATTGGATCCCTAACTACAACCTTCCATCTAGAGAAACAGAATCTCCTCAACTACTTCATCAAAACATGCAATTTTTGAGCTTCTCTATCATACCTGCTGTATTCCAAGGTGATCAATTTCAGGTTTCTCAGACTCTCTGCAAAACTGAATTCCTTCATCACTAATAACATTCCAGAAAATCTCCTTTACATTCTCTCCAAGAACTTCACACATTTCTAACCTGTAGTGTCCAGAAATGGACACTACAGCAGAGATCTAACTGGTATTAAAAAAGACTTTTCTGAAGAAGGGTCTAGGCCCGAAACGTCAGCCTTCCTGCTCCTCTGATGCTGCTTGGCCTGCTGTGTTCATCCAGCTCTACACCGTGTTATCTCAAAAAAGACACATTTGCTTACTTTTACTCTTTTGTACCTGAAATGGAATACATGTGCATGAAGGTGGTGTTGAACATGCATAAGACTCTAATTAAACCGTAGCAGGAGTATTGTGTACAGTTGTGGGCACCACTTTAAAGGAAAGATGTAAATTCATTGGAGATTTTGTAGAAGTGATTTACAAGAAAGGTTCCAGGAATGAGAAACTTTAGTTATAAGGTTAGTTTCAAGGAGGAGGGACAGTTCTTAGACTGAAGACAGCTGTGAGGAAATTTGATCGAGATTTTCAAAATCATCAGTGGGCTGGATAAAGTTGATGGAGAGGGAACCTGTTTCTGCTCGTAACATGGCTAAGAACAAGATGGCATGGACTTACAGTAACATGAAAAAAATAATGTGAGAAAAAAAAACTTTTTCACACAATGGATAGTTAGGGTATGGAATGCACTGCCTGGAAATATGATGGATGCAAATTCAATTGAAGCATTCGAAGAGGGCATTGGATGATTATTTGGATAGAAATAGTGTCCTAGACTGTAAGGGGGAAAAAAACAAGGGATTCGCACTAGGTAATGATGCTCATTTGAAGAGTCACTGTAGGTATGATGGCCCGAATGGCATTATTCTGCGCCGTTTCAATTCTGCGACTTTCATAAAACTATAAAGATACCCATATTTTATTCATTTCAATAAATCAAGCTGTCCTGCTACCTGTAAAGCTTGTGAACACTTATCCCCATGCTCTGAAGGACTTTCTGATCCAGCATTCACCTTCAGTTTGTACTACTTAGCTTACACTGTCTCTCATTTATTCTTTTCATGCTTCAAAATTGTACTATTAGTTCGGTCGGTGATTACAGTTAGGTTTATTTAAGTTCGTGACTGTCTTACACCATTTCCTGCATTAACTCTTCTTAAAATAAACTAAAAGCAAAGGTGCTAATGTGTAAAATCTCACCCGCTACAGATAAAATAACATCAGAGAGATGGTCTCCTGGCTGCAGATTGTCGTATTTCTCAATGAACTCTGTTAAGGATATAGCAACATGGAATTTATGAGGATATGGGTCATCCTCAGTCCCCTTCAGTTGCTGGATGGCCTGTGTTCGAATTTTATAGTATTGCTGAAACAAAGAATTACAAAATTTTGAAACGTGCTCTGAAACAAGCTTCAGGCATCTTAAATAAGCAGTGCTTTATAAACAGGAAAATGTCTCAGCAGTGTGACCAGATGAAAATAGATTCAGAGTTAAAGAAAAAAAAAATTAGGACCAATAGTTAAATTTTGGCCAAAGAGAGATATGTTTTTAATGAATATTTTACAGAAACCGATCAGAAAAAAAATCAAGTGACTTTCAGAACATCGGGTGCAAATGGCTAAAGTCAAAGGTGCAGCAAACAGGGAGAAAGAATGAAAATTAAGGAATTCTTATTTTGGAAAAGGAAAGTTGATAGGCTGAAGGAAATTACTGAGATACAAACGGGTACTCAGTACTCAAAATTCAAAATAGAACCATTTTGGTGACTATTAACCAAATCAAAAGATTTTATGCTACAATCACATCCCATCCTGGTCTCCCCTTCTGGGATTCCTTCCCAATGCAAAATTATTTGAAATACATTACTTGACAGAAATTCACATCAAACATAGCGTGTTACCACAGGAATGAATAGAGTTCTCACACTCACATTAGGATCAAGGATTTCTTCATCTCCACTCACGTCAATTCCATCAACCTTCTTGACTTCATGGGCTTGTTGCTCAGCTTGTTCTTTAGCTTTAATTTCCTTGTCAGCTGCTTTTTTCTCTGCCTTCATACGCCTCTTTAACTCACTAAAGAAATTAGAACACAACTGTAATATTATTTTTTAAAATAGATAATCTCAACGCATTTAGTCACAAGGGGGGGGTTACTGCTCCTAAATGACTAAGTTATTTTAACATTTGAGGAAACTAGTGTTGGATCACCTGTTCATGTGCCATTTACAAATATGATTTTTAAAAAAATGTCAATTTTGCGTAAATATTAATTATTGGTTTGGTTCACATAGATGTAAAAAAATGAAACTTTTATTGATTTTTTTTTAAAAAGAATGTCACAGAGATTAATAAAAGAACAAATGACTGTAGCAAATACATAGAAGTGAAACATAATGTGTAGAAATTCCTTTTTCATTGATCACGCCGATATAAAGTATACTATTAAGAAATAAAGATTATGTGCAGAGAATCAACTGTTTGACTTGCAGCCCATCTCAATTCCTGTTCATTTCTGGAACAATAATTAGGTGCCTCAGAAATGCAGCCCTCATTGGCCAATTCTCTTGTCTGCACTCCACCCAGATGAAAATTTACACCCAGTTACTGCAGAGATAAATCTACACCAGTCTAACAATTACTAAGACCACTTTAGTGTAAATAAATACAATTCTGGATGATATAAACTTGAGATAAAAATCAATAAAGACAATAGTGTAACTAATGGCATGGTCAAATACAGTACTATTCCAAATGTGAAAACAATAATGAGCATCATTTTGAGCAGTCACATACATGCTGTTCTAGTTACTCAATGCATTATTTCCCTCTGAATTAACTGTGGGGCCTTTCAGATAATGAGCCATTCTATCACTGTTAAGTTGGTGATATTTAAAATAGCATTAGGCTAATGCCAGCTGTTTGGAAAATGAGCAAGAGTTGCATTGCATCAGCTTCTAATCTAGTTCACTATGCAACGAAGTCTCCATTCTTGTTCAAACTAATTCAAATGCTCATTTACAATGAAAAAAGGTTGGGTATTTGAACAAATTTAGAATATCTAAACATGAAACAAAGCACGACCAACCTCTTTTCATTATGCAATCTCTTCTGGAAAAGAGGAGTAAAGGAAGTAAGGCTGTGTGTTGGCACCTTTCCCAAGTGACCCCTGACCTGCAGCCCAAGAAGCCTATGGAGACAGCTGGTCATCATAATGAACTGTCACAGTGTTGTCCCATTTTCAAAGCACCTAACACCTAGTGAAAGACAAAATAGATGGAATCAAATAGATGGATTAAAGCTTCAATCAGCATTGTTAGGTTGCTCAAATCCAATTACTGTATGGTAAAATGAATTTCAGAACTCTGATTCAAATTATTACTTTCTCCTATTATTAAAATAAGATAGATCAAAGGGAAAGAAACATATAAAAGACAGAACTTCAATGTGTTCAACAAAACAGATTTCACTGTAGATGTTGGGAAGAAAAATCAAGCATCTGCATTTATTACTAGTCATCATGTTGAAGAGAATGGGCAGGATTTTCTGGAGAAGACAGCAAAGTTAATAGATATATGTAAAATCAGACTGCAGAGTCCAGAAAGCCTACATGCACAGACAAGTATGGAAATTATGAAATAGAAGTCCAGGTTTCCCTGCTTCTACATCACTAAGGAGGCCAAGCAATACAAATGCATAGAATAGTGTGAAGCTGCTGTGTTTATTGTATAAATATAAACCCAGCTTGCTAGAAAAGGGTATTGTAAGAATTTAACAGTCTAAATTATTGAAAAACTATCACTTCAACAGAGAACCAATTTGAATAAGTTCAGTTTCTCATTCCTTTTCCTTCAGATTTTAAATATTGTTGGAAATTTTCACATTTTTTCAACTTCTTTGTCCCCATCTGTTTAAAGGAGTCGTGGGAGGAAGGGAAACATTTTTCCTAATGTTTATGCCTGTGCTACAGGAGAAGAATCTTGTAATTTGGTGAATATCTGGTAAGCAAACTAAGGTTTATTCTATTCCTAAGATTCAACATAATAAAGCAGCTGGTAATACGGTTCATACTTACATAAAAATACAAGTCAGTTTAGCATGACTTGAAATTTAACTGTACTCACCATACAAATACAATGGCTACAAGAGCAGGTCAGAGTCTAAGGAAATTATTTTCTATTCAAACTGTTCAGAAGTGTGATTTGAACTCAGGCCTCAGCATTAAGCACACTATCGCTGTGCCAAAAGAGTCTTACAGGCTAGGAATCCGGCAGTGAGTAACTCACCTCTCTAATCCCCAAAGCCCGTCCACCACCTACAAGGCACAAGTCAGAAGTGTGATGGAATACTCCACTGATGAGTGCAACTCCAACACTTAAGAAGCTTGACAGCATCCAGGACAAAGCAGCCCTCTTGACTGGCACCACATCCACAGCATCCAGTTCCTCTAATACAGACACTCAGAAGCAGTAGTGTGTACTACTTACAAGATGTACTACAGAAATTCACCCAAGATCCTTAGACAGTTGTTTTGAACCTGATGACCACTTCCATCCGGAGGATGAGGGTAGCAGATATATGGGAATACCACCACCTGCAAACTCCCATCCAAGCCACTCATCATCCTGACTTGGACATATATTGTCATTACTTCAGTTAAAATCCTGGAACTTTCTCCGTAAGGGCATTGTGGGCCTACCTTCAGGACATGGATTGCAGTGGTTCAATAAGGCAGCTCACCATCGCCTTCTCAAAAGGCAACTAGGGATGGCCAATAAATGCTGGCCAGGCAGTGATTCCCCCTGTCCCACAAGGGAACAAAAACTCACTCAATTTGTCCAAACCACACTACGGCATTTCTGCATCTCCTCACTGTTCATCCTGCCACAAGAGTTTTGTGTTCTCAACAAACTTGGAGTCATTTAGTTCCCTCATCTAAATCATTAACATAGCTTGAGTTATAAGAGTACTGGAGAGACTGCACATATATTGTGCACAGTATTGGTTGTCTTTCATAAGTTAAGAAGTTTTTAAAAATTCAATCATGGGATGTGGGCATCACTGGATGGACCAGCATTTATTCCCTATCCCTAATTGCCCAGAGACCAGTTCAAAGTCAACTATATTGCTGTGGGTCTGCAGTCACATGTAGGCTGGACCAGGTAAGGATGGCAGATTTCCTTCCCTACAGGATGTTAGCGGGCCAGAAGGGTTTTTCCTGATAATCGTCAAAGGTTTCATGGTCATCATTAGATTCTTAATTCCAGATTATTATTGGATTCAAATTCCACCGTCTCCCACAGCAGGATTCGAACCCAGGTCCCCTGAACATTACCTGGGACTCTGGATTAATAGTCTAGCAATAATACCACGAGGCCGTCGCCAAAATAAATGCATCATTGGCAATTCAGAGGTGGTTTACCAGACTAATAAATAGAATAAGAAGGAAAGGTTGGAAAGGTTAAACTTATATCTGCTGAAGTTTAGCAGAGTAAGAGGTGACTTGATTGAGATCTTGAAGGGTCCTGATATAATTAATGTGGAAAGAATGTTTCTTCTAATGTTTATATCTAGGACTAGGGATCACTTAAAAATGAAAGATCACCTATTTAAAACAGAGAAGGGGTGATAGAGTTTCTCTCAGAATGGGGTAGCACGGTAGCTCAGTGGCTAGCACTGCTGCCTCACAGCACTATGATCACGGTTCAGATTCTAGCCTCAGACAACTGTGCAGACTCCACAGAATCATTCTCTGTGTCTGTGGGGTTTCCTCAAAGATGTACAGATTAGACAGATTGGCCAATGCTAAATTGGCCATAGTGTCCAGGGAAGTGCAGGCTAGGTGGATTAGCCATTGCAAATGCAGGATTACAGGAAAAGGATAGGGGTGAGAGTCTGGATGGCATGCTCTACAGAATGTTGCTGTGGACTCAATGGGCTGAATCCTGCTTCCACACTGTAGGGATTCCATGAGAAGGTAGTGATGCTCTCTGCAAAAAGCTGAGTCCTTGAGTATTTTAAAGACAGAGATAAATAGATCCTAGTTAAGCAAGAGATGGAAGGATTATCAAGGGTAGGCAGTATGCACACTTTGAAATGTTGCAAACATCACACCCATACCACAGCTAGGAAACACCACCAGCATTACAAGCATGATGGCACAACATTCAAGCATACTGCAGGACATTCACTAACACACATCCTACTTTATGCAGAAGAAGGTAGAGCACAACCGGAGACAGTAGTAACGATCAGAAAGCAGACAAGAGCAGTAGCACGTTTGAACAACTATCGAGGAGACAGTACTGCCCTTCCGGGAAAAGGACATGATTGTGTCCATATCCATTGACAGTCATAGTGGTCTACTGCACAGAAAAAGGCCCTTTGGCCCAATGAGGCTGCGCCAGTCAAAAGCAAGCATCTAATTATTCCAAACCTATTTTTGAGCACTTGGCCTATATTCTTGTATGCCCTGGCATCACAATGCACATTTAAATACTTCTCAAATCTGATGACGGTTTCTGCCTACACCACCCTTACAGGCAGTGGAGCAGAAAGTATCAATGGGATTGATACGGAGAGCGTCAGAGTACCTATTTATCCTTCTCTTCCCACTTCATGCCATTTTTTTTGGCACACAAGCCATAATAAGCATAGGCTTGTCCCTTCCCTTCTCTCTTAACCATAACTTACCCCTTGTCCTGTTTTCATTTTAACCATCCTAGAATTGCAGCAGGGAAGGAACAGGGAAACAGACAGACAGTGAAGATGACATTCCACTTGATCTTACATTCGCAGCCAACTGGCGTGAAGGCTGCGAGAGGAAAAAACATACACATTGAAGACATCAGGCGAAAGTACACAGCTGCAACCGTAGGAGGAACATCTAATAAGTTTGCCAGAAAGGAAAAGCGCACATTATTTCCAATAAGTCAGACGAGAATTTCTACGTATCAGGCTATGATGGAAAAATATACAAAAATGAAAAGAACTGCAGATTCCGGAAATCAGAACAAAAAGCTGAAATTTCTGGAAAAACCCCAGAGATCTGGCAGCATCTATGGACAGAAAATAGAGTTAATGTTTCCAGTGACATGTCTTCAGATCTAGTCTGGCTGCTTCAATGAAACGGTCTTCCTCAGTCAGATTGCTGCCATTGTGGGATGGCGCTGAATCATATTAAAGACAGGCCACAAGAGCTTGCTGCTGTTTCCCCTGAATGCTCCAGCACTCCCACTTTTCCGGTGCCTTTATTATAACTCAGCTAGCCAGCCTGACCAGAGATAATGATTTCTGATAAATGATCTAAAGCACGATCTGCTCCAAGACCACCTGTAATCTGAACTGAAACATCAGTGCCCTTATGAATGCAGTCACACAATGGCATGTAAAGCAAAGCACCAGCAAAGGCTCGGAGTTGAGTCAGGGAGACTAATAGTCATTTGAATTACAAATAGAATGCACAACAGCAGAGATTGAGTAAATCTACAAAATTGGATTATAAGTTTGCATTTCCTGTTGGTTTTTAAAAAGGAAGACAATTGATGCTCAATGATGGAGGACAGATAAGGAATTAGACCATTAATGAATTGCAAAGTGTAGAACATAGAACATAGAACAGTACAGCATAGTACAGGCACGTTGGCCACGATCTACCCTGCATTTTATTATCCTCCTTGTGCCCATCCAAGAGTTGCTTAAAAGTCTCTAAAGTATCTCACTCCACTAACACTGCCAGTAGCGGATTCCACATGCCCACCACTGTGTGAAGAACCTTCGTCTGATATCTCCCTTATACCTTCCTCCAATCACCTTAAAATTATGCCCCCTTGTAACAGTCATTTCCGCCCTGGGAAAAAGTCTCTGACTAGCCACTCTATCCATGGTTCTCATCATCTTGTACACCTCTATCAAGTCATCTCTCATCCTTCTTCGCTCCAATGAGAAAAGCCCTAGCTACCTCTGCCTTTCCTCGTAAGACCTGCCCTCCAGTCCAGGCAACATCCTGGTAAATCTCCTCTGCACCCTCTCTAAAGCTCCCACATCTTTCCTATAATGCGGTGACCAGAACTGAGCACAATATTCCAAGAGTGGTCTAACCAGAGTTTTATGGAACTGCAGCATTACCTCACAGCTCTTAAACTCAACTCACCTACCAATGAAAGCCAAAAACACACCATAAGCGTTCTTTGCAACCCTATCAACTTGGGTAGCAACTTTGAGGGATCAACGGACAAGCACCCCAAGATCCCTCTGTTCCTCCACACTGCCGAGAATCCTGCCATCAACCCTGTATTCTGCATTCAAATTCAACCTTCCAAAATGAATCACTTCACACCTTTCCGAGGTAAATTCCATCTGTCACTTCTTTGCGCAGCTCTGCATACTGTCAATATCCTGTTGCAACCTACAACAGCCCTCTACGCTGTCCACAATTCCACCAACCTTCATGTCAGCGGCAAACTTTCTAACCCACCTTTCCACTTTCTCACCCAAGTCATTTATAAAGATCTCGGAACAGATCTCTGTGGAACACCACTGGTCACCGAGCTCCAGGCTGAATACTTTCCATCTACTATCACCCACTATCTTTTATTGGACGGCTAGTTTTCTATCCAGACAGCCAAATTTCCCTGAATCCCATACCTCCTTACGTTCTGAATGAGCCTACCATGTGGAACCTTATTGAATGCCTTGCTAAAATCCATATACACCACATCCACTGCTCTACCTTCATCAAAGTGTTTTGTCATATCCTCAGAGAACTCAACAAGGCTTGTGAGGCATGACCTGCCCCTCTCAAAGTCATGCTGACTATTTCTAATCAAACTGTACTTTTCCAAATAATCATAAATACTATTTCTCAGAATCCTCTCTAATAATCTGCCCACCACAGAAGTAAGACTGACCAGTCTGTAATTTTCAGGATTATCCCTATTCCCCTTCTTGAACAAGGGAATGACATTTGCAACCCTCTGATCTTCTGGTACAACTCCAGGGTATTTGGGATTACTCATATTGCTAATGAATAATCTAGTCATGTAGTGCTCAGGTAGAAAATGGTTACCTATGCTGTAGTCTCATGTACTTCTTCCACTTTGACATGTGTCTCCGTCCAATCTCTTATTACATTTTTTCATCGTTCCAATCATGTTTAAGTTTCCGGAGGAAGCTTCACCCAGTTGTGGAAGCAATGTTCCTCAGCACAAAACTTCATGTGATAAAGGAAAGGAAGTACTGCCCAACTAAACACATCACCCAAATTCTAGTGATGTAAATGAAACATCCAAAAGCACATACACATTGCACCAGAGACTAGAATAATCCAGAAACTAACCTTATGATGCCTTTAAAAATCACTGTTTGGAGTGGGAGTGGATCCTTCATTCCATTTAATGTGATGTTCAGTAATGAGAAGAAAGTACATTGGCTAGAGTGTGGTGTTGTAAAATGACTACTGCTGTCAAATCAGGGTCATACATCAATTAGTGCCACTACTATTGCATGGGAGCTGCTGACAGCTACTATGTAATCTTGTCTGCAAACATTTAACAATATGGAGGCCTGCATATTTCTGACCAGAAATATGTGCAAACATCACAGGATTCATCACATAACAAAGTGTGGAGCTGTATGAACACAGCAGGCCAAGCAGCATCTTAGGAGCACAAAAGCTGACATCTCAGGCCTAGACTCATCAGAAAGAAATTTGTGCTCCTAAGATGCTGCTTGGCCTGCTGTGTTCATCCAGCTCCACACTTTGTTATCTCGGATTCTCCAGCATCTGCAATTCCCATTATCTCAGGATTCGACAAATGTTGTTCAAATTACAGGAATCATTCAGACTTTGAGACTTGAAAAACAACCCTACAGTGAAGCCTCTTCCAAGGATGCCCACCTTGAAGAAGTTGTCCTCCTACCTCTGGGAAGACCTCAGTGGATCTCCCTCCCACTGCAACCCTCTGATCCCTACCAGCACTCACCTATCACCATTCCACCTACTTTCCCCAGTCTCAACCCTCTCTCTATTTATTTCCCAGCTCACTTCCCCCCTCCCCATTTCTGAACAAGGGTCCCAATCCAAAATGTTAACATTCCTGCACCTCTGATGCTGCCTGGCCTGTTGGGTTTCTCCAGCACCACACTGTGTTATCTCTGACTCCAGCATCTGCAGTTCTTGTTTTCTCCTTATGTTTGCCCTATGTTAGGTAATCTTAGTCAAAGTGAAAGTGGGCTCACAGAATCCATTCAATTCCCGTGTTCAAAAGTGAAAGTTTAATTCTAAATTCAACATATAACAGCAGCTTCAGTACCTCTGCACAAGACCACAGCAAGGATTATAACAGACTGAGGAAAAAAATCTATGAAAGCAGCTCCAGCCATGAACTTAAAATGAAGATCAGCCTCAATGTTTGTGGTGACAGCACAGACTTGTTCACAGAAACAGCACTGGGTCCTAAAGCTGGCCTGCAGTTCAGGGTTCGGATGGGTATATAATAAAACCAACTGCTAAATGAACGAGGTAATAAAATGTGAGGCTGGATGAACACAGCAGGCCCAGCAGCACAAAAGCTGACGTTTCGGGCCTAGACCCTTCATCAGAGAGGGGGATGGGGTGAGGGTTCTGGAATAAATAGGGAGAGAGGGGGAGGCAGACCGGAGATGGAGAGAAAAGAAGATAGGTGGAGAGGAGGGTATAGGTGGAGAGGAGAGTATAGGTGGGGAGGTAGGGAGGGGATAGGTCAGTCCAGGGAAGACTGACCTATCCCCTCCCTACCTCCCCACCTATACTCTCCTCTCCACCTATCTTCTTTTCTCTCCATCTCCGGTCCGCCTCCCCCTCTCTCCCTATTTATTCCAGAGCCCTCACCCCATCCCCGTCTCTGAAGAAGGGTCTAGGCCCGAAACGTCAGCTTTTGTGCTCCTGAGATGCTGCTGGGCCTGCTGTGTTCATCCAGCCTCACATTTTATTATCTTGGATTCTCCAGCATCTGCAGTTCCCATTATCACTGCTAAATGAACGAGCTTCTCCAGGAGGATATTAGTTGTCTGATCAGTGAACTGGGTCAGTAGCACTTCTGGCGTTTTTTGATTTAGGCAGGTCAATTACCAGTGTTTCACTTTTGTGAATTTGACCATTCTCCAACATCTCTGGGAAGAGTGTCAGTTGCCATTACTCTGCCAGTAGATAGTGCAGAAGGTCCAATGGGATGCCATCTTTCTTGGTTAATTGGCCCTTTTTTTGTGGTTTCTAAGTCAGCATCCAGTTTCAGAAGTCTAAGGTATCTGACAGCAGAGAAGACTCTCAACAACTTGACGTTGTTTCTGAGTTTTTTTTCTTCACCTTTTGTTTGTATTGTTTGTTGATAGATTCCTTTAAATTAGCCAGTGGTTTGGCAGCAACACTGTTTGCATTTAATTGTGGGTGAGCAGTGTCCGTGGTAGATGACAATGTCAGCCTTCTCACAATCCACCGTACCAGAGAATTCTTGAACCACTGAATAGGTAACTAATATCATCACATTGACACACAAATTAAAGCCACAGGTCTTGAATCTGGTTTATCCCCCAGTGAAAGACCAGACTAGATCAAGGATTTTTGTACTCTATGACCCAAAAACTACATCTCTTTTTGTACAGTTTGCCTTGACAGTAAGAAACTAGTTTCAAGAATACAACATACAACTATTAGTGACAGGAATATGTCTTTCAAATCTTTGAGATTATTCTGTCATTCAGTAAGAAAATCTTTGGCCTAAAGTCCATTTTACTATCATTTTCCTGTATCAGTTGACTTCCTGGGAGACTAAAACATTTTCCATCCCTGCCTTATCAAAACTCTGTGATGGAGAGCATCCACAATCACCTCAGTACTTCCACAGATTCACAAGTGAATTCAGAAATTTATTATCTCAGATCTAAAAACAATCCCTAATCCTAATTTTACAGTCTGTATTCTGGGTTCCTCAGTCATTGTAAACAACCTGTTTCTATCATGCCAAGCCCCTTTAGAATTTTGCAAGGCTTAATAAGAACACCTCTAATTGTACAAAACATTCTGGGCAACAGCTCAATTTATTAAGAAACAAAAACAGAAACTGCTGGAAAAGCTCAGCAGATCTCAACTGAGGAAGGGCCACTCAACCCGAAATGTTAACTCTGATTCCTGTCCACCGATGCTGTCAGGGCAACTGAGCCTTTCCAGCAATTTCTGTTTTTATTTTTGGTTTACAGCATCGCAGTTCTTTTGGTCTCAATTTATTAAGACTTTTAAAAATTATATTCAGTGACTGCTCTGTCAAATTCACCAGGAAATGGCAGAACACCTATACAGACAGTTTACAAACGAAAGCATGAATAGATGTAGAGTAATATGTAGTCTAACATGAAGCAAAGAACAAGTGTTTAGCTGTAACAAACAGAATGAAAATGCCTGCATTAACTAATTACTCTTTTAGGACAAGCTATTGCATGTTAATTTGGTAAATATATGTTTATCCATGAATTCATTAGAATCTGCTGTTCAACAAGTTTTGCTGAAAGAAGACATATTTTGTCAAACTGGTCATCTTGTGAAATATCCTGATGAATGCTAGATGAAGTAGCTCGACAAAATGATTTATTTCAGCATCACTCAAGTACTACCAAACGACTCAATTCTAAAATTTTGATTCACTGTAATAAAACAAAGAACTGCGGATGCTGTAAATCTGAAACAGAAACAGAAATTGCTGGAGAAACTGAGTAGATCCGGCAGCATTCAATTCTAGGAAACGTTATCTGTTTTCGCCCCACAGACATTGCCACGCCTGCTGAAATTCTCCAGCAATTTGTTTCAGTTTCACTGTCCCAAGGTTTTTAACTTCACAATGTCAGAACTAATACTTCTGGAAAACCCTCGATGAAGCAATTGTAGTTGGAATACATTTCACTAAAAAAAACCCTGCTTTAATAGTTTATTTGGAAAAGACAACTTTTTGACTGCAGCATACTCTTATGTCTTCGGGTAAAGTGGAGTGATATGCTTTCTTAAACCAATGCGGTAAAGCGCTACTATTAGTTAAGGGAGTTGGAAAATTTTGTCCTAGCGGAGAGCCAGAGATTACTGTTTAAATCTGGAACGAGCTGCTCTCCAAGCTCGGAAAAACGAAAGTGATATGAATTACCGAGGCTGGAATCAGATACTGCTGCGCGGAGCACCATGGGCATGTAGTTCCTTGTGACACTGACCTCGCACCGAAGCTGCCGTAAATGACTACAATACCCAATATGCTTCGCGCGACGCTGATGCAATGTACAAAGACCACACGAGGAAAGGCTTTTGGGCTGTAGTCTATAAATAGTCCACAATAATTTCATAAATAGAAACGGCAGCTACTTGTAGTTATAGTTAAGAGGGAAGCAGCATTTAAAGCCGTGGTTACCTACTTTTTACTCAGCTTGGTGTCCCCGCTGCTCGCAACCGCTCCGCTATCCGCCATGTTTAGTAAGTGTGTGGAAAAAGCGAGATGTTCCGGTTTAGTTCAGATTCCTTCCGAGGTTCCGCCTAAACCAAACTATTTGTGTGTTTCGGTCTCTGGAGGGAATGAAGTGAAACTAGTCTGCAGTTCACTCACGGTAGTGAAACTAGTGTGGGCTTAAAAATATTACTGACTTTGATAAAACAAATGTTTTAGTTCAAACAAAACATCTCTCAAATCAGTATGAGTTCCCGCCAGTAACACTCCTAATACTTTTTTGAAGTGTGCTATTAGTACTTACTACAGAAGTTGTAAGAAACTGCCTTTGGAAAGAAGAACATGTGAACAGTAACGTTTCGTAAGGGCGAAACACCAAACTGAGTAAAAAGTATGTAACCACGTTAACAGGTACATATTTACGGCAAAGACCGAAGCCATTTAGTCTGCCTTGTCCGTGTCAGCTCTCAGGTGCAATTCAGTCAGTCCCGTTCCCGTTTTGTTTTACCTGCACGTTTCCTTCCCACAAATGTCTATCTAATTTAAAATCCATTTTAACTGCTCGATATTCTTGTAAATCTCCAATTTCCTGCAAATTTGTTCAATGTCTCACTCTTTGGACACCTATGGGATTCTGCCGTTATTTTAATTACACAACCCATTTTACTACTTGTGCGTACCAAAAATGGATTCTATCCTCGCTTGACAGCATGACAGTGTCTTCCGTAATCCCTACAACCACGCACTTCCTGTTTTACCTTCACTATCTTTTCTGACAACTTTGTCTTTGTGGCTATTAAGTACCCAGGTCTTGGCATTTTTAAGTATTATTTCTGTTGTGGAGTCAAAAAGGCCCTTTGGTCCATACTGACCATGTTCCCAAACTTTACTAGTCCTACCTGCCTCTGCTTGGTCCATGTCCTTCCAAATCTTTCATCTTCATGAACTTATTCAAATGTTTTTTTAAATATGACTGTACCTGTGTTCACCATTTTGTCTGGCAGTTCATTCCACGCACGAAACCCCTTGTACTTAAATCTTTCTCTTCTCACCATAAATATAAGCATCCTGGTTTTGAATACACCCACCCTAGACAAAAGATCCTTGTCATTCACCTTATCTATGCCACTCACGATTTTATACATATTACTAAGGCAACCCCTCAACTTCCTACGTACCAGTGCAAAAGGTCCTGGCCTTTCCAGTCTATTTTTAAATCTCAAACTCTCCATTCCTGACAACATGTTGGTAAAATCTCTTCTGAACTCTCTCCAGTTTAATGGGGAGGTGATGGCTTAGTGATTATCTCTGGACTGTTAATCCAGAGACCCAGATAATGTTCTGGGGACCTGGGTTCAATTCCTGCCATGGCAGATGGTAGAATTTGAATTCAAAAAATATCTGGAACTAAGAATCTAATGATGACTGTGAATCCATTGTCGATTGTCGCAAAAAACCCAGCCAGATTTACTAATGTCCTTTAGGGAAAGAAACTGCTATCCTTACCTGGTCTGGCTGATGTGTGACTCCAGGCCCACAGCAATGTGGTTGACTCTGAACTGACCTCCTGGGCAATTTCAGATGGGCAATAAGTGCTGCCTTGCCAGCGATGACCCTCATCCTGTGAATAAATAAAGGATATCCTTCCTATAACTGGGTGACCTATCAGTTGCCTACCTAAAATGGCCCCAGTGAGACACTCATGAGGCAAGAAGGTGACAAATGCAGGCCCAGCCAGAGCCATCCACATTGCACAAAAGTATATAGGATGAGAAAAAGGCTTTTCCCAACTTCTCACTTTCTGTGAATCTGTGGTTTGTGGATCTCTTAACACACCCCCTCCTACATGAGTAATACTAAGCCACTTGTTCAATACTGTGTCAGAAAGGGTTAAAGATGTTTCCTAAGAACAATGATTCATAATTTAAAAAGTTGACCTCAGACTGGAGATAAAACTAATCCAGCCTGTGCAGAATAAAACAAAGAATAGACAGCTTTACATGTAGAAGGGGTTGCTTGGTCATGAAAACCATCAAGTACCTGCTGGAGAATAGAATAGGAATAAGCCATTCAGTCCATCAAGCATACCCTCCCCTGTCATTTTAGATCATGACTGATCAATACTTCATTATTACTTCCCTGGGCTGTTTGATATCCCTTACAGTCACTGGTCTCCAGGTATCTATGATTTCTGTCTTAAACCTGCTCAATGATTGAGCTTCTCCAGCACTCTGGGTAGAGAATTCAAAGATTTGCCATTTGCTGAGTGAAGAAATTCCTCCTCATCTCAGTCTTAAATGATTGTGCCCTGTCCTGAAATTATTATCCCCAGGTTCTAGAGCCACTAGCACAGGAAATGTGCTATCTATATCCTCCCTGTCATGCTCTGTAGAAATTTTGAGAGTTTTAGTGGGATCACCTGTCATTCCTCAAAACTCTGAAATGCGGGGCCAGTTTCTGCAAACTCTCCTCATAAAAATAGTTCTGTCATGCAAGTAGTGAATTTACCATAAACTGGTGAATCTGTGTTGCAGGAAGGCAGTGATGTAGTGGTTTTGTCACTGGCCCTAGGTAAAGTTCTGGGGGGACAGGTTTTAATTTCCAAGACAGATGGTGGAATATGAACCAGACCCGACCCCCTCTAAATATGTCAAGGAGATAACCTTAACCCTAACTTTTATTTCAAAACCAAAGGAACCATGGATGCTATAAATCAGAAACAAAAACAGACCCTACGTTTTGAGAAATGGTCACCACACCCAAAATATTGACTCTGATTTCCCTTCACATGCTGCCAGACCCGCTGAGCTTTTCCAGCAATTTCTGCTTTTGTTCCTACCCATCTGCCTCTTTGTTAAAGCTAGCCTATTTAATAATTAACACTTTTTGGAGGCAGAAGTATATAATGAATCATCTCAGCACTTTGTCAAAGAAGGCTAATCCATGACATATCTGGTCAACACATCATCCACAATTGGTTCCAATTCCAATTGAACTGATCACCTTTTTTTAAAAATGCAACCTGAATTTGCTTTGTTTTATTCAGTCATGGGATGTGGGCATCCCTGGCTGAGTAGAATTTATTGTCCATCCCTAGATGTTCTGGATGTGAGTTTGCTCGCTGAGCTGGAAGGTTCGTTTTCAGATGTTTCGTCACCATACTAGGTAACGTCATCAGTGGGCCTCCGACGAAGCGCTGGTGTTATGTCCCGCTTTCTATAGAATAGAAAGCGGGACATAACACCAGCGCTTCGTCGGAGGCTCACTGATGACGTTACCTAGTATGGTGACAAAACGTCTGAAAACGAACCTTCCCACTCAGCAAGCAAACTCACATCCAGAACCTCAACCTGAGCTACAAATCTTCTCAAAACTCGCTATCCCTAGATGTTCTTGAGAAGGTGGTGGTGAGCTACCTGAGCTACTTGAACTGCTGTAGTCCATTTGAAATAGGCAGACCAATAATGCCATTTGGGAGGGAGTTCTACGATTTTGACCGGTGGCACTGAAGGAATGGTGATAGATTTCAAAATCAGGATGGCAAGTGGCTTGGGGGGGAAACGCAGGAGGTGGCGTTCCCATGTAGCTGTTGCCTTGACCTTCTAGATGGTGGCTGTCGGTTTGGAAGGTGCTAATTCTGTGAGTTTCTGCAGTGAACTTGTAGATGGTACACCCAACGGTGAAGAAGGGAGTGAATGTGTATGGATGTGGTGTCAATGAGAAGGCTGTTTTGTCCTGGATGGCATCAAACTTAAATGATTTTGGAGCTACACTCAGCTAAGCAAGTGGGATGTATTCTATCATATTCCTGCCTTGTTCGATGTAGATGGTGGATATTTTTATTGAGTCAGGAGGGGAGTTGCTTGCTGTGGGACCATTAACCTATGATCTGCTCTTCGAGGCATCTATATTGCTTAGTCCAGTTCAGTTTCAGACTCATGATAATGCCCAGATTGTTGACAGGGAGGAATTCAGTGATGGTAATGCAATTGAATTTCAAGGGATTATGGTTAAATTCTCTCTTGTTGGAAATGGTCATTGTGTGACACTTGTGGCACAAATATAACTTTCTACTTGTCAGCCAAAAACCTAGAAAATGTCCAGGCCTTGTTGCATTTGATTGCTTCAATATGTGAAGTTGTGAACGGTGCTGAAGATTGTGCATTAATAAATGCACATTCTCATTTCTGACCTTGTGTTGGAGGGAATATCATTGATGAAGCAGTTGAAAATAGTTAGGCCTAGGACACGAACTTGAGGAACTCACGGAGTTCTTATGGTGCATTGGCAATGTCACTTCTCTGAGCTAGGAGGCCTTGGTTCAAGTTCAGCCTACACCAAGTGTGTAATAATCTGAACAGATTTTGTTTTAAATCAGTCTATCCTGCAGAAATCCTGCAAAGATGACCTGGAGCTGAAAAGAATGATGTCCAAAAACCACAGCCATCTTCCTTTGTGCTAGGCGTGACTCCAACTGGTGGATTGTTTCCTCTGACACCCATCGACTCCAGTTTTTGTTAGGGATCTTTGCAGCTACACTCGGTCATCTGTGGCCTTGATATCAAGGGGTGACCCCTTCAGTCTCTCCCGTCCCTTCTTTCCTCACCACTCCCTCTAGAATTTAGCTCTGGTTGGTGTCTGAGCCAAGGCTGAAATGAAGTCAGGATCTGAGTGGCCCTGGTGGAACCCAACAGTGAGTCATTGAGCAGTTTATTGCTAATCAAGTGCTGCCTGATAGCACTGTTGATGACATTTTCCATCATTTCACTCATGATGAAATGTACTCATGCAGCGTAATTTGCTGGGTTGAATTTGCTCTGCTTGGCCTGCACAGGACATAGCAGTGCAATTTTCCACATTGTCAGGTAACTGTACTAGAATAGCTTAACTAGGACTTGTAACGGCGCATAGCCCTTGTATCTAGTGCCTCCAGCCATTTCTTGATATCATGTGGAGTATATTAGATGAAGACTGGTACAAGTAATGCTGAGGACTTCTGGAAGGAGCCAAGACAGACCATCCACTCAGTACTTTCATCTAAAGATTGTTGCAAATGCTTCGGCCTTGATCTTTTGCTCTGATGTGCTAGGCTTCCCCATTAGTGAGAAATGGGATATTTTTGGAGATTGCTCTTCCAGTGTGTAATTCAATTGTCTACCACCATTTATAAGTGAAAATTGCAGACCTGAAGAACTTTAATGTTGGTTGTGGAATCACTTAGCTCTGTCTATCACTTTTTACTGCTTTGGCTATTTGGCATGCAGGTAATTCTGTTTTGCAGCTGCACCAGGTAGATACCTCACTTTTAGGTCAGCCTAATGTTTCTCCAGCATGCCCTCCTGCATTCTTTATTGAACCAGGGTTGATCCCCTTGCTCAGTGCTAATATGCTGGGCCATGCAGTTGCAGGTTTCTGAAGAAGGGTCTCGACTCGAAACATCAGCTGTCCTGCTCCTCTGCTGCTTGGCCTGCTGTGTTCATCCAGCTGTAGACCTTGTTATTTTAGTTACAGGTTATGTTGGTTTGTAATTCTGCTCCTGTTCGACGGTGTGTCATGGATTGAGTTGCTCGAGAGTACCTGCTTTAAAAGCTTCAAGTAGTGCGGGTAATTTGTGGGTTCTTATCAGTCATAGCAGTGACTTTTCAGAAGCCAGACAGTGCATGTTATGTATTGTAGAAAGTATGTACTTGATTGAACTGCATAATGAATAGGGCCTATTGGTCAGTGCGTTGAGTATAGGCTTTGGGAGGTCATGCTGTGGCTGTCCAGAGCATTGTTTAAGCCACTTTTGGAATATTGTGTTCACGCTGGTCTTCCTGCTTAAGGGAAGATGTTGTTAAATGTGAAAGGGTGCAGAAAAGATTCACAAAGATATTGCTGGGATTGGAAGGTTTGGACTTTCAGGACAGGCTGAATAGACTGGGGCCATTTTCCCTAGAATGTCAGAGGTTGAGGGGCGACCTTACAGAAGTTTACAAAATCATGAGGGGGATGGGTAGGGTGAATAGCCAAGGTCTTGTTTCATCGGGAAAGGGAGTCCAAACCTAGAGGGCATAGGTGAGAGGGGAAAGATATAAAAGGGACCTAAGGAGCAACTTTTTCATGCAGAGGGTGGTGTGTTTATGGAATGAACTGTCAGAGCAAGTGGTGTAAACTGGTACAATTACAACATTTAAGGCATCTGGATGGGTACATTAAAAGGAAGGGTTTAGAGGGTTATGGGCCAAATGCTGACAAATGGGACTAGATGAACTTGGGATATTTAGTTGATATGGATGAGGCGACTGAAGCGTCTGTGTCCATGCTGTTTAAATGTATGACTTGCTTTGAAACTATGTATTGTACAAAAGGTACATCCATTTAAAAAAATCACATACGTAAAGCTGGCATAAAAACTTTACTCCAGTCTTATACTTGAGTCAGTGGGAAAAAAAATCAACAGTTTTTTGCATAGAAAAGCATTATTATAATTATTAAGATAACAGAAATGCTGTTGAGATAAGAAATCATTTTCAAAGTTTAGGGTTTGCGATGACTTACAGGAACTCTGTCTCAGCTTTAGTATTGATGTATGCAAGAGATAGTAGGAACTGCAGATGCTGGAGAATCTGAGATAACAAGGTGTAGAGCAGGATGAACACAACAGGCCAAGCAGCATCAGAGGAGCAGGAAGGCTGGCTTTTTGGGACTTGACCCTTCTTCAGACCTGATCAATAAATCATTACACGCAGCTGTGAATACAGCATTGGACAACATGGATCTATCTATCAGTATAGTTTGTTTTTGTACCAAGATGAGCACTAAGGGCAATGGATGACGCATACAGCTGGGAAAATGTTTTACAGCTTGTTGCGAATTATAGTAATATTTGCAGCACAGAAGGCGGCCATTCAACCCATTAAACATATGCTGCAAAGTAGTGATTCACCTGGGTCTATGGTCCTGCATTTTCTCTGTAGCCTAGCAGATTTTTCCTTTTTGGTTAATGATCCAATTTTAAAAATAGCATGTTTGTTTACTAGAAGTTACAGTACTATTTCTCTATTTATTCAAAAACCTGCCTGGATTGTTATAATATTTGCAGAATTGGATTTAGAATGTATATGGGAAGTAAGTGTTTAATCTTCCAATACAAGAAATGAGCCCGAGATACCATTTCCTTGTTGCAACTTTGCAAGTCATTGACCTGATGTATCCAAGTGTAAGATGGTGAGTAAACCTTTTTAATAAAGCTTCTGATTTTACAAACTTATTTGAAAAAGAAGGCATTGGATTCAGGCTGTCTTTATAGAGGCTGATGTAGCAATTGTTTTATAAACAGCACTTCTAGAGTTGACATGTTCGTCTGTTTTTGATTGTGTTGATTGGGAGTTGAATGTTAAGAGGAATATTTAGTGTATCCTCTTTTAAAGTTGTGCAATGAAATTTTTTGCATCCACGCAAAACTGCCAGAATAATTACCCTATTCAACAACTGCAACATTCCCTCAAAGATTTCTTGACCCAGGTCTTACACTAAAACCCTTATACTGGGGTTCGACTATAAAATATTAGGGAGATGCAATAGCAACACAAGTTATTAAATTCAAACCACCACTAGTAATAGGTGAAAGGACAATCTCATGAGAGAAAAATTGACAGACAGGATTTGTCTTACTTTAAAATTTGTTTTGACATATTGTTCCATGAAGTTCATTTGCTTACAGTTGTTGCATTCTTATACATTGTGATGCAAAATTTTATTTTATTTCTGGAAAATCTTCAGCTATTTATTGAAAGTTGTATAAATTTTTATTTTCTGTTGATCATTAGTCATTCGATGGGTTTGTTGCCCGCCCCATGTTCAGCAGACATTGTGTGGTGCTCGTATATGAGAAATAAGAAGAGTCTGTTGATGGAAAATTCATTTTGCTAGGAAAAGGCATAAAGCCAACCATTGTCATGGACATTATCGTTGTCCCTTCTTCATTCGCTGTTATTGATCGTTGGTGTTTGAACTGAAAGAATTGAAACATAAGCAAAGAGATCATTCTGGTCTCATCTATGTTCTTTATTGTTTGTCTTCTTTGATTTCATTAAATGACAATTTTGCAAATGATATCAAGGGACTGAATAAGGATGTTGCCAATTTGAAGGGAAAAGAAATCTAAAACTAACAAGGAAAGCAATCTTTGTAGTCATCAGAACTCAGTACTATTGTGACCTATTTGATGGTTGAGGCAAATAACTTGGATGTTTTCAAAAGTAAGCTGGATGAATAAATGAGAAAAGTTATAATAGATATCTGGAAAGACTGTGATCAGTTAGATGGAATGTGGTGAGACTCAAGATAAACTAGCTATGCTGAATGACTTGTTCCTCTTATGTTCAGTATGATGTTATGTTATTAATGTAATACATCCTACGATGTTTCACATGTTACCAAACAAAATGTGATATTAAACTGCACCAGAAGCTAAAAGGACAGATGAGTGTTGAAGGAGGATCCTGGAGAAGAGACTTAGGCTTGGGGCGTTTTACAAATGGAGAGAAGATATGAACAGGCCTTTGATGCAATCTTTTATGTGAAATATAAAGTTAGATGTAATTTTTCCCATTTTGGTATTGTCTGTGACAATAAAGAATTAATGGTGAAGATGTACTTCATTATTTCCAATTATGGGTTTTGGGCCCAAGTAGATTGGAGATGGTGACTTTGAAGCCAACAACATACTTAGATTTGTAAATCTTTTCATCAGTTTAAAACTTAGTCATCTTTCAGTTATGAGCACAAGCTATATTCAAAAATGACTCAACAGCTAACATTACCCTTTAACCCATGGGGTTTATTCTTGCTGCAAAACAATTTGTGTTGATCTCACGCAGGTTTTAACAAAATCACCTTGAGCCAGGTTAATCTTTACTCACCACCTCCTTCTCAGCTGAGTCCAATTAGATGAATATTTTGGTTTCTCTTACAGTAGAATTATAGCTTGCTACTACAATAACACAAACAATGGCTGATGTTGGAAATCTGAAAACAGGTGAAAGCGGAAATTGCTGGACAGATTCAACGGGTCTGGCAGCATCCATGGAGAGAGAATGCCATTGATGTTTTGGGTCCAGAGACCCTCCTTCAAAAATTTTTCAGTTACTTACGACATAGAATTCTGGGGAAGGGTCACAGGACTCGAGGTATTGATACTGTTTTCTCTTTGCTGATGCTGCCAGATCTGCGGAGTTTCTCCAGGAGTTTCAGTTTCCGCTTTTGTTTGTTACAGCTTGTTTGTTGCTGTTCTGTGCCCGTCCTATTTGGTCTGTGCATTTGTGTTTGTGCTGGTGCACAATGGAACTCTTACCAGGTTAATGCCCAGATTCTCCTTCGTTCATATTCCAGTATAATTTGCATCTGCTTGAAAAAGTAATGTCAATCCCAAAGTCTTCAGGTACGGCACCAGGTCATAGTGCTTCACCAGATTGAATTTGGGAAGCACTACTTTTCGTGATATTAAAAGAAATGTATTCAGAATTAATTTTAAACAAAATTGTTTCTTCCTCTTTTCTCCTTATTTTTGTAATGTTTTGCTTGCTAAAATGTTACTTCAAAAGACATCTTAGAAAGAAACAAAGATCTGATTGCTGTATATTTGTGTCGGTGATTCTGAGTGATAGCAGTCTTCACTTGTTATTTATTTCTCCTGCCATTGTAATGAAGGGTAATTAGGGCTATGGCTTGGGCTATTCCTTTTCTCGGCACCATAACTGAACAATACCGGGCCATTTCGGGAGGGGCCATGAACCCTTTTTGTGTGATTTCTCCTTTTCATCTCTTGGACCAGCCATCCTGTAATTCTTCTTGATGAGATTATAAGCAAGTGCCAAGGTCCCTGTGAGAGTGTTCTCCACTACTATTTCCTTTTAACATCTCATTCAGGCCTGGTCGCAAAATGATCGCTTTTTTTTGCCTCTTTTGGTACGGCTGAGTTGCCCTCAAAGTTTGTGGTTTTTTGTTGGGTAGAGCAATAAGCTTTTTTTTGTGACATTTGTGGGAATTCTCAGGACACAATGAATGGTCATGTCAGTTTATGCAAAAGCATCTGCTTACAGCGCAGGTGTACTATCATGTCTTCAGTTTAAAGTGTGACCCTTGAAGATGATTGGACATAAACTCCAGGAGACTGCAAAAGCTAATGTCTATAATTACAGCTCCCCATCAATCTGATTCCATCACTTGAGCAACCTGTGACTCTCTGGAACTCATCCAGTTCATTCTTTTAGCATATGGAGCAGACATGGGGTAATCTATTCCAGAGGTCACTAACATAGAAACATAGAAGCTAGGAGCAGGCCATTCGGTCTTTTGAACCTGGTCTGCCACTCATCACGACCATGGCTGATTGTCCAAGACAATGGCCTAATCCTGCTTCATCCCATCCATCTCAAGGCCTATATCTAGCCACCTCTCGAATACATTCAATGACTTGGCATCAACTACTTCCTGTAGTAATGAATTCTACTGGCTCACTACTCTTTGGG
Source organism: Stegostoma tigrinum (assembly GCF_030684315.1). Classification (NCBI taxonomy): domain Eukaryota; kingdom Metazoa; phylum Chordata; class Chondrichthyes; order Orectolobiformes; family Stegostomatidae; genus Stegostoma; species Stegostoma tigrinum. The sequence goes on from NC_081369.1 coordinate 41,681,292, forward strand.
TGAAGAAATGTCTCCTCATCTCCATCCTAAATTGTCTACCCCAAATCCTCATACTGTGACCCCTGGTTCTGGATACACCCACCATTGGGAACATGCTCCCTGCATCTACCGCCTAGTCCTGTTAGAATTTTATAAGTCTCTGAGATTCTGTCTGCCCCCACAAATCCCCATTTATCTGAGCTCCATCAAAAACAATCCTAACCTAGTTGATCTCTCCTCATACATCAGTCCCAGAATCAACCTGGTGAACCTTCACTATGCCCCCAAGAACAAGAGCACTAACTCTGTTAGAAATAATTTCTGAGATCTAACTTTTAATTCTGTTTTCACGAGTTAAGCTGATGCTTCCTCATCCTTTCATTCTCCTTTATCCCAAACGATATAACTGCCCAAATAGAATCTGCTGTTTTCACTTGACAAGTCACCTTGAAATTACATTTCTTCAATAAATAACTTCTTTTCCTCAGGCATATAGAATCATAGAATATGTTGTGCAGAAGGAGGGCATTTGCCTCAGTAAAACTGAACAACTAGTGTGTCTCAGATAACAAGGTGTAGAGCTGGAGGAACACAACAGGCTAAGCAGTATCAGAGGAGCAGGAAGGCTGATGTTTTGGGCCTAGACTTTTTTTCAGAAACGGAAGGGCCTAGGCCTGAAATGTCAGCCTTTCTGCTCCTCTGCTGCTTGGCCTGCTGTGTTCATCCAGCACTACACCTTGTTATCTCAGATTCTCCAGCATCTGCAGCTTCTACTATCTGTGAAACAACTAGTGTCTGTCTCCGTGATAATGGGAACTGCAGATGCTGAAGAATCCAAGATAACAAAGTGTGAAGCTGGATGAACACAGCAGGCCAAGCAGTATCTCAGAAGCACAAAAGCTGACATTTCGGGCCTAGACCCTTCAGAGAGGGGGATGGGGAGAGGGTTCTGGAATAAATAGGGAGAGAGGGGGAGGCGGACCGGAAATGGAGAGAAAAGAAGATAAGTGGAGAGGAGAGTATAGGTGGGGAGGTAGGGAGGGGATAGGTCAGTCCAGGGAAGACGGACAGGTCAAGGAGGTGGGATGAGGTTAGTAGGTAAGAAATGGAGGTGCGGCTTGAGGTGGGAGGAAGGGATGGGTGAGAGGAAGAACAGGTTAGGGAGGCAGAGACAGGCTGGGCTGGTTTTGGGATGCAGTGGGGAGAGGGGTCAAGCTGGGCTGGTTTTGTGATGCAGTGGGGGGAGGGGAAGAACTGGGCTCGTTTTGGGATGTGGTGGGGGAAGGGGAGATTTTGAAGCTTGTGAAGTCCACATTGATACCATTGGGCTGCGGGGTTCCCAAGCGGAATATGAGTTGCTGTTCCTGCAACCTTCGGGTGGCATCATTGTGGCACTGCAGGAGGCCCATGGTGGACATGTCGTCTGAGGAATGGGAGGGGGAGTTAAAATGGTTCGCGACTGGGAGGTGCAGTTGTTTATTGCGAACTGAGCGGAGGTGTTCTGCAAGGCGGTCCCCAAGCCTCCGCTTGGTTTCCCCAATGTAGAGGAAGCCACACCGGGTACAATGGATACAGTATACCACATTGGTGGATGTGCAGGTGTGCCTCTGCTTAATATGGAAAGTCATCTTGGGGCCTGGGATGGGGGTGAGGGAGGAGGTGTGGGGGCAAGTGTAGCACTTCCGGCGGTTGCAGGGGAAGGTGCCAGGTGTGGTGGGGTTGGAGGGCAGTGTGCAGCGAACAAGGGAGTCATGGAGAGCGTGGTCTCTCTGGAAGGCAGACAAGGGTGGGGATGGAAAAATGTCTTGGGTGGTGGGGTCAGATTGTAGATGGCGGAGGTGTCGGAGGATGATGCGTTGTATTCGGAGGTTGGTGGGGTGGTGTGTGAGAACGAGGGGGATCCTCTTGGGGCGGTTGTGGCGGGGGACGGGGTGTGAGGAATGTGTTGCGGGAAATGTGGGAGACGTGGTCAAGGGCGTTCTCGACCACTGCGGGGGGCAAGTTGCAGTCCTTGAAGAACATGGACATCTGGGATGTTCGGGAGTGGAATGCCTCATCCTGGGAAAAGATGCGGCGGAGGAATTGGGAATAGGGGGTGGAATTTTTGCAGGAGGGTGGGTGGGAGGAGGTGTATTCTAGGTAGCTGTGGGAGTCGGTGGGCTTGAAATGGATATCAGTTTCTAGCTGGTTACCTGAGATGGAGACAGAGGTCCAGGAAGGTGAGGGATGTGTTGGAGATGGTCCAGTTGAACTTGAGGTTGGGGTGGAAGGTGTTGAAGTGGATGAACTATTCGAGCTCCTCTGGGGAGCAAGAGGCGACGCCGATACAGTCATCAATGTACCGGAGGAAGAGGTGGGGTTTGGGGCCTGTGTAGAACATAGAACAGTACAGCACAGAACAGGCCCTTCAGCCCACAATGTTGTGCCGACCATTGATCCTCATGTATGCACCCTCAAATTTCTGTGACCATACGCATGTCCAGCAGTCTCTTAAATGTCCCCAATGACCTTGCTTCCACAACTGCTGCTGGCAACGCATTCCATGCTCTCACAACTCTCTGTGTAAAGAACCCGCCTCTGACATCCCCTCTATACTTTCCACCAACCAGCTTAAAACTATGACCCCTCATGTTAGCCTTTTCTGCCCTGGGAAATAGTCTCTGGCTATCAACTCTATCTATGCCTCTCATTATCTTGTATACCTCAATTAGGTCCCCTCTCCTCCTCCTTTTCTCCAATGAAAAGAGACCGAGCTCAGTCAACCTCTCTTCATAAGATAAGCCCTCTAGGTGCAGAAGAGGGACTGTTCCACGTAACCTACAAAGAGGCAGGCATAGCTGGGGCCCATGCGGGTGCCCATGGCCACCCCCTTAGTCTGTAGGAAGTGGGAGGAGTCAAAAGTGTCTCTCTCCTTCTTTTACCCATTGCAATCCAATTTAGTTCATTCCAGATACTAATAACTGGTTTTGTCCTAACAACTCCTTTTGCCAATTATCTGTCAAACTATTATACACTTAATGGTATGGTCCTGGGGAGTATTACTAAACAAAGAGACCTTGGAGGGCACGTTCATTGTTTTTTGAAAGTGGAGTTGCAAGTAGACAGGATAGTGAAGAAGGCATTTGGTATGCTTGCCTTTACTGGTCAGTGCATTTACTATGGGAGTTGGGAAGTCATGTTGCAGCTGTACATTTGGAATACTGTGTGCAGTTCTCCCTGCAATAGGAAAGATGTTGTGAAACTTGAAAGGGTTCAGAAAACATTTACAAAGAGATTGGCAGGATTGGAGGATTTGAGCTTTAGCGAGAGGCTGAATAGACTGGGGAATTTTCCCTGAAGTGTCAGAGGCTGAGGAGTGACCTTTATAGAGGTTTATAAAATCTTGAGAGGCTTGGATGGGGTAAATAGACAAGGTCTTTTCCCTGTGGTGGACGAGTCCAAAATTAGAGGGCATTGGTTTAAGGTGAGAGGGGAAAGATTTAAAAGGGATGCAAGGGATCCCTCTTCATGCAGAGGGTGGTGCGTATATGGAATGAGCTGCCAGAGGAAATGGTGGAAGCTGGTACAATTACATGATTTAAAAGGCATCTGGATGGGTATATGAATAGGAAGAGTTTAAAGGGATATGAGCCAAATGCTGGCAAATGGAACTAGGTTTATTTAGGATATCTGGTTGGCATTGATGAGTTAGACTAAAAAGTCTGTTTCTGTGCTGTACATCTCTATGACTCAATGTATTCAAAATCTATCTCATGTGGCATGGTGATTATAGCATACCATTGAGGGTATCCTCAATAGGAAGACAAGAATGTACAATCATCACTCTTGCTGATACTGTCATAGACAAATGCACTTGTGAAAGGTGGATTGTGAACAGTCATGATCATATTGATTAGTGGAGCAAGCTTAAAGGTTTACTCCTGCTCCTTTTTTTTAATGTTTACATTTAGAATAGGTTGAGAAGTTTGGGACTGTGTCTTTAAATTGTGTAAATTAAGATTCTATGACCCAGATGGTTTGTCAGCACAGGTTTACCAGCTGAGTAAGCTGGCTGTTTCTTGTCCTATTGGAACTGGGGTAATTGTTGCTCCGTTGGGTTGATTGGCCACTAATTACTGATCAATTTACAGGGATTATCAGGGCAGCATGATGTCTTAATCGTTAGCATTACTGCCACACAGCACTAGCGACCGTGGTTTGATTCTACTCTTGGGCGACTGTCTGTGTAGAGTTTGCACATTCTTCCCATGTCTGCATGGATTTCCTCTGGGTGCTCCTCCCACAGTCCAAAGATGTGCAGGTTAGGTGGACTGGCTGAGTTAAATTCCCATAGTGTCCATGTAAGTGCAGGTTGGATTGATTAGCCATGGGAAATGCAGAGAGTTATAGGGATAGGGTGGGATGCTCTTCAGAGGAGTGCTGTGGACTCGATGGGTTGAATGGCCTGCTTCCATACTTGGAGTTGGAATCCAGCTGATTGCAAACCTGGGTTTAATTGTTAGAAATCAGAAAAAGACTCATTATGTTAGGAAGCACCATATGTATATACCTAGGGATAATGACAGCTGTTTCCAAGTCTATAATAAGGGTACGGGTAACATCCTAGAAATCTAACAGTATCAAGTTATCAATGGTTGTGCTGGTTCTTTGTTTCCAAGATGAAAAGCAGTGGTGATCAGAGATAGCTGACTAATATTTTCACTTTGATATGTAGCTAATGCTTTTCCTCTGACCATGAAGAAGGGCATGGAGGAAACTGGACCAGATCAGACCAGACATTGAGATCAGAATACAGACTTATCTATAAACACACAGATATTGCAGACAGAAAGATAGCTGCAGCTAATCTTTAGTGATCTGGAATTGATTGGGAGGGGTGGTCACTCTGGTGGGACTGTATTGTAGACCCCCTAGTAGCCACTGGGTGCTGGAGAAGCAGATGTGTAGAGAGATTGCAGATACTTGCAGGAATAACAGAGTAGTATTAATTGAAGATCTTAATTTCCCCTGTATTGACTGGGCCATCCAAAGTGTAAAAGGCCCAGATGGGGTGGAATTTATCAAATGTGTCCAAGAAAGTTTCCTAAATCAATATGTAGAGGGCCCAACTCAGGAGGGTGCAACACTGGACCATCTCTTATGAAATTAAGTTGGGCAAGTATTGAGGTGTCAGTCAGAGAGCACTTGGATACCAGTGACCATAACGCTCTTGGTTTTAACACTGTAATGGGAAAAGATAGGACAGATCCACAGGTTAAGGTGCTAAATTAGAGCAGGGCCAATTTTGGGGCCATTAGGCAGAATCTAGAGCAGTTGATTGGGTGAGTCTGTTTGAAGGAAAAGAAACGACTGACAAATGGAGGTTTTTAAAAAGTGGGATATCAAAACTCCAAGGACAGTATCTTCCTGTTAGAGTGAAAGGAAAAGCTGGCAGATTTGGGAATCCCTGGCTGACGAGGGATATGAGGTTCTGGTAAGGGAAAAGAAGGTGGCTCTTGGGTATAAGCTATTGGACTCAAGTGAATCCCTATAAAAAGTGTAGCAGCTCACTTAAAAGGAAAATCAGAAGAGGAAAAAGAGGGTATGAGATGGATCTGGCAGGTAAGGTTAAAGATAATAAGGTTCTATAAATATATTATGAATAAAACAGTGGCTAGGGAGAGAACCAATCAGCATGGCCATCTATGTGTGGAGCAACAGCAGATTGGGGAAATGTTTAGTGAATATTTCTCCTAAGTGTTTCCTGAGGAGAGAATCATGGATGCTAAGGAAAGAAGGGAAACAAGTGGGGATGTTTTGGACCACATACATATTATCAGAGAGGAGATGTTTGCAGCCTCAGATCACATTAAGGTGAATAAAACCCCTGGGCTTGATCCAGTCCATCCTTGGACATTGTCAGGGTGCTAGGGAAGAAATTGTAGAGGCCCTTGCAGAGATTTTTGCTTCATCTTTAGCAAGTGGTGAAGTTCCAGAAGACAGTAAGATGGCTAATGTTTTTCCATTGTTTAAGAAAGGTAGCAATGACAAGCCAGGGCACTGCAGGCCAGTGAGCCTGACATCAGTGGTAGGCAAGTTATTGAAGAGGATACTGAGGGTCAGGATTGACAAACATCTGGATAGTCAAGGCCTGATTAGGGTTAGTTAGCATGGATTTGTACATGAGAGGTCATGTCTGACAAATCTTTTAGAGCTTTTTTGAAAAGGTAACCCAGAGGATAGATGAGGGTAGGGCAGTGGATGTTGTTTAAATGGACTTTGGTTAGGCCTTTGACAAGGTCTGGCATGGCCGACTAGTCATGAAGGTTAGGTTGCATGGGATCCAGGGAGAGCTAGCTAATTGGATTCAAAACTGGCTTGAATGTAGGCAGCAGAGGATGATAGCTGAAGGTTGTTTCTTAGACTGGAGACCTGTGACTTGTGGTGTGCCACACGGGTCGGTGCTGGGACGTTTATTATTTACACAATGATCTGGATGTGAATGTACAAGGCATGATTAGTAAATTTGCAGATGATACAAAATTAGGAAGTGGGCTGAGATTTGGAAAATGCAATTCAATACAGACAAGTGTGAGGTATTGCATTTTGAAAAGTCAAACAAACCAAGATAGGGATTTGTACAGTAAATAGTAAGGTCCTGAACAGGGTTGTGGAACAGAGAGACCTAGGAGTACAAGTATACTGTTCATTGAAAGTGGCATCACAGGTGAGGTGGAGGGTGAAGAAGCATTTAGAATGCTGGCCTTGAGTATGGGAGTTGAGATGTTATTTTACAGTTGTATAATCATTGATGAGACTGCACTTGGAGTATTGTGTACACTGTATTTTGGTCACCCTGTTATAGGAAAGCTATAGTTAAACCAGAAAGTGTGCAAAGATGATTTGCAAGGATGTTGCCAGGACTAGTCGGCCTGAGTTATAGGGAGAGTTTGGCCAGGATCGGACTTTATTCCTTGGAACGTAGGGGATTGTGGGGTGAACTTATTGAGGTGTATAAAATCATGTAGAACATAGATAGGATGAATGTCTGTAATCTTTTTTTCCAGGGATGGGGAATTGAAAACTCAAGGGATAGGTTTAAGGTGAGGGGGAAAGATTTAAGAGGGACCTGAGGGCCAACTTCTTCATGCAGAGAGTGGTGCACATATGGAATGGACTGCCAGAGAAAGTAGTTGAGGCAGAAACAATAGCAACATTTAAAAAAAAAATTTTGACAGGTATATGGATGGGAAGAGTTCAGAGGGATATGGACCAAATGTGGGCAGTTGGAATGAATGAGCTGACTGGTCATCATGGTCAGCATGGACCAGTTAGGGCCAAAGGGCCTGTTTCCATGCTGTATTACTCTATGACTCAGTGACTCTAGTTGGGTAACAAAAAATATTGCTAGGCCTGCACCTTAAGCAGAGAAAATGCAGATCAGGTTGTTCACCATAGGAAATGCAAGTGAGAGCAGACACTCAGCATGAAGACCAAATTCATGAGGAATTAAATTAATTTTGCTAATAGAAGCCAGAGGAAAAATGCCCAATAAAACATTCTGGTGAAGATGGTATATTTGGAAAGAGAAAGAAGAGGTAATCTCTTGGGTGATGTGAAACACCGGACTGGTTCCAGGAGATTTATGAACTGCATAGTGTAACAGAATTACATGTTTTGGTGATCAGTAAGGGGCAAATTCGGTTTGATTGTTTAAACATTACCTACCATTTGTTAAATATTTAATTAATAACATGTTTTCCTTAGTCACTGGTACAGTGAAAGTTCTTTTATGATGTGAAATATTCATGTGTCATCCTTTTGTCTGAGGTGGATCATAAATGCCTACCAAGCTGAATATCCTGTTTCTGTGTAGTAAATATGATGTGAAAGTTTGTAATAGTAATTTATTAACACAGCAAGTCATTGTGAACAAAACAAACACATATAATTTTAATATGTGCAAGTGTTCATTTAAAATTATCGGATTCATAAATATAACCAATTATGTCCAAAACTGTTTCTCTGTCACACTAACAGGATTATAACAGGTCTTACTTTAAATTTAAAGTTCTCAAATATCGAACTTGTATCTTTTATAGCTAAAGTAAACTTACTGAAGATTTCAAGTTTGCAATTAAATTTCCCAGGCAAGGACAAAACCCAAAGCTCAGCTTCCAACACAGAAAGTTTGCTTCTTTGGGTGGAAGATTAAACATGTTTATCTTTCTAGCTATGAAAACTAAGAATGATATGGCATATCTTAGACAATACAACAAAAATCCACTAGAGGTCACCTCGCTATTCAGAATATTTAACTGTAAATTTTCCAGAACAAGAGGCCTGCTTTCAATGGATTTAATTATCCAGAAACACAAGCCCTGATTTTACCCTGAGGTGTGACATTTTAATTTTAAGGCTTGGTGACATGAAATCAGTATTCTCCTACTTGTAACCGGCAAGAAGCAGCAGCGGGTCCGAATGGACTGTGGCATTTGACACTATCCACGGTTAAGTCGACTTGGATGAGGCAAGTGAATGTACTATAACAAAGTTTGCGACAATGCAAAAAATAGGTGGGAAGGCACCAAAGGCACTTTGGCAGAAAGAACAGAAGAGCTGAATAGTAGTTTTAAATGGAGAAAGACTACATGAATCGTAGTCCCTGAATCTCAAAAGGCTAGCATCCCAGTAGTTCAATGTGTAATAGGTAAGGGAAATGGAATGTTGGCTTTATTTCAAAGGCATGGCGTATTAAAAAAACAGAAGTTTTACTAAAACCATACAAGACACTAGTTTGACCATAGCTGGAATACTGTGAAGTGTTTTGGGTCCTTTATCTAAGATGTATTGGTATGGAGGCAGTCCAGTGATGGTTTACTAGGCTGATAAGAGGTTTGGAGGGATTGTCTTATGAGGAGAGATTAAGTATTCTGGATTTGTACTCATTGGAATTTATAAGAATGAGGGTGACTTTATCGTAACATACAAAATTCTTAGGGGCAAAAACAGAAATTGCTGGAAAAGCTCAGCAGGTCTGGCAGCATCTGTGGAGAGAAATCAGAGTTAATATTTCAGGTCAAGTGGCCCTTCCTTAGAACCAGTCAAGGTCTTTTCCCCAGGTTAGGGGAGTCTGAAAGTAGAGGGCATAGCTTTAAGCTGAGAAGAAAGATTTAAAAGGGACGTAAGGGGCAACTTTTTCACACAGAGGATGGTGCATGAAAAGAATTAGCTGCCAGAGGAAGTGGTAGAAGCTGGCACAATTACAACACTTAAAGGGCATTTGGATGGGTAAATGAATAAGGTGGTTTAGAGGACTTCAGGTCAAATACTGGCAACTGGGACAAATTTAATATAGGATATCCGGTTGGCATGGATGAGTCGGACTAAACAGTCTGTTTCTGTGCTTTACATCTCTGACTCGACATCCTTAAATGAGGAGACCAATATTATAAGATAACAAAGTGTGGGGCTGGATGAACACAGCAGGCCAAGCAACATCTTAGGAGCACAAAAGCTGACGTTTCGGGCCTAGACCCTTCATCAGAAAAGGGGGTAGGGAGAGGGTTCTGAAATAAATAGGGAGAGAAGGGGAGGCGGACTGAAGATGGAGAAGATAGGTGGAGAGGAGAGTATAGCTGGGGAGGTGGGGGAATAGGTCACTCCGGGGAGGACGGACAGGTCAAGGGGCCGGGATGAGGTTGGTAGGTAGGAAATGGAGGTGCAGCTTGAGGTGAGAGGAGGGGATAGGTGAGAGAAAGAACAGGTTAAGGAGGCGGGAACGAGCTGGGGGGGTTTTGGAATGCAGTTGGTGGGGGGGGGGGGGGGGGGGGTGAGATTTTGAAGCTGCTGAATTCCACATTGGTAACATTGGGCTGCAGGGTTCCCAAGCGGAATATGAGTTGCTGTTCCTGCAACCTTCGAGTGGCATCATTGTGGCACTGCAGGAGGCCCATGATGGACATGTCGTCTGAGTAATGGAAGGGGAATTTGAAAGACTGACCTATCCCCTCCCTACCTCCCCACACATACTGTCCTCTCCACCTATCTCCCCATCTCTCCCTATTTATTTCAGAATCCTCTCCCCATCCCCCTTTTCTGATGAAAGGTCTAGGCCCGAAACGTCAGCTTTTGTGCTCCTAAGATGCTGCTTGGCCTGCTGTGTTCATCCAGACCCACACTGTTATCTTGAATTCTCCAGCATCTGCAGTTCCCATTATCTCAGACCAATATTATACCCAAGATGTAGTCTCACCAATACTGTACGTAGTTGATAACCTCTTTTGCATTCAATTTCTCTCACAGTAAACAATAACATGTACTAACGTTCCTCATTACTTCTTATACTTGCATGCCAACCTTTTACAATTAATTTACTAGGATACCTAGATTTGTGTGCTTCTCAGAGCTATGCAACCTCTAAACACAGATGCTTTTTTATTCTTCAAATGGACAATTTTCCACATTATACTCCAGTTGCCAGATCTTTGCCCATTTGTTTAACCCAACTCTTTGTAGCATTCTAATGTTCTCTCAGAACTTACTTTCTTACCAATCTTTATGTCATCAATACATTTAGCACATGTTCCCACAGTTGCTTTGTCCAAGACATTTGTAAATAATTTGAACAAAGTTCAGGCCTCAGTTCTGATTCTTATAATGAGTGGAGGGCATATCTGTCAACCAGAAAATGATACATTTACGTCCATTTTGTCCTGTTAGGACAGTCACCTACTCTGAGCTTCTATTTTGCACAATAGCCATTGATGTGGCTCCTTATAAATGCCTTTTGTAAATCTACATATTGTACATGTCCTTTATCCACAGTGCATGTTATCTCCTTAAAGAACTATAAAGAATTGTTTAAACACTATTTCCATTTCATAAAACCATGCTGATTCTGCCTGATTACTTTGTACATATCTAAATGCCCTACTATTTAATAAATTTCTAACATGTTCCCTGTGATAGATTTAAGTTAACTGTCCTGCTCTGTCTTCCTCACTTATTAAATTTGCTACTGTATTTGCTATTTTCCCATATAATTCAATCTTCCCAAAACCCAGGCAACTTTGGAAAATTAAAACCAACGTATTAACTGTTGCATTAGCCACTTCTTTTAAGATCCTAGGATGAAATCCATCTTGATCTTGAGGCTCATTAGTCCACAGCTCCAACAATTTGTTCAGTACTACTTTCCTGATGATTGTAATCATTTTGAGTTACTTCATCCCTTCCATTTCCTAACCTACAGCTATTTCTGGTATTTCACTTGTGTCCTCCGCAGTGAAGATCAATGCAAAATATACATTATGTTCATCTGTCATCATCTTATTTTATTATACTAATGGAAAGAATGAACCCTTCCACTTCCAACCTGACCAGAGGAGGAGGTTTCAGTTAGGGATTTCGAGGGAAGAGTGTATGCTTCGTAAATGCCATAGGCAATTGTCTTTGTCTGTTTGCCTGGTTCCCATTGGGCAAAAAAGATTAAAATTATCTGTAAACCCTTCTGTTGATGGCTGATAGATGACAAATACATAATTATGCAAAATAGTATACATTATGTTAAACCACAATGTCTTTATGATCTTTATATTTAAAGAATCCCCTCTCCTAAAAGTTGACTGTGTGGTATAGACAGTATGATCTTGTTATGGACCAGGCCAAATTCCCTTAAAATATTTTAAGAAGGTAGGCTAGACCCTAACTTTTTCTTATTTTTAGGGTAGATGTGAAGTGGGTGTACCAGGTGTGGTGCAACTGGTTAAACCACTTGGCATCAAGCGAAACACAATTTATTTAAACACCATAGTTAAAACACGAACGAAAGAAAGCAGAATTTAGAATAACTTAGCTATTAGAAAATTTAATTGAATACTCGATACAGTAATTTAACTAATCAACTATTCCAATATAGTAGCATCCCATAAACACACCTCTTGGCAAAAAGGTAAATTGGAACACAGATTCTTACAGGCAGGAGGGCACAATATCCAGGAAGACTTCAGGGAAAGTCACTTTGGAATCCTTTACAAAAGCTTGCAGCCCTTTAGGACTCAAAACATCTTGTGACTGCTATAGCTAAAAAAGAACTAGAAAGCCTGAACTGGAAGAACTGCCACTCCCCTATCATTGTAGAACTGTTTTTAAAAAAACTGAAAAGGCTTTCTCTGTTGACTTTGGCAGTCTCTTGTAGCCACTTTTCCATCTCTGCCTTTACAACCTCTCTTGAAAAAGTCCCCAAACAAAATAACTTATTAAAAATGACATTGTCACAATCTTTGCTCAACAAAAATTGTTCAGCTCATCTGGGCAACTTTTGTTCTGAGCAAACCTGAAATCTCCAAGCAGCAAAGTTTCTTTTGGCCCTTTCCTGCCAATAGTTCTTCTGATTTTACTTATCAAAGAAATATCCCTAGCAAGAGTGTCAAATTTCTAAGCAAAGTTACTATTAAAAAGGCAACGTTGTGCATCTTAAAAATTGTTAGGATAGCTAAGTTCCCCGGTCCTGATGGGATCTATCCCCGAATATTGAATGAGGTAACAGAATAAATTGCTGGAGCATTGACAGACATCTTTGTATTCTCTTTGGCCATAGGTGAGGTCCCAGAGGACTGCAGAATAGCTAATGTTGTTCCATTGTTTAAAAAGGGTAACAGGGATAATCCAGGAAATTACAGGCCTGTGAGCCTCAAGTCATTGGTAGGGAATCTATTGAAAAAGATTCTCAGATCTACAAGATCTATAAGCATTTAGGAGCAAATAGACTGATTAGCAATAAACAGCATGGTTTTGGGCAGGTGAAGTCATGTCTCACTAACTTGATTAAGTTTTTTGAGGAAGTGACGAAGATGACTGATGGAGAAACGGTTGATGTTGTTTACATGGACTTCAGTAAAGCCTTTGACAAGGTCTATCGTGGCAGTTTGGTACAAAAGGTGAAGTCAGATGGTATCAGGGATGAGCTGGCAAGATGGATACAGAACTGGCTTAGTCATAGGAAACAGAGGTGGAAGGATGCTTTTCAGAATGGAGAGCTGTGGCTAGTAGTTTCCACAGGGATCAAGCTGGGACCTCTGCTGTTTGTGATCTACATAAGCGATTTGGAGGAAAACGTAGCTAGTCTAATTAGTAAATTTGTGGATGATACAAAGATTGGTCGAGTTGCAGATAGTGAGGAGGATTGTCAGAAGATACAGCAGGATAATAGATCAATTGGAGGCATGCGCAGAAAAATGGCAGATGGAGCTTAATCTGGACAAATGAGAGGTGATGTATTTTGGAAGGTCAAATACAGCTGGAAATTATACATGAATGGCAAAACCCTTAGGAGTATTGATATGCGGTGGGATCTGGGTGTGCAGGTCCATGAATCACTGAAGGTGGCAGTGCAGATAGATAAGGTAGTAAAAAAGGCCTATGTCTTCCTTTCCTTCATTGGAAGAGGCATTGAGTATAAGAATAGACAAGTTATGCTGCAGCTTTTTGGAACTTTGGTTAGGTTACACTTAAGATTTTGTGTACAGTTCTGATCACTGCATTACCAAAAGGCCGTGGATGGTTTGGAGAAGGTACTGAAAAGGTTTACCAGGATGTTGTCTGGTATGGGGGATTTTAGCTATGAAGAAAGGTTGGATAGACTGGGTTTATTTTCACTGAAACTCAAAAGGTTGAGGGGTGACCCAATAGAAGTTTATAAGATTGTGAATGGCCTAAATAAGATTGGAAAGGGTGAAGCTTTTTCTGGGGTGCAGGGTTCAGTTACTAGAGAATACAGGTTTAAGGTGCAAGGTGGGGAAGGAGAAATTTAAGAGATGTGCAAGGCACGTTTTTCACACAAAGGGTGGTGAGTGCCCAGAATGCATTGCCAGAGGTGTTGATGGAAGCAGACACAATAGCAGCTTTCAAGAAGCCACCTGGACAAATAGATGAGCAGTAAGGCAATAGAGGGATATGGATCATGTAAGTGAAGACACTTTTAATATGGGAAGGGGAAAATGTGTTGGTACAGGCTTAGAGGACCGAAGGGTCTGTTTGTGTGCTCTATTGTTCTTTGGAACACCATATCGGGGGGGGGTGAATAAAGTTTGAACAAGATAGGGTATGCCCCATTTTTATGATACAAATGCCAAGTTACATTTGTTTAAAGATCCATTTCTTGAGTACAGATTTGTAAATGGGTGAGTAGGTAAGTGGGTGGTTGCAAGGTAGTTTAGTCAGGGTGAGTCAGCTGGCCAGGAGATGCTGGGTTCAATACTGTGGTTATTAGATCCACTTGGTAGAATAATTGGATGGGAGTTGTGACAGGTCATAGGATTTTGAGTGCAAAGCCAATAGGCAGATCAGGTCAGAGGGAGAGATTGTGGAATGATCAAGGTATCGGCAGGTCAGGGAAGGAGTTGGGCAATCACTTAGTTGATTGGGGGGAGTGGAGCTGTTTGTGGGCTTATCCAGTTGATTTACCAGATTTCAATTGATCATTTTCTATATAATCATTAAAGGTAGCTCCTGTGGATTTGACCAAAGTTTCTGATTTTGGTTCAGAGTTGAAGGTAAGCTTGTGCTGAGTCTTGGGAAGCAAGGAATTTGATGAAAGGTTTAAACTTCCTGGACAATTCCCATGTTGTTGTGTGTTAGGATTTCTGCTGTGTCTTGACATACCTATCACTGTTGGAGACCAGGTGCACAATAATCAAGAGGGACTGGAAGATCTTGGCCATTGTTTAAGGTCACTTATATTTCATCAGACTCAAATACTTTACTCCTGTTAGTAATTCTGCCAATGTAAGATTTGTCAATTCAAACAGCAAACCTAGTTATATAAATGCAAGATTTTACACTTCAATAAGAGATAATTCACTAATTTCTCTTGTTAACAAGTGAAGCTATGTGCACCTCAGGTTTTTTGGATCACTTTTACCTGATGACAATCTCAAATGTACTAATAACAACTTTCATTGTGTCTTGTAAAGTACAATTTCACTGATTCTTCAAAATAAAAATATCTGCATTAGCTAAATAGAGATAATGGGAACTGCAGATGCTGGAGAATCCAAGAAAACAAAGTGTGGAGCTGGATGAACACAACAGGCCAAGCAGTATCTCAGGAGCACAAAAGCTGATGTTTTGGGCCTAGACCCTTCTTCGAGAGGGGGATGGGGAGAGAGTTCTGGAATAAATAGGGAGAGAGGGGGAGGCGGACTGAAGATGGAGAGAAAAGAAGATAGGTGGAGAGGAGAGCGGAGGGAGGGGATAGGTCAGTCCAGGGAAGACAGACAGGTCAAGGAGGTGGGATGAGGTTAGTAGGTAGGAAATGGAGGTGCGGCTTGAGGTGGGAGGAAGGGATGGGTGAGAGGAAGAACAGGTTAGGGAGGGGACAAACTCCGACACTTCTGCCATCTACAATCCGACCCCACCACCCAATACATTTTTCCATCCCCACCCTTGTCTGCCTTCCGGAGAGACCACTCTCTCTGTGACTCCCTTGTTCGCTCCACACTGCCCTCCAACCCCATCACACCCGGCACCTTCCCCTGCAACCACAAGAAGTGCTACACTTGCCCCCGCACCTCCTCCCTCACCCCCATGCCAGGCCCCAAGATGACTTTCCATATTAAGCAGAGGTTCACCTGCACATCCGCCAATGTGGTATACTGTATCCATTGTACCCGGTGTGGCTTCCTCTACATTGGGGAAACCAAGCGGAGGCTTGGGGACCGCTTTGCAGAACACCTCCGCTCAGTTCGCAATAAACAACTGCACCTCCCAGTTGCGAACCATTTTAACTTCCCCCCTCCTATTCTTCAGATGACATGTCCATCATGGGCCTCCTGCAGTGCCACTAGGATGCCACCGGAAGGTTACAGGAACAGAAACTCATATTCTGCTTGGGAACCCTGCAGCCCAACAGCTTCAAAATCTCCCCTTCCCTCACCGCATCCCACAACCAGCCCAGTTTGTCCCCTCCCCCCCACTACATTCCAAAACCAGCCCAGCCTGTCTCTGCCTCCCTAACCTGTTCTTCCTCTCACCCATCCCTTCCTCCCACCTCAAGCCACACCTCCATTTCCTACCTACTAACCTCATCCCACCTCCTTGACCTGTCTGTCTTCCCTGGACTGACCTATCACCTCCCTACCTCCCCACCTATCTTCTTTTCGCTCCATCTTCGGTCCGCCTCCCCCTCTCTCCCTATTTATTCCAGAACCCTCACCCCATCCCCCTCTCTGATGAAGGGTCGAGGCCCGAAACGTCAGCTTTTGTGCTCCTGAGATACTGCTTGGCCTGCTGTGTTTATCCAACTCCAAACTTTGTTATCTTGCATTAGCTGAATAGTTTTGCAATAATGGCAATTTTGAAGAACTCCTCCCTGAGAATTTTTATTCACTTGCAACATGTTTATGAATGTGTTCTATATGTTTGTAGAACTAAGAGAAAATTTAGGTGGGAGAAATTGTTATAAGTTGGATAAGCCCTCAGTGAAATTTTAAATTCATCAAAATTAGAAGTGGCAACAGAAACCAAACATCACTTTAGTACTTAGTTGCTATAAATGAAAACTGACAGTAGAATGATATAGCACACGAAGTAGCACTCTCTGACCATAAATGTTGTTATGAGAAGCTTTCAGAATGATTTGCCAAAATTTCCATGACTACAAGCAATCACTTCTGGGTCACTGACTGTTACCATAGAAAGTCTGGATGTCGAATTAGGTAATGAACTCTCAGAACACTTAACAAATCTGTGCAATGTGTATGAAGTGTTGCTGCACTAGATGTGGCAATTATAAGGCCGAAATTGGGCCACGGATCTAATATAGTAAGCATGTTCACATTTGGACTGGTAAACATCTGTTCCCATTAGTATTACCGATTTTCATCTGCAGAAACCAGACCAAATATTTTAAAATAATTTTTCCACTTCAGAGAACAGGAGAATGATTTACATTTCCAACTACTCATTTTGACAAGTTAAGTCTGAAGTTGTTCACTTCATCCCAATTTCAGATGCATTTCTTTTCCCTTCCAATTGAAAACTTATGCACAGATTATTTCTTTTCTTATCACCTCAAAGCCATGCAGATAATTGGCAATTTGTTTTGCACTCAGTAAATTCCAAAAAAAAAGCGATGAAATTATTCTCCTATTAATCTGATCTCTAGTTGTGTCGGTTGAGAAAGGTCACTAGGACAGGATTCTGAGCTCTGGCCATGGTCAGAAATGGAGGTAGAAGGGAGATAGCTAGCTAGCATACTGGTTCCTGATTTGGGTCACTTTGTGGAGATGGGGCTGGGTGCATGACTGCAGACCCATGTGGAGCATCTAGCCAAAATAGTTCAATAAAACTTTATAGAGGGTAATTAAATGAGGCAGACTGGGATTTTCCATTTTGTTTCAAGCTCCATGCAAGTGATAATGGTCAGTTCAGAAACCTGAAGCTTTACAAACCTGGGGCCAGCACTCCACACAGGCTTTGACCCATCAGTTACGTGTCTGGATACAAGAGAAACCACAAGATCCACTTTTCAAAAAAAAAATGTAAAAGTTTGGAGAAATTGTCTCCTTTTCGAGCCAGCATCTCCTTTTACTTATCTGCTATTCATTGTAGGGTTGTTTTAAATGGGATGTGGGTACCGCTTGCAACGTCAGCATTTTTGCTCTTCCCAATTTTTTTTCTTTAACCGAGTAGTATTATAGGCCACTTCAGAGGGTGGTTGCCTTTCAAGCTGCAAAGTCTGAAGTTGGCCCTTGGGCTTCACTATCCTATTTGTCACGTTGAATTGAAAGTGAACCCAACTTCAGATCACTTAAAAGTGCACACCCCTGTAAAAATCAACGCTGATAGGGGAGTTCAACACCCGTAACTTCCCAACATGTTTCTTGCCCCTAGAGTGAAAATCAAAGTTCAGAACTTCCTTTTTAGATGTCACATCAGAAGAACATTTAAGTTTCTGCTCTTAATTATTTTTCATGATGTGTATTACAACCCTAAGACATGCCTGAGGTTCCTATTTTTGCTACTGTTGGTCAACCTACCAATGAGATCCCACTCCTTACTAAAACAATAAAGTTGAAATGCATAAGAATCAAAATGGAAAGCATCCAGATATCTCAAATTTTAGATTTCTAATTGGAGTCTCCCTTCCCTATTTCATGTCCCAAACTAATAAAAGTCTCAAATTGGTTAAGGCAAATTAAATACAGTACATTTACTTTGAGTCCCATGCACAATAATGAATGGAATTCCAAAAATGTGCCAAAAATTAAACTCAGTTTTAAAACTGGCAGAATTTCTGTAACATGTCATGGCCAGGGTAACTTTAAGAGAAAAGCTCATTATATCATCACTATCAAAGCACATGACATGACTCAAGAGTATAAAGGTTTCAGGCTTAATCTTAATCAGTCATTTGCAGCATGACACATTGAAAAAAGCATTACAACTTTGTGTAACTGATTACCTGATGACATTCACAGATAAGAAGTGCTGCTAGTGCAAACCATCAGAACTAGCGGTTAGGTTATACACATAAATGGAGTCATCACTGTAATGCCCAAATTTGCTGTGAATTCAAATTTCTTTACACATCATCAGTAAGAACGTCACGGACAGAGAAAAGTTCTGATGACCAGGAAGATATTGTAAGTGTGGGCCGGCAGTGTTTAGAAGAATAGCCTCCATGAAAAGCAGCTGTGGCAGCCAGGTCACCATGACTGGCACTGTTGTACAGCAAATAGGGTTAAAGTATAAGTGAACAGTAGTGACAAGGACTCTCTACAGTTAGAGGCACAGATAAACATTTCTGTGGCTACGAGCAAGATTCCAGAATGGTGTGTTTTCTCCTGGGTATTGGGATGTTTCTGAGTGGCTACAGGATATTCCGAAAGGGGCAGTGAGCAATCCTGGGCAGAGAGTCAGATGAGATCCTGCAAAGGGAATTCAGGGAGTTAGGTAGGAAGCTGAAAAGCAGGACCTCCAGGGTTGTAATCTCAGGATTACTTCCTGTACCACGTGCCAGTAAATCTAGGAATAGGAAGATAGCAGTTAAATAGTTGGCTAAAGAGCTGATGGAGGGAGGGTTTCAGATGTATAGATCATTGGGATGTCTTTTGGAGTAGATGAGATCTATACAAGGATTGGTTGCACCAATATCCTAGTCGAGATGTTTGCTAGTGTCAATTGGGAGAGTTTAAACTAGTGTAGCAGGGGATGGAAACCAGAGCAGTGGTTCAGTGAAGAAAATGACCAAAGGAGAGTCAGAGACTAAAATCAGTAAGGCTAAGGCGAAGAATAGACAAGGAAAGGTTACTGAACATGGCAGCACTGACAGTCTGTATTTGTTTTAATGTGGGGAGTATGACTGTTAAGGCAGATGAACATCGATTAGTACATATAGCTATGATGTTGCAGCTATTACAGAGACTTAGTTGAGAGAGAGAAGACTGGCAGCTGAGCATTCCAAGATTTAAATATTTCAGGTGAGACAGCGAGGGATGTAAAAGAGGTGGGGGAGTTGCATTACTGATAAGGGAGCATATCACAGCCCCGGACTGAGGGAGAGCTCATTCAGCGATGCCATGTGAATCGGCTCAGGATCAGGCAGAGGGTGCAATTACTTTTGATGGGATTGTACTACAGGTCTCCCAAGAGCCAGCGGATGACAGAAAAACAGATATCTGAAGATTATGGATAGGTGTGAAAACAACAAGATTGTTGAGTTGGGTGATTTATCATCCCCTATTGACTGGAACTTGCTTAGTGCCAGGGCTTAGATCAGTTGGGAGGGTGGGGAAGACTTGTTAGGTGTGTCCAGGATGATTTTTTTGAAACAATGTGCATATAGTCAAAAGGAAGGATGGTACCATTCTAGAACTAGTCTTGGAGAATGAGCCCAGCCAAGTGATCGAAGTTTCAGTGGGAAGAGCATTTCTGGAACAGTGGCCATAAAACTAAGTTTTAACTTACTTTTGGATAAGGACAAGAGTAGTCCTCAGGTAAAAGTGCTAAACTGGTACAAGGTTAACTGTCACAACATTAATTAGGAACTGGGGAATGTAGAATGGGGGTGACTGTTTGAGGGTAAATCCATATTTGGCATGTGGAGATCTTTTAAAGGCCAACTGATTAAAGTTCAGGACCAGAATGTTCCTGTTAAAATGAAGGATGAAGAATGTCAATATTTGGGAACTTGGATGACAAGGGAAATTGAGGGCTTTTTTGAAAAGAAAAAGGAAGCATGCGTAAGGTTTTGAAGACAGACAGAGCCCTCAAAAGAATACAAAGGCAGCAGAAAAGAACTAAAACAAGGAATTAGGAGGGCCTAAAAAGGTGCCGTGAAATATCTTTGACAAACAGGATTAAGGAAAACCCTAAGGTGTTTATTACATATCTAAAGAGCAAGAGAGTAGCTAAGGGGTAGGGTCATTCAAGGACATAGAGGATAATTTATGCACGGAGCCAAAGGAAGTAGGTGAGGTGCTTAACAAATACTTTGCATCAGTATCCACAAAGGAGAAAGATATGGTGGATGGTAAGTCTTGGGAGGGGTATGTTTACATTCTCTGGCATGCCAATATAAAAATGTGCTGGGTGTTTTGAAAAGATTGAAGTAGACAAATCCCCAGGACCTGATGAGATCTATCCAGAATGCTGAGTGTGAGTGATAATGGGAACCGAAGATGCTGGAGAATCCAAGATAATAAAATGTGAGGCTGGATGAACACAGCAGGCTCAGGAGCACAAAAGCTGATGTTTTGGGCCTAGACCCTTCATCAGAGAGGGGGATGGGGTGACGGTTCTGGAATAAATGGGGAGAGAGGGGGAGGCGGACCGAAGATGGAGAGAAAAGAAGATAGGTGGAGAGGATTACAAGAGAGTTGCAGTGGGAGAGTGATTCCCTGAGGTTGGTCCGGAGGGAGGAGGGTAACTTCTTCAGGTTAGGCATCCCTGGAAGAGGCTTCGCAGTGAGGTTAAAATTGCTGAGGGATGGAGGCAGGTGAGGAAATTGCTGGGGTCTCTTATGAATCTTTGTGACCTCTCCTGTAGTTAAAAAGGATACAGAGGTCTGTAGAGTAGTCAACATCGTTCCTTTAAGATATGCTATAGGGAGAATCCAGGTAATTACACACCAGTGAGCCTTCTATCAGTGGAAGCAAAATTATTGGAGAAGATTCTTAGGGATACAATTTACTCACATTTGGAAAAATATGGACTTATTAGAAATAGGCAGCATGGCTTTGTGCAGGGATGTCATTTTTGAGGAAGTGATAAAGATGAATGATGAGGGTAGGATGGTGGATGTTAGGGTGGAAGCTTTGTCAAGGTCCGTCATGGTAGGCTCATACAAAAGGTGAAGTCACATGGGATTCACGGTGCGCTGGTAAGATGGATGCAGAAATATTTGGCTTTGTCATTGAAGACAGAGTAGCAGTGAAAGTGTGTTTTCAAATTGGAGATCTGTGACCAGTGGTATTCTGCAGGGATTAGTGCTGTTTGCAATATATACGAATGATTCGGAGGTGAACGTAGGTTACTTGTTTAGGAAGCTTGCAGATGACACAAAGGTTAAGTGGAGCTGAGGGTAGTCAGGCGTATTGCCAGAGGCTACAGCTGTATATAGAAGTCTAGAGACATGGCCGGAGAAATGACAGAGTTTAATGCAGACAAATATGAGGTGCTAATTTTGAGACGGCAGTATACAGTAAATGTCAGAAACCTTAGTAGTGTCAACATACAGAGGAGTCTAGTAGTAATAAAGGTCCCCATAGAGGTTTACAAAATTATAAAAGTTACGGATAGAATGGGATAGAGTCTACTCCCTGGTGTAGAAATGCCAATTAAGAGGGGACACAAGTTTAAGGAGGTAAGTTTAAAGGCAATATGAGAGGCAGATTTTCTTTTACACAGAGGGTGGTAAATGTCTTAAATGCACTGCCAGAGGTGGTGGTGGTGGAGGCAGAGGCAGATACAATAGCAACATTTAAGTAGTATCTTGACAGGCATGTGAATAGGCAGGGAACTGAGGGAGACCGACAATGTACAGGCAACAGCTTTTAATTTAGAATGGCATCATGTGACAGCACAGTCTTCATGTGCCAAAGGGACTGTTCTAGTTTTCTGTTCTTTAAAATGTGAAGAGCTCATTTAGTTTGGTTTAATTCTACTTGTGTTTTTTTTTAAATGAGAAAAGCAAGTTTCAAATATCTGAATGGTCAAACTGATCATTGGAATATCCCTTTAAATACATGCTATACAAATCAAGTAGTTCTAAATTAATGCAGGACTCGCAAACTAAACTTGGTGGGGGGGGGGGGAGAAAACCCAGAAAGCTGCAGTTTAACTTTTTATTTGTTTAGATAGTAATTTACAGAAATATAATTGTCAAAGTATACAAAGTCCCAACAAAAGCAAAATACACTTAGTTTCAACAATTAAACACCGATGCAAATAATGTTCTCCCAAACCACCAATGTCAGTGCTGTTAGTAACTATTACTGAAGCATAACAATGATATAATTTGGTGCTGTTTTAAATCACAGCAGGAAAACTTTAAAAGGACTCATTTTGCAAAAAGTAACAAGTTGTTTCAATTATATAGTGAGTATATATTGGATAACAAAGCCATACTTATACTTTTAAAAACATTTTCTGGCAACATGTGTCTGGATGAGGGAGCACAATGTTGTTTTTGATCAACTGTGATAACTCTTGAAAGGTACTAGAATTCAGTACACCGACAAAGGACCAGAAGAAGGTCTGAGACTTCTCAAACCTCCACCAAAAATACTCTGTAGTTACACATAAGAGGTGCTGAAATATGACCTCAGATGGAAACTAGCCGATGTTTTCATTATCATTGGCTGGGAAATTCTGTAATTCAAAATAAAACTTCTAACTTTAAACAGAGCTTCTGTCAGCACTTGAAAAGAGAAAAGACCGGTTACCATCTCTGCACCAACCTGAAATAATAATGTTTTCAAAATTTACTTGCAGTTCTTTTGTCTTCCAGCTGAGATTTCCTCTGTTCAGTTCTGCATTCAACAATTTTGCAGAGATTTGTATCTCATCTTATAATGAGGGAGGAGTAAAACTATATCACATGACCAACCCTATTTTCTCAAGTTCTTGTCAATGTTACGCTTTCAGCATGTATAGTAAGCATTTGTATTCCTTCAAGTCAGTAACTTTACATTTCATATTCAACATGGACCACAATTTTTCAAAAGCAAAGAACAGGGAATCAGAAAGTGTTAGAAAATAATATTTGGCAAAGGCAAAAAGGAAGAGTTGTGGCAGTACAGTTCAATTATGGAATGTTGGAAAGTTGTTGTCGTCCTTGACAGTCTACATGATTGCAGTTGACAGACAAGAAAGCTATGATGATCCTTACAATAGTGAGAAAGAGACAGATAAATGGAAATCAGGATTGAGGATAAGATTTTTGTAAAGGATGCAGGAAAACTTCTTTGGTGAGTACGCCCTCCATCCAACATGACGATACGCTTTTCTAGATCTTGTGTTAGGGATTTGGATGAACTAATTGCATATGGACAAACATTTGATTTAATGATCACCATATTACAAGGCTTGGATTAGAAATGCAGAAAAGCAATGAACAGCCTTAAGTGGAACTCACATGGTTATAAGATCTCGATTCAGGGCTCTATGGAGGTTGAGGGAAAAGGGAATATGATGAAACAAAAATAAGTCTGTATTATACACATCAAATGAATGCTTCAAGCAACAATCAGGCTAAATAAAATAAGTTGAAGGGAGATATACAACTGGCTGAGTAAAGAATCAGAACAAAATGGCAACTAATATTAGAAGGGAACAAAAACTTCTATTAGGATGCAAATGGATAGTAAGAGATAATAGGGTTGGCCTTTTTATGAACAAAGAGGGTGATGTGTGTTTTGAGCTCCGGGTCAGGCAGGAATAATTACAGCACTCTTATCCAGTGTTTAGTAAAGTGGAAGATGCTGACAAAACATCAGAAGTGGGGATAATAGAGGTAATGAGCGGCATGAAAATTGTTAGGCATGAGCAGCTAGAAGGGCTAATTGTGGTGAGTTAGTAAGTCACTTGATCCTGATCGCTCACATTCCAGGTCACTAACGGAATGAGGGTAGAACGAGCTGAAAGGCTTGCCATAATCTTTCAAATTTTGGTTGATACTGGGCAAGTGCCTGAGTTTTGGACAGCGAGTGGCAAATAGCTTTCGGTGGGGATGATTTCAATTAACAAGGCACACTGGCAAAATGGGCAGACAAGAAACATATGGAATTTGATACAAGTGTGAGGTAATGTATGCAGAAGCAATAAGGAGAAGCATTTTTGATTTGTGGAATCAAGTCTAAAGAGTTATGCAAGTGCAGAGGGCTCCGTGAGTTCATGTGCACAGAAAGTGGCAGGGCACACAGAGTGAAACTTGTACTTCATAAGTCTGAGTGCAAAAGCAAAGAAATTGGGCCTTTATTTTAAAAAAAACACTATTTAAAGTAGTGTGTCCAGTTCTGCTTACCAAATTTTAAGAACACTGAGGATCCTTCAGAAGGTGCAGAGGAGATGCACCAGAATGGTTCCAGGTTTCTGGGATTTGAGTTATTAAGGGTATATCCTTGGAGTGAATTATATTTAGTAAATCTTACGAGAGGCTTAGACAAGATGCACAAGCAAAGACTGTTCCCATTCATTGGCTGGGTAAAGAATAAGGGACACAGATTTACATTATTGGGCAAGAGATGCTGGGGGATGTAATAAATAAACTTTTACGCAATGAGTGCAAATTCGATGCAAACTTAAGGAAAACAAATTTACAGCATCACAAGTGGAATGTGGGATTAGATTAGAAACAGCAGGCATGGTCTGCTAATATTCCAAATAACAATGAAGACAACACTTTGCATTATTAGCCGTCGTATCACAATAAAAGGAAGTGTGTTTACATTAGTTCTTTCAAAAACTGCTAATATAATGATGTAATTAATTATAGCAAACTTTTTAAATAGTCATGAATCAGTTGTTATAATGAAGTATCAAAACCTTCTGTAAAGTTAACACTGTTTAAATATTTGAATGTCTCATTTAAAAAATGAAATTCATGATACTTGGAGCTCTCCTGCAACGTAGTTTTGGTGACTCAAACTGGTTTCCAATTTGTTGATTGCAGAAACATATCCCAGAGCAGCCTTACTGATTCACCTACTAGTTCAAATTTGACTCAAAAGATATATTAACTCTATTTCTCTATCCACAATTGCTGCCAGACCTACTGAGTATTTTCAGTGCTTTGTTTCTGTCAGATTTCCAGCATCCAAAGTATTTTCCTTATTGCTTTATAAACTTCATCCAAATACGAAACAATTCTTTAAAAGAAAAACTTAAGCACATTATCACCGAAGCATTTCTTTAAAAATGTGAAGTGAAATCAAACATTAATGAGGCATTTCATATCCATGTTTCTGTCCATACAAAAAACCTATATTATTTCACAGTCTTCACTTGGCAGTATTAGTGAATATGAGACAAAACTCTGCCTTGGCGATGAAAGAGTGAAAGAGACATGAAAACAAGAAAAAAAATGGAGAACATCTTGATAAACAAAGGTTGAAGTAAAGTCAACTATTAACTGTATCAAGAGTCAACACAAAAGCATCGCAGGCTCAATTTAGCTGTCTAGAACAACATTTCTTGCTTATTTGCTAAATAAATTTTGAACACTTAATTTACACATTACATCTTTTCTGATGATTATATACCGTTTTCATTATATACCAAATTACACAGGGTACTGGAATATATGCTGTGCTCGATCAGAACATCTACTGATCTAAAAGTGCAATACACTATCTGTAACTTACCTAAAGAAATCTACTGCAAAAATATTCAACATTCCTCATACTTTGCAGAAAACCATGTTCTACTACATTTGAATACCGCAGAAATCACAAAAATATGCAGATTTCATCTATTATGGGCAAATTTAAATAGCTGTGCTATTCTTAAACAAAGTGCACTAATTTTAGGATTAAAAAATTGTGGACTTGATCTTTCCTATACCTACTTTTGGATAAAAGTACTGGAAGTAGTGTCTGCGCAAACATTTCAGTCTGCATTATTCCTACAGTTGTGACGAGACAAGGTTAATATCTGTTGCCCTCAATTAACAATGAGCAAAACCAGTCTTCATTGATTACAAATACAATAGGCATTTTTTTCCCCCCAAGAAATTGCTGAAGATGAATCTGGATTGGGATAAAGGTTTATGTCAAAACAATCTCAGCGGCAAACAGCACCACCCCACCATCCAAAAACAGCTTGTTCCCCGGCCTCAGTAATGCCTTCTAGATTATTCAAAAGCCAGAAATTGCTTACTTTTACCAGGCAGATTTGTATGCCAGATTGAGTTATATATCAGAAAAAAATTACATTAAATTTTCTCAACCTTAAAACTAACAGGCATGAGGGCAACTAGGGTCTAGACCAAATGGCCGTGAATTTTGTTGCTTATAATAGGTGATTTTTGTATAAACCCAGCAAAATCACAAGATTGGTGATGTGCTGTGCACATCCAAGCTTTTTCAGGTGGGTGAAGCTAAGTAACCTACAGGAGAAGAATAAAAATGAAACAAACCATGACAGAAATGCAACTTTTTATTAAAAAGCATATATAAAAATCGAGCTTCATTATTACAAGAATGTCAAAAATTACTGTCAAATCATAAGGGCTTCTTGTATTTCTACACTAACGTTTAGCATGTGGAATATCAGCACTATTTTAAAAAAAAGGTCATTATCAGGAACATGTAAAGGAAAATTGTGCAAAAAATAAAGAAAGTGGAGGGGTGACCTTAAAGGAAGCAAAAACAAAACAGTGGGCTAAGCTAATTTGGTGATCTGTAAGTATTGAAAATGTGGCATCAGTAAACTTGCCATGTGAACTTTCTAAATAAACCACACAACATAAAATATCAATATTATGGAATAACATAAAAATAAGTTTCAAATGAAAAAACAGTACTAAAACTCTCATTTCCATAAAAGCTGATAACTTGTGCAAAGTTCTGGTTCAATTACTGTCTATTAGAGGGGTGCAATAATGTTCCAGATCTTCCATTGAACTACTGGACGTCTTAAGAAGTCAACTGTTTAGCAACAAAGCTTTATTTCAATCAAACTACCAAATATTCCAGGTATGGAAGCTCTGTTAATAATCCTTATCTTGTTGCACAAGATGCCTGTCACCCTCACTTTATCCCTAAATACTCATTTAGTGAAAAACAATTCCATTTAAAGTTCAAAACTAAATAAAATCTTAATAAATTTGCAATGATCCAGTGTGCAAAAACAAGAATGACATTCCAATTTCTTTCAACACAGTACAAAAGTATTCAGATAAAATCAGCTGAGCAAACTACAATCTTCAATTACTGAACAGGGCATTCCAAAGCTGACCAATACCAGTAAGATGACGGATAATGAAAGACAGGCAAGCAATAACAGTGTTGCTTTAGGCTCCCTGACTACATGAACACTAAAATTATTTGTACCCAGATTTCCTATCCATTAGCTTTTAATTAAAAATTCATGCAATTGGAAGCATGTTAGTTAAGTTTGTTTGTTCCACAAGTCTGACAATTATGTTGGTTTAATCACCAGAAGTTGCAACCTGTGGATATGGATGAATTAAATATATAGATTTATTCTGACAAAACAGAATAAGTAAGTTGAAAAGCTGGGAGTAGACAAGGAGGACACAAACAGCTTCCTGATAGAAGCCTCTTAACTGTGTATTTAAGGATCCATTTTAAAAAAAAGTACCTTCAGTTTTAGCTACCCGATGTCTTTTAAATATAAAATAATCAAATAAAACTCAACATTTTGTAATATTAATCTAAAATATTTATAGTTCATCTTATCATTCAATTACATTTGTTAAAAATACTCAGTAAAAAGCAAAATTAATGCTAATTTGACGTGCGGTAAGAAACAAATGTGATCTGAAGTTATATTACTGCATAGAGAAATTTACAATAATATAAATTGAATAGGATGTTGCTGAACAAAAATAAGATTACAGACAGACAGTCATAAATCTTAATATGAATGTGAAGAATTAACAATGCACTTTAAATTCAGGTTTTTTTAAGCCAGTAACATGAATTCATTTTTACATATTTAGGCTACCACTGCATGCTCCCATGATAATAGGCAGTAATAGAATCAGAATAGTACATGACAAAATGGTACTCAGTATAAATAGTGAACATCTACGTAATTTTTTAAATCTGATTTTCGGTGTGCTAAAATCAAAAAAAAGAATACTTTCTCATTCAGCATTATCTGTTTGTGGTTTCTCATGAAAAGTCATATTTAATATACATTTAGCCCTATTACTTCACAGTATGCCCCATAAATATTTGATTTCCTTTGAAAACAAGTATTTAAATCAGTTAAAAACGGTAGTAAAGATGCCATTTTGAACTAATTTTGACAGTTTCACACAGCTACCACAAAAACATGTGGTAAAGTTATCATTTGATTGTACTCAGTTAGTACATATAACAAAATATTATACCATTTCATAGATATTTGTGTGTATATATACATGTACACATATATATAAAAAATGAACCTTTCCAAAAAATGAAACTTACAATAGATATAAACCATACAAATCTGAATAGAAATTCTGCATTTAAAACAACTGACCCAAAAGCTGGTCAGGCAACTGAAGCTCCCTTCAGAACAAGCCTGTACTACCAAAAACATCCTCAATGAAGGGAAGTAGCTGCTTATCTTTTGTTTTTGCACGGTTCAAAATATGCACAGTAAGAAAATAGTTTCAATATTTACAGTAAACAGAACAATTTTATACACATAATACTCTTAAGTTGTACAGTGGACAATTGACTGAAAAATATCACAAATATTAAGGGGAATTACTGGTCACAATATTAGCTGAATAAAGTGCTGGATATTTCACTAGTGAAGAACATTTGCCAAAATTTTCCCTCAAGAGTTTTATACTCCCAGAAGGAAAAATAGTTACTTCACTTACATTATCCAGCTCATCCCAGAAGTGCTAACAAGAGTGCCACAAAAAAGTAAAAACAAAGCTTTTTTGTTGGTAAATATACAGACCTCTCAAGTATTGTCTTACATCCATTTCTGCTTCACAAAGATATGTTTGTCTTTTTTAAAAAATGTACAATCATATCCACACTCTATTGAGATAATCACTTTAATTATTGGGCATGGATGAACATTTATTCAGTCGCACTAGGAACCAGTAATTGTCAATAAATTCTGGTAAAGTTGACAAATAATTAAATTTTACAGAAAATTGTGATTTTTTTTTAGTGAGGGTGGTTAGATTTAGGCCAAGTGTCCCTAATCAGGTATTTTGTCACTTCAGGAAATTGCTGTAGAAGTACCTTGCACCAAGGAAACCTGACTTGCCACCTGTAACATAATACTGACATCATGATGTTAATCTATTTTCAACTGTCCCAAAAATGTAATATTTACATTAAATCTGTATAATACTCAAGTAGCTTTTACAGGTTTATTTTAAATTAGGAAAGTATAAAGTTATGGAATATATTCAAATTCTGATACATATTAACATCATAAGCTTAACACTGTCAAAATCCAAATTTAATTTTTGGTTAGCTGTTACAAGTATATAACAGCAAATAGCTGTTGAGATTAGATTTCAGGGGAAAATGTTCCCAATGATCTAAAAATTGCACTGGCTTCCAGATAATTTACAACGCGTAAGTAATAAATCGGGAGATTATACAAGAAACGATTTCACTTTCATCACCACGATTGTTGCACTTAGTTTCAGAATTCCTCTCAGGCACACAATTTTTAATCATGTATTTGGCCTCTATCAATGTTCAGTTACTAAAATTGAGAACGAGATCTTGCATATAGTGGGCAACTTATTTATAATTCAATTACAAATGAAAGTAACTGAGTAAGATAAGGAACTTCTTCAGTGGCACTAGTTAATACTGGGAATCTCACAGTATCAGAGAAACAAAAACATAAAATTTTCTTCAAATAGGCTGAGGGTTTTGCTAGATTTGAGCCCTATCGGAAACAGTACCCCAAGCACACAATCCCCTAAACTGAATAACAATGAGGGCTATTACCCTCCTCTTTTCAAAAGAAAAATCTCGATAAGGAGAATGGTACTCAGGAAGGTTAAACTAAAAAAACAAGGCACCAATTACTTAGATTAGGGTGGGAGGTTCCAAATAAAGAAACTGCACCCCTTGAATTACTGAATGGTTACTAGAAATCTCCTGATAGGTTTAATTCCAGTTGCCACCTAGGTGAATACAGATGACATGATGCCCACTTACTCAATGTCAATCCTGGAGGTCCAAATCAAATCAGTATGAAACATATTTATTTGTTAAGTGGCAATGATACATTCAAGCTCATCATCCAGAAACAAGGTAGATAGCAATCTCTGCAAGTGAACATGGGCGAAATCGTCCAAGCGCGTATTTCCACAGCAGACAACCCAGCTAGTGGGTCTCTATGAGATTGTTTACATTAAAAAAAACAGTGATTGCTCCTATGCTTGCAATCCTGTAAAAGTGAATACAGACTAATCAGTAACTATAGCATAGTGTTGCTTGAAAGTTTTATTAAACCATGCCTCCTAATTCTTAAATAACACATCAGGTGGATCGATGACCCTAAAATTCAGATTAACCAGCAAACAAGAGAAGGAATTTGCAGGTCCTTTTTGAATGAAGTAACAACGTAGACCTGTTCAACCAAAGTAACTGATTCCTTAATTGCTGCCTGATAGACTATCCTCTGTTAATGAGTGGAAAAGTCATCTATTTGATTGCTGTTAAGAAGATAACTTTATGATGCGGATGGAGCAGGCTACAGGCAGTGAGCACAGATATAAAAGGACTCTGGTTTAAAATTAACAGTCTCTGGGTAGAGACAGAAAAAGTTATTTTCCCTTTATGGGCTAATGAATCATTACATGTACTGTCAATGAAAATAATCAAGAGAGCTGTCACTTAGTTCAAAACAGAATTGGAAGTAATAACTACAGCTAAATCTGACATGATGCTTCAGAAACTAGTGTGTATAATATCTCAACACAGAGCCTGCCATGTCACTCACATCAATGATGCCATTTATTCCATGCAGGTGGACTAAGCTGCTCCAATTTTTGCAATAGTTATATATTCATGGATTTGGTGAGCACTGTTTCCTGATAGGAACATAAGGTAAGGTCTCTTGTTTCTATGTTTACTACGTAAAACAGAATAGGACGAAGTCAACTGAAGACTCATTCCTGCGCTTACGGCAGGGCAGTAAAAATAAGCTCTGCAGACCCAATGGAGAAATATAGAGAGATTGCTAACCTTCCCATATCCTGTGTATAAGTTCACTGTCCATTAGGATTATAGATGTTCAAAAATGTCCAGCATAGATAAAATACATAAAATAAATAAATGTGTACCCACTTGCTGAATATCTCCCATTATTGCTAGAATGGATCCTAGCCTAGATGAATAGTCTTTTATATCTCCTAGTCTGTGCTATATTCTGAAGTGGTTTGCCAGAGTGCATTGCCTTTTATTATTCTATGGATTCACATGCTTTGTGGACGGTGCCCATACGCAGATCATGCATTTTCTGATGGCGATAACAAACTTTTTAATTTGTTGTTAGCATCCTCAATTTCTTAGCTAACCTACAATTACTGTGGGTTTATTGAGAATCATAAATGTATACTACTTAATTCAAATTACACCAAAGCACTTTTAATTGTAGATTTGCACTTTGTAAGATAACAACTTTTGGAGTGAGATGCTAACAAGTAATGGAGTTATTAAAAATTTGCATTAACGTACTCAAAAGGTTTGGAAATGGAGGACATGAACTGGCTTAAAAGCTGAAATGGATATAAGCAATATCAACGCTTTAAGTTTCCCTTCATAGAACAATCATGCAGTCTGCGTTCCCTTCATACAGTAGCATTCTAGTTTCAAAGTCCAGTATTTCTTCCTATCTTCTTAAACTGGCATTGTACAAAACTCTAAAAGACAAGAAATAAGTTAATCAATTTGCACAAATCAGTCTTGTTATTCACTTGAAAAATGCTGCACTTCTTGAAATAGCAGAACAAGTTAAAATCAATTATGCTGTCTTGTGAATATTTAGTACATTTTATATCAAGTTGCTTTCTCTAACATTTTAACAGTGAACAATATATTCAATAATAATTTTTCCCTATCATCACTTTGCAGAATGATTCACACTTATGGAATTACACTATCATAATTTATATCATGATGTTTGGGAATAAAACCTGCACAAACGTGTACTAATTAGTACTTCCTTCTCTCAATCATAAAAAAAATTAAAGTCAATACAATGCATAATTTGCATAGTCATGTTTTAGTAAATCAACATGTGATTTTTAAATTTTTAATTACTTCAAGTCAAACTGAAAGGCCAGATTGCATTAAGTGCAAATTGAATAGTGTTATGTAGGCAGCTGGTCAGGTGACCTGATGAGACAGAGCTTATGTCCAGTCTAGAACCGGTTGTGGAGGTATAAGCATCAGTAAGGTGTTCCTGTTCAGATTTACCATTTTTCTACCTAGTTCCAAAGGGTGTACCAACATAACAGCTTACTTCTGTCTCTAAAAATGAATACTTTTTTTGAGTTTTCTTTGAATGACAAAGCAGGATTCTGAAGTACCAATTAAAGGCTTACAGGATAACAGATACTTGTGAAGTAAATGTATTAATAGACACAAAGACAAATGAATTGGTATTAATGGAAAAACTTGTCACTGTGAACAAAAATGGTTAAGCAGTGTGTGTTAGGCAATAGTAGAAGGGAGGGTGGGCTCATACAGTGCATTCAGAACAACTTCATAGAATCGTACATTCTGGAACATATTAGGGAACAGGCTTTTTTTGGGCTTGGTAGTGTGCAATAAAACATGATTATTTAAGAATCTCAAAAAGGTAGGATCCTCCAGGCAAGACTAATTGTTTCATCATAGAAACTGAGATGTGGGTGTTGGGCTAGTATCTTAAAGTCTAAAGGCAATTCGAGGATATGAAAGCAATGATAAAGTGGATAGGAAAATTTGTTAGAACTGAAAACAATGGAGAAGCAGTGGTAGACATTTAAGGAGATATTTCATAATTCTCAATAAAGATACATTATAATAGAAAGAAAGAAGGATCACCATCCATGGCTAATTAATAATTGCAAAGGTGATATCAACTTGAAAGAAAGGGTGTACACTACCATGACAAATAATGATATTTGATTTGAAGATGTGAAGTTCAGGAATCGGCAAAGCATGTCTAAAAAAGAAAGAAAAGTACGAGAGGAAACTATATATACGTTATGCAAACAGACAGTAAATTCTTCGACAAGTAAATAAGAAGAGTAGTTATAGTGAGCATTGGTCACCTAGGGGATGAAACTGGGGAATTACTAATGGGACACAAGAAGAGGCAGAAGCTTTGAACTATTTTGCATTTGTACTCTAGTGATTGGAACAAGGGCCAGGTTGATCTCACTGACGGATCTTTGATTGGGGTTGCTAACCTGTACCCATCAAGAGTCATGACTGACAGATAAACGGGAGATTCAGACAGTATCCTTGTTCTAGGAACTGGCTCTTAACTGGCTGGTCAGAACCCATGCACTGTCCATATGTAAATAAAAGGTGACTTGGTGATGGGATACTGGCCTTTGTGCAGTTATTTCATATCCATAGAAGATCTGTGAGAAGCATTCTAAACTGAAGAGATGAAAGGGGTGGAGAAATTAAAACAAATTAATGTCACCAGAGTAAAAGTGATGGGGAAACTAATAGAACTTAAGGTTGATAAGTTCCCCAAACCTGATAACCTGCCACCACACACCTTAAAAGTAGCTGCAGAGATAGCAAATGCATTGTTTATAATCTTCCAAAATTTCCTAAATGGTGGAAAGGTCCCAGCATACTGGAAAACCACAAATGCAACATTGTTCAAGAAAGGAGGTAGATAGAAATGGGAAACTATAGGTCAGCTATTCTAACATTCATTATCGGCAAAATGTTAGAACCATTATTCATGGGATAAATTTAGAAAATCATGAGAGATGGTTGCCTGGTTGTGTGAAAGGAAATTTATATTTGACAACTCTAAGTTCTTTGAAGATAAAGGGAAAACTGTAGATGGAATATTTATGGATTTTCAAAAAGCATTCAATAAGGAGTTACGCAAGTTTCTACTAGAAAAGCTAAGAACCGATGATGTTGGCCGTGATAGATTAGCATGGCTAGAGAAATGGCTAACTAACAGGTAAACATCAGGATAAGTGAATAATTTTCAGGTTGCCAAACTATAACCAGTAGATTGATCCAAGAATTGTGACCTCAACAATTTATATTCATGACTTGGATGAAAGGTTAACATAGATACATGAAAAACAGGAGTAAGAGTAGGTTATTCAACCTACTTCAAGCCTGCTTCTTCATTCAATATGATCACAGCTGCTCATCAACTCAGTACCCTGCTCTCACTTTCTCCCCATACCCTTTGATCCCTTTAGTCTTAAGAACAATATCAAACTCCTTCATAAAAATATTTAATGTTTTGGCTTTGACTGCTCTCTGTGGCAGAGATATCCACAGGCTCACCACGCTGAAGAAATTTCAGTTCTAAATGGCTTATCCCATAAACTTAGACTGAGAGAGATAGTAGGTACTGCAGATGCTGGAGAATCAGAGATAACAAGGTGTAGAGCTGGATGAACACAGCAGGCCAAGCAGCATCAGAGGAGCAGGAAGGCCGACGTTTCGGGCCTAGAAGGGTCTAGGCCTGAAACGTCAGCCTTGCTGCTCCTTTGATGCTGCTTGGCCTGCTGTGTTCATCCAGCTCTACACCTTGTTATTTCTTATTTTCTTAGACTGTGACTTTGGTTCTGGAATCCCCTAACATCCCTTTTGCATTTACTGCCAATGATCCTGTTAGAATTTTCATAGCTTTCTATGAGTATTTCCCTCTGCCCCTCATTCTTCTAAACTCCAGTGAATATAGTCCTAACCAATCCTCATATCAGTTCTGCCATCACAAGAATCTCTTTGGTAGTCATTTGTCGCAATTCTTCCACAGCTAGAACATGGTCTCTCAGATAAAGGAGACTAAAACTGCAAACAATATTTCAGGTTTAGTTTCCACAAAGCTCCATGCAACCGCAACAAAACATTGCTGCTTCTGTCCTCAAATCCTCTACCCATGAAGGCCTACTTAACAATTCTTGTTCAATGCCTGCTGCACCTGCATACTTACTTTCAACGACTCACATAAAAGGACACCCAGGTCTCAATGCACCTTCCTGTTTCCCAATCTACCACCATTTAGATAGTAATCTGTTTTCCTGTTTTTGGTACCAAAGTGGATAACCTCACATTTAAGCACATTACAATTTATCAGCCATGCATTTACAAACTCACTCAACTTGTCCAAACATCCTCCCCGCAAAGTTAATCTTCCCACAATCTGCAAATTTGGAGCTGTTACATTTACTTTCTTTATCTGAATCATTAATGTATATCATCAATGTCTGGGGTCTGAGCACTGATCCCAGCTGTACCCCTCCAGTTATTCGCTACCACTCAGGAAAATAAAACCTGTTTATTAGGTCTACAAAATCATGAGGGGTGTAGACAGGGTGGACAGCAAGAAGCTATTTCCCCCCCAGAGTGGGGGACTCAATTGCTGGGGGTCATGAGTTCAAAGTGAGAGGAGGAAAGTTTAAGGGAGATATGCCTGGAAAGTTCTTTACACAGAGGGTGGTGGTTGCCTGGAACGCGTGCCAGCGGAGGTGGTAGACGCAGACACATTAGCATCTATCAAGATATATTTGGACAGGTACATGGATGGGCAGGGAGCAAATGGACACAGACCCTTAGAAAATAGATGACAGGTTAGACAGAGGATCTCGATCGGTGCAGGCTTGGACGGCCGAAGGGCCTGTTCCTGTGCTGTAATTTTCTTTGTTCTTTGTTCTATTTCTATAAAGCAGAAATTGTTGGAAAAACAAAATTGCTGGGTATTCCTACTCTTCGTTTCTTATCTGCCAGCCATTTCTCTATCCATGTCAGCACACTACCACCAATACCATGTGCTTTAATTTTACATTCTAATCTCTTGTGTGGGACTTTATGGGAAGTCTTCTGAAAGTCTACGTAAACCATATCCATTGTCAACGCTACTAACTGCATCCTCAAAAATTTCAGTTAGTCTGTAATACATGATTTTTCTTTCATAAATGAGGACTCTGAGCAATCCTCTCACTGTTTTCCACGTTCTCTGCTAGCAAATGTGTTATAATGGGCTGTAACACTTCTTCTGCAAATCAATGTCAGGCTAATTGGTCTCTTCTTATTTTGAGCAGTAGAGATACATTAGCTAACTTCCAATCCATAGGAATTGTTCCAGAGTCGATAGACTCTAGAAAGATGACCACCAAAGCAGCCAAATTTCTAAGGCCACTTTCCTAGGTACTCACAGATGTAGATTAACAGGGTTAACCGGCCTTTAATCCCATCAATTTCCCTACTAATACTAATTTCCTTCCGTTCCTCCCTCTCGCTGGATCCTGTGTTCCCTAACACTTTTGGGACATTATTTGTGCCCTCCCTTGTGAAAACTGAATAAATGTATTCAATTAGTATGCCATCTCTTCGTTGCCCATTATAACGTACTCTGTTTCTAACTGTAAAAGACCTAGATTTGACTTCACTGATCTATTTCTCTTCACACACCTATAGAAACTTTTACAACAGTTTGCATCTTCCCCCATTTAATCAATCCCTTCGACCTCTTTTGCTGCAATCTACTACTCCCAATCCTCAGGTCTGCCTATTTCTTTTGGCCAATTTATATGCTACTTCCTTGGATCTATGCTACCCTAATTTCCCTTGTTAGCCATGGCTGTGCTAACTCTCCAGTTTTAATCTTTGTGCCAGACAGTAATGAAGAATTGTTGTCGGTCCTCCTTGTACTCTTTTTAAATTATTGGCTTTGTCCAAGATCCCTTTAAGTAATGTTCTCCAATTTACTATAGCCAATTGCACCTTGTACCATCACAGTATCCTTTATTGAGATTCAGTGCATAATCTCTGAATCAAAGATGTCACTCTCCATTGTAATGAACAGTCTATCATATTATGGGCATTCTTCCTCAAGGGGCCTCACACAGCTAGGTTGGTAATTATTCCTTTCTCATTATACAATACCCAGTCTAGGGTGGCCTGTATTGATTCCTCGATGTACTGATCCATCAAACCATCTTGAACACATGCGACGAATTTCTCCTCTACACTATTGTTATTGATTTGATTTGCTCAATCTATATTCAGATTAAAGTCTCCCTTAATTATAGCTGTACCTTTTTATTGCTAATTTCATGTATAATTTCTTCCCTAATACCATTACAGTTTGATGGTCTATATACAACTTCCACTATCATTTTCTGCCCTGAGTGTTTTTAAGCTCTTCTCATACAGATTCAGAGCTAATATCTTTCTTCAATATTGTGTTAACTTCCTCTTTAACCAGCAATGGTACCCAACGTTTTCATTTTTGTCTATACCTCCTAAGAACTGAACATTTCTGGATATTCAGTTAATATCCCTAATTACCCTGTAGCCACATTTCAGTAATCCCAACTACATAATTCGTTTTACAGCTATTTGCACAACTAAGTCATCTACTTTATTGTGAAAGCTCCATACATTAAGACACAGGACTTAGTCCTTGTGTTTTGCACTTTTAGACCTGTTACATTATTTTGCACTATGGCTCTGTTTGATTCTTACCCTTGGAATCTCTGCCCATCACCTTTCTTATTTCACATTCTGTTTCTGATTTAACTCCGGTTTTCCTCTCTTCTGGCTCCATATGTAGTTCCCAAACCCCTGTCTTTTTAGTTTGAACTCTTCCCAAATGCACATGCAAATAGTCCCCCCCGACATCAGTTTCAATCCTTAACTGGGTGCAACCGATCCAGCTCGTACCTGAACCCCCGAAGAAATGTTCCCAAAATCCCAGGAACATGAAATCCTTCTCCTTGTACCATTTCTCCAGCCACACATTCCTCTAATATATTCTGCTATTCCTACTTTGGCTAGCATATGGCATTGGAAACAGTCACAAGATCACTATCTTCGACATCTAACTTTCTAAACTTACTTCCTAACTCCCTTTATCCAGCTTTTAAAATCTCATCTCATTGATGATGTGTACCATGACTATAATGTAATAAAAGTTGCTCATGATATAAAGATAGGGTTGAAGGTCAGTGAGCATAGTTAGTTAGACGTTTGGTTTGTAATCCAGAGTGATGCCAACATGTCAGTTCAATTCCTTGTATTGGCTGAAGTTACCATGATGAATTCTCCTTCTCAACCTTTCCTTTCTCCTGAGGTGTGGTGATCCTCAGGTTAAATCAGTCATCTCTCTATAATGAGAGAGCAGCCCTACAGTCCAGTAGGATTATGACGACCTTACCCCTGGGAGTCAATGGCCTAGTGGTTATTATCATTAGACTATTAATCCAGAAATTCAGCTAATGTTCTGGGAACATGGCTTTGAATACTGCCACAGCAGACGGTGGAATTTGAATTCAATAAAAACCAACCTCTAAGAATTTAATGATAACCATTGTTGATTGTCCTTCCGAGAAGAAAATCTGCCATCCTCAGCTGGTTGAGCCTACATTTGATTTCAGACCCACAGAAATGTGGTTGACTCTGAACTGCCCTGCGAATTGGCCTTGCAAACCACTCTGCTGTAACAATCACTACGAAGGAAGAACCCACACGTCAGCAAAAAAGGCTAAAGCATTTGCAATGATCTTCAGCCAGAAGTGCTGAATGGATGGTTCACCTGGGCCCACTCCAATGGTCCCCAGCATCACAGATCCAGACTAATGGACTGACTCCACATGATACTAAGAAAGAGGTACTGGATACTGCAAAGGCTAAAAAGGTCTGACAATATTCCGGCAATAGTATTGAAAACTTGTGCAACAGAACTTTTTGCACCCCTAACCAGGCTGTTCAGTACAACTACAACACTGACATCTACCCAGCAAATGTGGAAAATTACCCTGGTATGTCCTGTGCACTAAAAAGCAGCACAAACCCAACCCAGCCAATT
This sequence comes from Stegostoma tigrinum, assembly GCF_030684315.1. Classification (NCBI taxonomy): domain Eukaryota; kingdom Metazoa; phylum Chordata; class Chondrichthyes; order Orectolobiformes; family Stegostomatidae; genus Stegostoma; species Stegostoma tigrinum. The sequence continues at coordinate 41,720,487 of NC_081369.1, forward strand.
ACTGCCACATCAGTCTGCTTGCCGTCATCAGTGAAGTGATAGAAGGTGTCATCAACTGTGCTATTAAGCTGCACCTGCTTGGCATTAACTTGCTCACCTGACACCCAGTTTGGGTTCTGCCAGGGCCACTCAGCTCCTGACTGCATTACAGCTCTGGATCAAACATGATCATGAATTCCAGAGAAGAGTCAAGTGTGACAGCCTTTGACATCAAGGGCCCCATTTGACAGATAGTGGCATCAAGGAATCCTGCCAAAACTGGAAGCAATGGGAATCAGTCTCTCCACTGGTTGGAGTTATACCTGGTATATAGTGAGGTGTTTCTGTTTGTTGGAGGTCAGTCTCATTTCCAGGGCATCTATATAAGACATCCTCAGGGTAGTGGCCTAGGTCCAATCATCTTCGGCTACTTTGCCAATGACCTTTCCTCCATCAAAAAGTCATAAGGGGATGTTCAGATCCATTCATGACTCCTCAGGTACTGAAGCAGTCCATAGCCAAATGCAGCAAGAGCCAGAAAATAGGGTTGAAAAAGCAGCAAGTAATATTAATGTCACACAAATATCAGGCAATGATTGTCTCTAACTGGAGACAATGTAATTATCACTCCTTAATGTGAGCAGGCAAAGATTTAGCATAATGTAGGAAAACATCCTGTGTAGAATGCCATGGAAAAAAAAAGACAGACCTGTGTATCTTTGTACATTAATCATAGGTGATCAGTGTACAGGTACAGCAGCTAATCAAAATAACACACAGAATGTTGGTCTTTATTGCAAGGAGGATGGAGTATAAAAGTAAGGAAGTCTTGCTTCTATAATATAGGTCAACAGTGAGACTAAACCCGGAGTACTGCGTGCGGCTTTGGGTCACCTTAAAGTGGGACATACTTGCATTGAAGACAATTCAGATAAGTGATGCTTGAAAATAAGTGTTTCTTATGAGGAAACTTGATAAGTGAGCTTATACTCACTGGAGTTCAATAAACACAAAGGTGATCTTAATAAAACACAAGATTCTGTGGGGACTTGACAGGATAGATGTTCAGGGGATACGAATACAACACTGTTTCGGTCTTAACTAACTTTTCTTTTCAATTCTGGATGCTGATAGAAAGAATGCATCAGCATTGCAAAGGGTGCAAAACAATTTATGGAAATGGTTCCACAGACAAGAGACGTCTGGGTTGCTCTTCATAGAGAGATGATTGAGAGGAAATTTAATAGAGGTGAACAAATTCATCAGTAGAAAAGTATTGGAATCGAGAAGGAAGTAATAGCAGAACATTTGAAAAATCATAACCTAATCAAGCAGAGTCATCATGGCTTCATGAAAGGGAATTTGAGTAATTTATGAGAAAGTCTCAAACAAAGAGGATAGTGTGAACCAGCAGCTGTGTTGTATGTCTGCTATTACTTATTTAATAATTGATTGCAGCACTTTTCCAACAATAGATCTTAGACTAATTGGCCAACAGTTGATCACTTTTTGCCTCCCTCCCTTTCTCAATATGGTGTCATATTAGCAGTTTTCCAATCCTCCTGAAATACTCTGGAATCAAAGGATTTTTGGAAAATTACAATGAAATGCATCCACTATCTCCAGAGCAACTTCTTTTTGGATCCTAGGATGCAGGCCAGCATGGCCAGGGGTCTTGTCTGCCTTTAGTCCCATCAGTTTGTCTAATATTATTCTCTTGTGATGTTGAAAGCACTTAATTCAACAACCCTCCCCCTTATTAAGGATAAATGGGATGTTCTAAGTATCTTCCATCATGACTAATGCAAAATATCTGTTTAACTCCTCTGCCATTTTCTTGTTCCCCATGATTTATTTTCTCAAGGGCCTATTTAGTTTGACCTCTCTCTTCCTTTTTATATATTTAAAAGAAGCTCTTATCATTTTATATTCCTCACCAGTTTGCACTCAGTTTATTTCTCTCTCTTTATTATGTTTTTAGTCCTCAGTTGTTGGATCCTGAATTTGTCCCAGTGTTCATGGTTACCACCAATTAGCAGTGAAGCACTTTGCAATGTCTTGATAACACTAAAGAGGTTATAAAACATAAACAGAAATTACACTCCCGGGACCTGATGAGGTGTACCCTAGAATTCTGTGGGAAGCTAGTGATGTGATTGCTGGGCCCATTGTTGAGATACTTGTATCATTGTTAGCTACAGGTGAGGTGCCAGAAGACTGGAGGATGGCTGGTGTGGTGCCACTATTTAAGAAAGATGGTAAGAAAAAAAACGGGGATCTATAGACCGGTAAGACTGACAATCAGTCGTCGGCAAGCTGTTGGAGGGAATCCAGAGGGACAGAATTTACATGTATTTGGAAATAAGTTTTTTTGAAGAAGTAACAAAGAGGATTGATGAGGGCAGAACAGTGGACATAATCTATATGAACTTCAGTAAAGCATTCGGCAGGGTTCCTCATGGTAGACCGGTTAGCAAGGTTAGATCACGTGAAATACAGGAAGACCTATCCATCTGGATACAGAACTGGCTCAAAGAAAAAAGACAGAGAGTGATGATGAAAGGTTGCTTTTGAGACTGGAGGCCTGCAACCAGCAGTGTGCCACAAAGGTTCAGTGCTGGGTCTACTACTTTTTGTCATTTATATGAATAATTTGGAATGTGAACATAGGAGATACGGGTAGTAAGTTTGCAAATGACACCAAAATTGGAGGTGTAGTGGACAGCAAAGAAGGTTACATCAGAGTACAATGCAATCTTGATCAGATGGGACAATGGGCTGAGGAGTGGCAGGTGGAGTTTATTTTAGATAAATGTGATGGGCTGCTCAAAAGACATATCAGGTATAACTTATACACTTAATGGTAAGGTCTTGGGGTATGTTGCCGAACAAACGGACTTTGGAATGCAGGTTCTTAGTTCCTTGAAAGTGGAGTCGCACATAGATAGGATAGTGAAGAAGGCATTGGTATGCTTGCCTTTATTAGTCAGTACATTGAGTATAGGAGTTAAGAGGTCATGTTGTGGCTGTACAGGATATTGTCGGCCACTTTTGGAATACTGTGTGCAATTCTGGTCCCCCTGCTGTAGGAAGAATATTGTGAAACCTGAAAGGGTTCAGAGAAGATCAACAAGGATATTGTCAGGTTTGGAGGGTTTGAGCTATAAGGAGAGGCTGAATAGTGTGGGGCTATTTCCCCTGGAGTGTTGGAGGCTGAGGGATGACCTTAGAGCTTTATAAGATCATGAGGGACACGGACAGGGTAAACAGACAAGCTCTTTTCCCTCACAAACTACAGGGCATAGGTTTAAGGTGACAGGCAAAAGATTTAAAAAGGATCCTAAAGGGCAATTTTTCATGCAGAGGGTGGAGAATATATGGAATGCACCAGAGAAAGAGGAGGAGGCTGGTACAGTTAATGTTTAAAAGGCATCTGGATTGGTATATGAATAGGAATGGTTTAGAGGGATATGGGCCAAATGCTGGCAAATAGAACTAGATTTATCTAGGATATCTGGTTGACGTGGACAAGTTGGACCGAGGGTTCGGTTTCTGTGCGTAAATCTTTATGACTCTATGATGTTTTTTAAAAAAGATGCATCAGGCTTGACAGACGGAACAGCCTATTCCTGTTCCCATTGCCATTATTTACTAAACCTGAATCAAAATTAGGAATAGGGATATGTTTTGTATATGGTTGCATTTGCTCAATTTTATCAGTGGGAAGAACATGAAATAAATGTGAAGTTTTAAAAAATTCCTCATCTTTCCTAATTATTGTTAGTGGTATTATTATTCAAAACTTGGAAGTGATCTTTCCGCCATTCAAAACCAGCCAAAATCTCAACAGAGAGAGCCCGTGAGTGCAAAGCAGAGAGGGAGAGCTTTAGAGTGCGATTACTAGCAAAAGAGAAAGCAAGTGACATTGAGCAAGACAAAAAAGTACGTGAAAATGCATATGTATGAATTCTTGACTATTTCCAGGCTACCTTGAAAGGAATACAAGTTCTGTTGGTCTTTTAGAAGTTAAATGATGGACAAGGATGCAGACAAGATGGAGATTTCTACATCAGGAGCTCCTATTTCTGACTCTTGAAGGGGTTTTTGAGTGGCTAGTACATTAACTTGAGGTCTAGACTCTTAATTAGGGTTAATTTTTTTTGAGGAAATATGCAGGTTGCCCCATTATTCGACAAATTCAAAGGCATCTATAGGGGCAGTGCAGGTTAACCCTATCCAATCACATTCCCCAAAGAAGCCAAATTAAAGTATGACAAACAAAGTTGTAGAATGCGGTGGGTTAGCGGCGGGTTAGCGGCATTTGGAACCACTGGTTCACAAGTTAAGTAAGTAGCATTTGCAAATCCTAGATATGCAGTTGGGATTTATCCTACGTACATTTTTGTGTTCCATATTTTTGCATGGTACATTCATGATCAGAACAAAAGGAGCTGGACAAATGATATAGTCTGCATTCACACGAATACTGTTGAAAGTTAAGACCTCTGCCTAAATCTGGCATCAATATTATTTATTCATCACAGTGGGAGAAAAATGCCTTTAATACAGTACCCAAAGTCATCCTACCTATGGATTAAAAGATCGGCTGATGTTGCTTCCTTGGTTCTGTAAAGTTACAAGGATGTCATCAATTTTTTCCATGTTCTCTTCTGTAGTGATGGTTGATGACAGTTGCCTTGTGTCAGTCATCTGCTGGGGGAGAAGTGTAGAAACAGCTTGTCCCTCAGTCTGTGCCTGTCCTGGCTGGCTCATCACAAGCAGTTGATCAGATAATGTTGTTGGTCCAGTAGGACATGGCTGGGATACATCTGTTATATTCATTAACTGTCCACAATCTGTGGAAATAAGATTTTGTGTATATTTCTGTGATTATACATGGTTATGTTATATTCCTTATTTGAAGTTCAAGACATTTTTATTCTCCACACCCCTCCCCTGCCATCTTTTCCTGCCCCTCCTCTTATTAAGAAGCTGTTACATCTCTTTTTCCAGTTCCGATAAAAAGTTTGACTTGAAACATAAACTCTGTTTCCCTCACTCTGGATGCTGCCTGAACTGTTGACTGTTTCCAGCATTTTCTATTTTCCATGTTGAAAATAAACAATGGATGCAGGTAGAATATTTCTCTGCACACAAGAAAAGAATGCTAATTTGTCAGAATATGAATTGGCGTTTCAGAAACTGTTAACTGTCTATCTTATTTAGCTGAATACATGCAGGTGGGTCAGATAAACTGATTAGTCAGGGCATTACACTGGACAATATTGCAGGATTGACAGTCTCCATAATTCTTCCCCTACCAAAAAAATGCAATATATGGTCACATTCTTTTTGCTTAAGAAGAAAAGGGTCCAGTGTAGAAACACAGTTCATGCTACCAGAACATGCAAACATAAACCGAAAATTTCAAATTAGTTTCCTGTGTTATTCTGAACATTGTCTACACTACTTAATAAATGTTGTCCATGACCAGAATTATGGACTAGTTCTAGTGTTTCATTACTAGTGTAGAGACAGCCTTAGTTCAGTAGCAACTAAAAGCACCAGTCAATCCCTTCGACTGTCCACAATGGACAGAGTCCTGATTATGCTCAATTAGGTCATGCTTACAAAGCACAGAACAACACTTATGATATAAGATGTGATTCTCCTGTTCATGAGCATTTAATAAATAACCGTGTTGAAAATGACACAAAAACTAATTTAAGATTATCAGTTGCATTTTCCGTGAGATTCATTTACACTGCTAGAAACTACATATATTCACACATGGATTCTTTACCTCACTGGGAAAAGGAATATCAACATATCTTACTCATGAGGAAAGGGATGTGGAAATTGCTGTTTCCACACTCTCCATGGCAATGCCATGGCTAATGAGAATCCACCTCCCTGGTCGGAATTTAAGCCTGCGTTTGCTGACACTGATGCATGCAAGCTATGTGCTGCCGTGAATCCCACACCTGCAGATTTCAGGGAATGCAGCTGAAGTTGGGTGCGAGATTTGGAAGACCCAGGAAGAGGGAGGGGTAGGGAGATATTGGGATCCAGGAGAGAACGGTGAGGTTGAGGTGTGACAACACCAACGGCCCAAGAGCTGGAGGAAAAACAGAAGACAGACATCTTTGGCTGCTGGGCTCCTCTTCCCTTCTCACTCCTTTCCCACCATCCCCATTCCGTGCGCAGCATCCCTCTCTGCATCAAATTGTGGATGTTTCCCGGTGCATGCGCAGTAATACAACTGCCTGTGATATCACATGTAAAGTGGATGTGATGATGTCCATGCTTAGAACTATGTGTTCCAAATGAGTATGCATGTGCAGTTACCCAGAGTTGGTGATGTCAAAAATCACTTCTGGAGTTAAATCAGCTATGACTGATAGTTAATATCTACATCACCACACCAACCAACCAACCAACCAACCAACCAGCATCTGCATCTAATACTGTATAAACTGTTCCTCCCTTAATAGGTTTGGTTTCTTGCAACATAATCCTGGTGAATACAAGGTGAAAAGCTTTGCCTTCTTGTCTCATTTTAGTAAAGCTTGAACTTCCAAGAGTACTACAGGCAAGGGTCTAGATTGTTTGTAGATATTGCAGAGAATTGTGCAAGTTGTCAGGTGATGAGAAGCAAGTGTAAGACAAAACCAAAGGAACTTTCAAATCAAGATAATAAAATGTGAGGCTGGATGAACACAGCAGGCCAAGCAGCATCTCAGCAGCACAAAAGCTGACGTTTCGGGCCTAGACCCTTCATCAGAGAGGGGGATTGGGAGAGGGAACTGGAATAAATAGGGAGAGAGGGGGAGGCGGACCGAAGATGGAGAGTAAAGAAGATAGGTGGAGAGAGTATAGTTGGGGAGGTAGGGAGGGGATAGGTCAGTCCAGGGAAGACGGACAGGTCAAGGAGGTGGGATGAGGTTAGTAGGTAGATGGGGGTGCGGCTTGGGGTGGGAGGAAGGGATGGGTGAGAGGAAGAACCGGTTAGGGAGGCAGAGACAGGTTGGACTGGTTTTGGGATGCAGTGGGTGGGGGGGGAAGAGCTGGGCTGGTTGTGTGGTGCAGTGGGGGGAGGGGACAAACTGGGCTGGTTTAGGGATGCAGTAAGGGAAGGGGAGATTTTGAAACTGGTGAAGTCCACATTGATACCATTAGGCTGCAGGGTTCCCAGGCGGAATATGAGTTGCTGTTCCTGCAACCTTCGGGTGGCATCATTGTGGCAGTGCAGGAGGCCCATGATGGACATGTCATCTAGAGAATGGGAGGGGGAGTGGACTTTCCCCCCACAGTGATCGAGAACGCCCTTGACCGCGTCTCCCGTATTTCCCGCAACACATCCCTCACACCCCGCCCCCGCCACAACCGCCCTAAGAGGATCCCCCTCGTTCTCACACACCACCCTACCAACCTCCGGATACAACACATCATCCTCCGACACTTTCGCCATTTACAATCCGACCCCACCACCCAAGACATTTTTCCATCCCCATCCCTGTCTGCTTTCTGGAGAGACCACTCTCTCCGTGACTCCCTTGTTCGCTCCACACTGCCTCCAACCCCACCACACCTGGCACCTTCCCCTGCAACCGCAGGAAATGCTACACTTGCCCCCACACCTCTTCCCTCACCCCTATCCCAGGCCCCAAGATGACATTCCACATTAAGCAGAGGTTCACCTGCACATCTGCCAATTTGGTATACTGCATCCACTGTACCCGGTGTGGCTTCCTCTACATTGGGGAAACCAAGCGGAGGCTTGGAGACCGCTTTGCAGAACACCTCCGCTCAGTTCGCAACAAACAACTGCACCTCCCAGTCGCAAACCATTTCCACTGCACCACACAACCAGCCCAGCTCTTCCCCCCCACCCACTGCATCCCAAAACCAACCTGTCTCTGCCTCCCTAACCGGTTCTTCCTCTCACCCTTCCCTTCCTCCCACCCCAAGCCGCACCCCCATCTACCTCCTTGACCTGTCCGTCTTCCCTGGACTGACCTATCCCCTCCCTACCTCCCCACCTATACTCTCTCCACCTATCTTCTTTACTCTCCATCTTCGGTCCGCCTTCCCCTCTCTCCCTATTTATTCCAGTTCCCTCTCCCCATCCCCCTCTCTGATGAAGGGTCTAGGCCCGAAACGTCAGCTTTTGTGCTCCTGAGATGCTGCTTGGCCTGCTGTGTTCATCCAGCCTCACATTTTATTATCTTGGAATTCTCCAGCATCTGCAGTTCCCATTATCTCTGAACTTTGAAATCAATCTGTTCTCCCTATTTAAGAATAAAGTTATTATTTTGGATAAATTATTTTGACAAAATTGTCAAGGAAGAATTTACAGTAATCCAGTCTGTATTTAGCCTTTATTAAGAAAACATTTTAATTAATGCTCGAATCCTTTGCAAACTTTTCAAGTTTGAAGAGGTTACCAAACTAGTTGGATGATTGCTTTCTTTCTCTACCAATAATTGAGACACTAAAACTGACTACACCTTTAATACAATTTGTTGGGTGACAAGGGATCATGGATAAATTTAACTTTTTCACAGGTGTCAAAGCTATGTGAAAAACACACGCACCATTCTATATCCCTTATTGTAAATTTCAGTTTACCAGGCAGTCCTTTGCACTTTGACTTCAAGTCAAATAGTAATAAATGATCTCAATTGAAATAACATGCCCTTACTAATGTTTGTGCACTATTCCATAGTCTATTTTATCCAATGATTACTCAACTGGTTGCTTTAGTAATTTTATGCACAGAATGGGAATTTTGACATTCATTTGGTATTGCATTTTGTAAATTTCTTTTCCTAGGAATATTACTTTATCTTGTGCAACCCCATACATTTATTTGTACAGTTTGTTAAACTTTGGAATACAAAGATGTGAAAATGAAACAAAACAGATCTTGTAAAAAAAAATGGACTGTTCACTTTAAAAATTCAACAGATGTTAAGGATTCTGTTTATTGAAAAAAAAATCACTGACCCAAAACATCAGTTTTATTCACCAATGATCAGTATTTCCCACTGTCATTCACAAATGATCCATTCTTCGCAGACATAACCATAATTTTCACAATACTACTACTGGAAAAAAAAACTAAAAGTAGGAAAAAGAAAATCAATGAAATGCAGTACTGGTCAATCAGCCGAGTGATAAAATAGTTTTACCTCATATGTGAGCTTCTGTGGGATTTGTTCTCAGTCTAACTTGAGTTTTAATTGCAACTAAACAGTAAATAAAATATGAAGTATGAGTTCCTGGCCCTGCACCCAAATCTGTAGATTGTAGGGACAATTAAGTTTGGAGCATATCAAATTATGTTTTTTCATTGTTTCAGATTACACAGGAAATGCTTGTTTGAATAAATATGCAGCCAGGTCATCGCCTGTAATGTCAAAATAGAACTGATAATGAAGAAATTCTTACATCTTTTAAAGAGGATAGGGAAAATCAGAGGTTAGGTAGTATTTTGTACTTCTGTCCTCCCTTCACCCCCACCCTCTGACCCCGTGCAGGCCCTGAATCATGGAGCTTTGTAACTGAGGGCAATACATAAACTAGCATCTATCATTCAAGTCCCTCTTGGCCCTTTTAGTGAATGTTGTACAAGTGTGAATAACAGTGTAAAGTTAGGTACTGATTTTTTCCAAGAGCAGGGGATTTAACTCTGCCTATATTGCACAATACCATCACAAAGTATTACAAGAACATAACATGACACATGATTTGAACCTTCACTTCTCCACCTAACAACTTTTTTTTATTATTAGGGTAATATGGAATACAAAAAATATTTGTTTAGTGACCTCATCCATGTACTTGATGTGCAAATCCTTTGGTCCCCAACTGGCTACTACACTTCTTTTTCCTACTCTTAATTCATATAGCTAAGGGAATATTTTGGATTGCCTTTATGTCAAGAAGAAATATTGTATTTAAATAGCACTTTCTTCAACAACCAGACTCTCAAAGCACTTTATAGCTAGTGAAATATTTTTGAGGTGTGGCCACAGAACTGGTATAGAAAACATGGCAGTTAATTTGCACACAGCAAATTTTCTTATCAATATGACAGTCACCACATGGTTTGTTTTGTCACGTTGATTAATAGATAAAAATACTGGCCAGGGCACCAGGATAACTCACCTGCTCTTTTTTTAAAAGAGTGCCATGGGAATTTCTTTACATCCATCCAAATAGGTAAACAGGACTTTAATGTGGGAGCTAAAAGATGGCACTTCCAACAGCTTAGTACTCCTTAGTACTACAAAGGAGTGTCTGCTTTGATTTTTGTGCTCATGTCCTGGATTTGAATCCGGAAACTTGAGATTCACAGGTGAGGGTTCACAAAATATTAGAATGCAATGAAATTAACAAGGATTTAGGACAAAAAAATACAATGTTTAAATTTTTAATTTGGTGGGCAAATATCAACTTTGTTGACAGAGTGAAATTTAATTCTTAGATTACACTTACCATTTTGAATTCCAAACAAGTACAAGCCAGTAGGTTGCTGAGCAGGTGCAGGTGTACTTTGAAGCTGGTTCATAGTTCCTTGTGAGCGAAAAAGTGTACTTTGTTGTTGACTTGGTACAGATGTGTTGGTCTGAAGGACAGACATATTATTTTGTGGATTAAAAATAGTGGACTGTTGCATCTCTTGTTGATTTATATCATTCTGTAATGCAGACATTGAAGTCTGGGAAATGAACAGTGTGACTTGCTGACTTTGGGCATCTCCTGAACTCTGGACTAACTGCATTTGAGGTTGGCCATGAAAAACTGATGGTTGTTGTTCATCCGTCTGAGCTGTTCCACTGTTTTGAAGTGTTGAAACTGTGGTCTGATTTTGGAACTGAATGGATGATTGTTGTTCTTGATTAACAGCCACCATATTAGGTTGAGTATGAAAGAGAGTTTGGTTTTGCTGCTCCTGGGGAGCCAAATTTGTACTCATTGGAGGCATGGTACTCTGAGAATTGAAAAGGACATTCTGTTGTTGCTCCCGGGATGTCATGCTGCTATTTAATGGAGAAATGGCATTTTGAGAGCTAAAAAGAACATTCTGAGATTGATCTTGAGGTGAAGTGCTGTTGTGCAGAGTAGCTATTGAATGTTGGGTCTGAAACATTGATGTCTGCTGATTTTGAGAAGAAGTGTTAGCCTGGGGAGAGGGCATTGTGACCTGATGTTGAAAAAGACTCTGTTGTTGGTGTTGCTGCTCTTGAGGAATCATGGTACTCTGAATCTGAGACATGTGTGTCTGGGTCTGAAAGACATTCACGGATTGCTGCTCAGAATCTCCTGAACTCTGGAGTGCTTGGATTGAGCTTTGGGGTGAATAGAAGTTTATCGGTTGCTTTTCTTGTGAAATGTTGCTATCTTGAAGTGAAGGCAAAGAGTTTGGAGAAAGAAAGAGTGCACTTTGTTGCTGGTCTTGGCCAATTGAAGAACTTTGAAGAACTGCCATTGAATTTTGAGGATGGAACAATGTTGACTGTACTTGATCCTGGGAAGCAGCATTGTTCTGATGTTGTAGCACAGTACTAGGGCAATGATAAAGTCCAGACTGTGATTCTTGTGAATGGCCTGTACCTTGAACTTGATTTAGAGAATTTTGTGGATGAAACAATTCAGATGATGGATGTGATTGCTGCAGGAAGTTTCCAGGTTGCATTGAAATCATTTCCCCACCCTGTTGAAAAATCCCAGATGGCTGTGAAGAGCCACCAGTTTTTAGATGCATCATACCATCTGTATTAGAAAACAAAGTTACTTGAGGCTGGTTATCTCCACTCTGCTGCATCTGTACAATAGACTCAAACATATTGGTTTGTCTCTGGTTCGACTGCACAGAGGTCTCTTCCACAGTAACCATGGTGTTAGAGCACTGAAAGACACTTGGGGAAGAAGTTGGTTGCTGAGGATTTCCTTTGTTTTCTTTCCCTGCAACAGTTGTAGCAGGTGAAAACATTGCACTGTGGGATATTTGATGCTGGTTTTCCTCACTGGACTGCAAACTAGACATAGCATGAGTGGGCTGCTGAAAAATATCACCTTGCTGGAGGGTTCCATTTAAAGAACCCTGGGCACTCATTACTTTAGAGGATTGGTACATGTCTGACTGGAGTTGTCCTGTTCCAGGGCATATGTTCTGTTGCATTTCCATCAAAATGCCTGTCGAGGATTCTAGTACTTGTTGATTGGACAATGAGTTCTCAGGTCCAGACAGAACATTATCTGATCTAGGAAGCGATGTGTTGTCAGAACTTGAAAATAAACCTTGCGTGAGAGAGCTCTGCATAGAATTTACCTGGTGGAATAAATCTGCATTCATCTGGTCTTGTACCTGTTCCACAGGTTGTTGCATTGTCTCAGATGGACTAGATCCAGTAAATAAAACAGAAGTTAATTGCTGCTGACTTGCCTCCAGAGCTTGTTGAACAATACTAACATTGTCACTTCTGCCACTGTTACCATTTGTTTGGAAGTTTCTTTGTTGCATCGAGTGCAAAGCATTCTGCAACTGAGATACATTGCCACTTGGTTGAAATAAGTTTGGTGAATGCTCTTGCAGGGCCTGCGTCTGTGTCGTTGATGGTTGCTGTTGCTGTTTCTGTTGTAGCGCAGAGTCGGGCATTGGGGATAAGGATATCTTTGCTGCATCAGACTGCAAAACTTCTCTTGTTTGTACCTCCCTTGAGTCTAGCAATATGTGAGCATTGTGAAATTGGGTTGTTTGTTGAAGCAAGCCTTCATTATTCTGGACTTGGCTGGAACATTTAGATGCTGGAAAAGCACATGGCTGAGAAATGTCTTGTTTTTGTACAGTTGTCAAAGCTTCTGTATTTGAAAACATACTCGATTGAATTTGCTGGCACTGTTCACTATCCCCCCCTTGATGAGCTACAGATACAGAAAATGGCGCATTTGCTTTGACGTTAGAAGAAATTTCCAAAGGTGGCTGTCCTGCTCCCATATCTTGACTCTGAACAAAAACAAAAATCATGAAACTCACTCAAAGCAATATTTTTCTAATCAACCAACTCAGATGATTTCACACACCTCTGGAACAGGTTGGACTTAAATCCAGGCCTCCTGGTCCACAGATACATCTATTAATTGTTTTAAAATTTAAAAGATCTTCGTATTTTACATCGCTGCGCAGTTAAACCTGTTTGATAGTTTAGAACACACTGCAACTGATAGTAATTGTCTAATGTCAGATGGAAAATGTGTAGATGCATAACTAGATGTCAACATTAACACACTGACAGATCAGGATATAAATAGAAACAGAGACTCAGAAAACATGAGCAAGTACAAGCTATTCAGCCCTTCGAGCCTGCTCAACCATTTAACATGATAATGGCTGATCATCAACTTGGTACCTGTTCCTGTTTTCTCCCCATACCCTTTAAGTTTTAAGATGAAGAATCATACCTAAATCCTTCTTGAAAATATTAAATATTTTTGCTCCAACTGCTTCTGTGGCAGAGAATTCCACAGCCTCACCACATTGAAGAAATTTATCTTCATCTCAGCCCTAAACGGTCAACACTATATCTTTAGACCGTGACCGCTGGTTCTAGACTCCCCAGTTATTGGAAACGTCCTTCTTGTGTTTATTGCCTAATCATGATAGAAACTCAAAATTCTATGAGATGTCCCTTCACGCTTCTAAACTCCAGTGCGTTTAGTCCTAATTAATCCAGTCTTTCTTTATACATCAGTTCCACAATCCCAGGGAATCAGTCTGGTAAACCTTTTTGCAATCCCTCCACAGCAAAATATCCTCTCTCAGTTGAGGAGACTAAAACTGAACACAATACTCCAGGTGTAGTCTCACTAAGCCCTAGCATAATTACAGCAAAATATCCCTGTACTTTAATCCGATACTTATGAAGGCCAACATACCATTTGCCTTCTGGATGACGTGGATGTTTACTTTCAGCAACCAGTGTACACACAGGCTTTTGTGCACCTTTCGCTTTCCCAATACATCACCATTCAGATAATAATTTGGCTTCCCATTTTTGCGATCAAACTGGGTAACCCCATATTTACATTATACTTCTGCTGCCATGCAGCCACCTACTCATTCAACTTGTCCAAATGACATTAGAGCATCTCTGCATCTTCTAACCAGCATCTGCAAACTTGGAGGTATTTCATTTACTTCCCTCATCTAAACTATATTCAACTCATAATCAACTTTCCCAAAATCTGAGGCAAATGTTGATAGCTCTCCGTAAATCAAAAGTTTAATTATAAGATCACAACAATGTTACTGAAATGTATTAAGTAAGACTAAACATGAGAAGCCGAAACTGTGAAGTATCATGATTCAATGTGCTACTAATCAAGGAAAAAAGGACTAAAGATATGCTTCCAAAACAAAGCAAAGCATTCTACACAAAGACTTTTCTCTACTCATTTAAAAACTGCGTTGCCACCCATGGGTGAATATAAAAATCATACTTCAAAAGCTGCAGATGGTGTCTGATCCATTGGAGTCGTTGCCTCTTTCTTAATCACAACTGATGGCAGTATGGGTGATAACAAAGTAGTAGGGAGATCCACTTCTTCCAAGGAACAGCCTGCGACTTTCATTCCCGAAGCTATGAAGAAGTTTTTTTTAAAAAAAAGTCATACTTAATCCATACCTAAGAAACCAATTTTTGTCAGTTATACTGATAGTATTGATTACATTGCCTTGACTAACATTTAAGGTATAAACGAGTACATTCAATGCATTTGTTAAGATATTCTACCCACTAAACTTAGTGGTTTTTCTGCGGAACAAAAGCAAACTCTTTCTTACTGTTGCCACCTTATTTTCAGATTAATTCTTGCCCAGAATTGCACAGTAATCATAATGTCAATACATAACAATTTTGATCACAAAATTTCAAATTGAACAATAGTTTTCATTTATGTGGTGTCTTTTACTTAGAAGAAATGCAGAGTGTAGCTAAAATGACAAACCATGAGCAGGTTGAGAGGCCAGTAACAGGCTGAAGGAACTGAATAAATTTCTTAAAGTAGGATCAGAATGGTAGAATGGTGTGCCACGTATCGTGAAGCAGAGGCGGAAGAGAGGCACTGCCACACATTATGGAGTAGAGGGAGAAGGGAAGCACAGGACAGGACAAAATGGAGTATGGTGATCAGATAGGCTGATACTGTGGTGATCTTCATGATGGCCTTGCTTTGCTAACTGCCCCCCTTGGTTTCTTGAAGCCGCTGCCTCCACAGATTCTTCAGAGCTTCTTAAAAGCCCTTTTTCATACTCTGATGGATTGACTTCTCCAATTGCATCTTTATTTCTTTTGTGCTCCTGAGCTCTTGAGACATTCCTCTGATGAATTTGTGGGTTTAAACTTCTTCCTCCCCAGACCTTTACTGTTCACTGGCACTACTCCATCATCCTCTCTTGGAACATGAAATTCACTCTTTAATTCTACTAATACCTGAAATCACTATTTATATTTACTGCACTCCTGGATCAGCTTCTGCAGGCTCAACATAAGCCTTCAGAGATTGTTTTGACTACAACACCCAGCAGTGGGTACACAGAAACTCTGCTCCTTGAACAGCATGAGGATCACCTGTACTCCCTTCAAAATGTCTTTGAACTTGGATAAAGTGTCAAGATGCTCCATCCCATTATTGCTCATCTCCTAAATAAGCATAAATTGTAAGAGAAAGAATTGTTTGTCAGGATTTGGAATGTTGTGTACAGTTCTGGTCTCACTTGGAATATTGCATGCAGTTCTGGTCACCCCATTACAGGAAGGATGTGGAAGCATTGGAAAAGGTGCAGAGGAGATTTACCAGGATGTTGCCTGGTCTGGAGCGAAGGTCTTATGAGGAAAGGCTGAGGGACTTGGGTCTGTTCTCATTGAAGAGGAGGAGGCCAAGAGGGGATTTAATAGAGACATACAAGATGATCAGAGGATTAGATAGGGTGGACAGTGAGTCTTTTTCCTAGGATGATGATGTTGGCTTGTACGAGGGGGCATAGCTGCAAATTGAGGGGTGATAGATTTAAGTCAGAGGCAGATTCTTTACTCAGAATGCCTGCCAATGTAGTTAACTCAGCCACACTAGGGGTATTTAAACAGTCCTTGGATAAGCATATGGATGATGAAGGGATAGTGTAGGGGGTGAGCTCAGATTAGTTCACAGGTCGGTGCAACATCAAGGGCTGAAGGGCCTGTTCTGCGCTGTATTGTCCTATGTTCTATGAATATCCCCCTTCCCAAGATGTAAACAAGGGGAGTGCAAATATCAGAATATGACAAAAGTTGTCACACTCAAGAAAACACCACCAGGAAGAAGCAAATCACGGGAACAGAAAAACAAAACTGCTCGATTGTGCAGACTAGATTGTGTTTGATAAAGGCAGTGAAGCCAAATAAAAATAATAGTTATAGGAACTATAAGAACAAGTGATCAAAATAAATGAAGGATCTGAATCAAATACATCTGGGTTCTTGACACCTCCAGCTTCTAAATCAAATAAACAGCTTGGTCTGAATTTCATACTTGGACTCAGAAAAACTTGCAGCACCTTTAGCGAATCTATTACAAAATAGTAACAGTACTGGCATTCATTCAACAAGATAGAAAATGTGCTGTCCACAAAAAGCAGGACAATCAAAATCAAATAATTATTGACCCATCAACCTCAATCATCATCACGTGAGGCAAGGTATTACTGACAGTGCTATCAAGTAGCACTCAGCTCACCAATAAGCTACTCACAGAAGCTCAGTTTCAGACATCATTCAAACACCATTACAAAGATGGAAAAGAAAGCTAAACTCCAGACGTATGCAGAGGGTGACTGCCCTTGACATCAAGACAGCATTTGACTGAATATCAAGGAGCTGTAACAAATGTGAAGTCAGTAAGAATCTAGGAAAAATTTACCACTACTTGAAATTATGTCTTCCACAAAATTTGTTGGAGGCTAATCATCCCAAGACCAGGACATAGACACAAAGTTCTTCAGGTAACATCCTATGCCAATGATTTTCAGGTGTTTCATCAGTGACATTCTTCTATCATAAGGTCAGGGGCAAGCATACTGACGATTATGGCAACTACTCAATATTGAATGTATGTTAAGACCTGGACAATATATCACTCTTGACTGCTAAGTGACAAGTAACATTCAATTGCCTAGTAATAACTACCCTCAAGGACTGAATCATCTCCCAATTATATTCAATAGCATTACCAGCCCTGTCATCAATATCTTGGGGGTTCCTAATAACTTAACTGAATCATCTATCTAGATACTATGGCTACAAGAAGAAAACAATGGCCTGCAAAAGATGGCTTTGGATTGGGGGAAGGCAAATTTTATGACTATAAAGCTGGATCTCGCCATAGTAGACTGGAAACAACTCCGTGCAGATCAATCCGCAGGGGGACAATGAGGGTACATTTAAAAAGGAGCTGTGGTGACTATAGGTCTAACATGTACTCTTCAGAGGGAAATGTAGGAGCAATAATTTCAGAGGACCCTGGATGTTTAGGACAAAAACTCGACTGGATAAAGAGGAGGAGTAGGACTTTTAGCGAGTCCAAAGGGTGCATTTCAGCTGCAGCCCTAGGGAAATAGACAATAGACAATAGACAATGACAGGTGCAGGAGTAGGCCATTCAGCCCTTCGAGCCAGCACCACTACTCATTATGATCATGGCTGATCATCCACAATCAGTATCCTGTTCCTGACTTATCCCCATAACCCTTGATTCCGATATCTTTCAGAGCTCTATCCAGAGACTTAGCCTCCACTGCCTTCTGGGGCAGAGCATTCCATATATCCACCACTCTCTGGGTGAAGAAGTTTTTCCTCAAATCTGTTCTAAATGGCCTACCCCTTATTTTTGAACTGTGTCCTCTGGTTCTGGACTCACCTATCAGTGGAAACATGCTTCCTGTCTCCAGAGTGTCCAATCCCTGAATAATCTGAAACATCTCAATCAGATCCCCTATCATCCTTCTAAACCCAAGTGTAGACAAGCCCAGTCACTCCAATCTTTCAACATGTGACAGTCCCGCCATTCTAGGAATTGACCTCTTGAACCTATGCTGCACTCCCTCAATAGCAAGAATGTCCTTCCTCAAATTTGGAGACCAAAACTACACACAATACTCCAGGTGCAGTCTCACCAGGGCCCTGTACAGCTGCAGAAGGATCTCTTTGCTCCTATACTCAATTCCTCTTGTTATGAAGGCCAGCATGCCATTAGCTTTCTTCACTGCCTGCTGTACCTGCGTGCTTGCTTTCATTGACTGATGTGTACAAGAACACAGAGATCTTGTACTTCCTCTTTACCTAACTTGACTCCATTTAGATAGTAATCTGCCTTCCTTTTCTTGCCAAAGTAGATAACCACATTTATCCACATTAAACTGCATCTGCCATGCATCCATCCGCTCACCTAGCCTGTCCGAGTCACCCTGTATTCTCATAACATGTTCCCCACATTTCACACTGCCACCCAGCTTTGTGTCATCAGCAAATTTGCTAATATTACTTTTAATGCCTTCATCTATATCATTAATGTATATTGTAAATAGCTGCGATCCCAGCACCAAACCTTGTGGTACCCCACTGGTCACTGCCTGGCATTCTGAAAGGGACGCGTTTAACACAACTCCTTGCCTCCTGTCAGCCAGCCACTTTTCAATCCAACTCAGTATTTTGCCCCCAATACCATGTGCCTCATTTTGTTCACCAATCTCCTATGCGGGACTTTATCAATGGCTTTCTGAAAGTCCAGGTATACTACATCTACTGGTTCTCCCTTGTCCATCTTCGTAGTTACATCCTCAAAAAATTCCAGAAGATCAGTCAAGCACGATGTCCCCTTCATAAATCCATGCTGACTCTGACCTATCCTGTTACTGCTATCCAAATGAGTCGTAATTTCATCTTTTATAATTGACTCCAGCATTTTCCCACCACTGACGTCAGGCTAACTGGTCTATAATTTCCTGTTTTCTCTCTCCCTCCTTTCTTGAAAAGTGGGACAACATTAGCCATCCTCCAATCTGCAGGAACTGATCCTGAATCTATAGAACACTGGAAAATGATTATCAATGTGTCCACGATTTCTAGAGCCACCTCCCTAAGTACCCTGGGATGCAGACCCTCAGGTCCCGGGGACTTACCAGCCTTCAGACCTAACAGTCTATCCAACATCATTTCCTGCCTAATACAAATTCCCTTCGGTTCATCCATTACCCTAGGTCCTTCAGCCACTATCACATCTGGGAGATTGCTTGTGTCTTCCCTAGTGAAGACAGATCCAAAGTACCTATTCAACTCTTCTGCCATTTCCTTGTTTCCCCCATAATAAGTTCGCCCATTTCTGTCTTCAAGGACCCAATTCTAGTCTTAACCATTTTTTTTTCTTTTCACATACCTAAAAAGCTTTTACTATCCTCCTTTATACTTTTGGCCAGTTTTCCTTCGTACCTCATTTTTTCTCTGTGTATTGCCTTTTTAGTTATCTTCTGTTGCCCTTTAAAAGCTTCCCAGTTCCTCCGGCTTCCCGCTCATCTTTGCTATGTTACACTTCTCTTATCTTTATACAGTCCTATCTTTATACAGTCCTTAACTTCTCTCGTCAGCCATGGCCGCCCCTGCCTCCCTTAGGATCTTTCTTCCTCTTTGGAATGAACTGATCCTGCACCTTCTGCATTATATCCAGAAATACCTGCCATTGTTGTTCCACTGCCATCCCTGCTAGGGTATTGAACCACTGAACTTTGGCCAGCCCCTCCTTCATATCTCCACAGTTCCCTTTGTTCAACTGCAATACTGACACTTCCGATTCTCCCTTCTCCCTCTCAAACTGCAGATTAAAATTTGTCATAGTATGGTCACTACCTCCTTTACTTTGATGTCCCTGATCAAATCCGGTTCATTACACAACACCAGATCCAGAATTGCCTCCTCCCTAGTAGGCTCCAGTACAAGCTGTTCTAAGAATCCATCTCGGAGGCACTCCACAAACTCCCTTTCTTGGGGTCCAGTACCATCCTGATTCTCCCAGTCTACCCACATGTTGAAATCTCCCATAACGACTGTAGTAATACCTTTGCGACAGGCCAATTTCAACTCGTGATTCAACTTACACCCTACATCCTGACTACTGTTTGGGGGTCTGTAGATAACTCCCATTAGGGTCTTTTACGCTTAGAATTTCTCAGCTCTATCCACACTGACTCCACATCTCCTGATTCTACGTACCCCCTCGCAAGGGGCTGAATATCGTTCCTCACCAACAGGGCTACCCCACCCCCTCTGCCCATCAGTCTGTCCTTTCGAAAGCACGTATATCCTTGAATATTCATTTCCCAGGCCCTGTCCACTTGAAGCCACATCTCAGTTATCCCCACGACATCGAACTTGCCAATTTCCAACTGAGCCTCAAGCTCATCCACCTCATTTCTTAGGAAATACAGGAAGTGCAGGAAGGAACTTAAGAAAGCAATTAGAAGAGCAAAAAGGGTGCATGAAAAAGTACCTGCAAACAGGATTAGGGAGAATCAAAAGCTATTTTAATTGCAAGAAGTTAATAAGAAGAGTAGGGGCCAAGGAGGCACCCTGTGCATGAAGTGCAGTATATTGGAAGGGTGTTGAATGAACACTTCTCTTCGGACTTCACTCTGGTAAAGGATAATCTAAGTATGGAATTCAGGAAAGGGACTGTCAGGAACTTGCACAGTTCAAACCGTAGGAAATGAGGAGGTATCGGAGCCTCTGCTGGGCTTAAAAAAAAGTCAAATTCCCTGGCCCGACTGAATTGCAGCCCAGGCTACTGTGAGAGGCGAAGCAGGAAATTGCAGGATCTCTGACAAATTTTTCAATCCTCTCTGGCCATGGGGAAAGTGTGCCTGAAGACTGGAGGATGGCTAATGTGGTTACACATTTTAAGAGGAGTGGTAGAGATGAACTAGGAAATTACAGGCCGGTGAATCTCACATCACAGATTAATACTCACTTGCAAAGGGTTAATTAGGGACAGTCAGCATGGCTTCATCGGAGGGAGGTCATGCCTAATAAAATGTGTTGGAAGTTTCTGAAAATGTGATCAGGTGTGGGGATGACAGAAATTCAGTTGATGTAGTTTATATGGATTTTAGCAAAGCTTTTGACAAGGTTCCAGATGAGAGACTGAGAAGGTTAAAGTACATGGAACTGAAGGAAACTTGGTGAGATGGATCATAAATTGGCGTAGTAATAAGATAAAAATAGTAGTAGTAGAAAGCTGTTTGACTGACTGGAGTCCAGCATCCAGCAATATACCACAAGGATCAGAACACAAAGAATATAGATGAAACGAAGAGGGAACGTTCAGCAAATTTGCAGATGGCACCAAGATTGGTAGCATGGTTAATAGCAAAGAAGATTGTAGGTTGTAGGTTACAGGAAGATATAGATGGTTGGTCAGATGGGTAGATGGTATTTAACCCTGACAAGTGTGAGGTGGTACACTTTGGAAGAAAAACAAAACAAGATGAGGGAGTATTTAATGAGTGACTGGACAATGGGTAGTTTAGAGAAACAGAGCTATCTTGGAGTAATTATTCACAGATCCCTGAAGTTGGCAAAGCGCATGAACTGGATAGTTAAGGCAGCATATGGGACACCTGCTCTCATCAGTCATGGCATCGAGTATAACAGCAAGGAGTTAATGTTGGAGTTTTACACAACTTTGTTCAGGCCACAGTTGGAGTACTGTATGCCGTTCTGGTCAGCTCACAACAGGAAAGATGTGATAACACTAGAGGGGATACAGAGGAGGTGCACCAGGATGTTGCCTGGGATGAAGACATTGAGGTATAAGGAGAGAACAAGTAGGCTTGGACTGTTTTCTTTACAGCAGCAAAGACTGAGGAGGGACATGATTAAGGTGTAGAAAATTATGGGGCGTATGGATAAGGTTATTAAGAAAGCATATGGTGTTTTGGCTTTCATTAACAGGGGGATCAAGTTTAAGAGCCGCGAGGTTATGCTGCAGCACTACAAAACCCTGGTGAGACCACACTTGGAATACTGTGTCCAGGTCTGTTCGCCCTATTGTAGGAAAGGGGTGGAGGCTTTGGAGAGGGTGCAAAGGAGGTTTACCAGGATGCTGCCTGGACTGGAGGGCTTGTCTTACGAGGAGAGGTTGACGGAGCTCGGACTTTTCTCTCTGGAGAGAAGGAGGAAGAGAGGTGACCTGATCGAGGTGTACAAGGTAATGAGAGGCATGGATAGAGTCGATAGCCAGATACTCTTCCCCAGGGCAGGACTGACTGCCACAAGGGGTCATAGTTTTAAGGTGTTAGGAGGAAGGTGTAGAGGAGTCGTCAGAGGGAGGTTCTTCACCCAGAGAGTTGTGAGCGCATGGAATAGTTTGCCAGTGGTAGTCGTGGAGCGGAGTCATTAGTGACATTTTAAGCGACTGCTGGACATGCACATGGACAACAATGAATTGAGGGGAATGTAGGTTAGGTTATTTTGTTTTGTTGTTGGATTAGGATTATTCCACGGCACAACATCATGGGCCAAGGGGCCTGTACTGTACTTTTCTATGTTCTATGTATGGACAAGGTGAATGAGGGCAGCTGTTCCCTTTAGTTGGGGAGTCGGTCACAAGAGAGCATAGTTTTAGGGTAAGGGGTAGAAGATTTAGAGGTGATTTGGTTAAGGAAAAACCTTTTCACTCATGAGGTGGTGGGAATTTGGATGCACTGCCTGGGAAGGTAATGAATACTGAAACCTCACAACATTTAAAATATTTGGATGAGTATGTCAAGGATACTGGGACAAGTGCAGGAAATTGGTATCAATGGGATATCAATTGGTATATGAATGGGAATTCAGAGGAATTCTAAGGTAAGTAACTTCCCTCAATTTCTCAAAGCTGATATATCATTTACAAGGCTCAAGGCATGAATGTATTAGAAAACTGTCTGCTTGCTTGGTCAAGTACAGTTCCAATAATATCCAAGAAGCAAGACACCATACAAGATAATGCCTTTTTGATTCGTACCTCATGCATAACTAGGAACTTTCACTCCCTCCAGTACCATTACAAACAGTCAGCACTGTATACAGCTGCGAGCTGCAGTGCATGAACTAATCAATGCTCTTTCAAAAAGTAACATCAAAATCTGCAATCTCTGACACCTAGAAGAAGGGTGGCAGACTTATGGGAACATAAGCCAATCCAAGTTTCCAACCAAGGCACACTCCATCCTGACTTGGAACTACATCAACCTTCCTTCACTAATGCTGGAAACCTTTAACAGTACTGATGTGCACGCACAAGAGAAGTTGCAGCAATTCAACAAGATGGCTCACCACCATCCTCTCAGGGAAAATTAGAGATGGTGGGCCTGCATTCCAAAGTTAAATAAAGTAAAATACACAGCCTCATTATAATATTTAAAATGCTAACCTCTCTGGACAAGGAGATATGCTAGAGCCCAAAAACTGGAGTAAAGGGCCCCAGGCGGGGAAGACACTGTGTTTCGGCAAAGGGACTTGAGCCAAGCTAAGGTGTACAAAACTACAAGGATATAGACAGGAAGAAATTATTCCCCTTAGTAAAGAGTCAATAACCAGGGGTCACAGTTTTAAGGTAAGGGCAGGTAGGCTGGAGAGAATTTGATGGGGTAACTTACTGGCTGAAAAGGGTGCTAAGGGCAGGAACCCCTACAATATTTAAGAGCTATTTACATGAACACTTAAAATGCCATAACATATAAGGCTATGGGATAACTGCTGGAAAATGGAATCAGAGTAGACACGTGCTTGATGAGTGGTCTGGGCATAATGGACCTCTTTCCATGCTGTAAAAACTCCATAACTCCATTATATTGTTTGGAATTACCAACCCTCCTAGGATTTCAGACATGTTATTCTCTTTCTTTGCAGAGATGTTCTATAGCAAATATTTAAGTAATTTTTCATAAAGATACAGCTAGATAAGTAACTAAAACTTAAGATATAGCTCATCTGAATAACCACTTGTGTGGAACACTAAGCAGATCAGAACTATTTATTTAAAACTTCAAAATAGTTCATCATGGTAGTGGACTTTAATTTAATGTCATATGCAGTGACAGAATGATTTATATCAAAACTAAAACTTTAACATTTCATATGCGTGGCAAGCTATGAAGAATATATTATCAAGTTGGCACTTGGGTACAATCAGAGAACTTGATCAGTGCGCTATATATGAAATGATCATACATGCAGTGGAAATGTTTAACAGCACTCAATCTTAGATTAAAAACTTGGCCAGCGTTTTAAATATTAAACAGATTCTGGCCAACGGATATACATTTTTAAAAAAGTCTCTGCACACTTCACGTTCACAGAGGTGTACTGCTAAAGTAGAAAACCCATAGATTTACCACTGAAAATGCAGGGTAACAGAGCTCCTCAAAATAATCACTACTGTATAACAGTAACATGTGTACATTTTTACTTCTCAAAAGATTACTTCCTCATAGCAGAATTCCTCACTCTCGTGTTGCCGAATTTGATAACTCAGTTAAGATCAATAATTTGTCATGCCTGCAAAACCACAGCCTCAATAGTACATCTTTTCTTAAATGTGTTATGAAGTACTATTTTACCTTTCATTGTTTCTTCAAAAGAACATGGAGGGACAGGAATTTCTTTCTTCACATTTACGTCTGAGGAACTTGCTGAAACACAAATAGAATACATACTGAATTTTTTCAACACTCAATATTTTGTCCAGTATTCCTTTTGCTAAACATTATAACTATTCACCTTTATACATTGCACATTTATTTCTCTATGAAGACAGCACAAACAAGAATCAAATTACTATATAATACTGAAATCATTTAACCAGATATTTGTATTCAGATGAAGCATTTAAAATATTAAAATAATATTTTCCCAGGTCGTAGATTGTACTTAATACCAAAGAAGTCCATGCTCTTCTACTTTGTGGCTTGATCACAGTCAAACAACCTCACAGGGCACGTATAAATACAATATTCCCTTTAACAAGCAAATAATAAGATCAGTTTCTGAATTTCCTGATTTAGGATTTATTTACCAATAGTTTTGGTTTAGCTCAGGAGGCTGGCCAGCTGGTTTGCAAAGCAGAGTCATGCAAGCAAGCGAGCAACTCTACAACTTCATCCACCACCCAAGCTACAAATCTTCTCAAAAGCTACTTCAATTTTCACTAAAAATCGTTGTGGTGGGTCCATCAGCAGGATCATGTTATTCTGGAGTAGACTGAGGATGGAGACAAATTCGTGAGCGTTGCCAAATTTAAGGGTGATACTCCATAAATGTTCAAAATCAGAACAAAGGCATGTGAGAAGTCAAAAAAAAAGGCCATTTGTAGCCAACAGTGATTCCCATGTTTTTGGGACAAATTCCTTGGCCATGGGGCAGCTGAGGAGCATTCTTGCAATGATCTTCCCTTTAGCAAAAGAAGATATCCCCCAGTTGGACTTGTCACATTGATTGAATATAGTCACGTTCACAGCTTCCTTCATTTCCACAACATGCATTTTTTGCTTCTTTGAGTGATATGAAATTGTGCAGCATGCCGGAAGTGCATCCCCATTGTGTTTCAAAATTAGAGGAATTCCTACAGCTCAAAGGCTGCATTGTTTTTGAGAAGTTGAAATTCTTTTCAACTTTACTGTAGATTGGAATAACACTGAGACAAGCCACAAAGGGTGTTCCGGAATGGAGTTGAGGATTTTTGAGTCAAAGACAGGCCTCTCAGCTTGAACCCTTAAATGTCCTCTCAAGTACACAGTGACTGTCTCCCTGTCCTTGATGACCCCCCCTCTATGCTTGGTTGTCAGCAGTGTGGGGTGAGTGCTTGGGACATAAATCATTTTGACAGCATTGAGGAAGCTGTGTTTCCTTGATGTTTGCAAGTTTTTACATTTCTCACACTTTCAGCCAAGCATTTTTCTGTAATATTGTGCATTTGATGCCATACCACTGCTTTCAGATGCCTGTATAAATGGAGTTTTAAATAAATGGGCTGTGCAGCTTCCAGTCAATGAAAGCCTTGGGCTTAAACTCAATTAAGTCCTGTAGTTCATGGATTATCTTTAATCAAATCAGTCACAATGCTTTCTGACAGATTAGAGCAAATGTCTCTTCTTTGCAAGTGCTGGTTTTGGATGATCTTTGGGCCATTCAGGCACTATGGGTACACTGTACCGACCAGTGGCTGGAAGTTGAGAGTTGACAGTATGGCACCAACTGAGAAGAGTTGCCGAGGTGAGATTTTCAAGGCCATGATAAATTTTAGTGCGGCAAGCTCCAATTGCCTCCATCAATTAGGGTCACACTGATTAAAACAGTAGATCAGATGGGTCAATGTCAGTGCAGCAGTCATTACCACCTATCATTGTGCTAGAAAATCATTGCCTTAGCGCAATCCAGCAATTTAAATGCTAATTCAGGAATTCCCAAACTAAATTTGTCCCTCTCCCATACAAAATTCTGTTTGAGTACATGTGTATTCTTCCATGGAATGACTGTCTATTTTCTGAAATGTATCGAATTCCCTCGAGGCAGGGATGAGCTTCAATAATTCACATTTCTTGTAAATTTCTCAAGAACTTTAATAAAATAGTCAAATCATCTTCACTGTTCAATCAATGGGCCTCTGTTGTTTCCCTCAAATCCTTTGTGGGATTAGATTCCCTGCAATGTGGAAACAGGCCCTTCAGCCCAACAAGTCCACACCGCCCCTTGAAGCATCCCACCCAGACCCATCCCCCTATAACCCACACACCCCTGAACACTACGGGCAATTTAGCATGGCCAATCCACCTAACCTGCACATCTTTGGACTGTGGGAGGAAACCAGAGCGCCCAGAGGAAACCCACGCAGACATGGGGAGAATGTGCAAACTCCACACAGACAGTTGCCAAGGCTGGAATTGAATCCGGGTCCCTGGCACTGTGAGGCAGTGCTAACCACTGAGCCACCGTGCCGCCCAAAATTCGAGTGTTACTGGCAAAGCCAGCATATGCTGATCATCTCCAACTGCCCTTGAATTATGTGCCTTTCCAGAGCAGAGACAATCCAGCACACTGCTATGTGTCTGAAGTCACATGTAGGCTAGAAAAGGTAAGTACAGCAGATTTTCTTCCGAAAAGTCATTTGTGAGCCAAATGAATTCTTACGACATCAATAATAATTTTATGTCACCATAACTAAGGCTAGTTTTCAATTCCAGGTTGTACTAACTGAATTAAAATTCCATCAATTTCTGTGATATGATTTGAATCCAAGTCTTCAGAGTTCAGACTATCTCCGTAGTCTTACAAAATAATTAAATTCCAATTTAACTTAAGTGACACTGCCAAGATGAGAATTCAAAATATATATGATATATATGCATATGGATGGAGCCCAAATATATTCCTACAGTTGTATAATCCTTGCAAAAATCTCATTACTAGAGCAACCAGTCCAGGGATACAGGCACTACCAGTGTGTCTCAAGACATAAGGATATTAACTGGTTAATTACATCACTTGCATACAATTAACCACAAATATACAATCAACAATTGTCCATGTGCAAATAAACCTGATTTTGCCTGATTCAATGTGTGATGAACTAAATGCAATCCACTGGCTATATTTGGTCATTCCTGCCACAAGAGATTTGCCAAATTTAAGAGAAAAGGAAAAATAATATAGAGATAATGGGGTTTTTGATGGAACCCAGAATATATTAAAGTAAGTTAAGAAAGAATTACCTAGAAGAATTATGTTAAATCATATGTAAAACTTAGTAAATTAGGTTTGTCAAAATGTTGCTATAATCTAGTGACACCAACAGACTGCTGTCACTGCTTTTCCAACTGGCTGCATCAGTAACCAACTAGGCCAACTAAGGTACTAATCAATTAAATTATCAAATTTATTTGTACTTGATTTATCATGGCCTTTGCTCTCCAAGTTCAAACATTTAAACAGACAATGAAGCAAAGACATTGTGTTGAACTTCACTAACCTGGATCAGGGGTGAAAGTGAAAGGTTGCATTTCATGTGACCTTCCAGCATTGGTTACGATATAAATTCCAACTGAAACAGGTGATGTAATGTGTGGATTGTGATATGGAGGAACCTTAACAATTAGATGATTCTTTGAAAAGAAACAAAACAAAAATCACATACGGTGAATAGGTAACATTATTAATCTCAAATTCTTTTAAGAATGCATTAAAAATTGCCCATTTAGAGACAAAACAATATAGATAAATGCAACAAATATTGCTTAAAGGGCAAGAAATACAGTGGAACATTCAGCCTACAAACTTCAAACATGGAAGGGTGTGAAAAACAATGGTCCTAAATATTGGTTGCACAAATAAATACAGCTCCATGGAGTGATAATCTGCTGGAGGGATGATCCAGTCAGGCCATGTGGGTTAAACTGATGAACAAAGGGGCAATCATAATGCTGGGAATGTACTGTAGACCTCCAGAGTGGGAGACAATGAGACAGAAAAGAGATAGACAGTGGAAGTGTTGGAGAGAAAATATACAAATTTCTCAGATGTGCAAATAATAGGGAATTTAATCTGTCCTATTACCAACAGAGTCAGAAATGATGTTACAAGTAAGACCATCAGACATAGGAGTGGAAGTAAGGGCATTCGGCCCATTGAGTCCACTCCACCATTTAATCATGGCTGATTGGCATTTCAACTCCACTTCCCTGCACTCTCCCCGTAGTCCTTAATTCCTTGTGAGATCAAGAATTTATCAATCTCCATCTTGAAGACATTTAACGTCCCAGCCTCCACTGCACTCTGTGGCAACGAATTCCACAGGCCCACCACTCTCTGGCTGAAGAAACATCTCCTCATTTCCGTTTTAAATTAACCCCCTCTAATTCTAAGGCTGTGCCCATGGGTCCTGGTCTTCCCGCTAAGCCATACATTATCTTGTAAGTTTCTATTATATCTCCCCTCAACCTTCTAAACTCTAATGAATACAATCCCAGGATCCTCAGCCATTCATCGTACGTTAAACCTACCATTCCAGGGATCATCCGTGTGAATCTCCGCTGGACACGCTCCAGTGCCAGTATGTCCTTCCTGAGGTGTGGGGCCCAAAATTGGGCACAGTATTCTAAATGGGGCCTAACTAGAGCCTTATAAAGTCTCAGAAGCACATCACTGCTTTTATATTCCAAACCTCTTGAGATAAACGACAACATTACATTTACCTTCTTAATCACAGACTCTACCTGCAAGTTAACGTTTAGAGAATCCTGGACCAACACTCCCAGATCCCTTTGTACTTCTGCTTTACGAATTTTCCCACCGTTTAGAAAATAGTCCCTGCCTGTATTCTTTAAAGTGCAATTAGGTGAATGAGTCCATAACCAACTCAAAAAAGAAGAAAAAAAATAGCTTCAGGAAATGAAGTTAAGCAGGAGCAAAGGATGTCAGTAGGATAATCAGTTAGATGTCATGTTTCCCATTCCATAACCACAATGGGCCAGGAATGAAATTTCTTAGTTAGAAAAGGCTAATTTTACTAAGCTGAGAAGTGATTTAGCTAAAGTGCACTGGAAAGAGCTACTTGAATATGAAAGTGCAACAGCAATGACAGGCTTTTCAAAAGAAATAGCGATGGTTCAGAACAGTATGTTTTCATAAAGACAAATGGCTGGGACTCCCAAATTTAAATCTGCCTGAGTATCAAAGGCAAACGGGTAGAATGAGGTAAAATAGGAAATCTTATGTCAAATACTTAGAACTCAAGATTGCAGAAACCTGAAGGGGAAGAAAATGCAGTGTGAAATTAAAAAGGAAATTAGAAAAGCAAAGAGATGTTATGAAAAATTACTGGCACGTAAACGAAGGATAATCCAAAAACATTTTTTCAGTACATAAGGATGAGGAGGAGATGGCAATGAGACATTAAAAGGGTGTCTCACTGCTGACAGTGCACTATTATTTATTAAAGAAAGGGTGGGATAGGTCAAAACTGAGGAAGGGTCACTGGACCCGAAACGTTAACTCTGATTTTTCTTCTCTGATGCTGCTAGATGTGCTAAGCTTTTCCAGCAACTTATGTTTTTGTTCAGGAATTACAGCTCAGTCACTTTAACACTGCTGGACAAAATACTTGGCAAAAACATGTAAAAAGAAGCAAATAATCAAGGTCAGTCATAGATTAGTGTAGAGAAGGTCATGTGTCACTAACGTGTAACAGAGATTCAACAATAGCAAAAGTTATTTTGTTTAATGTTGAGATGAGAGTTGCTGTCTAGGCCAGCATTTGTTGCTCATTCCTAAATACCCTCATGAGGATGGTTGTCTGCATAGATTTCAAAAAGGCTGCTGACACGTCCAACGTATTAAACTAGTTAGAAAAATTTTGAATTTCGAGGGCAAGTGGCAAGCTTGTTCCAAAACTGGTTCTGTAACATAAGGAAAAGTCTGTGGGCTAGAAGTGTTTTTGTGAAAAGGCAGTAAATCCAGAAAATCTTGTCACATTTAAAAAGTGCTTGAATATTCATTTGAAGTACCATAATCAAAGGCTATCAAGCAAAGGTAGAAAAGTGGGATTTGGTGGATGCATCTTTTGCAAACATCACAAACACAAGCCCTTTCTATGCTTTTAATTCTTATTCTTTGAAATAGGAGTGAAATTCAAAATGTAAAGAAAGCTAACCAAACACTGAACCTATAGATGTTTAGTACCAGTGAAAGATCAAAACTTGTTCTGTAAAAAAATTCTTATTAGTGAAGAATTAAACAGTTTTACGACTTGCTACGGTGGAATATGAATCTAAGACCTCTTGGTTGCCAATCTAGCACCCCGACTATGAGGCTGCCATACTCTTACAGTCGGCTTAGATGTAGGATTTTGGACAACATACAGCATACAGTGATGATACGGAGATGGCTGTGAGCTATGAACACCAGAACAGTGGTATCCATTAACATGAAAGTCAGAAATGCTGTGTGTCGGAGTACTGGCACAGAGATTCTAGTCTGTGGAAAAGAGGAGATGAGATTTCACTGATATAAACCCAGTACATTAATTTGAGCATCTGGCCTGACAAAAGCAGAATTAACTTATGAGAGGAAGTGGGGAAAAAATAAAGGTATAGTTGCTGAAAGTGGAGTAGGAGCAGGAGGTAAAAGGGGTGGTGTGGGAACTATAAAGGACTGAAACAAGACAGGCTTCAGCAATAGATGGTGACAAAAACTGGGAAGAAGATGGAAATCATAAACAATTGCATGATGAAGACAGGAGTAAGAACAGCATAAAGGACTTGGGTAGAAAGAAATGGGGGGGGGGGGTAAAGTCAAATTTAATAATGTACAAGGATGACGGTATAGGTGAAAGCAGGATTTGTGGAGGATGAAGACAAAGCAGAAAAAAAATGGCTGAAGGAGAATTGTATCAGATCATGGGAACTGCGGATGCTGGAGAATCCGAGATAACGAAGTGTGGAGCTGGATGAACACCGCAGGCCAAGCAGCATCTTAAGAGCACAAAAGCTGATGTTTCGGGCCTAGGCTTTTCTGATAAGGGTCTAGGCCCGAAACATCAGCTTTTATGCTCCTAAGATGCTGCTTGGCCTGGTCATCCAGCTCCACACTTTGTTATCTATGGCTGAAGGACAATCCTTCCCCAGTGTTTTTTTTAAAGAAAAGGCTTTTTCCAGAAATAAGCTGTAAAAGCCTACTGGTACAAATTTGTACCTACCAGACAGATATTCTGAATTCAACAGTCACTCCTTTAAGCAATCTGCGCACATCTTATTTTTATGGAAATTGACTCTCAGTGCTCTGTATATTGCACACAGGCAGTAAGCAAATAGTTGATAGCTGTCAGCCATAGCTGAATCAGTAGCGCATCCACCTAGTCAGAAATTTGAGGGCTTATGTCCCATTCCAGTTCTTGAGCACAAAAAGAAAGGCTAACATTTCAATGCAGTACTAAGGAAGTGCTCTACTGTC
The DNA here is from genome assembly GCF_030684315.1 of Stegostoma tigrinum. Classification (NCBI taxonomy): domain Eukaryota; kingdom Metazoa; phylum Chordata; class Chondrichthyes; order Orectolobiformes; family Stegostomatidae; genus Stegostoma; species Stegostoma tigrinum. Next base: position 41,752,541 of record NC_081369.1, read on the forward strand.
AATAGTTCTGTTCTTCAGAGATGATGGTATGCTGAGGCCTTTCAGGTGGTCTAGAATACTCCGTGACATTAAGTTGGTGAGCAAGGGGGATGTCTCCAGGTCCTGGAGAATAATCAGTCAGTCAACATACCACTGTCTCAGAGCTTGTGGTCATTTAGACTTCCTACCATGATGAGACAAGATGAATAAACAATTTCATCTGCTTCATTTAAATTCCAGTGAACATACAAAGTTATAGTTATGATCATATTTACTTGTTTGCAACAACGTAATTTGCACCACATAATCCAAACAAAATGAATATCAAGTATTACACAACTTTCATGAATAATCTTTCTTGATGTTGATTTTATTTACTATGCCCCTACCGCGATCTTTTTGCACTCAATTGCCCATGCTGTCCTTTTAGCTGTGAAATATTCAGATTCAACAGCCAAACACTAGTGTCAGCTTTAAATAAAGTTCAATCTTCTCTCTCTATCCCTGGCTTCACCACCCCAGCAGTGGAATTCACTGACTTGATCTGAAAATAAGACCCGCTGAATTCCAATGAATAAAGCAAATGCAGCAGAAAAGTGTGTGAACAATTAGTGGGATGTCAGAGAACAGAGAATAGTACAGCACAGTACAGGCCCTTCAGCCCACAATGTTGTGCCACCCTATTATCTTACTAAGATAAAACTACCCTGCATACCCTACCTTTTACTATCATCCATGTGCCTATCCAAGAGTCGCTTGCATGTCCTTTAATGGATCGAACTCCACTACCACCGCCAGCAGCACATTCCACGCACCCACTACTCTCTATGTAACCTACCTTTGACACCTCCCCTATACCTTTCTCCAATCACCTTAAAATTGTGGCCCCTCGGAATAATGTTTTTTTTTCCCAGGGCGGAAATGACTATCTTTTATTGGATTAATCACTATGAGTTAACACAACCCTTTTGAAGTATTCTGAGCAAGGGTCGCCAGACTTGAAACGTTAACTCTAATGTTTTCTTCAGATGCTGCCAGACCTGCTGAGCTTTTCCAGAAGCTTAGATTTTTGTTCCTTCTGAAGTATTATTTGTAACTGTGAGCTCTGCTGCCATAAGTACAACACTTGTTAGATAAGATTTGTTCAATAATAATGTTTGAACATACAGCAGAAAAGTTTCCCCCATATCAGAATATGAAAACCTAGAATGCAACACTTAGGTAGTTAGGTTGCACCTAACATAGTTATTTATTTTTTAAAAAAGTATACCTCTTTAACTTGAAGAAAATGCACATTCCAGTCATGATTAGTATTTGTTATTATGTTGTGTTAAATTATTTTAAAAAGTTTTTCTGAAGTCCAAATTTGCTATTATTTTTCAAAGTAATGGGGACTTGAAGTCATAACAGGGGATATAATAGTCTTATTTGCAATCAGCTGAATGCCTCTTACAGAACTAACAGACCTATTCAATTTAAACTTGAAGGTGTTGTTTGCAGGAATAAATCAAAAGATAAAAACATATCAACATTTATAGATAGGTGAATGGTATGACAGGCATAGAAAAACAACATAACAAAACAAGGCAATGTAAATTGGCAACAAGTGAAAAGATTACAGGAACTAAGTACAATACCACAGAATACAGAATGAATATAAACATTCTTTCCCTTTCATGCAAGTGCTGTGAGCATCTAAACTCACCTGATGGAAAAGTTCCATGTCAATTTCAGCTTCTGCTTTCCAAGGATTATTCTCCTCTAGTTAAGATAAGCAATTTTGTTAAAAAGTTAATAAATATTATTCCAATGTCAGTATTACATGGTATTACTGTATTTCAAATTTTATTGTGACAGTACTTTTCGTGTGAAGCAGCTTGAGTGCATATTGGTGAATGTCATAGTAAGTGAGATACAGCTGCACATAGCCTTGAATGGAGACTTGGACACTAAAACATACAGGAGCCAAAGAATTCTCCTCACATTAGCCAAAACCTATCTCCCAAAAAAGTTCCAAACAGATTACCGGGGCCATACTTGGTTATTAATTTTCAGACAGTTACTGCTCCTCAGTGATAATACCACCCAAGGTGCACGTACTTGTTAATTTGAGCTATTCATAACATAATGAGTTCAGTAGTTGTTATATAAATGAATACAAACATAAATTTGATAGATTTGTTTCATTACAGCACGAGCTTACCCGAATGACTCTCTTGAAAAATAACCTTCGTGCCTTTTAAAAAGTTTTTTCCAATCAGAAATAATTCTTCTCCTCCTTTCACCGTACAACTGTGCAAGCTTTTTTTCAATATCTCGGGTGCTCCAGCTGGTTGAGCTTTAAATAAAATGAAAAGCAAATCTGGTTTATAATCTATCAAGTGGCGAGATTAAAGTTACACAGTAACTTCAAAATCTTGAAGGATTTACAATCCAACAGTACAATGCAGAAACAATTTTCTTTGGTTCTTTCATCTGTCTGCTAAATTGGGTGAAATAAATTTTAAACTGCTTACAAAAGTTCTGGAGGGGTTTTAATGACAAAAATTAAGGGTAAGAAATTCTGATAAATGACAAATACGTTATAATAAAAACAAATTAGATTCCCCATTCTATCAAGATTCCAATGTAAATTGTATTGTACTGAAAGACATGGAAAATAAACTAAACATCTTCCCAAAGAACCTAGAAAATTCTGAAGGAAACTTCCATCACATGGATGTTCCTGACCACTTCTTAGAAGATGTTCAGCTACGGTGCTGTAAAAGGCCTAATATCTGATTACCTCTGCAAATTTTATTTTCCTCCTCAACAATAAATTTGTTTATTACAGAGTCACAATTTTTGGATTCTTAAATAACCTTTCCTTCTTGAACTGTTTTAATGTCAGTCTGCAGAAGCAGATGTTGTTCACTATGATTTGTATACTTTACCTCTTCAGTAATCTGATTTTGCCTAGCTGCATGGCCCTAAGAATTAGGAATGACGATATTGGAGTTAGCATGCTTGCCAAGAATTTAAGATACAAGCTCTAGCCCAAGTCCACACTTCAGACTAGCACTTTCGTCCAGTACTGTGGGAGTGCTGCACTATTCAGGGTGCTGTCTTTCAGATAAGGCATTAAAGTGATGCTCATTCTGTTCACCAGTGAGCATAAAAATATTACAACATTCAAGATTGAACAGTTGGAATACAACAGTCCTAGTGTTGAAAATAACATGAAAATAACTGATGGGAAAGAAGGAAAAAAAATCCCAAGCAACATGAATAATGTTTGAGCTCACTGCCTAAGAATAAGCAAGCTGACCAAGAGCATTTTTCTCTCAGCCACTAGGTCCTGCTCTGCATATGTGTAAATATACATTGAGTCAATATGTAAACAGTGACTGTGAATAAGTGTGTGTATAGTGTAATTATTTCAAGAGTTCAAATGTGCCTACTGTTGAGTATAGCTCCATATTTGTGAGGAATTGTTTACTTTTTTCATATCACATATTTTTCATATCCAGTACTTTCATAATGCAATGTAGAAAATGTCCTGCAAACAAACATTGAATTACTGTACAAATATTGGAGAAGGTAAGCAGTTTCAAGTGTTTCTTTCAAACTAACGTAGGAAGAAACAAGTCAATTTGGTAATTCAACCATGAATGATGTGTGTTTTGGAAGGTGCAAGAGAAGCAGTTACATGCCACATTAGTATAGAGCCAAAAATTAGAATAGAAATAAAAAGTTATTTTACACTATTTTACTCACTATCTTAGGATTGATTAGTATAATTTCCAGTACAAATTTGAATAACCAGCTTCAAGTAGCAAACACAAATAGCTATATTGAAAACAAGTTTGCTTTTCCCCTCCATTAAATAGTAAGAAAAGCCTGCAGTCATTAATTGTACCATTTAAATTCCATAGGCATGCAAGATGTTTGATACCTACACACAATGCAAGGGTACAATTATTGTCCAGTTAATATTTAACAGACAGCATTACGCCATTTCACTTTTATCTTTAGTGCTAAATTCAGCTTTATGTTTTTGTTGTGTGATATGAAAGACAACACCCTTTAACAAAATAGCCACAATAAGTCATCAAGGAATAAATAGAGTAATTTCTTTTTGTTTGTTTAAGAAAGTTCATTTATGACCTATTAATATTTCATCTTTCAAACTAAAGAAGCATTGCTTATCACTTGCTGTATGGATCTTTGAACTTGAATATAAGCTACCGAATTTGTTAATCATAATATGAATTACTCAATTCTGCAAAACATCGAACTATAAAACCGTATTAACATTATGAAGTTCCTCTCAGAAAGTGATTGCAAAGTATGCTTTAAATTAGAGATAACAGGAACTGCAGATGCTGGAGAATTCGAGATAATAAGGTGTAGAGCTGGACGAACACAGGAAACCAAGCAGCATCTTAGGAGTAGGATTTTGCTTTCAGTTTCGTTGAAACATATTATACCATTCATTTTTTTAATATTTTAGTAAGTTTCCTATGGAACTACTTGAAAGTAGCTGCAGAATATATTGTTTTGAATGATAATATCGTGGCAGTGGTTAAAAATATTATTTGCAAGACAGATATTATATTTTAGGGATTTGCAAAAGGTCTAGAATGACTTTCAGGGAAGTAAACAACAATGTTTGGATGTGGGGGTTGGAATGGAGAATAACTGGGGAGGAACTAATTGGTATTTCTGGAGAGGGTGGGGTGACCATTAGGAATTTGGAGTCATGACAGAAAATGCTGAATTACTCAACAGCTCTAGCGACGTGTGTGGTGACAGAAGCAGAGTTAATAATTCACCCTTTGATCAGAACTGGAATTTAGAATGCTGTACTGATGACCTGGGAGCATTTATGATGCAGTGGTAATTTGGGGTAAATGAAGAATCAGAAGGAGGATAGCGAGGAAGTTTAGAAGTGTAAAGTTTGCCAAGAGTTACACGGTCTCTTTCACGAGTAGCTCTTAGCTGGCAGGATTTCCTCTCCCGGGGACTTGATCTCACAGAAGCACTACTGCTGCTCAATCGAATCTCTAGTTGGAACAGCGCCTTCCCCAAAAAGAGGGGATGCACTGCTCTCACCAGCTCGTGAAACCCTCATTCCCAACATCAAATTCTACCACGTGATAGAGTTTCTCAACAGCTTCATACAGAATTTCCGAAGCATGGTGAAGGGTTTCCAAACGTGATGCACAACCAGATAGCCCAAAAAAAACATGATTTTAAAAGAAAGCAGTACTTACTGCATAAGATGGATGATGAAGGTGTCTGCAGAGTTAAAGTAGACCCATCAGCACGAATAATATTAACTCTGAATACCAACCGTGCACGCGTACTTTTTTTCTTGGATCCTGCAACACCAATTCGTGCTTCAACATCAGCATTTCTTAGTTTTAAAATTCCCACACAGTCAACCCTGCAAATACAAAATGGCCTAATTTTTAAAAAAAGTGTGTAACAATTCTTACTGCCACAGAATCTTCTATCTCAAGCCGCCACTCTTGCTTCCCCGATCCCCAACAATAACTTGGTTTTTGTTTTGAACAAAGGGCCAGTAACATGAAGGATGGTCTAAAGTTAGTTCACAGGTATCGCAACAGGATGCAAGTTCACAGGTCCCACATTGACAGCGACAGTAAAGGAAATATGAACGATTGGGGCAAGTTCACACATCACAGGCACAGACTGCAACTCACTCATACTCACTCAAATTTGGAGCCTTGGTGGATTGAAAGTCACCTGTGCAATGACTGCACAAAAATGGATGACATAACATGCATAAGTGCAAAGAGCAAAATATTTACAACCTGACGTCCTGCTAGGGACAATTGCAACAATTATGCCTCAACTTCACAAGTAAGTGTGTATGAAACAAACCACACCAGGTTAGAAGTAATTTGCATGGGTTGCTAACAGTTTGGCTAAAGGGGTAGGCAGTCAAAGATGAGTGGTTTATGAAAAGATTTCAAATAGACTTAGACCAATTAGCCTGAAGGTTCTATCAATTATGCTGGAGCAATGAGGTGAGATGATACACAGCAGTCCAGAGGCAGAGGAATAGAGAACCTGGAGCTAAAACCACTGAGACTTATGGACAAGACCAAGAACAAAATTTTTTTCTCAGTGTGATGTGAGCAACTGCAAAAGTGAGAATGAAAAAACTCAGAATTTCAATACAGGAAAAGAAGAAATTGCAATTTTCCCCTCAAATCTTAAATAGTGACCAGAATATCACACTGACCAGCAACAACGTGAATTTGATGCATCTGCATCTCAAAGAAGCCCTATATTCCCATCACTTTCAATTTTCCTCTCCTTCCCCAAGAAACTAAACAAAGCAAGTTTTTGACATGTAAATCAGCATGGGTATTTGGCAGTTGCAGCCGAGTGAATGCATGTCCCAGTTATCATACAAATGCTTCTTCACAAAATCCCTGCATACCCTTTGGCCTCATCCTCCTTGTTCATTTATCCACATATGTTGGCATTGGCAAACCACCAGTTTCTTCACATCACCATATCTCATCTTGGGCAAGGTCCATTCCCCACTTCATACCCTCAACACTTTAATTTGGAGCACAGCAATGCCCATGACATGCAAGTTTCTGTCAGGTAATTTGGTGTGCAGGATGACATACATCTCATGTATTTATACAAGAAACATTCTATGGCTCTTCACTTGTCTTCTTAGTGCTCACTGATTTTGCACCTAATTGGAGGGTGCCAACCTGTTTCTACTTTGGATAGCTTTCTATGCATGCTCACTGACTTATAGACAGCCAACGTCTGTGGGCTCACATTGCTTTTGAGTACAGAGGGAGAGGTGGACAGCTTATCATAGCAGGGAGCAGTGATCAGCCAAATGGGTTAGGCATGTCACTGAATGGCACAATGCTCAATCAACATGACACCTGCAGCACATGCAACAAACAAAATGAGTGTGCTTCAAGCAAATGACCATTTGTTAACCTCAAAGTGGAGCAATCCTTACTAGGGTGGAGAGAGACTACACGTTGTCAGGGGACACTGCCACAGTCAGTGAAGGGCTTGGCACTACCAGAGTCTGTGATCGATATCCCTGCAGACCAGATAGAGAGGCATGTTCAGTCCTGCAAGTCAACAATCACCACTGAGGCAATTAACGGTAGGTTAGTTGGGATGCTCTGGACACACTATCCATAGTCAGTTAGGTCTGTGTTGCAATGTCAGACTGGAGAGTGGGAGAAGGTAAGGCCTGGGGATTTGGTCAGTAATAGTCAGGGGCAGTGCATGGAGTGCCTGGAAAGTAAACAACTCAAGTCCGAGGATGAGCTTCACAGTGCTGGATTCCTGAAGAATGGTTACAGTGACATGGGCAATTGGACCAGTGGGGGAAGGATCTCTGTGAATGGGGGTGGGAGACTGGGAATTCCAGAAATGAGGGGTACACGTTAGTCAAGGTAATTCAGGCCTCTATAGGCCAAAAACAGCTGGAAATTTCTAAAGCAATTGGCTCTGGGGTAGAGACATTAATAGTTTAAAAAGGGACTCAAATACCAGGGAAAGGGGGAGGCCACTAGGACAGGGATATTAACACAAAGGGAACAAGGCAGCTTTGGGACAGATTTAAGCATCACAGGCCTGGCAATGCTAGACTGGAAGTCAACAAACAACGACTGTTCTAAATGGCTGACACCACAGGCAGACAGGAGCAGTTAAGAGGCTCCTGAGGTTTTCATTTCATCAACATATTCAGAAGTCAATGCTCTGCAGCTCCACAAATGTACACTTTTCTTTTATGTACAGAGGTCCCCAGTTTACAGAACATCCAACTTCCACTCGTTCATATTGATGAACGTGATCCCATAAAGGGAGTTTTTTTTTAAAAAATCAATTTTAAAGACATGACATGCAAACATTTCCTCATACTTAGAATGGATATTTTATATTTTCCTGCATCATATTCAGGGTGGCACGGTGGCTCAGTGCTTAGCACTACTGCTTCACAGAGCCAGGGACCTGGGTTCAATTCCACCCTTGGGCCACTGTCTGTGCGGAGTTTGCACATTCTCCCTGTGCCTGCATGGGTTTCCTCACACAGTACAAAAATGTGCAAGTTAGGTGGATTGGCTATACTAAATTGCCCACAGTGTCCAGGGATGTGTAGATTTGGTGGGTTATAAAGGGACAGGTCTAGGTGGGATGCTCCAAGGGTCAGTGTGGACTTGTTGGGCTGAAGGGCCTGTTTCCTCACTGTAGGGATTCTTATGATTTTAACTTGCATACAAACTGATTTGTGAACAAACCCAAGACTGGAACCCATTCGTATCCCAGAGACTGCCTGTATGCAAGGATGTGCTTTGTAATGTGGAAGGGTGCCTTTTGTTTCTTTGTTTTAGTCATTAATGGGATGAGATTGCCCATCCCCAATTACCCAGAGGGCAGTTAAGAGTCAACCACATTGCTGAGGGTCTGGAATCACATGCAGGCCAGACCAGGTAAGGATGGCAGTTTCCCTCCCTAAAGGGCATGAGTCAACCAGATGAGTTGACCAGCTTTTCCTGACAATCGACAATGGATTCATGGTCATCATTAGATTCTCAATTCCAGATATTTTACTGAATTCAAATTCCACCATCTGCTGTGGCAGGATTCAAACCCAGGTCCCCAGAACATGATCTGGGTTCTCTGGATTAACAGTCCAGTGATAATACCACTATGCCATCATCTTCCCTATAAACCAAAAGTGCTCCTAGAATAACTGATGATTTATTTATAGTAGCCACATGTGCCTAACTGCAGTGGGAAGTTGATGCCATTTTCTCAAGCAAAACACTTGATATTCTTTGCCCCTGCTCAGGCACTAAGATTTTCCACCATCACTGGCTTCTCTCAGGTACAGGCACTATCAACAGCAACCACATAGTTTTGCGAGTGCCCCATCACCTACTTACAAAGTTCATAAGAAAATGCTTCCACTCCACCAGTGTTCAAACTATATGAGGTACAGTAAAGCCAAATCTTAAAGCTTTGCACAAGATATTTCTGACTCTTTCAGAGATCTTCGAGCCATATAGGGAAGGCCACAAGGAGACAAGGTGCTGCTTCAAACCTTTAAGATCTCAGATCGATGCAGAATAAAGATACAATGCTGCTCAAGCTATTACCAGGGCCTTAGTAGAACAGACTACAGGCCTCCTTAAAATAAGGTTTTAACACCTGGACAGCTCCAGTGAAGCTTACAGTACAGCCTGGAAAGCATGTGCCACTTCTTTGTGCTATATGTGCCCTTCACAACTAAAGCCAACTCGGGGAAGGGTAGTTTTTTTTTTACAATTCACTTGTGAGATGTGGTCTTCGTTGGCTGGCCAGCACTTATTGCCTGCCCCTAATTGCCCCTGAGAAGGTGGTGATGAGCTGCTTTCTTGAACCTCTGCAGTCCATATGCTGTAGATAGACTCGCAACACTATTTGGGGGGAATTCTACGATTTTGATCTGGCAACAATGAAGAAACAGCAATATATTTCCAAGTAAGATGGTTAAGTAATATGGAGGGGAACTTGCAGATGCCAGCGTTCCCATGTAAAAGCTGCCCTACATCTAAATGTATTTAGATAGAAGTGGTCATGAGTTTGGAAGGTGCTGTGTAAGGATCTTGGTCAATTTCCTGCAGTGCATCTTGTAGATAGCACATACCGCTTCTGATGAGTGTCACTGCTGGTGGAGGGAGTGGATGTCTATGGATAATCAAGCAGCCTGCTTTGATCTGGATGTATCACGTTTCTTCAGTGTTGTTTAAGTTGCACTCGTCCAGGTAAGAGGGAACACTCCATCACACCCCTGGCTTCTGCTTTGTAGATGGTGGATATACTCTGGGGAGTCAGGAAATGAGTAACTTACTGAAGTATTCCTCAATGCAGATCAAAATAGGAGATTGAAAGTGAGTTTCTAAAGATGAAGACCAGCACAGTAACCACAAAAGAGGGCCATCCAACAGCAATGTATCATTAAGCATGAGTGCCTAGAGAGAACCTAATTTAAACAGGATAAACGAGCTGGGTTTGCTCTTTAATTGTTTAGAATTCTGCTACTAATTGGGCCTAATGCATAGGACTTGTGGACTTTCTTATTTTTGCAGGACCTACCTTTGTGTTCCTGAAGCAATATCTTGTTATCCAACGAACTGCACACTTGCTATCCTTGTAAGATCCAATTTTCAAGTGTCTACACATTACATATTACACATCCTACCGAGTAGTAGAAGGAAAAGCAGCATTGAGACAGTGCATTAGCACTGCGTGTGAGTGAAGTTAGTCAGTTCTCAAAGCTTCTATCAGGATGTCATATAAAAGTAGTTGTCTAGTGAAGTCTCTCATGATAGACAGCAAGCTGTGACGAATCCTGGTCTCTTCCATCATCCAGAACCCAATGTTTCAGTTAGTGGAGAGTGTGAAATTGCCCTCAAATACTTCAGCATAATATGAGCACACAAACAAGGATCAAGAGTAGGCCATCCAACTCTTCGAGCCTGTTCTGACATTTAACAAGATCATCCCTAACTTGACTGTAATCTCAACCACATTTCCACCTTCCCTGATAACCTTCCTCCCCCTTACTTACCAAGAATCTATGCTTCTACTGCTGCTTCTACCACCTTATATGACAATCTGGTCTCCTTAAGGTGAAGTTCCAGTGCTAGGACAGCTCCAACAGAGTGTCGAGTACAGCCCAGATGGCACTTGTCCATTCCCTGGTGGCAGACTGTACCCTTCACAACTGGAGCTGATGGGTGAAGGGGAGATGTTCAGGAAGCAAATTAAACAGAAGACTGAAAGCAACCTTTTGAGGATGAACAGGAGGACCATCCAAGACAGCAAGATGCAGCAATACATCAAGCCTCAGAATCCAGACATAACCTATTTGAAATCTATTCCAAGTTATCAGTCTGGTGAATCTTCTCTGAGCTGGCTTCTATCACATTCACATCCTTAATTAAAGTGACAAATACTGCATATAATACCCCTGATGTGATCTCGTCTGTGCCCTGTATAACTGATACATAACTTCCCAACTTTTATACTTATTTCTCTTTTCAATAAAGCATAGCATTCTACTAAGTTTTCCAATCAGTTCCCATACACACACTCCAGGGCACCCAGAAGGTGAAAGTTGCCAGAGGATCCTCACTGGGATATTGGTGATTCTAACCTGCAAGTCATCACCATTATCCCCTCCAGTCTGATCTCAAAACTCTGATACATCGGTCTCAGCTCTGCCCTCTGTAACTGGATGCCCAGTTTCCTGACCCACAGACTGCAATCACTGAAGATAGCTAACTGCATCTCCTCCACAATAACACTCAACACTGCAGCCCCCCAAGGATGTGTCTTCAGCCCCCTACTGCTCTTAGATTAATTCCCTACAACGCGGAAACAGGCCCTTCGGCCCAACAAGTCCACACCGCCCCTTGAAACATCCCACCCAGACACATCCCCCTATAACCCACACACCCCTGAACACTACGGGCAATTTAGCATGGCCAATCCACCTAACCTGCACATCTTCGGACTGTGGGTGGAAACCGGAGCACCCGGAGGAAACCCACGCAGACACGGGGAGAATGTGCAAACTCCACACAAACAGTTGCCCGAGGCAGGAATCGATCCTGGGTCCCTGGCACTGTGAGGCTGCAGTGCTAACCACTGAGCCACCGTGCCGCCCCTTTTCCTGTACACTCAAGTGTATTGCTAAATTCTGAACGAATGCTGACAACACCACTGTGGTTGGATGGAAGTCTAACAATGATGAGTCAAAATACAGAAGGGAGATCAAAGACTTGGTGATGAGGTGCAATGAGAACAACCTCTCTCTCAACATCAGCAAGACTAAAGAACTGATCGCCAATTTAATAAAGGAAGGAGGAGAAGACACACCCATCAATATCAAAAGAACTGAGGTGGAGAGGGTGGAAAGCATCAATTTCCTAGGAGCGACAATAACCAACAACCTGTCTTGGGCTTCCCATGTTGATGCGCTGGTCAGGAATGCCTATTCGTCCTCAGGCAGCTCAGGAAATTTGGCAAGTCCATAAGGATCCTCACCAATTTCTACAGATGCACCATTGAAAGCATACTGTCTGGGTGCATAACAGCCTGGTATGGTCTCCCAGGACCATAAGAAACTAAAGGTGCTAATGCACAGCCCAGACCTTCACGGAAGCAAACTTTCCTTTTACTCCATTTACACGGTTCCTTGCCATGGGAAGTCTGCCAACATCAAAGACCCATCGCACCCTGGTAATGATCTGCTACAACCTCTACCGTCAGGCAGAAGATACAGAAGCCTGAAAACGTGCACCAACAGGTGCAGGAACAGCTTCTTCCTGGCTGTTATTAGACTGATGAATGGACTTTCAACTCTCAAATAATGGTGATCTTGCTAATGTTGATCTCACCTAGCGCTTGCCCTGTGCAATATAATTTGTATGCCTCTACGGTTTTTACAGCCTTGATCTGTACATCCTTGCTATTTATGATCTGCCTGTACGGCTTGTAAACAGAACATTTCATCGTACTCCAGTACACATGACAATAAATCAATTGCTTTTCAGGTGAGGGACAAGGTTGAGAAGGGAGGGCCTTCATGATGCCTCAACTGGTACAGGAATAGAATGTGCGCTTCTGGATTGCTGGTTTAAGACACAAAGCAACGGAGCTGACTGACGCCCACACCCCTCCACACTGTAACATTTTGCTGGGTCTCAGTTTAGTAAATGCTTTTTTATACATTTTCACATATTATAGTCCATTTGCCACATCTTTAGCCACTCATTTACCCTATATCCTTCTGTAGGCTTGTGTCCTTTTATAACTTATTTTCCTTCCTATCCTTATACCATCAGCAAATTTAGCAACCATACCTGCATCCCTTCATGCAAGTTATTTATGCAATTTGTATGAAGTTGAGGCCCCAGTATCGACCACCGTGGCACACCATTTGTTACATATTACAAACTCAAAAAATACCCAGTTATGCATTCTCTGCCTCCTATTAGTCAGCCAAATTTCTATCCATGACATGGGGAGGTAATGGCCCAGTGGTCTTATTGCTAGACTATTAACCAGAGACCCAAGTAAATGTTGTAGGGAACAAATCTTGCCTTGTGGAATTTAAATTCAATGAAAATCTAGAAATAAGTCATTAATGATGACCATGAAACCCAAAACCCATCTGGTTCACTAATGTTCACAGAAGATAACTGTTGCCGTTAACCTAGTTTGGCCTATACATTAATCCAGCAACATGGTTGCCTCTTAACTGCCCTATGAAATGGCCCAGCATTCAGTTGTATCAATCAGTAGAAAGCAACAACAGGAATGAAAATAAACAGACTACCTAGCACTGACCGAGATTCCAAAAACACAAATGGCAAACACAGCCCTGTCAACCTGACAAAGTCCTCCTTGTGAGCATCAGGGTGCTACTGTCAAAATTGAAGAGGTCTCTCACGGACTAGTCCAGGAACAGCCTGAGAGTCATACTCATAATCATATCTTGTAAACAAATGTCCCAGACACCATCACTATTTCTAGATCTAGATATGGATATGTTCAATACCACTGGCGAGACAGGCCCAACAAAGGTGGTGGTATCAGTTGGGAGATGGTTACTCTAGGAGTCCTCAAAATTTAGTGCAGATGCCTCATTGTCTGAAGGTAACACTTCAAACGTGTACACATCTCCCAAAATGAAGGAATCAGTGCTCTTCTATGTTGAGCAACACTTAGAAGAAGTACTGAGGGTAGCAACAGCACAGATGATACTCTGGAAAGGGGATTTCAAGTCCACCATCAAGGGTGGCTTGGAAGCAGCACTACTGATTCAGCTGGTTGAGCCTAAAAGGATACTGCCATAAGACTACGTCAGTAACACATGAGGGAACCAATAAAGAGGGAAAAACATACTTGACCACATCGTCACCAACCTGACTACTAGAAATGCTTGTGTCGAAGACAATATCAGTAAGAATGATCTCTGCACAATCCTTGTGGAGACAAACTACCACCTTCACAATGAATACTTCACACTGCGTTGTGTGACACGATCACCATGTTAATTGTGACAGATTTTGAACAGATCTAGCAACTAATTGCATGTAGGCCATTAGCAGCAGCAGAATCATTCTCCAACACAACCTGCGACCTCCTAGCTAGGCATATACCCCCCTCTATCAGGCCAGGCTATCAACATTCAAGGAAGAATGCAGGAGGTCATGCCAGAAGTAGCATGAAGCATACCCAAAAATGAGGTGTCAAGCTGGTGTAGCTACAAAGCAGGATTACTTGCATGCCAAACAGTATGAGCAGCAAGTGATGACAGATCTAAACAATCCTACAACAAACAGATCAGATATAAGCTCTGCAATCCATTCACACCCAGTCATGAATCATAGTGGAGAATTTAACAATTCACTGGAGGAGGAGGAAGTTCCCCAAATACGTCCACCCTCAGTAATTCGGAAACTCAGCACATCAGAGCAAAAAGATAAGGCTCAAACATTCTCACCAATCTTCAGCCAGAAGTGTTGAGTGGATGATCCATCTTGACCTCCTCCAAGAAGAACAGCATCATAGATACCAGTCTTCAACCAATTCATTTCACTCCACACAAGATCAAGAAATGGTTGGAGAAACTGGATACTGCAAAGGCTATGGGCCCTGACAACATTCCGCTATAGTACTGAAGACCTGTGCTCCAGAATTTGCTGTATTCCTAGCCAAGGTGGTCTGGTACAGCTAAAAAATCTACATGACAATGTGGAAAATTGCCACGTTTGTCCTGTACACAAAAATACAACAAATCCAATATCCAGATTACAGTCCTAGTCTGAAGTCAATTATCAAAGTAACGGAAGCAAAATCAGAAATTGCAGCAACAACTCAGCAGGTCTGGTAGCATCTGTGGAGAGAAAGCAGTGACGCTTCTTCAGGACATAAAGTAATGGAAGTACAGAAAATAATGGAAGGTGTCATGAAAAGTAGCACCTGCTCAGCAACAATCTGTCACTCATGTTGAGTATGGATTCTGCCAGAGCCACTGAGCTCCTGACCTCATTACAGCCTTGGTTCAAAAAAGGACAAAAGAGCAGAATTACGCAGGTGAGTTGAAAGAGACTGCCTTTGACATTAAGATTGCATTCGGCGTAATGTGACATAAAGGAGCAAAAATGAAGTCAATGGGAATTGAGGCAAACTCTCTGGTGGTTGGAGTTATACCTTGCACACAGAGAGATGCTTGTTGGAGTTCAGACATCTCAGTGAGACAAAGTGTGGAGCTGGATGAACACAGCAGACCAAGCAGCATCTTAGGAGCACAAAAGCTGACGTTTCGGGCCAAGACCCTTCATCAGAAAAGGGGGATGGGAACAGGGTTTTGAAATAAATAGGGAGAGAGGAGGAGGCGGATCGAAGGTGGATAGAGGAGAAAATAGGTGGAGAGGAGACAGACAGGTTAAAGAGGCGGGGATGGAGCCTGTAGAGGTGAGTATAGGTGGGGAGGTAGGGAGGGGATGGGTCAGTCCAGGGAGGATGAGGTTAGGAGGTACGGAATGGAGGTGCAGCTTGAGGTGAGAAGAGGAGATGGGTGAGAGGAAGAACAGGTTAGGGAGGCGGAGACGAGCTGGGCTGGTTTTGGGATGCAGCAGGGGGAGGGGAGATTTTGAAACTGGTGAAATGCACATTGATGCCATTGGGCTGCAGGGTTCCTAAGCGGAATGAATTGCTGTTCCTGCAACCTTCAGGTGGCATCGTTGCGGCACTGCAGGAGGCCCAGGATAGATATTTCATCTGAGGAACATGAGGGGGATTTGAAATGGTTCGCGACTGGGAGGTGCAGTTGTTTATTGCGAACCACGAGTAGGTGTTCTGCAAAGCGGTCCCCAAGCCTCTGCTCGGTTTCCCCAGTGTAGAGGAAGCTACAGCGGATGCAATATACCACATTGGCAAATGTGCAGGTGAACATCTGCTTGATGTGAGAAGTCATCTTGAGGCCTGGGATGTGCGTGAAGGAGGTGGTGTGGGGCAAGTGTAGCACTGCCTGCGGTTGCAGGGGCAAGTGCCGGGTGTGTTGGGGTTGGATGGGAGAGTGGAGCGGACAAGGGAGTCCCGGAGAGAGTGGTCTTTCCAGAAGGCAGACAAGGGTGGGGATGGAAAAATGTCTTTGGTTGGACTGTATATGACAGAAGTGTTGGAGGATGATGGGGTGGTATGTGAGGACGAGGGGGATTCTCTTTTGGTTGTTATTGCAGGGACGGGATGAGAGGGATGAGTTGCGGGAAATGTGGGAGACACAGTCGAGGGCGCTCCCACCACTGCGGGGGGGGGATGTTGCGGTCCTTGAAGAACGCGGACATCTGGGATGTGTGGGAGTGGAATGCCTCATCCTGGGAACAGATGCGGAAGAGGCGAAGGAATTGGGAATAGAGGGATGGAGTTTTTGCAGTAAGGTGGGTGGGAGGAGGTGTATTCTAGGTAGTTGTGGGAGTTGAAGGGACCCCACCCACCATCGACGGGACTTCGCCCACAGCCAACAACCCCGGAGAAGACAGCCATGCTGAGCCCTGCGGAATTTTCACCATCTCTCCGGACCTCCCCCTGACTGAGGATGAACGGTCAGTCCTCAGCAAGGGGCTCACCTTTGTCCCCCTCCGCCCACACATCAACGAATACCAATCAAGTTTGGACATAGAGCAGTTTTTCTGCCGCCTTCGCCTCCACGTTTACTTCTCTAACTGGGAGCCTAAACCTCCCTCCACTGACCCTTTCACATGCCTCCAACACAAGTTGTCCTCCCGGACACCATCCCCAGGCCTCCTACCCTCCCTCGAACTCTTCATCTCCAACTGCCGTCGAGACATCAACCGCCTCAACCTCTCCACCAGTCTCACCCACTCCTACCACTCCCCCGCAGAATGTGCAGCCCCCCACTCTAATCCCAACCTCACCATCAAACGTGCAGACAAGGGGGGGGCACAGTTGTAGTATGGCGCCAACTCTCCGACACCATCTCCTACTGCCCCCTGGATCACGACCCCACACCTGAGCACCAAACCATCATCTCCCAAACCATGCACAACCTCATCACCTGAGGTGATCTCCCACCCACAGCTTCCAACCTCATTGTTCCCCAAACCTGCACCACCCGCTTCTATCTCCTTCCCAAAATCCACAAACCCACCTGCCCTGGTTGACCCATTGTCTCTACCTGCTTCTGCCCCACCGAACTCATCTCCACCTATCTGGACTCCATTTCCTCCCCCATACATCCCAGATGTCCTTGTTATTCAAGGACTGCAACGTCCCCCCAGCAGTGGTCAAGAACGCCCTTGACCATGTCACCCGCATTCCCCGTAACATCCCGTCCCCGCAATAACCGCCAAAAGAGAATCTCCCTTGTCCTCACATACCACCCGACCAACCTCTGCATACAACACATCATCCTCCGACACTTTCGCCATCTACAATCTGACCAAAGACATTTTTCCATCCCCACCCTTGTCTGCCTTACGGAAAGACCACTCTCTCCGGGACTCCCCAGTCCACTCCACACTCCCATCCAATCCCACCATACCCAGCACTTTCCCCTGCAACCGCAGGAAGTGCTACACCTGCCCCACACCACCCCCTTCACCCACATCCCAGGCCCCAAGATGACTTTCCACATCAAGCAGATGTTCACCTGCACATCTGCCAATGTGGTATACTGCATCTGCTGTAGCCAGTGTGGCTTCCTCTACATTGGGGAAACCAAACAGAGGCTTGGGGACCGCTTTGCAGAACACCTACGCTCGGTTCGCAATAAACAACTGCACCTCCCAGTCGAAAACCATTTCAACTCCCCCTCACATTCCTTAGATGACATGTCCATCCTGGGCCTCCTGCAGTGCCACAATGATGCCACCCGAAGGTTGCAGAAACAGCAAGTCATAATCGGCTTAGGAACCCTGCAGCCCAATGGCATCAATGTGGATTTCACAAGCTTCAAAATCTCCCCTTCCCCCACTGCATCCCAAAACCAGCCCAGCTCGTCCTCGCCTCCCTAACCTGTTCTTCTTCTCACCTATCCCCTCCTCGCACCTCAAGCTGCACCTCCATTACCTACCTCCTAACCTCATCCCGCCCCCTTGACCTGTCTGTCCTCCCCAGACTGACCTATCCCCTCCCTACCTCCCCACCTATACTCACCTCTACAGGCTCCATCCCCACCCCTTTAACTGGTCTGTCTCCTCTCCACCTATTTTCCCTCTATCCACCTCCCACCCTCTCCCTATTTATTTCAGAACCCTCTCCCTATCCCCCTTTTCTGATGAACAGTCTAGGCCCAAACGTCAGCTTTCCTGCTCCTCTGATGCCGCTTGGCCTCTTGCGTTCATCCAACTCCACACTTTGTTATCTCGGATTCTCCGGCATCTGCAGTTCCCATGATCTCAGTAAGAGTTCCTCAGTACAGTGAGCTGGTCCCAATCATCTTCAGCCACTTCAATAACCTTCCCTTTCACAAAACCATGCTGCCACTGCCCAGATTCCTTGGACTTATCCAAATGTCATAAAATAATTTCTTCAATAATCAACTAAAATCGTTTCCAAAATCAAGCTGTCTCGTGTGCTATTTCCTGCTTTGTCTCCCGTTTCGAAAATATGTAATGATGGAACATCGCCCAAATCAAGGGAGATTTTCAAAACCAGAAACAATGCATGAACTGTCTCACGTGAGTTGTCCGTTGAGGGTGCGAGTGAGAAGTCTCTCTACCTTAAATAAAACTTACTGGCAAAGTTGCATTATAATTTAAGTGATCTATGCCTTAAGTTTAGCAGTGATGTACATAGCCCCTGCATTACGTTTCTATTACTCAGTGTATGTTTTTACATTGATTATTTTGATCTCTTGTCTTGATTCACTAGAATATTTGGTCAACCAGCACATTCCCTGGTCTCATAAGTGGCAGTTAATAGGAGGTTTGTTGTACTTATAACCATAAGTCTTAAGTCCAGGAGAAACAAGACATAGGAGCAGAAGTAGTCCATTCAGCCCATCAAGTCTACTTCACCAGTAAATAAGATTATTGCTACTCAAATAATCTTGAACTCTACTTTTCTGCCTTTTTGCTAAAACTTTCCCATTCCCAGACAGACGAAAAATCAACCTCGCGTTGAGTATACTTAACAACCCAGATTCAACAGACCTCTGCAGTAAGGAATGGCAGAAATTCACTACCCTTGGGAGAAATTCCTCCTCAACTGTGTTTTAAGTGTGAGACTCTTATTCTGAAACTATGCCTTCTGGTCCTACTGTCTCTTGGAAGAGAAACAACCTCCCAATTTCTACCCTGGCAAGTTCTCTAAGAATCTTATATGTTTTAGTAAGGTCGTTCTCATTCTTCTAAAACTCGAATGAGTACAGGCTCAACCTATCCAAACTCTCCTCAAAATCCTTCCATACCTAGGATCAACCTAAATGAACATTCTCTTGACTGCCTCAAATGCTAATATATCTTTCCCACGATAAGGGGACCAAAACTGTTCACACTTTTCCAGGTGTGTATACTCTACAGTCAAAACTGATGAAAAATACCTGCTCAGTTCATCTGCTACCACCATATTGTCAATCAATTTTCCAGATTTACTTTCTGTAGGACCAACTGTCACTTTGTTAATGCTTTCCCTTTTTTGATAAAGGAAAGTATTTACAGAAGCTTTTATTACCTATTTTTATATTCCTGACTAGCTATTTCTCATACGTTAATCTTTCCATCTAATTTTTTAGATTTTTAAAATATTTTGTCATCATTCTCAGATTGTGTCTTCTGGTCCCAGTCTCTCTCAGAACAGAAGCAACCACCCAATTTCTGACGTGCCACCTGTCTTAGAGCAATAATATCTGTTTCTTTTAATTTTATGCTATCTTTAGCCGTTCCACTTAATCACAGACCATGTCCCTTGGAAGTTTCTTACTCGTTGAAAATGTATCTGTTCTGTGTATTATGAAACATCCTTTTTAAAAGTCTGTCACTGTATCCCTAACGACCTATTCTAATTTAATTTATTTCACTTTAGCCAGTTCTGCTTTCACATGCTCCATTTTCCCCTCTCCTTCAAACAGAATGTAAAATTAAGTCATACTGTGATCACTGCTACCTATAGGCACCTTATTTAATCATATTTTGCTGCAAAATACCAAGTCCAGTGTATTCTGCTGTCTGGTTTACTTTGATTAGATGGGCCAATGAGCTGAAGAGTGGCAGTTGGAGTTTAATTTAGATTAATGTAAGGTGCTGCAAATTAAAATGGCAAATCAGAGCAGGACGTACACACTTAATGCTAAGGCCCTGGGGAGTGCTGCTGTACAAAGAGATCTTGGAGTGCAGGTTCATAATTCCTTGAAAGTGGAATTACAAATAGAAGAATAATGCAGACACTTGGTTTGCTTGCCTTTATTGGTTAGTGCATTGAGCATAGGACTTTGGAGGTCATGTTGCTGTAACATTGGTTAAGTCGTTTGTGGAATATTGCATGCAATTCTGGTTTCCCTGCTACAGGAGCGATGTTGTGAAGCTTGAAAGGGCCCAGAAAAAATTTACAAGAATGTTACCAGGGTTGGTGGGTTTTGCCCAGAGGCTGAATAGGCTGGGGCAATTTTCCCTGGAGCATCAGAAGCTAAGGCATGACCTTATGGAGGTTTATAAAATCATGATGGCCATGGATAGAAAAGGTCTTTTCCCTGGGGTGGGGTAATCCAAAACTACAGGACACAGGTTTAAGGTGAGAGGGGAAATATTTAAAAGGGACCTAAAGGGCAACTTTTCCCACACAGAAGGTGGTGAGCGTATGGAATGAGCTGCCAAAAGGAGGTGGAGGAAGCTGGTACAATTACAACATTTAAAAGGTAGCTGGATGGGTATATGAACAGGAAGCGTTTAAAAGGAAATGGGCTAAATGCTGGCAAATGGGACTAGATTAACTTAGGATATCTTGTCAGCATGGAAGAGTTGGACCAAAAGGTCTGTTTCCACGCTGTACATTTCTACAACTATACTGTCATAAGAAAATGTCACAAAACTAGAATCTCCTAAGCTAGATTACTTTTTTCAGTCTACATTTAAATTAAAGGTTCAAATGATAACTACTGTGCCTTTCTGACAAGCTTTGACCCCACCATGTAGTTACTTGTCAGGGGCCTGTACTCTCACATTTGACTTCTTGCCCTTACCCAGTTTCCACAGTCTGGTTTCCTGAATTTAGGTTATTGTGTTGATACTAACAGAACCATCCTTCCACCTTTACGTTCTTCCAAAATGTCCTACACACAAACTAATATTTCTGAACCACCCCCCCACCCGCCCCCATTGCCAAGGCACTGGTGGTACTTTTTCATTTATTAACACACCACTAGTAAATCAACAACGAAATAGTACACATCAGGAGCCTTTAAGGGCAATCTCAACCACCAAAATGTGAAACAGGTAAGGACAGAGGGAGGGAAGGGCTCATTTCATATGTTTCTAAACAAAACACCTGACTGGTTGCAAGAATCAGTTTCAGCTGCTTTTTAAATTAATTATGCCAAATTTCTAATCCACTGGCAATTATGTTGAAATAGTGCTTAAGGCTAGAAATTTTGGAATTGTACATTTTGTAAATTAAATATTAATGACTTAGACACTGAAGCTATCAGGTTCTTTGGGACCAGGAGTTCTGAGCTGCTGTGGACAATGCTGATTAAGTGCGGGGCTCTCTTGTGGCAATGGCCCAAACCATGGACTGAGAGGCCCAAGTTCAAGTTCCACTTGCTCCTAATGTGTTAATAACAATGCTGAACAGGCCGATTTAAAAAATAGGTTCTGGATGTGAGTTTGCTCGCTGAGCTGGAAGGTTAGTTTTCAGACGTTTCGTCACCATTCTAGGTAACATCATCAGTGAGCCTCCAATGAAGTGCTGGTGTTATGTCCCGCTTTCTATTTATCTGGTTAGGTTTCCTTGGGTTGGTGATGTCATTTCCTGTTCTTTTTCTCAGGGGATGGTAGATGGGCTCCAAATCAATGTGTTTGTTGATGGAGTTCCGGTTGGAATGCCACGCTTCTAGGAATTTCTCGTGCGTGTCTCTGTTTGGCTTGTCCTAGGATGGATGTGTTGTCCCAATCAAAGTGGTGTCCTTCCTCATCTGTATGCAAGGATACGAGTGATAGTGGGTCATGTCGTTTTGTGGCTAGTTGACGTTCATGTATTCTGGTGGCTAGCTTTCTGCCAGTTTGTCCAATGTAGTGTTTGTCACAGTTCTTGCAAGGTATTTTGTAGATGGCGTTCGTTTTATCTGTTGTCTGTATAGGGTCTTTTAAGTTCATTAGCTGCTGTTTTAGTGCGTTGGTGGGTTTGTGGGGTACCCTGATGCCAAGAGGTCCGAGTAGTCTGGCAGTCATTTCGGAAATGTCTTTGATGTAGGGGAGAGTGGTTATGGTTTCTGAGCCCATTTTGTCTGCTTGTTTGGGTTTATTGCTGAGGAATCGGCGGACTGTGTTCATAGGGTACCCATTCTTTTTGAACACGCTGTATAGGTGATTTTCCTCTGCTCTGCGTAGTTCCTCTGCGCTGCAGTGTGCTCCATCCCAACACCCACAAACGAAGCTGCATTAGAACATTATTCCAACGATCCACAGCCTTGTATTCCTTGACAAATCGAGTGTACATCTAAATACTTATTGAATATCATGAGGATTTCTACCTCTACTACTCTTATTGGCAGGGAGTTCCAGATTACCACCACTCTCTAGATAAACACATTTTTCGTCAAATTCTGATTGAGGAGATTTGTAGCTCGGGTTGTGCATGAGGTTGTAGACATGCTTGTTGAGCCAGGGGTTTAGTTGCAAACATTTCGTCACCCTGCTAGATAACATTGTCAGTGCGCTTCCAGTGAAGGGTCGGTATTCTGTCCTCCTTGTATTTATATACCTCGGTTTTAATACCAACCACTCCAGTGAACCGAGGCATACAAATGACAAGCAGGACAAAACACCGAAGCTTCATGGAGGCGCAAAAACGACATTACTTAACAGAGTGACAAAATGTTTGCAACCAAACCCACTGGCTCAGCGTGTATGTCTACAACCTCCTCATATTTTCTCTAAACCTCCTGCCCCTACCATAAATCTATGCCCCTAATCACTGATCCCTCCAACAAAGGGACAAGTTTCTTCCCATCTACCTTTGTCTATGCTCTTTTATTTCATACATCTCAATCAGGTCTCTCCTATACCCAAGTCTCTTCTTCCCCAAAGTAAAACTACTACTATTGTATCCAATCTTTCTTCATAAATAAAACCCTCAAGCCCAGGCAGCATTCTGCTAAATCTCCTCTGCACCCTCTCTAGCGCAACCACATTTTGCCTATAATATTGCTTCCAGATATGTACACAATACTGTAACTATGGCCTAACCAATATTTTATGCATTTCCATAATCATCTCCCTGGTCTTAAAATGTGTAACCCCCTCCCCTTGACATTCAACAGCATTACTATTGCTGAATCTCCACTATCAACACTCTGTGAGTCACCATCGATCAGCTACATAAATACTGTGGCTACAAGAGCAAGTCACAGACTCCACAATGAATTCGTCATCTTCTGGATTCCACACAGCCTCCCCACCAGCTATAAAGCATGCCAAGATTGTGATGGTATATTCTTCACATGTCTCCATAGACTCAACAACACAAGAAAATTAACATCTAGAATAAAGCAGCCACTTGACTGGAAGCCGATCCATCAGTTTAAATATTTAATATAACCAAAAGAACTGCGGATGCTGTAAATCAGGAACAAAAACAAAGCTGCTGGAAAAGCTCAGCAGGTCTGGCAGCATCTGTGGAGGAGCAAACAGAGTTAATGTTTCGGGTTCGGTGGCCTGAGGCAGGCTTACCTCGGTTTTCTCCTCCACCGATGCTGCCAGACCTGCTGAGCCTTTCCAGCAACTTTGTTTTTGTTCCTGAGTTCAAATACTCAGTCCATCACTGGCACATAATGGCTACAGCTCATTCTATCCAAAAGATGCATTGCACTACCATGTGAAAGCTTCAGCTACACCTTTCAAATCTATGGTCTCTACTGCCTAGCAAAGTCAGTGAAGGAGGTACATGGGAACACCATCATCACCTCAAAAGATCTCCACTAAGTCACATTTTATTCCAAACAGGACATCTATTGTTGTTTCATTATCATTGTGGGGTCATCGAAATTCTGGAATTGACTACCAAACAGTATTCTTGGGTGTACCTACAAAACAGTGATTCAAAAAAAGAGACTTCACACCACCTCCTTAGCAGTAGTTACAGATGGGCAATAAACACTAGCCTTGTCACTCACACCCACAGCCTGCAAATTAGTTTTAAAAAGGGGGCCACTTTGCAGCTCGAAGATACAACACGGTACATCATTGTGCAGAAGAATACATGTCTTCTCTTACTTAATTCATCACGTTCCAATATTAGCCAGGCTATTCTTCTAACAGTAGTGCCAATATACCAAAATAAAAACAGAAATGCAAGTGAAGTTTGAGTGTAGTGGGATTCTTCTTTAGAACTGTTCTGAAGGAGTCATACTGGACTTGAAACATTAAAGCTGGTCTTCTCTCTACGGATGCTGCCAGATCTGTTGAGCTTCTCCAGTATTTTCTGTATTTGTTTCAGATCACCAGCATGCACTGTTTTTTTTCACTGTTTTTTTTAATAACACTGGGCGAAGTGCTCAGAGATCATGCATTCAAATCTAATGAATAAGTAACCATGGAAAATCTGCTAGATTGCCACAGAAATACAAATAGCTTACTGAAATTCTTTGGAGAAGTATACCTCAATGCAGAATTCAGTCAGCTTTAGATATGGTGTCAGCTCTGCACTACAGTGGTTGACAGTTTTGGGCAGTACATTTTGGCTTGCTAAATATGAATTAAATATGAATTAATTAAATATGAATTTCAAATTGATTAGTCAAATTATTTTAGGATCACCATCTGAGTTTTCTGAAGAAATAATGGGAAAGCATCTCAATTTCTATTTCTTTGCCTGAAGGCCACGATTCATGTTGCAACACAGTTGTTTATATTTATACAATATATGATGTATAATATATATAATATAATGTATAATAATGTAATACATAATGGGTGTTTATATTTACATACCTGCAAAGTGATCAGTGTTTCTATATGTGCCTAAATATCAAATGCCAGTACTGACTTAACACAGATGAACTACAATTTCAACCCATCCAACATTGTTAGCAGCCACAATGCTGGACAACATTTTCTCTTATCATCGTGGGAGATTATTGGCCTGCACTACTCGAACAGATGACAATTAACTGTCAACAAATCAAATAGTAAACTTGAATCCTTGGGAAAAGTGAAGTTTCAATTCAACAGTCAACATTTTATGAACTGAGATAAAAGGGGAAAATACATTAAATCCCATACAGCAGTAACAATGTGTATTGTCTAAAAGATCCACTGCAGAAACTCGCAAAGAATCCTGAGAAAGCACCTTCCAAACCCACAACCGGTTCTATCTAGAAGCAAAGTGCAGTAGATACAAAGGGAACACAAACCCCTGCAAATTCCCCTCCCAGCCACTCACCACCCTGACTTGGAAATATATCACTGTTCCTTCACTGTTGCTAGGTCAAATTCCTGGAATTCCCTCCCTAATGACATTGTGGATCAACTTACAGAATATGGACTGCAGTGGTTCAAGAAGGCAGCTCCAAGGATGGGCAAAAAAATGCTGGCCAGCCAGTGATGCTCACATCTCACAAGTGAAAAATAAAAAAAAATCACTCCAAACGTTTATCCATTATCAATAACCTATGACTAATATCAACAGATCTCAATAAATACTTACGCTAGCGTCATGCTGTTTCCAGGATCCAGGGTGACCTCAATCACAGTTGTTCCCTCAATATCCACCTCCTTACAAGGAGTGGTATTTCGCCCAGTGACTCTGCAAGCTTGGTAAAAGCCATGAGGTTTGACTCGACCAGAGTCGTTCCCAACAAAAATTTGTAAGGTCACTGGCTCGTTATAACCTTCCAACTAAAAGAAAAAAGAAAAATTGGGAGCTTATTACTTAAAACCTTTGAATAAGACAAGCAAAGCTTCAAAAGTAGAATTTTAACAAGTAATACACATTTAGCGAGGTGCAAAATGTTAAGCCTCTGACAGCCGGTGGTGAAAGAGAAGACCAGACGTCATTGGTTTTAGATTTGGACAGGTCAAATACAAGTGAGTGCCCAACCCTCTTTTCTCTATCTCGCGCCCGCACTCTCACACACAGCCAACAATGCATCTATTCAATCTTAATTTACACAATTAGCACAAGATGTACATCTGTTTGAAATCTATGAATGACGTGAATTTCCACCCAAAGCATAATTGTAATGTCTGTAGATGATATGGAACTTGAACACAAAGTAAAGGACACAAAAGAAATGAAATGGCTAGATACTTGGCAGTCTAAATTTAATGCAGCAAAGTCTGAAGTGATTCATTTTGATCAGAAGAATGAGGAGGGATAATAAACAATTTCAAAGTAGTGTCATTTGGAATCGAAGAATCAATTGTTTCTGTCTCCACAGATGCTGCCAGAGTGTTCTCCAACACTTAATTATGTTGTATTCCCAACATTCATAATATATGTTTTCAAAATAAATAGTACAAGTTTTAAGAGGATGCAAGAACAGGGAGACCTGGGATGTATGTCTATGAAGAGCACTGAGCTGTTTAGAAGGCAAAATAGCCCTTAGCTTTATAAACTGAGGCATAAGAGAACAAAGGCTGCAATATCATGAATAATTCTGGTCCCCACACATCGATATGATTTACTTGGATGTTGCCAGGGATGAATTAATGACATACACCTTGATAGACTAGAAAAACTGGTGTTATTCTCCTAACAGCAAAGAACGTTAAGATCTTAAAGAGAAATGTGACCAAAATGTTAAAAATCATGAAGGATTTATGAAGTAACTGAGAAGAAATTTTTTCCAGAGACAGAAAAGTCAGTAACCAAAGGAGACAAATTTAATATTACTGACAAAAGAATACAACATAGCACATACGGAAAAATATTTGTGCTTCAAGTTGGTAACATTGAAACATGTTGCAAAGAGTGGTGGCAGCAGTTGCAATAATATCTTCTGGTAGATAGGTAGACAGACAGGCAAACAAACAAACAGGAAACCAAATAAACAAAAACTTATTTTGTTTATTTGTATAAATTCACTCCTGTCCTTGAAGGAGGCAGAGGTAGGAGGCTTGGAAAAATGGTTATGCTGCAGTGCATTCTGCACCTAACACATGAAGGGAATGGATGTTTAAACTAGTGGATAGGATACCAATCAAATATAAGAAATAATGGGAACTGCAGATGTTGGAGAATCCAAGATAACAAAGTGTGGAGCTGGACGAACACAGCAGGCCAAGCAGCATCTCAGGAGCACAAAAGCTGACGTTTCGGGCATCTGATGAAGGGTCTTGGCCCAAAACGTCAGCTTTTGTGCTCCTGAGATGCTTCTTGGCCTGCTGTGTTCATCCAGCTTCACACTTTGTTACCAATCAAATAGACTGCTTTGGCTCAGATACTATTGATGTTTTTGCAGCCACACCTATCCAAGCAACTGGACAGTGTTCACAATACTTCTGGTCCATACCCTTATTGTGCTGAAGAGGGTTTGCAGGGGAAAGGTGGGTCAGTAGCAAAAGTACACCTAGCCTCTGATCTGTTCTTTACTAACAGCATTTAAGTGGCATGCCCAGTTCAGTTTCTGGTCAGTGATGACACCCAAAATGTTGATGGGGAATTCAGCAATGGTAGTGCCATTGACTGCAAACAGCATGTGATACTTTCTCCTGTTGGAGATGGTCCAGAGTTGTGTGACGCATGTGTGTTATCAGCCCAAAGTGTAATTATTCTGACAACAGAACATTTACAGTTTGAAATAAAAGTTAATTGTAAAATTTTATGTACCTAAGTGAGAAATTTCAGGCATTACTACTTTCTGGGGCCAGACTATCAATGTTACTCAACAAGTGTTACTAGACACACTGGGATGAGTGAATAAGATTAGCACCACATTATTCCTGTCAGGTCAATACTTGATCATTTTGGCATCCATCTGTATAATTTTAATCAACTCAAAAATCGTAATAATCTGATTTAAAAGAAAAAATAAATGTACCTGAGCCTTTGGTCAGAATCTAATATTAGCCAAAATTTACGAAAGGGCTCCTATATAAACATTCTGCATTATATAAACATTAATATTATGTTAGACACTGCAGAGAAAAGCTAGGAATTGAAAACTCTTGTAATTTTGGAACTATTATCAATTTTTGAAGAATCAATTAGTCAACTTGGGTATTCAATCTTCTAACTGGTTCACTTTGCTTTATTACTTCTGTTACTTACTAAGCACTACAAACTGCCGAACAGTCTGAACCATATGATTTGTCAGCATGTTATATTTTGCCAAATTTGTACGGTAGAAGTACTATGGATAAACTGTTTTCAGTGTATATGCCAAGCACAAATGTCTCATCAATTGTACATTCTAATACCTAGATAACATGCACATAAGGTTAAAATGCAATTTATGATGAGCATGCTTTTGTTGATAGACATTGATATTTGTATTGAGCAAGTATGTATATATAGGATCAAGAGAAAATATTTCCACCCTCAAGTCCATTTCATCACTAAATTACCTCATGACACATCTGCACCAGTGATTCTCCAAATTTCCGCATACCTTTTCCCATACAAAAAACAAACTCGGTCTTGAAAATTTCAACAGGCTCACACATCCACAGCCTTTTGGGAGAGTGTTCCCTATTTCCAGTCCCTTCAAGCTAAAAAGGAATGTCCTCATTTCAATGGCTCAGCTCTAATTTACCTCAAAATTTATTTGTTAGTTTAAATATCTTGATGAGATGAACATGCAATCATTTATACTCAAAGAGTTTAAATCAGTTTCATAATTTAACCCTTCAAGCTCTGATGAACATCAGTTGTATCTTTACCTTTCCTTAGATTTGGTGCCTAATCTGAACACAGCATTTCAAATGGGCTTTGCTGCAACCAAAGCAAGAATTTCACACTTTTAATTTCGCGCTGCTTGAACAAAGATCAACTTTAACAATTATGATTACTTTAGATATCTATACACTGGATTTTACTGATTTGTGTACAAGAACACAAATCCTTATACTCCTACAGAGCTCTTAGTCTGAGTATTAAGAAAACGTTTCCAATTTGTTTTTGTCTCAAAATGAATAACTGATTTCTTCATTGCAACTCCATTTGCAATAGAATTTTTGAATGAGTCTTCTTTCTCCTATGCACAAAATATATTGAACCTCCCATTTTTATGTTACCTATAAACCTTAATTCTTGTGGAAAGTATGGAAGGCAGTACAAGTCATAGCAATTTGAATATCCTTTGTTTCTCCATTAACTTGAAGTTGCACTTCTTGATACCCAGCAGCATGTGCACTAGCTGGGATATTTAATAAATGCATTTAAACGATGAGTGGCAAGTACCGAACAAATAGTTAATAAAGCAAAAAGTAAGTATATCCGGTAAGAGAAGTGTTTACATTAGAATTCTCTTAATTTTTTTTAAAAATCCGTTTAATACTGCACACATGCACTCATAAATAATTAGTGGTGAGCTGATCCAGTCAGCAATTATGTCATAATTAAATAGTCTTACATGACTATATTTATTTCCCTTCTAAGCACTCAAAAACTGTTGATGCTTTCTCCCAGTGCATTTTATATATTTAATTGTTTTCTGGATTTGTTTTCAAATGGCCTAGCACGAAGTCTAAAAATACGACTCCTTGTTTACAATTTATGACAAAAGGTTATGTTTAACTAATGGCCATTTATTTTCAAAAACAGAGGACACATTACCTTTACTGTTGGAAAACCTTGCTGTGTTCGATCTTTCACAGAACCACGGCTACCCTCTGTCAAGTACCGTGCCCGGTGTTGTGTTTCAGGTTGAACGAGTACTTTGAGTTCTTTGCCCTCACTTTTACCAGGATAGTGACCACTTAGTGCTGGACCCTTCTTTAAAGAAGTTTTCTGTGACTCTGTTATTCTGTGAAATGTTAAAAACATTTATCACTGAAGTTACTTGAGTCACTAAAATCAAAAGATGCATTATCTGTCACCATACTTCAGCACTTTTGCTCTCCCATCTAAGTTGCAGTTTGCACCTTTCAAGAAATAATCTTTCATTTTCCTAAACAATTTCACCTGATTTCTGTTACTATGTCCTCCCAGGGAAGAAAGCATAAAATATTCAATTGCCTTAAAGTTTCAATCATGATGTTTAAACACTGAATGATTTACCAAAAAATAAATGATGGAATACAATAGAGAACAGATTGGATACTGGTAGGATATTCAATATCACTTCAGTAAGCTTTTGATTCAATCAGGATGCTGGAAGGAAGGCAATGGACCAGATCTTTTTCCAGAACATCTCAAAGCTCTAAATTAAAAATGGCCTGAATGCATTTCATTACATCATCTGCATTGTAGCTTAGAAACTTAACTGCTCTTTAACATAGGTCAATGCCATTATTGTGTGTGCAAGTTCCAAAAAGAAATCAAGTTTAGCTAATTAGACTTGAATTGGGTTTATTTTTGATCTTGCCTCCCACTTGCACCAGACAAACAATCCTCCCTAACCAGTCCACCAGGAAATTCAGAGATGAATCGTGATATTGTGATTTATATATGTTTTAGTTTAGACTTTAAATTTTGAACTTGTGACATATATTTTCTGTTCTGATTAACATATTTCTGTACCATTGGCGATTTCCTTTTTGAAAGCTACGAAAGACAGTTCAAAGATGCTAACGGGAGTTTGTTTACATTGGGAGAATTTATGAGTGAACAGTGGAATGCAGTAGGCTTTCAGATAGAAGATTCCAGAATTTTCTTCGTGCTTGGGGACAGAACTCATAGGTTTGGGGAAAAGAAGAGCTTTCTAATTTCAGATTGGGGTAGTTTATGGAAGGTTTGGCTGCCGCTAGATGTGTAAACAGTTGCTCCTGAAAATTAAAATGTAATTTCAGGACTGTTAAGAGATTACCTCTGTTTAAGAAGTCTAGTTTAATAAGATCCACATCAGAAGTGTTCGGTTAAAAACCTGAAGAGTTATTTGATGTGAAAAAGATGAAATTCTCTGTTACTATAAACAAGAGTTTTTGGAATTATTAGGATTGTATTTTGCATGTGTTCCAAGACATTTAAACTTGTGTTACATGAAACTAGTTTGGTTTACTCTATTTTATTTTCATTTCTTTTGCACAGTAAACTGTTTTCGTTGTAAAACCTGTATCTGCAGCATTGTGTGTTTGTGTTACAGTGAAAAACCACCTCATTAAAGCCAAACCAAATAAACATCTATTAAACCAGGGTTTATTTTGGGATCTAACATCAGAAAGATAATAATGTCTCATTCTTCAATTTACCTTACTATTTACTCCCTCAACTTGATTCCATGCCTTGCGAAGTTGACATCCAACAACAACCTACACTTCTTCATTCTGTAGGATGCACTTATTTTATTACTGTCCTATTTATATAACCAAATACATCATGATTCTGTATACTGTGCATCTGTACTGGTTTGTTAATTTCACAACAGATATGATTACATATTATAAGTGTCACTTGTTCAAAAAATGGCCATTCTGAGATCACATAAATCAAGTTCCATTAATAATTTAGGCTGACAATTTCATTATAAATGCAATAAAAATTAATTCAAAGCACAAAGACAAAGAATCAGCTGGAAATTTTTACATTATTTCGTAGCCATAACCATTTCTATTTCCAACAACATACATAGCTTTAAGATAAAATCATGAAGGCAGCCTAATGGGATAGGGATAACTTAAAGATTACTAAAATTACTACTTAATATTGTCAGCCAAATCAGGCAAAATCAGCTTAATTTTCTAAAATGAAAATATTGTGAAGTGAATGAATATGGAATGTTATGGAGTGTAGACAATATAATATTAGATAATATAACAAAACTCATGCAGTTTAATAACACTGTTGTAAACCCAAGGCCTTACATCCTTGAAACATATTGGTGACAGGAATATTTTATGTAACATATTGAAGTAATGGTTTTCTTTTGCTCTAGACTACTCTCATTACCCACTCCCTTCCAGTATGGGTATTCCTGCAATTGAATTATGTGATTTAGACTGAAACATTACTTCAACATTTGCTTTGAGACCTTGTAATATTGAGCAGAAGTACCAACTTTAAGAGCACAAAATAGTTGATGGCAAAATAGTCATCCATTAAACAAGGGTCTAGGCCCGAAACGTCAGCTTTTGTGCTCCTAAGATGCTGCTTGGCCTGCTGTGTTCATCCAGCTCCACACATTATTATCTCTCATCCACTAAACAATTTTTTTTGCACTAAAGTCAGGAAGAGGCTGTAAGGACTGGCTTGTTTCGCACCCCAATTGTTCTTGGAAGATTTCTTGTTAATTTCACTGATGGTTACAAGAAATTGTACACAAAACCAAGACTCTGGGATACGGTATAAGGTTTAAGACTAACACAGGAGACACTTTAATAAATTTTACTAATTTTGCTCAGTTCACTTTTTTTATAAACCCCAGTGAGAGTCTCACACCAAGTGGATAGCTGAGCTCAACAGAAGGCAGGAAATGGCTTTGCCCACATGATTATTGAGCTGATGATTCTATTAGGAATTATTTTTTCACAACGATGAGAGAAATAGAAAAATTTCTACAGATTTACAAAGTCACAAAACTGCGATATTAAGAATAAACAAGATCACACTTTGAAACAACAGAACTTCTTCAAATAAAGTTACAAAATAAAAAAGACGCTGTACACACTTAATGCATGGCAATGGGAAAACACGGGATCTCTTCCTTCAAGATTACTAATTAAACTTCTCTGCATCACCACCCAGGCAACTGTTTAAGATCAAACTTCAAATCATTATTAAAGAACAAAGAAGCTAAATTTAAATCATAGATAACATTCTAAATTGTATTTTTAAATTAGTTATTGCTACTTAAATGGTAATCAGCTCCATCCATACCAATAAATTTAAAGCAACAGCTGTCACATACCTATAGTGAAACTAAAATAACACAGCAAGTGCCAAAGATCCCTACTTTTCTGAACTACAAATGTAGTCTCTGTTGATTCCAAACTTCCTTTAGCCCACCTGTCAATTTCTAAAGAGGTTTTGTATAATTATTTTAGCCTGATGAATCTATGTTTATATTAGTTGTTATTTTTTCCCCTGATCTGATCCCTTGCTACTATTGCTATTGCCAAGGCCACCACTTTAGAAGCAGCATTCAAAGTGCAAGTCTCTTGTCAAATCCATTTAAAGAACAGCAACTTATAATTAAAGGTGTTTAAAATTGGATTAATTGAAAGTAAACAATAAAAAGATTCCAACAATACTTCATAATTTTAAAGATTTTTATGATAGACTAAAGCATATAGCATGTATGTCATAATGCCTTTTTAAAAAACCAAAATATTTATTTAACATTTTGCAGTGATTTTATTAAAAATCTCACTTTAATATACTTTCCATCACCATAACTATACCGAAAGTACACAAGCTTTTCTCAAATGATCTCTATTTCCCATACATGTGGCACTTTTCAGACTTGTATTAATTTTCACCTGTGACACTTTGGATTTCAGTACAATTGATCTATGAAACTCCTACCAATTCACTAAATACTGTTAAAATAAAACTTTTCATTTCAGTCAAATTATAAACTCAGCACAGAAATCCTTATGGATTGCACATTAATAATTTGGACATGTCAGCATTTGTCCCCGAATTTCAATTTAAATATTTTCTTTTTAATGGCTCATGAGTTCTAATGCTAGAAACATTCACAATAAAAAGGTAGACTACCAACAATATAAACAGATATACACAGTTTACGAAACAGCGCAATTGTGGAGATGTGGCTGCAGAGTGACCAATAATGAGGAAGAATATTGGCTTGGAAACGTGATGTGGAATCTGTACGGACAGAAATTAGAAACACCAAGGGACAGAAAACACTGGAGGCCTATAGAAGACCCAATCCAAAGAGTATGGTGATGCAAAGGATGGCACTAAACAGGAGATCAGAGATGCGTGCATTATGGTACAACTGTAATCATGAGTGACTATGTAAATAGACATTGACCAAACTGAACTAGCAATAATACTGTGCGGAAGGATTTCCTGGAGTGTATAAATGTGATTTTTAAGACCAATATTTTGAGCAACCAATAGGACAGCAGGCTATCCCAAATAACGCACTGTGGAACGAGAAAGGATTACTTAACATTTGTTATGTGTCGGGTCTACTGGACAACAGCAACCATAAAGCTGTAGTATTGTTCATTATGATACAGAGTGAAAGTGAATCCGAAACGGATCCTGAATCTAAATTAGAAGGAAACTATGAGGGTACGAAGAATGACTTGGCAGATTGGTAGATTGGAGCACCTTACTATATGGTTGGTAGTTGATGGGCAATGGTTAATATTTAAGGAATGTACACATGATTTACAACAGTGCATTCTTGCATCACATAGGAATGAAACAGGAAAGATGACTCAACCTTGATTTACAAAATAAGTCAGGGCTATGATTAGAATCAGAGATATACAAAAGTGCCACAGAAGGTAGCAAGCATAATCACTGGTAGCAGTTTAGAATTCAGCAGAAGAGGACAGAAAAACAGATCAAGAGGAGGATAATAGAGTGCAACAGTAAACTTGCAGGGACAATAAAAATTGGCTGTAAAATTTCTATATTTGGGGGAAAATATTAGCAAAGACGAATATTGGTCCCTGACGGGCAGAAATGGGGGAAATTACACTGGGGAACAAAGAAATGGCAGGAAAATTGGACTAGCAAGTTTAAATCATGGCAGGAAAGGACAGTCGAGTGGAATGTGTTCCTGCCACTTATGGGAGTCAATGACCCTACTCATGTCCTAAATGACTAGATGTGCAGGATAACCTCCCAACTGCACAAACTTGAGCTCTGTGCTTCAGAGCTTAAAGAGTGGTTGAAGGCAAGGTGATAAACCCACAAAGCTGCAAGGTCCGTGGACAACATGTTTAGAGATGGTCACACTGCAGTTGAAGATACTGAAGGAATGAAGAGAATGAACGGAATGAGTGACCACCAGGCAGTCGAGGAGAAACAGGTAGGTCATGAAGGAGTCCCCTGGATCCCTCTCACAAATTGGTTTTCCATTCTGGAAGCTGTGTAGGGGTCTGTTACCGCAAGGGACTGCAGTCAGAACCAGGCACCTGGCACCAAAAATGGCTTGACTGTGCGGAGGAGAGAAAGATGAAAACAAGAGCGATACTAACAGGGGATTAGCCAGTTAAGGGAAAAGACAGGTTGCAGACATGACTCCAGGATGGTTAGTTGCCTCCCTGCTGTCAGGGTCAGGGATGTCACTGAGCAGCTCCAGGGCATCCTGAAGGATGAACTGACAGAAGCTGTGGAACACATTGGTACCATCATCATAGATATAACTAGGGGTAAGGTCTTGCATCACGAGGTCAGAGAGCTAGATTAAAAAGTAGGACCTCAAAAGTTGTAATGTCAGGTTTACTCCAAGTGGTACAGAAGAACGAAAATAAAGCAGATGAATGTACGTGGCAAGACTTGAAGCAGAAGGGATGGTTTTAGATTCCTGGATCGCTGGGACTGTGCCTGGAAAGGTAGAACCTCTACGAACAGGATGGTCTGCACTGGAACCAGAATAGGACCAACATCCTCGTAGAATGGTTTTCTAGTTGTTTCAGCGCCAGCAGTCTGGGAGAAAGCACAAGAGCAGCATGGGAAGGCAAGCTTCCACCCAATAAATTTGGGAGTGAACTAATACCCAAGACACTGCACACGTAGCGTCTCCCATCCTCTAACCTGATGATAACGACTAAAGTGTGGTGAGCAGGTAAGCTATTTGTATTTCTTTTTCCTCATCTCTGTTATCTTTCGGGGTGGTCACCTCGACCCCAAATCCTCGGAGCGGATTGGAAGGCAAAGCCAGAGTCTGTTTGAGTATGTAACGGAGTAAACTTACTGGTGCAGAGAACACTGCGAAACTAAACACAAAACTAATTAATTTTAAATAGCTAAGTAGAGATGGCAGGCCAGGTGATGTGTTGTAGCTGTATGATGTGGGAGCTAGCTGATTCCCTTGAGAATGGCAGTGACCATATCTGCAACAAGTGTTGGCTGCTTGAGGAGCTCTGGCTCAACGCTGATGAGCTGGAATCTGAACTCCAAACACTGCAGCACATCTGGGAGGGGGAGAAATACCTGGATGCTGTGTTCCAGGACGCAGTCACATCTAGTAGATTAACTAATATGAATTCAATCAGCGGGCAGGGGCAGCAGTGTGTGACTGAGAGTGAGGCAGGTAGAGGGACCCTGCAGACAGGAGCACAGGAGCCGCAGCCCTTGACATTGTCCCACAGCTATGAGGCACTTTCTCCCCGCGTGAACGAGGAACAGGGCTGCAGGAAGGAGGAGTCAATTGGTCCAGGAGTCCATTCAAGAGGGGGGAGGGCTGAAGCAAAAACACAGATTCTAGTTATAGGGGATTTCATCATCAGGGGGATAGACAGTATCCTTTGTGAGCAGGATACTGAATCTTGCATGTGTGTTGCCTGCCCAGTGCCAGGGTACAAGATGTCAGAGCATTCGAGACAAGGCAGATGATTTGATGGTGCAAATCATGGCAAATGGGTATGATTTAGTGGCCATTACAGAGCTATGGTTACACGATGGTCATGACTGGGAGTTAAATATCCAGGGGTATCAAACTATTCAGAAGGACAGATAGAAAGGTAAGGGAGGTGGTGTTGCTCTAATTTTTAAGGATGATACAAGGCCAATAGTGAGAGATGATACAAGTTCTACTGAACAAAGCCTTGAATCCGTTTGGGTGGAAATTAGGAATTGCAAGGAGAACAAGTCACTGATAGGTGTGGCCTACAGGCCAGCAAATAATGACATTGTGGTGGGGCAGGTAATAAACATAGAAATAGCTACTGCATGTAAAAATGGTACAGCAGTTATCATGGGGGATTTTAACCTACATATTGATTGGTCAAACCAGGTTGGTCATGGCAGCCTTGAGGAGGGGTTTATTAGATTGCATCTGCAATAATTTCCTTGAACAATATGTAATGGAACCTACGAGACAACAAGCTATCCTAGATCTAGTCCTGTGTAATGAGACAGGAAGAATTAATGATCTCACAGTTAGGGATCCTCTTGGAAGGAGCGATCACAGTATGGTCAAATTTAAATTACAGATGGAGCGTGAGAAGGTTAAACCCAGTACCTATGTCCTTTGCTTAAACAAAGGAGACTATGAAGGAATGAGGGAGGAATTAGCTAAGGTAGAATGGGAGCAAAAACTTTATGGTGGGTCAATTGAGGAACAGTGGAGGACTTTCAAAACAATTTTTCAGAGTGCTCAGCAGAAGTATATTCCAGAGATAAGGAAGATCTGTAGGAAAAAAAGAGGGACCCAGCCCTGGATGTCTAAGGAAATAAAGGAAAGTATCAGATGAAAAAAAAATACAAAAAATGCAAAGAGTAGTGGGAAACTAGAAGACTGGGAAATCTTTAAAGGCCAACAGAAAACCACAAGAAAAGTTATAAAGAAAAGTAAGATAGATTAACTAGCTCAGAATATAAAAACAGGCAGCAAAAGTTTCTAAAAATATGTAAATCGTAAAAGAGTAGCAAAGGTAAACACTGGTCCTTTAGAGGATGTGGAGGCCAATTTAATAACTGGGAATGAGGAAATAGCCGAGACATGAAACAGTTATTTCGTGTCAGTCTTCACAGTGGAAGACACAAATAACATGCCGAAAACTAATCGCAAGAAGGTTACAGCAGGTGAGGACCTAGAAACTATGATTATCACTAAGGAGGCAGTGCTGGGCAAGCTAATGGGGCTAAAGGAAGACAAGTCTCCTGGCCCTGATGAAATGCATCCCAGGATACTAAAAGAGGTGATGGTGGAAAGCAAATGCACTAGTAATTATTTCCCAAAATTCAGTGGAATCTGGGGTGGTTCCTGCAGATTGGAAAACAGCCGTGACGCCACTGTTTAAAAAAGGAAGTAGACAGCAGGTAATTTTAGGCCAGTCAGCTTAACTTCAGTAGTGGGAAAAATGTTTGAATCTATCATTAAGGAAGAAATAACAAGACATCTGGATATAAATTGTCCCACTGGGAGCACCCAGCATGGGTTCATGAAAGGTAGGTCGTGTTTAACTAATTTGGTGGAATTCGGTGAGAACATTACTTGCATCGTGGACAATGGGGAACCTGTGGATGTCGTGTATCTGGATTTCCAGAAGGCATTTGACAAGGCGCCACACCAAAGGCTGCTATGTAAGATAAAAGTTGCATGGTATTACGGGTAATGTATTGGCACGGATGGAGGATTGGTTGACCAGTAGAAAGCAAAGAGTAGGGGTAGATGGGAGTTTTTCTGGTTGGCGGTCAGTGGCTAGTGGCGTACCTCAGGGATCAGTGTTTGGACTGCGATTGTTTACAATTTACATAGATGATTTGGAGTTGGGGGACTAAGTGTGGCGTGTCAAAATTTGCAGATAACACTAAGCTGAGCGGTAGAGCAAAGTGTGCAGAGGGATATAGACAGTCTAAGTGAGTGGGCTGAGGTCTGGCAGATGGAATACAATGTTGATAAGGTTGAAGTCATCCATTTCGACAGGAGCAACAGGAAAATGGACTATGTTTTAAATGGTAAAAAAACTGCAGCATGCTGCTTTGCAGAGGGATTTGGGTGTCCTTATGCATGAATCGCTAAAAGTAGGATTGCAGGTGCAGCAAGTGATTAAAAAGGCAAATTTTGTCTGCCATTGCTAGAGGGATGGAGTTTGAAAACAGGGAGGCTATGCTGCAGCTGTATAGGGTCCTGGTGAGGCCACACCTGGAACACTGTGTGCAGTTTTGGTCTTCTTACTTGAGAAGACATATACTATCACTGGAGGGGGTGCAGAGGAGATTCCCTCACTTGTTTTCAGAGTTGAGGGGTTTGGATTATGAGGAGAGACTGAGTAGACTGGGATTATACTCATTGGAATTCAGAAGAATGGGGGGAGATCTTATAGAAACATATGAGATTATGAAGGGAATAGATACGGTAGAGGCAGAGAGGTTGTTTCCGCTAGGAGGTGAAACTAGGCCTAGAGGGCATCGCCTCAAAATAAAGGGAAGCAGATGTAGGCCTGAAGTCAGGAGGAACTTCTTCAGCAAAAGGGTTGTGAATCTGTGGAACTCCCTGTCCAGCGAAGTGGTTGAAGCTACCTCGCAGGATGTTTTTAAGGCAAGACTAGATAAATTTTTGAACAGTAAAGGAATTAAGGGTTATGGTGAGTTGGCGGTTAAGTGGAGCTGCGTCTCAAAAAGATCAGCCATGATCTTATTAAATGGTGGAGCAGGCTCGAGGGGCCAGATAGCCTACTCCTGCTCCTAGTTAGAACATAGAACAGTACAGCACAGAACAGGCCCTTCAGCCCACAATGTTGTGCCGACCATTGATCCTCATGTGTGCACCCTCAAATTTCTGTGACCATATTCATGTCCAGCAGTCTCTTAAATGTCCCCAATGGCCTTGCTTCCACAACTGCTGCTGGCAACGCATTCCATGCTCTCACAACTCTGTGTAAAGAACCCGCCTCTGACATCCCCTCTATACTTTCCTCCAACCAGCTTAAAACTATGGCCCCTCATGTTAGCCTTTTCTGCCCTGGGAAATAGTCTCTGGCTATCAACTTTATCTATGCCTCTCATTATCTTGTATACCTCAATTAGGTCCCCTCTCCTCCTCCTTTTCTCCAATGAAAAAAGTCCAAGCTCAGTCAACCTCTCTTCATAAGATAAGCCCTCCAGTCCAGGCAGCATCCTGGTAAACCTCCTCTGAACCCTCTCCAAAGCATCCACATCTTTCCTATAATACGGCGACCAGAACTGGACACAGTATTCCAAGTGCGGTCTAACCAAAGTTTTATAGAGCTGCAACAAGATCTCATGACTCTTAAACTCAATCCCCCTGTTAATGAAAGCCAAAACACCATATGCTTTCTTAAAAGCCCTGTCCACTTGGCTGGCCATTTTAAGGGATCTATGTATCTGCACACCAAGATCCCTCTGTTCCTCCACACTGCCAAGAATCCTATCCTTAATCCTGTACTCAGCTTTCAAATTCGACCTTCCAAAATGCATCACCTCGCATTTATCCAGGTTGAACTCCATCTGCCACCTCTCAGCCCATCTCTGCATCCTGTCAATGTCCCGCTGCAGCCTACAACAGCCCTCTATACTGTTAACGACACCTCCAACCTTCGTGTCGTCTGCAAACTTGCTAACCCATCCTTCAATCCCCTCATCCAAGTCATTAATAAAAATTACAAACAGTAGAGGCCCAAGGACAGAGCCCTGTGGAACTCCACTCACCACTGACTTCCAGGCAGAATATTTTCCTTCTACTACCACTCGCTGTCTTCTGTTGGCCAGCCAATTCTGTATCCAGACAGCTAAGTTCCCCGTATCTCATTTCTCCTGACCTTCTGAATGAGCCTACCATGGGGAACCTTATCAAATGCCTTGCTGAAGTCCATATACACCACATCCACAGCTCGACCCTCATCAACTTTTCTAGTCACATCCTCAAAGAACTCGATAAGGTTTGTGAGGCATGACCTGCCCTTCACAAAGCCGTGTTGACTGCATTTAATCAAGCTATGCTCTTCCAGATGGTCATAAATCCTATCCCTCAGAATCCTTTCTAACACCTTGCAGACGACAGACGTGAGACTTACCGGTCTGTCATTGCCGGGGATTTCCCTATTTCCTTTTTTGACGAGAGGAATCACATTTGCCTCTCTCCAGACCTCAGGTACGACTCCAGTGGAGAGCGAGGATGCAAAGATCTTCGCAAGTGGCAAAGCAATTGCATTTCTCGTTTCCCAAAGCAGCAGAGGACAAATCTGGTCCGGGCCTGGCAACTTGTCAATCTTAATGTTGGACAAAATTTTCAGCACATCAGCTTCCTCTATCTCTATCCATTCCAGCATGCACGCCCGCTCTTCAAAGGTTTCATTCACTACAAAGTTCGTTTCTTTCGTAAAGACAGAAGCAAAAAACTCATTTAGGGCTTCCCCTACCTCCTCAGACTCCACACACAAGTTCCCTATGCTATCCCTGATCGGCCCTACTCTTTCTTTGACCATTCTCTTATTCCTCACATAAGTGTAAAATGCCTTTGTGTTCTCCCTAATCCGTTCTGCCAAGCCTTTCTCGTGCCCCCTCCTGGCTCTCCTCAGACCATTTTTGAGCTCCTTCCTCGCCTGCCTGCAATCCTCTAGAGCTGAGCCTGACCCTAGCTTCCTCCACCTTATGCAAGCTACCTTCTTCCTTTTGACGAGAAGCTCCACCGCTCTCGTCATCCAAGGTTCCTTTATCTTACCCCTTCTTGCCTGTCTCAGAGGGACATATTTATTCATCACTCGCAACAACTGTTCCTTAAACAGTCTCCACATGTCTATAGTGCCTTTACCATGGAACAATTGCTACCAGTCCATGCTTCCTAACTCATGTCTAATTGCATCATAGTTTCCTCTTCCCCAATTAAATATCCTCCCATTTTGCCTAATCCTCTCCTTCTCCATAGCTATGTAGAATGTGAGGCAGTTACGGTCACTATCACCAAAATGCTCTCCCACAAGATCTGATACCTGCCCCGGCTCGTTTCCAAGCACCAAGTCTAGAATGGCCTCTCCCCTCGTCGGCCTGTCAACAT
This sequence comes from Stegostoma tigrinum, assembly GCF_030684315.1. Taxonomy (NCBI): domain Eukaryota; kingdom Metazoa; phylum Chordata; class Chondrichthyes; order Orectolobiformes; family Stegostomatidae; genus Stegostoma; species Stegostoma tigrinum. Next base: position 41,794,518 of record NC_081369.1, read on the forward strand.
ACTGAGTTAGGAAACCCTCCTGAACACACCTTACAAAATCAGCTCCATTCAAATCTTCTGCTCGAAGGAGGTTCCAATCAATATTAGGAAAGTTAAAGTCACCCATTACAACAACCCTACTACGTCCGCACTTTTCCAAAATCTGCCGACCTATGCTTTCTTCAATCTCCGTGCTGCTATTGGGGGGCCTGTTGTAAACCCCTAACGGGGTGACTGCTCCCTTGCTGTTCCTAATTTCCACCCACACTGACTCGGTAGGCAGATCTTCCTCGACAATGGAAGCTTCTGTAGCTGTGATGCCCTCTCTGATTAGTAGTGCTACACCCCCTCCTCTTTCTCCCCCCATCTCTTTAAATGCTCTAAACCCTGGAACATCCAGCAACCATTCCTGCCCATGAGAAACCCATGTCTCTGTTATGGCCACAACATCATAGCACCAGGTACTGATCCATGCTCTAAGTTCATCACTTTTATTCCTGATACTCCTTGCATTAAAGCAAACACACTTTAACCGATCCCTTGGTTCCTTCCCACTAGCTGGTCTACCTCTTGCTATTGCCTCACCTGCATCAACTCTCACCTCCGGTATACAGCTCAAGTTCCCACCCCCCTGCCATACTAGTTTAAACCCTCTCGAACTACTCAGGCAAACCTTCCACCCAGGACATTGGCCCCCTTCCAGTTCAGATGCAACCCGTCCTTCTTGTACAGGTCCCACCTTCCCCAGAAGGCATCCCAATTATCTACATATCTGAAGCCCTCCCTCCTACACCAGCTGCGCAGCCACGTGTTAAGCTGCGCCCGCTCCCTGTTCCTCGCCTCGCTATCTCGTGGCGCCGGTAGTTCTTAAGTTCTTGTGTAGTGCTGCTGGGAGGAGTTTAAACCAGTTCAGCAGGAACAAAGGTCACTGTGCACGAATTCAGTTGCAATGTTGCATAAATGAGAAAAGTAACCAAGGCAAAGCGAACTGAGCCATACTGTGCCTGGAAGGCGTAATGGGAGGTTGGATGGCCTCTACTTTAATGTCAGGAATATTTACGGCAAGACAGATGAGGTAAGGATGTGGATTGACACATGGGACTTCGATGTTGTTGTCATTACACAGATGTGGTTGAGGATATCACAAGACTGGCAACTTTACATTTCAGGGTATGGGATCTTCAGGCAGGACAAGGGAGGGTGCAAAAGTGGAGGTGGCGCCACATTATTAATTAGGGTGCCAGTATCTGCAGAAAGGAGGCACGATACCCCACAGACCATCTTTCCCTTTTCCATCGCAAACTTAAAACATGATAAAAACCAAAAGAACTGCGGATGCTGAAAATCTGAAACAAAAACAAAGTTGCCGGAAAAGCTCATATTTCAGATCCAGTGACCCTTCCTCAGAACTATTCAAAACTTACAATATTGTATTTGCTATCAGCTAAAATGCTTCTCTACTGTCACCTCAAACACTTGCCTAGCTTCATTCCCAGAATTAGGTCCAACACTTTGCTGTACCTTGTCAGATATTCCACATGACTGCATGAAAAGCCCTCATGTACACATTTCAAGAAATCTGCCCCCTCTGAACCTTTTATATTGCGATTATTCCAATTAATATTGGGATAGTTGAAATCACCCTATTATTATTTTTAAATGTTTAAGTGAATTGACTACCTATCTGCTCCTCAATTGCACGCTGACTATTTAGGGGCTTATGCTACGCTCCTAACTGTGACTGCGACTTTTTATTTCTAAGTTCTACCCACAAAGCTTCATTTGACAACCCTTTCAAGATATCGTGCCGCCTTTCTGCAGATACTGGCACCCTAATTAATAATGTGACACCACCTCCACTTCTGCACTCTCCCTTGTCCTGCCTGAAGATCCCATATTCTGAAATGTAAAGTTGCCAGTCTTTTGCCTTCCTCAACCACATCTGTGTAATGGCAATAACATCGAAGTCCCATGTGTCAATCCACACCCTTACCTCATCTGTCTTGCCATTAATATTCCTGACATTAAAGTAGAGGCCATACAACCTCCCATTACGCCTTCCAGGCACAATATGGCTCAGTTTGCTTTACCTTGGTTAATTTTCTCACTTATGCAACATTGCTACTGAATTCGTGCACAGTAACCTTTGTTTTGTTGAACTGGTTTAAACTCCTCCCAGCAGCACTACACAAGAACATAAGAACTAGGAGCAGGAGTATTCAGAAGGGTCTAGGCCCGAAATGTCAGCTTTCCTGCTCCTCTGATGCTGCTGGGCCTGCTGCGTTCATCCAACTCTACACCTTGTTGTCTTGGATCCAAAGTTAGCTTAGTGATAGGAAACAGAGGGTGGTCGTAGGAGGCTGTTTTTGTGACTGGAGCCTGAGTGCAGTGGTGTACTCTTGGAATCAATGCTGGGTCCCTTATTGTTTGTGATATGCATAAATGTTGTACATGAGAACATGGGAGGGATGATAAGTAAATTCGCAGATGGCACAAAGATTGGCAAGATGGTTGACGGTGAGGGGGAAGGTGTCAGGTTACAGGAAGATATAAATGGATTGGTCAGATGGCAATCAGTGGCAGATAGAATTTAACCCTAATGAATGAGATGATGAACAAAACAAGGGCATGATGCTGTGAAGCTCAGAGGACCAGAGGGATTGGTGACAGAACTATCCTGGGTTTCTTGTCCACAGATCCCTAAAAATGGCAGGACAGGTTGATGTGGAATATGAGATCCTTGTCTTCCATCAGTTGTGGCATACATTGTAACAGCAGGGAGCTCATATTGGAGCTGTACGGGATTTTGGTTAGGTCACAGCTTGAGAACTAGGTGCAGTTCTAATCAACATACTATATGAAGAATGTGCTTACACTGGCAGTGGTGCAGAGAAGATTCATCAGGATGTTGCCTGGGATGAAACATTTCAGTTATGACGACAGGTTGGATATGCTTGAGTTGTTATCTTTCAATGAGAGATGGATGAAGGGGAGCCTGAGAGAGGTGTTTAAGGTTATAAGGTGCATGTCAAGGTGAATAGAATAATTAATGGATCAGTAACGAGGAAGGATAATTTAAAATTACAAGTCAGGAGTTTTACAAGGGATTTGAGGAAACACTTTTTCACCTAGAGATGATGTTGTCTGAAATACGCTGCTCGAAATGCTCCATCTCAGGCTTCTTGGGAGGGTAGTTGAGGTGGGAAACATCAACCTTTTAAAAAAAGTACTTGGATGAACACTTCAAGCGTCATAACATTCATGGCTATTGGCCTAGTAGAGGAAATGGCACTAGTATAGCTAGTAGTATATTTTTGTTGGTACAGACACGATGGGCTGAAGGGCATCTTCTGTACTGTATGATTCTATGAACTGAGCACATATTTTGGCTCTATCTTTACAAAAAAAAATGATTTCTTAAATATCAGGGAAGTAAGAGTCTAGTGAGAGGGAGAAATTGAAGAAGATGGTGCTGAAGAAATTAGTGGGGTTAAAGGCTAACAAATAGCCACAGCCCAATCATCTGCACCCCATAGTACTAAAGGAAGTTCTCTGGAAATATTGGACTCATTGGTGATCATCTTCCAATATTATCTAGGCTCAGCAGTTGTTCCTATAGATTGGAAGGTGACAAATGTAGCCCCGCAATTTAAACAAAGGAGAAAAAAGTAGAAATACAGAACAGGTAGCCTAACATCCATAGTGTAGAAAATGCTAGAGTTTATTATGAAAGATATGCTAACAGAAAATAGCAAAGCATTTCAAAAATAAAATTCTAACACTTTTCAGCAGTTCAAAGACGACCTGATTGGGTTCAGAAGCGAGTATATTTACTCCTAGAAAAGGAGATGGTTCAGAGCATGTAAAGGATTGAGTCACCTCGTGAATGAATGTATCTTACAAAACTTGCTGAACAGGAGCTGTCTGTTACAGTTTTGTAGATTATTAAAGAACCCAAGTCTAAGCTCTCAGCTGAATGTGTGGTCAAGGGAAAAGGCCTCACATCTTTAATGCATTAGAAAGGGAAGGAATTTCTCTGGATTTTTGAATGAAAGTGTTAAGGAGCAGATGGGATTTAGTTTTGCCATGTGTTTTAAGATCACTGAAGTGGTGTTATAGGTAGATAGCTTGGGTTTTTTTGTATAATAAACTTCAGTTTTATTATTGAAACAAAATCTGCAGTCTTGAGAGATTACGATTCCATAAAAGGCTGTCACATTAACTAAAAAAAAGCAAAATATGATCTACAAAGCCAAAATTGATTCTGGATTCTGACTTGTCAGCAGTAATACTGGCTGAAATCATGGCAAAACACATTGATATTATTAGAAACCTTCAGACAATGATAATCATGGCCAAATGAGATTGAATACTGCCATTAAGTCAAGGATTATTCAAGCACAGATCAGGGAGGTGACAAACAGAGGAGATATATCTGCTTCATAGAGTTGGTGGTGAAAGTATGCAATAGCAAATTTTGAGACAGAACACTTTTCTACTCTAAAATTTTGATGAGGATAAAAAGGTTTATCAGAACTATCAATGTAATTTTGTTAAAGCTATCTTGAAGAAGAGAAAGTAAATCTGTGAGCTTTGCTACTGGTTCAATGAATGAAAATTGTCCTTTCTAGTCCTATATTCTTTAACAAAATAGGTAGTATTTATGAACAGGTGTTTTTGGGAAGAATATGTTGGCTAATGAAGTAATACATTAAAAGGTAAACAATTTCTCCTGTTCTATACAGGACTGCCTTTAGGTGAGGAAGAGGAATTTAGTGATTTGGGAGATTCTCAAAAACTCATTTTCCCCCCTCTTTTGGTTTGCTTTTCCCCAGAATCTAACAATAATGGTTGACAGTGTATTGTCATTATAAGAGCAATTTTAAAGAAAAAATTAGGTGAGGGATATCAGATCAGATAGTATTACAGTGAAGGCACTTCCTCTTTAGTCGATCTAGTTTTGAAGTGCAACTGAAATTCAAAGTTGTTTATTACCGGGAATTCTAAATTACCAAATAGTACCAGACTGTACAGCTCAGGTTAATAGATACATACGATTACCATATAGTCAATTGCTATCCATTACCCTCTATGAGGGGTGCTGGGCACATGTGTGCAAGGGCGAAAGGGTGTGAGTACGAGAAAGAGACAGAGAATGCGGGAGGGTGATTGTTTGTGTATGAGGGCATTCATGTGTGTAGGGGCTTGTCTGTGAGATGAGTGTGTGGGCATGTGGAAGATAAGTGCGCATATGTGTGCGATGAATGAAGGGGGGGATAAAATGAAGCTCTCTGTTATTTGAGGATAACATTTGCTACAACAGAAGCTACATTACCAGTTAATAGGAGGCGCAGTTAATGTTAGGAAAAAATTCCATTCAAAGATTTGTTTATGAGACAAGTTATAAACTGAAACACTTGTTTAAGTAAATCAGTTTAAAGGGTATATCAAACATTTGTTACACTAGGGAGATTCCATTATACAGCTGAGAAATTTCTTGAATTTATTCTTCTAAATGACAGATCATTTTAACCTTGAATTTTAAGAGAGCGTGGTGCTAGCCAGGACAGATGATTTAATAGATGAAATAGGAAAGAAAGAAGTCTATATCTGAAAATCCCTTCATTTTTAAAGAAAACAAAACACAAATTTAATTTATATCCTGTATGCGTTTTAAAAAAAAATCAGAATACTACCTTAAAAGCTCAATTAAAATTTTGAATAAAAGCTATACCAACCCATTGCTTCCCCTTGCGCTGCTTTTGCCTTCTGAGATGAGTTGAGAAAGTACATAATGGGGTCCTTTTGCACTGTCTGCATCAAATACATCCATATTCGACTCTTCATCATCTATACGTACAAAGCCTGGTCGTTGTTTAGGTGAACGTTTCCGTGATTTCCGTGGCACTGTTGTGTTGTCATTATAGGAACTGGAACTCATAATGCTGAAATTCGAACCTGATTCATCCATCCAAATATTGCTGCTCTGCTCTGAGTCACCTCCATCATCCTGACAAGACATCCGGCTGTCATCTAGCAAGTCTTCAGGTGGCGGAGAGATGTTGAGGACTGTCCTCCTTTTGGGCATGGACTGCAGCTGTGGGGCATTACTTAACTGATTTTCATAGCTCAGTAATTCACTTACCCCATGGCCACTTACCCCCTGTTCTGGAGTGCAGCTATCTACTTGCATAGATGTGTTGTCAGTTACTGAGGTAGAATACATGCTGGGATTGGAAGATGGGGTGAAGGTGTTGCTTTGACCACTGCTGGAGACGACATCTGTGGTATGTACAATTCAAATGTAAATACATAAATTCAACACGAGTTAGCTAGCAATGTTCAACTGTGTTCTGTTTAACTGTTCACAAATCATTAATTCAATAATTCATACAATTCCAAAATGTGAGAAGCAGCATGTGACATTGGAAGGTTCTCTTTTAACTGGGAGACAGTGTACATACAATACTCTTCAGGTTTCCAATCAGGGTCAGCACAAAATAAGATAAACATTGATACATTATAAATCAATTTGGGCTGCTCATAGTCAAATAATTAAAAATGATCTTCAGAAATGCAAAATAAAGAACTGTTGAAGAGACACTCTGCTTGATAGGCAAATTCCTGGAACTAAAATGAAAGAAAATTAAGCTAAACTTAAAATCATAACTACTTTCCATCTTAAAAGGCATTACAAAAATATAAATAGGCACAAATCGGATGAATGAGTACGTGAAAAACAAAATGGGACCACTGTTGCATGCACTTCTCCCCGTCAAGATGAAGTCTTCTGAGCAAAACAAAAATTCTTTTGGCATGATCCATACTGCTGGCCAAAACAGTAATTAGTAAAATGGAGGAGATCAGAAACCGAAAAGGCTAATTAATAGTAAATAAAAAATGGAAGGTAGTTGATGTCTTTACTTCATCAGAATTTGAAATGGATTCAAAAACAGATACAATATCAATAACGCGGTCATCCACACTCAAGTTTGGAATTTGTATTTATATTGTACATAATAATTAACAAACTTAAAAGCACAATATTAGCAGGACATTAGATGCATGAAACAGAGATACCAAATTTGTTCACAGCCCGTTCCAACCTCCTTAAATACTTGAAGTTTAACATATTCTGAAAATGTGAAAACTTGACAAAATCTGCTGAACATAAAGTACCCTTATAATTTTAATAATGACTTTAAGGTTATATGTTAAAATATAACAATATTCATTTTTAATTCAATGATATTTTCCATACTTTGTACTTGTTTAACAAATGCATAATTTGCAACCATTTTATGAGATAAGAATCTTAAGTGCCTTGTAGAAAGTGAAGTTAATTTTAACAACTTTTTCTCTTTTTGTCAGTTCTGTCTTTTCTCACTTTCTCCCCTGTTATTCTGAAAGTTATTCTGTAAATTGATGTAGTCAATAATCAGAAAACAATGGCCTCCTCTGAGCAAACAGGTTAACAAACTCTCACTGATGACCACAAGAAGTTGCATTCCTCTACAGAAGAGTGAAGCTATATGCGCTTGAACCAATTATGGAATGTATTCAATCCAAATACCTGATTTTCAACATCAACAACTGGCACTGGGTGATACCTGGGAGATTGCAGATCACCCTTGGTAAGATGCCAAGATATGTGGTGACAGATATGCAGCATTAACATAGATTAAACAGTGAATGAAGAGTCAGTCAATCATGCCAGGAAATCAGAATTAAAAAGATCAGTAGCAGACAGAATCTTATCTTTCCAAATGAACAAACTGCTTCAAGCCTAAAATCCATATTACTCCCATCTCAAGAAATGTAACCAAAACATACTATAGCTGTCCAAGTTAAAAAAGCAAAACTTCGCAATTTAAAATAATGGAAGAACCCACCTACTCCACTTGAACAATCTTAGCAACCTATTTATGACTTAGTCTCAAGTGGTATTGGATACCAAGAAATGTTCTGACATTGATTGAAACAGCAAAGAGCTCGACAGTAGGCCTTAAACCAATCATTAGAATTCTTGATGGGATGGATGAGATCAGTAAGCATACAAGCGCTGTCAAAGAACAGTCCAAAGGTTCTGTCAAGACAGCAAAGATATTTTAAAATACCAGACTTTTTAATGTTTGAGGAAAAGTCCAGTGTGTGTATTCTTATAAAATAAAAATGATTGCATCTAACTAAGTCTGATCATTTAGACTTCAATATTTCCAGTGCTATATTAATGATGATTGACTGATCTCACAAGAATCCAATATCAAAGTGGGGTAGCTTTCATTTCAGGCTCCATCTCTGGTGACCACCTTGAAACTGACATCTATTTCAAGCCCACAGACTCCCACAGCTACCTAGACGACACCTCCTCCCACCCATCTTCCTGCAAGAATGCGATCCCCTACTCACAACTCCTCCGCCTCTTCCGCGTCTACTCCCAAGATGGGGCTTTCCACTCCCAAACATCCCAGATGTCCTCTTATTTCAAGGAGCGCAACACCCCTCCTTCAGTGGTTGAAAATGCTTTCAACTGCAGTTCTTCCGTTTCCTGCACCTCTGCCTTCACGTCCCTTCCCCTCAACAAAACAAAGACAGAATCCCCCTTGTACTCCCAGATCACCCCACTAACCTCTGGATTCAATGCATCATTCTCCGCCACCTGCAATCCGACCCCAGAAACAAAGATATACTTTGCTCCCTACCCGTATCTGCCTTTCATAGGGACCCCTCTCTCCTCAACTGCCTCATCCGTTCCACACTCCCCACTTTCCCCACCACCTTTTCCTGCAATCACAGGAAGCGCTACACCTGCCCCTATACCTCCCCGCCTCACCTCCATCCAAAGAATCAAACAAACCTGTCAGATCAGGCAGAGGTTCACCTGCACATCTGTCAACACGGTATATTGCACCTGCTGCTCCTGATGAGGTATCCTCTACATTGGTGAGGCCAAGTGGAGGCTCAGAGACCACTTTATATAGGACCTACTCTCTGTTCATGACAAACAACAAAACCTTCCATCACCAACCATTTCAACTCCTCTTCCTATCCCGGGGGACATTTCCATCATGGTTCTCCTCCAGTGTCACAATGACACCACCTGGAAACTGGAGGAGTAGCACCTCACAGTCCACCTTGGGAGTCTACAACCTAGTGGTCTCAATGTGGACTTGACTAGTTTCAAAATCTCCCCGACCCCAGTCTCATCCCATGACCAACCCTCCCTCTCATCCCTGCCTCCTTGACCTGACACAACCTGTCTATCTTTCTTCCGCCTACCTGCTCCTCCCACCTCACTGACCAATCCCCACCACTGCCTACTTGCGCTCACCTATCACCATCCCACCTACCTTCCCCAGCCCCACTCCTCCCCTCTCTATTTAGTTCAGAGATCCCTTCTCACTCCCCCATTTCTGAAGAAGGGTCCCAGCCAGAAACATCAAACTTTTCTGCTCCTCTGATGCTGCCTGGCCTGCTGTGCTCCACACTGCGTTATCTATGGCTTTCATTTCAGTTTGATTGACAGCTACAAGTAGTTTTAGGAACTTTGATGACAGACCATAAATTTCAATGTTGGTGCACTAAAATGAAATTATTTTAGAAGGATTGTTTATGATTATGGGGTTATGATGAATCAGAATGCTTTTTCAATATATGAAGTTTGAAAAACACTTCGAATTTTATCCAACAGAGCTTCATTTTTGTTGACTCCTGAAAAGCGTCACTGGTGGATCGTAGAGGAGTTGGCAATGTAGGTGAAAGGTAAAGGGTGAGGGATGGGTTGAAACTAAGTTGCCCATAAGGTCAAAAAGGGTGATGGGAAGTGGGGTAGAATGACACATTGGCTCAGAGGGTGAAAAGAGGCATTTTAGCCCTTTGTATCCATACCAGTCATCCCGTATCTACGTATTCTTATCAAAGATAATGGGAACGGCAGATGCTGGAGAATCTAAGATAACAAAGTGTGGGGCTGGATGAACACAGCAGGTCAAGCAGCATCTTGGCCTGCTGCGTTCATCCAGCCCCATACTTTGTTATCTAAGTATTCTAATCCACTTTTCAGCGCCCGGCAGATCTAAATACTTCTTCAATGTCTTGAGGGTTATCACTGCAACCATCCTTTTAAGCAGTGAGTTCCAATTACCCAGTAAATACCCAAAATAATTTCCTCAAATCCTCTTTAATCTTCCTGCTCCTTATCTTATAGACTCGGGGGTATTGGTGGGAGGAGTTTGAGGGGATACAGGCTCTTGAGCCTTTACTTTGTTTTAACTTAAATAAAAGAAAATCATGTGGTAATAGTAAATTGAAACTGCCTTTCAGCTTACCCACATCCACACCTGTATGCCAAGCACTTGCTTCAGGCTGCTTTTCCTGAGCAACTTTAAATTGAATGCATGTCAATCTGTATGTCTCCATTCCACATTTCATAGTTTTGCAGAAACAAAGATGTTACTAGCTGAATAGTAATTACATTTATTTGTATATATCAGACATCTCAGTGATTAAAACAGCAATCTACTTAACTGGACAGAGAAATCATTGAAGTTTTGACATGTTTTATGATGTTTTCTGAAACACAATTAGCGTTGTTACCTCACATTTCACAAAGCTATTCACTACCTTATTTTACAAAAACACTCAATTAACTGGATTCCACCACGTTATTTTTCATTGCCTAGGAATTAAAAGAAACAATTTATCTTAAGAACCAGAATAATTTTCCCTCAATCAATAGAAGACACCAATGTATGACAATTCCTTTAAAATTTGGCCAGTTCCAAATATGTTTCAACTGTTGTTAAACTATCTCTGTATATTATCTTTTGCAAATTCTGCCATCTCCATCATAGTTTCCTCATTAAACACATCTTTGTCATCTTTCAACATTCAAAACAAATCATCTCGATGATCACTTCACAATGACCCCAACAGCTGTTTTCTTTCCACAGAATCTTCCTACGGAAGAACAGGAGATATAATAACTGCCTTTTACCGCTCCCTTCCAGCTAGCTTGGACACAAACACACTTTCCAGCTGAAACAGAAATTTACTTGCACTTGTTTTAATTTGTTATACTGAATTTGTACTCTGATATGGCTTCCTCTAAACTGGGGAATCTCACTCTCGTTTGCAGACAGCTAAATGTTAAGACCATAAGACAGAAAAACAGAAGTATGCTATTCAGCTCCTAAAAGTCTACTCCACCATTCATAAAAATCATGACTGACTTGATAATCCTCAACTCCACTTTCCTGCCTTTTCTGAATAACCCTTGGATTCCCTTACTGATTAAAAATCTGTCTACCTAATGACCCAGCCTCTACTAGCCCCGGTGTTAAATAATTCAGATTTACTATCCTCTAAAGAAATTGCTCCTCATGTGTGTGTTAAATGGGCAACCCATTATGCTGGCATTATTCCCTTTGTTCTTAGACTCTCTTACAGGGGGAAATAACTTTTCTGCAGCTACCTTGTCTCCAAAAAAATCTTGTATGTTTCACTGAGATCTTTAGTTCTGAAAAAGATCCATACCAGACTCGAAATGTTACCTGTGCTGATCTCTGCACAAATCCAGCTTAACCGGAATTTCTCGAGCATTCTCTGAAATTGTTCCATTAGCCTCCCTATTACCTGCTGAACATGGACACTAGTTTTTTGTGGTATACACTCAAAGACTCCGAACCTCTGTATTACAACTCCCTGCAGTCTTTCTCCATATCTCTACATTATGATTAGATTAGATTCCCTACAGTGTGGAAACAGGCTCTTCAGCCCAACAAGTTCACACCGTCCCTTGAAGCATCCCATCCAGACCTACCCCCCGATAACCCACACACCCCTGAACACCACAGGCAATGTTAGCATGGCCGATCCGCCTAGCCTGCACATCTTTGGGCTGTGGGAGGAAACCAGAGCACCCGGAGGAAACCCATGCAGACACGGGGAGAATGTGCAAACTCTGCACAGACAGTTACCCAAGGCTGGAATCAAACCCGGGTCCTTGGCGCTGTGAGGGTGCAGTGTTAACCACTGAGCCACCGTGCTGCCCCAATAATATTCCATCTGCCACATTTTTGCCCATTCACTTAATTGGTCTATATCCTTCTGCAGAATACGTCTTGTCCTCACCGCTTGCCTTCCCTATTTATGTGCCATTCACAAATTTGACTGTCGTATCTTCATTTCTCTCATCCAAGTATTTAACATATACGGTAAATAATTGTAGCACCAGTATTGATCATCCTACAAGTTACAGGTTGCCACCCTGAAAGTGCTCCAAATATCTGAACAACTCTCCATCTTCGACTAGTTAGCCAGTCCCTTATCCACATTAATATATGTTACCTCCAAAACCATGAGCCCTCATTTCATTCAGTAGCTTAACATATGTATCAAATACCTCTGGAAATCTAAACATATCACATCTACTGCTTCCTCTTTATTTTTCCTGTTTGTATCCACCTCAAAAGAATTTAAGAAATTTGGCAGGGATGGTCTTTCCTTCATGAAGACATGCTGAATCTTCTTGATCATATGTATTTCCAAGTGGTCTGCTTGTACGTCTCTTATAGACTCATTTTCACAATAAACAGATGAAAAACCAACTGGCCTATTGTTGCAAAATCAGACATTGCTGTAAAAACACTCAACAGATCTGTCAGCATCTGCGGAAAAAACAGCGTTAACATTTCAGGTAGTGATGCTTCTTCAGTTTAGTTCCGTTCTGTAGAAGCGTCTCTGGATCTGAAATGTTAACTCTGTCTTCTTTCCACAGATGCTGGCAGAGCTGCTCAGTTATTCAAGAAATTTTACTTCTGATTTCCAGCATGAGTGGTTTTTTTGGTCCTTTAGATACCTGGGTTTGTCTCTTTTCATTTTTAAGTAAGGGTGTGCATTGACAGTTTTCCAATCCTTGAGACATTTCCAGTATCTCGACATTGTTTATTTGAACTTTAGTAAAACCTTTAACAAGGCTCTGCATGGTGGACTATTCAGTAATGTTACATCACATGGGATTCAGAGTGAGCTTGTCAATGGATACAAAATTAGTTAAACAGCAGGAGACAGGGTGTGATGGTGATGCTGGAGGCCTGTGACCAGCAGTGTTCCATAGGGGTGAGTGCTGGGTCTGCTTTTATTTACCATTTATATGAATGATTGAGATAAGAATATAGAAAGCACATTAAGCGTACATTTATAGATAACACCAAGGTTGGTGGTGTAGTGGACAGTGAAGGAGGATATCTAATATTACAAGGAGATCTTGATTGTTTGGATCAATGGGCTGAAGAGTGGCAGATAGAGTTCAATTTGGATAAATGCAAGGTGTTGCATTTTGATAAAAACAAACAAAGACAAGACTTAAACAATTAAAAGCACAACCTTGGGTACTGTTATAGAATGGAGACCTAGGGGTTCAGGTATACAATTCTTAGATGTTTGCATCACAATAGGGTGGTTAAGAAGGCATCTAACACGCTTTTGCTCAACCTTTTGAACATAGGAGTTGGGACATTATGTTGAGGTTGTACAAGACACTGGTAAGGCCTCTTCTGGAGGACTGTGTCAAGTTCAGGTCTCACTGTTATAGAAAGGATATTACTAAGCTGGAGAGGGTTCAGAAGAGATTTACCCAGATGTTGCTAGGAATGGAGGGTTTAAGTTATAAGCAGAAGCTGGACAGGTTGGGACATTTTAGACTGGGGCATAGGAGATTGAGAAGTGACCTTGTCGAAGTTTATAAAATTATGAGGGGTATAGATGAGGATAATGGCATGTGTATTTTCCTCAGGATGGGGGATTACAAGATTGGGGGCATATTTTTAAGTGATAGAAAAAAGTCATTAAAAAAAATGACGAGGGGCAATTTCTTTTTTCTTACACAGGGAGTGGTTCGTATGTGAAATGAACTTCCAGAGGAAGTGGTGGATGCAGGTACAGTTACCATGTTCAAAAAATATTTAAATAAGTACACGAAAAAGAGAGATGTAGGCCAAGCTCAGGCAGGTGGGACTGGTTTAATTTGGAATTATGATCAGAATTGACTGGTTAGACCTACGACAATGATTCCAGCTGAAGATTCTTAAAAGATTCCTGCCAGCCCATCCAGTATCTTTGTGTGGTACATCTTTTAACATCCTATGATGCATCCCATTAACTCCAAGAAACATTGTGGCCTTTAACCACATTATTACTAAGTAAAAAGTAAAAGCAAAACTAGGTAATTACATTTATTTCTCTTCTCCTTTTGCCCTTGATTATTTAGCAATTTTGGAATGCTATTAGTATCGTCTACTGTGAAGACTGACTGAAAGTATTTATTCAAGTTCTTTGCCATTTACTAGTTCCCCATTATTACTTCCCCAGCCTCATTTCTCCAAGGGGCCTATGTTCACTTTGATCTCTCTCTTCCTTTGTATATATTTAAAGTACCTCATGCTGTCCATCTTGTATTACTTGCGAACTTTCCCTCCATGGTTACATTCTCTTGATCATCTTTTGGTTTTTAAAACTTTCCCAATCCTCTCGCTTACCACTCATCTTTGTCATATTGTGGGTTTTTTTCCCCCCCTTTCAATTTGATGCTATCCCTAACTTCCTATGGTTGGTTCAGTCAGGCACTTTGATAAGGTATCATGTCATTTTAGTTTTCTACCCAACTCCATTCCTGGTTTCTTACACATTCCCAATAAAATTCAATACAAGCTGAGGAACAGCATTTCATCTTTCAATTAGCTATTTTACAGCCTCTGTGTCCAATCAAATCACAACTTCTATCCAATTTTTCAGGCAACAACTGGCGATAATAACAGTCATTTGCAGCTCTTAAAACTATATTTTTAAAACTTGCCTCACCACCAAGTATTTTCATCATTCCTCTGTTCACTTAATCTCTTCTAATTTAGAAGTTTTCTAAATTATCACAGAGCTTTCATTCTGTTCTCCCTCACTCACTTTCCCTCTGTATTTGTTTAAATTAAGTAATATTTCTAACTTTTATGTTCAGATGACAGGTTATTCATTTGGAGCATTAACAGTTTCTTTCTCCATAGATGCTGCCTGATGAGGCAGAGAATAAAGTGGCAATATGGCAATACCATATATGGAAAATAAAATTCAGAAATAACATTTATATTGTAGAAAATAACATTTGCAAGTAAGCGACAGTATGCAACAATAATTTGGATTTGTTTCAAAAGCTGGACTCCAACCTTGGGGGAATTAAATAATTATGTAGTTTCTACATTATTTACTTTGAGATAAAATATAGCATTGTTCGATACAAATTCAATGGTAAGAAAAATACTAAAAAGGTCATCTATTCCTTCCTCGACAGTTTAATTATCCAACATTATGAACTGAATAACACTGATATCATAGAAATGTAGGACTTTAATATAAAGAAATATGAAAGAAATTTGAATAAAGAAACTACACTGGAGTTACACTATACTACTGTGCGTTTTACCCCAATTTTCTCACCTACTGTCACCTGGTCCCAAGCAGCCAACTTGACAATGAAGAGAAACCATAGCAAAGCTCGGTCAGTCCTTTCCCAACATCATTACATGCGCATATTGCAACACCGTCAATGAATTGTTATCAAGACTGGAAACCAGGGGTGATTTTCCACCCAAAACAAGATAGCGTTATAGTGCACTGTCATTCATAAAACATGCATCAAGGGATAAAACCTGGGACTATCTGGTATTTATGTACATATCTGTATGCATTTATCCACTAAGACAATAAAAATTTTCAATGATTAAAAAAAAATCAAACTTAACCTACCATCTTTAGCACTATTCCTTATCAATATGGGCTACCCTACATCAGAGGCTGCCATATTTCATGCAATATAACCCACCTGTTTCTCAAAAATACCTAATCACAAATTACCCTCCCTAGATACTTCACAGCAGAATCGATCCAGCTGAACCAGAGTTCCCCTATTCCTTCTATCCTAATCACTCTCCTACAAAATGGTCCACTGTGTTTAAGTCTCCTACTATCTCAATCAGAACTCAAAATTCTGATCTAAAAATCAGACCGTGCTGATCATTTCTTCCCTCCCAGTCTTTGGGCCACACTTTTACCAAGGCTTTCCCACTCACTCTCTGCCTTTAAATATTTTACATACTTGTAGATGCTTTTGCTTTAATTTCTATATTTTACACTAATTTTCCTTCATAACTTACCTTTGTTTTTTTAATTAAATTTTCAGTAACTTTTACTTGATCTTTAAAAATTCTCCAATCTTCTAGCCTGCTACTCATCTTTCCAATATGGTAAGCCTTAATTTTTGTCTTCAACTTTCTTGCTTAGCCACAGATGACTTTTTCTGCCTCCTGCAATCTTTCTTCCTTGCTGGAAATATTTCAGTAGGGAGCAACTGAGCATCTCGTTGAACACCTCCCATTACCCATCAACTGTCCTCCCTTTTAGTCTTCCTGTGCAGTCCACCCGGGCCAAGTCTGTCCCTTACAGTGTAGAACTACCTTTGCATAACTCCACAACTCTGGAATGGGACTCGAGATTTTTTTGGGCTCTATCTGAATATGATATTCTAGCATGCTATGATCACTCTTTCCCAGAGACTCCTTTACCATGAGATCATTAATTAATCCTGTAACGAGGTCAGCCAGGTGGACATCTTCTGATTGATTAGACCAGATTAACTGCCCCAAAGAGCTCTGGCTGACATATTAATACGAGTGTCAGAGGTTTTGTTCAGTGGCTCAGAGGAAGCTGCATCACTGTCAAGAACTTTCCACATTTAAATAATGGGTTATTTGGTGACGGGATATTGGTCTCTGTAAAGTCATTTCAAATCTCATCTCATTACACAATACCGTGTGTGGAATAGCCAGCATCCAGGTTGATTCCACAATATATTGTCCAAGAAATAAATCTCTAATTTATTCAATGAACTCTCCTTCAGGGTTAAACGTACCAATTTGATTGATCCAGTCGATGTACCAATTAAAATCACCCATTATTATTGTTGTGCCTTTCTTACAAACCCCTAATAATTTCCAGATTTATACTATGCCCTACCCCCACTGTTTGCAGACTTATAGATTAGTCAAACTAGAGACTTTCTTCCCTTGCTATTTCTTATTTCTACCCAGAGTCTATATTTTGATCTCCTGTGCTGATGTTATTTCTCATAGCAGCGCTGATTCCTTTATTAACAAAGCTACACCACCTCCTTTTCCTTCTTGCCTAGGAATACCCTTGGTATTCAATTCCCAAATCTGGTTTCCCTGTAATCACATTCTTAATAATAACAACCAAATCATAATCATTTGTCTCTACTTCTACTGCTAACTCATCGATTTATTATGAATGCCTCATGCATTCAGATACAAAGCCTTTAAGACTGTTCTATTATTAAATTTCCCTATTCTTGTACAAGTATTTTGTGCAATAAGTCACACGAGAAAAGGAAGGGACAGAATGTAACAATTAGCCTCGTCACTAACAGTCCTGCCTTTCCTTTAATTTTTATGTTCTAATTTCCCCCATTTACACTATTTCATGCCCCACCTACAACCTAGTTATGCGATTTGCCAGGAAATCTGGTCTCAGCATGATTCAGGTGGAACCTGTCCCATTTGCTCTGTCCTTCCCTAGAACCAGTATTAATAAGGCCCCTAAAACCCATTTCTCCCACATCTACCTGAAGACCACAAGAGACAGGAGCATAACTTAGGCCATTCAGCCCTAAGAGTCTGCTTCACTATTCAACAGCTGCTAAGTTTTTCAACCCCATTCTCCCACTTTCTCCACGTAACACTTGATCTCCCAAAATATACTCAATGACCTGGCCTCCACAGCCATCTGTGGCAGTGCATTCCATAGATTCACCACCCACTGGCTGAAGAAGTTTGTCCTTATCTCTGTTCTAATCAGGCACTAAAAATAAACTTTGTTTTTCCACATTTAGCTTGTAGTCAGTTGAGTCAATTTACCAACTCCACTCCTATTTTGTACAAAAACAGAGATATCTAAAGAATGGAAGTGTGCTGTAGTGACAAAGTTTTAATAACCAAACAATCCATATACTACTGTTTCAAGTGGACATGCAAATAAAAATTGCTGGAAACAAGAATCACTGGAAAGCACTAACAGCTGTAATTTAATAACGAGTGACACAGAATTTCCTAGGTGGATAATCATACTTGTTAGAGAGTGATTGTCAATCATGTTTACATTTTAATTCAACTGGTCAATGGAGTCCTTTATTCTTGTGAACATTGCATATAATACTTTCTATCAACATTATAAAATTAAAAACAAACAATTCAGCCTAGGTTCTTAGCAGTGATGTGCATCTCTTAAAGGATGCAGCTCCCTTTACACTTACCCAATAAAATTCAATATAAAGTCATGTTAACTCTCCAAATAATTTCATTTAGCTGGTGGGTCAGTCCATCAAGTCTTGCCAATGCAGTAGTGGAAACTTTGAAACGTTATCTCTGATTTGCTTCTTACTAAGTTGTCAGTTTCCAGGGAATTCTTCATAATGAATACATTTGATATTGTACTCAGGCAACTAGTATGACAACCTTTCTGGTGGTTAAAAAAAAAGTTGTTCTTTCAGAAGTGGTCCTCCATACAAATACCCACTTCAGGAATCTTCCCTTCTTAACACTGAGAACATTAACTGAACATATGCCATACAACATCTTCCTAGTAGTTTAAAGCCCAGATGCAAGCAGCTGTTCATGACAACTAAATATTCAGAGGTATGTGACTTTTCAGAAGTCAGCCACGGAAGGGTACGGGACAAGATTTAATGAGGTGAAGCCAGTACAATAGCAAGAAATAGCTTGGATCAGAAGATGCAGAATCTTTACGGGTGCAGCTAAGAGATAACAAGGGAGACAAATTTGGTGAGTGACCAGTGCCAGACCTGCCAAGTTTTTTCAGCAATTTCCGTTTTCTTTCAAAACTGAAGAGGAGGATGTGATCAGGCCTTCCTTTTCTCTCATTGGTGAGAATTCAGTTCTCTTCTTTAATATTCAACTAAGGTCTAAGGGAATTTGAGGCAGAAGGGCAAAATGAAACCAGTGCGGAAGGACACTGACACTGAGCAGGACATAGAAACGTGTAAGAGAGAGAGTAAGAGAGGAGGCCAAGCATGGAGAGTGAACACAATGAGACAGCAAGAGAGGGAGAGAAGAGCCAATAGAAGTGGATACCTAGAGATTGGAAATAGTCAATAAAAAGTAAAAATGCAAATTCATTGATTGGTAATAACCAATAGCTATTTTACATTTATTTTAGATTAAAAGGTAAATAGAAAAGTATTTTACAGATTAAAGTCTAAAGAGAAACAAGAAATCTAAAACTTAAATAAATAATTTGGAGGTGCAGAGCCAGGTGATGTGTTGTGCATGATGTGGGAGCTGGTAGACTCCATACTGGTTCAAAATGACCACATCTGCAGCAAGCATTAGTTGCTTGAGGAACTCTGACTCAGAGCTGATAATTTAGAGTCTGAGTTATAAACACTGCAGCACATTGGGGAGGGAGAAAGAGTTAACCATATGTTGTGTTTCAGGATGCAGTCACACCTGTTAGTTAAGTAATTCAAATTTGGCTGGAGATCAAGGATAGGGATGTAAGTCTACAAATCAGACAAGTAGAGGAGTGCTGACTTTATCACTGGAGGATCCTCAGCTCTTGACCTTGTCCAATAGGTGTAAGGTAATTGTGCCCTGTGTGAATGCAGAAAAGGACTATAATGAAATGGGCAAACTGACCACCACACCATGGTGCAGGAAGCCATTCAAGCAGGGGCAGCAAAAAGTAGTGGTAGTGGTGGAGAGTTCTATAAATTAAAGATACAAATGGTATCCGATGCAAGCAGTATTGAGAGTTCCACATGGTGTGTTTCTTGCCTGGCGTCAAGATAAGGAACATCTCAAGCTGGCCTGAAAGGATGTTGGACTAGAAGTGGAGGATCCAGTTGCTGTGATCCATATTGGCATCAGGAACATAAGCAAGTGGTCCTGCGTGAGGGTAATCAGGAATCCGGGATACAATTAAAATACAAGGCCTCAAGGATTATAACCACTCAAATTATTCCCCAAGCCTTGTAAAAATTGGTATAGAGATTAGAAACTTGGGGAAGTGAGTGCATGGCTACAGGTGTGATGCAGGAAATAGACTTTACATTTTGTGGGGCACTAGCAACAATATTGGGTTAGGAATGTACTATCCCTTTGAGACGGACTCCACCTGAACTGATCTGGGACCAGGATCTGAGCGGAAACGCAAATTAGGGTGGTTATAATGATTTAGACCTCTTTAAAGCAGAGGAAGGCTCAAGAACCTAACTTCAGGGGCAGCAGATAAGAGGACAACTATTAAAATGAGGAAGTCAAATGCAGAACCAAGGGTGCTGTACTTAAATGCAATCTCTATACAAAACAAGATAAATGCGCATGCACAAACAAAATGTTGCTGGAAAAGCTCAGCAGGTCTGGCAGCATCTGAGGAGTAGAAAACAGAGTTACAGAGTTACAGTTTCAGGTCCGGTGACTTTCCTCAGACGAAGGGTCTCTAGGAGAACCTCTCTGAGGAAGGGTCACCGGACCCAGAACGTTAACTCTGTTTTCTCCTCCACAGATGCTGCCAGACCTGCTGAGCTTTTCCAGCAACTTTGTTTTTGTTGTTGTTGTTGTAAATGAGCATGCAGTTCAAATTGAAATTGGCTACTATAACACTATGGGCATCAGAGAGTTGTGGCTGCAAGGGGATCAGGTCTGGGAACTGAACATCAAAGGATACACACCTTCACAGAGACTAAGGGTCATAGAGCCAAAGAGCACAGAAACAGACCCCTTGGTCCAACCAGTCCATGCTGACCATAATCTCAAACTAAACTAGTCTGACCTGCCTGCGCTTGGCCCATTTCCTTCCAAACCTTTCTGATTCACGTACTTCTCCAAGATGTCTTTTAAATGTTGTGACTGTACTCGCAGCCATCTCTTCATCCGGAATTTTATTCCGCGTATGAACCACTAGCTCCATGTAAACAAAGTTTCCCTCCTATCTTTTTAAAATCATTCTCCTCACTTTAAAAATAATGTCTCCTAGTCTTGAAATCCCCAACCCTAAGCAAAAGATACCTGACATTCACTCTATCTATAATTGCCATGATTTTACAAACCTGTAAGGTCACCGCCCAACCCAATTACATTATGAGCAGAGAAAATGTGATTGTACAGGACAGCTGCCCAGCTGTGTGTGGATGTCTCTTCCATGCTTTTGCCAATCTCCGCACAGTCTAATAAGTTGCACTGAGTTTCCAGTGCTTTAATTTGGCAATATCCCATAGTTCAAACTCAGAAGAGTGTCTAAGGCTACAAAAATGCAAAATGCTATATTTCATCACACAATCCAAATGAATGGTAGAGCAGTCTAAATGATCTGAATGGTCTACACCTGCTCCTATTTCTTATTATTGAAAGAACAGGTAGATGGGCAAAGGGGACAGGGCTGCCTTGTTAATAAGAAATATAATTAAAATCGATAGCAAAAAGCAATACAAAGGTCAGAAGTCATGGAATCTGTGCAGGTAGAATTGAGGAATCACAAAGGAAATAAATACGCAAAAGGGAGTTATGTGTAGGCCCCAGCAGTAGTCAGGATGTGGGACAGAAAATAAATCAGGAGGTATAAAATGCACGTAAGGATAGCACTATTACAATAATCACAGGGGACTTCAACATGCAGGTAGACTGGGAAAATCCAGGGAATGTCTTCAAAGGTAGTTTTTGGAGCAGTTTGTAGTACAGCCCACAAGGGAACAGGCAATTTTGGATTTGGTGATGTGTAATGAGGAAGACTTAAGGTGAAGGTGCCCCTCCATGGATGTGACCATAATATGATTGAATTCATGCTGCAGCTTGAGAGGGAGAAGCTGGAATCAGCTATAATGTTATTACAACAGAGTAAAGGTAATTACAGTGACATGAGGGAGGAGCTGGCGAGAGGTGATGGAAGGAGAACCTAGCATGGAAGACAGTAGTGCAGCAATGCTAGGAGTTTCCGGGGTAATTCAGGAAGAACAGCAGGAAGTCACTGAAAGGAAGTAGAAACTTACAAAGGGAAGAGAAGGCAACCACGGCTAACAAGTCTGGGGCAGCATAAAAGCAAAAGAAAACAAACACAATATGGTGAATGCTAGTGAGATGCCAGAGACTGGGAGGCCCTTAAAACCCAGCAGAGGACAACTGAAAAAGTAACTGGTGGAGGGAAATGATGATGAAGTATGATGGTAAGCTATCTAGTAATATAAACTAAGTTTGCAAGAGTTTTTTTTAAAAAGATATACAAGAGGTAATATACAAGAGGTAAGAGAGGAGGAGACTGGACATTGGACTGATGGGAAATGTGTTTGGAGAAATAGTAATGGGGAACAAAGAAATGGCGGAGGAACAGAACAGTATGTTGCATCAAACTTCACAGCTGAAGGCACCAGTCATATAACAAGAGCTTCAAGAGAGAGCCTTGAAACTAAAGAACCAATCATTGACTTCAGAAAGTCCTTGATATAGATGCCCCCACCTACATCAATGGAACTTAGGGTGGAAAAGTGAACAGCATCAAGTTCATCGCAGTGGTGATAACCAATAACCTGCCCTGGATTTCCCACATAGTTGCTACAGTCACAAAATCACAACAACGCCTCTTCTTCCTCAAGCTGTTCAGACATTTTGGCATGTCCATAAGGTACCTCAGCAACATTTACAGATGCACCATTGAAAGCATATTTATTGTCTGGGTGCATAATGGCCTGATATAGCATCTGCTCTGCACACGACGATAAGGAACTACAGAAGGTGCTCTGCACAGCCCAGACCATCATGGACACCAACCTTCCATCCATGAATTCTATTTACACAGCTCATTGCCACAGAAAGGGTGCCAATATCAAAGACTCACCGCATCCCAGTAATGATCTCCTACAATCTCTTCCAGAAGCCTGAACACATGCACCACCAGGTTCAAGAACATCTACTTCCCAGCCATTATCAGACTGATGAATAAACTCTCTAGCCTCAAATAATGCTGATCTTGCTAACGTTGATCTCACATAGCGCTCACCCTGTGCAAAGTAACCTGTGTGCCTCTAAGTCTTTTTGATCTGTACATCCTTGCTTACTATGATCTGCCTGTACTGCTCATAAACAAAGTTTTTCACTGTACTTCGGTACATGTGACAATAAATCAAACAAAGTCAGGTAGCAGAGATGAGTGCAGTGGCCATTACTAAGGAAAGATCAGTGGGGAAGCTGAAGGGTACGAAGATAGCTATTTCACCTGGACCGGATGAACTACACTTCAGGGTCCTGAAGGAGATAGTTGAGGAGCTTGTGGAGGCATTGCTGTTGGTCCTTCAGGAACCACTGGCGTCAGGGAGGTTCTATAGGACTGGAAAATGGCTAACGCAACACCTCTGCTTAAGAAGTGAGCGAAGTGGAAGATAGGAAATTTTAGGCTGGTTGTCCTGACCTCCATTATTAGTAAAATTTTAAGAGTCCATTACTAAGGATGAAACTGTAGAATATTTGGAAGTGCATGGGAAAATAGGGCTGAGTCAGCACAGCTTTGACAAGGGAAGGTCATACCTGACAAATCTGTTAGCATTATTTGAGGAGGTAACAACCAAATTAGATAGGCAAGAGTCAGTGGAAATCATGTATTTGAATTTTCAGAAGACTCTTGACAAGCTGCTGCACAGGAGACTGCTAAATAAACTAACAGAGCAATGTGTTGGGGAAAGGCACTGGCATTGATACTGGATTGGCTAACTGGCAAGAAGCAGAGACTGGGAATGAAGCAGGCTTCCTCAGAATGGCAGGTGGTGTCTAAAACTGGAACCACAACTATTCACATTACACATTAACTATCTGGATGAAGTTTGCAGATGATAAACAACATGTGAGAAAGCAAGTAGTGAAGATGACATGAAGAGTCTATGAGGCACAGAGCCAGATAAGTGAGTGGCCAAAAAACTTGGTAGATTGATATAATCTGGGGAAATGTGCAGTTATGCAACTCATTGGGATTAGAAGGGTTGAATATTATTTAAACAGGGAAAGACAGCAGAAAGGTGCAGTACGAAAGAGTTCACAGGTCCTCTTGCATAAATCATGAAAAACTAGCAAACAAGTTCAAAGGTAATACTGAAGGCAAATGGAACGATGGTCTTTATTTCAAAGGGAATTGAGTCTAAATACAAGCAATTCTTGTTAAAACGACATGGGACACCAATCAGACCATAATAAAACAAATAACTGCAGATTTTGGAGATCTGAAACAAAAACAGGCAGTGCTGGAGAAACTCAGCACATCTGGCAGTATCTGTGGTCAGTTAAACAGAGGTAATACTTCCAAGTCTAGTGGCCCTTGATCCAAACTGACAGAGGGTAAAAGTGAAGTTGCCATAGTCCTACCAGATCAGAGGGCTGCTCTTTCATTCGAAAATTAGTAGTGGTCTGACTTAAGGGTGACCACATCTCAGGTGAGTGGAGAGGCTGAGAAAGAGAGACCTTCACGGTAAACTCTGACAGTGCAGGAATTAAATTCACACTGATGGCAGAACAGAACTGATGCACTAAGTGGCATCACGTATATCTCGTATATTTTTCGTAACATCCAACACCTAACTGTGAACCTCTCTTCAAGTAGCAGGAATTAGGAGTCAATGGAATAAACGTTATTATACAAAACTGTGATGGTGCTGTGGCTTTAAGAGGATATTTTCTCCTAATTTTATTTAAAGAGAGAGAGGCTATAAGACAGAAGTGTCAGCTGTCTAGTTGTAAAGCCAAAGTAAACAGCTTGTGAGGCCTTGAGGATTTTTTTTAAGAAACGTTGGAACAATAGAAACAGTTATTCCAATTCATTCTTTGTTTTGTTGCATTTTAAATATAGTGTTTTGCTTCGCATTGAATAGTTTGAACAATCAAGTTGCACCTGGAACACAGCACCTCACTTTTACTCTGAAAATAAAAAAAACTTAGGGTCCAAAACACCTTCTTAACATATTTTGAGGGGGTCTGGTCTTGTCCATGACAAAATGGATATATTTCCCTAAAAGTTCTATGTTTCATTTGGAACATCTAGTGGTGGAAAAAAATGGATTGTCATGACAGCACAGTAAACATGATCTTTGCATCAAAATATTGACAATCTGTTGCCACAATAAAAGTAACTTTTAAGGTTAACCTTTCCTTTGTCCAAAGTTTGAGAGATTTCTTGCCGATCAACCTTGTTAAAACGTGCTTTTAATGAACTAGGAAATCTCAAATCATGTTTATATGTGCCAAAACAGAAATGGCTGGAAAAGCTCAGCAGGTCTGATAGCATCTGTGAAGAGAAATCAAAGTTAACATTTCGAGGCCGGTGATCCTTCCTCAGAATAGTTCCTTCTGTCTGAACGTCACCACACCCAAAACATTAACTGAGTTCTCTTCACAGATGCTGCCAGACCTGCTGAGCTTTTTCAGCAATTTCTATTCTTATTACACCTTAGATGTTTGTCTGAAATGTGCAGAATGAATCATGGGAAATATCAAAATTTGTGTTGTGTTTCTGTCTCTAACAATGGTCATTCTTTATCAATACATAATAACCTATTTCAAGACACCTTGAAATTTCTTGTACTTCTGTTAAGCTACAAAGTATCTTAAAGTATTTTTGTCTGTAAGTAAAATGTAACCAATTATGGTATAGACCAGGATGTGGACTTCACTTGGTGGTAGCAACATATAAATACAGAAGACAACATCAGGACAAAAGCAGAATCCTGACCAAAAAAGGACATCAGTTAGGTTCATGTTGAACTTATTAAAAGGCAATTTTAATAAGAAAAGATGCTAGATATTATTAAAGAGGTGGCTTAAAAATACTGCATTACCAGAAAGGCACTCTATTCACAATTCTCCCTGATAATTATCTCTCAGGATAATTACACTTATTACACTAAGGCTGACATTATAGAAAGCTTCAACACAGTCAACAAAGCCAAAACTTGTTGAAGCTAACTATACCACAAACTCAAAGCACAAGGAAGACATTACAATACCCATGCTGTGGCGAAATTAAGTTTTGCTAAGACTTGTTTTAAGTGACTTGGTTCAAAATTACATTGCACTGTTTGTGCCAATTAGAAACCAGTCAGTTTATTGGCTTAGCCGACAACAGGTGAAGCATTTCAAATAAACATGAGAAATGTTTGCTGTTCAAGATTATGCAAAGTTGTTCAGTGTAGAGAGAGAACGGGCGCGAGAGCGAGAGAGAGAGAGAGCGCGCGCGCGAGAGCAAGAGAGAGAGCGCGCGTGCAAGAGCGATAGAGAGAGAGAGCGCGCGCGAGAGCGAGAGAGAGAAAGTGCGCGCGCGAGAGCAAGAGAGAGAGCGAGAGAGGGAGCGCGCGCGCGCGAGAGAGAGAGCGCGCGCGAGAGCGAGAGAGAGAGAGAGAGCGAGAGCGAGAGCGAGAGAGAGAGAGCGAGAGAGAGCGCGCGCGCGAGAGCGAGAGAGAGAGCGCGCGCGCGAGAGCGAGAGAGAGAGCGCGCGCGCGAGAGCGAGAGAGAGAGAGCGCGCGCGAGAGCGAGAGAGAGAGAGCGCGCGCGAGAGCGAGAGAGAGAGCGCGCGCGCGAGAGCGAGAGAGAGAGAGCGCGCGCGCGAGAGCGAGAGAGAGAGAGCGCGCGCGCGAGAGCGAGAGAGAGAGAGAGCGCGCGCGCGAGAGCGAGAGAGAGAGCGCGCGCGCGAGAGCGAGAGAGAGAGAGAGCGCACGCGCGAGAGCGAGAGAGAGAGAGCGCACGCGCGAGAGAGAGAGAGCGCGCGCGCGAGAGCGAGAGAGAGCGCGCGCGCGAGAGCGAGAGAGAGAGAGCGCACGCGAGAGCGAGAGAGAGAGAGCGCACGCGCGAGAGCGAGAGAGAGTGCGCGCGCGAGATCGAGAGAGAGAGAGCGCGCGCGAGAGCGAGAAAGAGAGAGCGCGCGCGCGAGAGTGAGAGAGAGAGAGAGAGAGAGAGAGCGCGCGCACGAGAGCGAGCGAGAGAGAGAGAGAGAGAGCGGGCGCGAGAGGGAGAGAGCGCGCACGCGAGAACGAGAGAGAGAAAACGCGCACGCGAGAGCGAGAGAGAGAGCACGCGCACGCGAGAGCGAGAGAGAGAGCACGCACGCGAGCGCGAGAGCGAGAGAGCCCGAGAGCGAGAGAGCGCGCGAGGTGGAGAGAGAGAGAGAGAGAGAGAGAGCGCGCGCGAGCGCGAGAAAGAGAGAGAGCGCGAGAGCGAGAGCGCGCGAGAGCGAGAGAGAGAGCGCGCGCGCACGAGAGCAAGACAGAGAGAGCGCGCGCAAGAGAGAGAGAGCGCGCGCGCGAGAGCAAGAGAGAGAGAGCGCGCGCGCGAGAGCAAGAGAGAGAGCGCGAGAGAGAGAGAGCGCGCGCGCGAGAGCGAGAGAGAGAGAGCGCGCGCGCGAGAGCGAGAGAGAGAGAGCGCGCGCGCGAGAGCGAGAGAGAGAGAGAGCGCGCGCGCGAGAGCGAGAGAGAGAGAGCGCGCGCGCGAGATCGAGAGGGGGAGAGAGAGAGAGGGCGCGCGAGAGGGGGAGAGAGAGAGCGGGCGCGCGAGAGCGAGAGAGCACGAAAGCAAGAGAGAGCGCGCGCGCGACAGCAAGAGAGAGAGAGAGAGCATGCGCGCGAGAGCGAGAAAGAGAGAGAGCGCGCGCGCGAGAGCGAGAAAGAGAGAGAGCGCGCGCGCGAGAGCGAGAAAGAGAGAGAGCGCGCGCGCGAGAGCGGGAGAGAGAAAACGCGCACGCGAGAGCGAGAGAGAGAGCACGCGCGCGAGCGGGAGAGCGAGGTGGAGAGAGAGAGAGAGCGCGCGCGAGCGCGAGAGTGAGAAAGAGAGAGAGCGCGAGAGAGAGCGCGCGCGAGAGCGAGAGAGAGCGCGCGCGAGAGCGAGAGAGAGCGCGCGCGAGAGCGAGAGAGAGCGCGCGCGCGAGAGCGAGAGAGAGCGCGCGCGCAAGAGCGAGTGCTAGAGAGAGCGCGCGCGCGTGAGAGAGGGCGAGAGAGCGAGAGATCACGCGCGCGAGCGAGAGTCAGCGGGGGCGCGAGAGCGAGAGAGCGCGAGAGAGAGAGCGCACGCGCGAGAGCGAGAGAGAGCGAGAGAGAGAGCGCGCGCGAGATCGAGAGAGGGAGCGCGCGCGAGATCGAGAGAGGGAGCGCGCGCGAGAGCGAGAGAGAGAGCGCGCGCGCGAGAGCGAGAGAGAGAGCGCGCGCGCGTGAGCGAGAGAGACCACGCGCGAGAGCGAGAGAGCGCGCAAGAGCGAGAGATCACAGAGTGAGAGAGCGCGCGAGAGCGAGAGAGCGCGCGAGAGCGAGAGAGCACGAGAGAGAGAGTGACAGAGAGCGCGCGAGGTGGAGAGAGAGAGAGAGAGAGAGCGCGCACGCGAGCGCGAGAGTGAGAAAGAGAGAGAGCGCGAGAGCGAGAGAGCGCGCGCGAGAGCAAGAGAGAGAGCGCGCGCGCGAGAGCAAGAGAGAGAGCGCGCGCGCGAGAGCGAGCGCGGCGCGCGTGAGCGAGCGCGCGCGCGTGAGCGAGAGAGACCACGCGCGAGAGCGAGAGAGCGCGCAAGAGCGAGAGATCACAGAGTGAGAGAGCGCGCGAGAGCGAGAGTGCACGAGAGAGAGAGTGACAGAGAGCGCGCGAGGTGGAGAGAGAGAGAGAGAGAGCGCGCGCGCGAGCGCGAGAGTGAGAAAGAGAGAGAGCGCGAGAGCGAGAGAGAGCGCGCGCGCGAGAGCGAGAGAGCGCGCGAGAGCGAGAGAGCGCGCGCGCGAGAGCGAGAGAGCGCGCGCGCGAGAGCGAGAGAGGGAGCGCGCGCGAGAGCGAGAGAGAGAGCGCGCGAGAGCACGCGCGAGAGCGAGAGAGAGAGCGCGCGAGAGCGAGAGAGAGCACGCGCGAGAGCGAGAGAGAGCACGCGCGAGAGCGAGAGAGAGCACGCGCGAGAGCGAGAGAGACCGCGCGCGACAGCGAGAGAGACCGCACGCAAGAGCGAGAGATCACAGAGTGAGAGAGCGCGAGAGAGCACGAGAGAGAGAGTGACAGAGAGCGCGAGAGCGAGAGGGAGCGAGCGCGAGAACGAGAGAGAGCGCGCGCGCGAGAGCGAGAGAGAGAGCGCGCGCGCGAGAGCGAGAGAGAGAGCGCGCGCGCGAGAGCGAGAGAGAGAGCGCGCGCGCGTGAGCGAGAGAGACCACGCGCGAGAGCGAGAGAGCGCGCAAGAGCGAGAGATCACAGAGTGAGAGAGCGCGCGAGAGCGAGAGAGCGCGCGAGAGCGAGAGAGCACGAGAGAGAGAGTGACAGAGAGCGCGCGAGGTGGAGAGAGAGAGAGAGAGAGAGCGCGCACGCGAGCGCGAGAGTGAGAAAGAGAGAGAGCGCGAGAGCGAGAGAGCGCGCGCGAGAGCAAGAGAGAGAGCGCGCGCGCGAGAGCAAGAGAGAGAGCGCGCGCGCGAGAGCGAGCGCGCGCGCGTGAGCGAGCGCGCGCGCGCGTGAGCGAGAGAGACCACGCGCGAGAGCGAGAGAGCGCGCAAGAGCGAGAGATCACAGAGTGAGAGAGCGCGCGAGAGCGAGAGTGCACGAGAGAGAGAGTGACAGAGAGCGCGCGAGGTGGAGAGAGAGAGAGAGAGCGCGCGCGCGAGCGCGAGAGTGAGAAAGAGAGAGAGCGCGAGAGCGAGAGAGAGCGCGCGCGCGAGAGCGAGAGAGCGCGCGAGAGCGAGAGAGCGCGCGCGCGAGAGCGAGAGAGCGCGCGCGCGAGAGCGAGAGAGCGCGCGCGCGAGAGCGAGAGAGCGCGTGAGAGCGAGACAGCGCGCGCGAGCGCGTGAGAGCGAGACAGCGCGCGCTCGAGAGCGGGAGATCTCGAGAGAGAGTGAGAGAGCGCGCGAGAGAGCACGCGAGATCAAGAGAGCGCGTGCGCGAGAGCGAGAGCGAGAGGGAGTCAGCGGGGGCGCGATAGGGAGAGAGCGCGCGAGAGCGAGAGACAGCGATCGCGCGCGTGAGTGAGAGCACGAGAGAGAACGCGCGCGCGAGAGCGTGAGAGAGCGCGCGCGAGAGCGAGAGAGAGAGAGCGCACGCGAGAGAGAGAGCGCGCGGGCGAGAGCGAGAGAGCGCGCGGGCGAGAGCGAGAGAGCGCGCGGGCGAGAGCAAGAGAGCGCGCGGGCGAGAGCGAGAGAGCGCGCGAGAGCGAGAGAGCACGAGAGAGCAAGAGAGCACGAGAGAGCGAGAGAGCACGAGAGAGAGAGCGCGCGCACGAGAGCGAGAGAGAGCACGCGAGAGCGTGAGAGAGCACGCGAGAGCGAGAGAGCGCGAGAGCGAGAGGGAGTCAGCGGGGGCGCGATAGGGAGACAGCGCGCGAGAGCGAGAGACAGAGATCGCGCGCGTGAGCGAGAGCACGAGAGAGAGCGCGCGCGCGAGGGCAAGAGCAAGAGTGCGCGCGCGAGAGCGAGAGAGAGCACGCGAGAGCGAGAGAGCACGAGAGCGAGAGAGAGCGCGCGCGAGAGCGAGAGAGAGCGCGAGAGAGAGCGCGCGCGAGAGCGAGAGAGAGCGCGAGAGAGAGCGCGCGCGAGAGCGAGAGAGAGCGCGAGAGAGAGCGCGCGCGAGAGCGAGAGAGAGCGCGCGCGAGAGAGAAGGCGCGCGAGAGCGAGAGAGAGAGAGCGCGAGAGCGAGAGAGAGAGCGCACGCGAGAGCGAGAGAGCACGAGAGAGAGAGAGAGCGCACGCGAGAGAGAGCGCGCGGGCGAGAGGGAGAGAGCGCGCGAGAGCAAGAGAGCACGAGAGAGAGAGCGCACGCGAGAGCGAGAGAGAGCACGCGAGAGCGAGAGAGCACGAGAGAGCGAGCGAGAGCGCACGCGCGAGAGCGAGAGAGAGAGGGCGCGCGAGAGCGAGAGAGAGAGGGCGCGCGAGAGCGAGAGAGAGAGGGCGCGCGAGAGCGAGAGAGCGCGCGAGGTGGAGAGAGAGAGAGAGAGCGCGCGCGAGCGCGAGAGTGAGAAAGAGAGAGAGCGCGCGCGAGAGCGCGAGAGAGCGCGCGCGAGAGCGAGAGAGAGCGCGCGCGAGAGCGAGAGAGAGCGCGCGCGAGAGCGAGAGAGAGCGCGCGCGCGAGAGCGAGAGAGAGGGCGCGCGAGAGCGAGAGAGAGGGCGCGCGAGAGCGAGAGAGAGGGCGCGCGAGAGCGAGAGAGAGAGGGCGCGCGAGAGAGAGAGAGAGAGGGCGCGCGAGAGAGAGAGAGCGCGCGAGGTGGAGAGAGAGAGAGAGAGACAGCGCGCGCGAGCGCAAGAGTGAGAAAGAGAGAGAGCGCGAGAGAGAGCGCGCGCGAGAGCGAGAGAGAGCGCGCGCGAGAGCGAGAGAGAGCGCGCGCGAGAGCGAGAGAGAGCGCGCGCGAGAGCGAGAGAGAGCGCGCGCGAGAGCGAGAGAGAGCGCGCGCGAGAGCGAGAGAGAGCGCGCGCGAGAGCGAGAGAGAGCGCGCGCGAGAGCGAGAGAGAGCGCGCGCGAGAGCGAGAGAGAGCGCGCGAGAGCGAGAGAGAGCACGCGCGAGAGCGAGAGAGACCGCGCGCGAGAGCGAGAGAGACCGCGCGCGACAGCGAGAGAGACCGCGCGCGACAGCGAGAGAGACCGCGCGCGACAGCGAGAGAGACCGCGCGCAAGAGCGAGAGATCACAGAGTGAGAGAGCGCGCGAGAGCGAGAGAGCACGAGAGAGAGAGTGACAGAGAGCGCGAGAGCGAGAGGGAGCGAGCGCGAGAACGAGAGAGAGCGCGCGCGCGAGAGCGAGAGAGAGAGCGCGCGCGAGAGCGAGAGAGAGAGCGCGCGCGAGAGCGAGAGAGAGAGCGCGCGCGAGAGCGAGAGAGAGAGCGCGCGCGAGAGCGAGAGAGAGAGCGCGCGCGAGAGCGAGAGAGAGAGCGCGCGCGAGAGCGAGAGAGAGCGCGCGCGAGAGCGAGAGAGAGAGCGCGCGCGAGAGCGAGAGAGACCGCGCGCGCGTGAGCGAGAGAGACCGCGCGCGCGTGAGCGAGAGAGACCGCGCGCGCGTGAGCGAGAGAGACCACGCGCGAGAGCGAGAGAGACCGCGCGCAAGAGCGAGAGAGCACGAGAGAGAGAGTGACAGAGAGCGCGAGAGCGAGCGCGAGAACGAGAGAGAGCGCGCGCGCGAGAGCGAGAGAGAGAGCACGCGCGAGAGAGAGAGCACGCGCGAGAGCGAGAGAGAGAGCGCGCGCGCGTGAGCGAGAGAGAGAGCGCGCGCGCGTGAGCGAGAGAGAGAGCGCGCGCGCGTGAGCGAGAGAGAGCGCGCGCGCGTGAGCGAGAGAGAGCGCGCGCGCGTGAGC
Organism: Stegostoma tigrinum; assembly: GCF_030684315.1. Lineage (NCBI taxonomy): Eukaryota > Metazoa > Chordata > Chondrichthyes > Orectolobiformes > Stegostomatidae > Stegostoma > Stegostoma tigrinum. The sequence continues at coordinate 41,826,878 of NC_081369.1, forward strand.
GAGAGAGACCGCGCGCGCGTGAGCGAGAGAGAGAGAGCGCGAGAGCGAGAGAGAGAGCGCACGCGAGAGAGAGAGCGAGAGAGAGCACGCGAGAGCGAGAGAGCACGAGAGAGAGAGAGAGCGCACGAGAGCGAGAGAGAGAGCGCGCGCGAGAGTGAGCGAGAGAGAGAGCGCGCGCGAGAGTGAGAGAGAGCACGCGAGAGCGAGAGAGAGCACGCGAGAGCGAGAGAGCACGAGAGAGCGAGCGAGAGCGAGAAAGCAAGCGCGAGCGAGAGCGCACGCAAGAGCGAGAGGGCGCGCGAGAGCGAGAGAGAGAGCGCGCGCGAGAGCGAGAGAGAGAGCGCGAGAGCGAGAGAGAGAGAGAGCGCGCGCGAGCGAGAGAGAGAGAGAGCACGCGAGAGCGAGAGAGAGCACGCGAGAGCGAGAGAGAGCACGCGAGAGCGAGTGAGAGCGAGACAGCAAGCGCGCGCGATAGCGAGAGAGGGCGCGCGAGAGAGAGAGCGCGCGCGAGAGCGAGAGCGCGCGCGAGAGCGAGAGAGAGAGCGCGCGAGAGAGAGAGAGAGAGCGCGCGCGAGCGAGAGAGAGAGAGAGCGCGCGCGAGCGAGAGAGAGAGAGAGCACGCGAGAGCGAGAGAGAGCACGCGAGAGCGAGAGAGAGCACGCGAGAGCGAGTGAGAGCACGCGAGAGCGAGTGAGAGCGAGACAGCAAGCGCGCGCGATAGCGAGAGAGGGCGCGCGAGAGAGAGAGCGCGCGCGAGAGCGAGAGCGCGCGCGAGAGCGAGAGCGCGCGCGAGAGCGAGAGAGAGAGCGCGCGCGAGAGCGAGAGAGAGAGCGCGCGCGAGAGCGAGAGAGAGAGAGCGCACGCGAGAGCGAGAGAGAGAGTGCACGCGAGAGCGAGAGCGCGCGGGCGAGAGCGAGAGAGCGCGCGAGAGCAAGAGAGCACGAGAGAGAGAGCGCGCGCGAGCGAGAGAGAGCACGCGAGAGCGAGAGAGAGCACGCGAGAGCGAGAGAGCACGAGAGAGCGAGAGAGAGCACGCGAGAGCGAGAGAGCACGAGAGAGCGAGAGAGAGCACGCGAGAGCGAGAGAGAGCACGCGAGAGCGAGAGAGCACGAGAGAGCGAGCGAGAGCACGCGAGAGCGAGAGAGCACGAGAGAGCGAGCGAGAGCACGCGAGAGCGAGAGAGAGCACGCGAGAGCGAGAGAGAGCACGCGAGAGCGAGAGAGCACGAGAGAGTGAGCGAGAGCGAGAAAGCAAGCGCGCGCGAGAGCGCACGTGAGAGCGAGAGAGAGGGCGCGCGAGAGCGAGAGAGAGGGCGCGCGAGAGCGAGAGAGAGCGCGCGCGAGAGCGAGAGAGAGCGCGCGCGAGAGCGAGAGAGAGAGCGCGAGAGCGAGAGAGAGAGAGCGCACGCGAGAGCGAGAGAGCACAAGAGAGAGAGAGAGCGCACGCGAGAGAGAGCGCGCGGGCGAGAGCGAGAGAGCGCGCGAGAGCAAGAGAGCACGAGAGAGAGAGCGCGCGCGAGCGAGAGAGAGCACGCGAGAGCGAGAGAGCACGAGAGAGCGAGAGAGAGCACGCGAGAGCGAGAGAGAGCACGCGAGAGCGAGAGAGCACGAGAGAGTGAGCGAGAGCGAGAAAGCAAGCGCGCGCGAGAGCGCACGTGAGAGCGAGAGAGAGGGCGCGCGAGAGGGCGCGCGAGAGAGAGGGCGCGCGAGAGAGAGGGCGCGCGAGAGAGAGGGCGCGCGAGAGAGAGGGCGCGCGAGAGCCAGAGAGAGAGGGCGCGCGAGAGCGAGAGAGAGGGCGCGCGAGAGCGAGAGAGAGAGGGCGCGCGAGAGCGAGAGAGAGAGGGCGCGCGAGAGCGAGAGAGAGATGGCGCGCGAGAGCGAGAGAGAGATGGCGCGCGAGAGCGAGGGCGCGCGCGAGAGAGAGAGAGAGCGCGCGCGAGAGCGAGAGAGAGAGATCGCGCGCGTGAGCGAGAGCACGAGAGAGCGAGCACGCGAGAGCGAGAGAGCATGAGAGAGAGCGAGAGAGAGCGCGCGCGAGAGCGAGAGAGAGCGCGCGCGAGAGCGAGAGAGAGCGCGCGCGAGAGCGAGAGAGAGCGCGCGCGAGAGCGAGAGAGAGCGCGCGCGAGAGCGAGAGAGAGCGCGCGCGAGAGCGAGACAGCGCGCGCGAGAGCGAGAGACAGCGCGCGCGAGAGCGAGAGAGAGAGAGAGAGCACGCGCGCGCGAGAGCGGGAGAGCGCGAGAGAGAGCGCGAGAGAGCGCGAGAGAGAGCGCGAGAGAGAGCGCGAGAGAGAGCGCGAGAGAGAGCGAGAGAGAGAGCGAGAGAGAGCGCGCGCGAGAGCGAGCGCGCGCGAGAGCGAGAGAGAGCGCGCGCGAGAGCGAGAGAGAGCGCGCGAGAGCGAGCGCGCGAGAGCGAGAGAGAGCGCGCGCGACAGCGAGAGCGCGCGCGAGAGCGAGAGACAGCGCGCGCGAGAGCGCGAGAGAGAGAGCGCGAGGGCGAGACAGAGAGCGCGCCGGGGAGAGCGAGAGAGCGCGCGAGAGCGAGAGAGCACGAGAGAGCGAGAGAGCACGAGAGCGTGCGTGAGAGCGAGAGAGAGCACGCGAGAGCGAGAGAGCGCGCGCGCGAGAGCGAGAGGGAGTCAGCGGGGGCACGATAGGGAGAGAGCGCGCGAGAGCGAGAGACAGAGATCGCGCGCGTGAACGAGAGCACGAGAGAGAGCGCGCGCGCGAGGGCAAGAGAGAGAGCGCGCGCGCGAGAGCGAGAGAGCACGAGAGAGAGAGAGAGAGAGCGAGTGCGAGAGCGAGAGAGAGCGCGCGCGAGAGCGAGAGAGAGCGCGCGCGAGAGCGAGAGAGAGCGCGCGCGAGAGCGAGAGAGAGAGAGCGCGAGAGCGAGAGAGAGAGTGCACGCGAGAGAGAGCGCGCGGGCGAGAGCGAGAGAGCGCGCGAGAGCAAGAGAGCACGAGAGAGAGAGCGCGCGCGAGCGAGAGAGCACGCGAGAGCGAGAGAGAGCACGCGAGAGCGAGCACGCGAGAGCGAGAGAGAGCACGCGAGAGCGAGAGAGCACGAGAGAGAGCACGCGAGAGCGAGAGAGCACGAGAGAGTGAGCGAGAGCGAGAAAGCAACGCGCGCGAGAGCGCAAGTGAGAGCGAGAGAGAGGGCGCGCGAGAGCGAGAGAGAGCGCGCGCGAGAGCGAGAGAGAGCGCGCGCGAGAGCGAGAGAGAGAGAGCGCGAGAGCGAGAGAGAGAGAGCGCGAGAGCGAGAGAGAGAGAGCGCACGCGAGAGCGAGAGAGCACAAGAGAGAGAGAGAGCGCACGCGAGAGAGAGCGCGCGGGCGAGAGCGAGAGAGCGCGCGAGAGCAAGAGAGCACGAGAGAGAGAGCGCGCGCGAGCGAGAGAGAGCGCGCGAGAGCGAGAGAGCACGAGAGAGCGAGAGAGAGCACGCGAGAGCGAGAGAGAGCACGCGAGAGCGAGAGAGCACGAGAGAGTGAGCGAGAGCGAGAAAGCAAGCGCGCGCGAGAGCGCACGTGAGAGCGAGAGAGAGGGCGCGCGAGAGCGAGAGCGAGAGGGCGCGAGAGAGAGAGGGCGCGCGAGAGAGAGGGCGCGCGAGAGCGAGAGAGAGAGGGCGCGCGAGAGCGAGAGAGAGGGCGCGCGAGAGCAAGAGAGAGAGGGCGCGCGAGAGCGAGAGAGAGAGAGCGCGCGCGCGAGAGAGAGAGAGAGAGAGAGAGAGAGCGCGCGCGAGAGCGAGAGAACGAGAGATCGCGCGCGTGAGCGAGAGCACGAGAGAGCGAGCACGCGAGAGCGAGAGAGCATGAGAGAGAGCGAGAGAGCGCGCGCGAGAGCGAGAGAGCGCGCGCGCGAGAGCGAGAGAGAGCGCGCGCGAGAGCGAGAGAGAGCGCGCGCGAGAGCGAGAGAGAGCGCGCGCGAGAGCGAGAGAGAGCGCGCGCGAGAGCGAGAGAGAGCGCGCGCGAGAGCGAGAGAGAGCGCGCGCGAGAGCGAGAGAGAGCGCGCGCGAGAGCGAGAGAGAGCGCGCGCGAGAGCGAGAGAGCGCGCGCGAGAGCGAGAGACAGCGCGCGCGAGAGCGAGAGACAGCGCGCGCGAGAGCGAGAGAGAGAGAGAGAGAGAGAGAGAGAGAGAGAGAGCACGCGCACGCGAGAGCGAGAGAGCACGAGAGAGAGCGCGAGAGAGAGCGAGAGAGAGAGCGCGAGAGAGCGCGAGAGAGAGCGCGAGAGAGAGCGAGAGAGAGAGCGAGAGAGAGCGCGAGAGAGAGCGCGAGAGAGAGCGCGAGAGAGAGCGAGAGAGAGAGCGAGAGAGAGCGCGCGCGAGAGCGAGAGCACGCGAGAGCGAGAGAGCACGCGAGAGCGAGAGAGCACGAGAGAGCGAGCGAGAGCACGCGAGAGCGAGAGAGAGCACGCGAGAGCGAGAGAGCACGAGAGCGAGAGGGAGTCAGCGGGGGCGCGATAGGGAGACAGCGCGCGAGAGCGAGAGACAGAGATCGCGCGCGTGAGCGAGAGCACGAGAGAGAGCGCGCGCGCGAGGGCAAGAGCGAGAGTGCGCGCGCGAGAGCGAGAGAGAGCACGCGAGAGCGAGAGAGCACGAGAGCGAGAGAGAGCGCGCGCGAGAGCGAGAGAGAGCGCGCGCGAGAGCGAGAGAGCGCGAGAGAGAGCGCGCGCGAGAGCGAGAGAGCGCGCGCGAGAGAGAAGGCGCGCGAGAGCGAGAGAGAGAGAGCGCGAGAGCGAGAGAGAGAGCGCACGCGAGAGCGAGAGAGCACGAGAGAGAGAGAGAGCGCACGCGAGAGAGAGCGCGCGGGCGAGAGGGAGAGAGCGCGCGAGAGCAAGAGAGCACGAGAGAGAGAGCGCACGCGAGAGCGAGAGAGAGCACGCGAGAGCGAGAGAGAGCACGCGAGAGCGAGAGAGCACGAGAGAGCGAGCGAGAGCGCACGCAAGAGCGAGAGAGAGAGGGCGCGCGAGAGCGAGAGAGAGAGGGCGCGCGAGAGCGAGAGAGAGAGTGCGCGCGAGAGCGAGAGAGAGAGGGCGCGCGAGAGCGAGAGAGAGAGGGCGCGCGAGAGCGAGAGAGCGCGCGAGGTGGAGAGAGAGAGAGAGAGCGCGCGCGAGCGCGAGAGTGAGAAAGAGAGAGAGCGCGAGAGAGCGCGCGCGAGAGCGCGAGAGAGCGCGCGCGCGAGAGCGAGAGAGAGCGCGCGCGCGAGAGCGAGAGAGAGCGCGCGCGCGAGAGCGAGAGAGAGCGCGCGCGCGAGAGCGAGAGAGAGGGCGCGCGAGAGCGAGAGAGAGAGGGCGCGCGAGAGAGAGAGAGCGCGTGAGGTGGAGAGAGAGAGAGAGAGAGCGCGCGCGAGCGCGAGAGTGAGAAAGAGAGAGAGCGCGAGAGAGAGCGCGCGCGAGAGCGAGAGAGAGCGCGCGCGAGAGCGAGAGAGAGCGCGCGCGAGAGCGAGAGAGAGCGCGCGCGAGAGCGAGAGAGAGCGCGCGCGCAAGAGTGAGTGCTAGAGAGAGCGCGCGCGCAAGAGTGAGTGCTAGAGAGAGCGCGGCGCGCGTGAGAGAAGGCGAGAGAGCGAGAGATCACGCGCGCGAGCGAGAGTCAGCGGGGGCGCGAGAGCGAGAGAGCGCGAGAGAGAGAGCGGCACGCGCGAGAGCGAGAGAGCGCGCGCGCGAGAGCGAGAGAGAGCGCGCGCGAGAGCGAGAGAGAGCGCGCGCGAGAGCGAGAGAGAGCGCGCGCGAGAGCGAGAGAGAGCACGCGAGAGCGAGAGAGCACGAGAGCGAGAGAGAGCGCGCGCGAGAGCGAGAGAGAGCGCGAGAGAGAGCGCGCGCGAGAGCGAGAGAGAGCGCGAGAGAGAGCGCGCGCGAGAGCGAGAGAGAGCGCGCGCGAGAGCGAGAGAGAGCGCGCGCGAGAGAGAAGGCGCGCGAGAGCGAGAGAGAGAGAGCGCGAGAGCGAGAGAGAGAGCGCACGCGAGAGCGAGAGAGCACGAGAGAGAGAGAGAGCGCACGCGAGAGAGAGCGCGCGGGCGAGAGGGAGAGAGCGCGCGAGAGCAAGAGAGCACGAGAGAGAGAGCGCACGCGAGAGCGAGAGAGAGCACGCGAGAGCGAGAGAGAGCACGCGAGAGCGAGAGAGCACGAGAGAGCGAGCGAGAGCGCACGCAAGAGCGAGAGAGAGAGGGCGCGCGAGAGCGAGAGAGAGAGGGCGCGCGAGAGCGAGAGAGAGAGTGCGCGCGAGAGCGAGAGAGAGAGGGCGCGCGAGAGCGAGAGAGCGCGCGAGGTGGAGAGAGAGAGAGAGAGCGCGCGCGAGCGCGAGAGTGAGAAAGAGAGAGAGCGCGAGAGAGCGCGCGCGCGAGAGCGAGAGAGAGCGCGCGCGCGAGAGCGAGAGAGAGCGCGCGCGCGAGAGCGAGAGAGAGGGCGCGCGAGAGAGCGAGAGAGAGAGGGCGCGCGAGAGAGAGAGAGCGCGTGAGGTGGAGAGAGAGAGAGAGAGAGAGAGAGCGCGCGCGAGCGCGAGAGTGAGAAAGAGAGAGAGCGCGAGAGAGAGCGCGCGCGAGAGCGAGAGAGAGCGCGCGCGAGAGCGAGAGAGAGCGCGCGCGAGAGCGAGAGAGAGCGCGCGCGCAAGAGTGAGTGCTAGAGAGAGCGCGCGCGCGTGAGAGAAGGCGAGAGAGCGAGAGATCACGCGCGCGAGCGAGAGTCAGCGGGGGCGCGAGAGCGAGAGAGCGCGAGAGAGAGAGCGCACGCGCGAGAGCGAGAGAGAGCGCGCGCGAGAGCGAGAGAGAGCGCGCGCGAGAGCGAGAGAGAGCGCGCGCGAGAGCGAGAGAGAGCGCGCGCGAGAGCGAGAGAGAGCGCGCGCGAGAGCGAGAGAGAGCACGCGAGAGCGAGAGAGAGCACGCGCGAGAGCGAGAGAGAGCACGCGCGAGAGCGAGAGAGACCGCGCGCGACAGCGAGAGAGACCGCGCGCGACAGCGAGAGAGACCGCGCGCAAGAGCGAGAGATCACAGAGTGAGAGAGCGCGCGAGAGCGAGAGAGCACGAGAGAGAGAGTGACAGAGAGCGCGAGAGCGAGAGGGAGCGAGCGCGAGAACGAGAGAGAGCGCGCGCGCGAGAGCGAGAGAGAGAGCGCGCGCGAGAGCGAGAGAGAGAGCGCGCGCGAGAGCGAGAGAGAGAGCGCGCGAGAGCGAGAGAGAGAGCGCGCGCGAGAGCGAGAGAGACCGCGCGCGCGTGAGCGAGAGAGACCGCGCGCGCGCGTGAGCGAGAGAGACCGCGCGCGCGTGAGCGAGAGAGACCACGCGCGAGAGCGAGAGAGACCGCGCGCAAGAGCGAGAGATCACAGAGTGAGAGAGCGCGCGAGAGCGAGAGAGCACGAGAGAGAGAGTGACAGAGAGCGCGAGAGCGAGCGCGAGAACGAGAGAGAGCGCGCGCGCGAGAGCGAGAGAGAGAGCACGCGCGAGAGAGAGAGCACGCGCGAGAGCGAGAGAGAGAGCGCGCGCGCGTGAGCGAGAGAGAGCGCGCGCGCGGCGTGAGCGAGAGAGAGCGCGCGCGCGTGAGCGAGAGAGACCGCGCGCGCGTGAGCGAGAGAGACCACGCGCGAGAGCGAGCGCGCAAGAGCGAGAGATCACAGAGTGAGAGAGCGCGCGAGAGCGAGAGAGAGCACGAGAGAGACAGTGACAGAGAGCGCGAGAGCGAGAGAGAGCGTGCGAGGTGGAGAGAGAGAGAGAGAGAGAGAGAGCGCGCGCGCGAGCGCGAGAGTGAGAAAGAGAGAGAGCGCGAGAGCGAGAGAGAGCGCGTGCGCGAGAGCGAGACAGCGCGCGCGAGCGCGTGAGAGCGAGACAGCGCGCGCGAGCGCGTGAGAGCGAGACAGCGCGCGCGAGCGCGTGAGAGCGAGACAGCGCGCGCGAGCGCGTGAGAGCGAGACAGCGCGCGCGAGCGCGTGAGAGCGAGACAGCGCGCGCGAGCGCGTGAGAGCGAGACAGCGCGCGCTCGAGAGCGGGAGATCTCGAGAGAGAGTGAGAGAGCGCGCGAGAGAGCACGAGAGAGCGCGTGCGCGAGAGCGAGAGGGAGTCAGCGGGGGCGCGATAGGGAGAGAGCGCGCGAGAGCGAGAGACAGAGATCGCGTGCGTGAGTGAGAGTACGAGAGAGAGCGCGCGCGCGAGAGCGAGAGCGAGCACGTGAGAGCGAGAGAGCACGAGAGAGAGTGAGAGAGCGCGCGCGAGAGCGAGAGAGAGAGAGCGCACGCGAGAGAGAGAGCGCGCGGGCGAGAGCGAGAGAGCGCGCGGGCGAGAGCGAGAGAGCGCGCGAGAGCGAGAGAGCACGAGAGAGCGAGAGAGCACGAGAGAGCGAGAGAGCACGAGAGAGAGAGCGCGCGCACGAGAGCGAGAGAGCGTGCGCGAGAGCGAGAGAGACCACGCGAGAGCGTGAGAGAGCACGCGAGAGCGAGAGAGCGCGAGAGCAAGAGGGAGTCAGCGGGGGGCGCGATAGGGAGACAGCGCGCGAGAGCGAGAGACAGAGATCGCGCGCGTGAGCGAGAGCACGAGAGAGAGCGCGCGCGCGAGGGCAAGAGCGAGAGCGCGCGCGCGAGGGCAAGAGCGAGAGTGCGCGCGCGAGAGCGAGAGAGAGCGCGCGCGAGAGCGAGAGAGAGCGCGCGCGAGAGAGAAGGCGCGCGAGAGCGAGAGAGAGAGAGCGCGAGAGCGAGAGAGAGAGCGCACGCGAGAGAGAGAGCGAGAGAGAGCACGCGAGAGCGAGAGAGCACGAGAGAGAGAGAGAGCGCACGAGAGCGAGAGAGAGAGCGCGCGCGAGAGTGAGAGAGAGCACGCGAGAGCGAGAGAGAGCACGCGAGAGCGAGAGAGCACGAGAGAGCGAGCGAGAGCGAGAAAGCAAGCGCGCGCGAGAGCGCACGCAAGAGCGAGAGGGCGCGCGAGAGCGAGAGAGAGAGCGCGCGCGAGAGCGAGAGAGAGAGCGCGAGAGCGAGAGAGAGAGAGAGCGCGCGCGAGCGAGAGAGAGAGAGAGCACGCGAGAGTGAGAGAGAGCACGCGAGAGCGAGAGAGAGCACGCGAGAGCGAGTGAGAGCGAGACAGCAAGCGCGCGCGATAGCGAGAGAGGGCGCGCGAGAGAGAGCGCGCGCGAGAGCGAGAGCGCGCGCGAGCGAGAGAGAGAGAGCGCGCGCGAGCGAGGAGAGAGAGAGAGAGCGCGCGCGAGCGAGAGAGAGAGCACGCGAGAGCGAGAGAGAGCACGCGAGAGCGAGAGAGAGCACGCGAGAGCGAGTGAGAGCGAGACAGCAAGCGCGCGCGATAGCGAGAGAGGGCGCGAGAGAGAGAGCGCGCGCGAGAGCGAGAGCGCGCGCGAGAGCGAGAGAGAGAGCGCGCGCGAGAGCGAGAGAGAGCGCGCGCGAGAGCGAGAGAGAGAGCGCGCGCTGAGAGCGAGAGAGAGAGAGCGCACGCGAGAGCGAGAGAGAGAGTGCACGCGAGAGCGAGAGCGCGCGGGCGAGAGCGAGAGAGCGCGCGAGAGCAAGAGAGCACGAGAGAGAGAGCGCGCGCGAGCGAGAGAGAGCGCGCGCGAGCGAGAGAGAGCACGCGAGAGCGAGAGAGAGCACGCGAGAGCGAGAGAGAGCACGCGAGAGCGAGAGAGCACGAGAGAGCGAGAGAGAGCACGCGAGAGCGAGAGAGAGCACGCGAGAGCGAGAGAGCACGAGAGAGCGAGCGAGAGCACGCGAGAGCGAGAGAGCACGAGAGAGCGAGCGAGAGCACGCGAGAGCGAGAGAGAGCACGCGAGAGCGAGAGAGCACGAGAGAGTGAGCGAGAGCGAGAAAGCAAGCGCGCGCGAGAGCGCACGTGAGAGCGAGAGAGAGGGCGCGCGAGAGCGAGAGAGAGGGCGCGCGAGAGCGAGAGAGAGCGCGCGCGAGAGCGAGAGAGAGCGCGCGCGAGAGCGAGAGAGAGAGCGCGAGAGCGAGAGAGAGAGAGCGCACGCGAGAGCGAGAGAGCACAAGAGAGAGAGAGAGCGCACGCGAGAGAGAGCGCGCGGGCGAGAGCGAGAGAGCGCGCGAGAGCAAGAGAGCACGAGAGAGAGAGCGCGCGCGAGCGAGAGAGAGCACGCGAGAGCGAGAGAGCACGAGAGAGCGAGAGAGAGCACGCGAGAGCGAGAGAGAGCACGCGAGAGCGAGAGAGAGCACGCGAGAGCGAGAGAGCACGAGAGAGTGAGCGAGAGCGAGAAAGCAAGCGCGCGCGAGAGCGCACGTGAGAGCGAGAGAGAGGGCGCGCGAGAGGGCGCGAGAGAGAGAGGGCGCGCGAGAGAGAGGGCGCGCGAGAGAGAGGGCGCGCGAGAGAGAGGGCGCGCGAGAGCCAGAGAGAGAGGGCGCGCGAGAGAGAGAGAGAGGGCGCGCGAGAGCGAGAGAGAGAGGGCGCGCGAGAGCGAGAGAGAGAGGGCGCGCGAGAGCGAGAGAGAGAGGGCGCGCGAGAGCGAGAGAGAGAGGGCGCGCGAGAGCGAGAGAGAGAGGGCGCGCGAGAGCGAGGGCGCGCGCGAGAGCGAGAGAGAGAGCGCGCGCGAGAGCGAGAGAGAGAGATCGCGCGAGAGCGAGAGAGAGAGATCGCGCGAGAGCGAGAGAGAGAGATCGCGCGCGTGAGCGAGAGCACGAGAGAGCGAGCACGCGAGAGCGAGAGAGCATGAGAGAGAGCGAGAGAGAGCGCGCGCGAGAGCGAGAGAGAGCGCGCGCGAGAGCGAGAGAGCGCGCGCGAGAGCGAGAGAGAGCGCGCGCGAGAGCGAGAGAGAGCGCGCGCGAGAGCGAGAGAGAGCGCGCGCGAGAGCGAGAGAGAGCGCGCGCGAGAGCGAGACAGCGCGCGCGAGAGCGAGAGACAGCGCGCGCGAGAGCGAGAGAGAGAGAGAGAGCACGCGCGCGAGAGAGCGCGAGAGAGAGCGCGAGAGAGAGCGCGAGAGAGAGCGCGAGAGAGAGAGCGAGAGAGAGAGCGAGAGAGAGCGCGCGCGAGAGCGAGAGAGAGCGCGCGCGAGAGCGAGAGAGAGCGCGCGCGAGAGCGAGAGAGAGCGCGCGAGAGCGAGCGCGCGAGAGCGAGAGAGAGCGCGCGCGACAGCGAGAGCGCGCGCGAGAGCGAGAGACAGCGCGCGCGAGAGCGCGAGAGAGAGAGCGCGACGGCGAGACAGAGAGCTCGCCGGGGAGACAGAGAGCTCGCCGGGGAGAGCGAGAGAGCGCGCGAGAGCGAGAGAGCACGAGAGAGCGAGAGAGCACGAGAGAGCGAGCGAGAGCACGCGAGAGCGAGAGAGAGCACGCGAGAGCGAGAGAGCGCGAGAGCGAGAGGGAGTCAGCGGGGGCGCGATAGGGAGACAGCGCGCGAGAGCGAGAGACAGAGATCGCGCGCGTGAGCGAGAGCACGAGAGAGAGCGCGCGCGCGAGGGCAAGAGCGAGAGTGCGCGCGCGAGAGCGAGAGAGAGCACGCGAGAGCGAGAGAGCACGAGAGCGAGAGAGAGCGCGCGCGAGAGCGAGAGAGAGCGCGAGAGAGAGCGCGCGCGAGAGCGAGAGAGAGCGCGAGAGAGAGCGCGCGCGAGAGCGAGAGAGAGCGCGCGCGAGAGAGAGCGCGCGCGAGAGAGAAGGCGCGCGAGAGCGAGAGAGAGAGAGCGCGAGAGCGAGAGAGAGAGCGCACGCGAGAGCGAGAGAGCACGAGAGAGAGAGAGAGCGCACGCGAGAGAGAGCGCGCGGGCGAGAGGGAGAGAGCGCGCGAGAGCAAGAGAGCACGAGAGAGAGAGCGCACGCGAGAGCGAGAGAGAGCACGCGAGAGCGAGAGAGAGCACGCGAGAGCGAGAGAGCACGAGAGAGCGAGCGAGAGCGCACGCAAGAGCGAGAGAGAGAGGGCGCGCGAGAGCGAGAGAGAGAGGGCGCGCGAGAGCGAGAGAGAGAGTGCGCGCGAGAGCGAGAGAGAGAGGGCGCGCGAGAGCGAGAGAGAGAGGGCGCGCGAGAGCGAGAGAGCGCGCGAGGTGGAGAGAGAGAGAGAGAGAGAGCGCGCGCGAGCGCGAGAGTGAGAAAGAGAGAGAGCGCGAGAGAGCGCGCGCGAGAGCGCGAGAGAGCGCGGCGCGCGAGAGCGCGAGAGAGCGCGCGCGCGAGAGCGAGAGAGAGCGCGCGCGCGAGAGCGAGAGAGAGCGCGCGCGCGAGAGCGAGAGAGAGCGCTGCGCGCGAGAGCGAGAGAGAGGGCGCGCGAGAGCGAGAGAGAGAGGGCGCGCGAGAGAGAGAGAGCGCGTGAGGTGGAGAGAGAGAGAGAGAGCGCGCGCGAGCGCGAGAGTGAGAAAGAGAGAGAGCGCGAGAGAGAGCGCGCGCGAGAGCGAGAGAGAGCGCGCGCGAGAGCGAGAGAGAGCGCGCGCGAGAGCGAGAGAGAGCGCGCGCGAGAGCGAGAGAGAGCGCGCGCGAGAGCGAGAGAGAGCGCGCGCGAGAGCGAGAGAGAGCGCGCGCGCAAGAGTGAGTGCTAGAGAGAGCGCGCGCGCGTGAGAGAAGGCGAGAGAGCGAGAGATCACGCGCGCGAGCGAGAGTCAGCGGGGGCGCGAGAGCGAGAGAGCGCGAGAGAGAGAGCGCACGCGCGAGAGCGAGAGAGCGCGCGCGCGAGAGCGAGAGAGAGCGCGCGCGAGAGCGAGAGAGAGCACGCGAGAGCGAGAGAGCACGAGAGCGAGAGAGAGCGCGCGCGAGAGCGAGAGAGAGCGCGAGAGAGAGCGAGAGAGAGCGCGAGAGAGAGCGCGCGCGAGAGCGAGAGAGAGCGCGAGAGAGAGCGCGCGCGAGAGCGAGAGAGAGCGCGCGCGAGAGAGAAGGCGCGCGAGAGCGAGAGAGAGAGAGCGCGAGAGCGAGAGAGAGCGCGCGCGCAAGAGTGAGTGCTAGAGAGAGCGCGCGCGCGTGAGAGAAGGCGAGAGAGCGAGAGATCACGCGCGCGAGCGAGAGTCAGCGGGGGCGCGAGAGCGAGAGAGCGCGAGAGAGAGAGCGCACGCGCGAGAGCGAGAGAGCGCGCGCGCGAGAGCGAGAGAGAGCGCGCGCGAGAGCGAGAGAGAGCACGCGAGAGCGAGAGAGCACGAGAGCGAGAGAGAGCGCGCGCGAGAGCGAGAGAGAGCGCGAGAGAGAGCGAGAGAGAGCGCGAGAGAGAGCGCGCGCGAGAGCGAGAGAGAGCGCGAGAGAGAGCGCGCGCGAGAGCGAGAGAGAGCGCGCGCGAGAGAGAAGGCGCGCGAGAGCGAGAGAGAGAGAGCGCGAGAGCGAGAGAGAGAGCGCACGCGAGAGCGAGAGAGCACGAGAGAGAGAGAGAGCGCACGCGAGAGAGAGCGCGCGGGCGAGAGGGAGAGAGCGCGCGAGAGCAAGAGAGCACGAGAGAGAGAGCGCACGCGAGAGCGAGAGAGAGCACGCGAGAGCGAGAGAGAGCACGCGAGAGCGAGAGAGCACGAGAGAGCGAGCGAGAGCGCACGCAAGAGCGAGAGAGAGAGGGCGCGCGAGAGCGAGAGAGAGAGGGCGCGCGAGAGCGAGAGAGAGAGGGCGCGCGAGAGCGAGAGAGAGAGGGCGCGCGAGAGCGAGAGAGAGAGGGCGCGCGAGAGCGAGAGAGCGCGCGAGGTGGAGAGAGAGAGAGAGAGCGCGCGCGAGCGCGAGAGAGAGAAAGAGAGAGAGCGCGAGAGAGAGCGCGCGCGAGAGCGAGAGAGAGCGCGCGCGAGAGCGAGAGAGAGCGCGCGCGAGAGCGAGAGAGAGCGCGCGCGAGAGCGAGAGAGAGCGCGCGCGAGAGCGAGAGAGAGCGCGCGCGAGAGCGAGAGAGAGCGCGCGCGCAAGAGTGAGTGCTAGAGAGAGCGCGCGCGCGTGAGAGAAGGCGAGAGAGCGAGAGATCACGCGCGCGAGCGAGAGTCAGCGGGGGCGCGAGAGCGAGAGAGCGCGAGAGAGAGAGCGCACGCGCGAGAGCGAGAGAGAGCGCGCGCGAGAGCGAGAGAGAGCGCGCGCGAGAGCGAGAGAGAGCACGCACGAGAGCGAGAGAGAGCACGCGCGAGAGCGAGAGAGACCGCGCGCGAGAGCGAGAGAGACCGCGCGCGACAGCGAGAGAGACCGCGCGCGACAGCGAGAGAGACCGCGCGCAAGAGCGAGAGATCACAGAGTGAGAGAGCGCGCGAGAGCGAGAGAGCACGAGAGAGAGAGTGACAGAGAGCGCGAGAGCGAGAGGGAGCGAGCGCGAGAACGAGAGAGAGCGCAGCGCGCGAGAGCGAGAGAGAGAGCGCGCGCGAGAGCGAGAGAGAGAGCGCGCGCGAGAGCGAGAGAGAGCGCGCGCGACAGCGAGAGAGACCGCGCGCGACAGCGAGAGAGACCGCGCGCGACAGCGAGAGAGACCGCGCGCAAGAGCGAGAGATCACAGAGTGAGAGAGCGCGCGAGAGCGAGAGAGCACGAGAGAGAGAGTGACAGAGAGCGCGAGAGCGAGAGGGAGCGAGCGCGAGAACGAGAGAGAGCGCGCGCGCGAGAGCGAGAGAGAGAGCGCGCGCGAGAGCGAGAGAGAGAGCGCGCGCGAGAGCGAGAGAGAGAGCGCGCGCGAGAGCGAGAGAGAGAGCGCGCGCGAGAGCGAGAGAGAGAGCGCGCGCGAGAGCGAGAGAGAGAGCGCGCGAGAGCGAGAGAGAGAGCGCGCGCGAGAGCGAGAGAGACCGCGCGCGCGTGAGCGAGAGAGACCGCGCGCGCGTGAGCGAGAGAGACCGCGCGCGCGTGAGCGAGAGAGACCACGCGCGAGAGCGAGAGAGACCGCGCGCAAGAGCGAGAGATCACAGAGTGAGAGAGCGCGCGAGAGCGAGAGAGCACGAGAGAGAGAGTGACAGAGAGCGCGAGAGCGAGCGCGAGAACGAGAGAGAGCGCGCGCGCGAGAGCGAGAGAGAGAGCACGCGCGAGAGAGAGAGCACGCGCGAGAGCGAGAGAGAGAGCGCGCGCGCGTGAGCGAGAGAGAGAGCGCGCGCGCGTGAGCGAGAGAGAGCGCGCGCGCGCGTGAGCGAGAGAGAGCGCGCGCGCGTGAGCGAGAGAGAGCGCGCGCGCGTGAGCGAGAGAGAGCGCGCGCGCGTGAGCGAGAGAGACCGCGCGCGCGTGAGCGAGAGAGACCACGCGCGAGAGCGAGCGCGCAAGAGCGAGAGATCACAGAGTGAGAGAGCGCGCGAGAGCGAGAGAGAGCACGAGAGAGACAGTGACAGAGAGCGCGAGAGCGAGAGAGAGCGCGCGAGGTGGAGAGAGAGAGAGAGAGAGAGCGCAGCGCGCGAGCGCGAGAGTGAGAAAGAGAGAGAGCGCGAGAGCGAGAGAGAGCGCGTGCGCGAGAGCGAGACAGCGCGCGCGAGCGCGTGAGAGCGAGACAGCGCGCGCGAGCGCGTGAGAGCGAGACAGCGCGCGCGAGCGCGTGAGAGCGAGACAGCGCGCGCGAGCGCGTGAGAGCGAGACAGCGCGCGCTCGAGAGCGGGAGATCTCGAGAGAGAGTGAGAGAGCGCGCGAGAGAGCACGAGAGAGCGCGTGCGCGAGAGCGAGAGGGAGTCAGCGGGGGCGCGATAGGGAGAGAGCGCGCGAGAGCGAGAGACAGAGATCGCGTGCGTGAGTGAGAGTACGAGAGAGAGCGCGCGCGCGAGAGCGAGAGCGAGCACGTGAGAGCGAGAGAGCACGAGAGAGAGTGAGAGAGCGCGCGCGAGAGCGAGAGAGAGAGAGCGCACGCGAGAGAGAGAGCGCGCGGGCGAGAGCGAGAGAGCGCGCGGGCGAGAGCGAGAGAGCGCGCGAGAGCGAGAGAGCACGAGAGAGCGAGAGAGCACGAGAGAGCGAGAGAGCACGAGAGAGCGAGAGAGCACGAGAGAGAGAGCGCGCGCGCGAGAGCGAGAGAGCGTGCGCGAGAGCGAGAGAGAGCACGCGAGAGCGTGAGAGAGCACGCGAGAGCGAGAGAGCGCGAGAGCGAGAGGGAGTCAGCGGGGGCGCGATAGGGAGACAGCGCGCGAGAGCGAGAGACAGAGATCGCGCGCGTGAGCGAGAGCACGAGAGAGAGCGCGCGCGCGAGGGCAAGAGCGAGAGCGCGCGCGCGAGGGCAAGAGCGAGAGTGCGCGCGCGAGAGCGAGAGAGAGCGCGCGCGAGAGCGAGAGAGAGCGCGCGCGAGAGAGAGCGCGAGAGCGCACGCGAGAGAGAGAGCGAGAGAGAGCACGCGAGAGCGAGAGAGCACGAGAGAGAGAGAGAGCGCACGAGAGCGAGAGAGAGAGCGCGCGCGAGAGTGAGAGAGAGCACGCGAGAGCGAGAGAGAGCACGCGAGAGCGAGAGAGCACGAGAGAGCGAGCGAGAGCGAGAAAGCAAGCGCGCGCGAGAGCGCACGCAAGAGCGAGAGGGCGCGCGAGAGCGAGAGAGAGAGCGCGCGCGAGAGCGAGAGAGAGAGCGCGAGAGCGAGAGAGAGAGAGAGCGCGCGCGAGCGAGAGAGAGCACGCGAGAGCGAGAGAGAGCACGCGAGAGCGAGAGAGAGCACGCGAGAGCGAGTGAGAGCGAGACAGCAAGCGCGCGCGATAGCGAGAGAGGGCGCGCGAGAGAGAGAGCGCGCGCGAGAGCGAGAGCGCGCGCGAGAGAGAGAGAGAGAGCGCGCGCGAGCGAGAGAGAGAGAGAGAGCGCGCGCGAGCGAGAGAGAGAGCACGCGAGAGCGAGAGAGAGCACGCGAGAGCGAGAGAGAGCACGCGAGAGCGAGTGAGAGCGAGACAGCAAGCGCGCGCGATAGCGAGAGAGGGCGCGCGAGAGAGAGCGCGCGCGAGAGCGAGAGCGCGCGCGAGAGCGAGAGAGAGAGCGCGCGCGAGAGCGAGAGAGAGAGCGCGCGCGAGAGCGAGAGAGAGAGAGCGCACGCGAGAGCGAGAGAGAGAGTGCACGCGAGAGCGAGAGCGCGCGGGCGAGAGCGAGAGAGCGCGCGAGAGCAAGAGAGCACGAGAGAGCGAGAGAGAGCACGCGAGAGCGAGAGAGAGCACGCGAGAGCGAGAGAGCACGAGAGAGCGAGAGAGAGCACGCGAGAGCGAGAGAGAGCACGCGAGAGCGAGAGAGCACGAGAGAGCGAGCGAGAGCACGCGAGAGCGAGAGAGCACGAGAGAGCGAGCGAGAGCACGCGAGAGCGAGAGAGAGCACGCGAGAGCGAGAGAGCACGAGAGAGTGAGCGAGAGCGAGAAAGCAAGCGCGCGCGAGAGCGCACGTGAGAGCGAGAGAGAGGGCGCGCGAGAGCGAGAGAGAGGGCGCGCGAGAGCGAGAGAGAGGGCGCGCGAGAGCGAGAGAGCACGAGAGAGCGAGCGAGAGCACGCGAGAGCGAGAGAGAGCACGCGAGAGCGAGAGAGCACGAGAGAGTGAGCGAGAGCGAGAAAGCAAGCGCGCGCGAGAGCGCACGTGAGAGCGAGAGAGAGGGCGCGCGAGAGCGAGAGAGAGGGCGCGCGAGAGCGAGAGAGAGCGCGCGCGAGAGCGAGAGAGAGCGCGCGCGAGAGCGAGAGAGAGAGCGCGAGAGCGAGAGAGAGAGAGCGCACGCGAGAGCGAGAGAGCACAAGAGAGAGAGAGAGCGCACGCGAGAGAGAGCGCGCGGGCGAGAGCGAGAGAGCGCGCGAGAGCAAGAGAGCACGAGAGAGAGAGCGCGCGCGAGCGAGAGAGAGCACGCGAGAGCGAGAGAGCACGAGAGAGCGAGAGAGAGCACGCGAGAGCGAGAGAGAGCACGCGAGAGCGAGAGAGAGCACGCGAGAGCGAGAGAGAGCACGCGAGAGCGAGAGAGCACGAGAGAGTGAGCGAGAGCGAGAAAGCAAGCGCGCGCGAGAGCGCACGTGAGAGCGAGAGAGAGGGCGCGCGAGAGCGAGAGAGAGGGCGCGCGAGAGCGAGAGAGAGGGCGCGCGAGAGCGAGAGAGCACGAGAGAGCGAGCGAGAGCACGCGAGAGCGAGAGAGAGCACGCGAGAGCGAGAGAGCACGAGAGAGTGAGCGAGAGCGAGAAAGCAAGCGCGCGCGAGAGCGCACGTGAGAGCGAGAGAGAGGGCGCGCGAGAGCGAGAGAGAGGGCGCGCGAGAGCGAGAGAGAGCGCGCGCGAGAGCGAGAGAGAGCGCGCGCGAGAGCGAGAGAGAGAGCGCGAGAGCGAGAGAGAGAGAGCGCACGCGAGAGCGAGAGAGCACAAGAGAGAGAGAGAGCGCACGCGAGAGAGAGCGCGCGGGCGAGAGCGAGAGAGCGCGCGAGAGCAAGAGAGCACGAGAGAGAGAGCGCGCGCGAGCGAGAGAGAGCACGCGAGAGCGAGAGAGCACGAGAGAGCGAGAGAGAGCACGCGAGAGCGAGAGAGAGCACGCGAGAGCGAGAGAGAGCACGCGAGAGCGAGAGAGCACGAGAGAGTGAGCGAGAGCGAGAAAGCAAGCGCGCGCGAGAGCGCACGTGAGAGCGAGAGAGAGGGCGCGCGAGAGGGCGCGCGAGAGGGCGCGAGAGAGAGAGGGCGCGCGAGAGAGAGGGCGCGCGAGAGAGAGGGCGCGCGAGAGAGAGGGCGCGCGAGAGCCAGAGAGAGAGGGCGCGCGAGAGCGAGAGAGAGAGGGCGCGCGAGAGCGAGAGAGAGAGGGCGCGCGAGAGCGAGAGAGAGAGGGCGCGCGAGAGCGAGGGCGCGCGCGAGAGCGAGAGAGAGAGCGCGCGCGAGAGCGAGAGAGAGAGATCGCGCGAGAGCGAGAG
Source organism: Stegostoma tigrinum (assembly GCF_030684315.1). Classification (NCBI taxonomy): domain Eukaryota; kingdom Metazoa; phylum Chordata; class Chondrichthyes; order Orectolobiformes; family Stegostomatidae; genus Stegostoma; species Stegostoma tigrinum. The sequence goes on from NC_081369.1 coordinate 41,845,501, forward strand.
AGAGAGATCGCGCGCGTGAGCGAGAGCACGAGAGAGCGAGCACGCGAGAGCGAGAGAGCATGAGAGAGAGCGAGAGAGAGCGCGCGCGAGAGCGAGAGAGAGCGCGCGCGAGAGCGAGAGAGCGCGCGCGAGAGCGAGAGAGAGCGCGCGCGAGAGCGAGAGAGAGCGCGCGCGAGAGCGAGAGAGAGCGCGCGCGAGAGCGAGACAGCGCGCGCGAGAGCGAGAGACAGCGCGCGCGAGAGCGAGAGAGAGAGAGAGAGCACGCGCGCGAGAGAGCGCGAGAGAGAGCGCGAGAGAGAGCGCGAGAGAGAGCGAGAGAGAGAGCGAGAGAGAGAGCGAGAGAGAGAGCGAGAGAGAGCGCGCGCGAGAGCGAGAGAGAGCGCGCGAGAGCGAGCGCGCGAGAGCGAGAGAGAGCGCGCGCGACAGCGAGAGCGCGCGCGAGAGCGAGAGACAGCGCGCGCGAGAGCGCGAGAGAGAGAGCGCGACGGCGAGACAGAGAGCTCGCCGGGGAGACAGAGAGCTCGCCGGGGAGAGCGAGAGAGCGCGCGAGAGCGAGAGAGCACGAGAGAGCAAGAGAGCACGAGAGCGTGCGTGAGAGCGAGAGAGAGCACGCGAGAGCGAGAGAGCGCGCGCGCGAGAGCGAGAGGGAGTCAGCGGGGGCACGATAGGGAGAGAGCGCGCGAGAGCGAGAGACAGAGATCGCGCGCGGTGAACGAGAGCACGAGAGAGAGCGCGCGCGCGAGGGCAAGAGAGAGAGCGCGCGCGAGAGCGAGAGAGCACGAGAGAGAGAGAGCGAGAGCGAGAGCGAGAGAGAGCGCGCGCGAGAGCGAGAGAGAGCGCGCGCGAGAGCGAGAGAGAGCGCGCGCGAGAGCGAGAGAGAGCGCGCGCGAGAGCGAGAGAGAGCGCGCGCGAGAGCGAGAGAGAGAGAGCGCGAGAGCGAGAGAGAGAGTGCACGCGAGAGAGAGCGCGCGGGCGAGAGCGAGAGAGCGCGCGAGAGCAAGAGAGCACGAGAGAGAGAGCGCGCGCGAGCGAGAGAGCACGCGAGAGCGAGAGAGAGCACGCGAGAGCGAGAGAGAGCACGCGAGAGCGAGCACGCGAGAGCGAGAGAGAGCACGCGAGAGCGAGAGAGCACGAGAGAGAGCACGCGAGAGCGAGAGAGCACGAGAGAGTGAGCGAGAGCGAGAAAGCAAGCGCGCGCGAGAGCGCAAGTGAGAGCGAGAGAGAGGGCGCGCGAGAGCGAGAGAGAGGGCGCGCGAGAGCGAGAGAGAGCGCGCGCGAGAGCGAGAGAGAGCGCGCGCGAGAGCGAGAGAGAGAGAGCGCGAGAGCGAGAGAGAGAGAGCGCACGCGAGAGCGAGAGAGCACACGCGAGAGCGAGAGAGCACAAGAGAGAGAGAGAGCGCACGCGAGAGAGAGCGCGCGGGCGAGAGCGAGAGAGCGCGCGAGAGCAAGAGAGCACGAGAGAGAGAGCGCGCGCGAGCGAGAGAGAGCACGCGAGAGCGAGAGAGCACGCGAGAGCGAGAGAGAGCACGCGAGAGCGAGAGAGAGCACGCGAGAGCGAGAGAGCACGAGAGAGTGAGCGAGAGCGAGAAAGCAAGCGCGCGCGAGAGCGCACGTGAGAGCGAGAGAGAGGGCGCGCGAGAGCGAGAGCGAGAGGGCGCGAGAGAGAGAGGGCGCGCGAGAGCGAGGGCGCGCGAGAGCGAGAGAGAGAGGGCGCGCGAGAGCAAGAGAGAGAGGGCGCGCGAGAGCGAGAGAGAGAGAGCGCGCGCGCGCGAGAGAGAGAGAGCGCGCGCGCGAGAGAGAGAGAGAGAGAGAGAGAGAGAGAGAGAGAGAGAGAGAGAGCGCGCGCGAGAGCGAGAGAACGAGAGATCGCGCGCGTGAGCGAGAGCACGAGAGAGCGAGCACGCGAGAGCGAGAGAGCATGAGAGAGAGCGAGAGAGCGCGCGCGAGAGCGAGAGAGAGCGCGCGCGAGAGCGAGAGAGAGCGCGCGCGAGAGCGAGAGAGAGCGCGCGCGAGAGCGAGAGAGAGCGCGCGCGAGAGCGAGAGAGAGCGCGCGCGAGAGCGAGAGAGCGCGCGCGAGAGCGAGAGAGCGCGCGCGAGAGCGAGAGACAGCGCGCGCGAGAGCGAGAGAGAGAGAGAGAGAGAGAGAGAGCACGCGCACGCGAGAGCGAGAGAGCACGAGAGAGAGCGCGAGAGAGAGCGAGAGAGCGTGAGAGAGCGCGAGAGAGAGCGCGAGAGAGAGCGAGAGAGAGAGCGAGAGAGAGCGCGAGAGAGAGCGCGAGAGAGAGCGCGAGAGAGAGCGAGAGAGAGCGCGCGCGAGAGCGAGAGCACGCGAGAGCGAGAGAGCACGCGAGAGCGAGAGAGCACGAGAGAGCGAGCGAGAGCACGCGAGAGCGAGAGAGAGCACGCGAGAGCGAGAGAGAGCACGCGAGAGCGAGAGAGAGCACGCGAGAGCGAGAGAGCACGAGAGAGTGAGCGAGAGCGAGAAAGCAAGCGCGCGCGAGAGCGCACGTGAGAGCGAGAGAGAGCGCGCGCGAGAGCGAGAGAGAGCGCGCGCGAGAGCGAGAGAGAGCGCGCGCGAGAGCGAGAGAGAGAGCGCGCGCGAGAGCGAGAGAGAGGGCGCGCGAGAGCGAGAGAGAGCGCGCGAGGTGGAGAGAGAGAGAGAGAGAGCGCGCGCGAGCGCGAGAGTGAGAAAGAGAGAGAGCGCGAGAGAGAGCGCGCGCGAGAGAGAGCGCGCGCGAGAGCGAGAGAGAGCGCGCGCGAGAGCGAGAGAGAGCGCGCGCGAGAGCGAGAGAGAGCGCGCGCGAGAGCGAGAGAGAGCGCGCGCGAGAGCGAGAGAGAGCGCGCGCGAGAGCGAGAGAGAGCGCGCGAGAGCGAGAGAGAGCACGCGCGAGAGCGAGAGAGAGCACGCGCGAGAGCGAGAGAGACCGCGCGCGACAGCGAGAGAGACCGCGCGCAAGAGCGAGAGATCACAGAGTGAGAGAGCGCGCGAGAGCGAGAGAGCACGAGAGAGAGAGTGACAGAGAGCGCGAGAGCGAGAGGGAGCGAGCGCGAGAACGAGAGAGAGCGCGCGCGCGAGAGCGGGAGAGAGAAAACGCGCACGCGAGAGCGAGAGAGAGAGCACGCGCGCGAGCGGGAGAGCGAGGTGGAGAGAGAGAGAGAGAGCGCGCGCGAGCGCGAGAGTGAGAAAGAGAGAGAGCGCGAGAGAGCGCGCGCGAGAGCGAGAGAGAGCGCGCGCGAGAGCGAGAGAGAGCGCGCGCGAGAGCGAGAGAGAGCGCGCGCGCGAGAGCGAGAGAGAGCGCGCGCGCAAGAGCGAGTGCTAGAGAGAGCGCGCGCGCGTGAGAGAGGGCGAGAGAGCGAGAGATCACGCGCGCGAGCGAGAGTCAGCGGGGGCGCGAGAGCGAGAGAGCGCGAGAGTGAGAGCGCACGCGCGAGAGCGAGAGAGAGCGCGCACGAGAGCGAGAGAGAGAGCGCGCACGAGATCGAGAGAGGGAGCGCGCGCGAGATCGAGAGAGGGAGCGCGCGCGAGATCGAGAGAGGGAGCGCGCGCGAGATCGAGAGAGGGAGCGCGCGCGAGATCGAGAGAGGGAGCGCGCGCGAGAGCGAGAGAGCGCGCGAGAGCGAGAGAGAGCACGCGCGAGAGCGAGAGAGAGAGCGCGCGAGAGCGAGAGAGAGCGCGCGCGAGAGCGAGAGAGAGCACGCGCGAGAGCGAGAGAGACCGCGCGCGACAGCGAGAGAGACCGCACGCAAGAGCGAGAGATCACAGAGTGAGAGAGCGCGAGAGAGCACGAGAGAGAGAGTGACAGAGAGCGCGAGAGCGAGAGGGAGCGAGCGCGAGAACGAGAGAGAGCGCGCGCGCGAGAGCAAGAGAGAGAGCGCGCGCGCGAGAGCGAGAGAGAGAGCGCGCGCGAGAGCGAGAGAGAGAGCGCGCGCGAGAGCGAGAGAGAGAGCGCGCGCGAGAGCGAGAGAGAGAGCGCGCGCGAGAGCGAGAGAGAGAGCGCGCGCGAGAGCGAGAGAGAGAGCGCGCGCGAGAGCGAGAGAGAGAGCGCGCGCGCGAGAGCGAGAGAGAGAGCGCGCGCGCGTGAGCGAGAGAGACCACGCGCGAGAGCGAGAGAGCGCGCAAGAGCGAGAGATCACAGAGTGAGAGAGCGCGCGAGAGCGAGAGAGCACGAGAGAGAGAGTGACAGAGAGCGCGCGAGGTGGAGAGAGAGAGAGAGAGAGAGCGCGCACGCGAGCGCGAGAGTGAGAAAGAGAGAGAGCGCGAGAGTGAGAAAGAGAGAGAGCGCGAGAGCGAGAGAGCGCGCGCGAGAGCAAGAGAGAGAGCGCGCGCGCGAGAGCAAGAGAGAGAGCGCGCGCGCGAGAGCAAGAGAGAGAGCGCGCGCGCGAGAGCAAGAGAGAGAGCGCACGCGCGAGAGCGAGCGCGCGCGCGTGAGCGAGAGAGACCACGCGCGAGAGCGAGAGAGCGCGCAAGAGCGAGAGATCACAGAGTGAGAGAGCGCGCGAGAGCGAGAGTGCACGAGAGAGAGAGTGACAGAGAGCGCGCGAGGTGGAGAGAGAGAGAGAGAGCGCGCGCGCGAGCGCGAGAGTGAGAAAGAGAGAGAGCGCGAGAGCGAGAGAGAGCGCGCGCGCGAGAGCGAGAGAGCGCGCGCGCGAGAGCGAGAGAGCGCGTGAGAGCGAGACAGCGCGCGCGAGCGCGTGAGAGCGAGACAGCGCGCGCTCGAGAGCGGGAGATCTCGAGAGAGAGTGAGAGAGCGCGCGAGAGAGCACGCGAGATCAAGAGAGCGCGTGCGCGAGAGCGAGAGCGAGAGGGAGTCAGCGGGGGCGCGATAGGGAGAGAGCGCGCGAGAGCGAGAGACAGCGATCGCGCGCGTGAGTGAGAGCACGAGAGAGAGCGCGCGCGCGAGAGCGAGAGCGAGCACGCGCGAGAGCGTGAGAGAGCGCGCGCGAGAGCGAGAGAGAGAGCGCACGCGAGAGCGAGAGAGAGAGCGCACGCGAGAGCGAGAGAGAGAGCGGGCGAGAGCGAGAGAGCGCGCGGGCGAGAGCGAGAGAGCGCGCGGGCGAGAGCGAGAGAGCGCGAGAGAGCGAGAGAGCACGAGAGAGCAAGAGAGCACGAGAGAGCGAGAGAGCACGAGAGAGCGAGAGAGCACGAGAGAGAGAGCGCGCGCACGAGAGCGAGAGAGAGCACGCGAGAGCGTGAGAGAGCACGCGAGAGCGAGAGAGCGCGAGAGCGAGAGGGAGTCAGCGGGGGCGCGATAGGGAGACAGCGCGCGAGAGCGAGAGACAGAGATCGCGCGCGTGAGCGAGAGCACGAGAGAGAGCGCGCGCGCGAGGGCAAGAGCGAGAGTGCGCGCGCGAGAGCGAGAGAGAGCACGCGAGAGCGAGAGAGCACGAGAGCGAGAGAGAGCGCGCGCGAGAGCGAGAGAGAGCGCGAGAGAGAGCGCGCGCGAGAGCGAGAGAGAGCGCGCGCGAGAGAGAAGGCGCGCGAGAGCGAGAGAGAGAGAGCGCGAGAGCGAGAGAGAGAGCGCACGCGAGAGCGAGAGAGCACGAGAGAGAGAGAGAGCGCACGCGAGAGAGAGCGCGCGGGCGAGAGGGAGAGAGCGCGCGAGAGCAAGAGAGCACGAGAGAGAGAGCGCACGCGAGAGCGAGAGAGAGCACGCGAGAGCGAGAGAGCACGAGCGAGAGCGAGCGAGAGCGCACGCAAGAGCGAGAGAGAGAGGGCGCGCGAGAGCGAGAGAGAGAGGGCGCGCGAGAGCGAGAGAGAGAGGGCGCGCGAGAGCGAGAGAGAGAGGGCGCGCGAGAGCGAGAGAGAGAGGGCGCGCGAGAGCGAGAGAGAGAGGGCGCGCGAGAGCGAGAGAGCGCGCGAGGTGGAGAGAGAGAGAGAGAGCGCGCGCGAGCGCGAGAGTGAGAAAGAGAGAGAGCGCGAGAGAGAGCGCGCGCGAGAGCGAGAGAGAGCGCGCGCGCGAGAGCGAGAGAGAGCGCGCGCGCGAGAGCGAGAGAGAGCGCGCGCGCGAGAGCGAGAGAGAGCGCGCGCGCGAGAGCGAGAGAGAGCGCGCGCGCGAGAGCGAGAGAGAGCGCGCGCGCGAGAGCGAGAGAGGGGGCGCGCGCGAGAGCGAGAGAGAGAGGGCGCGCGAGAGAGAGAGAGCGCGCGAGGTGGAGAGAGAGAGAGAGAGAGAGAGCGCGCGCGAGAGCGAGAGAGAGCGCGCGCGAGAGCGAGAGAGAGCGCGCGCGAGAGCGAGAGAGAGCGCGCGCGCAAGAGTGAGTGCTAGAGAGAGCGCGCGCGCGTGAGAGAGGGCGAGAGAGCGAGAGATCACGCGCGCGAGCGAGAGTCAGCGGGGGCGCGAGAGCGAGAGAGCGCGAGAGAGAGAGCGCGCGCGCGAGAACGAGAGAGAGAGAGCGCGCGAGCGAGAGAGAGAGCGCGAGGGAGAGAGAGCGCGAGGGAGAGAGAGCGCGAGGGAGAGAGAGCGCGAGGGAGAGAGAGCGCGAGGGAGAGAGAGCGGTAGAGAGCGAGCAAGCCGGAGAGAGAGAGAGCGCGCGCGCGCGAGAGCGAGAGAGAGAGCGCGCGCGCGCGAGAGCGAGAGAGAGAGCGCGCGCGAGAGCGAGAGCGAGAGAGAGCGCGCGCGCGAGAGCGCGAGAGAGAGAGAGAGCGAGAGCGAGAGAGAGCGCGAGAGCGAGAGAGAGAGAGAGCGAGAGAGAGCGCGCGAGCGAGAGCGAGAGAGAGAGAGAGCACGCGCGCGAGAGCGAGAGAGAGCGCGCGAGAGCGAGAGAGAGCGCGCGAGAGCGAGAGAGAGCGCGCGAGAGCGAGAGAGAGCGCGCGAGAGCGAGAGAGAGCGCGCGCGCGAGAGCGAGAGAGAGAGAGCGAGAGAGAGCGCGCGCGCGAGAGCGAGAGAGCGCGCGCGCGAGAGAGCACGCGTGCGAGAGCGAGAGAGAGAGCGCGCGAGAGCGAGAGAGAGAGCGCGCGAGAGCGAGAGAGAGAGCGCGCGCGCGAGAACGAGAGAGAGAGAGAGCGCGCGCGCGAGAACGAGAGAGAGAGCGCGCGCGCGAGAGCGAGAGAGAGAGAGCGAGAGAGAGCGCGCGCGCGAGAGCGAGAGAGAGAGAGAGCATGCGCGCGAGAGCGAGAGAGAGAGCGCGCGAGAGCGAGAGAGAGAGCGCGCGAGAGCGAGAGAGAGCGCGCGAGAGCGAGAGAGAGCGCGCGCGCGCGAGAGCGAGAGAGAGAGAGAGCGCGAGAGCGAGAGAGAGCGCGAGAGAGAGAGAGAGAGAGCGAGAGAGAGCGCACGCGCGAGAGCGAGAGAGAGAGCGAGAGAGAGCGCGCGAGCGAGAGCGAGAGAGCGAGAGAGAGCGCGCGCGCGAGAGCGAGAGAGAGAGAGCGAGAGAGAGCGCGCGCGCGAGAGCGAGAGAGCGCGCGTGCGAGAGCGAGAGAGCACGCGTGCGAGAGCGAGAGAGCACGCGTGCGAGAGCGAGAGAGAGAGCGCGCGAGAGCGAGAGAGAGAGCGCGCGCGCGAGAACGGGAGAGAGAGAGAGCGCGCGCGCGCGAGAACGATAGAGAGAGCGCGCGCGCGAGAGCGAGAGAGAGAGCGAGAGAGAGCGCGCGCGCGAGAGCGAGAGAGAGAGAGAGCATGCGCGAGAGAGCGCGCGAGAGAGAGAGAGCGCGCGCGAGAGAGAGAGAGAGCGCGCGCGCGCGAGAGAGAGAGAGAGCGCGCGCGCGAGAGAGAGAGAGCGCGCGCGAGAGCGAGAAAGAGAGAGCGAGAGAGAGCCAGAGCGCGAGAGAGCCAGAGCGCAAGGTAGAGAGCTAGCGAGCCCGAGAGAGAGAGTGAGCGCGCGCGAAAGCACGCAAGAGAGAGTGCGCGCGCTGAGAGAGCGCGAGAAAGAGAGCACGAGAGAGAGCCAGAGCGCGAGGTAGAGAGCGAGCGCGCGCGCGCGAGAGCGAGAGAGCGCGCGCGAGAGAGAGAGAGAGCGCGCGCGCGCGAGAGAGAGAGAGAGCGCGCGCGCGAGAGAGAGAGAGCGCGCGCGAGAGCGAGAAAGAGAGAGCGAGAGAGAGCCAGAGCGCGAGAGAGCCAGAGCGCAAGGTAGAGAGCTAGCGAGCCCGAGAGAGAGAGTGAGCGCGCGCGAAAGCACGCAAGAGAGAGTGCGCGCGCTGAGAGAGCGCGAGAAAGAGGGCACGAGAGAGAGCCAGAGCGCGAGGTAGAGAGCGAGCGCGCGCGCGCGAGAGCGAGAGAGCGCGCGCGCGAGAGAGAGAGAGAGCGCGCGCGCGAGAGAGAGAGAGAGCATGCGCGCGAGAGCGAGAGAAAGAGCGCGCGAGAGCGAGAGAGAGCGCGCGCGCGCGAGAGCGAGAGAGAGAGAGAGCGCGAGAGCGAGAGAGAGCGCGAGAGAGAGAGAGAGAGAGAGCGAGAGAGAGCGCACGCGCGAGAGCGAGAGAGAGAGCGAGAGAGAGCGCGCGAGCGAGAGCGAGAGAGAGAGAGAGCACGCGCGCGAGAGCGAGAGAGAGCGCGCGAGAGCGAGAGAGAGCGCGCGAGAGCGAGAGAGAGCGCGCGCGCGAGAGCGAGAGAGAGCGAGAGAGCGCGCGTGCGAGAGCGAGAGAGCGCGCGTGCGAGAGCGAGAGAGAGAGCGCGCGAGAGCGAGAGAGAGAGCGCGCGAGAGCGAGAGAGAGAGCGCGCGCGCGAGAACGAGAGAGAGAGAGAGAGCGCGCGCGCGAGAGCGAGAGAGAGAGAGAGAGAGAGCGCGCGAGCGAGAGCGAGAGAGCGAGAGAGAGCGCGCGCGCGAGAGCGAGAGAGAGAGAGCGAGAGAGAGCGCGCGCGCGAGAGCGAGAGAGCGCGCGTGCGAGAGCGAGAGAGCACGCGTGCGAGAGCGAGAGAGCACGCGTGCGAGAGCGAGAGAGAGAGCGCGCGAGAGCGAGAGAGAGAGCGCGCGCGCGAGAACGGGAGAGAGAGAGAGCGCGCGCGCGCGAGAACGATAGAGAGAGCGCGCGCGCGAGAGCGAGAGAGAGAGCGAGAGAGAGCGCGCGCGCGAGAGCGAGAGAGAGAGAGAGCATGCGCGAGAGAGCGCGCGAGAGAGAGAGAGCGCGCGCGAGAGAGAGAGAGAGCGCGCGCGCGCGCGAGAGAGAGAGAGAGCGCGCGCGCGAGAGAGAGAGAGCGCGCGCGAGAGCGAGAAAGAGAGAGCGAGAGAGAGCCAGAGCGCGAGAGAGCCAGAGCGCAAGGTAGAGAGCTAGCGAGCCCGAGAGAGAGAGTGAGCGCGCGCGAAAGCACGCAAGAGAGAGTGCGCGCGCTGAGAGAGCGCGAGAAAGAGAGCACGAGAGAGAGCCAGAGCGCGAGGTAGAGAGCGAGCGCGCGCGCGCGAGAGCGAGAGAGCGCGCGCGAGAGAGAGAGAGAGCGCGCGCGCGCGAGAGAGAGAGAGAGCGCGCGCGCGAGAGAGAGAGAGCGCGCGCGAGAGCGAGAAAGAGAGAGCGAGAGAGAGCCAGAGCGCGAGAGAGCCAGAGCGCAAGGTAGAGAGCTAGCGAGCCCGAGAGAGAGAGTGAGCGCGCGCGAAAGCACGCAAGAGAGAGTGCGCGCGCTGAGAGAGCGCGAGAAAGAGAGCACGAGAGAGAGCCAGAGCGCGAGGTAGAGAGCGAGCGCGCGCGCGCGAGAGCGAGAGAGCGCGCGCGCGAGAGCGAGAGAGCGCGCGCGCGAGAGCGAGAGAGCGCGCGCGCGAGAGCGAGAGAGCGCGCGCGCGAGAGCGAGAGAGAGCGCGCGAGAGCGAGAGAGAGAGAGAGCATGCGCGCGAGAGCGAGAGAAAGAGCGCGCGAGAGCGAGAGAGAGCGCGCGCGCGCGAGAGCGAGAGAGAGAGAGAGCGCGAGAGCGAGAGAGAGCGCGAGAGAGAGAGAGAGAGAGAGCGAGAGAGAGCGCACGCGCGAGAGCGAGAGAGAGAGCGAGAGAGAGCGCGCGAGCGAGAGCGAGAGAGAGAGAGAGCACGCGCGCGAGAGCGAGAGAGAGAGAGAGCATGCGCGCGAGAGCGAGAGAAAGAGCGCGCGAGAGCGAGAGAGAGCGCGCGCGCGCGAGAGCGAGAGAGAGAGAGAGCGCGAGAGCGAGAGAGAGCGCGAGAGAGAGAGAGAGAGAGAGCGAGAGAGAGCGCACGCGCGAGAGCGAGAGAGAGAGCGAGAGAGAGCGCGCGAGCGAGAGCGAGAGAGAGAGAGAGCATGCGCGCGAGAGCGAGAGAAAGAGCGCGCGAGAGCGAGAGAGAGCGCGCGCGCGCGAGAGCGAGAGAGAGAGAGAGCGCGAGAGCGAGAGAGAGCGCGAGAGAGAGAGAGAGAGAGAGCGAGAGAGAGCGCACGCGCGAGAGCGAGAGAGAGAGCGAGAGAGAGCGCGCGAGCGAGAGCGAGAGAGAGAGAGAGCACGCGCGCGAGAGCGAGAGAGAGAGAGAGCATGCGCGCGAGAGCGAGAGAAAGAGCGCGCGAGAGCGAGAGAGAGCGCGCGCGCGCGAGAGCGAGAGAGAGAGAGAGCGCGAGAGCGAGAGAGAGCGCGAGAGAGAGAGAGAGAGAGAGCGAGAGAGAGCGCACGCGCGAGAGCGAGAGAGAGAGCGAGAGAGAGCGCGCGAGCGAGAGCGAGAGAGAGAGAGAGCACGCGCGCGAGAGCGAGAGAGAGCGCGCGAGAGCGAGAGAGAGCGCGCGAGAGCGAGAGAGAGCGCGCGCGCGAGAGCGAGAGAGAGCGAGAGAGCGCGCGTGCGAGAGCGAGAGAGCGCGCGTGCGAGAGCGAGAGAGAGAGCGCGCGAGAGCGAGAGAGAGAGCGCGCGAGAGCGAGAGAGAGAGCGCGCGCGCGAGAACGAGAGAGAGAGAGAGAGCGCGCGCGCGAGAGCGAGAGAGAGAGAGAGAGAGAGCGCGCGCGCGAGAGCGAGAGAGAGAGCGAGAGAGAGCGCGCGCGCGAGAGCGAGAGAGAGAGCGAGAGAGAGCGCGCGCGCGAGAGAGAGCGAGAGAGAGCGCGCGCGCGCGAGAGAGAGAGAGCGCGCGCGCGCGCGAGAGAGAGAGAGAGCGCGCGCGCGAGAGAGAGAGAGAGCGCGCGCGCGAGAGAGAGAGAGAGCATGCGCGCGAGAGCGAGAGAAAGAGCGCGCGAGAGCGAGAGAGAGCGCGCGCGCGCGAGAGCGAGAGAGAGAGAGAGCGCGAGAGCGAGAGAGAGCGCGAGAGAGAGAGAGAGAGAGAGCGAGAGAGAGCGCACGCGCGAGAGCGAGAGAGAGAGCGAGAGAGAGCGCGCGAGCGAGAGCGAGAGAGAGAGAGAGCACGCGCGCGAGAGCGAGAGAGAGCGCGCGAGAGCGAGAGAGAGCGCGCGAGAGCGAGAGAGAGCGCGCGCGCGAGAGCGAGAGAGAGCGAGAGAGCGCGCGTGCGAGAGCGAGAGAGCGCGCGTGCGAGAGCGAGAGAGAGAGCGCGCGAGAGCGAGAGAGAGAGCGCGCGAGAGCGAGAGAGAGAGCGCGCGCGCGAGAACGAGAGAGAGAGAGAGAGCGCGCGCGCGAGAGCGAGAGAGAGAGAGAGAGAGAGCGCGCGCGCGAGAGCGCGAGAGAGAGAGCGAGAGAGAGCGCTGCGCGCGAGAGCGAGAGAGAGAGCGAGAGAGAGCGCGCGCGCGAGAGAGAGCGAGAGAGAGCGCGCGCGCGAGAGAGAGAGAGAGCGCGCGCGCGCGAGAGAGAGAGAGCGCGCGCGCGCGAGAGAGAGAGAGAGCGCGCGCGCGAGAGAGAGAGAGAGCGCGCGCGAGAGAGAGAGAGAGCGCGCGCGAGAGAGAGAGAGAGCGCGCGCGCGAGCGAGAAAGAGAGAGCGAGAGAGAGCCAGAGCGCGAGAGAGCCAGAGCGCAAGGTAGAGAGCTAGCGAGCCCGAGAGAGAGAGTGAGCGCGCGCGAAAGCACGCAAGAGAGAGTGCGCGCGCTGAGAGAGCGCGAGAAAGAGAGCACGAGAGAGAGCCAGAGCGCGAGGTAGAGAGCGAGCGCGCTGCGCGCGAGAGCGAGAGAGAGAGAGCGAGAGAGAGCGCGCGCGCGAGAGCGAGAGAGAGAGAGAGCGCGCGCGCGAGAGAGAGAGAGAGCGCGCGCGCGCGAGAGAGAGCGCGCGAGAGCGAGAGAGAGCGCGCGCGCGAGAGCGAGAGAGAGCGAGAGAGCGCGCGTGCGAGAGCGAGAGAGCGCGCGTGCGAGAGCGAGAGAGAGAGCGCGCGAGAGCGAGAGAGAGAGCGCGCGAGAGCGAGAGAGAGAGCGCGCGCGCGAGAACGAGAGAGAGAGAGAGAGCGCGCGCGCGAGAGCGAGAGAGAGAGAGAGAGAGAGCGCGCGCGCGAGAGCGAGAGAGAGAGCGAGAGAGAGCGCGCGCGCGAGAGCGAGAGAGAGAGCGAGAGAGAGCGCGCGCGCGAGAGCGAGCGAGAGAGAGCGCGCGCGCGAGAGAGAGCGAGAGAGAGCGCGCGCGCGAGAGAGAGAGAGAGAGAGAGCGCGCGCGCGAGAGAGAGAGAGAGCGCGCGCGCGAGAGAGAGAGAGAGCGCGCGCGCGAGAGAGAGAGAGAGCGCGCGCGAGAGAGAGAGAGAGCGCGCGCGAGAGAGAGAGAGAGCGCGCGCTGCGAGCGAGAAAGAGAGAGCGAGAGAGAGCCAGAGCGCGAGAGAGCCAGAGCGCAAGGTAGAGAGCTAGCGAGCCCGAGAGAGAGAGTGAGCGCGCGCGAAAGCACGCAAGAGAGAGTGCGCGCGCTGAGAGAGCGCGAGAAAGAGAGCACGAGAGAGAGCCAGAGCGCGAGGTAGAGAGCGAGCGCGCGCGCGCGCGAGAGCGAGAGAGAGAGAGCGAGAGAGAGCGCGCGCGCGAGAGCGAGAGAGAGAGCGAGGGCGCGCGCGCGAGAGAGAGAGAGAGAGCGCGCGCGCGAGAGAGAGAGAGAGCGCGCGCGCGAGAGAGAGAGAGAGAGCGCGCGCGCGAGAGAGAGAGAGAGCGCGCGCGCGCGAGAGAGAGAGAGCGCGCGCGCGAGAGAGAGAGAGAGAGCGCGCGCGCGCGAGAGAGAGAGAGAGCGCGCGCGCGAGAGAGAGAGAGAGAGAGCGCGCGCGCGCGAGAGAGAGAGAGAGCGCGCGCGAGAGAGAGAGAGAGCGCGCGCGCGAGAGAGAGAGAGAGAGCGCGCGCGAGAGAGAGAGAGAGCGCGCGCGAGAGAGAGAGAGAGCGCGCGCGAGAGCGAGAAAGAGAGAGCGAGAGAGAGCCAGAGCGCGAGAGAGCCAGAGCGCAAGGTAGAGAGCTAGCGAGCCCGAGAGAGAGAGTGAGCGCGCGCGAAAGCACGCAAGAGAGAGTGCGCGCGCTGAGAGAGCGCGAGAAAGAGAGCACGAGAGAGAGCCAGAGCGCGAGGTAGAGAGCGAGCGCGCGCGCGCGCGAGAGCGAGAGAGAGAGAGCGAGAGAGAGCGCGCGCGAGAGAGCGAGAGAGAGAGAGAGCACGCGCGCGAGAGCGAGAGAGAGAGCGCGCGCGCGAGAGCGAGAGAGAGAGCGCGCGCGCGAGAGCGAGAGAGAGAGCGCGCGCGCGAGAGAGAGAGAGAGCGCGCGCGCGCGAGCGAGAGAGAGAGCGCGCGCGCGCGCGAGCGAGAGAGAGAGCGCGCGCGCGCGAGCGAGAGAGAGAGCGCGCGCGCGAGCGAGAGAGAGAGCGCGCGCGAGAGCGAGAGAGAGAGCGCGCGCGAGAGCGAGAGAGAGTGCGCGCGCGCGACAGCGAGAGAGAGAGAGCGCGCGCGACAGCGAGAGAGAGAGCGCGCGCGACAGCGAGAGAGAGAGCGCGCGCGCGAGAGCGAGCGAGAGAGCGCGCGCGACAGCGAGAGAGAGCACGCGCGCGAGAGCGAGAGAGAGCGCGCGAATGGGAGGGGTCACGAACGAGTGCGAGAGTGTGAGAGAGAGAGCACGCACAAGAGACAGCGCAAGCAAGAGAGAAACTGATAGCAAGAATAGTAGCTCGCGAGAGGGAGAACAGCAGACAGCAATAGAGAAAATTGGAACAAGAGAGAGGCACAGACAGAGTCACTGAAGCTACTGAGAGGGAGAACAGGACAAAGCGAATGACAAATCATGAAAAGTGCTGACAGAAAAAATATGCAAACCACACAAAATGAAAAAGGACATAATTTAATTGAGCATATACATTCAGTGCCAAAACTAGTGGGGTCATGAGGGAAGGGGAGGGGAGAAGAGAAGAAATTAGCAGTGTAGAATGGTGGAACAAAATGACAGGGCACAAATGCCATGTAACAATTGCAAATTATTGCTCATTTTCCAGCCAAATAAAATTCTCTTATAAACTGATACTTTATTTTGCAATACTGTTAAAAATATTGGCTTTGAATATTAGTTTATTAAAAGCCAATGTATTGTGGGCAGGCTGAAATGCAAATAAATTATACTTGTTGACAAAATCAAATCAAAATTCAGACTTCCTGAAAGATACTCACAGTATCATAGCAAATTAAAAACACAGCTAAGATATTAGTAACACAAGTTTAAATATGATTTTGAGAATTTAGTATCATTTAAGGATGTTTCATAACAAGTTGGAGTTAAAAGGACAGACAAAACACACAACACATAATGCTAAGGTATGTTGAGAATTTGAACAATATTCATAAAAATGATTCTCACAATTGTATGTCATTTACCACCACTGAATAACTATGGCTATATCTGGTTAATATTAAAATTAAAGGTTATTTCAAATTAAGCTTAAAAATTCTTCTCAACAAGATTCTTCAAGTATGTAGTTGGTTGCAAACAGGTTCTATTCTTGAATCTGTTTGCAAGTTGATTTGTATGCAAGTCAGAACACAATGCATAGAACACACTTTAGCCATTCATAAGTATATGTCTCAGATCTTGAAAATTGCACCTCTTGTACAGGATTGTGTTCCTAAGTACAAATATTCGTAGGTTGGACATTTGTAAATTGGGAACCCCCTATATATAACTGCACAAAGAATGCTTGTGGTTTAGCGGTAGGAGTTCCTACCTCTGAGTCTGGAGGGCCAGGTTCAAGGCCCACCTGGTCCAAACGTTGTGTAATAACATCTAAGCAGACTGCTAATGAAGCAACTGTAAAAGCCCAATAAATACTCACTGAAACAACTGCCTATTTTAGAGACCAAGATAATTTAGTCCTGCACTGAGTCATGCTTCCAACACACCACATCCACATCTCCTTTTCCCAATAAATCATGTTGGTGATTAGAACAATTCCTTCTGATCTCTAAGCTTGTATCTTAAACCATATCAGCAATCATGCAACAACTAAAAAAAGCAAAGAGAAATTAAATTAGAACTGCATACCTGGAGCAACTGCTGCTGAAGGAGGAGACGTTGCCTCACCACCACTTTTCTGACTCATTGATGCAATACTGATCTCACCAGTGGGAAGCTGCAGCTCTTTTGGCAGCAGATCATACACAGATTCTATAACAGAAAAATAAATTAGTTAGTTGAAAATGTTAACTTGATATTTTTCAACATGTTCACTAATGAATTTAATAACCACATGGCAGTGATGTACGTGATAAGCACGTAAAGAGAAATGCAAAACAGTAGTTATGGACATATACAATTTTATGACAAGCGACCATTCATTAATGCAGAGTATGATGGACTACTCGACCTTCTGTGATAATTGTTTTTAGAGATTTTGTATGTGTTCTAATTTTAACTGCGACATGAACATTTTTAAACTCTATACAATGCATATGTTTTCAATAGCTGTTTAATTCAAGTTCACACTCAATTCCTTCATTTGCAGTCTATTCCACTTATTAACTATTCAACATTAAAAACATTTCAAGAGAAAAATTGGGAATTATAGATTAGTTAGTCTGAAATCAGTGGGTGGGAACATGCAAGAGTCCATTCTGAAAGATTTAATAGCGGAAAAACAAATAGGATCAAACATACTTAACATGTATTATGAAAAGGAAATCATGATTACATTATTATACTCCCATGATGATGCAAATGTGAAGCCAAGGAATGAATCCTGATTCGATGGAAATGCAGGAGGGCATGCCATGAGCAACACCAGGCGTATCTAAAATGAAATGTCAAGCTGGTGTAGCTATCAAACAGAACTATTTGCAGGAGCAAATTAGTGCAGTTGTTGGGATCTGTATTGAAGCATCCTAACATCAAACCATTGTTACCAGGACTGTCACCAACCTCATTACCTCTGGAGATCTTCCACCCACTGCCTCCAAACTTAGCCTCCCAACACCGGAAAGCCCACTTCTACCTCCTTCCCAAAGTCCACAATCCAGACTGCCCCAGTAGGTCTATCGTATCAGCCTGTTCCTGCCCCACCAAGTTCATTTCCTCCTACCTTGACTCCAACCTCTCTCAACTTGTCCAGGCCCTGCGCACCCACAACTGCGATTCCTCTGATGCCCTCCACCCTATTGACAATTTCCAGTTACCTGGCCACTGCTGCCTCCTGTTCACCATGCATGTTAATCCCTCCATCGCTACCAGGGCAGTCTGTGAGCCCTCAGCTTCTTGGTTGATCACAGGCCTGAACATTCCCCATCTGCCACCACTGTCCTCCGCCTGGCTGAACTTGTTCTCTCATTGAACAATTTCTCCTTGAATTCATCTCATTTCTGCCAAATAAAGGAGTGGCTATGGGCACCCTCATGGGTCCCAGTTATGCCTGCCCCTTTGTGGGGTATGTGGAACAATCCTTGTTTCAGCCCTACACTGACCCCCTCAACGACTGATGCAGTTCCATTTCATGCTCCTGCCAGGTTCTTGAAAAATTTGTTCATTTTGCCTTCAATTCCCCACTCCGTCACATCACCCATTTCCAATAGTTCCCTTCCATTCCTTGACATCCACGTCTCCATTTCAGGAAATAAATTGTCCACTGCCATCCACTACAAAGCCACTGACTCCCATGGCCACCTTCACTGCAGATCTTCACACCCCATGTCCTGCAAGGACTCCATTCCATTCTCCTAGTTCCTTCACCATCACATCTATTTGGATGATGCCACCTTCCAAACCAGTGCTGCTGACATGGCTTGCTTCTTCCACAACTGGGGTTTCCCACCCATCGTGTCTGACAGGGCCCTCAACCACATCCGACCTATCACCTGTGCTTCCGCCTTGCCCCTTCCCATCTTTCACAATAGCATCATCAGGTCCCGCTTGTCTTCATTTTTCATCCTACCAGCTTCTGCATTCAAATGATCACACTGTCATTTCAGACAACTCTAGCAGAATGCCACCACCAAATATGTCTTCCCTTCACTCCCTCATCTGCATTTCACGGTGATTGTACCCTGCGAGACACCCTAGTTCATTTCAAGACCACCAGCACTAAACCTATTTCCCACAGTACCTTCCCACCTAACTACAGAAGGTGTAACACCTCTCCCTTCACCTCCTCCCTGCTCACCATCCAAGTTCCTAAACAGTCTTTCCAGGTGAAGCAGCATTTCACCTGTTCCTCTTCTAATTTTGTGTACTGCAGTTGCTGCCACCCAATGTGGCCTACTCTCCATTGGAGAAACCAAACACAGACCGTGTGACTACTTTGCAGAATACCTCTGGTCTGTGCGCAAGCAAGGCCCGAGCTTCCCATAGCTGGCCATTTTAAAACAGCATTCTGCTCGCATTGCCCACTTGTCTGTCCTCGGCTTGTTGTAGTGCTCCAGTGAATCACAGTGCAAACTGGAACAACATCTCATCTTCAGACTAGGCACTTTACATCCTCCTGGACTTAATATAGATTTCAACACCTTCAAATTACGAACCAACTCTCATCTCTTCCCTTTTTGCTTTACTTGTTACATTCTTTGTCACCACGACCTCTCCCCTGCCCCTACCCCCATGGGAGTGTCTTCTCTTTCAAGTATAGCAGTTGGATACACCATTGTTATGTCATTTTCACATTCTCATCACTTAATCTGAATTATCAACATCTGTCTTCCACCAGCACTCTACACTGCACCAACCGCACACCCATCTCCCGCACCCGCAACTCTTAGCATAAATGCTGCCCCTGCACACTTCACTTCAGCTCTGAAGAGTCATCTAGATGCAAAACTTCAGCTTGCTCTCTCTCCATGGGTGCTGCCTGGCCCTCTTATCTCCAGCATTTGTTGTTTTCAGGGCTACTCGCACACCAAACGTAAGCATGAGCGGTAACTGGTAGACAGAACTAAGCAATCTCACAACAGATCAGATCTAAGCTTCTACAAGCCTGCCACATCCAGTTGTGAGTGATGGTGTCAATTCAACAACTCACTGGGAGAGGAGG
This sequence comes from Stegostoma tigrinum, assembly GCF_030684315.1. NCBI lineage: Eukaryota > Metazoa > Chordata > Chondrichthyes > Orectolobiformes > Stegostomatidae > Stegostoma > Stegostoma tigrinum. The sequence goes on from NC_081369.1 coordinate 41,863,717, forward strand.
CTCCACAAATATCCCCATCTTCAAATGATAGAACAGCCCAGCACATCAGTACACAAGATAAGGCTGAAGAATTCATAGCAGTCTTCAGTCAGAAATGCCAAGTGGATGATCTATCTCGGCCTCCTCCAGTGGTCCCCAGAATCACAGATACCAGACTTCAGCCAATTCAATTCACTCCATGTGATGTCAAGAAATGACTAGAGGCACCGGATACTGCGAACACTATGGGCCCTGACAACATTCTGGCAATAGTGCTGAAGATTTGTGCTCCAGACTTGGGACAGCACGGTGGCTCAGTGGTTAGTACTGCTGCCTCACAGCACCAGGGATCTGGTTTTGCTTCCATCTTCAGATGACTGTGCGGAGTTTGCACATTCTCCCCGTATCTGCGTGGGTTTCGTCCCACAGTCCAAAGATATGCAGGCTAGGTGGATTGGCCATGCTAAATTGCCCATAGTGTTCAGGGATGTGTAGATTAGGTGGGTTAATACCGGGATGGACGTGGGTGGGATGTCTGAGAGTCAGTGTGGACTTGTTGGGCAAATAGGGCCTGTTTCCACACTGCAAGGGTTGTATGAAAACTTGCCACTTCCCTAGTCAAGGTCTTCTAGAACGGTCATAACACTGGCATCTACCCAACAATGTGGAAAATGCCACAGGTATGTTCCGTACACAAAATATAGGTCAAATTCAACCCAGCCAATTATCACCCATCAGTCTACTCTCAGTCATCAATAAGGTGATGGAAGGTGTCATCAATAGAGCTATCAAACAGCACCACCTGCTCAGTTAAGCCCAGTTTGGGTTCTGCCAGGGCCACACAGCTCGTGACCTCCTTATAATTTTGGTTCAAACATGGGGCGTTCCAGAGGCGAGGGGAGGGAGACGGCACCTGACATCAAAGCTGCATTTGACCAAGTGTGACATCAAGCAGCCTAAATTTTAATCAATGGGCATTATGGGGCTAACTCTCCACTGTGTGGAGTCATACCCCGCACACAGGAAGATGGTTGTGGTTGCTGGAGGTCAATCATCTCAGTTCCAGGGCATCTCTGGAGAAGCTCCTCAGGGTAGTGTCCTAGACTGAATCATTTTCAGCTATTTCATTAACAACCTGCCCTCCATTATTAAGGCTAGAAGTGGGGATGTTTGCCAATGATTGCACAACATTTAGCACCATTCACAAGTCCTCGGATACTGAAGCAGTCCGTGTTCAAATGCAACAAGATCTAAACATATCCAGGCTTAAGCTGACAAGTGGCAAGTAACATTCATGCTACATAAGTGGCGGGATATGACCATTATCAAGAAGAGACAGAGACAGTGACAATCTAACCACCACCCCTTGACATTCAATGGTTTTCCCATCACTGAATTCCCCCACTATCTACAGGTTACCGTTAACCAGAATCTCAAGTAGACTTGCCACGTAAGTACAGTGGCTACAAAAGCAGGTCAGAGGCTAAGAATATTGCAGTGAATAACTCACCTCTTGACTCCTCAAAGCCATCTTACAAGGCACAAGTCAGGAGTGTGATGGGATACTACCCACTTGCCTGGATGGGTGCAACTCCAACAATACCCAAGAGGTTTGAGACCATCAAGACAAAACAACCCATTTAGGTAACACCACATCCAAAAATATCTACTCTCTCCACCAGCAATGCTCAGTTCACAGTGCTGCTGCAATTCGTGAAAGATCTTCAGACTGAACCTGCCAAATGCACAACCAGTTCCATGTGGAAGTACTAGGGCAGGTGATACATGGAAACACTATCACCTGCAAGTTACCCTACAAGCCACTCACCACCATGACTTGGAAATATATTGCCGTTCCTGTTACTGGATCAAAATCCCAGATTTCCCTCCCTAAGGGTGTGGTGAGTCTGCCAACAGCATTTGGATTGCAACAGTTCAATATTGCAGCTCACCACCAACTTCTTGAGGGCAACTGGAAACAGGCAATAAATGCTGGTCAACCAGCAACATCCACGTCCCACGAGAAAATAAGAGAAAAATTTAGTTTACTATTGCAAAGCACTCTCTGACAGATTGAAAAAATAAATTGCTTTTACTGAACTGAAACCAAAATCTATTATACCTTTATGTTCCCAAATAACAAGACAGATTATAAACGCTTATCACAATCCAGTTCACATAAAGCTACAAATATTGTTCTGTTTCACAAGATTTTGTCTGCTTACAACCAGTTCAAAATGATCTTAAAATGTATTAGGAAGATTGTTCTGTGACAAATAACAGCAAAGGGTAGAATTCATAGAACAGGTCAGGTATTATTGCCAGACTATTTATGCAGAGACCTAGGCAAATGGTAGAATTTGAACTCAAAAAAAACTGGGAACTAAGAATCTGATGATGTGCATGAAACCATTGCTGGTTGTAATCTGGTTCACTCTTGACCGTTCAGGAAGGAAATCTACCATCCTTACCTGGTCTGGCCAACATGCGACTCCACACCCAAAGCAATGTGATTGACTCTTAACTGCCCTCTGGACAATTAGATATGGGCAGTAAGTGCCTGCCTAGCCAGGGATGCCCTCATCCTGTGAAAATTTCCTGATTGAAAGTTTGACTTTGATTTCCACTTGAACTTCCTGCTCACTTTGATCCATTTTATTTTTTCTTTATGCTTTAAATATATACTAATGTAGTTCCTCAATTGTTTACAATACTGAGATATGCTTGCCAAAAATGTTCTACCACTCGTTTTACCAACCATACTCAAGACCATGTCATGCATTGCTAAAGCCTAAATTTTTGGTACAGAACAGCCCAAAATCACTTAATATTTGTTAACTTAAAATTCTGGTGTTTCACAAGATGTGTTTCACTTTATGAGCTATCAGAGTCAGAATATCTAGTTGAATCAGTTTTCATTTTATATCAGTTTGCACTTGCAGAAAGTAACTGGCTCATGCCCACAAGATAGAACATAGAAGATTACAGCACAGTACAGGCCCTTCGGCCCTCAATGTTGTGCCGACCTGTCATACCGATCTCAAGCCCATCTAACCTACACTATTCCACGTACGTCCATATACTTATCCAATGACGCCTTAAATGTACCTAAAGTTGGCGAATCTACTACTGTTGCAGGCAAAGCATTCCATTCCCTTACTACTCTGTGTAAAGAAACTACCTCTGACAGCTGTCCTATATCTTTCACCCCTCAATTTAAAGCTATGCCCCCTTGTGCTCGCCGTCACCATCCTAGGAAAAAGGCTCTCCTTATCCACCCTATCTAACCCCCTCTGATTATTTTATATGTTTCAATTAAGTCACCTCTCAACCTTCTTCTCTAATGAAAACAGCCTCAAGTCCCTCAGCCTTTCCTCGTAAGACCTTCCCTCCATACCAGGCAACATCCTAGTAAATCTCCTCTGCACCCTTTCCAAAGCTTCCACATCCTTCTTATAATGCGGTGACCAGAACTGTACACAATAGTCCAAGTGCGGCCGCACAGATTTTTGTACAGCTTCACCATAACCTCTTAGTTCTGGAACTCAATCCCTCTATTAATAAAAGCTAAAACACTGTATGCCTTCTTAACAGCCCTGTCAACCTGGGTGGCAACTTTCAAGGATCTGTGTACATGGACACCAAGATCTCTCTGCTCATCTACACTACTAAGAATCTTACCATTAGCCCCGTACTTTGCATTCCAGTTACTCCTACCAAAGTGCATCACCTCACACTTGTCTGCATTAAACTCCATTTGCCACCTCTCAGCCCAGCTCTGCAGCTTATCCATGTCTTTCTGCAACCTGTAGCATCCTTCGTCACTATCCACAACTCCACCGACCTTAGTGTCATCTGCAAATTTACTAACCCATCCTTCTACGCCCTCATCCAGGTCATTTATAAAAATGACAAACAGCAGTGGACCCAACACTGACCCTTGCAGTACACCACTAGTAACTGGTCTCCAGGATGAACATTTCCCATCAACTAACACCCTCTGTCTCCTTTCAGCAAGCCAATTTCCGATCCAAACTGCTATGTCTCCCACAATTCCATTCCTCCGCATTTTGTACAATAGCCTATTGTGGGGAACCTTATCGAACGCCTTGCTGAAATCCATATAACACCACATCAACCAGTTTACTCTCATCTACCTGTTTGGTCACCTTCTCAAAGAACTCAATAAGGTTTGTGAGGCACGACCTTCCCTTCACAAAACCGTGCTGACTATCCCTAATCAATTTATTCTTTTCTAGATGATTATAAATCCTATCTCTTATAACCTTTTCCAACACTTTACCAACAACTGAGGTAAGGCTCACAGGTCGATAATTACCAGGGTTGTCTCTACTCCCCTTCTTGAACAGGGGATCCACATTTGCTATCCTCCAGTCGTCTGGCACTATTCCTGTAGACAATGACGAGTTAAATATCAATGCCAAAGGCTCGGCAATCTCCTCCCTGGCTTCCCAGAGGAGATGTGGACAGAAAATGCAACTGGCGAGACTAACCTAAAGATCAGTGTAAATTTGATTCACTCGGTTTTGCTGTTAAACTGAGGTATTTTTAAACTTATTTTAATTGGCCTGTTCAGAAAAGTTACAGCACATATTTGAGCAGGTGGGACTTGAACCCAAGCCTCCTACCTCAGAGGTAGAGATGCTACCAATGTGCCACAGGAGCTCCAAACAACTGCATTTTCTCTTGTTTTTAAATCAACTTGTTCAGGGATGTTATTACACACCGCTGGAGCAAATCGGATGTAAACTCGGGTCTCCTAACTCAGAGGAAGGGACACTAACACTGCAGTGCAACAGCCCGAGTTTTCTGTTTATCTGTAAAGAGTTATTCTCACCTACAGCATTTTTAGAACAAAGATTAGTTCCAAACAATATCTGCAGTGTTAAGAAAAAATGAAATAGATGAAACTGAAGAGGTTCATGTAGAAATCAAAGTGAAATTTTCAGTCCTACCACCTGCTGATTAAATTAATTCAAAGTCTAGAAATCATTTACTTTTGTTATAAAATTGCAATTTTATTTCCAGTGAATATGCAAATTTTAATGTTGCAAATGCTCAGTTAGTGAACTAAGAACATATGCACGCTCCAGGCATGATTAAAAGCCACTAATGTTAACTCGGGCATCAATTTTCAGAATTAGTTTTCACTTAGGAAATAGGCTGATCCAAGAGAAAATATCACTGTCCACTTTTGCTGGACTGAATGTAAGTACACCCAAGCTTGTGGAATGCAGGCCTTTCTTGCTTCTCCCTTTGTCAGATTAAATAACAGCACACAAATTAATTCACGCTTTGTAATCCAAATTTCCTTCAACAATCGTAGGAATCATAATTCTTTTCAGATTATAAACTGCACATTCAAAGCTCCTGTGATAGTATTCCTAGCTCTAGGCTCAAAGGCCCACCTGCTCCAGAAGTCTGTCATGACTTATGAAGAAGTTAACGTACCTACTACCAGTGTCCACCTACAACCACCATTCCACCTCCAACCATGACCCCTCTCCTTATCTGTAGCTTCCCCAAAAACCCCCACTCAGTCCTGAAAAAAGGCAACACCTGAAATGGTGACTGCTCCTTTCCTCCAAATGCTGCCTGCCTTGCTGTGTTCTTCTAGCCTCACGTTGGTCAACCTGGGACTCCAACATCAGTAGTTTTTCTTATCTATAAACTTTACTTGTTTAGGCTGTTTTATGATGCTCCATTCCATGTAATACCTGTATTTTAAATGTTACCTAAGGCAACATACAGCCACTGCAACAAATGTTCCAGGCCAAAACCCCAGCATAAATTAGTGCCTTCAGAAGATGAAAGAAAATACGAGAAGAATTAGGAAAATGTTTAACATATTTGAATGAATGCAATTGTAAATCACCAAAAGCTACCCTGCAGTTTGAATATCATATTGTAGCACTGACCAAACCATGTGGAAGCAAAAATTTCCTTCAGTTTAAAATATCACTTACAAAGAACACATCACACTCCAACCGACTCCCAAATAGAAATAATACATTTCAAAACAGTAAGCCTTCTGATACACTTCAGGAGTTCAACAATGCCTTAAGACTTAACTTTTTCAAAACAAAGAAAAAACTAATATTATTCACAGCCCACAACATCATTTACATTCCCACTCTAACTCATGGACAAGTGAAATATTTAGAGAATGCAACAAATGGATGGCTCTTTGCCCGGAGCTGTGCAAATAAAAACATATGCCATTGGTGGTATTATCTTAGAAAGAAATTGCTCTTTGTTCACTTGCCAATACTTTTATTTGAAAACGTTCCTTCACAATATACAAACTCAGCAGTTACCTTCTTTCTCTTTTAAATACACCTAAAATGGAGCTCTCAAGATATATTTCATCCAATCCTGCCAAAGGTCATTCAAAGGCAAACAATAAAATTACCTACTGCAAACTACTTAAACAAACATTGTAATAGACTGCTAAATCACAAAATTTAAGAGGGTACTGGGAAAACTTTAAATTATGAGCTTGGATTAGAAAGAAGTGTATTAACCTTTCATAAAAAGTTACAATAAACTAGCCTAAATCTGAATTTAGATTTTAACTGGTCTGCTTTATAATGAGGCTAAGTTTATTAAACTCAGTCTTAAGTAAGTTCACTAACCTTCTTACACTGTTTTCTGCACGTCTAACAAATTTTTTTTAAGGAATTTGTTTTTAAGAAAGTTCTTACATTACATGCAAAAAAAAATTACCATGAGTCGCACTATAAGTAGCATTCTCCACACAATACCCCAATCTATTCTTCTCTCATTTTCACCACCTTGACCCCTCCCCATGGGGCATTCCACTGCAATTTAGACCATAAGACAAAAGAGCAGAAATTGCCCATTCGGCCCATCAAGTCTGCTCTGCCATTCAATCATGGCAGATAAGTTCCTCAACCCCATTCTCCAGCTTTCTCCCCGTAACCCTTGATCATCAAGGGCCTATCTATCTCAGTCTTAAACTAAGACAACAAAGTGTGAAGCTGGATGAACACAGCAGGCCAAGCAGCATCCCAGGAGCACAAAAGCTGACATTTCGGGCCTAGACCCTTCATCAGAGAGGGGGGAGGGAACTGGAATAAATAGGGAGAGAGGGGGAGGCGGACCGAAGATGGAGAGTAAAGAAGATAGGTGGAGAGGGTGTAGGTGGGGAGGTAGGGAGGGGATAGGTCAGTCCAGGGAAGACGGACAGGTCAAGGAGGTGGGATGAGGTTAGTAGGTAGCTGGGGGTGCGGCTTGGGGTGGGAGGAAGGGATGGGTGAGAGGAAGAACCGGTTAGGGAGGCAGAGACAGGTTGGACTGGTTTTGGGATGCAGTGGGTGGGGGGGGGGGAAGAGCTGGGCTGGTTGTGTGGTGCAGTGGGGGGAGGGGATGAACTGGGCTGGTTTAGGGATGCAGTGGGGGAAGGGGAGATTTTGAAACTGGTGAATCTCCTCCCTCTCTTCATCAAAAGACAAACACTGCTTCCATACAGTCAAGAGGTCTACAGCATAGAAAAAGGCTTTTCTGCCTGTCAAGTCTGCCCTGGTCTATTCTAACTATTCTAATCCCATTTTCCAGCACTTGGCACATGGCCTTGTATGCCTTGACATCCATCCCAACTGTACATCTAAATACTTATTAGATGTTATGAGAGTTTCTGCCTCACCCACTTTGCAGTCAATTTCAGATTCCCACCACCCTCTGGATGAAAAGAACTTTCTGGACATCACCTCTAAACCACCTGTCCCCTATCTTAAAGCTATGGTCCCTGCACCAAGGGGAAGGTTTCTTCCAGTTTCTCAGTTTTGTTCATCTCAATCATGTCCCATCCTCAGTCTCCTCTGCTCCAAGGAAAACTATCCCTGTGTATCCAATCTCTCCTCATAACTGAAACTATCCAGCCCAGTTCCTAGTAAATCTTCTTCTGCACCATCTCCAGTGCAATCAATCACAAAGGGAACAAGGAAATGAATAATTACTTTGCATCAGTCGTCAAAGTGGAAGACACAAGTAATCTCCCAAAACTTCAAGAGCCAGGAGACAGAGCTGAGTATGGTGGAAAAGGTGCTAGTAAAACTGACTGACCTGAAGGTGGATAAATCACCTGGACCAGACGGACTACACCCCAGAGTTCTAAAGAAGATAGCTGAAGAGATAGTGATGATCTTTCAGGGACTGCTAGAGTCAGGGAGGGTCACAAAGGACTGGGGTGGGGGGGAATCACTTACGTGACACCCCTTTTTAAAAAGGAGGGGGGAAGGCAAAAGATGGAAAATTACAGGCTGATTAGCCTCACCTCAGTCATGGGTACGATTTTGGAGGCCATTGTAAATGGGTGAGATTGCTGTATATTTGGAATGTATGGTACAACAAGGCAAATTCAGCATGGTTTCATCAAGGGAAGGTCATGCCTGACAAATCTACTGGAATTCTTTTGACAAAGTGACGAGCAGGGTAGACAAAGGATAGCCAATGGATGTTATCTACCTGGACTTCAACGCAGCCCTTCGTAAGGTGCTGCACAGGAAGCTGCTGAGGAAGATAAGGGTGTGAGAGGAGTGCAAAAGGGATTTTGGAATGCTTCCAAAGATAAAGCTGTGATGTTTCGGTGAAGCTAGAGTTCTTAGAGCACTTCATAGCATACTAAGATTACAACAGATGAAGAGATGGATCGTGTACTTAACTGATGGTACAAAGACAGGGGATAAATAGGCAGTGAGCTAATGAGTGGTATGATCTGGAACTATGGTTCTTCCACCATCCTCATTAACACAATAATTTCAAAAAGAAATTGCATACACTTGAAATAAACTTGCACTGCAACAGTGGCAATGGTAATGGGTCTAATTGGATGGCTCTCTTCAGAGAGCCAACATGAACTGAATAGAAAAGATTTAGAGGCAAACACAGGCAAATGGGACTAGTTCAGTTTATGAAACCTGGTCAGTATGGACAAGTTGTGCTGAAGAAGATTCAATGACTCTACTTATTCAATCACGAGACACAGGCATTGCCAGCAACCCAGCATTTATTGCCTATACCTAGTTCCCATTGAAAATGTGATGATGAGCTGCGTCCTTGAACTGTTGCAGGTCCCTGTGCTGTAGACAGAATCACAATGCCCTGAGGGAAGGAGTTCCAGGATTTTGACCGAGCAACAATCAAGCAATGGCGATATGGTTCCAAGTCAGAATTGAGTGTGGCTTGGAAGGTAACTTCCAGGTGGCGATGTTCCCACATTTTCTGCTGCCTTTATCCTTCTAGATGGCAGCAGTTGTGAGTTGGGAAGGTGCTATCTAGTGATCTTTGTTGAATTTCTGCAATGCATCTTGTGGATAGGACACACTGCTGCTACTGAGCATTGTCGGTGGAGTTGATGCAGTACCAGTCAAGTGGGATGATGTGTTCTGGATGATGTCAAGCTTGAGTGCTGTTACAGCTTCGCTCAGAGACATGGAGTATTTCACCACATTCCTGACTAGTCCTTCGCAGATGGTATACAGGCTTTGGAGAGTCGGGTGGTAAGTTACTTGTTGTAGCATTCCTAACCTCTGATCTGCTCTCGTAGCCATTGTCTTTATGCGGCTTGTCCAGTTGAGTTTCTAAGCAACGGTGACACCACCAACCCCCACCCCTACCAAAATGTTGATAGTGGGTATTAGATGCAGGAAGGTTGCTTCCCTTTGATGTAAATTTTAAGACTGAAATGCATAATCTCAGAGTAAGCCACTGCCCATTTGAGAGATGAGGAAATTTCTTCTCTCAGAGGGCAGTGAAAATGTTGAATTCTTTACCACAAAAGGCTGTTGAGGCTGGGTCATTAAATACATTTAAGGCTGAAATAGACAGATTCTTACATCAGTAAGGTAATTAATACTTCTGGAGAAAAGACAGGGAATTGGGGTTGAGGATCATCAGATCAGCAATTGAATTTTTTGCTGCTGCAGCAGCGGGAACAGTGACAGCGAGGACCAGGGGGCTGCCCGGAAGGTAAGTTCTTCATTTTGGTAGTGGAGCTGAGTGGGAACGGTTGAAATGCGTTCTCAGGTGGTCAGTGAATGGATATATTTGAGCAGTGGCTAAACCCAAGACACAACACGTGTCTCCTCCTCTGACCAAAAGAAAGACTCTGGGGTGTTGATAAACTAAGTGTTTTTCTTTTTCCTTTTTTAAAAATCATGCGCTGGTAAGTAGAGTGATTTGGTACAAAATTTTTCTCATTTCATTTATCTAGTATTTGATATTATAGTGGGCCTAAGTTAAGCTTAAGAGTAAAAGTGGCAAGAGATCCCAGACCCATGTTATGCTCCTCTTGCTCAATGTTGGAGCTCAAGGACATGGCTGATGTCCCTGAATCCTATATGTGCAAGAAGTGTGTCCAGCTGTAGCTCTTGTTAGACTGCACGACGGCCCTGGAGCTGCAGATGGACTCACTTTGGAGCATTCACAATGCTGAGGAAGTCGTGGGTAACTTGTTCAGTAAATGGGTCACACCGCACATTAGGACTGCTGAGGGAGAAAGGGAATGGGTGACCAAAAGGCAGAAGAAAAAGCAGGAAGGCAGTGCAGGTGTTCCCTGTAGTCAACTCCCTCCAAAACAGGTATACTGTTTTGGATACTGTTGGGGGAACAGGTAGCGGTAGTCAGGTTCATGGCACTAGGCTTTCTCTGCTGTACAGAAGGGCGGGAGAGAGAGAGTGGAAGGGCTACTCATGGGGATTTGATTGTAAGGGGAATAGATAGGCAGTTCTGTGGTTGAAAACAAGAGTCCTGAATGGTATGTTGCCTCCCAGGTGCACGGGTCAGGGGTGTCTCGGAACGACTGCAGGACATTCTGAAGGGCAAGGGTGAACAGCCAGCTGTCATGGTGCATATAGGCACCAATGATATAGGTGAAAAACAAGATGAAGTCCTACAAGCAGAATTTAGGAAGTTAGGAGCCAAGTTAAAAAGTAGGACTTCAGAGGTAGTAATCTCAGGATTGCTACCAGTGCCACATGCTACTCAGAGTAGAAATGAAAGAATAAACAGGATAAATGAGTGGCTTCAGAGATGGCGCAGGAGGGAGGGGTTCAGTGTTTTGGGACATTGGGTTTGGTTCTGGGGGAGATGGGACTATTACAAATCGGATTGGTTCCAGTCCTGTCCTGCCGAGGTGTAGACAATGTCATGGGGCTGCTTTTGCCAACGCTGTTGGGGAGGGTTTAAACTAATGTGGCAGGGGGATGGGAACCAAATGAGGAGGTTGGTGGACAGTAAGGAGGTAGTAACTAAAGCCTGTAAGGAGCGAGATAATGAAGTCAGTGTGACTAAGGGGAAAGAGTAGGCAGAGAGCAGATGATGAATGCAAAGGAACAGGTGGTCTGAGGTGCATTTGTTTTAATGCGAGAGCTGTAGTAGGTAAGGCAGATGAATTTAGGGCTTAGATTAGTACCTGGAAGTATGATGTTTTTGCTATTATGGAGACTTGGTTGAGGGAAGGACAAGATTGGCAACTAAATATCCCAGGATATAGATGCTTCAGGGGGGATACAGAGGGAGGTAAAGGGGGTGGAGGAGTTGCCTTACAGGTCAAAGAGGATATCACAGCTGTGCTGGAGGAGGGCATTATGGAGGACACCAGCAGTGAGGCAATATGGGGAGAGCTCAGAAAAAGGAAGGGTGCAGTAACCACAATGGGGTTGTACTACAGGTCTCCCAACAGCAAGAGTGAGATAGGTGAAATAGAGGCACAAATATGTAGACAGGTTATGGAAAGAGGTAGGAGCAACAGGGTGGTGGTGATGGGAGATGTTAATTTCCCCAACATTGACTGGGATTCACTCAGTGTTAGGGGTTTAGTCCAACTCTGGAAGGGGCAGTACTGGACCTGGTGTTGGAGATTGAGCCTGGTCAGATTGCTGAAGTTTCAGTACGGGATTACTGAATTGACCTTCACACTATCATAATGCTCACATGGACTGAATGTCCATGTGTATCAATTTGTCCAATTCAGTAGCGTTGAAGCTGGCTTTTTAAACTCACTTTTTGTACGTCCCTGGACAGTAAAACAAATATCTGTAAGAGGTCCCCACCCACCTGCCAAGTCTCTCCCCGTTTGAAGTTTCTTTGATAATTTATATGCACAGTATTCCACGGACCTCACACAGAAATATGCCAGCAACAGAAATTAAATCTGAAGTTTTTCTGTAGCAGTCCTGTTCTGTTTAAAGAAAGCAACATATTGAAATAAAAAGTGAACAAAAGTATATGAAATTTCAGGCTTCTGATCCACCACCGCATCTAGTTATCAATACAGATTTAATTGAGAGACAAAAGTAACTCATTAGGTAGAACACAATCGATATTAAAACCATTTACAAAATAAAGCTGCATGCAGTTAGCAGGAAAAACCAGAAAGTTCCACTTTGAAATTAGAGTAGCCTAGAAAGAGTCATGGAAATGAAACACATCTAAAGTCTATTAATTCAGTTAACAGGTTCACTGAAAAGGTGGCCTGGAAAGTGACATGGTAACCTCACACCTAACCTAAAGTAACATGTCAATTACAGTAGGAATTCTGGAAATAGTATTTTATCACATGAATACTATTAGCAACTAGGATAAGTTAACACTCAAAGACAAATAACATGAAATATCTTAACTGATAAAAGATTTGTTTAGTAAAGGTTTAAGATTGGGAAAAATGGAAAACTGAAAGTAATATCCCTTAGGGTGTAGATATCAAATAAATTGTCTAGCTTTAAAGGCTCAATGACATTAAGGAACCTTCACCGAATAATTAAAGATATAAAGTTATTCATACGGCATCATACGAAATGGTGAGCGGGTACCTATACAAAGGGTTAACACCCACATTTGCAAAGCAGGAGGTATCTGAATTATAAAATGTTAAGTGAGTAGGTGGTACAATGGTTGGAGCAATCAAATCGGTCACAGAATTGTTTCTCACATTCATGTTTGTTAGATTTCTGGGACCGATGAGAGGCTGAAGGCAAACTATGTCGGGAACTGCCCTATCATCAGGTTCCCACTTTGGGAATGTCTTTCAATCAGGTGAACAACGTCAATTAAGTGCTTATTTTCTGGCCCTTCTTGCCCTGAAGATATTAATGATCAAACTGGAGTCACACGTAACCCAGGCCGGATAGATGCACAAGATCCATGCTTATACTGCTGAGGGGTTTCACAACAAAATCAGCAACTTCACAGTTTTCTTTAAACTGGTGATGACCACAGTTTGCCAGATTGATTCAGTTGAGTTTGACAACATGACACAGTGAGATTTGAATACATTGCACATCTTATACTATAATCATTAACTCTACCATACCTACTGCACAAGAACTACAATTATTCAAATGTTACATATTTATAAAGATAAAGCTCCAAAGCAAAAAGGGAAATGGAATCAGGAACAGCAAGTAGTCAACAACCCCCAAAAATCTTTCAGTGATTGCACATTAAGGCTTTTACTGTTCTTGAAATGGCATTGTGGCAGTTGCTCAAGTAAACAAACATCACATGACTTTTTGCAGGTTTACTCCATGAATGATACACAAGATAATGCTTAATACATTATTCAGGGTCCATTTCCTTTTGGCAAATTGACTGGGATTGCAGGAGAAGAATCCGTGTTCTGTAAATTTCACCACTCAAACACAGAAAATAGGAGTAGGAGTAGGCCCTTTGAGTCTGCTCCACCACTCATTATGATCATGCTTGATCATCCAGTGCTACAGCTTGTTCCTGCTTCTCCCCATATCTTTTGATCCATTTAGCCACAAGTGCTCTATTCAACTATTTCTTGAAATCAGACAATGTTGTGGCCTTGGCTGCTTTCTATGGTAATTCCAAAGGTTCACCATTCCTTGGGTGAACAAATTTCTCCCCATCTTAGTCCTGAATAGTCCTAATACTGTGACAGTCAAAAAGAAGCCTCAGTATTTCAAAACCCAGAGAAGAATCAAGTGAATCAAACCGCATAATTTAAATTTTTGAGACGGTTCAGAGAAAATTTACAAGGCTGATTCTGGGTTTGGACAGATTGTCTTATGGAGGAGAGATAGGGTAGATTGTCTAAACACCAACAAGTCCAGGCCCAAAGAGACAAACTTATTGAAACACAAGATTCTTAGGGGACTCAACAGGATAGACACTTGGAGGTTATTTTCCCCTTGTAGGAGAGTCTACGACCCAAATAGCATAATCTCAAAATAAGAGATCACCAGTTTGGACAAAGGAAGAAGAAAATGGTTCTCTCAGATAATAGTGAATCTGTGGAATTCTTTAGCACAGAGAACTAGTGGTGATGTTGTGACATTAAGTATACTCAAGATCAAGACAGAGATAGAAATTTTTAAATCAGTAAAGGATCAAAAGTTTAGGATGAGGCAGGAAAGTGGAGCTGAGAATTATCAGGTTAGCTATGATCTCACTGAATAGTACAACAGACTCGATGGGCTGATAGCTAAAGTAGACTATCACTTATGGTTATATAGAATTTTGGGCTTTTTTGCCAGGGTATTGGATTTTATAAACGGCAGTCTTGTTACAATTGGAGACAATGTTGGTGAAGCCATATCTGGAGTATGGTGTACAATTTTGATACCCACATTTAAGAAAGGATGTACTTACATTGCAAAATGTTCTAAAGAGATTCACTAGGTGGATTCCCAGAATGAAAGGGATGACTTATCAAGAATGGCTGAACAAGTTTGGCCTTTATTCATTACAGTTTAGAAAAATGAGGTGATCTTACAAGATTCTGGGGGGGGGGGGGGGTCACCAGGGTGGACATTGAGAAAATATTTCCAATAGTGAGGGAGTCTCAAAATTGGGGATATCGTTGTAGAACACGGGAACACTCATTTTAAAAACTGAGATGCAACGGAATTTCTTCTCCAAGAGGGTAACATAGGTTTGTAATTCTCCTCCTCAGTTGAAGAGGCCAAATCATTGAAAGTATTCAAAAGATGAAGAAAGACAGGTTTTTAAATATCAATGATTTGAGGATTGAGGAACAGACATACAAGTGGAGTTGATCCACAATGATCTTACTGAATGGTGGGCCAGAGCTAAGTGACCAAATGGCCTACTCATGCTTATGTTTTTCCGATTTAATTGTTGCCAAAGATTATAACCCAACAAGATTTTCAGCACCCCTTACATTTTACTTTTATATCTGACGTTTCCTATTTTATTCTAGAGTTTTGTTAAATCATAACTTGCAGATCTTGCAAAAGTTTACATCCATTGCACAATGTGCAAATTAATAAGCGTTCAGCAGTACATCTGCATATTCCGTGTAGACTGGTGGACCCATCTTTTCAATAAATGTTGCCTTCTTTGTGATTCCAAACAATACTACCTATTGGTAGCTGGAAGAACGTCTGACTGAGTACAACAGGGTTTAACTAACAAAACAATGCATTGATTTTGAAACATTAATTCACTGGGCCATTCACGGGAGGCAGATGAGAAAGAGGATAGAACATTATTCTCTTATTTCAATGTATATGTTTTGGTAGACTTTGTCACTCGTATTTGAGTTTGGATTTTTGGAGATCAATGCATGTAGGCTTGGCATTTATACCTGTTAGGCAGATTTCCTTAACAACAAATTGTTAGGCAGTTATTTGTGGGTTTGTGTCAAAACAACGTGGTGCTGGAGGAACACAGCAGGGTAGGAAGCAGAGCAGCAGGCAAGTCGGCATTTCGGATCAGGACTTATCACGACTTCTCCGATTTGTGGTCTTGTGTTGCTACCAGGACAGGGGGACTAGATTTAGTAGATTAAACAATCATAACCAGACACATAGCTAGAGTCATCCTCCAGATAAAACCAGTATATTGGTGGTATAAAAAACAATTTCACGCCATGTCTCCACCCACTACATCAAAAATACTTGCCATTCAGAACAGTGCTTTGTATTTCTGAGTGTGAAGCGCTATTGCTACAAACTAATCCCTAAATAGAAGATCTGATGCAGCTACCTATCAATTGGTGAATCGTAATTCTTTATGTTGTAGAGGTGCCAGTGTTGGACTGGGTGAACAAGGTCAAAAATCACATGGTACCAGGTTATAGACCAACAGGTTTATTTGAAGATACAAGTTTCAGAGTTAAAAGCTCGCGAGTTCTTGGGAGTTAAAAGCTTGTGTCTTCGAGTAAACCTGTTGGACTATAACCTGGTACCGTGTGATTTCTGGCATAATTCTTTAAGCATAAATGATTTCAACTTAATTCGTAGCCACAAAAAAATTCACCACTTATGTTCATAGAATTGTGATAGTACAGGAGGCCATTCAGCCTGCCATCTCTGTATCAGTTCTGTGAAGGAGTATTATGACAAAGTGCCATTCTCCTGCCTTTTCCCATAGCCCTGCATGTTACTTGGTTACAACTAATATTCTCTTGAATGCCTCCAAAGAGCCTGCCTGCACCTCACTTCAAGGCAGTGTGGTCCAAACCAAAACTGTTTGCTGTTTTTCTCAGGTTGCATTTGCTTCTTTTGAAAATCACTTCAAATCTCTGCCCTCTCATTCTCAATCTTTATGAAAGCAGGGACAATTTCTCCCCATGTATCATCAGACACCTCATGATTTTTAAGATCTAGAGAAGTCTTCTGTTAGCCTTCTTCTCTCCAAAGGAAAACATTCCCTATACATCCAACATGTCTTCAAAACTGGAGTCCTGTCCTTGTAACTAATTCCTGTGAATGTATTCTGCACTCTCCCCTTCCTGAGCTGCGGTGCCCAGGACTGTAAACAATATTCCATCCCTGGTCTAAATAGCATCATATACGAGTTCAGCTTAACTTGTACTCTATACTCTCATTTATAAAACCATAGTTGATCAACTGTCTTCTCTATCCACCTCCCATCTTTAATGACTTATGCACATATACATCAGGTACATCTGCTCCTACTTACTTTTATCTATTGTTTGTCTATGCTCTTTTACACGAAATGCATAACTTGGCATTTCTCCACACTGAACTTCAATGTTATCTATACACCTAGTCTGTCTACATCTTTATCAGTTTACAATTTTCCAGCTTTGAGTCATCCGCAAATAGCAAGATCTAAACTATTTATGTAACTGCAAAGGAAAAAGTACCCTGATTGGAGTTAGGTACAGGCCTTTTAGCAGTACTCAGGATGTGGTGCAGAAAATACATTAGCAGTTTCAAAAAGGTATACAAGAAACGCACTATTAAAATAATTATAGGGAACTACAATATGTAGCTGGGCTAGGAAAATCAGATTGGTAGCAGATCCCAAGAAAAGGAATTTGTTGAAAGTATGCAAGATGGCTTTTGGAGCAGCTTGTAGTATAGATTGCTAGGGAAACTGCATTTCTGGATTTGGGATAATAAAATGTGAGGCTGGATGAACACAGCAGGCCAAGCAGCATCTCAGGAGCACAAAAGCTGATGTTTTGGGCCTAGACCCTTCATCAGAGAGGGGGATGGGGAGAGGGAACTGGAATAAATAGGGAGAGAGGGGGAGGCGGACCGAAGATGGAGAGTAAAGAAGATAGGTGGAGAGAGTATAGGTGGGGAGGTAGGGAGGGGATAGGTCAGTCCAGGGAAGACGGACAGGTCAAGGAGGTGGGATGAGGTTAGCAGGTAGATGGGGGTGCGGCTTGAGGTGGGAGGAAGGGATGGGTGAGAGGAAGAACCAGTTAGGGAGGCAGAGACAGGTTGGACTGGTTTTGGGATGCAGTGGGTTGGGGGGGGGGGAAAGAAGAGAGCTGGGCTGGTTGTGTGGTGCAGTGGGGGGAGGGGACGAACTGGGCTGGTTTTGGGATGCAGTTGGGGAAGGGGAGATTTTGAAACTGGTGAAGTCCACATTGATACCATTAGGCTGCAGAGTTCCCAGGCGGAATATGAGTTGCTGTTCCTGCAACCTTCAGGTGGCATCATTGTGGCACTGCAGGAGGCCCATGATGGACATGTCATCTAAAGAATGGGAGGGGAAGTGGAAATGGTTTGCGACTGGGAGGTGCAGTTGTTTGTTGCGAACTGAGCGGAGGTGTTCTGCAATGCGGTCTCCAAGCCTCCGCTTGGTTTCCCCACTGTAGAGGAAGCCACACCGGGTACAGTGGATGCAATATACCACATTGGCAGATGTGCAGGTGAACCTCTGCTTAATGTGGAATGTTATCTAGGGGCCTGGGATAGGGGTGAGGGAGGTGGTGTGGGGGCAAGTGTAGCATTTTCTGCGGTTGCAGGGGAAGGTGTCGGGTGTGGTGGGGTTGGAGGGCAGTGTGGAGCGAACAAGGGAGTCACGGAGAGAGCGGTCTCTCTGGAAAGCTGACAGGGGTGGGGATGGAAAAATGTCTTGGGTGGTGGGGTCGGATTGTAAATGGCGGAAGTGTCGGCGGATGATGCGTTGTATCCGGAGGTCGGTAGGGTGGTGTGTGAGAACGAGGGGGATCCTCTTTGGGCGGTTGTGGCGGGGGCGGGGTGTGAGGGATGTGTTGCAGGAAATACGGGAGACGCGGTCAAGGGCATTCTCGATCACTGTGGGGGGAAAGTTGCGGTCCTTGAAGAACTTGGACATCTGGGATGTGCGGGAGTGGAATGTCTTATTGTGGGAGCAGGTGCGGCGGAGGCGGAGGAATTGGGAATAGCGGATGGAATTTTTGCAGGAGGGTGGGTGGGAGGAGGTGTATTCTAGGTAGCTGTGGGAGTCGGTGGGCTTGAAATGGACATCAGTTACAAGCTAGTTGTCTGAGATGGAGACTGAGAGGTCCAGGAAGGTGAGGGATGTGCTGGAGATGGCCCAGGTGAACTGAAGGTTGGGGTGGAAGGTGTTGGTGAAGTCGATGAACTGTTCGAGCTCCTCTGGGGAGCAAGAGGCGGCACCGATACAGTCATCAATGTACCGGAGGAAGACGTAGGGTTTGGGGCCTGTGTAGGTGCGGAAGAGGGACTGTTCCACGTAACCTACAAAGAGGCAGGCATAGCTGGGGCCCATGCGGGTGCCCACGGCCACCCACTTAGTCTGTAGGAAGTGGGAGGAGTCAAAAGAGAAGATCGGGGGCGGGGCGCGAGATCGGGGGCGGGGCGCGAGATCGGGGGCGGGGCGCGAGATCGGGGGCGGGGCGCGAGATCGGGGGCGGGGCGCGAGATCGGGGGCGGGGTGCGAGATCGGGGGCGGGGCGCGAGATCGGGGGCGGGGCGCGAGATCGGGGGCGGGGCGCGAGATCGGGGGCGGGGCGCGAGATCGGGGGCGGGGCGCGAGATCGGGGGCGGGGCGCGAGATCGGGGGCGGGGCGCGAGATCGGGGGCGGGGCGCGAGATCGGGGGCGGGGCGCGAGATCGGGGGGGGGCGAGGGCAAGGGCGAGGGGGGGCGCGATCGAGGGGGGGCGCGATCGAGAGAGAGTGAGCAAGCGAGGGGGGGGCGCGATCTAGAGGGGGGGGGCGAGATCGAGAGAGAGTGAGCAAGCGAGAGAGGGGGGGCGAGATCGAGAGAGAGTGAGCAAGCGAGAGAGGGGGCGCGAGATTGAGGGGGGGGCGCGAGATCGAGGGGGGGGCGCGAGAACGAGAGAGAGTGAGCAAGCGAGAGTGGGGGGGGGCGACGAGATCGAGGGGGGGGGCGCGAGATCAAGGGGGGGGCGCGCGAGATCGGGGGGGTGCGCGAGATCGAGGGGGGGGCGCGAGATCGAGGGGGGGGCGCGAGATCGAGGGGGGGGCGCGAGATCGAGGGGGGGGCGCGAGATCGAGGGGGGGGGCGCGAGATCGAGGGGGGGGGCGCGAGATCGAGGGGGGGGGCGCGAGATCGGGGGGGGCGCGAGATCGAGGGGGGGCGAGATCGAGGGGGGGGGCGAGATCGAGAGAGAGTGAGCAAGCGAGAGTGGGGGGGGGGCGACGAGATCAGGGGGGGCGAGATCGAGAGAGACTGAGCAAGCGAGGGGGGGGGCGAGATCGAGAGAGAGTGAGCAAGCGAGGGGGGGGTGGCGAGATCGAGGGGGGGTGGCGAGATCGAGGGGGGGGGCGAGATCGAGGGGGGGGCGAGATCGAGGGGGGGGTGGCGAGATCGAGGGGGGGGGCGAGATCGTGTTCGGGGGGGGCGAGATCGAAATCGAGAGGGGGGGGGCGAGATCGAGATCGAGAGGGGGGGACGAGATCGAGAGGGGGGGCGAGATCGAGAGAGAGTGAGTAAGCGAGAGTGAGGGGGGGGCGAGATCGGGGGGGGCGGCGAGATCGAGGGGGGGGCGACGAGATCGAGGGGGGGGCGACGAGATCGAGGGGGGGGCGCGATCGAGGGGGGGGGCGCGATCGAGAGGGGGGGGCGCGATCGAGAGGGGGGGGCGCGATCGAGAGGGGGGGCGCGATCGAGAGGGGGGGCGAGATCGAGAGGGGGGGCGAGATCGAGAGGGGGGGCGAGATCGAGAGGGGGGGCGAGATCGAGAGAGAGTGAGTAGGCGAGATCGGGGGGGCGGCGACGAGATCGAAGGGGGAGCGGCGAGATCGAGGGGGGGGGGCGACGAGATGCGAGATGGAGAGGGGGGGCCGCGATCGAGAGGGGGGGCGAGATCGAGATCGAGAGGGGGGGGGCGAGATCGTGATCGAGAGGGGGGGGCGAGATCGAGAGGGGGGGGCGAGATCGAGAGGGGGGGGCGAGATCGAGAGGGGGGGCGAGATCGAGAGAGAGTGAGTAAGCGAGAGTGAGGGGGGGGCGGCGAGATCGAGGGGGGGGGGCGACGAGATCGAGGGGGGGGCGACGAGATCGAGGGGGGGGGGCGACGAGATCGAGGGGGTGGGGCGACGAGATCGAGGGGGGGGGCGACGAGATCGAGGGGGGGGCGAGATCGAGGGGGCGGCGCGATCGAGGGGGGGGGGCGCGATCGAGGGGGGGGCGCGATCGAGGGGGGGGCGCGATCGAGGCGGGGGCGCGATCGAGGCGGGGGGGCGCGATCGAGGCGGGGGGGCGCGGCGAGATCGAGGGGGGGGGGGGCGAGATCGAGGGGGGGGGCGAGATCGAGAGAGAGTGAGTAGGCGAGATCGGGGGTCGGCGAGATCGAGGGGTGGGGCGACGAGATCGAAGGGGGGGGCGGCGAGATGGAGAGGGGGGGCGAGATCGAGAGGGGGGGGCGCGATCGAGGGATGAGGGGGGGGGCGCGATCGAGAGGGGGGGGCGCGATCGAGAGGGGGGGGGCGCGATCGAGAGGGGGGGGGCGACGAGATCAGGGGGGGGCGAGATCGAGAGAGAGTGAGTAAGCGAGAGTGAGGGGGGGGGCGAGATCGGAGGGGGGGGCGAGATTGGGGGGGGGGCGGCGAGATCGAAGGGGGGGCGACGAGATCGAGGGGGGGGGCGAGATCGGGGGGGTGAGATCGAGGGGGTGGGCGCGATCGAGGGGGGGGGCGCGATCGAGAGGGGGGAGCGAGATCGAGAGAGAGTGAGTAGGCGAGATCGGGGGGGCGGCGAGATCGAGGGGGGGGCGACGAGATCGAGGGGGGGCGATGAGATCGAGGGGGGGGGCGACGAGATCGAGGGGGGGGCGCGATCGAGAGAGAGTGAGTAAGCGAGGGGGGGGGGCGGCGGCGAGATTGAAGGGGGGGGCGCGAGAGAGAGAGAGATCGACAGGGCGAGAGAGATCGACAGGGCGAGAGAGAGAGAGAGAGAGAGAGAGAGAGAGAGAGAGAGAGAGAGAGAGAGAGAGAGATCGACAGGGCGAGAGAGAGAGAGAGAGAGAGAGAGAGAGAGAGAGAGAGAGAGAGAGAGATCGACAGGGCGAGAGGAGATCGACAGGGCGAGAGAGAGAGAGAGAGAGAGAGAGAGAGAGAGAGAGAGAGAGAGAGAGAGAGAGAGATCGACAGGGCGAGAGAGAGAGAGAGAGAGAGAGAGGAGAGAGAAGAGGAGAGAGAGAGAGAGAGATCGACAGGGCGAGAGAGAGAGAGAGAGAGAGAGAGAGAGAGAGAGAGAGAGAGAGAGATCGACAGGGCGAGAGAGAGAGAGAGAGAGAGAGAGAGAGAGAGAGATCGACAGGGGCGAAGAGAAGAGAGAGAGAGAGAGAGAGAGATCGACAGGGCGAGAGAGAGAGAGAGAGATCGACAGGGCGAGAGAGAGAGAGAGAGAGAGAGAGACAGAGATCGACATGGCGAGAGAGAGAGAGAGAGAGAGAGAGAGAGAGAGAGAGAGAGAGAGATCGACAGGGCGAGAGAGAGAGAGAGAGAGAGAGAGAGAGATCGACAGGGCGAGAGAGAGAGAGAGATCGACAGGGCGAGAGAGAGAGAGAGATCGACAGGGCGAGAGAGGAGAGGAGAGATCGACAGGGCGAGAGAGAGAGAGAGATCGACAGGGCGAGAGAGAGAGAGAGATCGACAGGGCGAGAGAGAGAGAGAGATCGACAGGGCGAGAGAGAGAGAGAGATCGACAGGGCGAGAGAGAGAGAGAGATCGACAGGGCGAGAGAGAGAGAGAGATCGACAGGGCGAGAGAGAGAGAGAGATCGACAGGGCGAGAGAGAGAGAGAGATCGACAGGGCGAGAGAGAGAGAGAGATCGACAGGGCGAGAGAGAGAGATCGACAGGGCGAGAGAGAGAGAGAGAGAGAGATCGACAGGGCGAGAGAGAGAGAGAGAGAGAGAGAGATCGACAGGGCGAGAGAGAGAGAGAGAGAGATCGACAGGGCGAGAGAGGGAGAGAGAGAGATCGACAGGGCGAGAGAGAGAGAGAGAGAGAGAGAGAGATCGACAGGGCGTGAGAGAGAGAGAGAGAGAGAGAGAGAGAGAGATCGACAGGGCGAGAGAGAGAGAGGAGAGAGAGAGAGAGAGAGAGAGAGAGAGAGAGATCGACAGGGCGAGAGAGAGAGAGAGAGAGGAGAGAGAGAGAGAGAGATCGACAGGGGCGGAGAGAGAGAGAGAGAGAGAGAGAGAGAGAGATCGACAGGGCGAGAAGAGAGAGGAGAGAGAGAGAGAGAGAGAGAGAGAGAGAGAGAGAGAGAGAGATCGACAGGGGGCGAGAGAGAGAGAGAGAGAGAGAGAGAGAGAGATCGACAGGGCGAGAGAGAGAGAGAGAGAGAGAGAGAGAGAGAGAGAGAGAGATCGACAAGGGCGAGAGAGAGAGAGAGAGAGAGAGAGAGAGAGAGAGAGAGAGATCGACAGGGCGAGAGAGAGAGAGAGAGAGATATCGACAGGGCGAGAGAGAGAGAGAGAGAGAGATATCGACAGGGCGAGGAGGAGAGGAGAAGAGATATATCGACAGGGCGAGAGAGAGAGATAGAGAGATATATCGACAGGGCGAGAGAGAGAGAGAGAAGATATCGACAGGGCGAGAGAGAGAGAGAGAGATATCGACAGGGCGAGAGAGAGAGAGATATCGACAGGGCGAGAGAGAGAGAGAGAGAGAGAGAGATCGACAGGGCGAGAGAGAGAGAGAGAGAGAGAGAGATCGACAGGCGAGAGAGAGAGAGAGAGAGAGATCGACAGGGCGAGAGAGATCGACAGAGATCGAGAGGGCGAGAGGATCGACAGAGGGATCGAGAGGGCGAGAGAGATCGAGAGAGGGGTCGAGAGAGAGAGGGACGAGAGGGATCGAGAGGATCGACGAGTGGCGAGAGGGGATCGACAGAGATCGAGAGGGCGAGAGAGATCGACAGAGATCGAGAGGGCGAGAGAGATCGACAGAGATCGAGAGGGCGAGAGGAGATCGACAGAGATCGAGAGGGCGAGAGAGATCGACAGAGATCGAGAGGGCGAGAGAGATCGACAGAGATCGAGAGGGCGAGAGAGATCGACAGAGATCGAGAGGGCGAGAGAGATCGACAGAGATCGAGAGGGCGAGAGAGATCGACAGAGATCGAGAGGGCTGAGAGGAGATCGACAGAGATCGAGAGGGCGAGAGAGATCGACAGAGATCGAGAGGGCGAGAGAGTCGACAGAGATCGAGAGGGGGCGAGAGAGATCGACAGAGATCGAGAGAGGCGAGAGAGATCGACAGAGATCGAGAGGGCGAGAGAGATCGAGAGGGCGAGAGAGATCGACAGAGATCGATGAGAGGGTCGAGAGGGGTCGAGAGGGGTCGAGAGGGGTCGAGAGGGTCGAGAGGGGTAGAGAGGGTCGAGAGGGGTCGAGGGAGAGGGGTCGAGAGGGGTCGAGAGGGGGTCGAGAGGGGTCGAGAGGGTCGAGAGGGGTCCGAGAGGGGTCGGAGAGGGGTCGAGAGGGGTCGAGAGGGTCGAGAGGGGTCGAGAGGGGGGGGAGACAGGGGGAGGGCGAGAGGGGCGAGAGGGGGCGAGGGGGGCGAGAGGGGGCGAGAGAGGGCGAGAGAGGGCGAGAGAGGGCGAGAGAGGCGAGAGAGGGCGAGAGAGGGCGAGAGGGAGAGAGGAGGGCGAGAGAGGGCGAGAGAGGGCGAGAGAGGGCGAGAGAGGGCGAGAGAGGGCGAGAGAGGGCGAGAGAGGGCGAGAGAGATCGAGAGAGATCGAGAGAGGGGTCGAGAGGGCGAGAGAGGGATCGAGAGGGATCGAGAGGGATCGACAGAGATCGAGAGGGCGAGAGAGATCGACAGAGATCGAGAGGGCGAGAGAGATCGACAGAGATCGAGAGGGCGAGAGAGATCGACAGAGATCGAGAGGGCGAAGAGAGATCGACAGAGATCGAGGAGGGCGAGAGAGATCGACAGAGATCGAGAGGGCGAGAGAGATCGACAGAGATCGAGAGGGCGAGAGAGATCGACAGAGATCGAGAGGGCGAGAGAGATCGACAGAGATCGAGAGGGCGAGAGAGATCGACAGAGATCGAGAGGGCGAGAGAGATCGACAGAGATCGAGAGGGCGAGAGAGATCGACAGAGATCGAGAGGGCGAGAGAGATCTACAGAGATCGAGAGGGCGAGGAGA